>NC_141694.1:697453775-698703775 GCF_964263255.1 Lissotriton vulgaris
GCCAGTGTCTCTGGTGGTTGCCATTAAAGGACTTCCTCCAGTTACCTGAAGTGGTCGATCTCTTTATTTTAATAGACACCATAGCACATAATCCATTAGGGGACACAATAGGGGGAGAGGATGTGGCCTAAAGGGCTAGGGCGGTGGATATCAAATCTGGGGAACCGGGTTAAAGTCTCGGCAGTAACGCTCAACATTCTGTGATAAATCACCTAACCTTCCTGTGCCTAACAACAATTAATGTGTACTGGTGTAACTGGTGCTTCTGTAGAACGTTCTGATTCCGGATACCTTCGGGTCAAGTTCCCGCTATATAAAACTCTAAAAAGAAAAGAAAAATTGGTAGAAATTTAAGTCAACAAGCTCTGGGTGCCGGGACTGGTCTTTGGCAACAAACAGCCATGGCAAACAAAGGTGTGCTAAGTGCAGTCACAGGGTCTCGCATTCCAGAAATCTCTACATTGCAGAGGCCAGAGAAGATTTTCATGGAGTATGGCTTGGCATGTGACCAGGCCCTGGAATCTGCAGTCTTACACCTGAATCACAATGAACATGGCTTTTAGGGCTCCAACTCGATGCCCTGGTTGCAGGCACCACTTTTAGTGAGACCCTCCACTTAGAATGGTTACTGCCCAACGCTCCATTGCAGTTGGACTGAACTTGTGATTTTGTCCAGGTCCATGCAACCAGAGAACCACAGTTGGTGTGTGCGCTTCTAGGCCCTATTTTCAGTTAAATCTTTAAAATTGCATATATTTGGTTCTACTGATTGCATTTTAGTTGTTTTGGCCTCAATTCATTACATTTTACTCAAGTTTTCTAAATTCATGTGGGATTTTTCATGTGTTGTTTTTTTACTTCATTACTGCTCTAAGTGAAGCATAAATACTTTACACATTGCGTCTAAATTAAACCGGATTGCTTGTGTCAAGCTACCAGCGGGTTAAGCACAGGTTAATTTGGGGTTTGCTTGTGTTTCACTAGAACAGAGTTTATGCTTGCTGTTAGAGTACAGGTTCACTCTCCCCTCAACCAGTAGCCCAATTTCTATCAGCTATCCATGCAAGATTACCAGCCGTGATCACATTAGTGCAGGATTGCCAACACTAATGTAAAATGGCTTTGTCAATTTGGAATGCCATTAGAAGGGTAATTCATAGCGGGCAGAGCCGCTATACCCCCTGGCACCAATTATTAGTAATAAGTCTCCAAATCCTGCATGATCTAGAAAATTATGGATTGTGAAAACACACATTTTCATATCAAATACACACTTCTTAATTTTGATATACATTTATTAATTCAACCAATTAAAAACTTCTAATTTGGCAAGTTTGGCTGCACATAGGAAAGATACTCACAGGTAGCTGGAGAGCTACCAGTAGCTCACAAGCGACTCGTTTTAGAAGCCTGCTCTATGGGGTGCTGGGGGAGGGGGGGGGAGGTAAAATGATGAGGAGGATATCACCATGACAATTTCACAGAATTGCACTTATAATGGTGAAAACAAAGAAAATATTTGCACATAGAATAAAATAATGCAAGCATTGTGAGAGGGGAAATGCAACACAATCAACAGAGATGATGTGACCAAGTTAGGATGTACGGGAACAAGTAGGACATAATGTTCTAAAACATGGCACTAGGCAAGTGGCAATTTCCAAGACTCTCCCTACACAGGATTTTGATAGAAGGGCCACTTGAGAAAATATCGTGAAATGTAAATGACCTGTATAATAAAAACAAAAGGGAGAACAACATCTGGATTCATATAAGGTTTATTTATAGAAGCCAAAGCCAAATTGCTCCCAAAATAAATAAATAAGCAACTCAGAGAAATAAGCTAGAAAATGGATCAAAACAGGATGGGTTAAAAGAAAGTGCCTTCAAGAAGTTCCTCCATGCTAGAGAAGTGGTACTTATTGTGGTTAATAGCAACAATCTGCAGATTGCCAGGTCACAAGAAGATGGGGGTGATTGTACCAATTAGGTCAGAAAGGAAGGAACTCACAGTAGAAACAGCACATGGGCCCAACAAATGTAGCTGGAGGCCATCAGCGGTTTTCCTCTATACTGAAACATAAGGCCGGGGCAAGAAAAAAAATAAATTCTGAACTGCCCCAATTCGGCTCCAATTTCGTAAACAGTTGAAGACGCACCTCATGAACTAACACTGCATCATGACGCAGTAACAATCTACTAGTGTTCCTATTACCCAGCAAGGTCTCAAATCACTTGTTGACGGTGTCTCTGTCACTGTACTGAGCTCTTCTGCATTTAGGTACAAACAACAAATACATGTACATCAAATTTGGGAAGGAAAGACACAGGTGCACTATGTATAATCCAATAATCCTAGAGAGATTTTGCAGATTTATTCAAATATAGACTTTTCAATTGATGCCAGATAAACTTCTCCAAAGCATCTAGGATAAATGTAAAGCTGTCACAAGAGTGTGGATAAAGGCATACGGAATAAATGGATACAGGCGACAAGCTTTGATAAAGCCAATAGGTCAGGCATTTATAACTAGCAGTGCTTCTCAACTTACCGGAATGTTCTTGTGTGCGAGGATGTGCGAGAAGAATGTGACAGATACAGAGGGTGATCGAGGAGGGAGTTTATGAATGAATAACAGATTGATGATATAGAAGAATCACTCATGTACTCACTCAACCGTCCCTCAATCCGTGGGCCTTCAAACGATACAATGCCATGGTCATCTATTCATGCAGCCCTGCACCTGTGACCTTACTAGCCCAATCATCCATGTGCTGAATCAGCTATTTACTTGGCCCTCCACTCCAAACCAATGTGTGTGAATCCAGTATGCAAGTCTTAATATCTTTAACTGTTCAGCATGGTTGTGTATATTCCCATTTAGAAGAAATGTTGAACATGCATTGATCATATACATATCCCTGAGCTCAGTATGACTGGGGACAACAGTCTCGACAACATGTCCTTGCATATTACCAAAACCTGGAACTCCCAGTTGCACTGCATCAAGTGTGCAAGTAATTTAAGTCTACTTTAAAGATATACTTCTTCCAGCATATCTTACCATAAACAATGCTTCATAAATATTTTACTTTTCTGTCAATAAAACACCTAACAGCACCTGGATGCCGTATTATTTGAGAGTGGTCATATTCACAGTGCTTCTTACATCAAGAAGAGACACAAAATGTAATTCTAGAGTTTCTGCTGTAGTTTTGTCTTACCTTTACTATTTGGGGCAGGATCAACATCGAACGTGGCAGATACTGGCTTTTTGGAAAGGAGAACATCTGTCTTCTTATTGTAGGCATTGATCTTTCCATAAGAAGTGGGCTGTGATGGTATTTTATTTGGTGGTTGATAGAAGCTTCCTAGGTAGCTATCCTTTATAGTAGAATCCATCTTCAAGAAGTTAATCAGAAAAACAAAAAAAAAATGAAGCATTATTTCTCGTTGGCAACTAACAAAATAAAGAAGATAAAAACGAAAAACCTCTCTGATCAGCATCAGTTTCAACAAAATCTTTGAGAAGATAGGATATGCCAGTCAGAGTAGAGAAATACACAAGGCAAAGGAAGTAGCCAATGACGTGTCTAAGGAAGGAGGTGCAACAGAGAAAGTTGCTGAAGTAAAAACAGAAGAACTGGCCTCCAATTTGAAAGTAGACAAACCCATTTTGTCAATGTCCCGCCATACTATATTGGACAGCTGCCCATTCACCTATGCTAGTGTTTATTTTTGATTTGGTAAAGTGTGGCTACCGCTCCAGAGCAGGCTCTTGGCGCTAAAAAGTAGAGAGCAACTTCAATAGGAATCACATTGATCGCCCACAAGGCTGTCCACGCCCCTACCCTTGCGGATTAAGTAGGCTTGGCAAGCTGAAAATCAGCACATTTGCAGCAAACTGCTGTTCATGCCTTCAACCACCAAACCAGGGCCACTCTTTAGTCTTCCATCCTTCTACAAATCCTAGCCAAAAGGAACTTTTTTAAACTAGATTTATCAATGTGCTCCGAGTCCTTTTTTTAGTAACTGATGCCTCCTGCAAACCCATGTGATCCATTTCATGTCGCAAACCCACCTTTCTAAGTCTGGCACAAAGACAGCTTTAGTTTCTCACCGGCCTGGAAAAAAAATATAGATAAAAGATTCACATACAGGAAGAGGGTCTTTGGGTCAATCGTCTTCGTTCATTGGTGTCAGTTATTTATATTTTGCTTCCACCCACCACAACATACACATACATCATGGCTAAAGGAGATAGACCAGCGGTTCTTAAGCTTTTGACATTTGTGAACTCAGACTGACTCACTATTGGAAGCCTAGGGTCCTCGGCCTAAGCAAATACTCCTTTGTGAACCTCATAAAAATACACAAAAATAAAAGGAAGAGGCACACATCAATCAACAATACAAATGAAGAAATATTTTCTTTTATTCACAACCACAAAAAAACAAAATGCAAAAATACACATTTTAATGGGCGGTTGGAGCCTTTAGCTCTTTTTTCTAAAATACAAAGTGATATGCTGGATTCTAACATATCATTCCTGTTTGCTCCTGATGCACCCTCTATTGTTCATGGTGCACATCCATGCTTCAACTGAGGCCACCAATCATCCATACTATTGATTGCTGAACTCGTGCTACTTCCAATCATGCTTATGATCCCAAACTTAATTTTTAGGGCCTCATTTTGAACTCCTTTAAATTTGGAGATGATTCAGAATTTTCAGTTTAAAATTTTGCTTCACAAGTAGGCTTTGTGGACCCCCAGGGATGACAAGTTAAGAGTCACAGGGCTCAACCATTTCAGCCACTGGATTACTTTCACTGTGAGGGACAGCGTTTTTCTTCATCGCGTGTGCCAATTAACTTTATTTAATTTATTTTTAAAGTGTACTTGTGTGTCAGTGGTTGTTGACCCAAACATTACTTTACCGATGCTTTTTTCGTTCCATTCTGTATGCTTTTTATTTTTCTGGTCATTCCTAAATGTTTAAACCACATATTCACTTTACAGTAATTGCACTTACTTTTCTTTTTGTAAAAAAAAAATCATCTTCCATTGCAGTATACTAGAACTGTATGGTAATGCCTCAGTGCTAAGTTCACCTGCTTGCTACGAGGTCCCCCCATGTTGTTCCATTACAATTGTCAATAAAGAATTTTTCTTTAAAAATAAAATTTAAGATGATCGCTGCCATGGTTAGACAGCGTCATTTTTTCTCCCCCCCCCCCCTTTTTTTTTTTAGTGGCATGTACCTGCAATACTTTTTAACAATCATTGTACCTATTTACCAAGGCTAGAACAATTGGTTTTGCCAAGGCTTGTTTAGGGATTAATGTCCCTTTAACCAAAATGCACTACTCACGATATTTAGGCTATCCTGGTTTAGGTTTAAGCCTATAATAACTGATAAAACCCTACAGAAAGGGAAACAGCCATCACAATTGTAAACACATAAAATAAACACTGATAAAAACCTGCACAATCACAAACTAAAATGCCATTCAAAGAAAGGTGAAAGAGAATAAGTTGTTCTAATTTCTTTCTGAAGGGGTCAACACAACGTAACTTATTTTATTCAAGTTAACAGCAAGAAAAACTTGTCTAAGCGTATTCTGCTTGCTTTAGTTGTTTAGGGATGTCACTAAAAATTGTTAGCTCTGACTTTTGTTTCCTCCCGCTTTGTGTGCTTGGATTAGAAGCATACTTTGGGTCTGATCTAATTATTTTATAGACTGCAGAGAATCTGCAAATATTGAGTTTGAGTTTAAATCATTTCTTAAGTGCACGTACACCTGACTGTTTCATGGCGCTGTGGTTCACTGAACCTCAATTAGCGGAGGGGACCAGGGGGCAGAAAGAGGAATTATTGAGGGAAAGCCTGTAAGAAAAGAAAGTTTTTTAATGCCTTTCGGAACAGAGAATATTGGGTGAGGGATCTGAGGTGGGGCGGAAGCGAATTCCAAAAGGTGGGGGCGAGTGTGGAGAATTTAGAGCCTCCCCATTTTTTTCGCCGAAACCGGGGAACAGTCAACAGGTGTTGAGAAGAGGATCGCAGTTCCCCTGCGGGGGGATAGGTTTTAATCTCAGATGAGATAAAGGCAGGGGCAGATCCTGACTGAGCCTGAAAAGTAATGCAACCCATTTTGAACTGGGAGCGTTCGCGAATAGGGAGCCAGTGCAAGGATTTCAGAAGCGGGGTGACATGATGGGATTTTGCCAAATTATAGACTAGACGAGCAGCCTGGTTCTGCACCACCTGTAGCCGTCGAACATTGTAAGCGGGTATACCACAGTATAGAGCGTTGCCGTAGTCTAATCGAGAAATGACCATAGCCAGTACAATACGTTTTAGGGCAGGGAAAGAGAAAAAGCGGGATACCTTGCGAATGGTGCGGAGAGAGAGGAAGGAAGAGGACACCACTGAGCTCACCTGGGAGTGCAGAGTGAGTAGATCATTGATTTTGAAACCAAGCGTTTTAACGGAGGGAGAGGGGGATGGCGGGGGACCAAGGGAGGGGGTCCAAAAGAGAGGAGACCAGGGACTGGCACAACCACCTGTCAAAACCAGTTCGGTTTTGTCTGGGTTAATTTCAGGTGATTGTGGTTCATCCAGTCCCTGATAAAGATCATAGTGGTTTGGAAGTTGGACATAGAATCAGGGGATGAGGATAGGGAAAACATGAGCTGGAGTTCATCCGCTTAATTAAATACGGAGACCTCCATTTGTTGAAGGGCAAAGATGAGGGGGCAATATACAGATTAAAGAGTAGTGGGGAAAGGGAGGAACCCTGGGGGACCCCGCAAGGCACCTTACAGCATAGGTCTTCAATCTATGGGGCGCGACCCCCAGGGGGGGCGTGGAGTCATTGGAAGGGGGTCGCGCATTCACCGGCCTCGCTGCTGCCTCGAATCCAAAACGTTTACCTTTCGTTTTGGATTCGAAATAATTACATCTCAGAAACCTCTCTGATAGGAGGACAGGGCAAAATAAGCCAATCATAATGTGGCTACGTCTTTAATGCCTGTCCTCCAATCAAAGACTGCAGCATGCACACCAGGAAATGCCCGAGAACTTTGTCCATAAAGATGGACTAGCACGTTCGACAATGCAGGCTGTATTTCCACGGAGTTCTGCGCAGTCACTGCTGGCTTTCACTGGACCCAGCTGTCTTTCTTGACCCTGGCTGCTTTTACCTCGTATCCCTTTTTCCAACACTTCTTCGTGACTGCCTCTGCATTAGGATCTCCTTCCCGGCTGGTTCCCAATGCAACCCGAAGCTTCCAGGAATAATTAGGTAAGCCCCCTCCTCCTCCGCCCACGCAAAGACACACAGAGATTATTATCTGTTTCTTAGATCGAGCAATGTGGGTGGGATGAGGTGGGAGGGGGACAGGAAAAAGGCTCCAGTTAAATTTTATGACTGTGGAATTGTGTTTGTTTTCGGTGTACATTCTGGTTTTTTTTTATTTTTTTAAAAAATTATTTATCCTCATTTGCCGTCTTACCGCCCATATCTTTGTTACTTTCCCACCTCTGGGCTGTTATTGTCTCTTGAGCTGGTCTAGAGTAATGGGGCGTGAACCGCACATATTTTTGAGTCTGGTCCCCTCTCAAGACTCCTTCTTGACCACCTGACCCAAGATGTGTATTCTCCACCATCTCTATTCCTTGCTATCGATTCCGAATACCAGCGAGACAGGCACGGGCTTAATCATTGGACTTTCAACATAAATATAACTTTAACCAAAATTTAGCAGGAAGGGTATCCAAAAACCTCTATTTCTTTTAGAGGTATCTAACATATCTAACTTTGCTGTATATCTCATGGCTAATATCCAGTCCAATAAAGTTGGACTGAGTGGTGAGACCCATAATTTACATAACTCCCGACGTGCTAATAACATAGCATAAAAGATGAGTCTTACATTGTTACCCAAAACTCTATTTTGCAAATCATATCTCCCAGAAATAATTAATTCGGGGCTTACCTCAATGGGTTGATTCAATGATTTGGAGAGGGAGTTACTCATGTCAATCCAAAATTTTTTGATATTCGGGCATGATACAAACATATGGAGGTCATCAACATTTGGGGCTTTGCATTTTGGACATTCCACCAATCCTCCATCTTTAAATTTGGAAAGCCTGTAGGGGGACCAGTATGCCCTGTGGATAGTAAATAAAACATTTCGCCTTAGATTGGCAGGTTTAACAATTCTATATAGCATGCTCATAGTTACTTGCCATTGGTCTTCTGTAGCAATCCTTGGCAAGCTATTCTTCCACAGGGTCTCTGGTAGATCAAATATCCCATCCTCCATCTCCAATATTTGCCAGTACCAGCAGGCAACTTCCTTCTTAAAGTCCTCTCGTTCCAGTTTTAGTTCAAATTCATTTTCCTGTCCAATCTCTGATACTGCGTGGTTTGCCCAACTTTGAATTTGTACATACTTGTATCTTGAGAAAACTAAGCCCCAATTTTGCTGACATAAACTCCATGAAATTAGTCTTCCATCTTGAAATAGATCTCTCCATCTTTGTAGATCTGGCTCCTTTGTCAAGTTTGAAGCTAACGCATCTCTTGTCCAGGTCGGCGCTCCCGGTGATTCCCATATTGGAGCCATGTAACTAAGATAAGGAATCTTAGTAATTTTTCTTATTTTGTACCAAGTCTCGGCCAGATCTTTCAGAGTCTTGAGTTTCACTTTTTTTAAAAACTTAGGGTCTCCAAACTTATATAAGTAACCAAACTCATGATAACCCGATACTTTCAGCATTATCTTAAACATTTCACCTATCTGTGAATAAACGAGAGAACCCAATAACATCCTGCAGTTTTTCAAACAAAAAGCCCATGCATATATTTGTAGATCAGGAGCCGCCAATCCTCCTTTATTTACGCTTCTTCGAATTTTCCTCCATGAAATTCGAGAGGATTTAGATGCCCAAATAAATGAAATTATCATACTTTGTATTTGCGCCAACCATTCCTTTTTAAAACATAATGGAATAGCTTCATACAAAAAGGTAATTTTTGGAATAATCATCATCTTTACTAGATTAGATCTCCCATATATTGACAGAGGTATATTCATCCAGCCCTTCAGCAAATCTCCAACCTCTTTTTTTACTCTGTCAAGATTAGTTTTAGCCAAGTCCTCGATCTTCTGCGTAATCCTAACACCAAGATATCTCATTTCTACTGTTGTTTTTACAGTTCTTGTGTTAAGATTCCAAGTCATTATCTCAGTCTTTTCTTGGTTTAGCTGGTAACCAGAGATCCTACCAAAATCTTTTGTTATTTTTACTAGATTTTCCAATGAACTAACTAAATTAGTAGAATAAACAATAATGTCGTCCGCATATAAACCCAGTTTCTTTGACCAGTCCATTACTGCAAAAGGGGGTATCTCTTCTGATTCTCTAATTTTACAAGCTAAGGGTTCTATATATATTGAAGAGTAAAGGTGATAAGGGGCATCCTTGCCGGGTGCCCCGCATTACCCTTATGGGAGATGTAAGAGTGCCATTTATAAGTACACGTGAAGTCGGAGCACTGTATAGTGAGAAAATGGAGTGGGTAAATTTATCTCCTAGATTGAGATATTGCAGAAGGGTTTTCAAATAAACAAAATTAACACGATCGAAAGCCTTGGCAGCGTCTAATGCTATCGCTGCCAAGGGATAATCATACTTAGAGGCTAAATCTATCATGCCTATCAAAGAATAGGTAAGATCTTTTAAATACCTCTTCTTAATAAAGCCTCTTTGATCTTCATGTATTAATTTATGGATTATTTTACTGAGCCGGTCAGCCAAAATTTTTGTATAGAATTTATAGTCGCAATTTAAAAGCGAAATAGGCCTATACGCATCCATATTTTTGGGGGATTTTCCTGGCTTCAGAATTAGAATAATATTTGCCTCATTCCAAGAGTTTGGGATTTTCACTTCCCCCCGAAATATTTTATTATATAAGTGACAAAGCGTAGGGACCAATGTAGTATCAAGAGCTTTATAGGCTTCTGCCGGTAGACCATCTGGTCCAGGGGCTTTCCCTCTCTTGCTATCTTTAATAACTTTCATCAACTCCTCCTGAGTGATTTCCTTATTAAGCCCCCTCATATCCTCATCTGATAATGGTTTCATTAAAGACAGCCAGGGCTCAATCTCCCCGGTATCTGGACACAAATCTTCTGCATAAACATTCGTGAAATGCTCCTGAAATGCTTTTACCATCAATTTATTTTCCGATATAATTTGATCTGTGCCTGGTTTTTTGATTTCTTTAATATGATTGCGTACGACATCTTTCTTAGCTTTCCAGGCTAGTAGCTTGCCACATCCCTCCCCATATGAAAAATGTGCCAACCGACTAGCTTCCCATCTTTCTTTGACTCGTTGTGCAAGTATCGCAGTTAGCTGAACTTTTAGGTCTAAAAGTTTTTTATCACAAGGACCATCTAAAGTAGAGTCATCCTGGGGAATCCAGTTCATTTCGCACTCTCGAATCTCTTCTTCTAACTTAGATACCTGGCAATAATACAATCTTCTTCTCTTTGCGCCCTGAACTCCCATTCTGCCTCTCATAAATGCCTTGCATGCTTCCCATACTATGTCGTCCCTAGCTGAACTCACATTTACTTCTAGGAAAACTTGTATCTCTTCTTTAAGAATCTCTAAGATTTCTGTATCTGCTAAAATTGTCCGGTCTAATCTCCAAACTGAAGTGATTTTCTCTTCTTCCAAACTCAGATTTAGACTTACCCCTGAGTGATCTGATAGATGCGCCCCTAAATGAGCTACATCCGTAACCCTCTCTCTCAATCTACTATCAACCAAAAAAAAATCTATCCTTGAGTTGTGTTTATATTTTTTGTTATAGAAGGTAAACCCTGACTGTTGTGGAAATTTACATCTCCAAATGTCACAAAGCCCAAGTTGCCCCATCATTGACCTAAGTTTGGCAGTCATTTTGATATTTGTTATTGCTCTAGAATTACCTGCCCTATCCATCTTCCCATCTAGTACCGTATTAAAACCCCCTGCCATGATTACTTTACCAGGAAAATCCAATACCTCCAATTCAACTTTCTCTAAGACTGCGGGATCATCTATATTCGGACCGTAATAACCCACTACTATTAACGTTTCACCCGAGAGTCGCAGACTGCAAATCACCCATCTTCCTCTACTATCTACTACACTGTTTTCGACTACTATGTCGGATCCTTTCCTTATCAGAATGGCTACCCCCTTTGTGACCAAGTCTTGGGATGTATAAATAGCGTTTGCTATCCATTTTTGGGTGCTAAAAATATCCTTACTTTCCCTTTGTGTTAAATGTGTTTCTTGCAAGATGATGATCTGTGCGGATGAATCCTCCAAATATTTCAGAATCAGCTGTCTTCTAAATTTAACTCGGAGCCCATTAACATTCCAGCTAAGGAACCTTAACTCCTTATCTCTGGCCCTGGTCATTATAGTTATCATACTTGCCATATGCTGCCCATTTCTTCTTCCTGTTTAAGTCACAGCAAGACTGCTCATGAGGAATATTTTTTCTAGTTTTCTCCCTTTCCCTTATCCCACCCCTCTCCCTACTCTCACTTCCCACCCCGGAAAACCCAACCATTACTCCCATGGCCTAGGCCTGTGGATGTCTGAGTGGTGGTGCCCCTTAAATTTACGAATTGTTATGGTCGAAAGCCTTATCCCCTTGCAACATCCAAAAAAGCATCTACCTCATCCACCGTTCGAAAGTTATACATTTTGTTGTGCCACATAACTTTAAGAAAGGCTGGAAATTTTAATTGAGCCGTGGCTCCTAGCTCCCTTAATGGTGCCAACCGCTTTCCCATCTCCCACTGCCTATTTGCTGTAGCTGGTGACAGGTCTGACCTTATATCCACCGATATTCCATCTATTAAAATAGATTTTTTTTTCAGAGCAAATGACAAAATTTTTTCTTTTAATGAATAGGTCGCGAAATTAATCAAAATTTTTCTTGGTTTAGCCCGGTCAGGATTCAACCTAAAAGGATCTCGATGTATTCGTTGTATGTCCCGAGCCAGACTTTCCTCATCTTCTTCTAGTGCTAGCTCTTTCTTCAGTAGCTGCACTACAAACGCCTTTAAGTCTGTCCCTTCTTTTCCTTCTGGCAGTTTAAGAATTTTTAGGTTGTTGCGCCTTTGCATGTTTTCCAACCGTTCTAGCCTTTCATCCATATGCCTATCTTGGGAATATAGAGTCTCTATCTCCTTTCGATTGTCCTGGACTCTTCCCTGCATAGTTTTCATTGCAGATTCCATCTCTCCCGCCCGAGTCGTTAGTTTATCTATCTTATCCTCTAACAACACGCATGTAGCACTAATACGCTCTTGGTTTTTTCTAGAGGCTTCAAACCCTAAATGTATGTCGCGCTCTAATTTTTTTAGGAGTTCCATGACGGTCCCATCTGTGGAGGCATAACTCTCTTGCTGTCTTAAAGTTAATTCAGTATTAGAGAGCCCCGACCTTTCATTCCTAGGGGATTCTTCTTTCCTTGTGAATATATCATCTTCCACCTTATTTTCCATGACATCAGTAGGTGGACTTTCATTTAATTCACTTAATGTGGCTGGTATGCTAGGTTGAAATATCTGCTCCATCGGTGCCTTAGCCTCACCGCTACTGCCCTTATCCGCATCCATCTCTATATCTAAAACCTGAAATGGGTTAGGTGTAGAAAGAGTTGACCAATCCTGTTCGTGTTCTTCCCTATATTCAGATAAAAATTCCCTTTTTTCTTCAAATTCTACCACTTTGCCAACCCTATTTTGACGCTGAGAAACAGACTCAGGTTTCAACACCAACACCTTTGGGACTGGCTTAAAATAGAGGTTCAATGAGGGAGCTATAGGGTTCTTAAACAACGCCCTTTCTTTTTTCTGTCTTTTTTTTCTCTCTTTCTTAGACGGTGAAGCCTTAGATTTATGCACTATAGATTTAGAGAAAGCACTTTCCTCTGACTCCTCGTTATTTATTTTTTCTGCTTGTGTGTTTTCACTTCCACTTGGTCCCACAAACGTTTCCTTGTTTAGTTTCTTGCTCCTCAACTGATAACCTGAGAACTTATCCCCCTCCTTCCCCTTCTTGCTTACTTGTTCTGTGGTATTCCGCTGTGAAACACTTTCCAACTCCGGCTTGCTTGTAGCAGCTTCCAGCCCTTGACCCCTTCCTCCGCTTGCTGGAGTGCCGATTTTTGCGAGGACTCGGCGGCCTCTGCAGACACCCTGTGCTGCTCGCTCCCAGCTCCCGGCCGGCAGGTAACGTGACTCCGCCCCCACAGTTTCGATCTCGGCGGGTTGTTGCGCTGTGTCCTCCGCCATCCGCTGCCGATTCTGCTGGTCTCCTGTGTCTAGCCGGCAAACGGCTTCCAGTATCCTGCGGTAACTCGCCGTGGCTCACAACAAGTAAGTGCTGATAAAAAGAAAAACAAAACTCCAGTAATCGACGATCGGCACTCGACCTCGCATTAGCCTGACACCATCACTCTCCTGACATCCGCGACCCGCTAGTTAGCCGGCCGCCATGTTTTCCTGCATCCGTGTACATTCTGTTTTTGTTGCAGCAGTTTCATATTCAGTTTTGCGACATTGAAATGTTTATTTTCCATGTTCTTTCAGTTTTTATTTTTGACACAGGAGATTAATATGATGGCTTTGTCCCACTACAGTTGACACACTCGAAACAAAAATGATGGTTATTTGTTAATGTGTAAAGCATCCACGATTGCACCTTACTTGATGTGGTGGTTTCTGTAGTACAAAAAACTTTACAACGTGGAGGAATCATTTAGCACCGGTCTGGGAAGAGTTCATCTGAGGACATCATTTTTTGTCAAAAAGTTCTAAATAGATTGATGAATATGAGCTCATAGAAACCTAAATAGCCTTCTGAATTTCAGCTGTGGTTAGAAACAGATAATTATGTCCTGCAAAGAAAGATATTGGTGCTATACACATTAGAAAAATTATGATATTTGTAATTACAAAATTATGTGTATTCGTGTGTTTTGCAAAGAAACAAGATTCCAAGACAGAGTATTTAAAATTGTGTAGTTCAAATGTATTAAGACCGCTTCTATAAATGACGAGCAATAGAAGTACTATTTGCGGTAATACAGCAAAACATAAGAATATGCCAGAACATTTAGTCAGGCATTTAGATACAACTTCAGTTTTAATGCATAAGTATCTTCTCATGAGTAAAACCATAGCATTAGTCAACAAACGTGGCCAAGCACTAACTCTAGAAATGTCCATTTAGTTAGTTCTTAACTTTTTCATACCTCTTTTACTATTCTGATCCCCCCCCCAAAACAAGTCTTTCTAAACTTTTCCCCCTCCGTCTCCCTTTTACTCATCCCAAGCCTCCTACTACTGCTGTGAGCTCCAAAACATCCCTCCACTATCCTTCTCAATCCAAATAACATAATACCATATCACCACTCAAATTACTTGCCTTTTTCACTATACTAATTTACCACTAATGCTTTTATGGGTTCTGGAGAAGCCTGCTACTTGCTGAAAAAGCCCTCTGACACTTAGTCAGGGGTAATAAGCGCTATATAAATGCAATTACAAGAAAATACAATATCTTTGACACACTGCAGCAGTGAATGCTCTGTGGGTCTTCAGTTCATATAGAACACATCCCGCCATTTTGTTTTCAATGAGATTTTGTGTCCTAAACTAAGCACATGTGACTCAACGCTGAATGGTGCCTCCGCATATATGGTGTTGTCATTGTGCTATTGAATACCAATGTGTGCCAAAACTGTTCTCTCGTGGCATCATTTTCCATGACTGGTCTATAAGTTTGTCAGCAATAAATTGTCATAAATCACCCAGATACCGGGGAGGGGAGAAGGAGGCCACAAGGGTGTGCGGTAAACAGCTGTCTGTCTCATGTCAAGGACAGGCTCTCATGGAATTGCTGTGTGTGCTAATTTGGAGGCTACTCCGCTCCTCACAGACTGCCTGTGTGATCTTGAATGATCTAGTTTACCTGTCTGTTAGATTACCGGCCTCTGGGTACAATGAACTTCACCCACAAAAAAGAAACAGCTGGTGTCTTTTGGCTTCCATCTCTAGAAGGAGTGTGTTTTGCTACCTTTCACAACCTCTCTTCTGACCCTCACCCTGCAAAGGCCTTTCCAAGACGAAGGCTCAGTTGAGCCATTTTGACAGTGCAACATGTTGTCCTCCACCTGCACCAAATGCATGGGAACACGTGTTTACAATGGGTGCCATTCTCCTTCCAGACACTAAGCCTCCCACTGTACTGAATATCTGGCCTGCATAGCAAGGCACTTCTGGGGGGGAACTCACATGAACAAGGTCATAGGTCACCTGCTAGGGACAGGAGATACACCGTGAGCATAGATAGTCTACTTAAAGATGACCTTTGTGTACAGCCCAAGCACACACATCACAAGGGCATACCCCATGATTGTTCTTTCACCTCATGAACATAATTATAGCCCAGTTTACTGGACACCAGGGCAGCCAGCCTTTTAGCATTTTCTCGTGGCCTTCAGAAGTTACAGTTCACTTGGTCAAAATGATTCCAAAAACTGAAACAAATAACAAACCCCCAAAAAATATCAGGTGAATTAGCAGGACCCTGTGCCCCCAGCTAAATAAATCTGAAGCATCCTTCTCTGCACATAAACACATAAGGGCAGTAATAATTGGGGGCGCTTTTGGTTGTCTATGATGATGAGTACCAAGTTCTACACATTTTTGTCGGAGGGGGTCCTCCCGCCTAACATTTTTTGACAGGGGGTCTCGGCATCAAAAAGTTTGAAGACCTCTGCCTTACAGGGTTCAGCCGAAAAGTCGCCCAGTCGCACCGCTTGGGTGCGGTCCCTTAGGAAGGAGGACAGCCAGACCAGGGCCGCACCACAGACCCCGGCCGCCCCGACACAGGAAAGTAAGATGGAGTGGTCCACCGTGTCGAAGGCGGTGGAGAGGTCGAGGAGGACCAGGGCCTGAGGAAGGTTAGTGTCCATACCTTTTCTAAGGTTGTCAAGGACGGATAACGCCACCGACTCGGTGGAGCGAGCGGGGCGAAATCCGGCCTGACAGGGGGCTAGTACTTGGCTTGGTATTAAAATCACATGTGTTCTTTTGGCAGTGCATAATTCTGTCACTAATTGGTGAAATCACTGGCTCATAAGAATCTTGGCCAATATGTACTATAACATTTACTCACGTAGAATGGTCTAACGCTTTGCTATTTCATCCCCATTTTCTAACAAGTTAGCATTGATAGCAGGTCACACGCCAAAAACCCAAACTTTAAAATTTTATTTAAAGGTGTAGTGAAAGGTACCAATGAAAAGAGTGCTGTCACCATGCACATGGGATAATGGAGGAAACAATGCACAAGACTTTCAATATACCAATACAATCCATAGCTGCAAGCTGACCCATTGTCATATATTATACCATCAGCTAACCCACACCTTTTACCCAACTGCAATTTAACTGCTGAGATTTTTAAGTCTGTGGTTACAATGTTAACAGCAAACTGTTAAGTCCCAGAATACGATGTGATGCCTATTAAAAGATCTACGTGGTACAAAAGGGGGTGGTAATGGACGGAGCATCTGAACCAATCAAACACTCACACCCAGTCAAAAGATCTGGATTTAATCCATCACCGTTCTTTAGCCCACTCTGCCACCCCAGTTCAGACATGGCTATATGCAAATCAGTCTGACCCTGTGCCTCATGGGAACAGTCCAGCCCGAACTGCCAAGCCATGCCTTCCCTGGACCGGAAACAAGCTTCCGAGGACCGGTTTCTGGCATTCCAGCCGTCTTCAGCCCAGCTTGCTTGAATCCAGTGGCAAAGTGAGCAAGGGACTCACGTCTGAGCATACCCTGCCACACTTATGGCGGCCAAAAGCGGTACAAAAGGGGGTGATGGACAGAGCATCTGAACCAATCAAACACTCACACCCAGTCAAAAGATCTGGGTTTAATCCATCACCGTTCTTTAGCCCACTCTGCCACCCCAGTTCAGACATGGCTATATGCAAATCAGTCTGACCCTGTGCCTCTTGGGAACAGTCCAGCCCTGTCTGACCTAGGGTGGTGTGGAGTGCAAAAAAACGATGGATTTAGGCCCAGATCTTTGTACTGGGGTGAATGTAAGACAATGTTCTACATTCTGTCCATCAACTGCGTTTTTTGCAATTTTCACCCCGAGTGGGCTGGGTATGCTCAGACGTGAGTCCCAGGCTCTCCACATCACTGGAGTCAAGCTATCCAGGCTGAAGAAGGCTGATAGCCAGAAACCGGTCCTTGGATGCTTGATTCCGGTCTAGGAAAGACATGGCTTGGTAGTTCGGGCTGGACTGTTCCCATGAGGCACAGGGTCAAGGCTGATATGCATATAGCCATTGTCTGACCTAGGGTGGTGTGGAGTGCAAAAAAACGATGGATTTAGGCCCAGATCTTTGTACTGGGGTGAATGTAAGACATTGTTCTACATTCTGTCCATCAACTGTGTTTTTTGCTATTAAAAGATCTAGGCTGACTGAAAATGAGACATTTGCACTGGAGATGTTTGGCAACTAGAAATGTCAAAACAAAAGCAGCACCACCTTAATTTCGTCTGCCAGAGAGGAGCAGAAAAGCAGGAGCAAGCATGCTTAAAGTATCCCGTTTCAGGTGCCTTAGAATTCAGGGTTATAAATTACTCTGGTGTAAATCAAAATTTTAAAAGGTTTCACAAGGTACTAAGCTGTTGGTAGGTTGGCCACTCAATGTCATAATATTCTTAATGAGTAGGTGAGGGACCCCAAACTCTGCTCAGGAATTGGTTTATTAAAACATTGGAATATAGCACTCTTGCATTTTAATTCATTAATAGTCCTGTAAACAAGACAATCCTGACAGAGTGAGTGTGAGAGGTAATGAGATGTGAGTGGCCAAGCACTACAAAGACTTCATATTCTTAAAACAGTCCAATTTAAGTTCATTGGACACACCAACAATGGGAAGTCACTACATACCTTGCATTACTTCTTTAAATTCAATAAGTGCTTTATAACAGTGAATGCAAAAAGCAACAGGTTATGTAAATACTCAGAAAATCGATTTTTTTGTTGGGGCTATACAGCTGTCGAAACACTGGTTTGAAAAGGTTTGAAAAACAGTGAGAAAACACCATTGAAATGTACAAAAAAAAATGAATGAAAACAAGGCAGCCCAAACAAGTTGTAACACTAATCGCTCTTTCTGAATTGATTGTGGCACTTCATTCTGTTATTTACATGTATAAAGCGCAAAAGAAACCACCCCAGAGAGGGTCTCGCGACGCTATTGCACGCTAAAACAGGTAGAAAAAAAAAAAAAAAAAACAGGTGTTAGAAGAGCCAGGTTTTGAGAATTTCTTTTGAATAGGGCTTTGTCACGACAGGATTGTATATCATGGGGTAGCCTGTTCCAATGAAGGGAGGACCAGATATGGAAATCATCTACCCCCATATTTCACCGTACACATGCGGCGAGTGCACAGTAAAGATTACCCACTAAACGTAAGGTTGTGTATTGGCACATAATTCTGTCACTTGTTCCTCAAATAGAAGGGGAAGTTTCCACAAAGGGACTTGTGTACTAGGCAGATGAGTGAAGCGGAAAGCCTTTTCATCAGTAGCCAAAACAAAGATTTGAGTGTGAGATGGTGTTGAATGCTGCAGATAGATCTAGTAGTATCAACATAGCTGGGTGTCCTTTGTCCATAGACTCTAATAGTGTCCAGAACATCCACCAGTGTGGTTTCTCTGCTGTAGAACGCCCAATAACCTAACTGGGAGAGGTCTAGTAGGGAGTTCAATCCATATACTCTCCGCGGAAAAGTCCCTGCACTTGTGGCCCTATTATTGACAAACTGAGTGTCTTGTCCACACTATTGGAATACATTTTTAGTATCAATAAATACTTCACTGGAATCAACAATGACACACATATACAGCTTATAAACAAGCATTTGCAATGCAATAGGTCTCGCATTTGCGAGAGTTTAAGCTATTGGCATTGTAAATGACAATGCCTCTTATTTAGGTTTTAAAAACCAACATGTATAAATAAAAGGCATTGCCAAATACCTCAAACTCAACTACGAGACCTATTGCAATGCAAATGCTTGTTTGAATCTATTTGCAAATATGGGCCACTTTTCTTACTATTTGATTAACTGATGGGGCCCGCTTTTATTTTGGTGCAGGGGGCTATTTCCTGCCCCCAAGGGTGGCTGAGAGTTACCCTGACCTGCACGGACAGGAGATCGCTCTGCTGGTGAGGCATTCACACCTGACGTGTGCAGCAGGGGGGTCCAGGGTGTCTAGCGGGCTTGGCTGTACATGCGAGGCGGGCATAAAGCTTTCAGGACGGAGGAAAAGAGGAAACCAGGAACAACTTTCAGTAGCTACGGGAGTAGAAGACAGGTTGTAGTAGGTGAGTGGGGCGAAAAATGAGTGGGGGAAAGAAGGGGAAGAATGTAGAAGAAAAAAAAGTATGAAGAGAAGAGTGTTGATAGAAAACAAACAGAAAGAAAAAAGTCTTGGTGGAGGGGGCATACCTGGAATAAGAGGGTGAGATTTAGGGAGATAGTGAGGTTACCTCGTGCCACGACAGAATACACCAATTTGAACTGGGTTGGGGGTGGGGGATGTGGTAAATCCGGAGTGGCATCTGATGGAAGAGGACCAAAAGCGGAGGACAGCTATCCCTGTGGTGGAGGTCCGAAGACACCTGGCCTGAGAGAGGGAACAGTCCCGGTTTCAGGGAGTTCATAAAACAGACTGAAGGAGTAGGGAGAGACTGCGAGGAGACCTGTACGGGGCAGCAGTTCAGTGTAAACAGAGGTCCCCCTGCTGAGGGCAGGACATCGGCACTCTAAGCTGGGTACCTGCGGGTGGGAAGAACAGTCTAGAGATTGGAAAAGTGCTGCCAGGAGACACCCCGCCTTCCGTCAGCCCAGATCTGGGCCTTAGATGGTGATTATTTTTTATTTTAGCATCTCCGTGTTATGTATGCGTCTGTAAGTCCCCGCATGCAACGAATGAGCAGTTGACTGGGAATCCGATATTTGCTGAAGAAGTCAGAGCTGACAAGATGTTGAGCAGCTCCAAATCTTGGCGTCGGCTCATCCTGCGATTTTTAGAAGATCACTTATTCTCCCTGTGCCTTCAAACAATCAACGCGTCCACATGTGATGTACCTGGTGCACATCATGTAAAGCTCTCCAGTACCTTCGGGTCGCGTTCGCGCTATATAACACTGCATTTTTTTAAAATGGCCTAGTATGTCCGCTAACTTTTTGCCCCAAGGCAAAGTAGGGTGGCTGTGCTTAAGACTTTGATCCCAGCACTGCACACGCGCATCAGACGTTTTAAGCCTCATGCAGTTTCAATTTCTCAATGTGCCCACACAGTTTTCTGTAGAATTTACATACGTACGAGACTTCTACCACTGCGCACGCGTGATAACTGAAAGTTACATGCTTTTATCCAGCCAGTGACCAGCTGGAGCAGTTGGGTGAGACCGGCAGGTGAGTGATTCTGTGTACCCGTGCCGGGCAGATGTAAAGATCGGCCGAGCATGGTAATGGTGGTTGGCTGGTTAGTATGGGGGTGGGGGTCCTGTTCTAATGAACAAAACACACTCTGGGGAAGCTGGACGGTGATAAAGGGCCAGGGGTCAATGTGGTAGTGAAGACGGCGAAGGAAGGATTTGGCATTTGAGCCCATTAGATGGGGTGCATTAAGATTGGTGACGTGGTTGAGACTGTGATTTGAGGCCATTTGAATGGTTGTTGAGCGGTAGTGTCTGGACCGCTACAATGGCGTGATCATGTTAAAGCAAACCAAATGCAGCATCCCGCGAGTGGTGCGAGCGTGTCCGTGAGGTGTCGGGCTGTGTAGGTGAGCGCGGTGGGAGCTTGCATTGGCAGAGAACAGACGGCGTGAGCGTGCACATGGACTGTCCGTGGGAAAGTGAACATCTCCTGTCTGGTGCACAGGCGAGCGCGGTGAGAGCGCTCATCGGCAGAAAACAGACGGCATGAGCATGCACGAGGGCTGTCCGGCGGGAAAAGTGCACATCTCCTGTCCCCCTTCCGAGCCTAAGTCGGTAACAGTAGATCTCGCCTAGGTGTGCGGCGCATGGCGCTGAGTCGCTAGACGTGACCTAAAAAGGATGAAGCTCTATAGGCGGAAACACTGAAGGTCAATAGAGGAAATCTTAAGACATCGAACCAATCTAGAAGACAAAAAAGCGTGAAAGGAAAGCTAGCACAAAACTTTGCAACTGGCAAAACACCAGGCACTAAAAGTGTACCTATTTTCACTTCAATTTGTGACCGTAAAGCCAAGGGCAGCCTAACCAAACCATCTACAACAGCAGACTTCCTCCAGAATACCAGTCTAAAAGGGCTCCAGCAAGTGACAACCTAGGCAAGTCAATTCCAAGCAAGTTAAACACCAATCCCACAATTACTGACAACACGGTCCCTCAGGCGAAAACTGAAATACTGAAGATATACAGCCCAGTGAGACTAACAGAAAAGGAAGCAAGGACAAGAACATTGGGGGCAGAAAACAACAAAGAGAAGAGTTCAATAACATCAAACCAACAAATTCAGGCAAGCTTTGGAAGGAAGGAATCTTTACTGACAAACTCCTAAAGCTATCACTCTCTGTGACTCGAAAATGAAAGTTAAAATACCATTTGGAAAGAGCTGACTCAACGCTGCAAATTCTATAACAGGCTGAACTCCAAGTAGCTCAATTGGGGAATACTATCCAGCAGGTACAGCATAAAAAAATAAAAGTTATACGAGTAATAAGATTGACACACTGTGCATGAACCCGCATAAAACCGACACTGGTAGCGGTCCATAACAGTCAGAGTCATCCACCAAATATACCTTGCCATAAAATGTAAGAGATGGTAGCCTGTCCCCACAAGGAAATATCAGATTTTACATACAAAACCAGAACAAGTTTACATCAGAGGAAGACAAGCATCCTGATACACTAGGGAAAAAAAGGGAAAAACGACTCACACAACTAATTTGATTAACCCCAGAATACGAATCCCAAGGGTGGCAAGATACCTTGAACAGAGGAAATATACTAAGACTATTGGGTGAAATTCAAGTATTAAAAACACATACAATCTGTTAACCTCTTGGCTGTGCAATTTCTCCCAGTTGGAAAACAACCAAAAAACGAACAAACATTAACTATGTGTCAGTCAGAAGAATTAGTACAGTTAATCTTAAATTGCTCAGAACAATTTGAAGCCTGGGGCATAAAATTATCTATACCGGCCGCTTCACGCTATCCTTGTCCTCTTACTGAAAATTGACTGAATAAAACCAAATCAAGAGACAAAACAAACAATAGAGTCAACACAGGTCTATTCAGTTCTGCAGAATGCTAAAGGAAGAAGCTGTATAGTATCAATAAGGTGTATCAAAGGCCAGAAGGTAAACTGAGGAGCAGGCCAAAATCAATGGAGCTGGCTCCCAGGTATTCTTAACATTAAGAAAGGCGACTGACCCACAGAAAGCAAAGCAGGTAATTTCCAGAATGGCGTTATCCATGTGCTATCATGGAACATAGCCGGAGCAAAAAACTGCTTGAAGAAGGCACACCTCTTAATGACTGGGTCATATGTGACATAATAGTCCTTCAAGAGACTTGGGGATTAGAAGATCTTCCCCTAGCTGGCTTTATCAATTACACAGTAGCAGCAGAAAAATCTAAGCACTACTGTCGCGCCAAAGGACGTCTGGTAGTCTGTGTGTCCATAGCACTAAACACTACACCAGACCAGTTAGTCTCTCTGGATCCCAGTATCCTATTAAATCAAACTCACTGACCAGCACTCAGATAAATTGAGGACAGTGCTACTGATCAATTACTACACTCAACCAACAGCATGTAAAAAACAAAAAGCTAACAATGCACTTTTAATGAAAACCATTTATGAAATATGATTTGCCCAACCTTCCTGGTACATAGTGTTGATGGGGGATTTTAACTCCAATTTAATCTACACTCCAGATGAAGACGAAATATTAGCAGCAGACAACATTTTCTGGAATGTTTAGCCCCAACATCAAACTAGGAGGAATCGTCCAGACTGCATAGGCCAACAGCTAGTAAAGGCACTGGAATATCAGAGTATGCGCATGATAAACGTCAGATCAGCAGAGCGTAAACCGCCAAAAAGCACCCATCATGGATCAAGGGTGAGATCAGAACTTGATTTCACGGTTGTCTACCTGCCCCTAATGGCGTCTCTTCTACAATTCTATATAGAATATACTACTTTCAGCGATCATTCATACCAAAATATTTTCTTTTATCTCAATTTAACAAAATTTCAATCCACTACATTAACAGAAGGAAATATTAACTAGATATTTCAAACGTCTCAAGTGGTCAAATGAAACCAATCCGGAGCTGCATATAACAACTAAAGAATTACTGATGGCATCGGTCAAAGTTAGCGCCAGCACAATACAAGCTTAGACTAACTTTCTGTTCAAATTGACAACACTGGGAAAGTAGGTTCCAAGAAACAAAACTCGCAAAGCAATAACAAGCAAAGTGTAAAAATTGAACCGCAACCTAAAAAGAAAAAAAAAAAAAAAAGACAAACATCAATTAGGAAACGTCAATCAATGGATCACGATGAAACCGCATGGGAAGCATTTTGACAACAGAGGAAATTATACAAAAAGAAACAAAAGAATGAATAAAGAGAGATTTTGGTCCAACTTATTATACATCGTGCAGCATCTTAATTCGAGCAAGTTCTAGCAAACAATCCATCAGAACATCTGGATAGATGGTAAACCCTTGGAGGAAGTAACCTGTTACAAATACCTGGGATTTTATATTGACAACAAACTAAGCCATCAAGAGCAGACAAACTATATGGCCAGGCGAGCGAGCGCACTAACCTTTGCAAATAGGTCACTGGCAAGAAAAACTGGAGGGTCCATTATTCAGACCATTACTCTCTGTAATAGCAGCAAAAACACTTCCAACTATAACTTACACTAGTACCGCCTTATACGGCAAAGATTGGGCCCTTTCCTAATAAATTGATAATGAGCACTTATGAAAAGGTTTTTCAACTTCCCCAGGCAGCATTGGCTGTGCAAGTGTGTCTTGAATTCGGGCTTGTGAATGAAACAATAGGTAGAATGTACACATCTATAAAGGTGTGGTATTGAATAAAACAAAACACAGAGTTCCACACAAGCATTATGGTTAGAACTTGAGAATGACAAGACAAAAAGAAATTCAGTGTATAATCAATTTATTTATAGCGCGCTTAGAACAACTTGCACCATCGACTTATGGAATAAAAATCTGCCAAATGTCATTCTTTGATACTTGACAAAAGCACCTTTAGCCTTAGATCCCTCGCCTGGATGGTGATCAACAATTTAATTGTAAAGTCCTTAAGCCAGCAGCCTATCTAGATCATACATTTTCGGTCTACCTAAAAAACATTTGATTTCACTTTGTTTCGGAGAGCTTCCCTCATTAGCAAACTATCCAAGCTGGAAAAACATAGGGTCCATTTTGTACTACACAGTCAAATATGCATTGCCTGAATTATGTATTATAATATGGAATTTGATATTGTAATTTATTCCTGTTATTTTTATATTTGTATCCGAGATTCGAGGGAAAATTGTTATGGTTTTAATTAACTAAACAATAAAATTACTTACTATATTGGGTCTAGTAGAGAGTGGCTTTCCAGGAAAGACGAGTGGTTTGCTAAATAAAGTCTCCATTATTTTCCCAAGAAAAGGGAGCAACGATATTGGTCCATAGTTTGCAAGTTCTAGAGGCTCTGACACGGGTTTCTTTAGAATGGATTTAATTTAAGCTACTATTTTAAAGGAAGGATTTCTGTGCTCAGAGACAGGTTGTACAGGCCTGTGTTCGTGGAGAGAAGTGCTGGGGCCAGGATGGCCTTGATATAGGGAGGAGAAGGACCCTCTGGTGAGCCAGAATTGATCTTATTTATCAAGACCCAGACTTGCTCGGAATGATTGGATCAAAAGTTTCCAAAAGAGTGAGGTGATTAGTAGCTGAGTGGGCAAGTGAGGTCAGACCTTCCGGTATAGGACCATTTGACTGCGAGTGGTCAATTTTAAAGATTTTTTCTTCAAAACGGTTGAATGTGAGCAGCACAAGCCGAGGGGTTAGTAAATTCCCTCTGAATCTTCTATAATTCTTTTGTTGCCTTCCAGTGTTGTTGATTCTGCCCACAATGTGGGTCTTTCTTGCTTCCTTAGTGTTTTTATGGTAGGTGCCTAAAGCCTCTTTGTAAGCAAGTTTGTCAGCAAGGAGTTTTAGTGGTTCTCAATTTAAGTTCCAACTTTGTACATGCTGCTTTTTCTACTTTAACTAGTTCCATGCTCAGGATGGCTCCCGGCCGTCATGAGTCACGGTAGTCATGTGCTCATGACGGCTGGGAGCCGTTCGAACGTTGCCGCTCCACCCACGCGTGATTTCTTCCCCGCCTGTGCGGGCGAAGAAATCAGTGGGCGGAGTTCAGACTACTCCCAGCTGTCATGAGCACAAGTCTACTGTGACTCACAACGGCCGGGAGCCGTCCTGAGCACCGCGCCACACGACCCCCCTTGCAAAGAGAGGCTCATTGACCTTGGTTTGATCTCTTCCTGTCACGGACACTCAGACCAGACAGACAAGTGAGATGCCATTATTAAAATCAGAAGACTTGGGGGAATGTAGGTGGTAGAAAAAGTGTTGCTTCCTGCAGATTCCAGAACTTTCCATCACACCAAAGTGAACAAAATGTGTGTTTTTAGCCAAACTTTGAGGTTTGCAAGGGATTCTGTGTAGAAAACCCTTGTGGGAGCCACAAATGTCACCCCCACCCTGGATTCCCCTGGGTATCTAGTTTTAAAAAATGTACAGGTTTTCTAGATTTCCCTAGGAGCCAGCTGAGCTAGAGGGCAAAACCCACAGCTAGTCAGATTGCAAAAAGGGTCTGTTTTCAGTGGAAAAATGTGATGAGTCATCCTGTCTTTTGGCACCTTTCCCGTCACAGCCAATAGCCCTGCCCACACAAGTAATGTACCATATTTATCGGGAGATTTGGAGGAATGGTAAGTGGTAGGAAATGTGTTGCTCCTTGCAGATTCCAGAACTTTCCATCAAAGAAATGTGAGGAAAAGCTATTTTTTTAGTCAAAGGGCTTCTGAGGAAGAAAACCTGGTGAGAGCCACGCATGTCAGCACACTCTGGATACCCCCGGGTGTCTTCTAAAAAATGTGCAGGTTTGCCTAGGTGCCGGATGAATGACGGACAAAAATCCACAGCTAGCCACATTGCAAAAAGAAGGATCTTTTTTCAGTGGAAAAATGGGATGTGTCTTGGTTTGTGTTTTGGGGCTTTTCCTGTTGCGGGTCCAAGCCCTAAGCACACAAGTGAGGTACCATTTTGATTGGCAGACTTGGGGGAAATGCTGGGAAATGTGAGGAAAATGTGTGTTTTTTGTCGGACGTAGAGATTTGCAGAGGCGTCTGGGTGGGCAACCCTGGTAGGAGTCACAAATCAACCCACCCTGGAATCCCCTAGATGTTTAGTTTAAAAAAATGTACAGGTTTGATCGGTTTCCCTAAGCGCTGGCTCTGCTAGGGACCAAAATCCACAGCTAGCCACATTGCAAAAAAAAGGGGCGGTTTTCATTTAAAAACAGAGTTGTGTCCACGATGTTATTTAGATCTTTCCCTCTCAAGAGCAGTAGGCCTACCCGCACAAGTGAGGTACCTTTTTTTTTTTAATGGGCAGACATGTTGGAATACGGAATATTAGGACATTTGCTATTTCCAATTGTATTTCTCTGCATTTGTGCCTTCCAAATGTAAGCCAGTGTGTGAAAAAGGACACATTTTGAAAAAATGCCCTCTGAATCACATGCTAGTATGGGTACACACAAATTCTGAGATGCACAAATAACCACTGCTCCTAAACTATGTATCTGGTTTCTATTTCAGAAATACATAGGTTTCCTTGATACCCCTATTTCAGTCTTCATATGTTACCGTATAAATTGCTGTGATCCTGGTAAACAATGAAAACCCATTGTAAAGTGAAGTTCGGTTATTGGCTCTGGGTACCTGTTTCTTGGAAACCCTACAAACCCTATCTATATAAGTCTGCAACCAGAAGGGTCAGGCAGACAGAATGGAATATTGCTTTTGAAAATAGGCTATCATGACAAGAAGTTATAAATAAAAAAGTTGTCACAAATTGATGTTTTATCTTACTCATTTTCAATATTTTCTTTTTATCTCAACAGTTAGATTCTTTGTGAAAACCTTAAGGGAGTTACACAAATTACCCCTTGCTGGACTCTGAATTATGTCTACTTTTCATTAATCTTCAGCTTTCCGTGATTATTTATTGGTTTCACCCCGATTTCCAACATAAACTGGAAATAGGTCGAAAGCACAATAACCTACCTCTGGAAAATGACAAAACTATGGTACAAAATAGGATTTTTTGATTCAGCTCTGCATGTTCCCGCAAGTCGGGAAGATGGTGACTTTAGCACAGCAAACCTTTTGTTGAAGCCATTTTTAGGGGGGGGTGGGAAGACACTTTTGTGTGGAGCACTTATTCCTATTACCCTATCTCCTCCCCAAATGTTACCATATTTTGCCTATTTTCTCAGTCCCCTCCAGGGGAATCCACAAACCTTGGGTACCTTTGGAATCCCATGGATGTTGGAAAAAAATTCGCAATTTAGCATGGATACCTTACGTGGAAAAAAAGCTATGGAGGCTGAAGCGCGAACTACCCCAAATAGCCAAAAAAGGCCTTACCCTTCTAGGGGGAAAGGCTTAGCAGCCAGCATGTTAAAAATTAGCTTTAACGTCAACACACCTCTCCCTCTAGGCCAACCTTAAGAAGAAATGTGGTTGTGTGTCACGAAAATCATTGACCGCCAGAACCTGGACACTCATCACCTCTCATAAGACAACACCAACACAATGAACATTCATCCCTGCTTTTTCACCACCAAACCAAGCTGGCAAACATGGGGTGGCACTTCTAGGTTTTAAAGGGAAAATCCCCAAAATTAAGTGCTGCAGTACTCAGACGTCAATATAGGTACAAAACCCCTTTTCAGGCTCAGCAGCAGAAACGGTGAAACTGCGGAACACCATTCAGCCAAAGTACCATAAGATAGCACTACAAAAGAAGCCAGCACAAGTCCAAAACAGCCTTATTCACCATCCCCTCCCCCCTCAAAAGGGAAAAGACACAGGAAATGATTTTGTGATCTTGAAACAATCGTGTACAACTCCATCCTGTTGTTCTTATTCTGTAGTCAAGAAAAATTACTATTGCTCATTTCAATGATGCCAAGTGCTTTTTATATATAAAGTGGTCAAATGATTTATACAACATATTGTCATATGGGCCATATATTCTCTATTCCCAACTGTGGGATTTTTTTGTAGGAGTTTCTTATTTGGATAACTGTGGAATCTCGTTATTACTGGAGACAGATGGAAACAAACTCATCAGTAACCCTTCTCTGAACCCTCTGTCATTTCCTTGACTAAAGGTATTGAGCAGATTATATAGGCAACATCTAAATTGACTTGGGACTCTAAGTTTCATATTTCTCCCAGTGGCTCCGACAGGTGGATATGGAAATTTGCCCACCAGCAGTGTTGTTGCACAAGCACTTTACTGCACAAAGCAAATGTTTTTTCAACTTTGTACTGTAATAATGTATTTTTTTAAATGAAAATGAACTGTTATTACTCCTATTATGACAGGCAGACACGTTTAAGGCGAGCATGCCGGGCTAAATCTTAAATTCTAGTTGATGCTAACACTGGCAGGGAGGGCGTGGCTTGGACGCCGATCGGGATGGCGGCGTGAGCTCGTAGCTCCGCGCGGATTCCCGCTAATTCTCCTGTTTTTCGGGACCCCAGGCGACCCGGAGAAGACGTTCCTGCCCTCTGAAGTGTAGGGGGACAGCTGGACATAATCGGTTAATTGCTGGGGGACTGCTGGCCCCGAGGAGATCGAGGAAGAGGCGGCCGAGGTGTAGACCAGGGTGTGAAGAAAATGGCGGCGAGGAGATCGGATGGTCCCGAACTACAGCCCTGAGACCGGCTGTCGCCAAGCAGAGAGGGACCCTGCACCCGACTGCCCGACGCACTGGGATTGGCGGCGCGAAGCCTTGAGACCGGGGGACGCTGCCGGATTCACCCAGGGGACCCGGGGCCCTCGTCGGCCGCCGTCCCGTGACTCATCCTCCCCCCACCGGACTAGTGGGGGAGACGGACCGGAGCTCATCCGCCTGGTCATTGCTCCTGAGACCATTGGCGGTGACATTGTGCTGCCTGGTGCCCGGTGCTCGGCACGGGCCCAGGAGAGCGCCCCACAGACAGGGTGGCCGGACTTGTGACGCAGCGCCCTGACATGGCGGCGATCGGAGGGCCGACACCCGGGAGCCGCGAAGGGGACTCGGCGATATCGACCCGGTTGAGTGAGAGTCCCTCCCCGGAGCTTGACCAAGAACAGCGGCTGAACCGGCGCTTGGATGCCATCCTTGAGGCGATCACCTCCACCAAGGAGGCGTTACATAACGACATTGCCCAAGTGGCCACGGGCCTGGGGCTGCTACGTGCGGATCACGCGAAGCTGGCGGATCGGGTCAAGGATCATGACCAACTGTTGCTGGACCTGAAGCCCTCGGTGGTGACCGCGGAGCACAGGATTACAGACATTTTGGCCCGGCTGGACACCTTGGAACGGAGGGCGGAGGATGCCGAAGGCCGCAATAGGCGGAACAATGTGCGGGTCGTAGGCCTGCCGGAACGGATTGAGGGGGAGGATGCGGTGGCCTACATGGAGAACTGGTTCCGCACTGTGGTGGCGCCGGAGGGGCTTACTCCATTTTTCACTCTGGAGCGAGCCCACCGGGTGCCCGCTCGCCCGCCGGGGCTTGGCCGCCCCCCCCGTCCAATGGTGGTGCGGCTCCTCCATTACAAAGACCGAGACCTTCTCATCCAGCGGGCCAGGATGTCGGGCCCTTATGGGGTGGAGAACAGCAAGGTGACGATATTTCCGGACTACACGCAGGCGGTCCAGAAGGACAGGGCATCGTTCCTTGCTGTGAAGAAGGAGCTCAGGGAGGAAGGCATTCAGTACTCCTTGCTCTACCCGGCCAAGCTGCGGATTATCTTGGATGGCACCACACACTTTTTCCAAACTCCGGACGAAGTTTGGCACTGGCTTGAGTTGTACAGAGCGGGGACGGACAGGACACACCAAAGTAGGCGAGACCAGCCCAAGCAGCCCCGGGTGCGGCAGTCACAACGTATCAGGTCCCGCAACAGGCGCCAGCGGGAGAAGCGGGAGGCCCAAATGGCGGCGGAGAAGAGGGACGCACTCGCGGCGACGGCGGCCATTACAGGGTCGCAACAGAATAGTGAACGAGCCGAAACGGACTCGGGAGGAGAGGGCAGCAGAACAGGAGAGGAACTTTCGGAGGCAGAGAGCCAGAAGGGGCCGACAGTGACCCCACAGACTTCGGATAATATTATCTGCGGCTAAGACGGACTTTGGTCTTGATCGGGACTTCATGGTAGGGTGATATCCTGTTGCCGGGTGGGGGTACGGAGTGTATCTGAGGGGATGAAGGGCGGACGCGGGCTCCGCTGGCTGGGGTCGGCGGCGACTCACCCCCCCTAGGCCCTTAAGGCCGACTGTGGTGGAGACCACAGGGTAAGTGTGCGAGCAGTTGGTTCAAGGTTTGGATGGGGGCGGCCATTGGGTTCGTATGCTCTGTCCTGGGGAGTGGGGGTTGGGGAATGTTTCAGTTTTGGGGTTGTTGGGGGGGGGGGCAACTGCATTGGGGGGGTCATGGACCGTTGGAGTGTGAATTGGACTGTACGGACTTGGAATGGGGACATTACCTAATTTGAAATGCCTAACGTGGAATGTCCGGGGGCTGCGGACTATGGTGAAACGTCACAAAGTGCATGCATACCTGGTACGCAGGGGGGTTCAGATAGCTATGCTCCAGGAGACTCACCTCACTAAAAAAGAGTGCGCTGCCTTGCAGAAAAGATGGCGGGGCCAGGTTTTTGGCACCACTTATTCAGCGTATGCCAGGGGGGTCTTGATCTGGGTGAGGGCGGGGATCCCCTTCCAGGTCCTGAATCAGGTAATAGATCCGGATGGCAGGTTTGTAGCGGTGGAGGGGAGACTGTATGGACGGGATGTGGTTTTATGTTGTGTTTATGCACCTAACACTGACCAAGGCCGATACTTTGATGGCCTCTCGGGGTCCTTGGCCTCTTTCCTGGCGGGTCCGATAGTATTAGGGGGGGACTTCAATTCAATTACGGATGTGGCTCTGGATAGGTCCCATCCCCCCCTAGTAGACTCTCCTGTGCGCAGGCTGGCCGCGCACAGGAAGGACTGGCAAGAACGGTGGGGGTTGCTGGATGTCTGGAGGGAGAGGCACAGGGGAACCAGGGATTACTCCTTTTATTCTGCCTTACATGATTTACATGTTAGGATTGATTCGGTGCTTTGTGGGGGCTCCCTAGCACCATTGATCACCCATGCTGAGTACCTTGCTAGGACGATATCTGATCATAACCCCCTGTTGGTGCATATTCAATGGCAGAGGGAGCGCTCAGTAATTCCAACATGGCGGCTTCGGCCGGAGACGCTAGAGGATTCTGTGTTCGACGATGCGGTCCGGCAGGGCATTGATAGTTATTTCGGTGTGAACGACGGAACGGCGACGAGCAGGTCTGTTGAATGGGATGCAATGAAAGTGGTGGTGAGAGGGGTGTGCCTGGGTAGGTTCTCGAATGCTCGAACGACTGTGCTGAATGACCTAATGAAAGCGGAGGAGACTTTGAGGGACCTGGAACGCCGCAGGCCAACTAGGCCAGATTTACAGGCCCAGTTACTGGACGCGAAGGAAGTGGTAGCCGCGGAGACGGAACGCTTGAGATGCTATGATTACAGGCAGTACATGATTAGGGCGCACGCAGAAAGGGACAAGGTGGGTACCCTCTTGGCCAGATTAGCTAGCCCGGAACTTAGGGGTTGCCCGATCCTCAGCATTATTGACGCACGGGGAGAGATGGTGTACTCTCAGGCAGCTGTAGTGGACCGCTTTCGGGGTTACTATGAGGAATTGTACCGGAGTCAGCTGGGAGTGGGGGTGCAGGACATCGTGGAGTACCTGGGGGAGAGGCCGCTTTCGGTCTTGGACGAGGGCGACGCGAAGGACCTGGGTAGCCCGATCACGCTAACGGAAATTCGAGTGGCTATCAAACATATGGCCCGTAACAAGACACCAGGGGTGGACGGACTCCCAATCGAGTTCTATCAGCACTATGTAGACGCTCTGGCGCCCAGGCTGCTGGTGGTATATACGGAGGCCTTCGAGAAGGGGGTGTTGCCTGCCTCCATGCGGGAGGCCTTGATAGTACCACTCCTCAAGCCTGGCCGGGATGCCGCGGACGTGAGGTCTTATCGCCCACTGTCCATGCTGACGGTGGATTACAAGATCCTGAGTCGCGTCCTAGCCACTAGACTGGCCCCGCACATGACGGGCCTGGTGCACAGGGACCAGGCCGGGTTTATACCCACGAGGAGCACGGCGATGAATATCCGCCGCCTAGTGGGAATAATGGACGCCATCTTGGAAGGGGAGGGGTCGCCAGCGGTACTGTCCGTGGATATTGAGAAGGCCTTCGATAGTTTGGAATGGCCTTTCCTGGATGGAGTGCTGGAGCGGTTTGGCATGGGCGATGGGTTTAGGAGGTGGACGAGGGTCTTGTATAACTCGGCGACGGCGAGGGTACGATTGGGCGGCCTGGTATCCGCCGCGTATCCGGTGGGCAGGGGAACACGACAGGGATGCTCTCTCTCCCCTCTATTGTTTGCCCTGGCGATGGAACCCTTGGCGGTCCATGCGAGGTCCGGCGACCGTTACGCGGGAGTAGTGGGGGATGGGCAATGGCATTATATATCGCTTTATGCGGATGACCTGCTCCTGTACCTAGCAGACACCTCGGGGGCATTGGTCGGAGCGATGGCTCTGCTGTCCGAGTTCGGCCGATTGTCGGGCCTTAAGGTCAATTGGGCAAAGACCTGCGTGTTTCCGCTGAGAGCGGGATCGCCAGCCCCTAGCAGCGACCTGGGTGTGACGTGGGAGCCCTCTTGCATCGTCTACTTGGGTGTCCGCATCTACCACTCGGCCGCCGACCTCCTGGAGGGCAACATTGGCCGTTGTGTCCGGTCACTGCGGGGTAGCTTGTCTTTCTGGTCGACCCTACCGCTGACAGTCCTGGGCAGGATAGCATTATTGAAAATGGTGGCGCTCCCGCGCTTCCTTTATTATTTCCGAACGCTACCGGTTTGGATTCCCCAGGGGGTGTTTAGGGACCTGCGGTCAATGATTATTGGCTTTCTGTGGGGGCATGGTCGTCGCAGGGTAGCCTTGAGCACGCTCCTTCACCCCAAGCTGGAGGGGGGCATGGCTGTACCCGATCTTGAGCTATATTATTTAGCGGCGCAGTTGCAGGTCCTAACGCAGAATGTAGCCAGGGTGTTCCGGGGGCCGGAGGAAGACCGGGGTCGGGGGATACAGCGCCACGTGCTGTCGTACATCATTATGCAGCAACGGCTCGAATTACGGGCCCTCACCATGGAGGAGCGGACGCTCCGGCTGTGCTGGCAGAGGAGCCTTCGGAGAGCGAGAGCATCGCGGCCTTATGCCCCGGAGATCCCGATCGGGATGTTGACAGCTTTGCTGCACGGAGGGGACTGGTCCCCGCTGATGGATTGGGAGGACGCGGGGTTGCAGGTGGTGGGTGACTTGTATATAGATGGGGCGTTGGCACCGTTCGACGTGCTCCGGGACCAGTTCGGACTGCCTGAAGGGGGCTTCCTACTGCACGCGGCTATAGTGGCTGCCGTGCAAAAGCACTGGAAGGAGGGGCTCCTGGAACCCGCGACGACTATGGCATGCCAATATGTGGTGATGGCGGCTGGTACATTCAAAGCTGTGACGTGCCTCCATAACAGGATGCTGAACGATGGGCTAGAACCACTCCATGGGCTCAAGGCTAAGTGGGAGGAGAGCGTTGGCCGGCCCATACCGGATACGGCATGGGGCCATATCCTGCGACGCACGTGGAAGGGCACTAGGAATGCGCGCTTTCAGCAGGTCCATTTTTATGTGCTCCATAGGGCCTACCTGACTCCAGAAAAACTACAGCGGCACTTTAGGGTGCCGGATGCCTGTTGCCCCCGGTGCTCGTCCCTAGGGGCGGACATGGACCACTTGTTTTGGGGGTGTCCGCAACTGGGAACTTATTGGGCGGAGGTAGGGGACCTCCTGAATGAAGTGACTGACAGGGAGGTAGACTTCGACATGGCGACGTGTCTATTGCTCTGGTTCCCACATACTAAGCACACCAAGGTGACCAGTAAATTTATAGATCTGGGTCTGATATTGGCTCAAAGGGAAATATCGTGGCACTGGAAGGCCAGGGGGGGTCCCTCACTGCGTAGGTGGAAGAATGAGTTGCTGCGATGGTCTGACTGCGAGAGCGTGCTCCGGATGAAGCAAGCAGTGAAGCTGGGGAATGAGAAGGCTCTGGATGCAGCGCGTGCGTGGGAGTTAGTGGTACAGGCTCTGCGGGATGCTTTGGTTGAGGATGAAGACGGCGAGGACTAAGCCGCTGGACACCGCGGGGCGAACACAGGAGTATGACATCACGCACTGTAGTGGAACCATCCAGTTCAGTAGAGCGAAACATGCACCTTAGCAGTTGCCAGGGGGGGGGGGGCGTTGGGGGGGTTAGTTGTAGGGGGGGTTGGGGAGGGCCGGAAGCCGTTGGAGGGTTGCTGGTGGAGGCCTGGATCTACTGGGACTGGGGGTATTGAGTGGCGGGCGGATTGAGTGGTTGGAACGGCCTGGCACGAAGGCCCGAATAGCCTAGAGCAGGCCCCGATGGGGGCGATTACGTTGATACCTCGGAGTTGGCTGACGGGACTGTTGTTGCGGGTGGGGGGGTAAAAGCAGATACTTAAAACGACCTTTCGCCAGGGTCCCAATGGGACGTACACTGTGTTGTGCTCCTCCGGAGCGATCTGATATGCCGCCCGGCCTCCGGGATGCGGGCTGAATGGCTGTGTACAATTGTGAACTGTTACTAGTGGGAGGGGCCCACAAATGTACTGGCTGATTACTTTTTCCTGCTGTTTATAACTCTGCAATAAAAATATATTTAAAAAAAAAAAAAAAAAAAAAAAAATGCTAACACTGGCAGTGAGTGTCTCATGTGGATACTGGACGATGAATTGTTGTCTGATAACCACTCAACTGCTTGAACACCATAAAGCCACTGTCTCTGTATGAAGATAAACTTGTGTGTATTTTATGGCATGCTTTTTACGATATCATATTATATGTCTGCTCTGCTTATTCTCTTTTATGACAGGAGCTGTTGAAATAAAACTTATACATACAGACAGGGAAAGTTGTTCCTTGGAGCACGCTCAGACAGCTTACGGGCACAATTCTGCAGAAAGAGTGCTGTAGGCACAGCCCATTAAACTATTCGGTCTGCTCTTCTGTTTCATGGTAAATTCTCCTTACATGGCAGCCTGCCATGATCATGTTTCTAAGTAAGCAGTCCCTGCCCCCCCCCCCCCCATTTAGTTATGTGCACAGGTTTAGGTTGCATGCCACCACCAGCCTAGCACGAAAGCTGGCAGACTTGGGACCAACCAGGCTCTCCGTAATGGGCGGAGTACAAGTAAGCTCTGAGGCAGTGGACATTTGTGAGGCCCTAAATTGTTCACTGGGGTTTCAAATCCAGGAAAGAAAGAAAAGTGAAGTGTCTGATGTGGCCCGAAAACGTCTTGAAGTGGGCTTTGGAGAAAGGGTTTGTGAACATCACGCTGGGACCTACAAAAATATGAGAAAGGGTTATCCCGTAGGGGCATGGGGATATTCAAGAAGCAATGAGAGGGAGGTTCTATCGGGAGTATCAGGGACACACTGTGAAAGACTCTAAATCAGATTTTAGACCAAGCGCACTATGGAATCTGTGCACTAATGCAAATTCCCGATGACCTACATACACATCATGAAAGATGATGGCTCTGGTCTGCCAATTCTCCTCAATATTATGGCATATTTCACACTATAGGTCTTCCTATCACCTCGAAACCAGGACCCGAAATGGCTGGTTCATGCCAACGTTTGTTTCTCACTGAACTGAGGGGCACTATAATTTTCATTCAACATTAGCACAAGGTTTTTGAAATGTCAATGATAACTCTGAGCACCTTCTACCATCTCTCTGACAAGGACATGCATCTATTACAGTATCTGGGTAAAATCCTCCTCACCAAATCATGGGTGCTGCAATACCATTATAAACTGAAGTTTGACTGCCTTACGCGCCCCTCCCCCTCACCCCCAGTGGCCTTAAGGATTTTTATAAAATGTGCCACCAGTAACGAATCTTTCAGTCTTCTGTTTAACACCATCAGTGCTGCAGCAATTCCCCCTCTGTGCTACTTCTGATTTATTCCCATTGTTCATGACGAGCTGAGCACACGAGCAGTGTACTGCATGACGAGCTGAGCTCGTCATGAGCATCGAAGGGGTTAATGAGACGATTCTGTCTTCTCATCTCTTGGAAACACTAGGGTAATGACATATTGACCAGCGTTCCCAAAGTAAAAGTCAATCCCTCAACATACTCTCCAGGCATTATCTGATCTAAGGATCCTGCAAATGTAATCACATGGATCCAGTCTCGAATGGCTCCCTGTGGAGGTTGCCAAATCTACAAAACAGGCCTGCTTTGCAGTAAAAGATATTCTGCCAGAGTTCAGCCAAATACGGAGGTAAACGTTCCATAAGATGCAAAGAAATCTGAGGACTTTTAGTTGCATGCTTTATAAAGTAGGCTACCCATGTCAGTTCAATTTCGGCAATAGACATGGAATCTGCAAGAAATTACCTACAGACCTAATGCTTGAAAAATACAGGACGAATTACGCCTGCAGTTGCCCCCTTGTTTACATTAATCATCAGAAAGTTCACTTCTGTTCTTTGGGTGTACTGGCAATCATCCAAATCTTACAAGTCACAGGTAAAGAGGAGGATTGGGTATATCATTCACCTAAGGGTTGCCTACAGTGTAGAGAAGCAACCTATGTAATATTTTAATGAGGTTTGGGTGCTGTTAAGTGATTTGTTTCCAACCCCAAATAGGGGACTATAATTATCTATCTTTAAAGCGATGCATACACTCAGGGACATCTCGGTGCCAGGGCAAGCAGGGTAATAGAAAAAAAGGATAGGAAAATATAAACAAACACAGGAGACAGAAAAATAAGGCAGGCTATTAGGAATAGAGATAGGTTCAAACCTTTTTCTGAAACAGTGAATGATGAGTTGTTTTCTGAAGTTGAAAAGCTACCCAGCTTTGTAATTTAATGTCCGCAATACTGGAAGAACACCATCCAGTTCGGGTACACAAAACTGAGGGACTTGCAAGAGTAACTTACCACAAGGTGTAAGCAACCACCACCACCATCGCACCCGAACTACAACGCACCATCAACACCACCTTTGTGACCGGCACCTACCCCGACGACTGGAAACGTGCAGAAGTCAGGCCCCTGCTCAAGAAGCCCTCAGCAGACCAGAGACCTAAAGAACTACCAGCCTATCTCGCTCCTCCCTTATGTGGCGAAAGTCGCGAAGAAGACAGTTAACACAGAATTAACAAGGTTCATCGAAGACAGCGCCATTCTCGACCCTCCCCAGTCCGGATTCCGCAGTACCGATACCTCCCTACTGGCCGCCACAGACGACATCCGCACCCTCCAAGACCAAGGCCACACCGTAGCCCTGATTCTACTTGACCTATCAGCGGCAATCAACACTGTTTCCCATCGCACTCTCACAGCCAGACTACACAACGTCGGAATACAAGAAGCCGCCCTCAACTGGATCCGGTCATTCCTCACTATCAGAAGGCAAAGGATCATACTGCCACCATTCCTATCCAAACCCACGGAAATCAACTGGGGAGTCCCACAAGGATCATCGCTCAGCCCAACCCTCTTCAACATCTACATGGCCCCCCTCGCCGCCATCATCTGTCAGCATGGCCTCAACATTATTTCCTACGCGGACGACACCCAGCTCATCCTCTCCCTCACCAAGGACCCCGCCAACACCAGACTCAACTTCCAGGCACGAATGCAGAACATCGCAGCCTGGATGAGCAACAGCTGCCTAAAGCTCAACTCGGAGAAGACCGAAGTCCTCATCCTCGGAACCACCCCATCAGCATGGAACACCACCTGGTGGCCCACCCCACTACCCCCATGGGCCATGCTAGAAAGCTCAGCATCATACTCCACTCCTCCCTCTCCATGAAACGTCAGGTCAACATCATCGCCTCCAGCTGCTTCAAAACCCTCTGTCTCCTCCGAAAGACCTTCAAGTGGATTCCCCTAGAGTCCAGAAAGACAGTGAAACACGCACTCATCACCAGCAGGCTCGACTACGGAAACGGCCTATGCGCCGGCATAAACAAGTCTCTACTCTGCGAGCTGCAGACGATTCATAACACCGCTGCCAGACAGGTCCTCAGTATCCCTCGACATGGGCACATCAGCAAACACCTAGGAAAGCTCCATTGGCTCCCCGTCGAGAAGAGTCACCTTCAAGTTACTTATTCATGTCTACAAATGCCCTGCTGTAAACTTCTACTGAGTAATGTCAGATTAGTGACGCAAGAAAATTAACAGTTATCCGTGTCTAAGGATTTGAACGGAGTTGAAGGCTTGGGACTATAGGTCTACCAGAAAACGCAAGATACATCTGAGTTTTATCGGAACGCATTATAACCAGCTCTCGACTTCTACCTTTATGGCAATGAGAGAGAGAAACAAAAAACAAAAAACAAAAAAAGGGAATGAACAGTCAAAAAGTGGTAGAGTATTCGCAGGGGAGGCAGGTGAAAGAACGTCAGATTCAGTTAAAGGAAGAGGGGAGATTAGATGAAGGTCGTTGATGAGCTGAGACCCAAAGACAGCGCGGAGGGGTGGGGGGGGGGGGCATAGGGCAGAGACATTCACTGTGGACATGGAAACAAGGGGACGTAGTAGATTAGGGCGAAAACGAGAAACAGGGAGACGGTGCGGGGGATTAGAGGCAGTTGAGGGCAGGGGTGCACCAGGGAGGCGGGTGGGGGGTAAAGAAAGATAGATAGATACAGACACTGATGCATACTAACCATGATGCAGTGATGAGGCTCTGGGGCGAAAGAGACACACAGGTGTTTGGAAGGTTAAAACAAAGAGGAGACTGTACAAACGCAGGTTACGCCGGGGCAGGGCGACGGAGAAATACGAGCGTCGTTTATAACCTGCAGGTGAACAGGAAGCATTGTGTTCTTACCCTACAGTCTCTGTTGCAGCTGGGACTTAGGTTGTTCCTGTGCTCTCTGCCAGCCTACGCTTGCGCTTAAGAGTACCTTTAAATCTGCCGCCCACCCTCCCGCCTTTGCAGCAGCTTGAGCTCAGCCTCACTCTGTCTTCTGGCTCCCCCTGCCGGCCGAGCTCGGGCTTGGTAGCCGTCAGATTGGCCGGCAGGGGGTGCTGTCGCCCAGGCGGTAACAAGGAATGAACCTGTTAAAAAAAATTGAACAGCGCCCTCCCAGTTAGAATAATGAGAATACATTAAGTTTAGGAAGAGCAGTAACACAGGCGCTAAGGCGAGCCACCTACGTTAATGGAGCGGCCATCTTGGAAAGATGCACATATATGTAAATCCGGAGATTATGACAATACAACATCCCTTATCGTTATCAATTAGGACCTACAAGGTGCCTATTTTAAATACATAAATTACAGAACATTGAATGTATTTTAGGAATGTTTTCTATCAATAAAAGTTTAGGGTTTGAGAAGTAGTTAAAAAAACAGTTTTCGTTCTTAGAATAGCTATCGTGTGGCATGATTTGGCATGTGACGATGAAATGGCCGCTGTCACGACCATCTCGACGACAGTTCAAGTGAAAGAGTCATTCAATTTACCGGAAATACTTGATTACCAACCAGCATTGCAAACGTTGCAGGCATGCATAATACGCTCGCGAGAGTCGCCCCGTTTAACGTTGAGCGATAGCATACATGTCAACTTGTGGGCTCTCGAGGGAGGATGTGACGGGATACTTAAAAGGGTGATCATATATATAGAAATAATTTGGGTAACCCTACAAATGCGGGTGAGTCGACCCGGAAGAGATGGACTTGTTTTAACAAAAAGAAAAAAAAAGGTTCTAAAACTATTAGCGAATTAAACATTTCCTAGTTAGCAAGAAGGAAAGTTTCAATTCTATTAAGGAAGCAGAGGTGGAAAGGATGCATTCCGTTCTTCATTCTTTATTAACAGCACATTCAAAGATAAAGTAAATAACACATCACAAAACTACAACTCCCATGAACACGAGGAGTAACAATGGCCACTAATAGTCCAATCAAGGAACATCATCCTCTTTATTCACTGAAAGAAGGTAAGGACGCTGGACCTCATCCGTCTTAGAATTCTATTGCAGGACAGGAGGCTCCGATTATGCTAGTCTCATTTCTTTATTTAGAAATGCCCAGCAGCCATGTAAAACTACAATACCCAGAAAGACTTGGGTAACAACCATAGAGTCTGTAATATAAATAGCCATGAAGACAATCCCACTTCCTCTTTCTTTGCTGCTCCGCAGCCAGATAAGTGCTTTCCTTCTTATTGTCATTAATATTTGACTGTATTTCTGCTGTTTTACTTAGCGCTGTGCTCGCGCTTGCTGCCGCGTTGGGTTTGCGCTTGGTTCGCGCTTTTGTTTCGCTTCGACGCATTCACCATTTAATTGCCGCTTCGTTTCCGGGTTTGCGGCGCTCGCGGCAGGGAGCTTGTGTCACCTCCCGGGTTGGGCGCGTGTCGCCTAGGTTCCCGCTGTTTGTGGAGAGGAGCTGAGGGGTAGAGCAGCCTCGCGCGCGTCCAGCGCGAGCTGCTCATTGTCTGTGGGGCTTGCCGGCTACCGCGCATGCGCGGTGCACATTTCGATCATTCATCGCATTCCTCAGGGGACGGAGCCGGCTGATAGTTCGTCTTTCAGACAGCAAAGTCCACGGCCTCACAGCTGTACCCTATTGACGCCGGAGCTTGAGGAAAAGGCCCCGGTTGTGACTTGTGCATAGGCTTTGCCTAGAGTGAGGTTTTTTGTTGTCAGCAAGCCCTCCCTCCACCCTCTAACATTGTTTTTGGTGCAGATTGACTGCTTTGTATTGCTTGCTGCAGGGTTTTTTTCACTCCCCCAGAACCAGATTTTTTCAGTCACCTAGTGAGCATTGATATCTACACTACCTGCGTACCATGAGTAAATCATGAGGAGGAAGGGTCAGAATTCCTAGAGCAGGACTTGGTGGAAGCCCTAGACAAAGGGGTTCAGCATTCAATGAATAAGGCGCTTGTTCGCGCCATTACCCCCCTTAAACGCCATTTAACCAAATATGCGCAACAGCAAGGTTGGGTGCCTGCGTCAAAAAAATCTATGACTTCTCCAGGCAACCCACATGCCTCTGACTTTCGCAGGTTAGCTCAAACCTTATCCTCTTCAAAATCCAAAACTTTCTCAGATGAGGTGGACAGTGATGACCAACACTCTTCTTCATCCTCGGAGATTATTCCTCCTCCACCTAAAAACAGAAAATGCAAGGAGCATTTCATGGATGCCCCTACTCATCCTCCTGTACTAACTTTTGAGCCAGCTGATATTGTACATCCGCATTCCACTGCGTGGCTCCCTTCCCCTGCTGTGGCGGAGTATGTGCAACAGCATATCCATCAGCCCTTTGATAAGGAGGTTCGTGCACGTCTGCGTTCAGAGTGTCGGAGACCTGACTTGGCAGATAATCTGGCGGACACACCAGAGGTGGATCCCACCATGGGACATATTTGAAAAAATTTGCAAAAGACCCTAAGAAGGGTTTGGATCCGTCCTGGCGTGCTTGCCAGGACAAGGTTTTGGATCTCCTTGGACCTCTTACCAAAATTTTAGATCTCGGCTTCGTGGCCAAGGAATCCTCTATCATGGTAGACCCCGATGAGTTAATTGAATGGGCACAGCGGGTGATTTGCCAATTAGGAAACGCCAACTGCGCTCTCTCTAGTGAGAGACGTAGGTCCATCCTCCTCAAGCTGGACCCTAAACTGGCAGAGCTTTCCGCATCGGAGTCGGGAGCTGCAGCGCCGGGCTTACTTTTCGGGCAGCCTTTTTTGAAGGAGCTGACGCACTTTGTGAGCACTTTTAGTAGCATTGATAAAGCCCAAGCCTCACTAAAACGGGCCATGCGCCCGGTTTTCAACAGGGCCGGACGAAACAGGGGACGCTCGTTCGGCCGTGGTCAACAACCACCCACCCAGAGGGGGTATCAGTCCCATAGAGGAGGTCAGCAGGATTCCGGCTACGCCCAGCGCTCCAATTTCTATCCTTCCAGAAAGGGCCGTTCCCAATGCAAGAAAGGACGCTCCGGTGGCACCTCCGGCGGATATCAAGATTCCGCCACTTCAGGTGAGATTAATTCCTGCATGCAGTGTTGTTCTCGGGGGCTGGATACGCCATTTCCTAGACAATTGGCGCTTGATCTCCAGCGATGCATGGGTGCTGGAGACGGTTCAGGGGTACAAAATCAAGTTTTATCAACCCCAAAGTCAGTCCCATCCTCCCTTTCCTCTTTGTTTTTCAAAACGACATCAAGAGTTCATCACAGAGGAACTCAATTCACTTGTCTTGAAAGGGGCATTTGTGCCGACCGTACGTCATCCAAAGGGGTTCGTCAGCACAATCTTCCTTGTGGAAAAGAAGGGAGGAGGATCGAGGTTAGTACTCAATTTGAAGGAGTTCAACGGGGGAGTGGTCTATCGCCACTTCAAGATGGAGGGAATCCATCTGTTGAGGGACCTTCTACGAGAACGGGATTGGATGGTTCGTCTAGATCTCAAAGATGCTTACCTGTCTGTTCCAATTTTCCGTCCGCATCGCCGGTTCCTTCAGTTTCAGTGGCTGGGGACTTGGTACCAGTATCGGGTTCTGCCCTTCGGTCTTTCGTCAGCACCTTGGTGCTTCACGAAACTGTTGAAGCCGATTGTGGAATCGCTTCGCAGTTGAGGAGTTCGCTTGATCATTTATTTGGACGACATCCTCCTTCTGGCGGATTGTCCAGTCAAGCTGATGTCTCATCTGGAGTGGACCATCGAGCTTCTCCAGTCCCTCGGATTTCTAGTGAATGCTCCCAAATCGGTGCTACACCCCACTCAGGTGATCGATTTCTTGGGGTTCAGGGTCAACTCCCTCACATGTCAACTTCTTTTGCCCAATCAGAAGATTCGGTACATCAAACGGGAATTGACTTCCGTTATCTCGAGTCAGACTGTGTCATTGAGATCGTTAGCACGAGTTGTCAGTCTCTTAGCTTCTTCTCTGCAGGCGATCTTCCCAGCTCCGCTACATTACAGAGCGTTGCAGCGTCTGAAGATTCGTCATCTTCAAAACGGTCTCCGTTATTCAGATCAGGTTCCTCTCTCGGAGGAAGTGAGATCGGAGATGCAATGGTGGTTGGATCATATGGAGGCTTGGAACGGACGAGCCCTATTCGGATCCACGCCGGAAATAGTGATTGAATCGGATGCCAGTCGTTGGGGCTGGGGAGCCCGCTGCGGTCCGATCTCGACGGGAGGCCGTTGGTCTCCCCAGGAACTCTCGCTCCACATCAACTGTTTGGAGCTGCTGGCGCGTTCCTTCGCGATCCGGTGCCTTTCACCTCTTCAGTCCAACTGCTGCATACTTCTCCGGATGGACAATGTATCAGCAGTCCGGTACATCAACAAACAGGGGGGGACTCGGTCGAAGTTACTGGCGGAGATTGCCAAAGAGTTTTGGCATTATTGTCTGCAACACAGGATCACGGTTATTGCGGAGTACCTTCCTGGATGCCACCATCTAGTTGCGGATTGGAACTCGAGGTACCTGAAAGACTTCAGCGACTGGAGGCTCCATCCTCGTGTGTTCCGCCAACTCCTTCGGGCTTGGGGCCCTTGTCAGATCGACCTCTTTGCGTCCCGCCTCAACACCCAACTCCCGCAGTTCTTCAGTTGGAGGCCGGATCCGGAGGCTCTTGCCACGGATGCTTTTCTTCAACCGTGGCCGAGGTCCCTGTGTTATGTGTTTCCTCCATTTATGATGATTCCCAGGATTCTGGCTTACACAAAACACTACCAGACGGAGTTGATTCTGATTGCTCCTCTGTGGAGGGCTCAGACGTGGTTCCCAGTTCTCCTGGAGATGGCTTGTGCACTTCCATTCATTCTTCCTCAGAAGTGGAATCTCCTGTTAGATCCGCTTCAAAATCCGCATCCCCTGATTCAGTCAGGCTCTCTCCTTCTTCTGGCGTGGCGGATTTCGGGGAACGCTGGACGGTCCCAGGCCTTTCTGCAGACGCCAAATTCATCAGCAACGCCTGGGCCCCTGGTACTCACAAGCGTTACAGAGGCTCTTGGAAGCGTTGGAGGGATTGGTGTGCTCAACGGCAAGTTGATCCAACATCAGCTGATGTCTCTTTAATGGTCAATTTTTTGGCATCTTTGTCTTCTTATGGTTTGGCGTATCGCACGGTGAACAATTTCCGTTCTGCTATTTCTGCGGGTCACCTTCCAGTGGACGGTAAACCGGTCGGGGAGCATCCTTTAGTGGCTAAGGTACTCAAGGGTATTCGCCTTGCAACCCCGCCACGTCCCAAATATGTTTCATTGTGGGACGTGTCTATTGTTTTGCGTTTTTTGGAGGCTTGGCCGCTCAATTCTTTATTATCCCGAAAACAACTGTCGGCCAAGCTTACTATGTTGTTGTGTTTGGTTTCATGCAAACGGGTGTCAGAAGTCTGGGCTCTGGATCTGGCCGGGCGTAGTTTTACCCCTGAGGGCGTCACGTTTCGTCTCTCCAGGCGTACCAAAACTAATACCACGGTTATTTTTTACCCGTCTTTTCCTGCGCATCCAAAACTTTGTGTTGTTCAGTGCCTTAAAGATTATGAGGTAAGTACATCTCTCTTTCGCTCTGATATGCAAGGCCAAACATTGATTGCGTTGAGAAGCCCTTTCGCCCCGTTACCCCGGCTACGTTGGCTTAGATGGGTACGGTGGCTCATGGCGGAAGCTGGCATTGATGTGTCTGTGTTTGGGGCTCATTCTGCACGAGGAGCCATGGCCTCTAAAGACTGGTCATCTGATTCTGTTTTCAAGACTTTTTACTTTAAGCCTATTGATAATGTTGCTTCTGTGGTGGTGAATAAGCTTTAAACAAGCATGATCGGAGCCTCCTGTCCTGCAATAGAATTCAAAATTTGCAAACATTCGTGACAAGAATTTTCAATTCTATCAAGGACAAGGAGGCGAGGATTGTATTTACATTATTGTTACTGATAACTGTTCAAGCATTGATTCATGTTCAATTGTTACCATTGATTGTTTTTCTACCCACCCTTCTTTGACATGTTCCTGTGTTTACTGGATGTGTATTACGGCTCTGTGTCTCTTTTCAGGATCTGATCCCAAGTGACGTCTCTACAGTGCGGCATGGATATTCCTGCCTTCTTCTTTAAGGATTGTGTTTCCTGTTTTTTCCTTCGGCCATTGCAGTGCTGAACTTTCCTTTGTTGCCCTGGACTGGGGTTTGCTGTTTTTTACCTTGACTTTTCATGTACTATTTTCTGGTATCCTGGAATAACTTCTCACCAAAGAAAGAGGAAGTGGGATTGTCTTCATGGCTATTTATATTACAGACTCTATGGTTGTTACCCAAGTGTTTCTGGGTAGTGTAGTTTTACTTGGCTGCTGGGCATTTCTAAATAAAGAAATGAGACTAGCATAATCCTCGCCTCCTTGTCCTTAATAGAATTGAAAATTCTTGTCACGAATGTTTGCAAATTTTGAATCCCGACCTAAGAGGATATGGAAAAAACATTCTTCTACCATTGAAATTAAACATTACGGAAAAGTTATCAAATACTATGATTGAGATTATGGTAAAGGACAATCATAATACTGGTCCTACAGTTGGTCCATTATCCACATTAGATATTAAAATACACTACACATCTGTCTGTCAGGAAGAAAAACAGTGTTCAGAATAAACAACAATGCAGAACAATACACAGTCATCAGGTATAATCCAGGTACTTCCCTGATAATCACGGAACCCCGTTCTCCAATTCCAAGAATCAATGTAGAACACTTCCTAACCCCCCTCCCTCCCCCGGAGGGAGGGGGTTAGGAAGGGTTATCCCCCTTGGAACGCCAAGGGGGATAACCCTCGCCTCCGCCGCCTCAATAGAATGGAAACTTTCCTTCATGTTTACGAGGAAATTTCTCATTCTATGTCAGGACCAGAGGCGAGGATTATGTATTTTTAAAGCTTAATTACCACCAGAGCGGCTGCGTCTTGGATTGATTTAAAATAAAACTTCTTAAAAGTGAAATCAGAGGACCAATCCCCCGCAATCATGATATCTTCCAACCTAACCCCTACATGGACAGGCTTGGAAGCCATAGCCCCCCTAGTGGATTGAGCCCCAAACTCACTGGTATCAATGCTAGCCTCTGTCATGATCCAACTCACCCACCTAGAAATTGCCGTTCCCCTGGAGGCCGAACCTCCAATGTCAAGTCTTCGTAGGCCTGCAGGCATCTGACCACACACAATCTAGGAGCAACACGAAAAGATGGATATGATACCGACCTGGTACTAGTCTTTCCTTCTTGAGATGTTGAATGTAATCACTTCCGGGGTTGAGATTCTATCCCATAGGTCTAATGCCCTCACATCGGATAATCTCTGGCACAAGATGAGGCAGAGCAGTATTGCCAACTTCGCAGAGATTTCCTTCCTGGAAAGATATTGCTTGTCCTGCCAGGATGACAGCAAGCGCAGGACCAAATTGACATCCCAAAGACCTACGTAGCGGAGTTCGGGGTGCCAAAAAATCCTGATACCCTTGAGAAGTTTCTTACCTAGGGATGTTCCCCTACCGCAACATTATTCACCGGAATATGACCCGCTGAAATGGCTGACCCGAAGAAGTTGATGGTACAATAAGTCAATCCTTCTTGAACAGCTCCGCCAAAAAGTTTACTATGTCAGTAACGCTGGGACCCACAGGGTCCTAGTGTCTCTCTACACACAAATGTATCCATCTCCTCCTAGCCGATCTATACCTCTTGGTGGTCCCAGGGACCCATGCCTGTTGGATATGGAAATCAGCTCAGTGCGAATGTCTGATGTCTTGCCAGCGTCTCCTGAAGTCCTCCATGCCATGAGATGAAGATGTCCCTGGAGAACTAGTAGATGATGCTAACCCAGTGGGTCCAACAGGATCTCTGCGGATGATGGTAGTCACACTGAGTTGGCCCATGTCAGCTCCAGAAGAGGAGGGAACCATGCTTGAGATCTTCATATCAGAGTGACCAGGATCAGCGAGGCCTTCTGGCGTCGGACTTGTGCTGCTACCTGCTGGATCAAGAGAAAAGGAGGGAAGGCGTAGGCCTGTTCCGTCGACCAATCCTGAAGGAAGGCAGCTACTGCCTCCGCCCGGTTCCAGTCTTCAGCTAAAGTAGCGAGGCAGTTGAGTGTTCCATCTGGAGGAGAACAGATCCACTTGGCAAGGACCCCAAAGTGCAATCAGGTGCCAGAAATACCTTTGGGTCGAGTCTCCAGTCGCTGGCATCCCTGAGATATCTGTAGTTTCAGTCCGCTACAGAGTTTTGCGCCCCCAGAAGATACTCCACTATTACAGAAATCTGTCGTTGGAGGCAGTAATGCCAGAAGTCCTTGGCTAGTTCCGCTAGGGCTCGAGATTGGGTGCCCGGCAGCCGGTTAATATATTACACCACTGTCATGTTGTCCATCCTCAGAAGAACACAGCACAATACTCTGTCCCTCATAAGGGATCAGCAAACGAGCCCGCTAGGAGTTCTAGAGAGTTGATGTGGAGAACTAGTTCCTCCTCCTTCCATCTGCCTTCCGTGGAGGTCAATCCACATCTGGCACCCCAGCCCAGATGACTGGTGTCCGATTCTATCACCAGGTCCGGGGGTGAGCTGAAAATTGCGCGACCATTCCATGCCTCCATGGGGTCGATCCACCATTGGAGTACCATCCTGGCCACTGGCGTCAGTGTCACTAGTTCGGAATACGTGAGTCCCCTCCGAACGTGGGACGCCTTCAGACTCTGCAGGGCTCTGTAGTGGAGCGGTCCCGGGAAGATGGCCTGTATTGAGGACAATAACAAACTAACAATCCTGGCTAGTTGACTCAAAGAGATTCTGTCCCGGCTGAGAACCTTCCTCAGTTATTTCTTGTTCTTGGAAATATTTTATTCTGGTAGATTCAGGGTCGCTACCTCGGAGTCTATGTGGAAACTCAAGAATACCAGGCACTTGCGTGGAACCAGGTCTGACTTCTTCTGGTTGATAATGAGCCCCAAACTCTGGAGTAGGGACATGGTTGGTATTCAGGTGAGCCACCAGACAGTCTTGTGACTGGTCCATCAGAAAAATATCATCCAAGCAAATGATCAACCTGATGCCCAGTGTCCGGAGATGTTCCACTACTGGCTTGAGAACTTTGGTAAAGCACCAGGGTGCTGAGTACAGGTCAAATGGGAAAGTCCAGAATTCAAAATTTGCTTCCCCAATTCGAATTGGAGAAACCTGCAATGATGGGGAAATATGGGGACCGAAAGGTAGGCATCTTTGAGATCGAGACGCACTAATCAGTCGTCCTGGAGAACTAGATCCCTGAGGAGGTGGATCCCCACCATCTTGAAGTGGCTTTAAACCAACCACTTGTTGAAGGACCTGAGGTTGATGACAGGGTGGAATCCCTTTTCCTTTTTCTCCACCAGAAACAGGTTGCTCAGGAAGCCCCTGGGGTGATGCTCGGAAGAGCATATCATGCCTTGGTCAGGAGGTCCCGAACTTCCAGATCTATCTCAACCAGGGGCTGGGGTTTTATTGCTTGGACAGGTGTCCCATAGAATTCTATGTGGTACTCTTGCACAGTCTCCAGAACCTAAGTGTCTGCCATATTATCAGCCCATCTGTGAGAAAACATCTGCAGTCTCCCCCCAAACGAAGAGGCAATCACAGAATGGTGCTTACTATTGTATCCACTGTTGTTATTGTGGGCCCCTCCATGGGCGCGGCTCTGCCGCGGAAGGGGAAGAAGGTTCCTTGAAGGCCACCCTACCAGCCATTGTTCCTTCTTGCCTGGGCTCTGTTAGGGCCTTGATAGAGTTGGCGGCCAAAAGAGTGACCCATGCCTCTTCCAGTGTCACGCCTACCAAACCGCTACACATAAATAAAGATGGCCGCGCCGCTGTGCGCATGAGCGAGAGGGTCAGGCATTAGTCAAAAGCCGGTCTTCCTTGAATTCTGACGCTTCGCGCTCTAGTGTTTGTGCACCTTTGCGTCACGTCACTTCCGCTCACAGCCTATCTCGCGTTCAGTTCCTGTTGATCGTGTATTCCGCGCCGGTACTCCTTTCTTCCTATTATGACACCGGCGATTCTGATGACCTGAGCCCTTTGATGTTCCTAAAGGTATCACTGGGGCTTCGTTTCTGGCAATCTTGTTATTGCACCGCTAGCGTTTCCGCTCTGGAGATTAAGAGTGGTGCTAGCATTTTTTCCTTATTCTTTTTTTTCCCTCGGCACTGACTTGGTTTTCTACTTTGCCTCCTGTATCGGACTCCCGCTTGTTGCTCCCGGTTCCGCCCGCCAGCCAGACCTGGTTCCCGTTGGCCGGCCGGACTTGGGTAGAGCGGGCGTGGGGTCTTATTTGAGGCATTGTGGGACTTGTAGTCTGCCTGAGTTACCCTGCATTTAATCCTCCTAAAATCTTTACTTATTGTTTGCGGCATCTACGGACCAGTCTTTGGTGTGTCGGAATTGGCAGGGTTGCAGCTGAAGAGGCACAGAAGATCTGGTACAGGCGCCTGGCGCTATTTATGAATGCTTACACTAGTGTTATTGTTCACCTGTGTTTACAAAGAATCTTTTTGTGATACAGAGACCATCCTCAGCCCAACACCTCTTTTCAGCTTCAACCATCTATCTTGCCATTACACCTCACATTAGGGTAAGTCCTGTAGTAATAGATAGTTTCCCCTAGATTAGGTACATACACCCTTTTCTTATTATCTTTGTCTTTTCTCCATTTAGAGTTACCCACAGCAACGAAGAATGAGAGAGTAGCTGTGGCAATGTTCGAAAAGGAATCTTGTCTAATATCTATAGGTAAAGTGACAGGGGAGTTGAGGAATTGGGAAACAGAACTAGGTGTTTTTTTTTACCTTGTACATTGTTCATTGTCCCTTTTTTCCTTACAGTGCCAGTATCCATTGTACAGAGACTTCCGGTCCAAGGTGTCTTCTCCCCTCCTTCCCTTGTTTTGTTCCCTCCTTTCCCTCTTTTCACCCCCACGTGCTACGGTCTGGTGGACGTGTCGGTGTTGAGGGGGAGGGGCTGGGCTTATCATCAGTTCCTGGCACTCCTGTGGAAATAGCTGGTGGATCCTTACATCCAGCCCCTCCAAAAACCTTCCCAGGGAAAAACTTTTTCATGGACGCCTGGGTCTTATCAAAGGTTGAGAAAGTTGACACAAACTTCCCTAACTCTTTTACAAAAGGGTCACTGAGGAGAGTGCCCTGGACTATAGGGCCTGCCTCTGAAGACAAAAGCTCCCCCAGCTTGGGATCTATTTTCAACAGAAGAGAACAGCAACGTTCTGCAGAGAGGGCACAGTATTTGGCATTGCCAAGGAGGCATACTGCCCTCTGCACCCACCCAGCTACATCGTCCGTGGAGAGAGGTTGCCCTGAGTGCTTTGCCTGTTCTGCCAGCTTGATCATTTTTGTTAGGGGTCCCACCATGTCCAGATGCTTGTCCTGGCATGCCCTCCAGGATCCCTCATTTTTGGGATCCCTCATATACTTGCCGAAAAAGGTGCAGAGCTTGGTGTCTATCTCGGTGGTTGCTGTGACCTTGTCAGTTAGTGACAGTCTGAGACTCACTGCTCAGAGACAGGCCCTCGCTTCCCTACTCAGATACTGGTTGATCTTACTTCCTACGTACTCCACCACCTTCCTTTAAGCGACACACTCCGCGGAGCGCGGTCGATATATATCCTATGGGTCGAACATATCTGGAGGGGTAGTGTCCCCCTCGTACGAGTTAGAGTTTAGGTCAAATGAGGGTGCCAAAACCTGCCTGGCACCTGGATACCGCCTGATCATCCATGTCACCCTCCCCCAGGTCAGGGAATCCCTCCTTGGGGGTCAAAGTCTATTGTGACAACGTTGCCCATTATTCTGGATATGTTTTCCTCCTGGTAGGGATGCTTTCTTGAGGTGCGCCCACTCTTATGGAAGACTTCAGTCAGTAGGTGAAAGCCCTCCACTTGCCACATTTCGCGCTTGCCAGCCTTGCATGCAGGGACCGAGGTTACCCCACTAGGCCCATCCCACCCACCCCCAGGATCCCCGTGCCCTTGAAGTCCTGGGCATACAGTTTATCAACGCTGTCCTGCAGGGGGGCAAGCACCTGAGCAATGGCACTGGAGATGAGCTTGTCCAGCCCTGCAGGAAGTCGCTGCTGGGGGGGCATTCCTCAGAGGCAAGTGAGGGCGCATAATCATGGTCCCGCTGGGACTGCATTATATGGAAGGTGGGAGCACTATTACACCTTGTAAAAGTTAGCAAGGGCAGCCCCCTCGCCGTGGTCTGATATATCTTGCTAGTGCAGGAAAAATTTCTAATGAGTCTCAGGCTAAAACCATGAAGAAGATACAGAACAAATATATAATTGGGCTAAGCCCTTCCGTTGCTACCACAGCACGGTGTCAGGCCAGGCGTTGGGAGGGAAGCAGGCACTGAGCGGCGATCTGCTCAGATTCCCCCAGCGCGATGCGACCACAGGAGCGCTGACAAGCGGCTCTGTGGTGCGATGAATGCGCTTGAAAGCATGAAAGGGCGCAACCTAGCACACCCGTAGTAGTAGAAAACACACTAGGGCAACGAAGCTTACAGCGCTGAGAAAGTTGTGCCAGACGAGTGGCATTGCAGCAAACGCGCTCTCAGAGCCCACCACAATAACAAATAACAATATCTATACTAAATCAATCAGGAAGAAGGAATTTACGCGAGTTAACAGACAAGTCAGCAGTGATGAAACTAGCACCAGCAATGACAAAGAGTGGATGCAGAAATACAAAATGGCTCTCTCCCCCACGAAAACATTCAAAAACATTGGACAATAATTAGTCATGAGAGAAAACCCTGAACACCCTGATGACCAGAGCATAACACAAGGAATTGGGGCTAGTAAGGCCACAAGGCAGTTACACACGGTCTTTAGTTACAATAGTGAATTAGTCTTTCATTCCATCTTTTCTTACTTTCATGGTATAGATTGGATAACTATTTGTATCTAAGGTATAGGACAACTCCCAAGGATATTTATAGGGCCCGATTCACAGAACTAACTTAAGACAAATCCTAAACTTACTACTTTTGGTATTCACAGAAGGCATTTAGTAGTAGTAAAGTTAGGATTTTGACTTAAGACAGACTTAAGACAGACTTAAGAAAAACTTAAGACAGCCATAAAACAAACTTAAGACAAACTTAAGACAGACTTAAGTTAGGATTGTGTCTTAAGTCTGTCTTAAGTTTGTCTTAAGTTTGTTTTAAGTCTGTCTTATGTCTGTCTTAAGTTTGTCTTAAGTCAAACTTAAGACAAAATCCTAACTTGTTTAAATGTGGTAAAACTGGGCACTTCTATATGGTATGTAGGTGTCAATACTGTATAAATGTGGTGTCTGAGAACAAAATGGAGAACCCACAAGAATCTGTGGAGAAAGAAACCAAGATTTTGATGATTGAAAGTAGTGATAAATGGGGACGTGGCTAGAGAGGCCAGCATGGTGGACGCTCTGTAGCGAAGCTCAACACTGAAACCCCTTAATCCAATATTTATCCGTTATGCTTCCAGCCCTGGACCAATTACATTGAGTCTCTGAATTAGCCCTGATAAGAGGAGTCACCCCGAGAGGAAACTGCAGGGGCATCGAGAATATCCACAGGCAATTGACCAGTAGAACACCACTATGGCATAGTGCTGGGTTAAAAGAGGTGTCCTCGCTTCAAGGTTTTTCAGGTTGGGAGACCACAGGTGTGGAGAGACTGGGATACGTATGGAGGGAAGAGGCCCTACTTCGTTTAAAGATCTCCAGCGGGAGTTTTTGGCTGGTAGAGGCCCAGAGGTTCCATCATCTGAGACTCAGGCATGCACTGTTGACACAGCTGAGGGGCAACACCTCCCTTCCTGACTATTCCCCACTGGAGGACAGGCTTCTGATCGACCCTATCCGCGAGAAAGCAATTTCCACAATCTACCATAAACATATGAACAATCTGCCTGACCACTTGGCAGCCCTGGGACAGGCTGAACGGACGACCTAGGCAACATAGATGATGAGGAGTGGCAGGAGGCCCTCCAAGGCTTGCGCGAGATAGCAATACGAATGCGCTTTTGCCTGATCCAGCTCTGGATTTTGCATCGCTCCTACTACCCCTTGATGCTGTTGCACAAGATTGGCAGGGCACCATCACCGCAGTGCATCCGAGGTTGCCAGAATGAGGGCACATTCCTCCATATCTTGTGGGAATGTCCTAAGATAGCGCAATTTTGGCGAAGGGTCACGGCGATAATGGTCTGCTGATAATCAAGGGGGGAGTGGTCTGGCCCAAATATGTCACCATATGGCTTGTGCAGGCAGCGGGACTCGAGAAACGCAATATTGCTAGGGGTTGGAGGGCACCGCGTCCGGGTTGGGGGGCACCGCGTCCCCCTTCAGTGACAGACTGGGAGAGGGACATTGACTGGTGCCAGAGAGCAGAAGAAATGGTATATAAGATCAGGGGTTGTGTTAAGAAATGGGAGAAGGTGTGGGCCCCATGGTGTGCTTACAGGAGAGTGCTGGAGAGCCAGGTGGACACGAGAGTGGCCCCAGACGTCTGGAGAATAGTACTACTTTAATGATGTTCCTTATATATTGCCAAGTTAAGTTTTATCCCATCCCGTCATGTGTCCGCCAAACTCTTATAAGAATTTCCCCAATGTGCATGCTGTGGAAAATGTTAATATGTTGTCTACTGAGCGTGTTCAATAAAAAGAGTGAAAAAAAAGAGAATATCCGCAGGCGAACTGCAGACCGGGCAGGCCGCGTGGCCCGAGAGAGAGACGTCATCAGGCAGCGGCCATCTTGGACCTGTGGGGCTTTGTAAGGACCTGAGGGGAGGGCAGTGCAGTGTGAGCAGTCTGTGTGACTCGCCTGCCTCGACTGCCATACATCACGCTTCACGCTGGGGTGGGGTCCGGGCTCCCCTCGCCGTGATTGCTGTGAAGACCGTCAGCTTTGCGCACTGTACCTGATATGTGGTGAGGCCTGCCGGCGCTGGCTTTCTCTCTAACTCTGGAGTCGCTGATGCCTTGTGCCCACAACATGAGAGGAGGGGGCCTATACTGCAACTGCATGAGTGCCACAGGACATCTGGTCACCCCCCAAGGAATTCACAGAGTAATGGGAGCAGCCTGGGTGTGGCCTGGGATCCTGAACCGAGGGTTGGGACGTGGAAAGATGCGAAGACGAGTTAGCCCTCTTTCCTTGTGAACCAGTTCTGCATCGGGGCAGACCTGGATGAGGAGGCCCCCCCTTCCTCAGCTACACATCGCGGTGAAGCGGTGTCCACATCTGGTGTCCCAATTGGTGAGGCCAATCTCCCAGGGACTTGCTTTGGGGTGGAGCGGACCACTGTTTGGTCTTCTGGGCCTGGTCTGTCTCATGCCTGGATCTCTCTGGCTCCGGCAAGCAGTGCTTGGACCCCGACCAGTGGAGAGGGCCTATTGAGGTTCCTGTGAACACTCCGTTAGTTGGCGCGACTACGGGTGTCACATCTGTGTGCCTTCTCTTTCCTCCTCGACTGTGGATACAGGGATATTGAGATCCGCATGGTGCTGTGGGTGGACATTGAATATAAATCTGGACATTGAAGTGCAACTGGGCCATGAACATCTATTACAACCACAGCCAATACAGAAGTTGCAGCCAACACCCACCACTATCTACTGTTTGAAGTGAAGGAACACTGCTCTGCCCTACTGCCTGGGGCTGCTCGTGCTGCGCTTCACCCTAGAGACGATCAGTGAGTGCAGGTAGGCCCCTTTACCTGTGAACTACACACTAGAGCTGTCCTACAGACTTTGACTAGGACCGTTTAATTAGAACATGTGCCCACACCATACTAGATATCATTTGGCCTCAGAAACATTGCAGGCACCGTAGGTCCTGTCGGATCACCTACCAAGGCCTGTTGGCATTGTAGCCCTTGCTGCTTGAATACCCTCTTTGCATCAAAGGGGGGGAACTCTCCAGCTTCTGGTGCCTTTGGATTTATGGGGGGTCGCTTGAACTGCATGGCATGGGAGGGTCAAAATAGTCCTTGCTGTTTTCTGGCCGCTAGCTAGAGGTAGATGTTAGAGAACACAGAGCAAGCGGAAAGGCGGCTATCATACACAAGGTTGATGTGAGAGGCCATTATCACTGGAAATAAAATTGACACCAGATTCCTCTCGAGTAGTGTCTTCCGGACGAGTAAAAATGGCTTAAGATAAGAATCCCAAACCTCATAGACAAGGCAAGCTGGACCTATATGCAAAATTGGTGAACCCCCTGATGGATTCAGAGCAGAAAGCCCCAGCCATACCGAACAACTCAGCCTACTATTATAAATCCAATCCTCGTGGGAGGCACTTGAGGGATGCATCGGGGAAGTCCAGTCTGAGGTGTCTCTCCTACAACAGGATCTGTGAAATGTATCTGAGAGGGTCACCATGGTGGAGGCAAGAATTTTAGAGGTTGAAGGCATAACCCATGGTCTACAGAAGGAAGTCTCAGAATTTGGAGCAGTGGAAAAAGACCTCAGCTGAAAAGTGGTTGATGCAGAAAACCGTGCAAGAAGGAACAACCTCCGTTTTGTGGGCTTCCTGGATGAGGAATGTGAATGTTCTTGGTAACAAGGTCAAGAGAGGGCTGGTAGCCAGCTATATTAAGAGACACAAACCAAATGTAGTCCTCCTACAGGAGACCCATCTATGAGGCACTCATTGCAGTTTCCTAGGGAGAGCAGGCCTACACGACATTGACGGATCAGGTTTCACTTCGGGATCCTGTGGAGTGGCCATTCTAATCCGAAAAACTTCCCCTTTTTACATAGAGGAAACATGGGCTGATTCAAGTGGGGCTAATGTGGCAGTGAAGGGGTTTTGGGGTCAAAGAGTTGTTAATTTGATCAGTGTTTATGCCCCTCCAAGACTTCAAAATGTGACACTAGAAGTGGTGGCAGGGATATTGTTGGAAGCAGGTTCCTCTTTACATATTGTTGGGCGCGACTTTAATGATGTAATCGACCCAAACCTAGATCGCACTAGCCATATAAAGGGCCCACAGAAAGGGACGGTACTGACGAACTTTGCGGCTACCATAGGCCTCTCAGGCCTTTGGTGTAGACACCACCCCATTGATCGTAAGTACTCGTACTACTCTGGAGCCCACTGGTGTTTTCCAGATTAGATTACATTTTTGCACCAGCAGGTGAAGTAAGAGGGTTGGAACGAGTTGAGTACCTGGCCAGGGGTCTGTCAGACCATCCCCGCTTTGGCTGACGCTTGGTACGCCGAAGAATAGAAGGACGATGACTTGGAGATTAAATGTCTGGGAACTCAGGAACGCTGAGGTAGCCAAGGAAATTAGAGTGGACACAGAACTTTACTTCATTGAGAATAAGGATTCTGTATCATCCTCTATGATCCTCTGGGAGGCTTATAAGACAGTACTTAGAGATAGGGCACAAAATATAGCTGATAAAATGAAAAAAAAGGTACATGAAATGGAGGAAGTGAAAGAAACTTTTGTGGAATTAAAGGGGAGGCTCATTCAGATCTCACTGTTCTGAGTAAGATTGCAACACCTCATAGAGAATACCAGTCATTGGCGCAGCAGGAAACTGGGACCATGATCCTGTCCCAACAATACCATCTTTACAGCTCTGGAGACAAAGTGGGGTGGCTGTTGGCCTGGTTGGGTAGGAAGGCAGTTGAGGCTAGATGGGTGACTGAGATCATAGGAGAGGATGGAGACTCCTTTACCACACCCCAAGCTATTGCAACCGAGTTCTCAATATACTATGAGGATTTCTAAAAGGCACGGCCCTTAGCGGATGCCACCCAAGTAGAGAAATACCTGTAGGAAATCATGGTCCAAGCTTTGTCAGGCGATGAACGTCAGACCCTAACTGGAGAGGTGAGATTTTCAGAAGTCTTACCCGCCATTGCTCAATAAAGACTGGGACAACCCCGGCCCGAATGACTTACCAGAAAAACATTTGAAAAAGAACACCAGAGTCCTTGGTCCACACCTACATAAGATGTGCAGCTAAAGAAACAGGAACTCTCCCTTTGGATCTCTGCTGTGTCGCTATTGTAGTGATTCACAAACCAGGTAGGCCAGCAACACAATGCAGCTCTTACCGTCCGATATCCCTCCTTAACACCAAGACCAAAATACTAGCCACCATCTTGGCTAACAGACTGATAACAGTGATCAGTGATTTAATACATCTGGATCAATCAGGTTTTATGCCAAAAAGATGGACCAGATTCATTCACCGCAGACTAGACTACTGGCTTGAGGTATTCCGAAATAGAAAAGATCCCCACATAATCATGTCACTAGATGCTGAAAAGGCATTTGATGCTGTGCATTGGCCCTTCTGAAACAGGTATTGGTAAAGTTTGGGTATAGTCCCAACTATATTGCCTGGATTGACCTATTCCATAACAACCCATTTGCTAGAGTCAGAGTGAATAGTGAGATGTCAGCTAAATTTCCCATAGAGAGGGGCACTAGACAGTGGTGCCCCCTATCACTCCTTCTATTTGCCCTGGTGTTAGAGCCCTTTGCAATTATAGTCAGGTCCCACTCGAGTGTAGTGGGATTCAGAAAACTGGAGGGAGACTTAAGTGATGAACGAATATCGTTATATGCCGTTGATATCCTTCTCTATGCATCTAGACCAACGGTGTCACTCCCTGCCATATTACAGATATTTGACAGATATGGGTTGCATGCAGGTTATCAAATTAATTGGGTCAAGTCCAGTCGCTACCCTGTGGGTGGCCCCCTTAATAGGCAGAGCTGTCCAGGAAAGCTGCGTATTGACAGGCGGCAATTTCAATATTTGGGTATCTATGTGACCTCTAACATTGAAAATAGTTTGGATCGCGATATTTAGAGATTAATTCAAGATTTCCATGAGGGGGTAGAAAGATGGAGAATGCTACCGTTGACGATAATGGGACGAGTGGCTATGTACAAGATGATGTCACTCCCAAAGTTCCTATATATCCTTCAAAATACCTACCTTAAGATCCCAGAAGACGTGTTTACTAGGATTGACAGTGAAACCTGAAGGTTGTTGTGGAATGAGAGCCATCCCAGAGTGGCACTGGGGACACTGCAGAGAAAACAATATAACAGGGGTATTTCCCTGCCCAACATCCGGGCCTATTTTTGGGTAGCACACTTAATTGTGGTCATTGACTGGGGATACCAGCCCAGAATCACCCAACCTATGTGCTAGAGAGGACCCAATTTCAGGCTCACTCATACCTACACTAAATATGCGGGATAAGGGGGCCATATAGCTTGTTGACCGCAACTCAGGTGACCATTGCCGCATGAAAAGGGGTAGGAAGGTTAACAAAATGGGACAAGAGATTGTCATGGGAGACTCTCCTGTGGTTAGGAACATCCTTAAAAGAATTTGGAAAGTTGAAGGGCCTTAGGAAGTGGGACATAATTGGCATCTCCAAACAGGGAGATCTTATTGAAGAGTGTATACTGCTCTCCTTTAGCTCCCTACAGTGGGAAACCATCTACACAACACCCAATATTATAAATAACTGCAACATGCCTGGAAGGCAGAAAAGATAGTAGTAGGGGACCCTTAGAAATATGCTCCACTAGAGGTGAGGCCCCTCCAAGGGGAAATAGATGAGAAGGTGATATCGAGGACATATAAGACTATCCTAAATAACATTCCTGATACCCCGATGAAACTGAAAGCAACCTGGGACAAACAAAGTGGGTGAACTTGACTTCATAGACTAGGAGGCGTCCTTGATGCACCCAAAAAGGTAGCAATTAAATTCTGCCTGCAACTTGTCAATTTAAAGTCCTCGACAGAGTGTATTATGCTAGGGCCCACCTTCATAGATTTGGTAGGGCTGCAACACCCAACTGTCTGCGATCTGGGGACGTGGCAGGGTCCTTTATGCTCACTATATGGTCTTGCCCAGAGGTCATCTTATATTGGAACAATATAGTGGAGGAACTAAACAAGTTTTTGGGAGTCATCCTACCAATGGACCTTAAATTCGTCCTATTGGGGATACCCAAAAAAGTAAACGTGCCCAGGAGTAAACTCATTGTTAGCAACCTGGGAATGGTGGTAGCGAATCAAGACATGGCACAATACCGGGGAGCTCCTGAGCACCTACCCTCAGAGAATGGAATTTGGGAGTGGACCTCTATATGGGAGCTGAAAGTGTTATATATAAGACCACAGGGTGCCCCAGAAAGTTCCACAAAGTGTTGGGTCCCTGGCTGAATTATTACAATATAGATATGAGTGGAGGGGGTGAAGAGCCATCAGTCGCACAATGTCCCTGAAGGATACAAACGTGGACTTAAGAGCCTTAGATCCACAGGAGCTGTGTTATAGAGAATATGCCAATACTGAACTGTAACATTGTTCTACCAAATAATCTGTATGTTCTACCACACGTAGGTTTGTTTATGGGTGTGCTGTATTGTAACATGCCATGTTTAAAGAGAAAATTCAATACAAATATTTTTTTTTAAAAGAAAGCGGTCATAAGCATATAAGTGATATTGATGTTCTGCTTACTGCAGTGGATGCGGACCCATGTAAAACTGACGTGTGAAATTGCCTTCGATGGAGTCAAGTCACTGTTGTTGATTGATTAGGAATCACCTTTTTCATTTCAGAATCATTTTTCAGCGAGCATTTGAAGAACAGAGTTCTTGAGAAACATGACATGAAAGCATATGGTTATAGAAAATCTAATATCGATATCATTGGTTATTTTGTTTCTTTTATTTCAATGATATTTCATACAAGTTTAGGAAAAATGTGTGTCATCAAGAATGGCCAACATGAACTAGGATGGAGGCACCAAGGAAGTCCTGGACTTTGTCTTGATCCTTCTGCTTATATGGCTATTAATTGTGTGTCAATTCAGCTACCAATTATTTAATGTCTTGTTACAAAGATATATTTTGGAAAGAGATGGATATGGTAGAAGGTTTTACGCATGAAATCAAATTGAAAGGTGGAGCACATCAGCTTCAGGACGTTTCACTGAGTGGTATAAAGGACCTCAGTATGGACCTGCAACAGTTGCAAGTCGATGAAGTTAGAGAACCAGTAGATTCCTCTGAGTGGGTTTCTCTTATTGTTTCAGTGAGTAAAAAATCTGGTTTCTTGAGGTTGTATGCAGACTTTAAGATCACTTAATAAGCACATTACAGTAGATTGGCATACGCCACCTAAAAATAAAAAAATTACTAGCTCAGTTAGAGGGAGCAAAATATTTGACATCTTTAGATCTTAAGCTTGAATACCAGCAGATTGTGCTGAAAGAAAGTTGTAGACGTCTTAAATTTTTATCACGCCTGATGGAACGTACAGGTATGTACATATGCCCTTTGGACTAGCCTCGGCTGCGTCTGTTTTCCAAAATCTCATGCTTATGCTGTTCAAGGATATGCAAGGAGTTATGGTGTTTCAGTATAATATTTTAGTATTTGCAGATTCCATAGACTTGCATAAATGACAGTTGTCACAGGTTTTGTCGATTTTTACAGATTAGGGGAACGTGTTGTGTGGCGTTTTAGGTTCCGAGTGAATTTTCCCGATTCATGCCCTTATATAGGTACAATTCACATTGCCCTAATATAGGCATAGAAATCAAGCCCTTATTTAGACATAGCCCATGCAAACCAAATACAGGCATGGCTACTTCCACCCGTTCCAAACGTCACAACGATTTCTTGGCAAACCGGCTTAAGCAGTTAGGGAACTTCCCCTTGCTTGAATATTGATTTCTCCAAGAACTCAGGTAGTTTTACAATAAACGAACTATTCCCATGGGGTTCATTATGACGTTCTTATGCCCGACTTTACGTCAAACTATGGCATTCCTAAACACCTTCAAGGTATAAATATACCTTCACTTGCTATAGCAAACTACGGTGGTTCGGAGCAGTTCGACTATCTACTTGCCCGACGGAGCTCGGTACAGCAAGTGCCGAAGGAAGCTGACTCTCTAGCTGGCGCACTGATCAGGAAGCTGCCCTTCTCCTGTCGAGAATCCATCTCCAGTGTTTCCGGCTCCCCTTGCGGGGTGTTGGGAAATCGAGTCCCGAGACTGAGATACCAGACCTCCTTCATTCTAACTAAGGTATGGAGCTGATTAGAACCTAGAGAAACCTTTGGTAGATTCTTGGCGAAGAAAACTAAAACCCATGCTACACAATACTTACTTCTCCCCGCGTACTAGACTTAGGTTAGGTACATTGGGGTAGGCGTATTTTAAAAGCACCAGTTGAGTATTTTTAGCCTGTGTATTTATGTATGTATTTTTATATGGCTTAGAAACCATACAATGCTCTTATAGTATTATTTTATAATATTGTTCTCGCTGTACGCATTATACTTTGCAGTCTGCATAACGAATGTAGCAGTTCACTTCTCTTGCATGAGAAAGAAGACTGTTCAATAAACCTTTTTATTGAAAACGCCCATCTCTCTATTTCTCTGCAACTCTGTAGAAACGAAGCATGCACGATTGGCTGAGTGAAATACTTATCTATTGTTTCCGTGACTCTGAGAGATATATTCTTATTCTTGGGAAACAAAGTTGTCATGTTTATGGGGTTGTCCGAAACTAATTCCTTCTTGTGAATTAGAGAACTTTTCTAATGACCTCTGAGCTAGCTGGGACTCACTATTAAGTTTAGTATATTCGATAGAGACCTAGTTGACCTCAGTCCTACGTCAAATCGATAGGATATATTATTCCAATGCGCAGAGCCTATTGGGAATATAGGAACTACACTACATGGCGCCCAAAGTTTGGTAAGGCACTAATTTACCGCTAGATAGTAAAGTAACTCAATCGTGCTTTTTCAGAGACCCCTTTTTCCCAAAAAAGTCACCAATAGACGTCTGGAGTAGGTAAAAGGATAAAATATCTGCCATAGCAGAGTAGGACGTAAAATCCTATGTCTTAGTTTTTGGTCTGTTCAACGTTGAAGGATACAAGGTTCCGAAATATTGTGACCTTATCTTTGTTTCCTTGAAGCTTGCTCTGCAAACTTTTAGTCAACAAAATGACAGATGACAACACCAAGCACGGTGGAACTGAAGTAAATCCAGCAGCTTTTTACCTAACAGGCTTTAATGAAGCCGATGATGATGCTAAAAGCATTCCTGAAAATTTAAGGAAAACCATCACTATAAGACTTATAAGAAATGGCCTATCATCAAGAGGTGGTAGGGTAGTTTTGTGATAGAGGCACATGAATATCACCAGAGAGAGGTATTCTATTCATGGATTATCTTCCCTGAAGCAAATCCAGTAACTAAAGTGTTTCACTTTTACAAAGAAGATGAACCACCAACGAAATGCATTCCTTTCGAGGATATTGAAATTCCATTAGCATACCAAGAGCACGCGCTCTGGTTTAATGGCACCCTAAAACATATAAATCACACTACCAAGCTTGGTCCACTAGGTAGACCAGGAGCAACATGGCCGGTATTAGCCAGCTATACACCACATCCAGCCATTGAAGAAATGTCGGATGAGGAACTATTAATTCAACTCAAGCAACTAATCAAAATCTATAGACAATTGGTTCAATATGTCTTGCGGACTCTAACAGTCCAACCTCCTATAAGGATTTCACAACACACCCCTTACCAGGGGAACACAAATAAAATTAAACCACAGACTTTACATTCAGTCATTGGTAAACTACCCGCAAAACGTAAACAAATTCCATTCTGGATAGCTCAAAAAATTACTCATATCGAGGCAGTATTTCCTGATACTACCCCTCATGAGAAACACAGAATTCTAACAATCTGTTTACCAATGGGGATCGCACCACACCTGGAGGACTGTGACACTTGGGGTACAGTCTTTGCTGCAATCTACAACAAAACACATGGTGTTCAGTCTATGGTGGTAATACCAGATGTCCTGAAACAGATTCAAAATTAATTCGGGGCAGAGCCCGCTTTAATTCTGGGTATGAAATTACTGAAAGATTTCAAACAGGTCTCAACAATAATATTAGCTAATATTAAAGGTGAAGCAGCATCCGTGACGATCCGCCAAAAGTTAAGAGAATTCAATGTAACTGAGCAACCACAAGAACTGGCCAGAATAATTGAAAAAGCCTGTGAAGAACTAGGTAGAGACAATTTGGGTGGTAAACCAGTGAAACCCCAACTGACTGAAAGTCCTGAAAAGGTCTTGATATATGGATAGATGTAGCCTGATTACTGTGTTAAGTTAGCATGAGCTTTTTATGAGTTTAAACACCATTTTTCCTTTCTGCTGCTTTTTGCACACAACACATATCTGCTGCTTTAGCTTTGAGCCTAGTAAAATGTTTTCGGTTCATATGAGAATAATATGTTGTTATACTGATATCAGCCTTGTTTGGCGAGTGTGTCTGTACAGTGAGTGCTGAAACCTTCAAGGATATCTCAACTAAGCATGGGCGGAAAATCCGTTTCGCTCGCGGATTTTGCGGATTTTCGGTAAATTCGCAATCCGCGAGATTCGCGAATCTCCCGCAAATCCACGAGCAGCGGATTTTATGGCTTGCTCGCACTGTTCGCGTGAGTTCGCGGCTTCCCAGTACAACTTCGCGCCCCGCGAATAAGCGCAAAATTGCAGAAATACGATCTGAGCAAAACTGAAACTACTTACCAGGTTCAAAAGTTCAGGCTCATCATTAGTAGCCATTTCCTGTAGTGCTTCCTGAGGGGCCCCTCCAGAGTTCAGTTGCCAGTTGCAACTATTATGTGACCCTGCTCTGAACCTCAGAATAGTTACACATATGCCACAAAGGTCCTGAATTACAGCTAAGGGAGACAAGCAGGAGCCAGGCTGGAAGTTCAAATCCATTAATCAGCCCCTAATTCATTATTGTCAGTTGGGGCAGGGCAGGTGTTGTAACTAATTTTGCAACAATGAAAGCACTTAGCAAGTGCAAAAGATCACTAATCAGGAAGCACTAAGGAAGCAGGTGCCAGCTAAAAAAATATTCTGTGACACATTAATCAGCCCCAAATTAATTCAGGTCACTTGAGGCAGGGAAGGTGTGCTTGCTTTGCCACAATAATGTACACTGACTGGACAACCAGAGGGTGCTGTGATGAAACAGAGGGTGGCATGGGTGGGCCAGAGGGTGGCATGAGCAATGTTCCCTCTAATTTGTTTCCTCTGTTAGCGGCAGTGGAGGGTCTCTGTGCGCTGCCACCATGGCTATGTGCGCCAGGAAACAGACCCCGCGTGTGTGCAGTGCCAAATGTTGCTCAAAACGTTGACTTTAAAAACTGAAATGATGGTGCATTTTCACACATACAGCGCCACAATAAGGGTCTTAAGGTGCATTTTGCAAATTGGATAAACACCCCATCACAGGAATTGGTTACAGAGGCAAGTAGACTTCAAGTTTAGAAAAGTACAAGACTTCCAATGGTGGTACCATCATGAGATTTTAATCAATATTCCTAACTGGAGCACTGTTCATTGGGTGGGGAAATGTTGCGAGCCTATACAATATCACATATACACAATAAGGGAGAGGGCCATTCAGACACGTCAAGTGGCATCACTAGATGGGTAACAGAGTTGCTTCTCAATGTACTTCTGCGCTGTACAATAGTCCTCCTGCATCCACTGCATGTTAAGCTCTCCATGTGAGGTTGGATGATGCACCAAACAGCCAACTGTATGGAGTGAGAGGGTGACATACTATGGTTTTAGGCAAGATTTAGGAGTGAATGTATTCAGGTGTGCCTTGATAGCCCAGTTCTCCATTAGAATGGGTATTATCATTAGGTATGGCTGACTGCACTGTAGTTGGATCTATTGTTGAAAGAATGGGCTTTAGCTCTCTCAGGGCAGAGACAAGCCATTCTTTAAATAGATAACATTAGGTTAAAACTGCGTTGTCATGCAACACCTAAAAACATTCACTCTTAAATCTTGCACACACATAGAGCCACACACACACACACAGAGCCACATACACACAGAGCCACACACACACACACACAAAATCACACACACACAGAGTCACACACACACACAGCCACACACACACACAGAGCCACACACACACACACAGAGCCACACACACAGGGCTACGCACACACACACAGAGCCACACACACACACAGAGCCACGCACACAGAGACACACTCACAGAGCCACACACACACACACACACACACAGAGCCACACACACACAGAGGCACACACACACACACAAGGAGCCACACACACAGACACAGGGCTACACACACACACACACACACACAGGGCTACACACACACACAGAGCCACAAACACTCAGAGCCACACACACACAGAGCCACACACACACACACACAGCAACGCACAACCACACACACCACTTCAGCACTGCATCTACTAATGTCCAGATAGAAACTATGAGGACCTGGCTGAGCCCATTGAGGCGGGGTCGTTGAGGTCAGGGGGAAGCCTACACTAATCATGGGTAATATTGGCTGCCTGAAAGTATATGAGAGGCGAGGTCAGAAAGATCTGCTGATCCAAATTCCCAGGGCTCCATGCCCATGGTTGTGAGACCAGATTTCACCCTGGAGCCCTTCCAGTGGCAGCCCACTTCCTGCTCGCATCCAGCCGCGCCTTGCCTTTTCCTCCTGCACCACAGGTGTTATTCTTGCTAGTACAGCTCACCCTCGACCGCCTCCAAAGCTGCTGTAGGCCCAGTCATCGTAAGTATCGTAATCCCCCATTGCTGTCTCCTCTCAGACCAAGCAGGTCCAGACCGAAAGACCCTTGATATAGCACCATAGGCAGGGCTGCCCTGCGCGCTGCCTGACTGCCGTGCAGACAGCACTGATCACAGAAACAGAAGGACAGGGATGACAACCCAACATGGAGGCCCTGCTCGGCCACGCGTACGCGAGCCGCCAAGTTTAATATGATAAGGGCACCTGTTCAAGGAAAAGCAAAGTGTTGCAACACCTGAAGTGGTATTGTTTCAAGAAACTAGAAAGCAGTTTAATATTTTTAATGATGTAACAATGTTTCACTTGAAGCTTTCAAAGTAATAACGTGTTGGGATGTAAGCTGTTAAGATTGATGTTTCTAGAAAACTACGTGGAAATGATAACAAAGTCTGAATATTGAAAACATTTGTCTTGAATCAGTAGTATGAGTGTTGTTTCTAATATAGTTACTTGACATTGGTATAATTCCGAAATGGCTGATGAAGGAGCAAGTAAAAGCAGGGTTTTCAATGTGGTCCATTTTTCATTTTAACGCGCACAGAGGAATGGATGTAATACAACAAGCGCTCACCATGATAGTTACTTGACATTGATATAATTCTGAAATGGCCGACAAAGGAGCACGTAAAAGCAGGGTTTTCAATGTGGTCCATTTTCCATTTTAACGCACACAGAGGAATGGATGTAATACAACAAGCGCTCGCCATGCCACAGTCTTTTGTCGTTCCTCCTAAATCGTCCTTGCAGCTGAGATTTGTGGGGCATAGTGGGAATACTGACAGCATCCCTCTCCTTAAATGTTCCTCCACTCCAGAGTGTGTAGGGAAAGAGTATGGATTCCGCCTGGATTCTGTCCGGAACGGCTGCTCCCCCACGCTCCCTGCTCGATCTATCTGCAGCCCTTACAGCCCGCAGCTGAAGCCTCTTTCACCCTCGACCTCCCGACTGCACCTGGTATCGTAGCCTCAGACGGCATAGCAGCGCTTTGAAGCTCTCATTTTGGAAGCGCTTTAGAAACCTAATTGTATCAGCTGCCTCGCGCTCTGTGCATAGTCGCGCTTTGAAGCTCTCGCTCCTGCAGAGCCTTTAAAACTGCATTTATATCATCTGCCTCACGCTCTGTGCTTCTTTCACTAGTCTTCTTGCACTTTGTATATCATTAGCGTGTAGCGCTTAGGAATCGCAACTGTGCTCACTGAATTAGCGCTGTGTATTTTCTCTTTACATCTGTGTTGTGTAACGCTTCCAAGGTTGGTTGCTCTGTGGATAGCGCTTGAAGTGTACACATTGTGCAGGATTTAAGTGCCCCTGATAGCTTGTGGGCGAGCATTGTTTCGTGCCTTCGCTGTTTGTTTTCACTTTCATCCCGCCATTTGGTGTTTTGCTCTCCCCTGACCCGCCTCTCTGATCCCGCCTCCCTGCTGACCCTCCCACGCTCCGCCCCCCCCCACTGTCCATTTATGGCAGATGGTTCCACGCACAGCGTCCACGCGCTACGGCCACGCCGAAGGTGCGCCAAAGGTAAGCCCGTCTACGCCCGTCCGCGCCTGGACCGCGCCCAGAGCCAGACCCCCTGCCCCTCGCGCTGCCCAGCCCCCCCGCATTACCTACGATGCCGCCACCCTCCTAGCCCTTAACCCCGGTCGCGCCCCCAATTGCGTCCAAGCCGCCCCTGGACAAACCCATGGACCTTTCTCCTGCTACTCCTGCAAATTCAGCGACACCGACAACATCTCCGCTACGACCACACCACTGACTCCCGACCCCAACCACCTACAATGCATCCTTCTCAACACCCGATCAGTCCACAGGCACGCCATTGACCTATGGAATCTACTAGACACCATTTCTCCAGACATCGCCTTCCTTACGGAAACATGGATGAACGCTTCCTCCGCACCAGACATCACCATTGCCATCCCTGAAGACTATAAGATCACCCGCAAAGACCGTACCAGCCACACAGGAGGAGGAATCGCTATTGTCCATAAGAAATCCATCCGCATCTCAACCAGCTCTGACGCCAACCTCGCCAACTCCGAACACCTTCACTTCCAGATCCACGTCGACCCCAAAACCACACTCAGAGGCACCCTCCTCTACAGACCACCAGGACCCCGCGCAAAATTCAGTGAAGACATCACGGACTTCATCACTCCACACGCGCTCCCCTCCAAAGAATACATCCTTCTGGGAGACCTCAACTTTCACCTTGAAAAGATCAACGCAACACCACCACCCTCCTGGACAACCTCGCCAACCTCGGACTTAAACAACTGGTCACCTCCCCCACCCACATCGCAGGTCACACACTCGACCCCATCTTCACCTCCAGCAATCATGTCTCCTTCAGCCACACTACGGATCCCCTCTGGACTGACCACAGCTGCGTTCACTTCACCTACAACAAGCCCAAACCCACCAACCACCTCCAACAAACTCTGCAAAGAAACTGGAACAAAATCTCCACCGACCAGATCTCCTCATCGCTCCTTCTAAACACCCCAGCCCACTCCTCGGACCCAAACCTAGCCGCCGCCAACTTCACCCTATGGTTATCCAACACCGCCGACACCTTAGCACCACTGAAAAAACGTCAAAGCAAACCTGGCAACAAGAAGGCCTCATGGTTCAACGATGATCTTAAGAAGTCCAAGAAACTCTGCCGCACCCTTGAAAAAGCGTGGAAAAAAGACCCAACCACCAGCACCAAGGACGCCTTCAAAAACGCCACCCGCACTCACCACCAACTAATCCGAAAGGCCAAGAAAACAGCATTCAAGGACCGACTTGACAACAACGCCCACAACAGCAAGGAACTTTTCAACATCGTCAAGGAGTTTTCCAATCCCTCGGCCAACCCCAACGACATCACCCCCTCTCAAGCCCTCTGCGACTCCCTAGCCTCATTCTTCCACAACAAGATTGCAGACATCCACAACAGCTTCGACAACCAACCCGGAGCCCAACCCACCCAACCACATGCTGAACACTCTCCCCCCGCGAACACCCTTAACGACTAGAACCCAATCTCCACTGAGGACACCATCCGCCTAATGAACTCCATCCACTCAGGATCCCCCACAGACCCATGCCCTCACCACATCTTCAACAAAGCAGACTCCGTCATAGCACCGCACCTCCGAGACGTCATCAACTGCTCATTCAACTCCGCCACCTTTCCGGAAAACTGGAAACACGCTGAACTCACCGCCCTCCTGAAAAAACCCACAGCGGACCCCACCGAACTCAAAAATTACCGCCCCATCTCGCTCCTTCCATTCCCGGCCAAAGTCATCGAGAAAGCTGTCAACAACCAGCTCGCCGCTTTCCTCGAAGCCAACAAATCCCTCGACTCCTCACAATCTGGCTTCCGAGCAAAACACAGCACTGAGACCGCCCTCATCGCAGCAACAGACGACATTCGAACTCTACTGGACAATGGAGACACAGTCGCCCTCATCCTCCTCGACCTCTCTGCAGCATTCGACACAGTCTGCCACAGCACCCTTTTACAACGCCTCAGCAACATCGGAATACATGGAAAAGCACTTGAATGGATCACTTCTTTCCTCACCGGAAGAACCCAGAGAGTCCGCCTACCACCATTCAAGTCCGAGGCCACCGAAGTCATCTGTGGCGTACCACAAGGATCCTCTCTCAGCCCCACCCTCTTCAACGTTTACATGAGCCCCCTTGCGACCATCGCCCGCCAACACAACCTCAACATCATCTCTTACGCGGATGACACTCAACTGATCCTTTCTCTCACCAAGGACCCCAGCACCGCCAAAACTAACCTACACGAAGGAATGAAAGAAGTTGCTGAATGGATGAAACACAGCCGTCTGAAACTGAACTCAGATAAAACAGAAGTCCTCATCCTAGGTACATCCCCCTCTGCATGGGACGACTCTTGGTGGCCGGAAGCCCTTGGAAAAGCACCCATCCCGACAGACCACGCACGGAACCTAGGCGTTATCCTGGATTCTTCACTTTCTATGAACAGACAAGTCAGCGCCGTATCCGCATCTTGCTTCAACATTCTTCGCATGCTCAAAAAAACATTTCGATGGATGCCCACCGAAACCAGGAAAACAGTCACCCATGCTCTGGTCACGAGCCGACTGGACTACGGAAACACCCTCTACGCAGGCACTACCGCTAAACTCCAAAAGAAACTCCAACGAATCCAAAACGCCTCAGCCAGAATCATATTAGACATCCCACGCAACAAACACATCTCTGGTCACCTGAAAGACCTCCACTGGCTTCCCGTCAATAAGAGGATCACCTTCCGACTGCTAACCCACGCACACAAATCACTCTACGACATCGGACCAGAATGCCTCAACTCAAGACTGTCCTTCTACACCCCCCCCCGCCAACTACGTTCCTCCAGCCAAGCCCTCGCCACTGTACCACGCATCAACAAGACCACCATGGGAGGCAGATCCTTCTCTTACCTGGCTGCTAAAACATGGAACTCACTCCCCACTCACCTTCGCCTCACCCAGAACCACCTAGCTTTCAGAAAGCAACTTAAAACATGGATATTTGACAAGTAACCCTCCCCCCCCCCTCCTGAGCGCCTTGAGACCCTCTGGGTATGTAGTGCGCTATATAAATTCTCTGACTTGACTTGACTAGTATAAGGAAAGTTTGTTCTATACAGGGTTCATCACAGGAGACAGGCGGTTCTCAAGACCATTCTTTACTTCCTTTTCCTCTCTATTCGATTAAATGCTAGATTTGTCCATTCCACAAACAAGAAGTTACAATGGTCTTCATTTTTGGACTTGCACATCCCCCAGTAATAAATAATGAGGTTGAGTGCAATGGGACAAGTAAAGTAGAAGCCTTCTTGAGAAGGGAAACATGAAAGACTGGATGAACTTGATTTGTTGGTAGGAGTTTCAATTTAAATTCAGAGGATCCAATTGGGCTTGAGCCAAATGTTGGGGTACACAACATAACTAAGTCGGCCTTTTTAAAGACTGGAGCTTCTTGACTGTGTTTATCTGCTTGTTTCTTTTAAGAATTTTGGGCTTATGTAAGTTATGATATAGTTGTACCAAAGTATGCTTTAGGGTTCTCTACCTCTCATGTACAGCAGGATAGAAAGGATCAGAAGGTAAGATTTCAGGGCAAACTCTCAGGTGAACGCTAGTTAGTGCAAAAAAGGAATAATTCTCGTGGATGAATGTTGTGCATTATTATGTAAGAATTCAATGACATAACTACAATCTGACCAGTTTCCACTGTGTTGCAGAGTAGGACATCGAATATATTGCTGTATTGATTTATTCATTCGTTCTGACTGAGCAACTGTTTGAGGATACCAACTGGTAGATAGTTTTACTTTAATTCCCTTTATTTCACAAAAGGCTTTCCAAAACTGGCATGTGAATTGGGAAACTCTGTCAGAGATCACACTAAGGGAAAAACAATGACGATGCACAATGTGAGTTAGAAAAAGAGTTGAGAAAAAGGGATGAGTTGTGATATTTTGTATAGATACTCTGTGATTACCAATATGGTATTATAACACTGGACAGCAGGTAGCTCAACTAAAAAATCCTGTGACCAATGTTCCCATGGCTTCTTTGGAATTGGCGTGGGTTTTCATAACCAGTGAAGATTCTTATGTCTGACTTTTCTTGGACACAAACAATGTATTGGGCTATGTGATCAAAACTGTCTGGAATCTCACCAAAAATTCATGCGTAATAGCCTGTATAGTCCTAGTGAGCCCGGATGCCTTGCTAGAACATAATTGGGGTACCATAACAGAATCTGATCTTAGAACGTTTTTTTCGGAACAAAAATGTAGTCTCCGACGTCCGGAATCCCCTGTTTTATGCTTCTGTTCTCTTTCTTGAATACCCAATGTTCTAGATCTACTTTGTTTATCTGCTGGGCTAAGAAATGATCGGATTTGTCCTTGATTGCCAGGCATTGCAAGCAATGGCCCTTGCACTTGCTGCATTCCTTTCCTTACAGTGCCCAGCTGCAGAGCTGATTGTGAACCATTAAGTTAGTATTCATATTAATTGCAGTCCGTGTGCGTTGCAATTAATATGAATACTAACTCAAAGGCCCACAATCAGCCCCGCAGCTGTGCACAATTAATGAAAGAAAAGCACAGTGTCAAACACAGCGTGTGCTAAAGCACACAACGTTTCTTTTCTTAACAGTGCCCAGCTGCGGGGCTGATTGTGGGCCTTTGAGTTAGTATTCATATTAATTGCAGCGCACACGGACTGCAATTAATATGAAGGAAAGCACAGCAGTATCGGTGAAGAAATAGCTGCCCGCGGGAAATGGCCAGAATAGATGCTGCATTATGGGAGATAGAGGCCCCGTTCAACAGTCAGTGATGCCGACGCGAAAAACACTGGCCTTTTCCTGATTGGTTGCAGCCCAGCCCTACAAAGGAATCGTACATTGGACTATTAAATGACTGAATGTTGTGCAAGATTCACAATGATTAAAGACACTGACGAAGGTAATGATGTCAAAACGCGTTTGCTTTTATTAAATCACGTGTGACAATTAATGAAAGAAAAGCACAGTGTCAAACACAGCATGTGCCAAAGCACACAAAGTTTCTTTTCTTAACAGTGCCCAGCTGCGGGGCTGATTGTGGGCCTTTGAGTTAGTATTCATATTAATTGCAGCGCACTCGGGCTGCAATTAATATGAATACTAACTTAATGGCTTACAATCAGCCCCGCAGCGGTGCACTGTAAGGAAAGGAATGCAGCAAGTGCAAGGGCCATTTGCACGTGAACGCACACCCTCCCAAAACCCACTTATCTGCCGCTCCGTCATGTTCTTCTTGTCTCCGGGCTCCAGCAAACAGAAAATGAGTGGTTCTCGCGCCGCTCGCATTTTAAAAGCGGCGGCGCGAATGGTCTCAGGATATGCGCGCAAAATAATGAGCACTGCGCGCTTGGGGTGCCTTCAATGCGCGCGCGCCCGGGCGCGCTGGTTATTGGGAACAGTGGGCATGAGTAGTCAGAGAGTGGCAGTGGTGACAGAGAGTGGCAGTGATGAAGAAGAGTGTCCCAAACAGGCTGGACACGTAGAAACAACAAGTTCGCGAAACTTGCGACCCGACAGGTAAGTTCGCGTTTGCGAAATTGTACAAAACCCTCGCGAACTGGCAGAAACCCGCGCGAACACACAAAAAAAAATCCGCAAATTCGCGAGAATTCGCGGATTTTGCGAATTGCGAGTTCGCAAATCCGCAAAATTCGCGAACGCGAGATTTGCAAAATTCGCCCATGCTTAATCTCAACACAGTAGTTGTTATGAGCACTGATCTTCGCACGTCCCTAGACATAACATACATGCAGCTGCAGCCAAGTTCTGGCTTTAGGCGCGTTTTATATTGCTTTGCACAAGAGCATACCAACACACTTGATGGTGCTTCGCATGCAGAGAGCTGGTTGCTGTTGATGTGATCCCTTACCACTAGGATCTTGAGGTATGGGGCCGCTCTGCTAAAACCCAAAAGAGACCTTCTTAGATATAATATAATATACTAGCTAGGGAGGGTGAGAATTAGGTTTTGTTAAACCCTATTCATTTTAGCATAATACTATGCTTGCACCTTTTGTGTATGGACTAGTGACTATGCTGATTACTTTGTTTCTTATAATATGTTTGCTTGTATTAGCTAAGATACTGCGCTTGAGAGCACTGCATTAGTGAATAAACATTTCAAATATGCATGTGTTCTCTTTTACTCCTGGTTCTGAATTGCAATGATTGTATAACGAAATAGTGTTCATGTGTTCCACTTTACCTGAGGTGTACTAAGTTCATGTTCTGGTTTGTCTAAGCATTGGGGAGTTTATGATGACCAATGAGACACTGATTGCTAGTCTGGTAGGGGAGTTTTGGGTACTAAGGTGAGTTTTGGGACATCCTAATTCACTGAGGTTCCAAGCCTCTATGCACAGTTCTGTCTGAGCACGAAATCCCTGAGACAGTCTTTATTAAAAACACCCCTACTACTCCTAAAAAGAAGTGGGAGAACACTAAACAAACTTCTAAAGAGAAGCGTTCTCAATCCAGATGTAGGTCTCCTCAAAAGGAGCCCTCTGAAAGAAGGTATAACCTCAGGAATAGGGATAATTTGAGAAAAACTGATGGATATCAAGATACTGATACACGTTCCTCTCGTACCTTTCAGACTTCATCACATAAATCCGAAAGAATAGGATTGTTCAGAACACAAGGAAGTACGTGTGAAGTCCAAAGACGATCACCGCGTTCCGAAAAATAAGAAAACTCAATTCACCAAAAAGAAGGAAGCAGGTCTAAAAATCAGACATGCGGAGGATCTTGAGGACACAACTCAAGAACTGAGAATGGGCTCAAACGATGTTGGACAGCGCAGCAGAAGTCACCATAGCTCGCAAGAACTTGAAGGATCATCTGGAGACAGTGGACTTGAATGGGTACATCCAAGTTGAAACTGCAGATACCAGTGTTAGTGTCCCACATAAGTTATATGAAGTGACACTCCAGATGGAGGGGGACATAACTAGAAAAATAAGAGCATTCTTTTGGGAGCGGCTCTCTCAGGGTTATGACATTCTTCTCGCACACCAGGACTGGCCACCTGAATTTGTCAGGGAGTGGCCACATGGCGAAGACATCATTATGCCAGCCTTCTCCAATCATATTCCGATTCATTTAAAATATACTTATGCCAGAAAATGGGCAGTGGCCTAGGCTCCTGCATTATTCAAAAATCATGTGGGATGATAAGAGGATTCTCCTCAGTATAAAATCCAGTTAAAAAAATCAACCAACTGCGCAACGGCAGTATCCAGTTAAGCAAGAAGCTAAAAAAGAGGTCAAGGAGATATTAGATCAACTTGAATACCAAGGGGTGATTGAAATATGCACCTCGTCAATGACCAATCCTTTGTTTCCCGTCTCTAAACCAGACAATACATATCGTCTAGTTTTGGATTACAGACATTTCAACTCTTGTTGCAAAACTTTTGCAGTACAAAATTCACACAGTGCAGCATTAATGAACAACATTGTGCGTAAAAAATATAAAACCACATTAGATATTTCTAACGGTTTCTTCTGTCATGTTGGACAGGCCACATGAAAGGCCGCTCTCCCCCGGCCCGACCCGGCCTGAGCCCGGTCCCGTAGGTACCACACACCACCCTTGCACGTCCTCCGTCCCCTCAGGGACCCCTGCCCTCGAGCCTGTCAACCTCGTGGGTCCGATCCACTGCCAGCCTACGCGCCCATCCTGGGGCGCCATCTTGGACACTCCACCACGTGGCCACCTGGCCCCCGGCCGACCTCAACCCTGGGCCTGGCCAGGCCTCAGACATCCCGGCACCACCATCCACCCAGGAGGTGAGCGGGCTACTTGGCAAGTCAATGGGAGAAAGAGGTGTCGATGGCTCTCCCCCGCCAAGTGCCGCTCGCCCATCGCCTCCCCGGGCACTGGCTCCACCCCCCTGCTGGGTGTCTGGACCCCCTCATCCCGGACCTCCCGACCTCCAAGTGCGAAGGTCCGGACATCAAAGCACTCCAGCCCTATAACTGGGGCAGCTCCAGAGCAGGAAGGCAGTTGTATCTTGGAGTCGAGAGACGTAAAGAGGAACTCATCCTAGACGGACTACTGGCGCTGCCATAGCTCTGTCCTGTGCACCATCGTCCTGCCTGTTGGCGCTGCCACAGCCTTCGCAACCTTCATCACCTTCATCGTCGTCGGGACCTGCTGGCGTGGCCGCGGACCGTTGTAACCGTCATCTTCACCGGGACCTGCAGGCTCCGCCGCGGACCGTCGTTTTCCTTCGTCCATCTCGGGACCTGCTGGCTCCGCCGCGGCCCGATCATCTAGAACGCCGAGCTCGAGGATTGAGAGCTATTTTTCACTCATTGGTAACAAGACTGTCCCGCTACCCTTTCCCCAAACCAGAGACTAGAATCGAGGGGACCCCTGAGTCCAGACCTCCTTGTACCATATCATCGTAACCTAAGAATTGCATATAAAGTCTCGTTAACCTTCAACCTTGTGTGGTGTCCGTCTGTGGGGGGGAAGTTACTCGTCTGTATAGTCGTTGGAGACGGCTCTCCCCGGAGACCTCTCCCCGTAGCCTCGGCCGACCCTCCCGGTCCGTCTAACATTGGTGGCCAGCGGCGCGATCCGAATCACCGCGTAAACGTACAGAGAGTAGCTCACCCCACGACGAAATCACAATGACAACTAAAGAAAGCGGATCAACCGAGAAATTCCAAATGGAGAAATTGGAGGAGTACAGCCATCGTGAACTAAAACAATTCTGCATCGAACTAGGTATCGCTACCACCGGACTAAGCACCAAGGACGATTTTAAGCATGCCCTAGAATCTTGGGCAGAGACTGGGGCTGCCGGAACCCCCGATCAAAGCACCGCAGAAAAAACCACCACGGCCCCTGAAGGGCAAAGAACGGGTCTCTCGCAAGACGAGATCCAGGAAAGAGAAAGAACCCGACTACACGAGCTGGAAATGGCCCGACTCAAAATGGACGTTGAACTTAAGTTGGCCGAACAAAAAATCAACTTAGAGCACCTGCGTCTCCGAGAAGAAAGAGAGGAGAAACAAAGACAAAGGGAGCTCGAGGAAAAAAAACTGGCGTACGAACACGAACGGAACCTAGCCGAAATCAACCTGCGCAAGCAGAATAAAGAAGCAGGGGTGCCCGAGCGACCCCACACCTCAGGGACCACAGAGAAAAAGGTACACATCCCCAAGGATGTGGTCCGAGAATATTTCCGAGAGGACGACATCCAGCAATGGTTTAAGGCCTATGAAATCGCTATGACTGCACACCGGATCGATAGAAGCGACTGGGGAGCCGGTCTATGGGGGAGATTCCTCAACGAGGGCCGCGACACCCTGCTACAGCTCCCGGACCACCAGATGACCTCCTATGACCATATGAAAGCGGCACTCCTCACCCGCTATGGCCTCACACCCGAGATGTACCGTCAGAGGTTCCGAGACTGCACCCGCATCCCGGGTACAACTTGGGTGGACTATGTAACATACTTTAGCCGAGCCTTCGAGGGCTGGATCAGAGGAAGCAACGTCACGACCTACGAACAACTGTTCAATCTGATAGTATGGGAGCACCTGTCGAACAATTGCTTTATTGAACTCCGCCAGCACCTCCTCGACAGCAAGTTAACGGATCCCCGGCAGCTCGCAGCCGAAGCTGACCGGTGGGAGATCACCAGAGTGGGCCGGAATGGGTCCTACGAACAGAACCGGAACAACAATGGTCAGCACCGACCCAGAGGAGGAGGAGGGGGCCAAGGACGAGGAAGAGACAACGCTCCGGTCACCCCCGCTACCAGCACCACCCCCCCGGCCAACCGGGGCAGCACCCCGGCGCGACCGGGGTACAGAGCCAATGTCACGTGTCACCGATGTCAACGAGTCGGCCACTATGCCAACGACCCAAACTGCCCGCAGTACCAGAGCCCAAGACCCCGCCAAGTGGCCGCTGCAGCCCTAGGGGAAGAACAGATCTCCGAGGAGCAGGAAGAATACGAACAAGAGCAACAAGAGTGGGAGCCAGCCGCCATGGCTCTAGCATGCTTAGGGGGGGAAGACATGGTCCCGCGGGTCCCCCTACCCGCTAACACCCAGAAGTACAGCCAGTGGGTGAGCATCAATGGACGCCGGGCCGAAGCCCTTCGTGACACCGGGGCCAGTGTAACAGCCGTCCGCTGTCACCTGGTGACCCCAGAACAGTATCTACCGAACATTCTCTGCCCTGTACGATCAGCCGATAACTCGGAAAGTCTGTGTCGGATGGCCTGCGTCCCTTTCGAATGGGGAGGGGTCTCCGGCATGTTGAAAGTAACGGTCCGAGACGATGCCCCCGTAGACTGCCTCCTGGGAAATGACCTTGAAAGCTCTCCGTGGGCAGCCGTGGAGCGAAGAGAACACCTGGGGATGTTAGGCGTCCCGGACTGGGCGTGCGTCACCACCCGGTCCATGGCCGCCCGTGCCAACCACCGCCCAGAAGAACCCGAATGGCCGGCGCCACCGCCTCCGGTCGCCCCAGCCGAAAACACCGACCGTGACATCCCCCCCGAACCAGCTCAACCTTCCGACCTCGCTAACCTCGACCAATGGCCTCAAGGGGGGGGGCCCACGCAAGAACAATTTCGCCAAGAACAGAAGACCTGTCCCTCCCTCGAGGGACTCCGCCAGCAAGCGCTCGCCCAAAGCGCAGGGGATACCTCCGGAACTCATTGGGTCTACTGGGACAATGATCTGCTGTACAGCGAGCAAAGAATCGCCGAGCTGGGGAGCAACCGAGTATTAGTGGTGCCCATCCGTTTTAGAGACTTTCTGTTAAACCTGGCCCACGATGTCCCCCTGGCAGGACACCTGGGACAAGATAAAACCTACAGTCGCCTAGTGACCCACTTCTTCTGGCCCAAAATGCGGAACGATGTGCACCAGCATTGCCGATCTTGCCCCACGTGCCAAGCCAGTGGAAAGAGCGGCCGCAAACTAAAAGCTCCCCTACAACCTTTTCCCGTGGTCACTACCCCGTTTGAGAGGGTCGGAATAGACATTGTGGGGCCCCTGGACCCGCGCACAAAACAAGGCCATCGATTCATCTTGGTGCTGGTGGACCACGCCACCCGCTACCCTGAGGCTGTCCCTCTGCGGACTGTGACCGCCCCGGTAGTCGGCCGGGCTCTGATGGGGATCTTCTCCCGTGTGGGCTTCCCCCGAGAAGTCGTCAGCGACAGAGGCACGAACTTTATTTCTAAATACATGAAATCCCTCTGGCAACAGTGCGGGGTCACCTACCGATTCACGACCCCCTATCACCCTCAAGGGAACGGACTCGTTGAGCGGTTCAACCGCACGCTAAAGGGGATGATCGGGGGGTTGGAAGAGCCCCTCCGTCGCCAGTGGGATGTGCTGCTGCCGTGCCTCCTCTTCGCTTATCGAGAGGTCCCCCAGAAGTCCCTGGGCTTCAGCCCATTTGAACTGCTATATGGACACCCAGTGCGAGGGCCGCTCAGCCTAGTCAAAGAAGGCTGGGAGATGCCTCCGTTAAAGAACCCTCCCGATGTCTTCCGGTATCTCTTAACCCTCCGCAACCAGACCCGGCGGTTCCGGGAACTGGCAAAAGCCAACCTAGAGGCCAGTCAAGAGGACATGAAAAAGTGGTATGACCGAAATGCCTCATCCATTGAATTTGAACCTGGACAACAGGTATGGGTGATGTCCCCCACCGAGCCATGCGCCCTACAAGACAAATGGACGGGGCCCTTCAAAGTAATCGAGCGCAAGGGCCCTGCCACCTATCTCATCGACATGGAATCCTCCCGGAACCCACTCCGGGTCCTCCACGCTAACAGACTAAAGCCCCACTTTGTGCGTACAGAACTCAGCCTCCTGATGGCCACAGACACTGGGGCTGAAGAAGACTCCGAGCCCCTCCCTGACCTCCTACGGACTCGGGAGCAAGACGGCTCCGTGGATGGGGTCCGACTCTCGGAGACCCTCACCGGAGAGCAACGTCAGGAATGTCAAGCTCTCCTATCACAGTTCGCCAGCCTGTTCTCCCTCACCCCAGGTGTCACTTCCTGGTGTGTGCACGATGTAGACACGGGGGACAGCCCCCCTATCCGCCACCGGGCCTACCGCGTGCCAGATCGGGTACGGGCCTGCATCCAGGAAGAAGTAGCCAAGATGCTCACACTCGGGGTCATCGAGGCTTCAGACAGCCCCTGGGCCAGCCCGGTAGTACTGGTCCCCAAAGCAGCTGCCCCCGGCACCACCCCAGATCTTCGGTTCTGCGTCGACTACCGGGGCTTGAACGCGGTCACCCGAACAGACGCACACCCCATCCCTCGGGCAGATGAACTGATCGACCGCATGGGAGCTGCCCGCTACCTCAGTATCTTCGACCTGACGGCGGGCTACTGGCAGATCGGCCTCACACCCCGGGCGCAAGAACGTTCTGCCTTTTCCACACCCGATGGCCATTACCATTTCACAGTCATGCCCTTCGGCATGAAGAACGCCCCAGCGACATTCCAACGGCTCGTCAATCAGGTCCTGGCGGGGCTCGAAGGATTCAGCGCCGCCTACCTAGACGACATCGCTGTGTACAGCCACCATTGGTCCGAGCACCTCCACCACCTCCGAGCAGTGCTGCAAGCCCTACAGCGGGCTGGCCTCACGATCAAGGCCAGCAAATGTCAAATTGGACAAGGGTCTGTAACCTACCTCGGGCACCAGGTGGGAAGCGGCCTGGTGGCCCCTCTGCAGCTAAAAATTGCCGCCATCCAGTCCTGGCAGCCCCCCATCACACAGACTGAGGTACGAGCCTTCCTGGGCCTCACAGGCTACTACCGAAGGTTCGTGAAAGACTATGGTACTATAGTGGGACCCCTCACAGAACTCACGTCGAAAAACCAGCCCAAGAAAGTCAACTGGACCCCAGAGTGTCAAGCTGCCTTTGAACAATTGAAAGCCGCCATGTGTTCCGCCCCTGTGCTCCAGGCCCCCGACTACAGCCGGGAGTTTGTCGTCCAGACGGATGCCTCCGACCATGGCATTGGGGCAGTCCTGTCTCAGGTGAACACCGAAGGCCTTGATCAACCGGTGGCCTTCATTAGCAGACGACTCCTACCACGAGAACAGCGCTGGAGCACCATAGAGCGGGAGGCCTTCGCTGTGGTATGGGCCCTCAAGAAGCTCCGGCCCTACCTTTTTGGCACACACTTTCGGGTACAGACCGATCACCGACCCCTGCAGTGGCTGATGCAGATGCGGGGGGAAAACCCGAAGTTACTACGCTGGTCCATCTCCCTACAAGGTATGGACTTCACAGTCGAACACCGGCCTGGGCCAGATCACGCCAACGCGGATGGCCTGTCCCGGTTCTTCCGCCTCGACGAGGAGAGTCCCCAAGAGGATGGGTAACTCTCCCCGCCTTCAGCTGGGGGGGACGCATGTTGGACAGGCCACATGAAAGGCCGCTCTCCCCCGGCCCGACCCGGCCTGAGCCCGGTCCCGTAGGTACCACACACCACCCTTGCACGTCCTCCGTCCCCTCAGGGACCCCTGCCCTCGAGCCTGTCAACCTCGTGGGTCCGATCCACTGCCAGCCTACGCGCCCATCCTGGGGCGCCATCTTGGACACTCCACCACGTGGCCACCTGGCCCCCGGCCGACCTCAACCCTGGGCCTGGCCAGGCCTCAGACATCCCGGCACCACCATCCACCCAGGAGGTGAGCGGGCTACTTGGCAAGTCAATGGGAGAAAGAGGTGTCGATGGCTCTCCCCCGCCAAGTGCCGCTCGCCCATCGCCTCCCCGGGCACTGGCTCCACCCCCCTGCTGGGTGTCTGGACCCCCTCATCCCGGACCTCCCGACCTCCAAGTGCGAAGGTCCGGACATCAAAGCACTCCAGCCCTATAACTGGGGCAGCTCCAGAGCAGGAAGGCAGTTGTATCTTGGAGTCGAGAGACGTAAAGAGGAACTCATCCTAGACGGACTACTGGCGCTGCCATAGCTCTGTCCTGTGCACCATCGTCCTGCCTGTTGGCGCTGCCACAGCCTTCGCAACCTTCATCACCTTCATCGTCGTCGGGACCTGCTGGCGTGGCCGCGGACCGTTGTAACCGTCATCTTCACCGGGACCTGCAGGCTCCGCCGCGGACCGTCGTTTTCCTTCGTCCATCTCGGGACCTGCTGGCTCCGCCGCGGCCCGATCATCTAGAACGCCGAGCTCGAGGATTGAGAGCTATTTTTCACTCATTGGTAACAAGACTGTCCCGCTACCCTTTCCCCAAACCAGAGACTAGAATCGAGGGGACCCCTGAGTCCAGACCTCCTTGTACCATATCATCGTAACCTAAGAATTGCATATAAAGTCTCGTTAACCTTCAACCTTGTGTGGTGTCCGTCTGTGGGGGGGAAGTTACTCGTCTGTATAGTCGTTGGAGACGGCTCTCCCCGGAGACCTCTCCCCGTAGCCTCGGCCGACCCTCCCGGTCCGTCTAACATGTCAAAACATTTCATACGAAAGTAGGTATTTGACCGCTTTCTCAATTATGGGGACACAGAGTCACTTCTGTCGTCTCCCCAGGGATTCATGAATAGTCCTGAGTTATTTTCAGCTAGAGTAACAGAGTTACTACAACCCTATGATGATGAGACATTATCATATGTCGATGACATCTATCTAACAGACGATGACTTGGACAGGCACTTGAACTGGGTGAACACCATGATACTGGGTTTCACCTCTGAAGGGTACAAATTCAATTTTAAGAAATTGAGAATTGACCACCTCAACGTCCTTTTCCTAGGATATGAGTTATCAAGTGAAGGCAAAAGCCTGGCAACCAACTTTTTAGAAAAGTGTGCGCTGCTCCAATACCCAAAAACGCTGAAAAACTTACAGTCAATTCTAGGTTTCCTGAATTTCGGAAGAACTTACATTCTAAATTACGCAGAAAGGGTTAAACCTCTCTACGAACTAATCAAACCTGATTTCAAAATAGTTAATTGGACTCAAAAACACACAGAAATTCTACGTTTGGTCCAAACAGAGATGTTAGCAAAAAAACATTTAAAAACACTCGTAAACGTACGCAGCCTAGTGTACCGAATCATTCCAGAAAGATGCGGATTCACGTACTTAACCTTTAATGAAGGAGAAAAAGTACCAATAGCTTCCAAATCACAATTGTACACACAAGCAGAAATGAAATTCACTTCTACAGAGAAAATTCTGACAGTGGTTCAAACTACAGGAGCAAAAGAGAGAGCCCTTGCACAGCGTAATGCATAATGGTCGTTACTCCTGTACCTGCCTTAGAGGCAGTGACAAAAGCGAGCATTCCAAATTCAAAAGCTTAACATCCAAGATGGATACAATGGGTTAATTCTCTTGCTGCAACAGACGTTGAATACGTTTTTGACCCATATTTGAAGACACAAGAATTTCTACAATACGAACAAGAATGTCCTCTGCCTATTGAGATTCTGCCTCTAGAGAAGTATGAATGTATAACTTACACTGATGGATCAGCACAGCCCGCTATTGGGGGTAAACAAGCTTATAGTGCTGTGTTCGCGATCGTTAAAGGTCGCTGGCGAGATGGTAAATTCCGACCTATGGTCACTAAAACTCAATCTCTAGGAGATTGTACAGCTCAGCGAGCTGAACTATAATCATTCAAGATGGCGCTTGAAAATACTGATCGCGAATTCCCCACACCAAGAGGTTCAAACTGAGAGACTCATCACCTTTGAAGAATCTGCAGTGCGAAGAGAAGGACTATGCAACAAAGCCATGGAACTTATACCTCTTGAGACCCAAATAACAGTTTGTCAAGAAATGCCTGTCTACAACGAAATAGCATCTGAATATCCAAATATAACAAGTGATCAAGTGGTTCCAGTGATTTCTTCGAATACTGATGCGATCCCTACAATTGACAGAACTACCTCTGGCTATTTCATTAACTTTGATACGTTTTTTGAGGATCCGAGCGAACCTGAAACAACGCCAGCTAAAAATACATTCATTTTTCATCACCTGGAAAAGACTTACCTGGTTTCACCATGGATTGAACTTTGGATTGTGTTGGGTGTACTTTTTCTTCTACTTTGGTTGACTATTGTAATAACTTTGGGAATGCTGATAAATGGAAGATATGTTAAAAAGGACACAGCAAGTAAGAACATCAACTTACTACTCAAGCCACACAAATCATCTCATCGTGAACAAAGAGACTTGTCATCAGTGAACATCACATCCGTTCCTATACCTGGTGCTATAGCTTGGGACAGAACTGAATATGACATTCTTGGCCCATCGGAGCTGTTGAAGATTCTACACCAATTCAAGATTTCCTTGAGTGACTTTGTTTCATCTAGTACCTTTTCTGATGATTAGACTTCAAAACTGTTAATAATATGATGTCTGACTTAGAAATGTCTGCAATATTTACTAATCATGAATACTTAGAAGGTTCGTCAGATTATGAACAAATGTACTGTTATAATCACTATGGTCATCATTTCCTGCATAAATCTGCAAACCCTAGAAATGTATTAACTTATAACCAATGGGAACATTGTCCTACGCCACCAAAGGGCAGCTCAAAAACATTTTATGGCAAATTTCCGTACTTTTCAGGTTTTAATACTTCCAATCTAGAATCGTTTTACTTTAAAAATGTAAACAAAACTGGAATGAAAAGTATGTTGACGAATACCAAGCAAATTTATTCTGCTGCCTTTTACGCTCAGCTGTCTACATTAGGTTTTGACTTTTGGAAAGACAACATTGAGACAAAAACTGTCTGGGGCACCAAAGACTGGCAGGTGCAGGGACTAGAAGCCTTAACTAGAGCCTGCATCATCCCAGAACAAATAATTTTTTTGAATGCCACCGTCTTGTCTTGGGTTAGCCAAGATCACGGAGTTAAACAAACCATCCATACCTACACCTACACCCGATAGTAACAACACTACAGAGGGAGTGGTCGACGTACATACTATTTTGCATCAAAACAGAACAGATCCAGATTGGAAAAAATGGTTAATCTGGCCCACAGACACAAACACATGTCAAGATAGATTCCTGAACAAAAGCCAGGATTTCAAATTCACTAAGCCAGATCCAAGATATGTCCAGAGACAGCATCCAGGGATAGTAACATCATACAGTGTAGGGAAACTGTGCCTTGAGTGGCTACAAAAATCTACACGAAAGGAAGTAAAACAACACTTATCTTTACTTAAAGATGGCGTTGATCTGAGGGACTTATTTATTTATTTATTTATTTATTTATTTGTTTTGTAAAGCGCACAGCTGCCCCAACGGGGCGTCCCGGCGCTGTTATATCAGGTAGCAGAGGGCGGGGAAAAAGGGATTATGAGCCAAAGAGGTAGGTCTTGAGGGACTTGCGAAACGCAGGTCTGACAGACAGGAGCAGAGGGATATCGGGAGTTTATTCCAGCACAGTGATGCGCAGACTTCAAATGTTTTCCCTCCCGTTCGGGTTCTTTTGAATCTGTGGGTAACCAGAAGAAGTTGAGCATTCGAGCGCAATGTTCTAACATTGCAATAGGGACGTAAGCTAGTTTTAAGATGGCCTGGCCCTTTACTCTTCGTGGCTCTATAGGCCAATGTCATAGCTTTGAACTCACATCTCTTAGCAATGGGAAGCCAGTGTAGTTTGCGGAGGTACGGGGAGATGTGGTGTCTGGGAGGTATTCCCTCCACCAGACGAGCCGCAGCATTGTGGACAGTCTGTAGTTTGTGACACAGACCTGCCGAAAGGCCCAGGAAAAGCGCATTGGCGTAATCGAGATGGGAGGTTATCAAGGCGTGAACCACAGTCTTTCGGCAATCAGTAGGCAAATAGTTTATAAGCCTTTTTATTGTTTTGATCTTAGCAAAGCAGGATGCTGCAACGGTTTGCACCTGGGCACTGAAGGTGAGATGGTTGTCCCAGCGGATCCCAAGGTTCTTAACTGAGTCTTTAGGTATGGGAGCTTGACTCAAGTCTTCCGGCCACCAAAGGCTGGATTCCAGAGGGGTCGGTGAGTTAAAAAACAGCACCTCCGTTTTTCCTGCATTGAGTCTCAGAGAGTTTGAATCCATCCATTCCGATATATTTCTAAGGCAAGATTTCAATAGATCAAATGCCGTGGCAGTGGGCTCATCAAAGGTGAAAAGAAGCTGAATATCGTCAGCGTAGGAGGTAGTTTTGACACCGGCTCATACGATCATTTCAGCCAGAGGGGTGAAATAGACATTAAAGAGGAGCGGGCTCAGGGATGAACCCTGTGAACTCCCCATTTAAGTGGCCTGGCGGAAGATGTGAAAGGAGGGGTGTATACCTGCTGCGTACGGTCTGATAGAAAAGAGGCAATCCACTTCAGCACGGTACCTCCTATGCCCAAAGCACTCAATCTCTTCAACAGGATCTTGTGAGAGACGATGTCAAACGCTGCTGAAAGATCCAGCAGCACTAACACCGCCCTCGACCCACGATCCAGCGTCCATTTCACAGAGTCAGCCATTTCGATCAGGGCCGACTCCGTGCTGTGGCCAGACCGGAAGCCATGTTGAGAATCATGTAAAAGCCTGTGGGACTCTATATAGTTGGTAAGCTGAGAGTGTGCCAGTTTTTCCAAGATCTTTTCCGGGGCAGGCAGGAGGGATATCGGCCTGTAATTGCTCGGATTGTCCGGATCCGCATTGGGCTTTTTTAGAATAGGAACTAGGGAGGCATGTTTCCATTTATCAGGAAACCTACCCGTTCTCAGAGTGTCGTTCCAAATGTAGTTGAGGAAGGGGTTAAGAAGAGCTGCCAATGCCTTATATTGCTTCGCCGGCCAGGGATCATTACATGGCCACCTATTAGATTCAGTATTTGGTAGCTGGGACGGAGTGATGACTGATACGCCCCTTCCGATCCTGTGGTCAGACCACTACTTGGTCCCATTTAAAATTCTAACTGCAACCCCTGACTCTCACTTAGTGGAGAATAAAAGATACCCCCGCCGCAAATGGAAACAATTTTCACAAGAGGTGTTCAATGAACTGCTGCTAGAAGGGGGTCCACCGGGGGGTGACGACTGTGAACTCGCTCTCAAAAGGCTAGAACAGCGCATTCTCGAACCCCTTGATAAGACAGCCCCGATATATCTCGCCAGAACAGGGTGCAGAAATGGGAAATCAGCACCATGGTTTACTCCTGAGCTACAAGAGGCTAAATCGGCATGTAAAAAAATGGAACGGAGATGGTGAATAGACTTCTGCCCTCTAAGTAAGTTAAACTACAAAGAGGTGCAGAAAAAATATCAAACGATGGTACGTGGAGCAAAAGCTACCCATTATAAGACTCGTATTGGGGAAGCAGAAAACTCATCGAAAGAGCTTTTTAAAATCTTCAAGGAAATCTCGATGATACATGCCCCAACCACCCAGGACACTGACTCAATAGCAGAGTCAAACAAAATTGCCGAGTACTTTGCAGGAAAGGTGAGGAAAATATATGCTACCTTTTCCAACAAACCTGTAGCCGGTACGAAATTTGTAGTAACTAGGACAGTAGATAACACAGAAGGGGGACTGAAATCCTTTTCGGTTCCTCCCCAGAGATGCTCTGTAGCCTCTGTCAGGGAATTAAATCTGGTTCCCCTCGTGATCCGGCCCCTCCTAGGGTAATGGGAGAAAGCCTCACGACACTGGAGCCGTACATTAGGCACATACTCCAGGTCTCTTTTTCAACGGAACATCTCCCAGAAGTTTGGAAAAAAGCGATTGTGCTCCCCATAAAGAAAAAACCCAACATTACCCAAGATATACTGGAAAATTTAAGACCTATTTCTCTGCTCCCTTATTTAGCAAAAGTTGCGGAGAAAGTGGCAAATGGTCAACTAATGACACATTTAGAAAAAACGAATTCCCTGCAGCCCTCGCAATCTGGCTTCCGGGCGGGCTTCTCCACGGAGACAGCTCTCCTGAGAGCGACTGAGTTCCTCAGACGGGGGGCGGATGCCGGCAACACCATGGCCTTGGTGATGCTTGACCTCAGTGCGGCATTCAACACTGTAGCCCATTCCATCTTACTACAGTGTCTAGTCAAAGCGGGTGTCATCAGCTCCGCACTGGGGTGGCTGAAATCCTTCCTCACAGGTAGAAGCTTTATGGTGCAACGAGGCTCTTGTAGATCAGCAGAGATGGCCTTGGAACAGGGGGTTCCTCAGGGCTCGGCCCTGAGTCCAATTCTTTTCAATCTTTATATGACCCCCCTTGGCCGAAGTGGTGCGGGCGTACGGAGTAGAGTTGGTATCCTACGCTGACGACACCCAACTGCTGATCTCGCTGTCTCAAGCACCAGCAATGGCAGCATCTAATTTTAAGGCTTGCATGCAAGCACTAGCTGAATGGATGGACGCTCGTTGCCTAAAACTAAATGGATCTAAAACAGAGGTAATGGTGGTGGGAGGAAACAACTTGAGTTGGTCTCCAGATTGGTGGCTGACGTGTCTGGGTCCCACACCTGTTCCCTGTAAAGAAGCCAAAAACCTGGGTATATGGATGGACCACACTCTATCCTACGAAGGCCACATTCGTCGCCTCGTAGGAAAATGTTTTGGAGTCCTGAAAACATTAAATCGCACCCTGGATTTTCTCCAGTTGGAGGCCAGACGCACTATGACCCAGGCGTTGGTGACCTCCCGTATGGACTACGGGAATGTCTTGTTCCTGGGTGCTACAGAACACAGTTTAAAGCGCCTACACGTCCTCCAAAATACAGCAGCTCATCTTGTATTACGACTCCCCAGAAGAGCAGCATCAAAACCAGCATTAACGGCTCTACACTGGCTATCGATCAAGAAAAGAGTGATGTTCAAAGCCCTCTTAATGTGCCACAGGATACTCCAATGTAAAGCCCCTCCCTATTTGCTTGATCTAGTACTTAGGTATGAGCCAACCAGAGCCCTACGATCAGAGGGGATGGGTTTGTTAAAGATTCCCCGTGCAAAAAGAGCAAAACTAGGTGCTCGCTCTTTTAGATATATAGTAGCAAAAAACTGGAATGCTCTCCCCACATCCCTAAGGCTGGAAGAATCTGAACCAAAATTTAGAACAATGCTAAAAACGTACTTATATAAACTATAAGCAGTGGGACAGGTGGTGGGTGTTGGGAGGTCTGTATGTCTCTGATAACTTGCTCTCTTCAGCGCGGGGACACGCCGGTATGGCGTCACCAGGCGCTTTATAAACTACCTTATTATTATTATTATTATTAGGAGATCCAGATTTACATTTGAGTAGTTCTACAAGGGTGTCTTCTTCTGAGATATCTACAAATTCTAGAAAGGCAGGGAACAACAAATTCTGGGTAGTCAGTTCATCCTCCAATCCTAGGCTGCTGGTTGTAGGAAAGGAGGCGTATATAGTCTCAATTTTTTCCTAAAAAAATTCCGATAGTTTATTGCAGAGAGACTGAGAGAGAGACCGGCTGACTACGATTCAGCGCTTGGGGGTCGGTAAAGGATCTCACAATGCTGAAGATTTCTCTTGCGCCATTACTTGCTTTGTTGATTCGGATAGCCAAATAGGCCCTTTTATGTTCCACAATCAATCTACGGTATTCCTTAAGGGCTGTCCTGTAATTAGCTTTGCTTTCCGCAGAGTACTTTTGCCTCCAGGCTCGCTCGAGGACTTTACACAAGGTTTTTTTCTGACGAATATCGTCTGAGTACCAAGGGGCTGATGGTGATGATCTGTAAGTTTTAATTGGCTTTAAAGGAGCCAATGACTCCATAGCCTGGCTAATCCAGACGTCTAGATTGGTAATACAAGTGTCCAAATCTAAAGCTGGACTTGGCTGCAAATTTTTTAAATGTTCTTGGAGCAATTCCAATGTGATTCGGCTCCAGTTTCTTCCTGATACCTTAGGGGTCAAAAGGGGCCTATCTGCGTTAGATAAATCGATCACAAAGGAGATAAGAAAATGATCTGACCAAATCACTGGTACGGGATTAGCCATCTGGATATTCGCCAGGTTGGAACAAATCAAATCCAGTATGTGGCCAGCTTTGTGCGTGGGTGACTCCACCCTTTGAACTAGGCTGCAGGCCGCTAGTGTCGATATAAAGCTTTCGCTTTAAAGACAGAACTCATCATCCACATGGAGATTGAAGTCCCCTAAGGCTGTAAAATTAGCATATTGTGTGCTGGCCTGGATGATATAATCTGCCAGGACAGGCAGATGTGAAACACTGGACTGGGGAGGGCGATAAATCAGGAGTCCTGAACAAGAAATGGATGCGGTAAGCTTGATGCAGAAAGGCATTCCCTCAATGCAGTCGATTTGATCGTATGGGGGAACTGTAACAGTCCATTCTGATTTGTGAATGAGTGATACCCCACCCCCATGTTTACCCTTACTTCTTACAAGGACCTACTAAACCGCGTCATAAATGTTTTATATACGCCGGAATCTATGCCATATATAATGAAGCATGGAAGATTAAGCAAGCAGAGACTGCAGAACGAATACGAGAAATTGATCATATTAACTTAGAGAAATCTCTCTCTGTAGTTGACAATGGGTTAACGACTCTGTCATCCTGGATATATTCTTTGGACAGCATAGTATCCTCTGCCATAGACATAATGGAACAGGACTTGGTCATGCTGCAACATGGTCAGTCGCAATTACTTTCTATCATGCTATTGGGCTGGACGTTACAAAACATACGTTCAGGCTATGTGCCTTGGTGTCTAATCAACACCACGCCACTGATTTCAGAATTTACTCTCACTGATAAACAGATCAAACTGGCACAGAGGGGAGCAGACTATACGGTGCTGAGTATTGAAAAACTGGAAAGATTGCCATTAACTGTTTCTGAGAAACCAGCAACAGAATGGATAATACACGGTACAATCACTCTGCCTGTTACAATTGTCCATTTTCAGTATTGCTTAAAACATATACCAGCAGGCATATATGAAAGGTTGGGTAAAGAATACATCAAGACATCCTGGGAATTACCTTACACACACAGATGTTGGAGTGGGGGGAAATAAGTGTTTCTAAGTGGTAAAAATTGTAAAAACGCACTAAGCGGTTCTCTCCTTTGTCAGGGTATTAATTTACACGGGGCCTGCGATGGTTCCTCTAACAACTTATCCTGCCACCTGCAAGGTTCACCAGCTGCAGTATTTGATCCAATTTTTTGACAACTTTCTAATGGAAGTTACATTATGTTGAACGATCACAGCTGTTGTGGCATGTTGCCAGGTTTACTTTATCTCGTAACTGTGTCAGTATGCAAGTATGGTTTCCAAAAACCAAGACAGACCGGGAGTCGCCGTTATGGCCTTCACTGAACATCTCTTCTATACAAATTGATACTTTAAGCAGAATGAAAGCCATTCTTTTGCAAAAAACTGTGTCATTAACCTCGGCCAAAGAGACGTATGATCTACAAGTTGCAAGGACTTCAGCAGAGATACATGCCCTTTTAACCACAAATTGCCCTATACATTTCTCAGAAATGTTAGGTTGTATCTTAAACATGTCTGATACGAGTGGTGTTGTACATGTATTTAAGACAGTTTTTTCTGGACTGTTAGCACCTTTTGAAGCAGTCCTAGGAATATTTCCAAACATCGTGCACTCTGTGTTTGGCTGACTGCCTCTCATTTTGGGACTCGCAGCAGGGATACTATTTTTGCTCCTACTGCTCTGATATGGCAAGCCAACTCACAAGCAACACCCAGTTCACCTTGGAGACCACTCTTCTGGCGATGAAGTGTCGTGAGCGCATAATCCAAATTTTGGGATTAACTTGTTTAAGAGAATTGAATACCACATGGTTTCTATCATTCAGACCAATTTGGCAAGATTGCATCTTACCTGTTCTGTGCTGCTTGCTATGCGGAGAAGAATGCGTGCTAGACATCTGCTTGACACTCCCATCAGTCATGCCAACGGATGTTGATACTTTGCTTGGACCAGTGACGGCTCATGCACTGTGTTGTCCCCAGCAGCTACCAATTCTGATGACGGCATATATTGAGATCTCACAGATGCAAAATGCTGACGGTGAAGTACGAGAATCGACAGGCGCACAGGTACCATCTACTTCGAACATTGCTATTGTGACCAACGCTGACGGCGATGCTTCACATCTATGTGCCGTTAATCTTCTTAACAAGGTAATCCAACTTTCACCTACAATGGTAGAAGAATTTTTTACAGACTTAGAAGATTTGATGTTTTCTCCGACCAATAACACTGACTTTTGAAATTGGCACACAGTGTTCTGAGAGACTCTGAATTCGACCTTCATTTTTCAAACAAAGTTTCTAACTTTGAAACTCTTTTTTCTTTGATTAATTTTTGTTTACCAAATTAGTATTCTTTCATTTTTTGGCACCAAGTAATCTGCTTAATGTAGAACTATTCATAGAGTACTAGAATTCTTTGAAAAACTTCCAAGAGATAATATTTGACCTTGTCCACATTCAAACAGTTTATATAAATCTGCCATGAAATGGTCTCGACCTTTTCTTCTGTATTTCAGAGCCATTTCATAAATGTATTTTCGTGATTCATCCAGATAGCATTTCAAAATATCAAACTATATGCTTTGAATGTCACATTGCTTTAAATGCGTACAGCACAAATGCTCTTTTTGTGTACAACCAGTACCAATGCATTTTTATGTATTTTGGGTGGGTTTTTAACACATCATGTTTAGGTATGTGTTTATTTATTTATTTATTTTTTTTTTTAAGTTCAACAAGAACTTTATTGTCGTGTTTTAGGCATAGTTGACACAGCCTTTGGCCTACAACCCTGGGGCCGGCCGCGAGGTGTAGAATCTCAGCATCAGAAAACAACACAGCCTTACAGCTGGCAACCCGGGGGTCCAGCGGCGTACCTTTAGTAACGTAGCAGCAATATATCGTATTCATGCGGAACCAGCTGACTGCTGCTGAACATGCAACTTCATTTTTGGGGGGTGTTGAGCCCCCCTTTTTTTTTAAACAGAACATGTATAACCATCAACCTGAGAACCCCTGGGCAATTCTACACTCCGACATCCTCTGTGTGTAGCATGGTATAAATGTGTGTAGTACAGGCCTAGGACATTGAGCTGTGTAAAGAAAAACACATCAGACCCATTTCTTCAGGGGGTTAATCACATAAAGTCAAGCAGAATTATACCTCCTCATCATCCCCCTCAACGGTCAATAGATAGTCAGTCAAATAACACCAATAGTTCTTAGAGCGTGAGCGTCTGGGCAGTTCCTCTTCATAGGTTTGTAGCATGTCCCTACAATAAGTCAGATCCGTTAGCCATGTTTTAGAATCTGGGACCTTCTTCCCTTCCCAGCACTTGGATACTTGTCTCTTAGCAATTAACAAAGCCACAGCGCAAAACTTATGTTTCCCCGCTTTAACACCGGGCAACAGTCCCAACAAACAGTTTTTCATTGTACATTCCACTTCAATCCCCACCATATCACTCAGAGTGGTCGTGACCGTGCCCCAAAATGCATTTATCCTCTGACAATGCCAAGCTAAATGGACAAAGTCCGCCCCATCGTATCCACATCGCCTACACCTGGCATCGTCCTGTAGCCCAAATCGATGCAACCGGTGTGGTGTGTGGTATGTTTGATGTAAGTACTTCAGGTGTGTGATGCGCAGGTTGCCATTTGAAGTAAGCAATTTAAGGAGCGTACACGCGACAGACCATTCACGCTCAGTTAGTGCTTCCGGTAGCGAGTCGTTCCACCTTTGCCGGGCCTTATCAGTATTATGTGGGAGCTCACTTTGTGCCACCTTGTACAGTCTAGAAACCATATGGGAAGTGTTCGAAGTGGTAATTATAAATTGCAACGATTGTAAAGTGGGGGGCTCTTCTGGGTAGTTTGGATACAATTCCTGAATCGCCTTCTGCAGTCTAAAGTGTGTGAACCGGAAAAGGAGGGTCGGGTTGCTGACATATGTCAGATCGTCGGCTGTGCGGAAAGCTCCCTCGTGATATAGATCCCCAAAAGTGTCTATGCCTATATTTTTCAGTATGTCCATTCCCACTTTTTCGTTAGCCACAGATATGCACGGGTGAAAATGCAGTGGGAGTGCCGGGGCGTAGAGCGGCAGCTTATGTGCCATCCTCCCTAGTGTTCTCCATGCGCGGGCCGTGGTGTCAACCGTGTTAATATCTTTTGAGTGTAATGGCGGACGTTTGTGTGATACTATCGCGTTCAAAGGAACCGGTGCCGCATCGCCCTCCTCTACCGCCGTATGGGTGAGATAAGGGGTGGGATGGTACCAGTGCGCCGCGTATTGGGCCTGCGCACAGAGATAGTAGAGCCGAAAGTCTGGCACACAAAACCCCCCCTTGTCATAGGGTAGCGTTAACGTGTGCAGGTCAATGCGTGCCTGCTTACCCGCCCACACGAGCTTGAGTACTAGGGATGTTATGTGCTTGAAGACTGCTTTGGGTGGTGTGATTGGTATAATATTGAATAGATACAAAAACTTCGGAAGCACATTCATCTTAACTATTGCAATTCTGTCGGCCAAGGATAGCGGCAGCTGTATCCATCTAGCCACTTTACTCTCCAACTCTGTAATCGCTCTTCCATAGTTCGTCCTGATCACTTCTTCGGGGTCCCGGCTGTACCATATGCCCAGATAGCGCGTGGAGTCTGTCTGCCAGTCCAGCGGAAAGTCAGGGGAATGCGGTGTGGTGGAGTCAGTAAGTGGGATGATTAGTGATTTCTCCCAGTTAATCTGTAGCCCAGAATGGCGTCCAAATTTTACATACTCACGTAGTAATGGGCTAAGATTTTGTTCCGGGTCCCTCACATAGAGCAGCATGTCATCAGCATATAACGAAATATGCAGGGGCCTCCCGGGGAAATGCAGAGCAGAGTGGTTATGTGTCTGCCTAATCGTGCACGCGAGTGGTTCTAGGGCCAATGCAAATATTAAAGGCGACAGAGGACAACCCTGTCTGGTCCCTCTAGCAATATGGAAAGGCGCTGATATGTATCCATTTACACGCACTCTAGCCACTGGTCTCGTGTATAGTAGAGTCACCCAAGGTATATACCGAGCTGGAAATCCCATTCTCTGTAATATCGTGTTTATGTAGGACCATTCGATGGAGTCGAAAGCTTTGGCTGCATCAAGCATGACGGCCACCGCTTTCGTCTGGGGGTTAAGATAGTGTGATAGTGCAAACAAGGTTCTCGTATTGTGGGAAGGGGCCCCTGTTGGTATAAACCCTGCCTGATCTGGGAGTATCAGGTTCGTCATTAGGGGCTGTAAGCGATCAGCTAACAGTTTCGCAAAAATCTTAGAGTCGACATTTAAAAGGGATAGGGGACGGTATGACTCGCAACGGTCCGGTTGCTTGCCAGGTTTTAGGAGTGTGATAATCACCGCCTCGCGTAGAGATGGTGGTAGCACCCCCTGGTCAAAGGCCGCGCCATACATTTCAACCATGTGAGGGGCAAGGATGTCAACGAAAGTCTTGTAAAATTCACATGTATAGCCGTCGGGCCCCGGAGTTTCCCGTTCGGCAATGCATGTATAATGGCGGTAACCTCCTCCACCGTGATCGGTTGGGCCAAGTATTCACGTTGGTTGTCGGACAACCACGCTATTGCTATATCATGTAGGTAGTCTTGTGTTTCTTGTGGTGGAGCAGGCTGGCGGGAAGTGTATAGGTCTGCATAGTTACGTACAAAGCTATCAAGTATTTCCCCGGGTTGTGTATGTGGAATGCCATCCTCGTCTTGTACTTGGGTGATGAACTGTGAGTCCCTCCCCATACATATTTTCCTCGCTAGTATCCTGCCCGGCCTACCGCCCTCCCCAAACTGCCTGGCTAATGGCCGCTTGTTCGCATACTTCAGTTCATCCTCTGCGTATCTCTGATGTTCAATGAGGAGAAGCTTAATTTTCCCCAGTTGTTCCACATTACCAGTAAGTGCGTATTCCCTCTCCAGAGCTGAAACCTCCCGCTCAAGCCTGGTTATCTGTGTCCGTATGTCTTTAAGTATCCCAGCTGTCGTACTAATGCAAGTGCCCCTAATCGTCGCCTTAAAGGCCTCCCATAGTATGCATGGGTCGTCAACTGAGCCCTCATTTAACTGGAAGAATTCCTTTATAGCCTTCGTTATAGTAGTCACGTACAAGGGGTCCAATAGTGCTTGTGCATGGAAACGCCAGCTGAATGGAGGGGGAGTGTAGTGTGGTATTTGTAGTGTAAGTTCTACTGGGTTATGGTCGGACAGCGTGCGCGGGAGCGTTTTTATCTGTGTAGCCCACAACACTGCGCTATCCGTCCCCAACCAATAGTCTATCCTGGACCAGCTACCGTGTGACATGTTCACATGTGTCGCACCCTGTGCTGACGGATGTTGGACCATCCAAATATCTTTGAGCGCAAGTTCGACCAATATGTCTCCCAGCTTATCTCTGGCTTTCCTGTGTGGTTCTATGGAAGCAGTGGAATGATCAACAGAGTCCTGTAGTGCTACATTAAAATCCCCTCCCCAGATTATCGTTGTGTCAATAAAATCCAACAGTTGGTCCCACAATTCCTGAAAAAATTCTGGAGCATCTATATTAGGCCCATACACATTTACCATTGTTACAATTCGCCCTCTCAACATACCTGACACAATCACATATCTTCCATTCCTGTCGACAATTGTACGTGTGATTTTATAATTAGTGCCTTTTTTGACCAGCGTCATAACCCCTCTGGAATAGGAGGAGTATGCCGCCGAGTAGTTCGACTCTGCCCAACGCGTGCCAATAGGTCTATGCACCTTGGGGTCTACATGGGTCTCCTGAAGCAATGCTATGTCTATGTGGTGCCTATCAAGACATGCAAAAACCTGTCTGACCTTTTTGGGATAGGTGAGGCCCCTCACATTCCACGTTATTAATTTCAAGCTATTTCTATTCATGTTTACCTCGAGGCGCTCTGCCTGCGCCACATGAAATCCGCCCCCCCATACAGTGCAGTTCAATATCACGCAACATCATGAAGTAGATTATCGGCCATTGAATAATATCCGCACGTCGGCGTACGGCAGTGCATCTCGATCGCCCAGGTAGTTCAAAAAACATCAAACCCCAACAAACCCCGTACCCACCCACTTCAGCAACCCAATTCTGCCGAAGCCATTGTACCCTCAGAACCAAGATTGACAACATAACTTGCCGGGGACTGCCCTAGTGGAGGTCCGCCGAGGACGCATTGCTCCATCCTATTGAAAGGATGTGGGCGAATCCGTGCTTTGTGAATAGATCGCCAGGGCCTTAAGACAACACCAGTCCAATTGTACATCCCTTGAGCAATAGGCACTTGGAACAGTTATACAGCAGAAATCATGTGGTACACACGCCACCCCTCCCGCTCCCTGATATTATATAGTACGGCATATCAATATAGAGCACAGTTTAGCAGTTCGTCATGGTCCACTGCTGAGCGTACCGCACTAAAATGTCTTAGGAGTGTCTAAGTCACGCCCTTACACTGCACGGCGTCTCCAGCAGACATTGTCTCACCATACAATTATGGTCTGCATACATAGGAGTCACATGCTAGGAGTCGTTATTCGCATGGAGTCCGGTTCTCCCTCTCCACAACCCCAGGTTTATCAGGTGGGCACAGTCAATGCAGCGTGTATCAGCTAGTCTTACCTTTCAATCTGACTCGTAGTTTCTGTCTCTACGATTGGACCGTTTACCTTTTGCAACGTGGTCTTGACGAAGGCCATAGCAGCTTTGGGCGTCGAGAAGAAAATTGGCTTATCCTCCCAAGTGACTCGCAGGCGAGCGGGGTACAACCTGGCATATGGGATCTGCAACTCTCGAAGTTTGGATTTAACCTCGTTGAACTCTTTGCGTGCCTGTTGTACCGTGACCGTGAAGTCTGGGAAGAATGCAAGTTTATTCCCCTGATGATGGATTTCGCCTTTTTCCCTCGCCAGCCTGAGCACGGTGTCCCTCAGTGTAATTCAGGACTCTTGCCACAATCGGTCTAGGCGCGGCCCCAGGCTTTGGCTTTGGCCCCAAGGAGCGATGTGCTCTCTCAATGATGAAGAGTGGTGAGAGGTGTTCGGGGCCAAACAGGTCCTTGCACAGTTACTCCACATAGGTCTCCATACGGCCAGTGTTGGTTGATTCTGGCAGACCCGATATGCGTATGTTGTTACGTCTCGACCTGGCTTCCAACTCCTCAGCCTTGGCTTTGATAACATCAAGAACTTTCTCCATTCCTGTACATTTGGCCACCGTGGTGCGTGATTTGTCCTCCACCGCTGAGATCCTGTTCTCCGCCGTATCCAAGCGTTCGCCCTGTTTGTCGAGTTTGGCCGCCATGCTGTCCACTCGTCCCGTCAAGTGATCAAGTTTACTGTTTATGTCCTGTAGGTTGGCCTGTATGGATTTTAGTATGCTTTCCATGACATTACCATCGTGTGAGTCAGCCTCCGGGTCTTCCTCCGCAGCACCGGTCTGGGTCTTCGGCGTCTTCCGCGCCTCAAACGTTAGTTTGGGTTGTTGTTTGTCCGGCTTGCCCATGTTGTACTATAGGGGGGGGTGTCGGACTGGTATTTCCCCGGTTCCTGCGTCACCAGAAGTTTGCGTGCAGCGCCTAGGACCGGGAGGAGGGAGCTCGGCCCCGATCTCTTGTGAATACTGCCAAGTGTGTAGATGAAATACGTGCCTGTTTAACATCGACGTCTCAGCATTGCCCCCAGGTGTCACCGATTGTTACATGGGAACCAGGAGTGAGGCGTATGATCCCCCTGCCACCACGTGTAGTGTCGGGAATGCGTGTCGCCTATAACATAGGTATGGAACGGGCATTCGGTTGTAGCTTGAGACACCCCTCCACACTGTAGATAAGGTAGGGTTGATGGCGGCTGTCCACGAGAGGGCCCAGTGCCGGGCGTTCGATATCAGGAGGTCCCCCGGGGGCCGATACCCAAAGGTGACAGAAATCAGGGACACCTACAGCTTCATGGCACGCAGGTTCGCAAGGCGGCAGGCCCCCGGCGCGCAGAGCAGCCTCCCAGCGTCCAGGTACGTTTATGGCACGTTGCGAATACATTCGTGCCCTGGTGCCGCCATTTTGTGTTTCAGCATTAAGTAGTGCCCCCAAAGACATCAGAGGGGAACCGCCGCTGGTGCTAGCATTGTGCCGTAACAGCCGTCAGAGGGATTCACAGCTGCTGCCCGGTCTCCAGAAATGTGCGCAGGGTGGTCCGTGTGCACTGCTCAGTCGCTCTCAGGGACCCCCATGTCCGGTAACGCACGCCGCAGCTGTCTCGCACCTCTAGCGCCGCCTCCTCATGTCCGTGCGGTGCCTCAGATCTTGCCGGACATTTATTGCAGGGGGCACCCTCACGGAAGGAGCGCCTCCGTCCCCGACTCACCCCGCATTGTAGATCGCTGCTCCGGGAGGTGCTGGCTCGCTCAGTCCTCAAGCGGCGCCGGCCGAGCGCCACCCGCCATGCTGGATCGCGGAGCTCGCCGGGTCCCGCGGATCGTGCGGTGAATCTAACGCGGTCCGGGTCCTCTCTACACGCTCTTCGTACGCCCGACCTGCTCCCACGCCGTCTGGTGTGCTCGTTTCCCCACGGTGATCAGATTTAGCGCATTATACCGGCGATTGTAGAATTTGCCCGGCGGCGCTGCACAGCTAGGCAGCCATACCGCTGTGCGCCCCTAGCGCCTCCCATGTTTAGGTATGTGTTTATGTGTTTAGAACTTAGTAATGTCGTACATAATAAAGTGGAGTGGGTGTTGTGTGGCATTTTAGGCTCCGAGTGAATTTTCGAGATCCATGCCCCTATATAGGTACAATTCACATTGCCCTAATAAAGGCATAGAAATGAAGCCCCTATTTAGGCATAGCCCATGCAAACCAGGCATGGCTACTTCCACCCGTACCAAACGACACTACGATTTCTTGGAAAACCGGCTTAAGCAGTTAGGGAACTTCCCCTTGCTTGAATGTTGATTTCTCCAAGTGCTCAGTTAGTTTTACAATGAACAAACTATTCCCAAGGGGTTCATTATGACGTTCTTATGCACGACTTTACGTCAAACTATGGCATTCCTAAACACCTTCAAGGTATAAATATTCCTTCACTTGCTATAGCAAACTATGGTTGTTCGGAGCAGTTTGACTATCTACTTGCCCGACGGAGCTCGCTACAGCAGGTGCTGAAGGAAGCCGACTCTCCAGCTGACACACTGATCAGGAAGCTGCCCTTCTCCTGTCGAGAATCCAGCTCCAGCGTTTCCGGCTCCCCTTGCGGGGTGTTGGGAAATCGAGTCCCGAGACTGAGATACCAGACCTCCTTCATTCTAACTAAGGTATGGAGCTGACTAGAACCGAGAGAAACCTTTGGTAGATTCTTGGCAAAGAAAACTAAAACCTATGCTAGACAATACTTACTTCTTCCTGCGTACTAGACTTAGGTTAGGTACATTGGGGTAGGCGTATTTTAGAAGCACCAGTTGAGTATTTTTAGCCTGTGTACTTATGTATGTATTTTTATAAGGTTTAGAAACCATACAATGCTCTTACAGTATTATTTTATAATATTGTTCTCGCTGTACGCATTATACTTTGCAGTCTGCATAACTATTGTAGCAGTTCACTTCTCTTGCATGAGAAAGAAGACTGTTCAATAAACTTTTTTTGGACAAGGGTGGAGTGTGTTGGAGTGGATTGAAGTACTGGGTTGGGTTGGACTGAGGTAGTGGGGTGGATTGGAGTGGATTGGGGTGGATTGGATTGAGGTAGAGTGGGTTGGATTGAGTGGGGTGGATTGAAGAGGGGTGGGTTGAAATGGAGTGGGGTGGATTGAATTGGGGTAGGGGGATTGGATTAGCGTAGGTGGTGTGGGGTGAATTGGGGTGGAGAGGTGGATTGGACAGGATTAAAGAAGTAGATTGGAGTGGGGTGGATTGGAGTGTGGTAGGCTGGGTGGATTAGATTGAGCGGGGTGGATTGAACAGTGGTGGGGTGGATTGGACTGGGGTATAGTGGGGTGGATTGGAGTAGAGTGAGGTGGATTGGAATGAGGTGGATTAGATTGGAGTAGGGTGGATTGAAATGAAGTGGGGTGGATTGGATTGGGGTGGTGTGGACTGGAGTGGGGTGGAATGGAGTGAGGTGGAATGGAGTGGGTGAATTGGATTGTAGTGATGTGTATTGGAGTGGAGTAGATTGGATTGCAGTGGGGTGGATTGGAGTGAGGTTGATTGGCTTGAGTGGGGTGGATTGTATTGAGGCGGGTAGGATCGGGTAGGGTGGATAGGATTGGAGTGGGGTGCTTGGGATTGGAGTGGGGTGAATTTGATTGGGGTGAGGTGGATGGGATTTGTGTGGGGTGGATTGGAGTGGGGCAGATTGTTTTGAATTGGAGTGGAGCTGATTTGAGTGGGGCAGATTGTTTGTGATTGGAGTGGGGCTTATTGGAGTGGGGCACAATGTTTTTGATTGGAGTGGGGCACATTGTTTTTGATTGGAGTGGGGCAGATTGTTTTGGATTGAAGTGGAGTGGATTAGAGTAGTCAGGTTGTTTTGGATTGGAGTGGGGCAGATTGCAGTGAGGCGGATTAGAGTGAAGCAGACTGTTTTGGATTGGAGAGGGCAGATTGGAATGAGGCAGATTGTTTTGGAATGGAGTGTTGCATATTGGAGTTGGATGGATTGCACTGGTGCAGATTATTTTGTATTGGATTGAGGCAGATTGGTGTGGGGCGGATTAGAGGGGGTAGAGTGTTTTGGATTGAATGGAGCACATTGTTTTGGATCAGAGTGGGGCAGATTGTTTAGATTGGAGTGCGGCAGGTTGGAGTGGGGCAGAATGTTTTGGATTGGGGTGGGGCAGATAGAAATCAGGCAGATTGTTTTAGATTGGATTGGGGCTGGTTGGCATGGGGCAGATTGTTTTGGATTGGAGTGGGCAGATTGTTTTGGACTGGAGTGGGGCAGATTGGAGTGGGGTACATTGTTTTGGATTGGAGTGGGGCACATTGTTTTGGATTGGAGTGGGGCACATTGTTTTGGATTGGAATGGGGCAGATTATTTTGGATTAGAGTGGGGCAGACTGTTTTGGACTGGAGTGCGGCAGCATATTTTAGACTGGAGTGGGGCAGATTGGTGTGTGTCAAATTGTTTTAGACTGGAATTGGGCAGATTGGAGTGGGGCAGATTGTTTTAGGCTGGAGTGTGACAGATTGGTTTGGATTGGAATGGGGCAGATTGGATTGGTACAGATTGTTTTAGATTGGAGTGGGGCAGGTTGGCTTGGGGCAGGTTATTTTGGGTTGAAGTGAAGTGGGACAGATTTGTTTGGAATGGAGTGGGGCTGATTGGAGTGCATAAGATTGGAGTGGGGCAGATTGTTTTGGACTGGAGTGGGGTGAATTGGATTGGTCTGGGCTGGATTGGATTGAGTGGGGCGGATTGGTGTGGGATGAGCTGGGATAGATTGGCAAGGATCCAAGTGGGGCGGATTGGGGTCTACTACATGATTATGTGTTAAAGCGCCATTTCTGAAATTACACATAAGAAACAATGTAGCATTGCAATAAGATAAACCTCATCTGTTGAGAACAGCGTCCATGAGCAAAAACTAACGGACACATGAGTGCAAAGTGAGAAAAGAAGACATGGCAAAATAAAAGAAAGTTAACTATAGAAAAAAAATATTTGCAATTGTGTTTGTCCTGCTGGGCACAATTTGGCCAGTCACACACCTTCTATTGCAGCAGTGCTTGTACCAGTCTGCCACATGGTGGTGCTCCTAAAAATGACTATTGACTCCCATCCCAGCCATTCTTATAGTTTTGGGGCCTAGAGTAGGCTGAATTGTCACACTTGTAAAAGTGTGATGATTAGTAATTGAGTTGTTGATGCCATTGGCAGCGCTGGCAGGGCAATGGGTGGTGCAAGCTGCAGTAGCCCCTGACGAGGGCCCTGGCACTTATGTTTTTCTTACAAATTAAGCTGTGGTTTGCAGGGCACTAAAAGTTAAAGAGAACAAAATGGTACCTCAATCACATCGAGAGTAGCGGACGGGCACTGATTAAGTTGAATCAATCAGTGCTTGGTCCCTGCTTGAGAGAGAGGAACAGATATGATGTTAGGCATGTTTTAAAGAATTATGAGGCTGTAAAGAAGAGTTCTACGCAAGCCAACAAATGGTAAGCAATCGGCGGGCTCTAAGCCCTGTTTAGCTACAAGAATGTTTTACAAGCAAGACACATGTGCTACATACTCTCACAGGCTCGATCCTACTAATGAGCCAATAAAAGTGTAAGTAGAATGGTACACATCTGCAAATGTTGAGGTTTGTTTCATGTGGGCTGTCACTGACTGTTGCAATATGTGTTTACTGTTGACATAGTATCACTATTCATCAATTGTGTTTTGATAAATCCTTCATCAGCACAGGGCCTAGATTTGCACAGTTAAAAGAGCATTGGTGTAGACTAGGCGCCAAGGGCCCTATGCTCAGTAAGGATATGGATAGTTAGTAAGTGCAAACCTTCATGAGCATGGCATCTATTTTAAGGCAATTCAAGCTCGTCACATTTTACAAAAAATGGCCCCCTACAATTATTTATCTTATTTCATGAAAAGAACTGCTTTCTTGAACTCACTATGAAGTGTCACTAAAAGTGTCACACATAAGGCATTAAAATAACACTCATAAATGCACTGAAAACCTGCAAACGTCCCACATAAACAAAGTAAAAACTTGGCAGAGCCGGGAAAGGATGTCAAAGACAGACCCATTTCCTTTTCAAGTGCTTGGTGGTGGTAGTAGTAGTGGTTCTGCAGGTGTGGTTCAGAGATGGCGTTATTGGTGAGCGATTAGTGGTGGTGATTCTATTGTGGTGAAAGTGGTGTGGTATTAACCCCTTCGCTGCGTTTTGTCGGCCAACGGCCATCGCGTGCATTACCTCCGTAGTGCTGCGAACGTCCGTTGGCTGACGCGGCTCCGCCCACTCCGCTTAACCGCCGCCACCCGCGGCGGAATTGCCTATGATAGTGGTAATGTTGGTTGTGGTATTAGTGGTATTGGTAGGAGTGATAAGGGCAGCTGTATTGATGTTACTGTTGGTCATAGTGATGGTGGTATTAACATTCGTAGTAATTGTGGGTCATTAATGCAGTGGTAGTGTTGATAGTGTGGTGGTGGAATTGGCAATGATAACATTGATGGTGGGGCTATTGGTATTAGTAGTGTTGATAGTGTGGTGGTGGAATTGGCGATGATAACATTGATGGTGGGGCTATTGGTATTGCTGGTTGCATTTGTGTCATTGTATAAGTGATGGGTTTGGTACTGTCATTTTGATTGTATTGACGATGGTGTTAATGATGTGTGGTGGGAATGGCAGTATTAGAGTTATAAGTGGGGTTAGTAGTGGTGGAGTGTTAGTGGTCATTGTATTGGTGGTGGGATTAGTGGTATTGGTGGGAGTGTTGGTCGTGGTGGCGGTGTTAGGGCTGTTGGTGGTGGTATTTGTGGTGGTGGTTTTGATGGCACTGTGGGTGGTGATGGTAATAATGCTGGTAGTGTTGTGGTACTGGATGTATTTATGGTTCTGAAGTGCCCACTTATTAACAAGTCTATATATACCTCCTAATTGCTTTTTATCACATACTGACAGGCTGTCCCTAAGATCACTCTCCGACGTGATAAAACATAGATGGCCAGCATAGGTTTATGAAAGCCGCGTCTGATTTTCAGGATAACCATTGACAGTGTCATAGATTCTATTTAGATTAACTGTAGGTAAAATCATCGTTCTATATATCATGAAAATCTAGCCTGAATCTGGCCTTCGTTGACCAATGTTAGTCACCCCCGTGATAAATGTAGTGACGAGGCCATGTTATGATCATGACAAAAACATTCCACAACTGTCTGCTACAGTAATTTATTTCTATGTATAAGACATTCATGTGAGATATTTGGGAATACGAATTACCTAAGAAATAGGCAATATGGCACAGACCAATTTAGATCGGGTTGCCACTGAGTGTAGAAAACTTTTGAAATCTTGGTCGTTCCTGCCACTTTCTATTCTCGGGAGAACAAATCTAGCTAAAATGTCCATCCTACCAAAGTTTACTTTTATTTTCAATTCCATCCCCTTGATGTTTGATTGTAAAAAATTGGATAAAAGCCAGCGCGAGATTAACTCATTTATATGGAACTATAAAACAGCCAGGCTGGCCTGGAAGAAGTTGAGAAGGAGGAGGGAGAAGGGAGGGCTGGCATTACCAGATTTGTTAAACTATGCATGGGCATTCCAGCTGACTTATTCTAGGATGCTCCTTAAACCTCCAGTAAGATCATCTTTGGGGGTTATGTTCAGGTCCATGTTAGTGGGAGTGGATATTCCACCAGACGGATTTCTATTCAAGTTTGGAGATATGAAATACTTCACTATTACTCTAATTTTACCCAGGTGTGGGAGTCTCCAGGGCAACCACCTTGTATGCAGGACAGTCTGGCAATCCTGTTAAAGGAGGCTGGAATACTCAGATGAGGAGAGCTTGTGGTTGATGGGAGGCCACAGGACTGGGATGGGTTGAGGGATAGGGTGGGCCCGACTCTTTCTAGGTTCAAATTTATACAGCTGGACAGTTGGGCTCAAACAGTAAGTAGGAGGGGTCCCCAATTGGGGAAACACAGCTACCTTGAACAACAATTGGTAGAAAAGCGAGAGGGCGGTAAAGAGGTGGCAACCTGGTATTCGAGTATAGTGGAGGAGGCGGATGGGGATTTAACTTTGCCAGATGAGCTATGGGGAAACGAGTTGGCCTTTCAGTGCGAGGATTTACGGACGAGATCCTTCACTTTCCTTTATAGAACAGTGAAGCCAGCAAGGTTAAGGCGCAATCATCTGTTCACTCTGCACCGTGCTTACTGCTCACCCCTAAGGCTAAACCTTGTAGCAGCTTCAGACATACACATGTTTAAAGATTGTCCTGCTATTACGTTCTTTTGGGAAGAAGTAAAGGCTACCCTGGAATCGATTTTAAGTATATTCCTGAACATTACTCTTCCATTAATAATCTTTGGATTGGAGGAAAGTGTAACTGGCCAGGCAAAGACTTTTCTTTTTTATTCTATTATTCTGGCAAGACGACAAATATGTAAACGTTGGGTGGATTCTAATGCTCCATCGCACGCAGCCTAATGTCATTGTATGAAACCTCAAAGACGGACTTGGCCAGATCGTGTAGTAAAAGAAATCTGTCCTTTTGGGATTTGTTAATTAATTGGAGATAGGATTTCCGTTTTTTTTTCCCCCGGGTCCTATGATTATGCCGACTATACTCTAGGGACCTTGGGACGTGGCCCCCTCCTAAACAAAATCCCGGGTCTGTCAGGTTGAACACCGTTGTGAGGTTCCGTGACGGTTCCGTGACGACTTGAACCCGTGTTTTCAAGTTTGTCGGAAATACATAGTATTGGTATCAGTGAACCGCAAATGATCCATTTAGTATATCCTAGTGTTTTCGCTACGCTACGAGCAAGAGCACTCCTTCCACTGACACATTTCTGATATACACACGGCATCCATCTTAGATCGTGGCCGCCATTTTGTGTTTCCTTGCCCTCACATATGCAATAGCCTCTGATCACTTCATTTACTCCACTTTGATTAAGGACACGTAGCCTTAGCCGGAGATTCACCTCTTACATGACACGTGCACCTTAAACCAGATCACGCTGTAGCTGCATGACTCGACAAAGACTGCCTCCTCTGCCCGAGGCCAGTCCTGCCAAACTGGTCTTCGTGTCCATTGTACCTGATCATGATTAGGCGGCCGAAGCCGGTAGCCTTGCCCATTTACGACCTACAAACATCCCTTATCCCACTTTTCTATCTTCCACACCTGGCTCTGTTTCTTTCTTTCTGAATCTTTATTAGGGGGAGGTAACGAACTTTACGATGAGGCGGTCCGGGTCCTGAATGCAATATTGACAGGGGATTGTGATGAACTAGTGGGAACCCCTCTTCGTAGATGTTTGGTATCAGATTTTATCGACAGTTCCTGTGTAACGTCAAATATTTATTGTTTAGAGACACAAAGGTTTGGGAATGTACCGACATGTGAAATATTTGCCTAGAGCACAATTTTTAGTATATAAGGAGCAACCCACTTTGTACAAATCGAACAGGCTCCTAGTCTCTGCCCGTGTGTAGATTCTGTGACTTCTGTGTCCCTGCAGTAATAAACCTTTGGTCTTTGACGCCACCATCGAGAAGCCCGTGTTTCTGTTCATTTGTGCACCAAGGCAGGTGGAACTCCGGGGTCTTTGGGTGTTGTACCCTGACACCTCTGGACGGAACCAAAAAGTCCAGAACTCCAATTGGCGCCCAACGTGGGGCGACGTCATTCGGTACCGGTCCAAAAGCCTGAAGAGTTCGAGAAGCTTCGTGTGAAGATTCCTGAGGGAGGCGCCCCACTTCATCGATCCCGGCATATCGCAAAAGTGGCCCTGAAGTTCTCTTCCACGAGGGTTCCCGTTCAGGACGGCTGCAGTGGGCCGTTGCCTTGACCGTCGCCCTGTCTTGGACCCGAAGTGGTGCAGTCCTTAGTACGGCGAAACGTGACGGGTTTCTCCTTGGTGACGTCTTCAGTGCCTCAGTTAAGTATTTAGTAATAGCTAGCTGGTTATTTTGTGAGGATTGTTAAAAATCCTTGATCGGTTCTTGGTTTAGTTTGGTTTTGTTAGATTATCATTGGTTGTTCTAGTTACGATAATCTATTTGGTTTAGTTTTGGGTATCGATACATCAGTTCGTTTTGGTAGGCCTAAGTTCTTGGTTCGAGTGCACATATTTGTTCCGTGTTTTGTTTGTTTTGTGTTCCGGACTGAAAATGGTAAGTCGGAAAATGTTGTCTTGTTTTAGTTGCAACAGTGACTCACAATTAGAGGACTCTTGTCTGGTTCCTCCGATTGGGACTCCCCTATATGATTTATATTGTAAGTATGGTGTGGGTCCTATAAATTATAATGAGATATGGGTCCGCTATTGTAAGAAGGATGGTGTCCTTAGTTGGCCACTGCATGGTAGTTTTGAGCAAGAGATTCTCGACAACTTAGAAGCGAAATTGTTTAGGAAGAAAGCCCGGCCGGCAATGTTTGATTCCTTCCGTTATTGGCGGAAAGAATCCAAACAGAGAGAAATGAAAAGGTTGAAGAAAGAGCAGAAAGAACAAGAAGAGTTAACTCTAGAGCAAGCGACTAAACAGTTGCAGGCTAACGAGTGTGAGAAGGTCATAGATGTAGCCATTAGAGAGCATAACTTAGCGATTGACAAGTGCTATCCTGCCTTGCCATCGAAAATGGCTAAGATATTGGAGGACTCCGAAAACGATCCTCTGCTATCTTATCTGTTACGGTCACCTCCACCGTATGCACAAGGTGCTACGGCTCCGCTCATCCCGAATGTTCAATTGCCGGTTGCTGGACAACCTGGTGTTCCTGCTCCTGTTCCTCAGAACCAAGTTCCTATACTTCCTGTGGTGAATGTAAATGTTCCTACAGCTCCTCCTCTTCCTACACTGCCAACTCTTATACCTACCTCTGTACCTACTGCTCCAGAAGCTATTTTCCTCGATACTCCTACTGCTTCCTCATCTATTCCTACCTCTACTGCATTCTCTATGTCTGCGAGTGTACTAACTCCACTTTCTGTTCGTCGAAGAATCACTGATTCAGTTACTAATATGCTGTCTCCTATATATAAAACCCTGATTAAGACTCCTACTCCTGACTCTGTTCAGAGACGGAGTCAGCTTCCAAGTACTGAGGAACGGGGAGTTTTAGACTCCACGGCTCTCAGATGGATTTCGAAGGGTAGAAGATATAGTACGAGAGATGTGTTAGACACATTTATGCAGTGGGGAGAACCAACGCAACGATACGTCTTTGATGAGATGTGCTCGTTGTTACGTGAAGAGATAGAAGAAGACGATGTCGAATCAGATTTGGAAGATTTAATTAGGGTTCAAAAGGAGTTTGCTGCTGGAATGATAGTGGGTGAGAAAATAAAGCAAGCGATGGAACTCATTTTAAGTTTTAGGAATGATCCATCTCTTCGTTCACCGAGAGATTTAGAGAAAGGTAAAATGAAGCTAAGTCGCCAATATCCTATGAGGGAAGTTCCTCCAATCTGGCGCGAAGCAGTGCCACGTGATGATAATGCTGGAATTGCAGGTGCTCCAGCGCAGTTCCAACGAGTGTGGATACACATTCCATGGAAGCGAGCAGAAGTGTTAGCAGTGAAACAGGCCTTGCCAGATCCGCGTAAGAATCCAGCCGGATATTACAAGGAATTGACGCAGACAGTTGAGGCTTGTATAATGAACTTAGCCGACATTGATATGTTGTTTGGTAATGTAGTTCCGCAACCAGTGTGGGCTAAAATTCGTAGAGAGGATCATCAGGCTGCTTTAGGTGGTGATTGGGCAGCTATCACTGCAGCAGATGGTCAACAAATAGGTGGTGCAAAACCCGAACCTTTGATCGCTAATCTGCCAGGTAGAATAATTGATTTAATGAAGACTCTGATGCCAGCATTGCGTGTTAATTGGGACAAGTTGTCAGCATGTAGGCAAAAGAAAGACGAAAGTGTCTCGGACTTCTTCACGAGGTTCGAAGAGACTTTTGTGGATCATAGTGGTCAGGATATGAGCACAGAAGGGGGACAAAGATTGTTTGTCGATAAATTTGTGCATAATTTGTTACCTGAATTATGCAATAAATTGAAAGACTCAGAAAGTGCGTGGGCTGTATCTACGACAGCGCAAATACTTGCGACTGCGCAGTACTACGAAAATAGGGATAAAGAGGAAAAGGAGAAATCAGAAAAGAAAACGAAAGATTTAAAAACTAAAGTTCTTTTGCAGCAGGCGTATCCGCCTCGTACGAATCAGACTAATACGCAGCAGAACTCATATCAAAGGACAGATTATAGTACATCAAGGCCTCAATATCAGTGGAATCAGTGCGCGTACTGTAAGAAAGAGGGTCACTATAAAAATGAATGTCCGATCTTAGCGCAAAATAATGCAGCAGCAGCTCAGAGAGGTCGTGGTGGTTTTGTGCAGAATTCTAGAGGACGAGGACGAGGTGCTATGCCTCCACAAACGAATGATCGTCCATCCAATCACTTTGATCAACGAAATGGACAATCTGTTCAGCAAAATAGATCTCAGCAATATCTTGTTGAAGATTATTGTGAAGTAGAAGAGGGTTTTCAACAAAATGGGTACTAGGACAGCCATGGACAGAGAGAGGGAGTAGTATCAGTTCCAGTGGATCAGAGTGGGCCTTATGTCGCAGTAGCAACATCAGGTGTAGTCGAACCGTTTCTGTTGGATACTGGTGCCGCAAAAAGTTCTATCATGCATGCGAAACTCCCTGGCGCACCTTTGTCTGGCTCAACAAATGTTTCCGTAGGTTTTTCAGGCGCCCCTGTGTACAATCCGATATCTGGTCCTTTGTCTATTTCTGTTGGACCGTGTCACTTGAAAGCACCCCTGATTTTGACGACAGGTTGTAATGAAAATCTGCTTGGTTTAGATTTGTTAAAACGACTATATGCGACATTGTACTGTTCTCCGGAAGGAGTACAGCTTACTTTGGGTAAAAGACTAACCTCTCCGATGTACTTGTCAATGGACGCACTCCCGCCGGAGCTCCGTTCACTCCCTGATTCTCTTTGGGCGACTGGTCCTAATGATGTAGGTCTACTAGAAATTCCACCGTATGTAGTGACTTTGAAAGCAAATGTGAAATTTCCAAGAATTCCTCAATATAAAATCTCAAGTGAAGGAGAACGTGCACTTTTACTGATTGTGCAAGACTTGATTAAGAAGGGTGTAGTTGAAGAAACTAGAGGAAATGTCTGTAACAGTCCTGTATTGCCGATCTTGAAGCGAACTGACCCTACAAAACCTCCAGTTTATAGGTTTGTCATAGACCTTAGAGAAGTTAATAAGATTGTAATTCCGCAGTTTCCTGTAGTGCCAGACATTACTGCCTTGTTAACATTGATACCTGCTACAGCTACATGGTTCTCAGTTATAGACCTAAAGAATGCTTTCTTTAGCATTCCGATAGCTGAAGAGAGTAGGGATATTTTCGGCTTCTGTCTAGGAGGTCGCAGTTTCAGATTTAAACGCGCTCCACAAGGCTATTGTGAAAGTCCATCCATTTATAGTCAAGCTTTAAAAAGTCAGCTAGATTCTTTTGTCCTTCCTCCAGGTTCTGCCCTAGTACAGTACGTAGACGATCTTTTAGTGGCTGCCGATGATAAGGAAACTTGCAAAGCAGCTACGATTTCGTTATTGCATCATTTGTCTAATTTGAATCACAAGGTGTCTCCTTCCAAAATGCAATATTGTTGCCAAGAAGTAACCTACCTAGGTCACCTCTTATCAAAGGAGGGAAGGAAGTTGACCCCAGAGAGAATAAAAGCAATTACGCAGATGAGTGTTCCACGCACACAGAGAGAAGTACGTGCCTTCCTAGGTATTACCTCTTACTGTAGGCAGTGGATTCCAAATTTTTCACTTTTAGCGAAACCATTGGTAGCTTTGACTGGGAAAAATGTTCCAAGTCCGGTGCCATGGTCTGATGAATGTCAAGAGAGTTTTATTGAGTTACGAAAAGCATTGTGTTCAGCTCCTGTATTGGGTACACCTGATTATAGCAAGCCATTCACGCTCTACGTTCACGAAAGAGAAGGTTGCGCGTTGAGTGTTCTGACACAGAAATTTGGTGATAAACAACGCCCTTGTGCGTATTTTTCATCAACATTAGATCCGGTAGCTAGAGCATTGCCTAGTTGTTTGAGGGCTACAGCGGCAGCTGCAGCTTCCATTCGACAATCTGCTGGTTTGGTGATGAACAATATGCTAGTGGTCATGGTTCCTCATGCAGTGGATACACTCATGAACCGAACGAAGACTCAACACCTTACTAGTGCGAGATTATCTGGTTACGAGCTGACGTTATTAGCGAGTCATATTCAGATCAAAAGATGCAATGTATTGAATCCAGCAACATTGTTGCCGACTGATCAAGAGTCGAGTGATTCTGAGCCACATGACTGCTATTTCAATACGGAGGAAGAGACAAAAGGTCGTATCGACTTGAGGGATACTCCCCTATCCGACCCAGATGGTACGCTATATGTGGACGGGTCATGTTTTAAATTGGAGAATGGTGATGTGACTGCTGCCTACGCGGTAACGACTTTGAAGACGATTGTGGAAACTGCAAGAGTGAGTCAGAATTCTGCCCAAGCAGCAGAATTAATAGCTCTTACGAGAGCGTGTGTTTTAGCTAAGGGAAAGAGAGTGAATGTGTTTACAGATAGTCAGTACGCATTTGGCGTGGCCCATAGTTTTGGCCGGTTGTGGAGAGAAAGAGGTTTCATTACGTCCCATGGGACTAAGATTCAACATGGTCAGCTAGTTAACGACTTGTTGGAATCTCTAACCTTGCCGACTGAAGTTGCGATTGTGAAGTGCAGTGCTCATAAAGCAATCACGGATGATGTTGGTCGTGGGAATGCCTTTGCTGATGAAACTGCTAAACAGACAGCTAGAGACACGATGAGTAGAATGTACGTTGCTACGTCTGCAAGATGGATTGCTGAGTCTGGAATGTGTGAGGACACTATGGAAAGTGTGAAAGAGATTCAGAAAGAAGCGACTGAGGAAGAGAAACGTGTATGGAGAGAAAGTACGGGCAAGTTGGACTCGAATGGATGTTGGATCGATTTGACAGAACAGCAGCGTTGGATGTTGCCTGATGCATATGTGCTTGCAGTAGTGACGATGACGCATGGAGTGGCGCATATAAGTTCTAAAGGGATATGTAAGATGTTAGCTCCGGTTTGGAAGAATGAGGGAATCAGTAAGTGTGCAGAGAGAGTGGTGAAAAATTGTATGGTGTGCTTGATGCATAATCCTGGCAAGGGAACTCCAACTCCAGCTGGTCATTTCGCTCCTCCTTCCTGTCCCTTTGAAGTGATTCAGTTAGACTTCATTCACATGGAACGCTGCAACAATTTAAAATACGTCCTGGTGGTAGTTTGTGCTTTTTCCAGGTGGATAGAAGCATACCCACTAAAGGACAACACTGCTCTATCAACTGCCAAAATTCTTCTAAAAGAATTTTTCCCTAGGTACGGAATGCCACGGATTGTATGGTCAGATAACGGAAGTGAGTTTATAGGGAAAGTTATGCAGAGTGTGTGTGCTGGTCTAGGAGTGAAACAAAAATTCCACAGTGCAAACCATCCCCAATCTGCTGGTTTAGTCGAGGGTTACAATGGCACTCTGAAGCTTAAGATAGCCAAGATACAAGCATCCACAGGTTTAGCCTGGCCAGACGCACTTCCTTTGGCTTTGTTATCAACGAGAGCAACAGTGCATTCTAGAATAGGGCTTTCTCCATATGAGATTGTGTTTGGCCGCCCAGCAAATATCTGGGGTGTGCCAAGGCCTAAACACTTTTGCTCCATTGAATATCCTATGTTGATAGACTACCTTTACGACTTGACTGCTAAATTAAGTCTTATTCATCAACAGGTCTTTGATGCTTTGCCAAAACCTCCGGAGAGTCCAGGGCATCAGCTGAAACCCGGCGACCACGTGGTGGTCAGAAATTTTGCGAGGACAAAGAATCTTCAGCCTCGCTACATCGGCCCCTTCCAGGTCCTGCTGGCGACGAGGACAGCTGTACGTGTTGCTGGTCGCAAGCACTGGATCCACGCTTCTCACGTAAAGCGTGTTCCACTGCCGCTGCCCTACGACGACTGGGTGAAGAAGGGAATTGGTGCCTCCGAAGCTGAAACAACTCCGAAATTTGTCCCTTTCAGCGATGCCGATTTGATTACTGACACTTTGAAACTTGACTCTCCTCCTGAAAGGACTCCTTTGAACATTGAACATTTGTCTCCAGCATCACAAGAAACTTTGCTATCTGCGAACTTAAACTCTGCAACAGCTGCTAGTAATACACTATTTTCCGATCAGACAGTACCAGCGAAGAAAAGATACAACCTTAGAAGCCATAAAAAGGACTAATAAAGCAGGCAACTGCATACTGTGATTTTGATATATTTATATATATTTTGAACTTTTGCCTTCAGCCAGGAAGTTTGCTATTGTTTATTGTTTTTAAAATTGCCTTGCCGTCTGGGTAGCCGTAGGGTCGTGGCTGTGTGCCTAGTTTGAATTTGCAGGGGTCTGACACAAGGTCGATCTTTCTGTTGGTTCTGGGAACTCCCAGGGCTGATAGAGGCATTTTCATCTACGTACACATCATCAGTGGTCGCGAGCGGATTGTAGAAGATGGAACTTCCTGCGCTGCAACGAGAAAATGTGATCTACGTTCGCAGAAACAGACTTAATAGAATTCTTCACAGCAAATGTTTCTTGATGCAATGTGCCGTTACATTTTTGATTGTTTTAGCAACATTGGTGGGTGGAATTGTCTTTAGCATAAATTTGATTTTTGTGCCAGTTTCTACAGTGCCTCCCCTTGATCCAGCTATTTCTACTGTTTCTTCTATACACTCTTTTCACTCATTTCCAGAACATGAGCAAGCTCGACGCTCAGAATTCACCAACAACACTTTTGTACAGCTCTTGCACCAACACCAACTGGTGGTTAACACTACAGACTGCTGGGTATGTGGCTTGATACCTCACACTATGGATAAAGGTATTCCATATCTGGTTTTGCCTTACAGCTATAATGGATCATTTCAGGCTCTCCAAACCATCTTTGCTTATGCTCTTGAAACCTATCCTCCACGTCCACCACGTTCCACTAAATATAACTCTGCCAACAAAGCCTTAGTCCAGGGAATTATTGACATGGTCAAGGACGTCAATAATACTCCATCATACCCTAGAGACGAATTGCGAGTATATTTAAGTTGGAATACTTCAGAGTATCGCCTTAGTTTAGGAGAAAGCAAGCGTAAAAGCTCAACTCCAATCTGGGTCGTACCTCACCGAGGTCAGGTCTGTTTGCAAGGTAATGGGAGAAATCCGAGAGCTCAGCTAGGGAGGAGTGAGTGCGTAGAGACTTATGTGTTTCCGGCTAACTCTTCCCCTGCCTTTCTTACTGCTAGGGGTACCTATTTCATTTGTCGAGACAGAGCTTATACATGGTTGCCTGCCGACTTCTCAGGATCATGTTATATTGCTCGATTATTGCCTCCGACATACACTGCTTCACCTGATTACCACAGAACAAGAGTAGCGAGAGGTGTCTTCAGCAAGGAAGATACCGCTGGTCAGGAAGCTGGAGACTTCTTCAAAGGCTTCCTTCCGTTCTGGGGACCTATGGCCAATAGTAGAAACATACGTCAGCTAACACGGGTAGTCGAATCTACTATTACCGAAACTGCTGGTGCCCTTAGCAATCTGACAGCTGAGCTTCAGGCGGATAGGCTCATGACATTGCAGAACCGTATGGTTCTAGATGTTATACTTGCAGATCGAGGTGGGGTATGCAGAATGATCCAATCGAGCTGCTGTGTCTTTATTCCTAATAATGCTCCAACAGTTTACGAGGCGATCTCTAAGTTGCACAAGATTTCGGACTCCATTCATGTAGACAAGGGAAACTGGTCCTTCATGGAGTGGTTTTGGACTCTGATCTCAGCGTGGGGATGGAAAGTTCTAATGGTCATTGGTGTCATCCTAGTATTCCTATTCTCATGTTGTCTGATTATCCAGTGTGGTCCTGCTCTGTGTAGTCTTTGTGCTACGACTTGTCTCAGAAAACCACCTGCGTTTGGAGAAAAGACACGAGAAAGGATGATGATACAACAGCATGTCACTGACCTGATGAGCATAGAACTAGATTCTGACATAGATTGAGTAATTGCCTATGTAAGGGCAAAAGGAGGGTCTGAGGTTCCGTGACGGTTCCGTGACGACTTGAACCCGTGTTTTCAAGTTTGTCGGAAATACATAGTATTGGTATCAGTGAACCGCAAATGATCCATTTAGTATATCCTAGTGTTTTCGCTACGCTACGAGCAAGAGCACTCCTTCCACTGACACATTTCTGATATACACACGGCATCCATCTTAGATCGTGGCCGCCATTTTGTGTTTCCTTGCCCTCACATATGCAATAGCCTCTGATCACTTCATTTACTCCACTTTGATTAAGGACACGTAGCCTTAGCCGGAGATTCACCTCTTACATGACACGTGCACCTTAAACCAGATCACGCTGTAGCTGCATGACTCGACAAAGACTGCCTCCTCTGCCCGAGGCCAGTCCTGCCAAACTGGTCTTCGTGTCCATTGTACCTGATCATGATTAGGCGGCCGAAGCCGGTAGCCTTGCCCATTTACGACCTACAAACATCCCTTATCCCACTTTTCTATCTTCCACACCTGGCTCTGTTTCTTTCTTTCTGAATCTTTATTAGGGGGAGGTAACGAACTTTACGATGAGGCGGTCCGGGTCCTGAATGCAATATTGACAGGGGATTGTGATGAACTAGTGGGAACCCCTCTTCGTAGATGTTTGGTATCAGATTTTATCGACAGTTCCTGTGTAACGTCAAATATTTATTGTTTAGAGACACAAAGGTTTGGGAATGTACCGACATGTGAAATATTTGCCTAGAGCACAATTTTTAGTATATAAGGAGCAACCCACTTTGTACAAATCGAACAGGCTCCTAGTCTCTGCCCGTGTGTAGATTCTGTGACTTCTGTGTCCCTGCAGTAATAAACCTTTGGTCTTTGACGCCACCATCGAGAAGCCCGTGTTTCTGTTCATTTGTGCACCAAGGCAGGTGGAACTCCGGGGTCTTTGGGTGTTGTACCCTGACACCTCTGGACGGAACCAAAAAGTCCAGAACTCCAGTTGGTTGGAGCAAAAGGGCTGCGCCCATCTCTCCGTTTCCACCTTTGAGGCTTGCTCTTCCGCCTACCAACAAATCGTGCCTGGGAAAGGACATGAAGGAGGAAAGATCTCCAAGTTTTTCAAGGCAGACACGCATGGTGGTTGGCTCGTCTTTGTGGATGGAGGTTATGGCAAATGAGGACAAAAAAAAAAGACATTCATGTGATAAAGAATTGCATGTGATAAAAGCGCCATGATTGAGTGTACGTTTTAATATGTATAAATAGCCTCTAATGACTCAGAGTACAATCACTCCATTGTAGGTGGAATGAAGATCCAAACAACCAATAGTTTGATTGTGAACGGGAAATATTATTTCCAGTGGCCATAAGGTTTCATTGATGATGTCTCACAAACTAGAACTTATCAAAAGAGCGGATCCAAATAAACCAATGCAAGGGCTGACCCAATGCTTAATTTGAGCCAGTGGTTTCTGGTGCTCAGCGCCAACACTTAATCATCAACACCAGCGCTTTCATGAGCACCAGTTAAGGACACATTCATTTGCGGGAGATTAATTGATTTGCCCAGAATCACAGGATGTTGAGCTGACGCCGAGACTCGAACCTGGTTCCCCAGCTCCAAAGTCGGCAGCTCTGGCCCCACTTTCATGGTTAGTAGTTGGTTCTGTTTTAGGCGGCACTAACATGAGAAATGGGCTGGTGCAAGCTGCCTCCTACAAGAGCCAAGAGCCCCGGCACTTATGTCTTTACAAATTAACCACTAGGCTGACCCAAGGACCACTCTACATATATTTTAATCAATAGGTCGCGCAAACAGCTGTAATGTCAAGCAGATCTAACATTCTTCACATGAAGTTCACAACAGAGATTCTATTAACTGTGAACTAGTCACTGGACATCTGTTGATTTGCTGTATTAAGGTGTTGAAGAAGCGAGGTTAGTGTTTCCCCAGATTGGTGTAAGGAGAATATATAATGTATTAATGCAACCCCCAGCTGCAACACTTCAAATAATAAAGCCATAAGGATTAACAGAGTCAATCAGAAGACTTTAACTTTCAGCTGCATCCCAGAACTGCCCTCTTTAGCGCTTTGAAACTGACGTTACATCTCTAGTCCTTTGCCATTAGATTAAGCAACACTGCCACCTTTCTACGTACAAAGAGCCTACTTGACACTTCCATCACTGTGTCTATCAGAGAAAACCTTTTATTTTTCACTTCAAACCTATTTACGTTACAGTTAAAACATTTAAAAAATAAATTACACACCTTTGAAAAGAAATACACATTCAATTTAGAAATGCAACTCTGTAACATAACTCTCAAAACATAACAACCTGTTTTCAAACCGTCATTTGGCCCTCTCTTTATGTTTTCTAAACAAAGTAAAACCTACCAACCTGCTACAAGAGTCAGAAGAGATAATGCTAACATCGCTCTCTTTAACAATCTTGATTCTCCTTATATCTATTTTGAGGCTGGTAATTTTATTTCATGATGGGAGGCTACCATTATGCACGTTCAAAACCTTATTATTAACCCTGGAAACAAGTCTGACTTGCTTTAGAATAAATGTCAAATAAGTACCAGCATTGGACCAATCTGCTGCTTTCACAATGTCTTTCAGACTACATCCAGACATATCATTCCTTTGCCCCATCACTCCACATAGCGAATAAGCTGCAAACACAGACATGTCCACGCTTGCATCATAGTTTCTACCCATCTCCTCAGTGTTGAAGAAGACATTACCCAATATGGCTTCCTAAATGAAATCCAACGTTGTACTATCTCCGGAGGGTGTGCCTAGTTGCGTCTCCTCCACTATGGCAGAGGAGCGCCGCCCCCGTCAGCCTCAAAACTTGTAAAATAAAGCGATAAAACAGATTTATTATTGTTTTATTTTGCTGGTTCTAAGTGCCAGCAGTCTAGGGGGTGGGGCCATCGCGAGGGCAGTGCAGTAACAGGAGTAGTGGTGGGCTCTGCACCCAGTGCGCATGTACGTTTGGCCAGCCGTCTCAGGACGGCCAAATCAAAATGTGCACTGAGATGTCTCCAACCCAGCAGATTTGTTGGGTTGAAGACAGCAAAGCACATGCTCCCAGTCTCCCTGGGAGTTCCAATTCCCAGCCGTTAGACCATTCCTGACGCTGCTTTGTAGCATGAGAGCAGTGTCAGGATTGGCAGCAGGGGACACTGGGAGCCTGTTCTGCAGCGGGACACAGATCAGAGGAGTGTCGTCAGCAGGTAAGTTATTTTTCTCTTATTAGGTCAAGCGTTCAAGACCTCTTGTATGTACTTTAGTATATACTTATATGTGTATGTACTTTGTGGGCTCTGGAGACCAGCCTTAGGACTTGTCTGCTTCCGCTTAGGGACTTTTTTTCTGTTCAACTGTATCTATTTAACTGTCTTGATAGAAAACGACCAGTAGAGGTCAGTAAAATACCAGAATTACTTTCTGCTTGTTCCACTGCCTCTATTTAACTTTCTTGATAGAAAACGACCAGCAGAGGTCAGTAAAATACCAGAGTCACTTTAGCATTCTCTAGAATCCAGTCAACAGAAATTGTGTTCCACGAGCACCCGTAGACAATAATATTTTTTTAATATCTTGTATTTTCAGTGCTATGACCACCGAAGGCCCTGATTTTCTATTAAAAACAGAGCTTTGGACTATACCATTTTCCACTAAAAGGCAATGTTTCTCTCCATGTGTTCCCAATCCTGGTATGTCACGCAGTTTATTGCTTACTTTCCCTCCATGTTAAAGAATAGTAGATGTTTCCGCACCCAGGCTAATGTGCTGCATAGCTAAATACATATAAGGTCCCAAAGGTGAGACCGATGGCATTGCAAATGCTTGTTTTTATTCAAATATTCTATACGTTGTCGGTTTCCCCCGTCGTCCATCGTCAAACCCCATTCTCGCTCCCGACTACACCCGCAGACCAGCCGCTACTGGGTGTACCTCTAACACTCGCACTCTTTGAAGAAGCCCACCCATAAACTCAAATTCTTCATACATCCCCAGACTCAAAGGTACTTCAGCTACAAATAAGAAAACACTTTCCTCCAAAACATGTATTGTATTGTATTGTATTGCAACATTTATATATCACTTACTACCACTATTTGGGGCATAGACAAACTTTTCTACATTGGTAACATGCTGCTCTATGTAGGGTGTGTGGTTGTGAGAATGCGTTGTCTTTGTTTTGGCCCTCTGTGGGCATTGTTGTGCGTTTACAATTATCATGGATAAATAATAATAATGAATAATGATTTTTATATTAGATCCAATACGGAAATGCTGATTTAGCATAATTACAGATTAAACAAATTTAACATAATGATTAGAAGTGTGTTTATTAATGCAGTATAGTTATGCCACATTTTTATAAAAACGCAGTTTTGGATAAAATGGATGCTGTTCTGAAGCTGTTCTGTCATTCACTTCTGTATTCAATGTCTCCTTTGCAAACCTGCTACCACACTACAGAGGTTCTGTCATTGTGTTATGAGACACATCGCGAAGAAGTGTGAGAGATTGGGGTGCACAGATTATGGTTTTCAGTTGGCTAACAGCTTTGAACAGTTTTCCATGTTCCTTTATGGCATTTTCATCTCCTTATTGCATACATTCCAACATTTTAGGACAGGGACTTGGGAGATTTAAAATGAAAAATCCTGAGAATGAAAATTCCCCATTGACTTCTATTGTAGAAAATGCAATTTCAGGCGGGAGACAGGTAAAATAAAGCTATTTTTGGCTTAAAGAATCGGTAGTCTCCCGCCTGAATCGGGTCTATTAGCATGTATGTTATTGTTGTCTTTATTAATGTCCATTATTAATAATGGGGTAGCCCCTAATGTCAAAACCGACCTGGGCACAGTACTGGAATGAAAACAGTGATCCGTAACCAAGCTAGTAACAAATATTATTTTACTTTTGCGAACAAATGATTAAATCACATATACAGGATACAGAATATCTATTTCTGCATCAATTAGAAAAAACCACACACAAGAATTAAGCGCCACACTATTTAATAATTTGCACGTTATTTATTACAGAGTCAATCAATAATTGTTATACTGACCATAGGTTGCGCGCAAGTAGGAGAGATGAAAGGATAGGATAGTGGTGTTGGGTAGTGAGGTAGTGAATAAAGTATTCAAGGAGTAAACAGTTCAAAAACTTTCAAAGATACTGATAGCAAAGATCAGTTACATTAGGCCTGTCCATAGAGGATTTACATGTAATTCTGTAAATTTGTCAATCAGCACTCAATACAGTTTTATGCAATGGTGAGGCAAGTAGGTACAGGTCTTAAACAAGGGAGAGCATCGACGTTTCGACTCGACTGTGGCAATAAAATCTTTGCATCCGGTGTGAGCAGCAGACTCCGGCTCTGAGGCTTCTAAATCAAGATAAGGGACTCATGCAGATCCTTGATGTTATAAATACTGGTAGATCCGAATACCGCATTAACCATACCGAGGCGACATTGGGCTGTCGGTACGCTGATTATGTACCTGTTTAGCCAGGCTTGGCTGCAGGATTATGTTGCAAATACACTGCCCTGATGAAGACTCGCAGCAAAGGTTCAAATTCCGCACTGCACAGTTGAGTGGAAACGTCACGCTCTCCCTTGTTTAAGACCTGTACCTACTTGCCTCACCATTGCATAAAACTGTATTGAGTGCAGATTGACAAATTTACAGAATTACATGTAAATCCTCTATGGACAGGCCTGATGTAACTGACCTTTGCTATCAGTATCTTTGAAAGTTTTTGAACTGTCTACTCCTTGAATACTTTATTCACTACCTCACTACCCAACATCACTATCCTATCCTTTCACCTCTCCTCCTTGCGCGCAACCTATGGTCAGTATAACAATTATTGATTGACTCTATAATAAATAACGTGCAAATTATTATATAGTGTGGCGCTTAATTCTTGTGTGTGGTTTTTTCTAATTGATGCAGAAATAGATATTCTGTATCCTGTATATGTGATTTAATCATTTGTTCACAAAAGTAAAATAATATTTGCTACTAACTTGGTCACGGACCACTGTTTTCATTCCAGTCTTTATTAATGTAACACTATAGTATGGAGCATTGCCCTAACTGCAGCATGAACTGCTAACCCTCCAGCAGCCATCTTGGAGGTAGTGCTTTTCCTCCATGCAGGAAGTGTGTACGCACACATCATCATACCGCTTCTCCATTATCTATCGTCCTTTGGATGACATGCGGCACGCACAACCATTTTAAGCAGAAGGTGTATGTTGTATTGAGTACTCCAACACTCCCTTCTCATGCTATTTTTTAACTTCTTTCTTTTCCATTAATTTCTCTTTTCCACTTTCTTCTCGTATTCAGCAATGCCGAAGGTAATGTGACGACTATAAGTATTCCATGCAGATATTAAATTTAATCAGTAAGTAGTTATGAGGATTACTTTGCTACATATATGTTGGGGAACCTACTCTCACTGAAATTAGGCTAAGTTTTGATCCTTTATTTGTAGGAGTCTTCTTTATAATTGACCACCTCACATGATGAGCAATTTAAACCGTCATTTTTTAGGTCGAGCCCAGCGCAGCGCGCATGCGCTGCTCTACTCGACTTTTTGTAAGAGCTTTGAGAAAGCTCACCTCACGCTCCCACACGCTTGTGCGTGTGCTTTTTGTTTTGTCCCAGGCTATTGGCCTTTGCGTGTGTCTTTTCAACAAAGACAGCACGCAATTGGCCAAAGGCTCTTTCCATGTTCACGCCCACGGCCTAATGCTTGTGGTTACGCGCAGCAGCAGCATATGTTTCCAATTATCGTGCCCAGATGAGGGCGCGATAATTGGAAACATATGCTGCTGCTCGCAACCGCGCTTGCACACCAGCAGCTCCCGTATCTTGTTTCATTCGTCCTAGCTCCTCCTAGCTCGACACTAGTAGTTGGGGGTCATTTTGTCTGCTAAACATCCTTATTTGTCCGTATTTGCTCTTATTTGTCCGTATTTGCTCTTCATATCTTTGAACCTGGTGACTTCTGCACACCTCTAGGAGTTGTGAGCAAGGTCTTGTGGACTTCACGCTGAGGGAATGGAATCCATTGTTCCTTTTTATCGGGTAATATGATGTCTTTGGGAAGGGAAGTCAGAGGTTTGGGAATGTTGCAGAATTGTCTTTGGTGTTTGCAGCGTGCCCAGCTGTATTGATTCTCAGCTCTCGCTGACCCCGCGCTCAGCACAAGCGCTATTAAATCTTAAATGACACTGGAGACTGCCGTCTTTTACTGCGCAGTGTAGCTGCTGGGTGTGAGGGCGTCAGCTTCTTTTCCATCGCTGTCTTTAGCTGGTCGTGGAGAGCCACAACAGTATTAAATAAACAATTTGTCATATCCGGCAAATGATGCTCTAGCTCTGTCTTGGAATTTTATATTCTTCATTTTGACTGAATTTTCTAGTAAAAAGACATTTTCACGCAAACCCAGGTTTAAAATGACCATTTTGGCCCGCATCATTTCATTGTGGTTTATTTGTCTTTGATAGGAATTCCACTGTTTTAAAAGAAAGGCTGATTTCATTTTTTTTGTCCCCGTTGGCTATACGACTAAACTTCTTAAAATTCAATATTGATTTTATTTACTATTTCCGTTGAAGATGGCAATGTCTTTCCAGTCTGTCTTGTATTTTCACAAGATAGTTCACAAAGAAGTACTAGTTTACTCTGGGAACAACAAAGTCAGACTGGCTGGTTACAACTGATAGAAACTATTTTAGAGCTAAACAAAGGTTGCAACTGATATAAACTATTTTAGAGCTAAACAAACTTAATTACCTCCTTGTCCCTCCCTTGCTTCTCCTCATTACACATACGAGGCATCCCTGCCTCACCAGACACTCATTCCATTTAATTTGAAATCAAATGTCCATGTAATTTGCGACTGCTTTATGAACCAACGTATATTTCTTTTTTTAAAGAGATAAAAGTTGAACTTGAGCAACATTCTAATCTTCAAAATGAAGTCTTGATCTTGGCAGGCCAACTTTACCGTCGTTGGCATGAAATAAAAAAGCATTGGCATAGCCAATAGGTCTCGCTTTTGGGACATTACAAGTGTTTAGCCATGCAACAGTTGATGTTGTTGCACCAAGGATATTGTGCTGGATAACTAAACACTTATAAGATGCCAAAGGCGAGACCTATTGGCTACGCCGATGCTTGTTTATTTGAGAGAAGAACACACCTTCTGATGCAATAGGTGAGTCTGATATGCTTTCCTACTCCACCTATTATCTCCATCTAATTTCCTTTCTTTTTCCTGACCCAACCCTTCATGTTCACAATACAGGAACACACACTCTATGGGGGGTCCAAAAGAAGGTTATATATACCTTTCCTTGACTCCAGGTGAGTCGTAGAGTTTTTTCTAAGACCCTCCATGACTATATACGTAATTTTGAATACACGGAGCCTAATAGTATATTTTTTTATCATACAGGTTGTTCCATTCCCAGTCATAAATAAGACCCTGTTAGACACATAAAGCGTGCTCGCTTCTTAAGCGGTTTGAAACGTTGACGGTTCATATATTGCCTGTACCGAAAGGCCAACTTTTGGGCACTTAAGATAGATAAATATTTACCTATCTATACGTGTCTTAAAGTTTTTTATATGGTGGACAGGCCCACCAAAGAATCTGAATTGTTCTTGTTTTTTGTGTACAGTCACTTCTTTTTCTCTGATGCACTGCATAAATACTTTTTTCACGTAGCACGTATGTGGCACCTTATTGTTTGATCATATGATGTATTGTTTCTCAATTACTATGAATACATGTTATTTATCCAATAACTGTGTTGTTTGGGCCTTTATGTATTGTGATTTGTTTTCACATATGATTTAACTTCATGAGCATTTGTGAAAATATTACTAAATATAATTGATGACAAATTTTATCCGACAGAACCATCTTTGTTTTTGTTCTATACGACACCCAAGTTCTGAGAAATAGAGTATTTCCTAATTTCGTGGTGGCCAGTAATTTTGGCAGGGGTCCACACACACATACACTCAATCACACCCACACATTCACAAACGTGCACACACACCCATTCACAACACTCACAACAAATTCATACATTTATACTTGCATGTATGCACGCACCCACAAACATTCAAAAACATAAAATGTACCTGCCCTGCAGCCCCCGGAGAGGAAAGCCTTGGAGGTCCCAGTATGGCTCAAACTGCTACCTTTCCTACGGTCAGCCAATGGGGGAAGGCAGCAGTCCATCTCTCGTCCGAGAGGGATGGGGCCAGTGAGACTTGCTGACCCCGACCCCCCTCTTTGACATGGAAAAAATATTACAAACACTAAAATTCAAACTGTCAGAACCAATGGTCACATTAAGATCTGGCATACTTCATGTTGAGAAGACTACTGTTAGAAATTGGGGTTCTGGTTGGCAGAGGTATGTATCATGTCCAAGCAGGAACCAAAATCCTAGTCAGTGTAGTACACACTTTACTAGGCCTGGGCACATGTAGTGCACTGTTAGGGACATATCAGAAAATTAGATATGGAAATCTTGTAGAAAACAAATGCCATCACATTTTAGAAACAGAACACATGCACTTTAGCACTGGTAATTAGTGAAAACGTGCACAGAGTCCTAAAGCCAATAAAAACAAAGTTCAGCACACAGTCAAAACAGGAGGTCAGAAGGCAAAATGTCAGGGAAAAGCACACCAAAAGATGGCAGGTCTAACACATGTCCTCCCCAGCTGTAAGTGAGGAGAACTACCCAACCTCTTGAGAGTTTTCGTCACTAAGGCAGAAGAACTTGGAAAGATTATCATCAGCATTGGCATGTTCTGTTCTAGGATGGTGTTCCACCATAAAGTCTATTCACTGTAGGGAGATGAACCACCTCAACAGTTTAGGATTCTCATCCCTTATCTGCAATAACCATCTGAGGGGCCTGTGGCCTGTCTGAACCCGGAAGTGAGTCCCAAACAAGTAGGGCCTCAGCTTCTTCAGAGCCCAGACCACAGCAAAAGCTTCCCTTTCTATTGCGCTCCATTTCTGTTTCCTGGAAAGTAACCTCCAACTAACGAAGGCTACAGGTTGATCTAGGCCCTCTTAATTTCGCTGTGAAAGCATGGCCCTATGCCATGCTCCGAGGCATTAGTCTGCACCCCAAATTCTTGGGAGTAGCCAGGAGCCTTGAGCATGGGTGCCATGCACATGGTCTCCTTAAGGGTGTCAAAAGTGGTCTGGCACACCTCTGTCTAGATCACCTGACGTGGCTGCTTCTTTGAACTCTTCTCTGTCAAAGGGGCAACAATGGTGCAGTATTCCTTGAAAAACCTCCTGTAATAGCCAGGGAGGACTAAGAAAGATTTTACCTCTGTCTGGGTGTTGGGGGTGCCCAAGCAAGAATGGTGGCACTTTTTGGTTGTTGGGGCTGAACCCTGCTGCCCCCTACTTGGTGTCCCAAGTCAACCACAGAACCTTGCCTTACCCGGCACTTACTGGCCTTGATAGTGAGGTCTGTGCTCTGCAGTGCCCTTAACACTTCTCTCAAGTGGTGCAAATGGCCCTCCAACTGGAGCTACTTCAATGTTGTCAAGGTATGCAGCACTGAAGTTCTCCAACGCAGCCAGGGCCTGGTTGGCCAACCGCTGGAATGTGGCAGGGACATTCTTTAACCCAAAAGGCATGATGCAGAACTGGTAGTGCCCTTCTGGCATTGAGAACGCTGACCTCTCTTGTGCAATCTGCCAGTACCCAGACATTAAATCAGATGTGCTGTGGAAGTTAGTACCTCCAAGCCGATCAATGAGATCATAAGCTCTGGGGATGGGTTGTGCATCAGTCTTGGTGATGGCATTACGCCCATGGTAGCCACACAGATTTGGAGTTCGGATGTGACATCGGGCAGAGCAACTTTGGGGACCAAAACCACTGGGCCGGACTTCCTCCTTGATATTGGCCCTCAGTCGGGCAGACAATCTGTACGTTTTGTGCTTAACAGGCAGGCTGTCCCCAGTGTCAATATCATGAGTGCACCAATGGGTGACTCCTGGAGTGAATGGGAACAGAGATGCAAACTGTCCCAGCAATGGATGACAGTCTCTCTTCTTCTCTAGAGTCAAAGTAGGGGGGGGCCCTCACTACTGACCCACTCTCCTTTTCCACCCCATCAACTGTGACCAAGAGTGTTGGACTTGGCCCTTAAGGCAGGTTCACCCCTAATCTTTTTGCTTTTAATCTGTGATATGCGTGGATGATTTTCTGGTCTGTGCGCACTTTTTCTCTGTGTCCCAGAGTAAAGTGCTTGCATGTAGTGAGGCTGGCCTGCTCTCCCATAGGGATGCATGGGGAATGTCTGTGTCCCTAGTAATTCCTGATGTGTGGGGAGTGCATGCTCGAGTTTGGTATGTGCGTGTTCGTGGGAATGAATGCTTCGCAATGATGTATATTGCGTGAGTGTGGCATGTGTAGAAATGCCATTTCTGGGACTTGGCATATTGCTGGAAAATATGCCTGCAGTGTGATTGGCTGGAGCTGGCTGGTGAGCCTGGCTCCAGGAAGGCTGGATGGGTCTGCCCGGTGGTGAGTGTGAGATCAGCATGCTTGAGGCTTGGGAGGAGTGCACTTGGTCCCTGATGGTCCTGGACTTTCCCCGGACAATGCTGGCTCCACCCCCTGTAGTGCGACTGATGGCCCTAGCCCTGCCAGTGAATAGAGAGGGTGGTTGGGGTAAACAGAGTACTTCAGAACCAGCTGCAACTGGTTTCTCCCCCACCCTGCACCCTTGAGACAAAGGAATTTGCTGTATAAGAAGGGGCTGTGTCCCCATACAATTTGTCCTGTCTTTGGTTCTGTTCTAGATTCTTGCCAAAGGGGGCTGCTGCTGCTGCAGGGGCCAAGAGGACCGCCACTTGGCTGTCTCCCTGCTTGGAGACCCAGTGTGCTGGCTCTGGCCCTGCCTTGCCCCTCTGCCTGCCTCCAGACTCTGCTGGAGCTTTCCTGTGCCTGGAGGCACCCTGATTTTGATTTGTAGCGCTAGGAGCGCTTCCCTGGTGGCCCAGCGCTCCATAGCGCTTTGCTGACATTTCTAGCGCTGAGCGCGCTGATCCTGTGCTCCCTAAGCGCTTGGGAGCGCTGTATTTTCATTGCCGGTGCCCACCCGGCATTGGGACCGACTTTGCCGATTTTTGTGAATAGCGAGTGCCACCTCGCTTTATCTTTTTAATTGAAGGCCGGTGCCACCCGGCATTGCCCCGTGGTATTTACTTATCTTCGAGCCGGTGCCCACCCGGCATCGCCAAGAAATCACCGCTGTGGAAGCTGTTGCCGGGCCGCCGCTCTGCCTGCAGCGACCCGGAAGTCCCGCCCCTGACCCCCAGGGCCGCGCTGCCATTGGCGGCCCCGGCGGAAGTCAGGCGGAAGGACGTCGAGACAAGGCCAGGCGGAGCGCGAGAGGAGCAGCCTGCTCCCGTGGCTGCGAGGCTCCCGAGTGAGGAGAGGAGCCCCGCGCTGGCTGCCGAGGAGACGCCTCCAGCCCAAGAGACCCGGTGAGTGCCTGGAGAGGGAGAGGGGCGTCGGGACACATTGCCGGTGTCCGCCCCTCCCCCGTAGCGCGACCTCGCGCTCGTGAAGATTGGGAGCCCCGAGGCTCCAGGGGCAGTAATTAATTCCAGAGTCCCCCGTGAGGGACTCCACCGATCTTGAGGGGCATATTTTGGTTATTGAGCCACGAGAGGCTGCACCTGCCCAGTTGATTTACGAGCCCTGAAGCTCGAGGGGGCATTCATTATTCGGAGCCCAGCAAGGCTCCCGCCCACATGTTGATTTAGGGCCCTGAGAGAGGCTCTGGGGCATTATTGATTATTTTAAGAGCGCTGAGCTCTATTTGCCCATTTTGCTTGTGAGCCCCTGAGAGGCTCCTTGCCCACTTGGTTCTTGAGCCCTCCTGGCTCCAACGTTGTGCATCCCTTATTTAAAACTGTCCAGCACTTAGTGGACAGTTGCCACGTTTAGGTTTGTGTGCTGTGCTGCCTGCGCAGCTTCCCTGACATTGAGACTCAGGGCATTCCGCCCCTTTCGAGGCCAGTTGGCCTGAGGGACATTTATGAGTGTTGTGCTTTGTGCACCCCGCGCATTGTAATTTCTTGGTATGTAATTCTTGCGCATGTGTTCTAACCTCTTACCTTTTCTAAAAGTAACCTGATTAGGTATTCTTATGGTTATCCCCTTTTGCTAAATGTGACCTGCAAAGAGGATTGTTTATGTTTACCCATTATGCTAAATGTGACCTGCATAGTGAATTGTTGATTCCGCTTACCTTTTCTAAAAGTGACCTGATTAGGTATTCTTATGGTTATCCCCTTATGCTAAATGTGACTTGCATAGAGGATTGTTGATGTTTCATTTTATGTTTAGGTTTCCTTCCCTTTGCTAAGAGTGAATTGCTTAGGTGTTGGTATTCCTTCCTTAGGTCCTAGTTACCTGCGTGATTTCCTACAGTGTGTTAGGGTTGCGTAGGAGGTCCTTACTTTTCCAGTGATTACTGGATCTGTGTTGCATTTGTAATTTTGGTGCTACTCATTCTATGTTTACGACATAAGTGTATATCTACCAGTATTATTTTCTAACAAGTGCCTACCCCTGACAGTGGTCCATGTGGCCCTGTCCTGTACATAATTCCCCTTGTAAATTCTGCCCGTGCCTCTGGCACATTGTACAGTTTGCGTGTGTTATCTAATGTGTTTTGTTTATTATAATACAAAGGCTATTTTTGATATATATCCTTGTGTAGAGTCTTTCTTTGTGGTGGGCCTTGGGTGTTGTTGCTGGGGTGCGTGCGCAAATACTTAACTCATACCGCCTCCAAGTTTAGCCTAGACTGCTCGCGCCACGCTACCTAGAGGGCGAGTGGGGGTTGCCTTGGTGTGTGACTCCCCTGCCCTGACTTTAGAAGTGGTGATCCCTGACTGACCTCGACGCGAGTCTTGGCCGGCCAGGGTCCCGTTTCTAACATTGGCGGCAAGCGGTGAGGATAAGGATTTGTGTTTGCGCTGTACCACAGTGGCGACAGGCCACACTTCAAAGCTCTGCATTTTAGATAACCGCATTTTGGGGATTATTGTTTTTTAGGGAAGTTCAGTTTTGCTTCTCCTGAAAGGTGTCATTTGTATTTTGTCCAGTACCTTGTTCCCCGCCCTGCTCCCAGAGTTGGTACCTGTGTCGCTAGTGGTCAGGTTGAGAGAATCAGGGGTGGTAGAAACTGCCTTACCAGTCCGAGGGGAGGGTTGTGTGTGAATGAGTGTGTGTTACGCTGGACAGTGGAGTGCAAGTTCTGAGAGATAGGAATCTTGCTGAAATTTGTGATTGTATTCTCCTGTTTAGCTCAGACCCCCAGGTTCCCTGTGTCAAACTTTTCCTGAGAACGTTCGTCAAAATGGAGCCAGTTTTTGATCTCTGTAGTCTGTTTAGGTACAGTAGGTTAGAGCTGGTCAGATTCTGCGAAAAGGGAGGCATAGAGGTGAGTGAGTTGGTTACTCAGTCCCAGCTTAGGGACAGCCTGATCCTGTGGCAAAAGGATCAGTGGGATCTGGAGCACAGAGAGAGAGATAGGGCCCGGGCCGCACGCCATGAGGGTGGTGAGTCTGTGGGGAGCCCTGAAGATTCTGATGATGAATGTGAGTTGGATGGTGATGACAGTGGATGGATGTCAGCAGAGAGTGAGGACCCCATAGATAGGGAGTCCCTTGCTGGGTCCAGTGTCAGTACCAGCGCCCCGTCCCTTTCCCTGTCCCCAGAGGAGTGGTTGGATAGGAAGGAAGAGAGGGAGTATCAGCTAGCGTTGGAACAACTCAGGTTGGAGCATGCCAAGCTAGAGGCTGAGAAGGCCTTGTTCAGGGAGAAGGTAGCCCAAGAGAGTAGGTTACCCCCTGAGTGCATGTGTAATTGTCTGGATTCCCCAGGGAGGGTGGAGTCCAGTGGTGGCAGCTTTTTAAGTGTTGGTGTTGACAGTCCCACTCCCAGTTCCCCGAGTATGTTGCCTGTTTCCCCCGCAGAAGAGTTTGGGTTGAAGTTCAGGAGACTTAGGAAACTGCCTCATCAGTCTTGGGAAGACTTTGAGGATGAGTGTTGTGGAGCACTGTTTGATTGGGAAAAGGCTCACGTGAACGACAAATCTGGCGGATTGTTTTGCATGGTTGTCACAGAGCACCTGCTCAGTTATTGTGTGCCAGAGTTGCGCCAGCACCTGTTGAAGTTTGGATCGTTTAGTGCATGTGAGCTTGCAGCGGAAGCCGACCGATGGGAGGGTGCAAGAGGTTCCTTAGCGCCGCTAGCGAGTAATTCCAATAATAGTGGGTCAGGTTTTCTCCAACCCAGCGTGGTGGAGGAGGGTGAGAGTAGCCCAGCTAGGTCTCAGTATAGTGAGGAGGGTGTAGGGGCTTGCTGTCTGTCTCAGTGGAGCGGAAGTGAGTGTGAGACCGAGAGTCCCCAGATGCCCGAAGCCCTGCCTCAGAGCCTGGAAGGTTTCTTTAGGGAACACCAGGGTGGGGACCTATGCTTACCTGTTAGTCCACTTGAGGGAGATCTCCTAGTGTGTGGAGGACCTGGAGCATCTGTGAGCGAAGCTTCTGTAGTTGTGGAGTCTCGCAGTACTGCTCCAGTGGGGAGAGTACAGAAGTCCAGTGAGATGAGTGATTTGGGAGTGACCTGTGAGTCCTCAGAAGTCCTGGAGTGCCAGGCAGTGATTCCACCAAAGGTTCTAGACCGGAGGTTGGAGGTCCAGGTTCAGGGTTTGCCTGACCTGAAGGGTGGGAATACTGTAAGCAGTGTCCTAACCAGTTCTTTCTCCAGAGGTATCGCCCCGGTTGGGAGGGAGCAGGACTCTGGAAGGGGGTGCAGAGGGTGGGAAAGCCCACCTCTGACCCCGGTACCACCTGAGGGGTTAAACCCTAGGTTGGGAGAGTGGTGTTTAGAGGGTACCCCTCGCAGGAGGCGGAGGAACCCTAGGAGAAGAGGTAAGGGGAGGAGAGCCTTCCCTGAGACTCCTGGTCCACCTAAGGTTGTAGACCCTAGGCTGGAGAACCAGTGGCAGTCTAGCCCTGTCTTGCAGACAGGAAGAGTGGAGCATGGCTGTTATGTGCCAGGGGTTACTACCCCCCACTTGGTGAGTTGGCAGGAACCAGTGGCACCTGGGTGGCCTAGGGCCTGGTCCTCGCCGAGGGCAGCTGGAGAGTACCAGTGGGGTAATCCAGTGAGTCCCTACAGTAGCTTTAGAAAGAACCCTAGGGGTTCACAGTGGCGTAAAACAGGAGGGTGTCCCTGCAGTTGCGGGCCCGCGTCCGTGTTTTATCGCCCCAAGCAGGTAAGTCCATCACGGCGGTGATTGGTCTGCCCTGCGTTTTGGCTGGTAGGGGGTTGTGTTGGACTTGGCCCTTAAGGCAGGTTCACCCCTAATCTTTTTGCTTTTAATCTGTGATATGCGTGGATGATTTTCTGGTCTGTGCGCACTTTTTCTCTGTGTCCCAGAGTAAAGTGCTTGCATGTAGTGAGGCTGGCCTGCTCTCCCATAGGGATGCATGGGGAATGTCTGTGTCCCTAGTAATTCCTGATGTGTGGGGAGTGCATGCTCGAGTTTGGTATGTGCGTGTTCGTGGGAATGAATGCTTCGCAATGATGTATATTGCGTGAGTGTGGCATGTGTAGAAATGCCATTTCTGGGACTTGGCATATTGCTGGAAAATATGCCTGCAGTGTGATTGGCTGGAGCTGGCTGGTGAGCCTGGCTCCAGGAAGGCTGGATGGGTCTGCCCGGTGGTGAGTGTGAGATCAGCATGCTTGATGGCTTGGGAGGAGTGCACTTGGTCCCTGATGGGCCTGTACTTTCCCCGGACAATGCTGGCTCCACCCCCTGTAGTGCGACTGATGGCCCTAGCCCTGCCAGTGAATAGAGAGGGTGGTTGGGGTAAACAGAGTACTTCAGAACCAGCTGCAACTGGTTTCTCCCCCACCCTGCACCCTTGAGACAAAGGAATTTGCTGTATAAGAAGGGGCTGTGTCCCCATACAATTTGTCCTGTCTTTGGTTCTGTTCTAGGATCTTGCCAGAGGGGGCTGCTGCTGCTGCAGGGGCCAAGAGGACCGCCACTTGGCTGTCTCCCTGCTTGGAGACCCAGTGTGCTGGCTCTGGCCCTGCCTTGCCCCTCTGCCTGCCTCCAGACTCTGCTGGAGCTTTCCTGTGCCTGGAGGCACCCTGATTTTGATTTGTAGCGCTAGGAGCGCTTCCCTGGTGGCCCAGCGCTCCATAGCGCTTTGCTGACATTTCTAGCGCTGAGCGCGCTGATCCTGTGCTCCCTAAGCGCTTGGGAGCGCTGTATTTTCATTGCCGGTGCCCACCCGGCATTGGGACCGACTTTGCCGATTTTTGTGAATAGCGAGTGCCACCTCGCTTTATCTTTTTAATTGAAGGCCGGTGCCACCCGGCATTGCCCCGTGGTATTTACTTATCTTCGAGCCGGTGCCCACCCGGCATCGCCAAGAAATCACCGCTGTGGAAGCTGTTGCCGGGCCGCCGCTCTGCCTGCAGCGACCCGGAAGTCCCGCCCCTGACCCCCAGGGCCGCGCTGCCATTGGCGGCCCCGGCGGAAGTCAGGCGGAAGGACGTCGAGACAAGGCCAGGCGGAGCGCGAGAGGAGCAGCCTGCTCCCGTGGCCGCGAGGCTCCCGAGTGAGGAGAGGAGCCCCGCGCCGGCTGCCGAGGAGACGCCTCCAGCCCAAGAGACCCGGTGAGTGCCTGGAGAGGGAGAGGGGCGTCGGGACACATTGCCGGTGTCCGCCCCTCCCCCGTAGCGCGACCTCGCGCTCGTGAAGATTGGGAGCCCCGAGGCTCCAGGGGCAGTAATTAATTCCAGAGTCCCCCGTGAGGGACTCCACCGATCTTGAGGGGCATATTTTGGTTATTGAGCCACGAGAGGCTCCACCTGCCCAGTTGATTTACGAGCCCCGAAGCTCGAGGGGGCATTCATTATTCGGAGCCCAGCGAGGCTCCCGCCCACATGTTGATTTAGGGCCCTGAGAGAGGCTCTGGGGCATTATTGATTATTTTAAGAGCGCTGAGCTCTATTTGCCCATTTTGCTTGTGAGCCCCTGAGAGGCTCCTTGCCCACTTGGTTCTTGAGCCCTCCTGGCTCCAACGTTGTGCATCCCTTATTTACAACTATCCAGCACTTAGTTGCCAGTTGCCACGCTTAGGTTTGTGTGCTGTGCTGCCTGCGCAGCTTCCCTGACATTGAGACTCAGGGCATTCCGCCCCTTTCGAGGCCAGTTGGCCTGAGGGATATTTATGAGTGTTGTGCTTTGTGCACCCCGCGCATTGTAATTTCTTGGTATGTAATTCTTGCGCATGTGTTCTAACCTCTTACCTTTTCTAAAAGTAACCTGATTAGGTATTCTTATGGTTATCCCCTTTTGCTAAATGTGACCTGCAAAGAGGATTGTTTATGTTTACCCATTATGCTAAATGTGACCTGCATAGTGAATTGTTGATTCCGCTTACCTTTTCTAAAAGTGACCTGATTAGGTATTCTTATGGTTATCCCCTTATGCTAAATGTGACTTGCATAGAGGATTGTTGATGTTTCATTTTATGTTTAGGTTTCCTTCCCTTTGCTAAGAGTGAATTGCTTAGGTGTTGGTATTCCTTCCTTAGGTCCTAGTTACCTGCGTGATTTCCTACAGTGTGTTAGGGTTGCGTAGGAGGTCCTTACTTTTCCAGTGATTACTGGATCTGTGTTGCATTTGTAATTTTGGTGCTACTCATTCTATGTTTACGACATAAGTGTATATCTACCAGTATTATTTTCTAACAAGTGCCTACCCCTGACAGTGGTCCATGTGGCCCTGTCCTGTACATAATTCCCCTTGTAAATTCTGCCCGTGCCTCTGGCACATTGTACAGTTTGCGTGTGTTATCTAATGTGTTTTGTTTATTATAATACAAAGGCTATTTTTGATATATATCCTTGTGTAGAGTCTTTCTTTGTGGTGGGCCTTGGGTGTTGTTGCTGGGGTGCGTGCGCAAATACTTAACTCATACCGCCTCCAAGTTTAGCCTAGACTGCTCGCGCCACGCTACCTAGAGGGCGAGTGGGGGTTGCCTTGGTGTGTGACTCCCCTGCCCTGACTTTAGAAGTGGTGATCCCTGACTGACCTCGACGCGAGTCTTGGCCGGCCAGGGTCCCGTTTCTAACAAAGAGCATGGTCAACTCAGACCTCTCGAAGTTTGGCTTGAGGCTGTTCACGTGCAAGACCCTCAAAGGGTACCTAGGAGTCTGCAAGTCCACCAGTTAGGTGACTTAAATCTTGCCCTCCTTTACCGCTAATGGGCCAGATCAGCAGACTTGCAGAGCACGGGGCTCTACGAGCACCATTACCCACACCTTTTGACCAGGCTGAAACGCAACCAGAGCGGTATTCTGGTCACACCAGCACATGTCCTCCTGGCTAGCTTCCAGATTCTCCTGGGAGACTTTCTGCATGGGAGCTCTCTGGTTCTGGACGGCCAGCGTGTAGTTGAATATATTCTGGGGCGGCTTCCTGGGAGCTTGCTCCCAGCCCTCCTTCATCAAACTAAGAGGTCCTCTCACAGGGTATCTCTACAAAGTTCAAAAGGGCTGAAGCCAACCCTCGTCTGCGGTACCTCCCTGTAGGCAAATAAACGGAATGGCAGGAGGACATCCCGCTTACACCTCATGGGTTTGGGTAGAACCATTATCATGCCTTTGAGGGTATGGTTGAATCTCCTATGCCAACCCATTGGTTTGGGGGTGGTACGGAGTGGAGAACTTGCAGGTCACCCCACACTCCTTCCACATGGCCTTCATGTACAAGCACATGAAGTTGGTGCAGCAGTCAGATACCACCTCCTTGAGGAAACCCATGCAGGTAAAGATCCCCATCAGTGCCCCGGCCACGGCAGGTGCAGTCACCGTCCTCAGAAGGATAACTTCCGGGTAACGGATGGTATGGTCCACCAAGACCAGGACAAACCTGTTGCCCATGTTTGTCTTGGGATCCAGAGGCCCTACAATGTCAATGCTCTCACGCTTGAATGGGGTGCTCATGACAGGGAAAGTTTGCAGGGGGGCCTTGCATTTACCCCCGATCTTGCCACTCATCTGGCAGGTAGGACAGGACCTGCACAACCCAACTGAGGCCTTCCTCATCAGAGACCAATAAAAGTGGGTGACCAGCTTGTCAAAGGTCTTGTATTGCCTCAAATGACCTGTCAGTGGCACATCATGAGCCAGACCCACTAGGGAGGTTCTGAAGTGCTGGGGTACCACCAGCACACAGGCTGCACTAACTCTGGGCGGCAAAATTTGCTCCACCGGTGAGGTTTGCAGTATTGCCAACTCCGTGCTCCATTGGGAACGCGGAGTTCAGGCAAAACTCCGACTCCGTGGTGGAGCGGAGTTAGCCCCTTACCCTGTGCGCCACGGCCCAAAACGCTTACCTGCTCTCTGGTGTCTCCAGGGTGCACTCCTCCTCGCCGTGGTGTCTCCTCTTCACCGCTGTCCTTGTCCTTGCTGCAAACCCCTACGTTTTACGTCTTGGGTGGACAGCGCATGCCCAGTCCATGCAAGATGTAGGGGTTTGCGACTGGGTACGAGGACTCAGTGCTTTTTCAGCTCCTCCTTTTCAGTGAGGCCTTTAAAAGAACACTTGAAATCCCTGCAGGAACCTTTGAGCTGGGTCACCATGTAGGGTTCCAACTTATACTCAAATACTGCAGGTACAGCTGTTGGCTCTCCAGATTGAGACATGACTAATGAAAAAACGCAAAAAGTGGTCAAAGAGAAAAGAAAAAGAACTTTATTGGTGCATAATGGTCTGAGATATGGAAGTAGTGTACAGCAATCACTGCATGCCATGCACAAATAAAAGTCCTATCCTCACCCCTGGAGACCAAAGTTAGAAATTAGGTTTCTGCATGGCAGTGCTATGTACCCTGTCCATGCAGGAACCACAATCCTTGTCATATTAAGTGTAGTACACACTAAAGGTTTACCTGTGCTCTCCCTCTGGTAGTTTGGCACAGAGCAGTCAAGCTAAACTAAAGAAGGAATGTGTAAAGTAGTTTAATTACATGCTAAATTTGGCATTTTTAGTCTTAAAAAAAGCAGTGTCCATCAATGTGAAGTTAAAAATTGGCACAAATTGGAATTAGAATATGTAGGCCAAGTTTACTTTTCTGGAATAAATTGTTCATATAACAATGGGCAGTAGTAATGGTCAGTGGATTTAGTTGATTTTGTGACTGCAACATTTACAGCATAATTATGGATTTACTGTATTTGTTACATAATTTACAAAATTTTACCAAAATATCATGTCTATACCACATGGATAAAAATACTACCTTTGTAGAATGTAGAACACAATTTGCAGGTTTTGCTGTACAACTTATGTAATTTGATCCTCCACAGCACAAAATCCTATTAGCCCTGTCTGTGGTTTGAGGACTGCGATAAAGAAATCCATATTTCACAGGCAACCATTAAATATTTCCCGTATTTCATGGCTGTCTGTGAAATATGGGGTTTTATACCACTGCATTTTGTGCAGTGTCTGTGATTCACGTATGCATTTATGAATATGGGATGCAGTACTCTTTTATGTACTCTTACTTGCCTTTGTAAATCAATCCTAAGACATCCAACTCCCTATTAGCAGAAATGATAAAAGGGCACACTATCTTTTATTTTTACTAATCATATATGAATAGTCATATTTGACCCATTGATGTACTTTGGGGCCAATTCGCAGAGGCCTGTAAAATTACCTTAAAGAGTAACACGTACTTACTATCTTTACTTACTCTTAAATGCCTTTGAGACTAGGCCCCATAAAGTTTGGATTTCAGAGCCTTTCTAAGTTGGTGTTGTACAGCTGGTCTTCTCTCTTACTCACTCGTCCTCTGGTGAGTCACTGTGGCTTACGTCACTTTCTTGGTGAGTTCACAGCACCCTACCCTGCCAAGCGCGTGCATGAATCTTTTGCAGATGGCTGACTCCCACACAAGCTGCTGTTAGCGCCGGTCCCTGTGGACAAAAAGCACGAGGAGCTGAATTCACAGACTACATACAGTAGGTAGCTCTCATGGGGGGAATGTAACACATTTCAGAAGTTTTCTCATTATAGTGTATTTATTGGATGCTTGAAGTGTATCTTTGAACGTACTTTTTTGTGTGTTTATCTAGTTGGTGGTTTTGCATAGCATTATGCGGCTGCCTTTTGCCCTTTCCAGAACGCGGAGGAGTTTGATAAAGTCGTGTGAAGACGTGATAAGCGGTAGCTAAGATTCCAACGAAATGCAATTTCCAGTAGAACGTACACTGCTCAGATACTTTCTGAAAAAGCCAGCCATTGCTTTAGTAAATGAGTGAATCTAAACCTGAAGTATGTAGAGGGAAACACACAGAGACGCTTTAGGGCATAGGCAAAGTTGGCAATTGCCAAGTGCCCCACCTTCCAAGGGACCTCCTGGTAAAGTGATAGGGACATCCACTTCCTTATCACTGTATGTACAGAAAAAATGATTGTTTAGAGCTGTATAGTTGTTTCTTTCAGGGTACATAGCCTCATATTTCAAATTCATAAAGAAGGCCACCGAGCCACTTTAAAGGGAACTTCTTCCTTTAAACGCAAGCAATTCTATATCAATACGCATTAATCCAGCATCAATGCCAGTGCTTTTCTTCACTCACATCAACCTGGAACTAAAGCAACCAGTGCTTACCTTCGCCTGTAAGTCCCTTTGGAGCCCTGAGTGACAGAGACGGACATTACATATATTCAACCTTGGCACCTGGATGTAACCTGGAGAGCCAGTATACTCTTTAGGCCGCCCTTTGAAGCGGCCATTCACCTCTTAAGAGGCATCGGTTACTGAATCCCTATTTTAGTGAAAGATGTGAAGTGCCGACGCAAACAGATTATAGACGGAATGCTGAATAAATCATACATTCACCCCCAGTCAAGGGATCTGGGTTAAATCCATTGTTTTTTTGCTCACCATGCTACCCCAGTTTAGACCCAGCCATATCCAAATCAGTCTTGACCCTGTGTCTCACGGAACAGTCCAGACCGAACTGCCAAACCAGGTCCTCCCTGGACCGGAAACAAGCATCCTGGGACCGGTTTCTGGGTATTACCCTTCATCAGCCAGGCTAGCTTTAATCCAGTGGCAGAGTGAGCAAGGGACCACGTCTGGGCATACCCATCCCACTTAGGGTGAAAAGTGCTATGCAAACAAATGATGGACGGAATGCTGAATAAATCATACATTCACCCCCAGTCAAGGGATCTGGGTTAAATCCATTGTTCTTTTGCTCACCATGCTACCCCAGTTTAGACACAGCCATATACAAATCAGTCTTGACCCTGTGTCTCACGGAACAGTCCAGACCGAACTGCCAAACCAGGTCCTCCCTGGACCGGAAACAAGCATCCTGGGACCGGTTTCTGGGTATTACCCTTCATCAGCCAGGTTAGCTTTAATCCAGTGGCAGAGTGAGCAAGGGACCACGTCTGGGCATACCCATCCCACTTAGGGTGAAAAGTGCTATGCAAACAAATGATGGACGGAATGCTGAATAAATCATACATTCACCCCCAGTCAATAGATCTGGGTTAAATCCATCGCCTGATGAAGGCATTCCCACCGAAACGTGCATAGTGTCAATACCCCGTCAGCTTTTTAACATCTGAGCCATTCACATTGTGAACTAATTGTTACTGCACTATGGTTTGATAAACTAATGCATTGTGTATTTAGTCAGATGTGCTCTAATTTAGCACACTGATCATGATCATATGATTGATAATTATCCTACAATCAAAATGTTCATTCATTGTATCAATCTTTGTACAGGACACTTGTTAACATAATCATGTTTTTTATTGTGGTGATGTTTCCACATTTTTAAATGTTATATATAAAATATTAAAAATAATTTTGTGTTAACAGCACAAGCAGTCATTCAAGTAATTTGATGTTGTGCAACGATTATTGCTGCATGTTAGTCTACATAATGTATGCCTGCATATTTGTGTTCATTGTCTCTTGCCCAAGTCTGATTTCTAAATATACGTTATTTTCCCTGCACTTGGCACGTTACCTTGTTTGCAGGGGCCCCTATTTTTCAAATTATGGGTAGCAGAAGTGACATCACACACCCTCTGGTCTTCACTTTTACTCACACACGTTTACATATACACAAATTCACGCTCTTTCTCTCATGTAAACACACTCGCACCCATGCACACAGTATACATTTAAAAATATTTTTTACTCACCACAGCTGACAGAGAGGGTCATATTCCAGCTAATTGTACTCTATTTTGATCATATTAATAGTGGTGTAATAAAAAAATGATAGAAAACAAAGAGTCTAGTTCCAACCGACGTCCATGAGAACAAGCTGACTGTGCTCCTGGCACTGATTGTGCAACCTCTGAAGCCAGGGGTCGCAAAGGCAGTGCCAGGGGCCACAATGGACGTGCGAGGGGTCACCATAGGCATGGCAGGGGTCACAGCTGTTACCCCTGGCAACCCCTAAATGATGTCCATGAGGATGGCAGTAACAACAGCACCAAGATAGCAAGTCCCAAACCGGTCTACAGGCAACCAGCAGTGGGCTTGTTTACCACAGACAAAATACTTTTCATATTCCTCTTTGGGTCGGCTGCAGAAATACAGAACTCCTAGGCAACTGGTATATAGACTGAGAATATGTCAAGGACAATATCACACTTGCTGCAGCATAAAGATGCTGCCAGTGGGAATCCCACAGATCATGCCACGGAGCGCGTAGGCGAGATGGATTGCAGCAGGAACAATGTACACATATACATAAGGAGCTCATTATGCACAGTTATGTCTGAATTAGGGTCACATTCTTTATTTGATGCCCATGAACGTTTGTGATGGCCATGAAAGACCAGCGTCTTGTTTGCTGAGGGGTGTTTGATTCATTGGGAAGCCCCCTCGAGTATCAGTGGGCAAGTGGGTGCAGATCCAGCACGAAGAAATAATTAAGCATTTTGTGTACCCTTCCAGCATGTTCTCTTGCTAGATAGTAACATCCGTGCAGGAAGGCAGTAGGCATAGCTCAATGGCTTTGGATGCATGTGCTGCCACTCCCTTCAATGAGGTACCAGACAGGGATGCAGAGAACAACGCTTGCCTCAAAGATGGACGGCCAAAATCACAATGGGATCTGGTAACGAGTGGCCAGTCAGTCACCACGGATGAAGTTTGCAATGGTGAGAAGGAGGGATTTCAACCTGTGATGGTCGAGGCTACAAAGGTGCAGATGCTGAAGCCCTTTTATGTGATCTTGGCATGGACTTGTTCAGTGGAGCAGGTTTGAAAGCTGGGCAGCTTCGCCCAACATCAAGAACTTGGCACTTTGTCCAACACTAAAGGTGGAAAGTTTCAAACTTTTAGTTATGTCTTGTCTTGTGACTCCTGATGCTGTCAAGGGCATGGGCGTGAAGGTGAAGGCTGTGTGGGCCCAGCGAGTGATGCAGAAACAATCATGCTTGTCACCTTAGTCTGTACAAAGCCTAAAGAGATGGGCAGCCGGTGTGGCGGATTGGAGGACGGATGAGCAGTCAGTGAGTGGGCTCCTGGCGCAGACAGCATTTTACATGAATTGATCCTTGGACAAAGCTGGTAGATAAGAAGGACTCGCTGAATACAATCCCAGATTCGTGCAAGAGTAGCATCCCTGCATGGACAGATGTTTTCTGGGTTCACGTGAGATCAATCTGGGCACTAGAGGTCATGGTATAATTCTCCTGGAAATGATTACAGAAATCTGCCCAGCCTTTCATTTGAAAACTCGTCAGTCACGCCTGCTCATCCTAGGTGGAGCTGTTAGAGTAGGGCTCAAAAGATGGACAGGTGTCTGCCCACTATCAGAATCTGAGAGGGCAGAAGCAGTCCAGTGAGTAGGATGTTTACCTATCACTGATTTGTAACCTGTTGCGCTTAAATTGCAACAAGTGTGTTGCATGTCCTGAGTATTCAATCCATCCAGGTTTCCTTTGCATTATGGGATTTGTAGTTCTAATTGTGGAGTGGCACCAGATTCCCAGGATGCAAAATGAAAACCTGGATTGGACTATGTACTCACACATAGACCTCAGGGATATGAGAGCCCTGTGCATCTGCCCAGGGGTGTAGCTGGGTGTAAGTGTATGTTCTGATAAATAGTTGGTTATATGTGCTTTCAGTTGGGTATGAAGAGGTGTCTATCGGATTTCAACAGGAATTTTTCATTCACACAGAAAAAAACACAATACACTCTCTCTTCCTGTTTTGAATGTCCTCGAAAATGTTGGTCATTTTACAAAATTTAGGGCCAGATGTAGATCACCAAATACCGGTCGGTAATGGCCGATTTCGGCCGCTATCGACCGGTATTTGGTGATTGAGATGTAGGGGGCCTTAAATTTACAGATTCAGTATATTTACAGAATCGGTAAATTTACCGATTCTGTAAATTACTGAATCAGTAAATTTACCGAATCTCAAACTTGTGATGTAGGTGGCACTGAAAACAGTGCCACCGGCCCTTAAGAATTCGTTATTTACCATGACATACTATGTCATGGTAAATAACGAATTCCTGTGTACATGCACATCTGTGCATGTACACCTGTGCCATGTAGCACACATACATGCCTAAGGGCATGTGTGTGTGCCACATGGCACACAAGCCAGAATCAGGGGTGCAACAGCGTGTCAAAGTGACACCCTGTCCCCCTTGCAAATTCGGTAATTTTAACAAATCGGTATTTACCGATTCGGTAATTGACATTGATTCCTATGGGCCTCAAGGCCCATAGGAATCAATGGCAATTACTGAATCGGTAAATACCGATTCATTAATTACCCAATCATACCGATTCGGTAATTAATTCGGTAAAATGACCTACATCCCGATTGCCAGTTCTTAAATACCGAATCGGTATGATTCGGTATTTAAGAATCGGTAATCTGGGATTACCTGCATCGGGACCATAGTTTTTTTTCTTAGTACTCCTACCAATCCGCATTCCTCTCCCTTTTCGCTGACCCTTAAGCTCCTCTCATGCACCGTGCTTGGCCTATACTGTATTATAACATTATATGCCAGCGTGATTGTTGGAAAAATCTGGAGCACCCCCACAATTTACTGACCAAACAACGCCCCTGCATATTCCCTTTAGAAGTATTACCACTGCCATAAAGCTGTTCCTAGCCCATTGCACTGCACAAACGGATAATTTCGGAAATGTACCTCACTACAAGGATACAACGGCTTTGTTTTACTCGTGCTAAAGTGTCACTCATATACAATTGAAATGTCACGCATAAACACATCCGAAACATGGAAATAATGACTCGGAACATTTGTCAGCTATGCAAATGGCTAGCACCACCTTCCACCGTCTTTTATACGTGTTGGAACTCTGTCATGTTTGACTAGTTGTTGCCCACTTTTAATCTGAACTCAATTTGCCCTCGCTCCTAAACTAAAAAACAAAGTTCTCTAAAGCCGTTCACTCTTTTAATCTACCAAACACTTGTCCTTGAGTGCTTGATATACGTGCCAAGCGCACATGTGCGGATGTTTTCAAAACAGGCTCGAGCAATCAGGGGTTCCTCAGATGAGTTGCTTCTGAAGCTAGCCACAATCTAAAGATGTTGCTTTGGGTTTTCAAAACAGTAACATTCCTTTAGCTAATTGCATTTTTAACTCTAAGCAGTGTTTGGAAGTCCTGCTGTATTCCCAATACACTTCAGCAATATGAAAGCTGTGTGTGAAAACAATATTGAAACGTGGGTCGATGAAAGGTCGACCCTTTATTTTTCTAGGTTGGAGCGTAGCTACTAACAGTGCAGCAGGGGCAGTTGCGCCGGGGTCCATGGGCTTGTAGAGCCGCGTGGACCCCAATTATGGCTCTTTTCACGACGAGCCATTTTCAGGATTGTTGGGATGGTGGAAATCTAAATGCTTGTAGTATAGTACTAATTATATTAGGCTCCAATATCAGACCTTACAAATGCTTGCAATCTGTTACTACTAATTTGTAGACAAATGTGTTACCAGTTTTCAAATTGCGAAGCAGATAAAAACTGGTTTGCGACAGCATGCTCCTGTGTATCCAGTGTACGGAAGGAAAAAAATGTAGCGGTCACCAGAAATGCACAACGAACTGGCATTTTAACGAATCCCAATTTTTACGACATGGATTTGCAGTTACCAAATTGTAAACGCTATTTACTAAGCATTCACAAAGTGTGAATAGTTGCAAAAAAGAGTAGTTTACACTCAGAAATTACTATCAAGTGGAATCAAAGTGGAAACCAGGTGCAAACATATAAAAGTAAGTCTAGAGTCTACGTTTTTCCCAAAATGGCAGCATTATTTTTTTTTATTTTTTTTATTTTTATTTAATGCTATTTTATATAGCGCGAACATAACCCGAAGGTGTCAGAGCGCTTTACAAAAGAATCAGTTGCGTTACATAAGGACTTTGGATTACATGAGTGACATAAGAGATACAAACAGAAAAAAATTGCAATTGTACAAGATGTAAAGTCACTCAAGGAAGAGATAAAAACAGGAAAAAATTGCACATGTACAAGTTAAAAGTCACTCAAGGAAGAGATACAAACAGATACACTCGAAAATCACATAGGAATGGTAGTAAGTACAAAAGTCTACTACATATACTAGTGGTTAGAGTTCTATATAAACAAATAGTAAATTCACACAGGATTACATTTTAACAGCAATTAGGCTTGGATAATTTTATAATACATATTTACATATATATTTAAAGCCCCCCAGCAAAAAGAGAAAAAACGATCAAGGGTCATCAGGAGGAGTCCTGATGGAAGAAGGAAGGGAACAAAGGTCAGACAAAATGGTGGGTCCGGGTCGTGGGTATAGACGGAGACCATCTCAGGCGGGAAGTACAAAAGTCAGGAAAGTCAAGAATCCAGAAGAAGAACACAGAGAGCAGGATTCCATGGAATAGAGTCAGAGGGGGCGCAGCATAGGAAAGGATTCCTTGGCGAGGGACTGGCTGTTGAGATGGTCCGGAGTTATTAGGAGGCATTATGTCCTCCGCAGGCGCCATTTTGGAGTCAGGCAGCGTCGATTTCAGAGTTCGGGTTGTCGGTATATAAAAATTATTGTCCTGTATGTCTCGCCCGTTTCTGTGTCCGCTGCTGCCCCCAGATATCTGCCTAAATGCCTACCTGGCATTTTGGCTTTTGGCAGTATTGCTTAGAAGTAGGAGGAGAGAGAAGAGAATTTTTAGGCCCAGTTCTAAATTTTTGACCTGACAGAAGAACTGTGAAGGAAGTCCACACTAAGCTGAAAGGTAATGTCATACCACATTGGCGAATTGGAGCCTGTACTTGGTAGGAGAACTCACAGAAGTGCACTGTCTAGGATGTCATGTTGGCAAAAAATGACACCCATATTATTTTCCCCAACACCCCAAGCATGTTGCCGCGCACCATGATTTGCGGCTTGAACAAAGCATGTCTTGAGTTATCCACCTAATGAAACACATTTTCAGTATTGCCATCTTAAGAATCGGTGCTCACTCAAAATAAAAGTTGCCTTAAGGGAAAGGTACCTGATTACTGGCCTCTTATCACAATACCCTGGGAGCACTCCTAGCCCCTACATGTTCCGGCACAATGGCCTCACCACCTGTCGTACTATAGGAGACTCTGGAGTTGGCTTTTTATTAGGTACGTCACATATGAACAGTCATGACAATACAGCATACATACTAAAATGTATTTCAGTAGCAAGTGTGTTGTGACTGTTTTAGGTGACATTGCTTATACCAAACTCCCTTGTCTTTTACCCAGGGGCGTAGCTGGGTCAGTAAAATTGTGGGGGGTTAAAATGCATTATAGAGAAGCAGGGCGCATAAGAGGGGACTAAGGGGCAGTGGAAAATGAGAAGAATGCGGATTAATAAGAGTACTAAATAACCAACATTTTGAGGACTTTTAAAAAGAAGACAAGTGTGTGTGTGCGTTTTTGTCTGTGTGTATGTAAAATGTCCTTGTGAAATCCGACAGACATCTCACCAAACCCGACAGAAAGCACCTGTATCCAACTATTTATCAGAAAATACATTTATTAGGGGGTTGGAACACCCCAAACACCCCCTCTGAAGCTACGCCCCTGTTTACACAATAGCTCAATGCTGTCACAAAAACTGAAATATTGTAAAGGTTGCACACAGACAGGCAAGGGCGATCACTAAGCACATATTTGGGCTCCTAGGGTCCAGAGCAATTTCTCTCTAAGAGTACTTGCCCTGCAGTATCCTCCTAAAAAGCCAAAATGGCACATACACAGAATGCCATTTTAGTGTGCCTCTATACTATGCAAATTATTTCCAATTATTTCCATAGAAGGGAACCCAATGTGATTGGTCAGGGACCTTGGATATCAGTATGCCACAAACACAGTGGTCCCTCACAATAGGAGAGAAGTAATAAATATAGACATTCATGAAATCTATATTGCGCTGTCCAGCCGGACAGGAACCTTTTAAAATTTTGAATTAGTGGCACAATGATAAAGTGGGAACACAAACTTGCATCAGGCAAGATATGAGCAAACAGAAGGGCTCAGGCAAAGCTTAAAGTTTGGAAAGTAATTAATCAATTTAGCAAGCATAAATAAAGAAAAAAAGTATGACTGTGTTAAGGTGTCAAAGAGTCGACGACATTTCGATCCCATACATAGAATTACGGGATTATCATCAGGACAGTAGGTTACATGCCTGAGTTAATGCCGAATGCAAGACTGGGTAAACCTGCAGTGGACTGGTGGAGCGAACAAGCTAGCCAGCTCGTCAACCAAGGATGTAAATGGTAACTGCAAGGAATTGTGAGTAGAACCACTCTGTCAATCTAATTTCAGTGGGAGCAGAAGTGTACCGGCCTCAACGTAGTGCGCTAGGTAGCGGTGTGTCCATGCTGCGGCTAGTAGTGAGCAGGGTTAGACTGGGATAAAAAATAGGCCCGCGTATAAAAATAAAAGTGGCACAAGTTTGCCCATTGCGCCTTTCTGCGAAAACACTGCTTCAGTGTTTTAAGTATTATGAAAAGAAGGAGGGTGAGGTTTCTCTAAAAGAAGAATGTTTTCTTGACTTCACTGAGATAAAAAAAAATGCAAATGTTGCCTACACAGTGTGCATGGATTAGTTCACACTGGTCAACTGCATCTGAATATAAGTGAGCCCACTTCAGCTCAGGCCCCTTGCCCCTGCTCAATCTGCATACATCAAAGGGTCCGCTCACCAAGAGACTGGGAATGACACCTCCACCCCATTGGTAAAAGGGAGGCAATAGAGGCCCATCTGCCTCTGAGAAGGCTGCTCAGGCCCCCACTGGGCGGCTGGTGACACATGACCCGCACAGACAAAGCCCAAATCGGCTTCCACCCTGCCCATAAAAGCGGCCCACAGCTGCAACTCCGATACCGGCCCATTGCCCGAGTGCCCGCCTTACCAATGTGACCATGATGGTAAGTGTATTTTTCGCCACAAAAATACTTTTTAATTGTTATTCTCTTTGAAAGCCACACACCAACGCCCAAATATTTGAATATTTCCTGGTGTTATCAGGCGCCCACACATTTAACAACTGATTCTACTCACTGGACTACACATGAAATGGCATTATTCCATTTGACGATGTACAGCTTATTCCTCAGTAAGTGTCTCGGGCCAAATAGGATAAATAGTCCTCATTTGTCTCCTTCTTGATCGGTACTAAATCACACTTTTGTTCTGCATAGAACATTACCACTGATCTAATTTGGGCTTGAAAAGTTTTACTTGCTGGTGTACACAATTTTCCGCCCGATTCATGAACCTAAATTGCGCTCGCAAGGGGCCGGATTCTGAGAATCCGGCCCTTTGCGAGAGCGATTTTTGCATTTGGGATTCAGCATCCCAAATGCAAAAATCGCTAATTGCGATGTCGCAAATGTGCGAGGAATTACATTTAAGGAATCTCTATTAGAGATTCCTTAAATGCAATTCAACATCCAATTTAAATTTGCAAATTCGCAATTTCTTGCCGCAATTTACCGCGAGGTCAGACCTCGCGGTAAATTGCGAAAACTCAGAAAAATGCATTTAAATGCATTTTTCTGAGTTGCATGTTACACACACACATGTCCTTTGGACATGTGTGTGTGCAACACCTGTGTGAAATTTCATTTGAGGGGTGCTACAGGGTGTCCTGTGGACACCCCTGGCACCCTTCAGATCGCAATCTTATTTGCGATTAGCTAATTGCTAATCGCAAATAAGGAATACTCCCCATTCATTCCTATGGGCCTTTTGGCCCATAGGAATGAATGGCGAGTTATTCCTTATTTGCGATTAGCAATTTGCTAATCGCAAATAAGGAATCAGTAGGAATCGCATTTTATTATGCGATTCCTACATGATTACCGTTTTGCGAGTCCTTAATAGCGAATCGCTATGATTCGCTATTAGGGGCTCGCAAAACGGCCCGTTGATGAATCAGGCTGATAGTTTTTCCGATCCGCACAAGGGACACAGTTCTTATTTGCTGTTGATGGCTTGAGACTTTATGGATGCAAAATTATTATGAATCTGTTGTTTTGCATTATTAGTTTATGCTACTAAACCTTTTTGGTATTGTTGCAGCCTTGATAAAGTATATTTTGACAAAACACATGTCAGCTACCTACAAAATGTGGCTGGACATTGTGACCACATTTTGAGGGACTTGACCAAGAAAAAAGATTGACTTTACATGCCAGAGCCAGCATCTGGGAATTATTCTTTCTTTTTTGTTCTTCTGTGACACATATAGTATGCTACTCACAACCTTTGTTTAATAGCTGGATAGCATGTATTTCAAAGAATATCCACAGCTACTGTGATATGGGACTTTACAGTGCATAAGCAATGCCAGTGCTTGCATGATCCTGAAACTCTTTACTTTTTTGTAATGAAGTGTGGAATATAGGCACATACCTGGTGGTGATTGAGAAGTTGATGATGTGTCTATTTGGTTAACTCTAGTGATAGCCTTAGACAGCAGTGTCGTGTTAATGGCCTTCTCCATCAGGGTAGGTGGTGGTTCTGAGAATGGCCCTCCTCCTCCAGTACCAGCTGCTTCCTTTCTTGTTCTGGTTAACTTCTCTTAGATCCTGGATTGTAGATCACACAACCTTTTGCAAATATTCTCCATTCTCCTGGCGGTGACTCTTACTGCATTCATGATCTCCTGTTTGCTTTGACAATCTCTCCTCTTCATGACTTAAGGCACAGACTTGCGCTGCCCGGGAGGCAGCACATTCAAGTGAAATACAGAGCAGCTGCTTCTAAGCTGCTCGGTGTTTCACAGTGCAGGGGGCATCCGCCTGAAATTTCAAGAGAGATTAGAGTTCCCCTTACAAGTGGATGCAGTGACTGACTGCACCGTCCTACAAGGGATGTCTGAGGGGGTTCATGGGACTCCCTTTCTCCTCTCTATGCCCACTTCCATAATACAGTGTAGGCTCAGTGGCAAAGTGAGTCCCTCATTTGCACTGGGCCACATCCCAATGCAAATGAGGGAACACCTTCTGGTAAAAGCTCTGGCGCCATATGTGCGCTAGAGCCGTCATTATTACGGAAGACAACACTAACCCCAACTCAAGCGCACTAATTGAAGACTTCAGAAGCCTGAGCCTCAACTAACGAGTGAAGGGACATTCCTACATCACCACCAGACACCTCCTGGGCCACATTTTCACCAACATGTAAGTCGACAAGCCCAAACCAGTCCCCTGGGCAGACCATTTCCTTATCAAATTCAGCATCCCTTTCCCAGTCCAGCGCACATGCACCACTGCCAGACTAGCCTGCTGAAACTAGAGCAGCTTCATTGACAAGGACTGGAATACCCACTGACCCAAATACAGCAACAGACTCCCATAGCCATCAAAAATTTCAACAAGTGAATCACCTCCTGTGCTGCTCCCTGCCAAATGCAAATAAAGCACAGAAAGAGGGACTGGGGCTTGGGAGGCCCAGCATACGTGCCCCTAAGTGTCGAATAGCAAAAACAAGGGCATGCAGTTCCTATGGGGGGCGAGGTGTAGGAGGAGAGATAGAGTAGTGTCCCAGGTGCCAAGAGGTAAAGAGAACAAGAGGGAGGATAGCTTCTTTTAGGAGTAAGGGCCCTCACACACCCTGAAAGGTGTCATGCTTCATCATCGGGCAGCTCCTCATTGGGCAGGTGCTGCAATGCCCAACGGGCCCCGCGGGAGGTTTCTTTACCGGAGGTCTTCTCTTTTTTGCTGATGTGAAGAATAAGCGGTGAGGGGGCAAGTAAGTATTATAAGTAGAAACGTGAGTGTGTAGTTGAGAGCTAAAAATAGCTATAGAAATCTCAAAGTATATCTTTTATTGAATGAGTTCCTATGCTATAGAAAAAACAAGGACTAAAAAAGTTGTAGCTAGAGAGGGGGAATTACAACATCTCAAACTCTATTTGGTTTGTGTGCAGTGAAAGGGATCAACATGTTTCATGCCATTTTTGTCAAGAAGGTCTCTGCATTTTATCAGGACCAAGGGATCCTCTTCTACTTAAACAGGGACGGGTTGAGTGTATGTGTGCGTAAAGTACTGTGCCCTGTAATTTGGAGTCACAGTGTAGCCCAACACCAATGAATATATAAGGTAACTTCTGGATGCAACTAGAAGAGGGGGACAGATAGCCCCCTCGTGACATTCTGGACGTTCGAACAGTGGCGATTGTAGGAGCTGCGATTAGCGCTCCTCAGGGAGTACGACCTACCCCGAGTCTGAATGTCTTGGAAAAGTGACAAATGCCTCCTTATCTTATCCAAAGAACCAGTGCTAACCACATGGCCCATCATCACCTTTGAAGAAACTTCCATGTAGGCCCATCCACTCAGGGGCCCTTTCGGACCCCTGCCCCTATCACGCCCACACCAGAGGAATGCAACCCTTCAGTCTCATACTAACACCCATTCTAAATGCCTCAACTTCTTCTGCGTCCATCCTAGATGTTTGGAAACACGCACCTGTCCTCCCATTGATGAAGAAACCCTCTGCAAACTCTTCAACGCTTGTTAACTACAGACTGATCTTCCTGCTACCATTCCCGAGCCAACGTCTTAGAGAAAATCATCAACAGATACCTCACAGAATACCTCAACGACCACCAACTACTTGAAATCACTCAGTCTGGTTTCAGACCCAACCACAGTATGGAAACTGCCCTCATCGCTGCTACGGATTACATCTGGATGACTCTGAACATAAGAGACATGGCGGCCCTCATCCTCCTGGACCTCTCTGCTGCACTTGACAGTCTGCCACCCATTTCTCATCCAACACTCACATGACATCAGAATCCAAGGACATACACTCCAAAGGATCTGCTCCTTCCTGAACGGCTGGACCCAGTCAGTCAGCCTAGCACCATACACCCCGGATGCCCGTGACCTTATCTGCAAACTTCTCCAAGGATCCTCCTTGAGTCTGACCCTCTTCAATGCATACATGATCCCTCTAGCTCTCACAATAGCAAGGTCATTTTCTACTCCTTTGACACGCAACTCATTCTCGCCCTCCCTCTCCAGTACCTACATCAAGTTCAATGCCTGCATGACTGAAATCGCCCACTGGATAAAGGTCAGCTACCTAAAGCTAAACACGCACCTTTGGGAAGACCACATCACAGTTGAGCTCCACTTGGTGGCTAAGGGCCCGATTCACAGAACTAACTTAAGACAAAATCCTAAACTTTCTACCATTTTCGTATTCACAGAAGGCACTTACTCATTTTGGTATTCACAGACGACACTTACTCATTTCGGTATTCACAGAAGTTAGGAGTCCTAACTTTAGGACTTTCGCTAACTTTAGGACTCCTAAATGCCTTCTGTGAATACCGAAAGTCCTAAAGTTAGGATTTTTCTCAGTTTAGTAGTAGTAAAGTTAGGACTCCTAACTTTAGGACTCCTAAATGCCTTCTGTGAATACCGAAAGTCTTAAACTTAGAATTTTTCTCAGTTTAGTAGCAGTAACGTTGAGAAAAATCCAAATTTTAAAACTTTCGGTGTTCACAGAAGGCATTTAGGAGTCCTAAAGTTAGGACTCCTAACTTCTGTGAATACCGAAATGAGTAAGTGCCTTCTGTGAATACCAAAATGAGTATGTGCCTTCTGTGAATACCAAAATGGTAGTAAGTTTAGGATTTTGTCTTAAGTTAGTTCTGTGAATCGGGCCCAGCGAGAGCTAGTACTGACAGCTAGCCCCACCGCCCATGCCAAGAACCTCAAGATCATCAACAGCAAACTTGTCATGACTGCCCAATTCAGTGTTGTCACTGCCTCATGCTTCCATACCCTGAAGATGCTGAGGACGATTTTTAAATGACTCCCAATCAGCACCCAGGAAACTGGCATGCACACTCACAAGAAAGCTTTACTATGGGTATAATCTCTTTGCCCAGTTTAACAAAAACTCCCCACAAGGCTACAGACCATTCAGAACGTGGCTGCCAGAACCACTCCCAACCTCCCATGCTGCACCTTCATCACACCTCACCCGAAGGTTCCCTACTGATTCCCCATTCACAAATGAGCGCAATTCAAACTCCACAGCCACATTTTCAAGGCACTCCATAACACTGGCCCAGCATACCTTAACAATTGCATCTGCTTTCACAAACCTTGCAGATAACCTCCCGTCATCAGGGCTCCTGCTTGCACAATTCCCATAAATATGAATAACCAGATCTGGTAGTCAAGCCTTCACGTACATTGCTCCTAAAGCATGGAACGACCTGCCACTGCACATAAGAGCCTCAGCCTCACTTCTTGCATTCTCCAATAAACTGAATACCTAACATTTCGAGCAGTCCCACTGGGCCCTAGGTGTGCCTAGAATCACACCTGCTCAGTGTCAGGATGCTATTCTGGGTAATAATGTGCTCTACAAATCTGCATAGCATACGCTTTTGCTGTTCTCACCCTCTCGAAAAATAAAACAGGAAGTTTTAGTATTCCTTTAAATTTAACTACAAATCAGGCACATAATCTTTTTTATATTCACAATAGCACTGGGTGGTTGAATGTAAAAAGTAGGTAATCAGATGCAAAACACATGTAATACATTCCACAATGTATACTAATAGGATGGGGTAATACTCATCTCCTTTCATTCCTCAAGCTGTGGGGCCTCTACTGTGGTCTAAATCACAGCCTAGTATCAGGTCTACTCAGTGCACTCTTTACATAATTTTAACCCAAACCTGCCACCAGCAGGCAGTGCTAGGGAAAGAATACTCTCCAGAAGACTAGACATCATTTCTTCCAGACCATTAGAGGATTGGCATGGCATCCACACTCACACTTTTACACTTCAAAATTCTAAATGATTGGTACTGGTCTGCTCAAAACGTATGCACGGCTAAAGTACTTGATCACTCCAATGGTTGGAGATGTGGCCAGGAGAAATGTGATCTGTTTCATGTTTTATGAAAGTGTACAGTGATACAGTCAGATTAGCTAGCAGCATGGTCTAGATTGTCTTGTGTGAATGATACTATCACCCTAAATCTGCACAAAGAGCTATCAATCAGTGGGTTATAGAGTGCGCTTCTCACCCATGAGGGTCTCAAGGGGCAGGGGGCATGTTACATGATATGGCTGATGTTATTCTCATAAGCGGGCAGCGCCATTTCTAGCCCTAGCAAACATCTGTACCCTACGTCACTGGCGCCACACCACCACACCCACAATAAACAAATGGTTGATGGAGCTCCAGTGGATAGCTCACAGACAGCATATTGTTTTCAAGGTTTTTTCAGTTATTTTTATTTATAAAATGTAATCAATTGACGGAACAATACAGCAGAGGAAGGGGAACAGTCGCACAGTATACATATGTCCAATCATGTACATCCTATTGGGGTAAATGAGTACAAAAGGACTACCTGGTGCATATCGCAAGGCTCAACAGCCTATAGACATCATGATTTGAACAAACAGTGCGTTTATCTGTTCGAAATTCACATTTGCCGTGCCAGTTGGGACAAGAGCATGTGGTAACCATGGTAGGGCCCATTAGGCATGAGCTTTTTTGTTCCCTAGTGCCAATAATCTATTGATGCAGGTCGGCTTCCTGCTGCACAGTGAGATAGGTGATCTGGGGAACCTAAATATTCTTTGGTCTGGATGGATCAGGCATCAACTCCCATGTGGGTTTCAGCTGCTCCTGGCCGTATGTTGCATCTCTCAGCCAGTGCTTAAGTAGTGGGGCAAGACGCCTGCCCCAGAGGATGGGTGACCCTGCATTTGGCCTACAAGAGCCAGATGCCGGCCACTCCTCATGTCCCTGAGGGAACGTCCTACACATACCCCAGTAAGGCCACCATAGGAGAGCGCTGCGGTCTATACTCAGTGATCAGTACTGAGGTGTAAACAATGCTCATCCAGTATTGTGCAACTGATGGGCCGTCCCATGCTAAGTGTAGAAAGGTGGATGTGTGCGCTGAGCATCTACTCCAAAGGACATCATCGGAAAGCCCCATCCTCTATAGCTGGGCAAGAGTACGAAATATTCTGTGTAAGTACCTAATGTGTATTAACCTATGTCTGTAGCTCAGAGAAAGGGCTTTGGATTGGTTGCTACAGTGGCACCACTGTTCCTCTGTAGGCTATATCTGCCCTCCCCCATGTAGATTGAACCCCGGGCCTGCAGATCAAGGCCCTCTCCTGCATCATGGAGTTGAGGCGAGTTATACGTTTGTATGGGGACGGTTTGGCAATCATTGCCTCTAGTGTCAGGAATGTCGGAAGGGCCTCAGGGAAGGTGCAGTGCATGGTGCATGTTGGACTTGGCCCTTTTGTCAGGTTCACCCCTAAACTTTTTGCCTTTTTCTGTTTCCTGATATTCTGATATTAGTAGTTTTTGGCCTCTTTGCACTTTAGCACTGTGGCCCAGTGTAAAGTGCGTGCACACTCTTAGTCCCACACATATCCCCCATGCATAGGAATGCATGGGGGATATGTGTGTCCCTGGTAATTCCTGGAATGAGAGGAGTGCAGGGGCGAGTTTAGTATGTGCAAACTCGTGAGAATAAATGCTGCGCAATGGTGTGCGCAGATGTATGGTGACTGGTGGAGAAATGCCACTTTTAGAAGTTGGCATTTCTGTGTACTGTGTGTCTGCCTGCCTGATGTGAATTGCATGTCTGGCTTGTGATTGACAGGTGCTGGATGGTGTGGTTGGCTCGAGGAACAAGGATGAGTCTGCCCAGTGGTGAATAGGGAGATTTGCATGTAGATGGGAGGGAGGAGTTGCACTTGGGACCTGAATAGGCGTGTGCCTTCCCTCCACAATGCTGGCTCCACCCCCTGTGGTGCATCTGAGCACCTAGCCCCCACCTGACAACTAAGAGAGGAGCTGAGCACAACAAAGTGCTCCAAAGCTCTCCCAAACCAGTTGCATCTGCTTTTTCACCCAGCCCTGTGCTATGTCACAAAGGAAAGGGGTGTATAAATGTAGGGGCTGTGACCCAAGTGTTCTGTTGTGCTTGTGCCAACTTTAGGGGGGCAAGCTGCCAGGAGGAACCACCACGGGACCCAGCTGCTGCTTCCTGAGGGTCCCTGCGTGCTGGCCTGCTTGGTTAGGCTTTGCTGGGGTCTCTCCAGCAACAAGGACTGTTTTACTCCTGCCCTTTTTATTGCTTTATGGCTTACCAGCGCCTCGTGAGCGCTACCTTCTAATTTCCCTGGAGGAGAAGAGAGGAGCTGGCCCTGTGGCAGTACGTCGCTGCGAGGGACTCCCACGGTGTGCGACTCCCCGACTGAGCTCCTTATTGAAGCGGGATCCCACCCCGCATTTGTGTGCACTCGAGCGGGAGCCCAACCCGCTTTATTATTTATTTTTCGCATGCTCACCCCGCTTATGCTCGATTCTGGTGGGTGCCTACCCCGATTTGATTTAGGTGAAGAGCGGGTGCCCACCCCGCATCGCTGCCATGACCGAAGAAAAATCACCGCCGCAGCCCAGGAGTGGTGTAAACGTTGCAGGGCCGCTGCTGTCGAGACCAGGAAGCCAGGCGGCCCTGCCTGGTTGTTGGCGGGGCCGCGTGCCGAAGAGGGAGTTGCCAGCCGGTGATGAGAGGGAGGACGGGAACCTACCTCGCCTCCCAGGACATCCCGGAGCCGGAAGAAGAGTCCAGGCAGGAGCCCACCCCGCACTGGGCGGTGCCCGGGCAAGCCTGCGATTAAGCGTGGCTCCCGTGTGGAGAGGAGAGCCCCGCAGCCACAGAGGAAGTTGGAGCACTCCAGCTGCCCCCATCGCCTGCCAGGAGAGCCCCAACGGCGAAGAGGAAGACCTGAGGAGCATCCCCGAGCCCGGTGAGTGAGGGCTGGGCGGGATACTCTGACCGGCAGCTCCTTTCTATGAGCGGGCCCTCCATTGCGGGCCGCTCCAACGTCGTGTGCATAGTTGTCCCTAGGGCCAGTGGTGCCCGTGCTGGCTGAGTGAGGAGGGCTCCGCCTTCTGCTGACTGAGCGGCCCTGCACCTGACAACGGGCCGCTCCAACAGTGCCTAAATTGTTCTCAGGACCTCAGTGAGGGGCCAGGGGCAAAGTGGTGCGTGAGTGTGCATTGCTAATTTCAGCTGCCCTGTGAGAGTACAGGCACCTGCAAGGTAGGGGCAGATTTTTGGTTGAGGAGCCCCAGTGAGGGCCCAAGAGGCACCAGTAGTGCCAGACAGTAATTGCTCATTTTTGCAGCTGCCCTGTGAGAGTGCAGGCAGATGCGACCTTGGGGGCATTTCCTTTTGAGGGCAGTTGACACAGGAAGTGCCAGTGCCCACGTTTTTACCTTCACAGCTACCCAGCAATTAGTGGGCAGCTGCCACATTTAGGCCTGCTCATTTGTGCCCTTTTGCTTGGCTGCTTCTGCAACCCACCCTGACATTCTGGACGTTGGGCATTTGAGCCCCTGTGAGAGGCCAATGGGCCTGGGGCCAAGTTCAGTGCATTGTGCCCCTGATTGGGGCACACAGTTTTTATGCCAATTTATTTCCTAAGGTGTTTACGCTTTTGATGCCTAATGTGATGCTATGGTGCTTATGCATAATGTATTTATGCCCCTGAGGTTTATGCAGGATATGTTTTATACCTAATGCTAATGTGATAATGCTGAGGTCATTATTGTGCCAGTAATTACTGGTTGTGTCCTACGTCTACAATAAATCTTACTTTTACTATTTCGACTAAGTGATGATTCTGACTGTGGTCCATGTGACCATGTCTTTGTGTATTTAATCCTCTGTAAATACTGCCCAGTGCCAGTTGGCACAGTGTATATTGTGTGATTACCATCTAATGTGTTTTATGATAATACAAAGGCTATTTTGATATAACCTTGTGTGGAGTTCCTTTTGTGGTGCGCCTAGTGTGTTGTTGGTGTGTGTGTGTGTTGCACAAACGCTTTACACATTGCCTCCGAGATAAGCCTGACTGCTCGTGCCAAGCTACCAAGGGGGTGAGCAGGGGTTATCCTGGCGTGTAACTCCCTTGCCCTGACTAGAGTGGTGGTCTCTGCCTGGCTTTAGCGCAAGCCTTAGCCAAACAGAGATCCCATTTCTAACAGTGCAGAAGGTAGCGCATAGCTGGTAATAAGTAAGTACGTCAAGAAGTGTATGAGCAGGGTCATCTGAAATGCATTGTGGAGGGATGAAACGGCCATCCGGGTAAAGATCGCCAATTATGTGGAGTTGAAGCCACTGTAAGCGTCAGAGGGCTGTAATCATGGGGTGTCCTGCCAATACTATGTTCAGGGCATACATTCAGTCCAAACATTCCCACAGTCTTAGCTATACCACAACCAAATTGTGCAAGCCACAATGTCAATCTCAGCCTGAGGTCTTTTGACAGACAAGAATAGAGCAGCACCCAATGGGCAAGGGGCAGCATTGTGAGACTTAAGAGCTGTATAAGGCTGGAACAAATCTCAGGTGCAGCCAGAAGTGGGTGAACTGCACCTGTGCACCACAAAAGTAGAGGTCCATGTCTGGGACACACAGGCAGCTCTGATCAAATGAAAAGGTCAGCATTTCCCAGGCCACAGCAGTTGTTTTCCTGCTCATGCTAGAGTTAGCAGATTGGATCTAAGATGTTTATGAAGTGTACCGTGAAAGGAATTGGGATGTTACTAAATAAGTAGAGAAACTTGAGGAGCACCACCATTTTAGCAATAGCATTTCTCCCTCTGATAGACAATGACAGCCTGGTCCAGATCACCACACGCTCTTCCAGTCATGTCATTAGTCTTCCATAATTCGCCCTCCAAAGTTCATCCAGGTCTCTGCTGAGCCATATGCCAAGTTAGCAGACCGGTTCTGTCGCCCACTGCCAGGGCTACCCAGAATCAAAGAATTTCGTTGCTGGGGTGAGCGGAAATATTATAGATTTGGACAAATTAATAGATATCCTAGCTTGTCCACCAAAACGGATGATTTCAAAGAGTATTGGACTGATATTATTGCTCGGTCTCGAACATATAGGCTAATATAATCTGCATACCTCAAAACAAGGATCCTTCTGGCAGTGAAGGCAAGACCCCTGTGGAAATTGTGTTGTCTTAGTCTGGCCACCAACGGCTGCATTGCGATGGCAAATAGTATCGGTGACAGTGGGCAACCATGTCTGGTGCCTCTGGATGTAGGGAGGGAAGAAGTTATCTTGCCATTGACCCGCAGATGGGCCGTGGTAAAGTATAAAGAGTCTTGCCAAGCTCAGCAAATGGGTATTGATCCCAATGCAGAATAAAAAGGTACCGCAGACGGGCCGTGGGTACCGTATAAAGAGTCTGGCCAAGCTCAGGAAATGGGTATTGATCCCAATGCAGAATAGGGGCTGAAAAAGGTATGGCCACTCCAAAGAATTGAACGCCATGGTGGCATCATTCAGGACTGCTGTGGTACTGAGTTGGAGGTCAATAGTATGCATGAGTGCAAACAGGGTTTGTAGATTGAGCGCCATCGGGCGGCCTGATACAAAACCGGATTGGTCGTGTTGAACAATGTTCGACAAAAGGGGGAGAAGACGGGTTGCGATTAATTTGCCAGGATTTTATTGTTGATATTATTAATGGACAGCAGCCTGTAGGAATCACAGTGGTTTACCAGGTTTCAGCATGATGATGATTAACACCTCCCAGAGTGAAGACAGCAGTGAGCCACGAAGCAGAGATGCCTCATACACTGCCAAGAGATGCACCACCAGAATGTGAGAATACTCTGTGTAAAAAGATGAAATAAGCCGGTCAATACCGGGTGCTTTATCCCTTGGTAGCCTCACAATACAGACCGTATTATGTCCTCAACGATGAAGGGCATGTTTAGGTACTGACAGTGCGCATTCTCAAGCCGGAGAAGTTGTTTTTGTATCAAAGAACGCCAGGGCGGAAGAGTCATGTTACAGCGAGGCTTAGTAAAGGTCGATGTAGAACGTGACCATGGTAGATTGGATGGCATTGGGACTTGCGTGAACAGTATACTGGTCGTCTGACAGGTCCATAATGTAGTCACTTGCCCAGGGTTTCTTGAGGAACCTAGCTAGTGTTTTGCCTGCCCGATCACCCTTCCTGTAGCGTCTAGCGACCGGCACCTTCCCCAGGTAGTGTGTTTCCTGAAGCGCTGCCTCCTCATATTCCACTAATTTGCTCTTGAGGACCACTAACGTGTGCCAAAGTGATAACGTTTAGGTGTATAGATTTCCATTTCTAGTTGTGTGAGTTGCTCATGCAACGCCTGTAGTATTCCGGCTCGTTTGAAAATACATGCACCGCATATAACTACCTTGAACACCTCCCAGATACTAGAAGGTGAGTCAACTGATTATGCATTGGGTTCAAAGTATTCAACTATGGCTGGTTTAATTTCGGCTTTAAAGACTTGATCCCTGCGAATGTTTGGGCGAAGTCTCCAGGAGATGGCCTTCGTGCCTGAGTCTGGGGGATTTCAATCAAAACAGGAGCATGGTCCGATTGGGTTCTGGAAGGTGGCCAATAATAGTGGTCCAAGTAACTTCATCTCTTGTGACTAGCCACTACTCAGTCCTGGACCAGGTGTTGTGGGTGGATAAATGCATGTACCCTCTGTGCTATTAGCCTCCAAATGTCTGTTAAGTCATTGTTGTGCATTAGTGTGTGCAGCTGGGCTGTGGCTCCCGGGTGTGGACAGAGAGTATCACAAGATCTATCAGCATGTTGGTCAAATATCATGTTAAAGTCTACACCCACAGAACACCACTTATGATCCCGTGTTGGTGATCAAACTCCAGACTTCAGCAGAGCAACCAAGGTCACCCACATTGGGGCCATAAACAGAGGCTAATGTCCGAGGATGTCCCTGTAGTGTTCCTGCCTGTATAATTAACCTCTCCTGCTTGTCGCAAAGCACATGGCGAGTGTGCCATGGCACCCCTTTCCACATTAGTACAGCTATGCCCCACGCCTAGTTAAAATATACAACAGTGTGTATCTCAGCTACCCAACTGGCACAGAGGCAGGAGCGCATTGAATTAGTCAGGTGCAGCTACTATAAGAAGCATATATCGATGCAATGTCTATTTAGGTAGTCGAGTGCCAAGCACATTTTGAAGTGGATATTCAGGCCCCGTATATTCCAGGTCATACACATAATAGCGGCCATTATGTGTCCTGTAGGTTGTGCACTCAATGGTCTGTGCAGCCTGGCAGTATGAATAGTGAGCTGGTGGCAATCAGTGCCTGTGTAACAGGGTAGAAGGGAAACATTCCAGGAGGACACCAAAAGAGCCATGGTTACAACCCAGTTATCACGTAACCAGGTGGCCGAGGGAGAGGAATAAGGAACGGTTGCAAGAGGGCAGGATTGCGGTTCTGTAGAAGAGGTCCAACAGGTCCCAAGTTCTTTTATTCTAAGCCAGCGAGAGCCCACCAAGGGCAACGCGGCAGTTCCTGGGAAGCAAGTATGGTCTGTGTCTTGTGGTAATTAGTCATTGTTACAGAGGTGACTCCTAGCAGCCATTTCCAGGATTAAGGTGCACCTTGACGTGGGGCAGCCGCGGTGCTCCATTAGGGCGTAGGGGCGTAGCCCCACTAAGCCTGGACGCACCTCGTCGCAACAGCATACACAAAATTTAATTGAATTTATTTTATTTGCGCAGCGCTTCAATCCGGGTGGCGGGACACACCCGATTGAATAGGGAGTGCGCAGGGGTGGGGCTGGCTGGCTGGTCTGCTGAGTGACAGTCTGAGTCTGCAGCAGTACTGTCAGTGTGTGCGCATGAGGAATTTAGGGCTGCACCTAGCCAGAGTATGCGCGTTAGAGTAGTTCCCAGAGATGCTCTGATGGGAATGAAGGGGCCGGGGGAGGGGTCCTGCTTTAGCCGGGCTCCGTGGGGTATGAAAGGCGCCAGGTTGAGCAGTCTGTGTGCTCCCCTAGCCAATCCTGGTGCTGCATGCAGCGCCAGGATTGGCTGGTCCACCGCGCCGAAGGGCTGGCAATCCATTATTGGATGCCGCGCGTGGGTGGCACACAGGCTCAGGCTCAGCACTGAATGGCCAATCACTGTGTGACTTCAGCATGTGAAGGCATGCAGTGATTGGCCATCTGGACGCGCGCGCCGTGATCTAGTGTAGGGAGCGGGGGCTCTCGGTCTCAAGCCGTCGCCACGTGCACACAGGCAGCAGGAGACGTCCGTTCACGGTGACCGGTCCGACACTACCTGCACTTGAGAGTCCATCAGTCCAGTCGAGTAGAGAGACTAGAGAATCGAATAGTAGGTGCAGCCGTGTGCAGGCCGCTTGGCAATGGGCAGGCATATGACATGAGGGTGAGGGAGGAGCAGAGCAGAGTCCCGTCCGAGTGAAGGGGGGAGGCCGCGGAGGGGCCCTGCCTTAAATCTTTCATTATGTCTGTCAGTGAGTCTGCTGTGGCCTGGCCTTCTCAGAGTGTCTGAGTAGTCTGTCTGACCCTGGACCGTCGTCGAACTAGGGGGAGCGGAGCGGAGCGAGTATTATATACCAGAGACAATGTGTTCAGTCTTTTAGAGCCAAAAACCTCCTTTTCTTGGAAAAGAACAAAAAATGGTCCCAGAATAACTATATTTCGCCACAAGTAAGAACTTTCTCGAAGGCCCCTATCTTAAACCACCTCATATTTCACAAGTTTGACAAAACTTTTGTACAACTGATTGTAATTAATGTGCAATGCTGTTGATCTGTCGCATTTCACTCCTGGACGCTCTGCTGTGAACACGCCAGAGTCCTGACATCTGCAGTGTATATGTTGTCATTTTTGCAGACCATAATGAACGTGTTTATTTCTTATTTTAATGAAATACCAGAAGTACCGGCCCTCGCTCTCTCTGCAGAGATGTAAATCAGGGCCCCGTGTTATCCCCTCTCTGGCACCGCAGAGACACGAGGCCCTGAGATACACTAACGAGACATGCTATTAGTATGATTCCGGGACGGGGGCTCACACTCACATTAACCAATATGATTTGTCAATCCCGGGGAGAGGTTAAGGGCTGGAGCAGGGCCCGCAGGGCTGGGGCCCCGTCAGTTATCACCGCTCTAATCAAGTTATCATATAGTCCATCTTTCACAGGCCCGGGCACTCCTTTCAAAGACTCAACATGGCGGAAAAATTCTATCAACAGGAGCGGGGGTGCCCTGGGGGGCGGCTGAAATGTACCTGTAACCTTTGCGGCCCCCCGGTCCATGCTGGGGTTCACCGGGGCCAGCGCCATGCTGCTCCCCTTATTCGAATAGGCCTCAGTGGGCTCTGTGTGTGTGTGTGTGTGGGGGGGCTCATTCAGGACTGACACCTCCCGCCAAGTGGAAAACATCCTAGCAAAGGCCGCAGGGCTCTTTGCACACACACTACTACACTACACTACACTATTACACAGTGTGGGGCAGAGCAGGAGGAGGTCTCTGGCTCCAGGCAGCAGTCCTCTCAAAACACTCCGCTCGATAATATTTTCCGTCTCTTACGACTGTGACTAGACACCCATGTAGCTGGTTTTTTTCCTGCAGCTTCTTCTTCTGGTCTAGTCCTGCGCCTATCGTGCCGTGCCCGTATCCACATCCACACCAAAGGGGAGAAGGTCCGGGACTCGGAGCAGTCCGGACAGGCAGGCCGTGTTGCAGCATCATGCACGTTGGTGTAAAAAGCGATGACAATGTCGGCAACTTAGTACAGTGTAGCCCGGGGAGCATAGAATTGTGGTGTGCTGGAGTCGACGTAGTGTATTGGATATGTGCACTGTATATTACTCCCACACTGCCGCTAGATCTGTTATCTAGTAAAGTGCTATTTTGGACAGTTTAATTAGTCGGATTTTTCTGAAGCACAGTTAGGTTCCATTGCAATGCTCGAATTCGGTGTTTCCAGCGTTTTGGAACTTAAACTCCTTATGTTCTGCCCCCTTCAGTGTCTTAAAAGTTTGTTGGGCAGTCTGAAGTGATGCATCCACCTGAAGGTTAGGGGAGAGGGTGTAATGAGTCGCATGGCTGAGCAGGGGCAGAGGGAGATTTCTTCCACCAAACCTGACAGTGATTCATTTGTGTTGGTGGTTGCCAGTACGCGATGAGTGTATTTTTGTCCCTACCGGAGGCGCAGTAGTCCACTGATCGGTTCTGGGCAGGCCATCTGCCCTTCAACTGCTCATTCCTAATGTAGGCGGGTGCTGCCGTGAAAGGGTTCTAAGCCACAGTCCAGATATGCATTTTTAACATGAGTTAGGAATATACACAAAAAAACATTTTGCAATGAAAAGCTGTGATTGTGTCGTAGACTCTGTATCTTTCAGTGGTGGTGGTGGACATTCAACTCACTGAGCCATCCTGCTTGTTTATGAGTTGTTCGGTGCATAAGGATGTGTGTGTGATGATTGTGAATGTCAGAAAAGGCAGATACGAGGATTACACAAATGTGTCATATTTCAACCATTTTCTGTTCCATAGTCTGAATTCAGCACCTAAGCGTAATAGGACGGAATGTATGAAGCTCTGTGGTTATACTGAATAAGCAGCTACATATGTTATGCCATCTATTAATGTAATAACTGCACTTTCACAATTACTTTATTAACCTTCATACTTTCTCAAATTTGCTTGAAAATGCACGATTTCTCTTCTTTTTTTCAAATTTTTCATTGGGGTAACCCCCCCAAACCCCCTTATGGGGTTTGGGCTTTCTCGCTGCGCTCGCTCGCTACGGTGCAGTATGCAAATAACTTTGCGCCCCAACACTTTCAAATGTCACCAGCCGCCCCTGACGTGGGGGACAGCAGGTCACAGGAAAATGTTGTTGCTGCCCCAGGGTTCGAGAAATAACAGATTTTTCTGATGAGATTGATTCTAAGCTTGGCCGGATATACTAGAGAATAGCTGGTGCCAGCTTTCTGGAGAATGTGCTTCACTGGCATGAATTACCGACAGCCAGCCTGCATCGCCAGCGTGATGTCTGTATATAAGGAGATGGTTTGCATTGGTATTCGATAGTCTAGTGTTCTCTGGCAAGCTGCTGTATAGTGTCTGTGTCCCTGAAGTTTAATAGCCAGGTCACAACTGGTCTCACTGGGGCCGCGGGACAGGGACACGGTCCCAAGGAACGATGTGCATGCTCCACTATAAAGACAATCAATAAAGCGTCACCAAACAGGGCGCAGAACATCATCTCACCATATTTTTCAAACTTATCCATTGCTGTGGAATCAGGAATCCCAAGGATACACAGGGATCATGCTTTAAGATCTTAATTTTTGTATTTTGTGACCTCCAATACTTTTTACCTGCGATGGGGCTGCTCCCCGGTGGATGGGGATGTGTGGGTGTCTTCAATATCGGAGGTGCCGTGATCCAGTTGGTCAATGCAATCATCATGTTTCTCCACCTTTTCCTTGAAGTGGTCAAATCTGTTGATGAGGAGGTCAGCTTTGGAGTCAATGGTGCTGAGGCTAATTTTCGGGTCCATAAAAATAGCTTGGTTGTCCTGTGCGGATGTAGCCTCATCAGTCTCCGAGGTGTTCAGTGCTCAAGCCTGGCTCTGGATCGAAAGTGCGTGTATGGCGCCGACTTTTTAATATCATTTTGGCCTGCTTATGCTCAAGCTTGACACAAAAAAGAGAAGCTATTGCAGCACAACCATTTAACCTAGTTTGTCTAGACAATTAAGAACAGTATTGGTCATATATCAGAATAGTACCATAATGTAATTTCGGGTCTTTGCACAATGAAGGCGATAAAGGAACACCAGTCAGTTCAAAATAATCCAATCAGATCATCATAATGCGTTTCCTGTTTCCTTTATTAAAGTCCAAACATTAAAACTCCCAGCACACGATTAGCTGACGTGTTTCATCTGATACAGACTTTTTCAAGGAAAACATTTCGGATGTAGATGAACTCTAGTGAGTAGACGCAACATCAATGAAGCGCAGAAAATAAGAATGAAACCAAACTCCAATTAGGGAAACCTTGTTACACGAAATCCAAACAAAGATATATGTATCAATGCCAATATTAGTATTCAGCCATATGGTCAGAAACCCAGACCGCAGGGCTGCACCCGGCTCTGGTCTGGCCCGACATTAATGTCCCAATCCTAAATATAGGAAGCAAAACAACAAAAATTTTGCAAATCACTGTATTGTTGCTGCGCAGTCGGCGATATGTCCGGTCCTCGGTGGATAAGTATCACCTGGAGACTCAAAGGCCGGGTTCTCCAACCGGTCGATCGCGAGCTACCGGTAGCTCACGGATGCCCGGGAGTAGCTCGTGTAGCCCTTCTTGGGCTATTAGCTTTTCCGGCTCCATTTGCCAGCCCTCACCCAAACCAGCTGCTCGGATTGGAGCTAAGCTGGGGGTGGGGGCGGGCATAGAGGATGACGCTCCTCTCCTGGAGCTGCAGACTCATCTCATGAGAGTCTGACTCCTGTGACGTCATTGTTACCTGAAAAAGCGCTGGCATCGCACTGTCTGCCATTGTGCGACGGGTACCAGCGTGGAGCAGTACGGAGCAGAGACGTGACTTTGACCGCAGGTAAGCCCAATGGACGAGCAGATAAATAGTTTAGTGACGTTGGATTCTGTTCTTTTTATAATTGTGATGTTGAATAATGTTGAATAATTCCTGGTGCTAAACCGACACCCCAGGCACAGGCACAAAAAACGCGTGGAACAGAGGGCAGAAGGGCACAAAAAACGAAGCAAAAACAAGTGGAACAGAGGGCAGAAAGGCACAAAAAATGAAGGGAAAACGAGTGAAACAGGGCAGAAAGGCACAAAAAGCGAGTGGAACAGAGGGCAAAAAGGCACAAAAAACAAGGGGAAAACGAGTGAAACAGAAGGCTGAAGGGCACAAAAAGCGAGGGGAAAACAAGTGAAACAGGGCAGAAAGGCACAAAAAACGAGGGGAAAACGAGTGGCACAGCGGGCAGAAGGTAAAAAAAACGAAGCAAAAACGAGTGGAACAGAGGGCAGAAAGGCACAAAAAACGAGGGGAAAACAAGTGAAACAAAGGGCAGAAGGGCACAAAAAACGAGTGGAACAGAGGGCAGAAAGGCACAAAAAACGAGGGGAAAACAAGTGAAACAGAGGGCAGAAGGGCACAAAAAACTAGGGGAAAATGAGTGAAACAGCAGAAAGGCACAAAAAACGAGGGGAAAACAAGTGGAACAGAGGGCAGAAGGGCACAAAAAACAAGGGGGAAACGAGTGAAACAGAGGGCAGAAAGGCACAAAAAACGAGTGGCACAGAGGGCAGAAGGGCACAAAAAACAAGGGGAAAACGAGTGAAACAGAGGGCGGAAAGGTAAAAAAAACGAGCGGAAAACGAGTGAAACAGAGGGCAGAAGGGCACAAAAACAAGGGGAAAACGAGTGAAACAGAGGGCAGAAAGCACAAAAAACAAGGGGAAAACCAGTGAAACAGAGGGCAGAAAGGCACAAAAAACGAGGGGAAAACGAGTGGAACAGAGGGCAGAAGGGCACAAAAAACAAGGGGGAAACGAGTAAAACAGAGGGCAGAAAGGCACAAAAAACGAGTGGCACAGAGGGCAAAAGGGCACAAAAAACGAAGCAAAAACGAGTGGAACAGAGGGCAGAAAGGCACAAAAAACGAGGGGAAAACAAGTGAAACAGAGGGCAGAAGGGCACAAAAAACGAGTGGAACAGAGGGCAGAAGGGCACAAAAAACGAGGGGAAAATGAGTGAAACAGCAGAAAGGCACAAAAAACTAGGGGAAAACGAGTGGAACAGAGGGCAGAAGGGCACAAAAAACAAGGGGGATACGAGTGAAACAGAGGGCAGAAAGGCACAAAAAACGAGTGGCACAGAGGGCAGAAGGGCACAAAAAGCAAGGGAAAAAAGGAGTGAAACAGAGGGCGGAAAGGTACAAAAAACGAGGGGAAAACGAGTGAAACAGAGGGCAGAAGGGCACAAAAACAAGGGGAAAACGAGTGAAACAGAGGGCAGAAAGCACAAAAAACAAGGGGAAAACCAGTGAAACAGAGGGCAGAAAGGCACAAAAAACTAGGGTAAAACGAGTGAAACAGAAGGCAGAAAGGCAGAAAAAACGAGTGGAACAGAAGGCAGAAAGGCACAAAAAACGAGGGGAAAATAAGTGAAACAGGGCAGAAAGGCACAAAAAACGAGGGGAAAACGAGTGGAACAGAGGGCAGAAGGGCCCAAAAAACAAGGGGAAAACAAATGAAACAGAGAGCAGAAAGGCACAAAAAAGAGTGGCACAGAGGGCAGAAGGGCACAAAAAAACGAAGCAAAAACGAGTGGAACAGAGGACAGAAAGGCACAAAAAAATAGGGGAAAACGAGTGAAACAGAGGGCAGAAGGGCACAAAAAACAAGGGGAAAACGAGTGAAACAGAGGGCAGAAAGGCACAGTATTGGCCCTGATGAAAGTAGGCTTAAAGTCAATGAAACTGGGCGTGGGGGGTCTCACTGAAAAATGCGCGAGTTGCTTTGGGATTCAGTAGCTCACAATGATTTTCACTGGCCAGAAGTAGCTCTGACTACACAAAAGGTTGTAGACCCCTGCTCTAAGGTATAACCCTGCTAAACTGACCCCTTGTACCAGTTTAGTCTCCTCCGCAATTGGGTCTGTGGCGGCGAAAGAATCTTTTGCTCATGCTAGCCCATGGTCTATCAGAGCGCCCAGTGCAATCAGCGGAAGGTGTTGTTTTGTGTGGTGTTTCTGCCATTTGTGAGTTGTCAGTCACCAGTTGGTGTGTTCAGGTCCCACCACTCGCTGCAACGAGTCACAGGAGGACAAGAGCAAAGCTAATCCTCAGTGGCAGCGCCGGTGCAGGCCTTTTGTCAGTTTTGTTTTATTTTTAATGGTTCATTTGTTTTGTCTCTTCCCCGCCATGTACTTCGCCACGCGGCCAAACAACTGCCCCAGTCACGCCTCCACGAAAGGCCCGTAGTGGTCAGAGCTGCAATGCTAGTGTGTAAATGGGTGCAGGGTGTGCCATGTACAGCTTCTCCCCCGTACAGATGCTCCGTTTTCGCATAGTTGCGCTTTTTTTTGACGTAGCAGAAACTCTAATGTGGCAGTAAAAATGTATGAATGTAGAGGGGCCAAATTATATTTTTAGGGAGGGAATCTATTGGTTGGACAACAATACGGGGGTGCAGGTGGATGGGTTGTAGGAGTGGTACAGTTACCGAATTAGTAGATTTTTGTGACTCTTTTTACATGTGCTTATCGTGGTCAGTACAACAAATCAGCAGCCTTTTTCTTTCCTTTTTTAGGATGAACACATCATTGTGCTACTGATAGTGAAGAGAGCTCAGGTGTTGCAGACGGGAATGTTAGAAGACATGGTGTTGGTAAGTCATGTTTATTCTTTCTTGATTTGGGGTTTATATATCGCCTATTTCTTTTACAGGAATGGTCTGCTATGGAGATTGCAAAGCCACACGCTTCACAACTTCACCTACTTTCTCACACTGTAGCAAATTCAAACAGTTGGAGATCTAATAATGTAAAAACAAATTAAAAAGAAGGAGCAAAATAGATGCCGCTGCCACTCAGAGCTACGAGAACATTGCTTGACAGCCACTGCTGAAGGTCTACGTAGGGATGTCCTGACGTGCCCGATGACGGTGCAGCGTCAATTCTCGTTCCCCTGCTGGCAACTGTGGACTGTGTGTTATGTAACATTCCCTCGGTTGTAATGGTAAAAAAAACTTTTCACCAAGGTCCAGAATTTCCTACTTTGTAGACAACTTTCATGGGATAATGAAAAGGTATCACAGTGGTTGTGCCGGAACATCAAACTTGTGAAAACGGAACAGCAGATGTTAGTTAAATTGAAACATTAACGCACAGATGTCTATTATTTTCTCTTTGAAACAAAGAATTTCTGAAGTCTGTCACCCCTGTTAAAAGCACACGTCCAGAAAGGAAAACTAACATTAACGCACTGCTGCTTATTATGTCTACGTTCATGTTCAGCAGCAAAGCAAGCACTGCTTCTGGTGCTTTCATTCATAGTAATGAGGTTGAATACCTGGACATCTGCCCCTTAGGCCAGCTATCACATTTTGCTTAGTGTATATAAGTTGTTTACTTTTTAAATTATATAAATTTCATGTGAATGTCTGCTCAATACAGCTATGTTTGAGCCAAATCAAAGAACATAAACCTATTTTGACTTGTACTTGTGCAGATAATCAATTTACTTACTTTTACATTATCGCTTGACCTCTTCAGATGTGTCGCAAAACTGACCCCTTTGTCCTAAAAATTATTCCCTGAATGTTACCCTTTGTCCTGAATTTTTAGTCACAGCCCAGAATTAGCATACATGTTGGGTGGTTACCCTACGGCCAACGCTAAAGATAGATGCAAGTGCAGTACAACACAATAGAATAACATACATTTTTAGAAAGGGTGCAATATCTCCAAACAAACACATGGGGGAGCCTTTACATTGATAGTAAATACGACTAAACATCCGATTCGATTTTAAGAGCCTCGACATTGGATTGTGCTGCATAAATACTGGCCGCTATATAGGTATTATGATTTATGAAGCACATATTGACTGCCATGAGATGTGTCGTTTGAAGAGTCCCTGGACGCTATTAGTGACATGTAAAGTGGCATATGTAAGCAGTGACACGTCGTTCAATAGTTACTTTTTCACTCTTTTTAGACACGATGTGTTTTGCCCTTTTAAAATCTGCAACACTTTTGAACTTGTGTACAATAGCTACTTAATATATCTCATTCTTGTTCTTATTTTACACTGGAAGACAACCCTGGCCAGCCCTCTTCTTTTTAATTGGCTCGCTTTGAATTTTGACCCTTATCACTTTCCCCCTACTATAGCATAAAACTTTATTCTCACACTGCAACCAGTGGAGGATATTTCACATTGGAAATATATATTTGAATCAAAACAGGTCGACTCAGAAACAGCTGTCAAGTAATTTAAAGCATCGTTATGTATAGACGTAAACATACGCCTACATTTGAATCGTTTTTATCGTGTTTTGGGGTCTCAACCCATCACCACCATTTTCCTTCTAACAAAATAACTTGTGAGGTCTTTCTTAACATTTATTAACGGCGCATATTAGTGAAATTTCTATACATGGAAAACATGCTTGCTGGACTGTTTTGATTTCTAACCTACGTAAAAAGGCACCTTGTCACAATTACTAATGCCAAAGCATGCACTAAAAAATGTGTCTACCAGAGGCATAGCTTTCATTGGTGCAGCAGGTTCAGTGGCACCGAGGCCCAGAGGCTGTCTGAGGAGCCCACTGAGCCCTGCTTACTGACATATTTTATAATTCAACCAGCAGCCAGGGTGGCCGTACCATTTCTTGTCCTAGGGTCCGTGACTCACTGGCAACGCTACTCTTAACTAAACTAACAACTCAAACTGAATTGAAATTCAGTCTGCTATTGACCCACCTTCTCTCCCTCCCCCCCCCCCATTCTTGGTATGCATTTGGCTGTGTTCCTGAATATCTTCATGGTAAAGATATGTGATCCAGCTTTCACCAATATCTCTCAACCTTCTCACATCACCCTGGACAAAAACATGTCAATGAAGGACCACATCAAAAACTCAGCCAAAGGAGCGCTTTACACACTAACGGCCAGATTCATCAAGCTTAATTGCGCTCGCAAAGGGCCAGATTCTGAGAATCTGGCCCTTTGCGAGCGGAATTTTTGCATTTGGGATTCATCATCCCAAATGCAAAATTCGCTAATAAAGAATTCGCACATTTGCGAGGAATTGCATTTAAGGAATCTCTATTTGAGATTCCTTAAATGCAATTCATGAACCATTTTAAAATTGCGAAATCGCAATTTTGGGCCGCTATTTACCGCGAGGTCAAACCTCGTGATAAATAGCGAAAACTTAGAAAAATGCATTTAAATGCATTTTTCTAAGTTGCATGTTACACACACACATGTCCTTTGGACATGTGTGTGCGCAACACCAATGTAGATTACATTTCAAGGGTGCTACAGGGTGTCCTTTGGACACCCCTGGCACCCTTGAAATCGCATCCTTATTTGCGATTAGCAAATTGCTAATGAATGGGGAGTTATTCCTTATTTGCGATTAGAAATTTGCTAATCGCAAATAAGGAATGTGTAGGAATCGCAATTTATTTAGCGATTCCTACATGAATCCCGTTTTGCAAGTCCTTAATAGCGATTCCTTAATAATCGCTATTAAGTACTCGCAAAACGGCACTATGATGAATCTAGCTGTAAAACCACTCAAGAAAATCAAACCATTTAATTCCCTCACATTTTTTTTTATTTTACAGAGTTTTATATAGTGCAAACTAGACCCGAATCGGGTATCAGAGGGCTTTACATAGCACCCGTTGCATTAGATGAGGACACATACATTCTTTTGTTAGGCACGGGGAGATTAAGTGATTTGCCCACAATCACAGGATGTTTGGCGTCATTGCCGAGACTTGAACCCAGTTCCCCAGATTCAAGGTCGACTGCCCTAGCCGTTAGGCCAACTCCTCTCTCCATGATCTTAAGACAGTAGGACAGTCACTAGTCGTCTCTAAACTGGACTATGGGAACACCAACTTCAAAAGGACGCCGAAAATTCACCTCGCCCCCTTAAGAACAGTTCTCAACATGGAATCCCAGCTCCTAACAGGTTTTAAATGGTTTGAACACATCACACCAGCCCTCAAGATCCTCAACTGACTTCCCAGCTAATGAAGATGTATTTACACGACTGCTTGCATCACCGACAAAGTCCTTCACACACATACACCCAACTATCTAGATAACAAACTTTCGAAAGCAGGAAGAGCCAGAACTCTGAGAAGCTCCAACTTACTTCTTCTCATACCTTCCAAACTGAAAAGGAAATCCACCCAGACCCACTCTTTTTCTGGAAATGCACCTAGGATATCTAACTCACTCCGTAGAGAACTCCGCTGCAACTCCTCCTTCTTCTGCTTCAAAAGGGACCTGAAACACCTTCTCCTCAACAAATACTTTAACACGCACGCTAACTGAACTGTGTTCCTATAGCTGACACTCTTTCTGACCAGACCCTTTGCAACGGTCGGTTGTTTGATTGTTTCAGCTGTCTAATATGTAATTTACTCCATTAACTCACGCTGTTCTAATTGTCCACTTACTGTAACCACCCTAACTGACTAACAATTCTCTTTGTCTCTCTATATGCATGTACTTAAATCTAAGCGTCTCACATTTTATATAAAGCGCTCTGATACCTTCGGTCTAGCCTGTGCTATTTAAAACCTATAAATAAATTACTCTAGAGTGTGAATTGGGAGGTTGCAAACAGATTCTCATCTTCTTAGTGTTACTGCTGAGTGATCTTTTTTCTTGTTCCGTTAATGCTATTTCCTTTCCTTTATCCGTGCAGTATCTAACACCACAGACTATGGAATCCTTCTGGCCAGCATGAAGGCCCTGACTTGCATGATAGAATATTCTTTAATTGAATTACCTTCTCTTGGACAGAATTATCTTTCTTCAACATGTTACACCTCTTGTGGAGGCTTTGTCGGGTTCTGTTAGGCAGTTTATATTCTTGTCTCTGTTTCTTACCATGAAATGCACATAATAATTGTCAATCCACAATTAGCTACTTGCAAATTCCTCAGTGGATAATTCCATACGCAAATTAAAGTATGACCAATGGACTTTCCATGGGGTCAACAACTTCTGAAATCTTATTTTGAACCAAACTTAAAAACCAGCCAAATTGTTTCACTCCCACGGGAAACTTCTTCAGGGCTCTAGAAATAATTATTAACTGTCATGGTGAGGATTCCTGACACATAATCCACAATCTAGTTACAGTACCAAATACCTCTCATCTAATTTCAAAGCTTAATGGCGGCTATTCAACAGCCACAGGTGTGATCACACCCTTCTTAATTACAGGGTGCGCCTATTAACTTGTTGTTTTAATGTTTACTTTGTAGGGAATATATATAAGTAGTGTAATCACCTACAAACTATCATTGTTAGAATTTTATAGTCTTGATGAATGGATAATTAGTATAAGCACAAAAGTTGAAAAACCAATGGTATTTGTATGCTTTACCTTATTCATCGGATTACTTTTACAATTTCCTAATAGGTGATTAATAACATTTCATTGAGAATGTTGGAGGACATTATTTAAAAAAAAATTATTGACCAAATGTTTTTATTTATGTAAAAGGTGTATCCGCCTAGTGCGCTGTGTGGGATAGACATTGTGGGCTGCTTCATACTCTTCTTGGTGAGAAGGAAAGAAAGACTCCAGTTGAACTATAGGATTATCATTAGGAGTCAATCACAGATTGTGTGACTCTACACAAAAAGAGCCCCTACATATTCCACATCCTGTGCAAGTAAAGACACTCCAAAAGGACGTCCATATTCTGTAAAACTATACCTTCTTCATTCGGAGGATGTAATGATGGATACTCATCACCAGAGCACAACCATAATTGGACAAGACACTTGGAAAGTAGTTCAGAATGTATTACTTGTAATATAATGTGTGTGTGTTAGTTAATTGCCTATGGTATTATTCTTCTTGTATGTTTATGCCAATTGCATCTATTTTTGTTTGATACCATCGCCACCCACTCTGTTGTACCTCTGTTGCCTCTGATTATGTCTATCCTGCTGAAAGCAGTTTCTTGTCACTTTCTCTGTAACTATGGGATTCTTTACTATGGCAGTGGAACCACCAGTGACAGGATGTCTGTGGCAGTCCCATCACTGACAACCCTTTGGTCTGTCCGCCACATTACAATTCTGGCGGTCAGATGGACCACCGCCTGTGCCAGGATCAGTGATCCCAACGGGGCAGCAGTCAGAATCGTGATCCTGAATGAAGGCGGTGCCAAGGCAGGCACCCTGTCCGGATTACGACATCCCTTTCACACAGCCTTTTCATAGGGGTCCGACCGCCATGAAAAGGCTGTCGGAAAGGGAACTTGGGGGTCGCTAAAGGGCCCCTTCCTTTGTGGGCCACTGCGGAGTTGCCCTATGGGTACATGTAGTGCCTCCACTCACCTCCATACATCGTGTGCCTTGCACCACATAGTGTATGTATACGGTAAATGCATGAGTTGAACAGTATGCTAATATATAACAAGACAGGCATTTGGTGTTTTGTCCTTGATATTTCTAAACAATAAAATGTGTTATATAAAAAAAATGAAATGTTCTTTCTGTCTCTACAGCAACCCAACATAAGCTAAAATCGCACAACTTTGGTGCTTCCTACATTGCATTTAAGGAATTGCAGTTTGCAATTCCTTAAATGCATTCGCAAAATAAGAATCGCAAATTTAACGATTCCTTATTTTGCGTGTGGGTTTTTGTGTGCTACATAGCACACTGCCCAAATTGCGATCACTGAAATTCTGCGAATTTCAGCATTTGCTATCGCAATTAGGCTTCCTACATATGGCCCTAAGACATTTCTCTCTCTCACTCTCTCTCTCTCTCACACACATACACACACTCAAACACACACACTCTCTCTCTCTCACACGCACTCTCTCTTTCTCCCTCCCTCTCTCTCTCTCTCACACACACACACACACACTCTCTCTCTCTTTATCTTTCTTTCTCTTATCTCTTGATGTGTTGCCTTATAGGAAGATGCAAAGAGAGACTGTTAGACGGACCGGGAGGGTCGGCCGAGACTACGGGGAGAGGTCTCCGGGGAGAGCCGTCTCCAACGACTGTACAGGTAAGTAACTTCCCCCCCCACAGACGGACACCACACAAGGTTGAAGGTTAGCAAGACTTTATATGCGATTCTTAGGTTACGATGATGTGATACAAGGAGGTCTGGACTCAGGGGTCCCCTCGGTTCTAGTCTCTGGCTTAGGAAAGGGGTAGCGGGACAGTCTTTGTTACCAATGAGTGGAAAAATAGCTCTCAATCCTCGAGCTCGGCGTTCTAGATGATCGGGCCGCGGCGGAGCCAGCAGGTCCCGAGATGGACGAAGGAAAAACGACGGTCCGCGGCGGAGCCTGCAGGTCCCGGTGAAGATGACGGTTACAACGGTCCGTGGCCACGCCAGCAGGTCCCGACGACGATGAAGGATATGAAGGTTGCGAAGGCTGTGGCAGCGCCAACAGGCAGGACGATGGTGCACAAGACAGAGCTACGGCAGCGCCAGTAGTCCGTCAAGGATGAGTTCCTCTTTACGTCTCTCGACTCCAAGATACAACTGCCTTCCTGCTCTGGAGCTGCCCCAGTTATAGGGCTGGCGTGCTTTGATGTCCGGACCCTCGCACTTGGAGGTCGGGAGGTCCGGGATGAGGGAGTCCAGACACCCAGCAGGGGGGTGGAGCCAGCACCCGGGGAGGCGATGGGCGAGCGGCACTTGGCGGGGGAGAGCCATCGGCACCTCTTTCTCCCATTGACTTGCCAAGTAGCCCGCTCACCTCCTGGGTGGAGGGTGGTGCCGGAATGTCTGAGGCCGGGCCAGGCCCAGGGTTGAGGTCGATCGGGGGCCAGGCGGCCTCGTGGTGGAGTGTCCAAGATGGCGCCCTAGGCTGGGCGCGTGGGCCGGCAGTGGATCGGACCCACGAGGTCAACATGCTCGAGGGCAGGGGTCCCTGAGGGGACGGAGGACGTGCAATGGTGGTGTGTGGTACTTGCGGGACTGGACTCAGGCCTGGTTGGGCCGGGGGAGAGCGGCCCTTCATGTGGCCTGTCCAACATGCGTCCCCCCCAGCTGAAGGCGGGGAGAGTTACCCATCCTCTTGGGGACTCTCCTCGTCGAGGCGGAAAAACCGGGACAGGCCATCCGCGTTGGCGTGCTCTGGCCCAGGCCGGTGTTCGACTGTGAAGTCCATACCTTGCAAGGAGATGGACCAGCGTAGCAACTTTGGGTTTTCCCCCCGCATATGCATCAGCCACTGCAGGGGTCGGTGGTCGGTCTGCACCCGGAAGTGGGTGCCAAAAAGGTAGGGCCGGAGCTTCTTGAGGGCCCATACCACAGCGAAGGCTTCCCTCTCTATGGTGCTCCAGCGTTGCTCCCGTGGTAGGAGTCTCCGGCTGATGAAGGCCACCGGTTGATCAAGGCCTTCGGTGTTCACTTGAGACAGGACTGCCCCAATGCCCTGGTCGGAGGCGTCCGTCTGGACGACGAACTCCCGGCTGTAGTCTGGGGCCTGGAGCACAGGGGCGGAACACATGGCGGCCTTCAATTGTTCAAATGCAGTTTGACACTCTGGGGTCCAGTTGACTTCCTTGGGCTGATTCTTTGACGTGAGTTCTGTGAGGGGCCCCACTATGGTACCATAGTCTTTCACGAACCTTCGGTAATAGCCCGTGAGGCCCAGGAAGGCTCGTACCTCGGTTTGGGTGATGGGGGGCTGCCAGGCCTGGATGGCGGCAATTTTCAGCTGTAGAGGGGCCACTAGGCCGCTTCCCACCTGGTGTCCGAGGTAGGTTACAGACCCTTGCCCAATTTGACACTTGCTGGCCTTGATCGTGAGGCCGGCTCGCTGAAGGGCTTGCAGCACTGCTCGGAGGTGGTGGAGGTGCTCGGTCCAATGGTGGCTGTATACAGCGATGTCGTCTAGGTAGGCGGCGCTGAATCCTTCGAGCCCCGCCAGGACCTGATTGACGAGCCGTTGGAATGTTGCTGGGGCATTCTTCATGCCGAAGGGCATGACCGTGAAATGGTAATGGCCATCGGGGGTGGAGAAGGCAGAACGTTCTTGTGCCCGGGGTGTGAGGCCGATCTGCCAATAGCCTGCTGTCAGGTCGAAGATGCTGAGGTAGCGGGCAGCTCCCATTCGGTCGACTAGTTCATCTGCCCGGGGGATGGGGTGTGCGTCTGTTCTGGTGACCGCATTCAAGCCCCGGTAGTCGACGCAGAACCGGAGTTCGGGTGTGGTGCCGGGGGCAGCTGCTTTGGGGACCAGTACGACAGGGCTGGCCCAGGGACTGTCTGAGGGCTCGATGACCCCGAGCGTGAGCATCTTGGCTACTTCTTCCTGGATGCAGGCCCGTACCCGATCTGGCACGCGGTAGGCCCGGTGGCGGATAGGGGGGCTGTCCCCGGTGTCCACATCGTGCACACACCAGGAAGTGACACCTGGGGTGAGGGAGAACAGGCTGGCGAACTGTGATAGGAGGGCTTGACACTCTTGGCGTTGTTCTCTGGTGAGGGCCTCCGAGAGCCGGACCCCATCCACGGAGCCGTCTTGCTCCTGAGTCCGTAGGCGGTCAGGGAGAGGCTCGGAGTCTTCTTCAACCCCATTGTCTGTGGCCATCAGGAGGCTGAGCTCTGTTCGCACAAAGTGGGGCTTTAGTCTGTTAGCGTGGAGGACCCGGAGAGGGTTCCGGGAGGATTCCATGTCGATGAGATAGGTGGCAGGACCCTTGCGCTCGATTACTTTGAAGGGCCCCGTCCATTTGTCTTGTAGGGCGCATGGCTCAGTGGGGGACATCACCCATACCTGTTGGCCAGGTTCGAATTCAATGGATGAGGCATTCTGGTCATACCATTTTTTCATGTCCTCTTGACTGGCCTCTAGGTTGGCTTTCGCTAGTTCTCTGAACCGCCGGGTCTGGTTGCGGAGGGTGAGGAGGTACCGGAAGACATCTGGAGGGTTCTTTAACGGAGGCATCTCCCAGCCCTCTTTGACTAGGCTGAGCGGCCCCCGCACTGGGTGTCCATATAGCAGTTCAAATGGGCTGAAGCCTAGGGATTTCTGAGGGACCTCTCGGTAGGCGAAGAGGAGGCACGGCAGCAGCACATCCCACTGGCGACGGAGGGGCTCTTCCAACCCCCCGATCATTCCCTTTAGCGTGCGGTTGAACCGCTCAACAAGTCCGTTCCCTTGGGGGTGATAGGGGGTCGTGAATCGGTAGGTGACCCCGCACTGTTGCCAGAGGGATTTCATGTATTTAGAGATAAAGTTCGTGCCTCTGTCGCTGACGACTTCTCGGGGGAAGCCCACACGGGAGAAGATTCCCATCAGAGCCCGGCCGACTACCGGGGCTGTCACAGTTCGCAGAGGAACAGCCTCAGGGTAGCGGGTGGCGTGGTCCACTAGCACCAAGATGAATCGATGGCCTTGTTTTGTGCGCGGGTCCAGGGGCCCCACAATGTCTATTCCGACCCTCTCAAATGGGGTAGTGACCACAGGGAAAGGTTGCAGTGGGGCCTTTAGTTTGCGGCCGCTCTTTCCACTGGCCTGGCACGTGGGGCAAGATCGGCAATGCTGGTGCACATCGTTCCTCATTTTGGGCCAGAAGAAGTGGGTCACTAGGCGACTGTAGGTTTTATCTTGTCCCAGGTGCCCTGCCAGGGGGACATCGTGGGCCAGGTTTAGCAGAAAGTCTCTAAAACGGAGGGGCACCACTAATACTCTGTTGGCCCCCAGCTCGGCGATTCTTTGCTCGCTGTACAGCAGATCATTGTCCCAGTAGACCCAATGAGTTCCGGAGGTATCCCCTGCGCTCTGGGCGAGCGCTTGCTGGCGGAGTCCCTCGAGGGAGGGACAGGTCTTCTGTTCTCGGCGAAATTGTTCTTGCGTGGGCCCCCCCTCTTGAGGCCACTGGTCGAGGTTAGCGAGGTCGGAAGGTTGAGCTGGTTCGGGGGGGATGTCATGGTCGGTGGTTTCGGCGGGGGCGACCGGAGGCGGTGGCGCCGGCCATTCGGGTTCTTCTGGGCGGTGGTTGGCACGGGCGGCCATGGACCGGGTGGTGACGCACGCCCAGTCCGGGACGCCTAACATCCCCAGGTGTTCTCTTCGCTCCACGGCGGCCCACGGAGAGCTTTCGAGGTCATTTCCAAGGAGGCAGTCTACGGGGGCATCGTCTCGGACTGTTACTTTCAACATGCCGGAGACCCCTCCCCATTCGAAAGGGACGCAGGCCATCCGACACAGACTTTCCGAGTTATCGGCTGATCGTACAGGGCAGAGAATGTTCGGTAGATACTGTTCTGGGGTCACCAGGTGACAGCGGACGGCTGTGACACTGGCCCCGGTGTCACGAAGGGCTTCGGCCCGGCGTCCATTGATGCTCACCCATTGGCTGTACTTCTGGGTGTTAGCGGGTAGGGGGACCCGCGGGACCATGTCTTTCCCCCCTAAGCATGCGAGAGCCATGGCGGCTGGCTCCCACTCTTGATGCTCTTGTTCGTATTCTTCCTGTTCCTCGGAGATCTGTTCCTCCCCTAGGGCCGCAGCGGCCACTTGGCGGGGTCTTGGGCTCTGGTATTGCGGGCAGTTTGGGTCGTTTGCATAGTGGCCTACTCGTTGGCATCGGTGACACGTGACATTGGCTCTGTACCCCGGTCGCGCCGGGGTGCCGCCCCGGTTGGCCGGGGGGGTGGTGCTGGTAGTGGGGGCGACCGGAGCGTTGTCCCTTCCTCGTCCTTGGCCCCCTCCTCCTCCTCTTGGTCGGTGCTGACCATTGTTGTTCCGGTTCTGTTCGTAGGACCCATTCCGGCCCACTCTGGTGATCTCCCACCGGTCAGCTTCGGCCGCGAGCTGCCGGGGATCCGTTAACTTACTGTCGAGGAGGTGCTGGCGGAGCTCAATGAAGCAATTGTTCGACAGATGCTCCCATACCATCAGATTGAACAGTTGTTCGTAGGTCGTGACGTTGCTTCCTCTGATCCAGCCCTCGAAGGCTCGGCTAAAGTACGTTACATAGTCCACCCAAGTTGTACCCGGGATGCGGGTGCAGTCTCGGAACCTCTGACGGTACATCTCGGGTGTGAGGCCATAGCGGGTGAGGAGTGCCGCTTTCATATGGTCATAGGAGGTCATCTGGTGGTCCGGGAGCTGTAGCAGGGTATCGCGGCCCTCATTGAGGAATCTCCCCCATAGACCGGCTCCCCAGTCGCTTCTATTGATCCGGTGTGCAGTCATAGCGATTTCATAGGCCTTAAACCATTGCTGGATGTCGTCCTCTCGGAAATATTCTCGGACAACATCCTTGGGGATGTGTACCTTTTTGTCTGTGGTCCCTGAGGTGTGGGGTCGCTCGGGCACCCCTACTTCTTTATTCTGTTTGCGCAGGTTGATCTCGGCTAGGTTCCGTTCGTGTTCGTACGCCAGTTTCTTTTCCTCGAGCTCCCTTTGTCTCTGTTTCTCCTCTCTTTCCTCTCGGAGACGCAGGTGCTCTAAGTTGATTTTTTGTTCGGCCAACTTGAGTTCAACGTCCATTTTGAGTCGGGCCATTTCTAGCTCGTGTAGTCGGGTTCTTTCTCTTTCCTGGATCTCGTCTTGCGAGAGACCCGTTCTTTGCCCTTCAGGGGCCGTGGTGTTTTTTTCTGCGGTGCTTTGATCGGGGGTTCCGGCAGCCCCGGTCTCTGCCCAAGATTCTAGGGCATGCTTAAAATCGTCTTTGGTGCTTAGTCCGGTGGTAGCGATACCCAGTTCGATGCAGAATTGTTTTAGTTCACGATGGCTGTACTCCTCCAGTTTCTCCATTTGGAACTTCTCGGTTGATCCGCTTTCTTTGGTTGTCATTGTGATTTCGTCGTGGGGTGAGCTACTTTCTGTACGTTTATGCGGTGATTCGGATCGCGCCGCTGGCCACCAATGTTAGACGGACCGGGAGGGTCGGCCGAGACTACGGGGAGAGGTCTCCGGGGAGAGCCGTCTCCAACGACTGTACAGGTAAGTAACTTCCCCCCCCACAGACGGACACCACACAAGGTTGAAGGTTAGCAAGACTTTATATGCGATTCTTAGGTTACGATGATGTGATACAAGGAGGTCTGGACTCAGGGGTCCCCTCGGTTCTAGTCTCTGGCTTAGGAAAGGGGTAGCGGGACAGTCTTTGTTACCAATGAGTGGAAAAATAGCTCTCAATCCTCGAGCTCGGCGTTCTAGATGATCGGGCCGCGGCGGAGCCAGCAGGTCCCGAGATGGACGAAGGAAAAACGACGGTCCGCGGCGGAGCCTGCAGGTCCCGGTGAAGATGACGGTTACAACGGTCCGTGGCCACACCAGCAGGTCCCGACGACGATGAAGGATATGAAGGTTGCGAAGGCTGTGGCAGCGCCAACAGGCAGGACGATGGTGCACAAGACAGAGCTACGGCAGCGCCAGTAGTCCGTCAAGGATGAGTTCCTCTTTACGTCTCTCGACTCCAAGATACAACTGCCTTCCTGCTCTGGAGCTGCCCCAGTTATAGGGCTGGCGTGCTTTGATGTCCGGACCCTCGCACTTGGAGGTCGGGAGGTCCGGGATGAGGGAGTCCAGACACCCAGCAGGGGGGTGGAGCCAGCGCCCGGGGAGGCGATGGGCGAGCGGCACTTGGCGGGGGAGAGCCATCGGCACCTCTTTCTCCCATTGACTTGCCAAGTAGCCCGCTCACCTCCTGGGTGGAGGGTGGTGCCGGAATGTCTGAGGCCGGGCCAGGCCCAGGGTTGAGGTCGATCGGGGGCCAGGCGGCCTCGTGGTGGAGTGTCCAAGATGGCGCCCTAGGCTGGGCGCGTGGGCCGGCAGTGGATCGGACCCACGAGGTCAACATGCTCGAGGGCAGGGGTCCCTGAGGGGACGGAGGACGTGCAATGGTGGTGTGTGGTACTTGCGGGACTGGACTCAGGCCTGGTTGGGCCGGGGGAGAGCGGCCCTTCATGTGGCCTGTCCAACAGAGACAAACAATCATCTAAAAGAAGAAAAACAGCATAAAGTCATGAAAGAAGTTCAGCAGACATTTCTGCATGCCACACATGGACAGCATTTTTTGATTATGGTGGATTGTGGTAGATCTACTGTTCTGGTCCAGAAGTGGAAATCCTACATTCAACCTTGGGAAATTCTATTGTTCCCAAGTTGCAGGCAGTGTGTTATAGTAACTCCTGATGTAGCGGATGCACAGTAATTCATGTGTTGTTATGAATCAGCACATCCAGTGGGTACTGAATGTTGTGAAGGAGCGGCATCCTGGAAGCAATTATGTCAAGCCTAAGAATTTAGGGCCCGATGTAGGTAATTCATATTTACCGACTTTTAAATACCGAATTTTACCGATTCGGTATTTAAGAGTCGGTAAAAATGAAGGGGGGAGATGTAGGTAATTCAAATTTAAGAATTACCGAATCGGTAGGATTCGGTATTTACCGATAATCGGTATTGCCCATTGATTCCTATGGGCCTTGAAGCCCATAGGAATCAATGGGCAATACCGATTCGGTATTTACCGAATCTGTAAATACCGAATCCTGCAAGGGTGCAGGGGGTGTCACTTTGACACCCTCTAGCACCCCAATTCCGGACTTGTGTGCCATGTGGCACACAGACATGCCCTAAGGGCAAGTCTGTGTGTCACATTGCACAGGTGTGCATGCACAGACGTGCATGCACACCTGAATTCGGTATTTTACCACCCAATTGATTTGGGTGGTAAAATACCGATTCTTAAGGGCCTGTGGCATGTGGATTTACCGAATCGGTAAAAATACCGATTCGGTATTTTACAGAATCGGTAAATTTACTGAATCGGTAAATTTACCGATTCTGTAAAATGATGGCCCCTACATGCCAAATCCTAAATACCGGTCGGTAACGGCCGAAATCGGCCGTTACCGACCGGTATTTTCTCTCCTACATCTGGCCCCTAGTCTCTTTACAGTGACATGAAAACAGGGCGATGCCATCTGGGAGCTGAAACTATCACTCAGAACATGTCTATTTGCAAGAAAATCACAAGTGTTATGACTCCTGAAGAAGAGAACCAAAACCTCCACCAGTGCTCAGGGGCGAGAAATATCTTCAAGGCATTGTTGTCCTCTAGAACGCTGACTCTTTCTCTCACAGGACTACAGACTGGAAGACCTGGAGGAATAAAGAGCAGGTCAGGCTTACGTTGTTACACTTGTTATAGAAAATTCCCAAATTTGCATCATTACACCACATCGTTAAATTATGCAGCTCACTGCAAAATTACAGCTCAGGAATGCAGGAAGAACCAGAACATATCAGCTTTTATTTGCAGCAATTGTGTTTTTTGCACTTTTTTGGGTGAAATGCACCTTTGTGTCAAAAATTGACACAAAGACACATTTCGACATAAAATATAGTGCTAAATGAAAGATGCGCATTTTGTGTAATTATGCGTAATATTCCTGAAATTTTGCGGATTTAGGTGAAAGCAATTTGCGCAAACTTTTCAGACCTCTAAGATCTTTGAAGGCTTTGTTTCATCTGCAAGCACATTTCTGCCCATCTCTGAAACCTAATACTGTGAGTCCTGAGAAGTGAGAAAATGGCAGTAAGCTTACTTTGCCTGCAAATCATCGAACAAGTTAAATTCAAGGTGCTTTGCATTGCCCATATGGCGTTTTTTGGCGAAGGCCCGTCTTACTTCCAGAAAATCTTTACTTGGCATGTACCCTCTTGTAAACTAATATCAAGCCCCACCAAATTGGTTGTAGTTTCCAAAATAAAGAGAGCCAGTTGGGGAGGGAGAACATGGCTCTTTCCTATTCACATTAACTAGTTACCTGCTCATCAATTAGAGAACGCTAATGCTAAGACTCCTCGGCAATTGAGCACTGTATGAAAGTTTTACTTACTCACTAAGATGCTGCTGTGAAATAGAATTAGGGCCTGATTTCGAGTTTGGCAGACAGGTTACTCTGTTATTGTTGGGACTGAATAATCCTTCCACTGAAATCTAAACTAGGCCCTTAATAGTTCAACTGTTGGTTTTGCCAGATTTTTTGCCACTAATTTATCTTACTAATTGCAGCCCCTTTAAGCTTGGCTGAGATACACATGTAATAACACCGGTACCTAATTTATAACACCAATGCTTAATTTATAATACTTGTGCTTGTGCCTCTTCAGGGAGTTGATACCGTTGCCAAATACCAGTACCAACGGCATCTAATTGCCAGTACAGCCCTACACATGCTTTAATTTGGACTGTACTATGTGTCCCAAAGCTGTAAGAATGACCTGAGCACTCTGGTGTTATTATTTTAAATCATATATTTAATTGCTCAACACTTTGCCTATATTTGTTGTTTTAAATAATAGTCTGACAGTTCTAATATGTGGTGGACTGCTTTAAATATGTGCTGGTGTTAGGAAAAAAGATGGTGCTGAGCACTGGAAAACATAGGCACAACTTAAGCACTGTAAATATACCCCACACCTGCTACAGTGTGTTAAACAAGTGTGCCTATAAAAAAAGATTCTGGCTTGCAGGTGAGTGACCCATGGCAGGTGCTGATTGTTGTGTGTGAGGTGCTCTTTGTGACCTGATATGTGACACTGAAAATGCAATTTTGCGTTAACTTTTTGAAACGCTTTGCTGTCTACATTTTCTGATGTGGATTAAGAGGTGTACATGTAGTGCTTAATTTGAGCCGGTGGTTTCCGGTGCTCGGCTCCAGCATTTAATTGTCGACAACGGCACTTATCACAGCTGCCACCTGGTGGCGCTGTTTGTATAGTTTAGAGCTGAGCAGAATAGCAATTGTTTATGAATTCAGTCTGCATAAAAAACAACTAATACCTGCCGCCCAAGCTACGGGGCCTGGAATAGTCTGAATTGTCACACTTGGAGCAGTGTGCTGGTTAGTAGTTGTGTAGGAACTGTCTTTGGCAAAACTGATAGTGGCAATGGGTGGTGCAAGCTGGAGAGGCCTCCTGATTAGATTCCTGAAACTTCTGTTTTTTTTGACAAATTAAGGACTGGTGATGCCACCCCTGTATTGCGATGTCAGTATGCTTTCTAGACTTCAATAGTAATTAACATGATAACCATATTTTAATTTGTTTCATCCTGTCAAGTTTCAAAAGTGGTAAAGGTGGACATAACAACTGGATTTAATCTCTAAGCCCCATGGAAATGAAGTCCTTGCACTGACTTGGTTTTTAAAATGTGAGTCAGTTTCGGAGTGGCTATTCTGCCACTGTGGAACTTTCTCTATGGGCTGCGAAATAAGAGCTGATCTTACAGCACGGTGGACTGCCATCATATTATACTGCATTATATTATACCCTTTATAAAGTTCTTCATATCCTTGCAAGGCCTTGAATTGATCCAGTTTGCATTGAGTTCCTGAAGTTCTTTGGGATGCACAGATGAATGGGTGATAGCTGCAGTTGGACATGGGCGGGAGGTGTTTGGAGAAGTGAGTGAGGTTCAGAGCCATGCTTCAAACATGGTACAGTAGGCATCACTGCCCATAAGCTTGAGACGTTGCAGAGAATTTTAGGAATGACCAGTTTCTTAAATATTGAGACAAACCTGAAGTGTAAAACCAAGGTGTATGCTATGTGGAGTACCTTCATGAGCAACGGAGCCTCAACCCCTAGAGGAATGTTAAACAACCAGGGTATGTACACCATGTGGGTCAACCCAGAAGCAAGCACAAGTGCAGCCACTGGAGGCACTGTTACCAACCCAACAAATACTTAATCTCTTTCTGAGGTAAGCAGGTTGGGAGATTAAAACACATATGGAGGTACATAGCGCTAACATAGCCAAGGGGTCAGTGGGATGCTGTGTCTCTCTGCACCAAAAAGGGGGGTGGTCATCATAAAAGTTCCAGGAATTACCATAACAAAGTGTGCAGGGCAGGGATCCTGTAAAATGAGTAAAATGATGCCAAATAGGAAAGATAACAGCTGGTGCAGGAATGGAAGTTGGTAAAGCAAGAAGGAGAGGTACAGCTTTGTATAGACTGGAAGTGTGCCTACTGCTGTACACGTACACTTAATGAGTGTATTAAGAAATGGAAGAGCTCTCAAGGTTGACAATTCTGAGCAGTAAATATCCAATCTTTATAGACCAACATTTCACCTACTCATGTACGATGGAAGGAGATCTAGCTTTTGATCAGGTTTTGGTGCCACAAGCCCACTCATGCTCCTTAGGTTCCCAAAGTTGAAAGAGCACCAGTCTGGTTGGCCCTAATCTAGTCATGGATGAAACCAAAGTCAGACTGACACACTGCAAATGCAAGCATGAGAGACAAGCATTGGAAATGCAATAGGTCTCGCATTAGGAAAGTTTGAGCTATTGGTATTGTAAATGACACTTTTTTTATTTATGTGTTGGTTTTGAAAGTAGCAAAATTAATAGCTTTGTCAGTTACAATGTCAATAGTTTTAACTTTTGCAAATGTGACACCTATAGCATTTGTAATGCAATGTGTGTTGTATTTACGTGACTTAGATGTATTGATATTACAAATAACAATGGCTTTTAATTTTGTAAATAATTAATACTTAAATATAAGTTATTGTAATTTATAATGGCAATAGCTTAAACATTTGTAAATAACTTTTGTGAAGATTATGTTCAGTGTATTTTATTGTGACGACAATCCAAGAACATTGCATTTGCACCTACACACACAGAGCCACACACATGTAGATGTGGTGGTGGTGGATCTGGGGGATATGGTGGTGGTGGATGTGGTGGTGGTGGTGGATGTGGTGGTGGATGTGGTGGTGGATGTGGTGGTGGTGGTGGATGTGGTGGTGATGGTGGTGGATGTGGGGGTGGTGGTGGATGTGGTGGTGGTGGTGGATGTGGTGGTCGATGTGGTGTTGATGTGGTGGATGTGGTGGTGGTGGATGTGGTGGTTGTGGATGTGGTGAAAGTGGTGGTGGATGTGGTGGTGGAAGTGATGGTGGTGGGTGTGGTGGATGCGGTGGTGGATGCGGTGGTGGATGTGGTGGTGGTGGATGCGGTGGTGGATGAGGTGGTGGATGAGGTGGTGGTGGATGCTGTGATGGATGTGGTGGTGGTGGTGGTGGATGTGGTGGTGGTGGATGTGGTGGTGGTGGTGGATGTGGTTGTGGTGGTGGTGGTGGATGTGGTGGTGGTGGTGGATGTGGTGGTGGATGCGGTGGTGGTGGATGCGGTGGAAGTGGTGTATGTGGTGGTGGATGTGGTGGTGGATGTGGTGGAAGTGGTGGATGTGGTGGTGGATGTGGTGGTGGATGTCATGGTGGATGTGAAGGTGATGGATGTGATGGTGGATGTGGTGGTGGATGTGATGGTGGATGTGGTGGTGATGGTGGATGTGGTGGTGTTGTGGTGGATGTGGTGGTGGTGGATGTGGTGGTTGTGGTGGTTGTGGATGTGGTGGTTGTGGCGGATGCGTTGGTGGATGAGGTGGTGGATGAGGTGGTGGATGAGGTGGTGGATGAGGTGGTGGTGGATGCAGTGGTGGTGGATGCAGTGGTGGATGTGGTGGTGGATGTGGTGGTGGATGCAGTGGATGTGGTGGTGGTGGATATGGTGGTGGTGGATGTCATGGTGGATGTGATGGTGGATGTGGTGGTGGATGTGGTGGTGGTGGTGGATTTGATGGTGGATGTGATGGTGGATGTGGTGGTGATGGTGGATGTGGTGGTGGATGTGGTGGTGGTGGATGTGGTGGATGCGGTGGTGGTGGTAGTGGTGGATGGGGTGGTGGTTGTAGTGGATGTGGTGGTGGTGGATGCGGTGGTGGTGGATGTGGTGGTGGTGGATGCAGTGGTGGTGGATGCGGTGGTGGTGGATGTGATGGTGGCTGTGGCGGTGGATGTCATGGTGGATGTGGAGGTGATGGTGGATGTGTTGGTGGATGTGGTGGTGGTGGTGGATGTGGTGGTGGTGGTGGATGTGGTGTTGATGGTGGATGCGGTGGTGGTGGATGCTGTGGTGGTGGATGCGGTGGTGGTGGATGCGGTGGTGGTGGATGGGGTGGTGGTTGTAGTGGATGTGGTGGTTCATGTAGTGGTGGTGGGTGTGGTGGTGGTGGTGGATGCGGTGGTGGTGGATGCGGTGGTGGTGGATGCGGTGGTGGATGAGGTGATGGATGAGGTGGTGGATGAGGTGGTGGATGAGGTGGTGGATGTGGTGGTGGATGTGGTGGTGGTGGATGCAGTGGTGGATGTGGTGGTGGTGGTGGTGGATGTGGTGGTGGTGGAAGGGGTGGATGTGGTGGTGGATGTGGTGGTGGATGCGGTGGATGTGGTGGTGGTGGTGGATGTGGTGGTGGATGCGGTGGTGAAGTGGTGGTGGATGTGGTGGATGTGGTGGTGGATGTGGCGGTGGATGTCATGGTGGATGTCATGGTGGATGTGGTGGTGGGTGTGGTGGTGGATTTGATGGTGGATGTGATGGTGGATGTGGTGGTGATGGTGGATGTGGTGGTGGATGTGGTGGTGGATGCGGTGGATGTGGTGGTGGTGGATGTGGTGAATGCGGCGGTGGTGGTGGATGCGGTGGTGGTGGTAGTGGTGGATGGGGTGGTGGTTGTAGTGGATGTGGTGGTGGATGTAGTGGTGGTGGGTGTGGTGGTGGTGGGTGTGGTGGTGGTGGGTGTGGTGGTGGTGGTGGATGCGGTGGTGGTGGATGTGGTGGTGGTGGATGTGGTGGTGGTGGATGTGGTGGTGGATGTCATGGTGGATGTGGAGGGGATGGTGGATGTGCTGGTGAAAGCACAAGGAGGCAATAAGGCCTCAAAGGGTGCCTGGCATAACACCCTCTTCCCCTATTTCCACCCCCAAAAAGATTCCGCTGACCACATAAACCCATTACTGACGTGCCAAAGTCTAACCCAGTATAAGTATACCCTACGTGGTTTTCAAACAGTTGGTGTGCAGGGGTATAGATGCTGAAATTAAGAACAGAAGAGGACTGGGATGGATAAGCAAGGTCGGAGGTCAAACATGCCATCTCAAATTCTTTCGGGGTGGGGGCAAGGAACGCACGGCAGGAAGTGTCGGCCTGTGTCAAAGCAGCAGCCAGCTGGGAGATGAGCATGTGCCTTTTGGGGGTGGGCTGTTGCAGAGAGTGCTCACGTGACCTTCCTCAACACAAACAATGCACATTCAAACCCTCCAGGGGAGAAGGTGGGGAGGAGATGAACAATAAACCTCGGCCCTAAATGTGCAGCCGTGCTCCAAAGCATTCATTGGTTTTAATGAGGTAGAGCCACACAAAGACTTCACAGGACACCATCACTGAGAAGGAGTTCAAAACTCGGGTACACGTAAGGAAGAAAAAGTCTAATTAGTGAAGGGGTCAATCAAGTTTTAAAAAAATTAAGTAAAGCATACAAATGAACTCTGGAACACACAGAAAAAAGCAATTTTTCTAGTCAGCCGAACTGCAAACTGCCAAAAACAAAAGAGACATATCGCTCTCTAAACATCCAGCTTCAAGGAACCTGGCGGACCAAGAACAGTAGGTAGGTTTCGCAAGGGGGTATGAAAATGGCTACATTAACGCGCAGACAGGACCGCTCGAGAAGCCAAGGCAGGTGACAGTCTAGCGGTTTATGCTGCCTCTCCGTGACCCGTGACACCTACAGTCACAACATGCTTCGCAGGACAGTCAGCCGCCCACTGTCACTAATCTGTGCCCTGGCAACGTCTGCTATCACAGCTCCAGGCAGAAGAGCTAGATAAAACAAGCAAAGCAAACCAACAGGTCTCAACTTGTGCTTGGCCGGTGCTTTTTGCGGACGATATAAGACCCATAATACTACAGCGCCCCTGAGTAAAAAACAGTGTACATATTGGGACTGTCCACATTAGGTCTGTGGGCGAGACCTAAAAAAGCATTAGGAGGTAACTGCATGGGATAGAACTGGTGTTGTGGACTTCGATGTTGAGCCCGTCAGAGAAAAGACATCCAAAATATATACATATAAAAAGAAAGCACTGGCAGAGGGGAAGCTGGTGCCATGTCATTTTTTTTGTATTGCAAGCATACACTAACAGAAACAAATGTTAACTATATGCTGGCAATAAACATGTTAATTTAAAAATAAAAGCAAGCTCTGCATAGGAGTTTAGCATAACACCACGGGTGCTTCCTAGCAGACACGGTACTCGGAAAAGATAACCCCTATCTAGTTTTAATTTGCAGAGGAAAACAGGATACTTATTGGCACAGATAAAAAAGGTACTTATTGTAACCCGAAAAGATCGTTTAAACCCCCCAAAAATATTTAAAAATTGAAGAAAACGATATTGTCCCTGCAGCACTGGCAGTGAAGCACACTTGAGGCAGATGACGTGAGGAGACAAAATGCTATAAGAGAATACAAGCCGATTTGCTCAAGTACGGTGACTCACTGCCCCATATTGTATGATGTGGTGAGATTGACAGTTAAAAAGATCAATGGACGACAATTACTGACTCCGAGCCCCTCTAAGTATGCACACATGCACTGGCGATTTGATGATGAGCACGCGCATTTTAGGTCAATGCGCTTGCGCATTGACCTAAAAGCCACGGGCACAGCATCAAATCGCCAGTCAATCGCCAGTCTAGGTAAAGCTTATTTAAGCCCCTATAGAGCTTCGCCAGCTATGCGCATGCGCACAGCAGGCGAGCCCTAAAAATGTGAGAGGTAGGTTTCTGCTTGACAGAACAAGACTGAGTATGTCTGTCCTGTGTTGCCCTTTTTCCTCACACCTCAATGGGAGTCCAGGGCTTTCTATTAGATAACCGAGACCCTGACTTTTTCTAGTTTACTTGAAGAGGCACACTCTTGCACTTCTAGAATTTCCTCCCAAACAATTTCCACTATCCTTCTTAGTAGGAAATTAAACTTCAGGATAGAGCAGAAACATTGTGGTGAAAGGAGACTTACCCTGCTTTCATAATTTTGGCTAAAACGACAGCGTGGCATAGGTATGGTGGTCTCATGTTGGTCTATCATGATCCAGTTCTTCTCTGATCTGCGAGGTTAGTAAAAAACAGTTCTCATATGTCCCTACACTGTAACTATAATTCAGATCTCTGACCCTTCTCACTCACTTCCACCCATCCCCATTACATCTGTTCTCTCTTCTTCACATTTGCAGCCAGTACAAAACCCAGAATTAAATAGAAGGTTAAAGCTTCCCAGAGTTCATGCAGTTTTGGAAGTAGAAGAACTATCCAGCACACTATGTTTGGCACATTGATGCATGTCATGGCTTGTTGAGAGTGGGGCCTTATGTTCATTAATGTCACTTCAGCACCTCACCACCCATGGGGACCTGAAGGGGTGTAATAAAGGTCGCAAATGGTGTGGAGTACACGTGGCGCCAGGGGGCATCCTGAAAAACACATGCTATATAGAAAGTCAAACGTGTTCTTTGTGGAAGACGCCATGAGTTCCGAGTCCAGGGCGAGTTTCACCATTTATAAATTTCAGATTCAAGATGGTGGTCTTTCTGTTGGGAGTTACTGAAACGTTACAATATAAAGTGTGGAAGAGTCTTCTATGAGGGAGGGGCTGCTGGCCGTGATGGCTTTGTAAAGGATGCAGCTGGTTTTGAAGATGTTGCGGGCCAGTAAGGGGAGCCCATCCAGCATCAGGATGGGGTTGATGTGATCATATATTTTCTCTGGCCCTTGGTGAGACAATCTGCAGCATGTAGGATGCCACTAAGGAGTACCTGTGTGGAGTTTGAAAGGACATGTAGCAAGGGGTTGCTGCCATCTTGATTTGGGAGCATAAGGGCTTGAAAGGCAGTTTTGAAGTCGCTTTCTGGAATAAACAGTTTCACTTTCTTTATAAAAGAGAGCAGCTACCTGGCTGTCTTCCTTGAGGATGAGGTTTCTGGCCAGGGTGAATCCAAGTGACTTAGCATTTAGTAAAGGTTTGTGCCATTGAGCCAGATTTGAACTGTTTCACGTTTGTTGTTCTTGGCAAATAACAGGTATTCTGTTTGTTTGGGCTGAGCTTCAGGTAGGCCCTGGAACGCAGGTCTGGATGATGTGTCTGCAGTGTTTTAGAGGTACTGGATGTCGGAAGCAGAGGAGCCTTTCAAGTACAGTTGTGTATCATCTGCATATTGGTGAATCTTGGTGCTGATATTTATATGTAGAGCATCAAGTTGCTCCATGCAGAGGTTGAATATACCAGGTGACGGTATGGAAACTTGGTGACTCCTCAGGAGACAGAGATCTTAAAGGACCTGGAGGTGACCATGGCAATAAACTAGGATGAGTGGAAAGGAAGCAGTAGAACTAGTGAAGGACATTACTGCTCAATCCCATTCGAGACTCTAGGGTGCAGATGTCGGTGGGATGGTTGACTTTGAAGGAAGCTAAGAGGTCATATAGCATGCATTTCTTTGGGGATTAACTGCTGCGCCTTACGTGCTACAGGTTGAGTAGATGTTTCCTAAGAACTTTGTTTTAGCCTAACCAGATTGTGCTTGTTATATTGGTAGAGGTATCCCACTCCCAAAATAATGACTCCATTTCTGACCATCCAGTTCTAGTCTTGTCTTCCAGTGGTGTTTGATTGGTTTGACCATTTTTGCCGACCTGATCTTGGTTTTCATTCCAGTCCTGATGTGATCCTATAGCATCAACAGTGGGCTTGCACGGAGGAGAGGGAATTGCCCTCTCTGTAGGGGCCTTTGGGAACTGCGAAGGATACTAGCAGTCATTTGGCCGATGTGCCTTCTCTTTCCCACACAAGGGTTTATTTCCCCTCTGCACAACACTGTCGCAGCCTGAGGCTGCCGCTTTATGTGGCGATAGGGTGGACCTTTGCTTGTAAGAGTTTTTATGTTGTTGCTGGGAGTAAGTGGAAAGAGAGAGATCTGGACAAAGAGCATAGAAAGGAATGAAATTGGATGCAGACTGGGTAATTTTGTGGGCACGCTAGCTAAGAGGTCGAGGGAGATTCAGGAATTAGGAATAGGAAGTAGAAAAAAGGTAAATATATATATTGATATGTTAGAAGAGTTTATGGTCAAAGTAGTGGTAAGAGCTTTAGAGCCATAGGGGCTGAGTTATACTTAGGAGTGGGAGGGGGTGTTAGAGATCATTGTTAGCAAAATGGACATGAAGAATGTGCAGCTAAGTCAAAGGTGTGTGTATTGTGAGCTCAGCTTGCTTTTCAATACACACCCTTACACAAAAGAGTGTTGAGATAAGGTTTTCCGAAACATCGGATTTTTCAGCACAGGATGAAGCTGGAATGTGCGGGAGTTCACTCTTCTCTTATTTTATTGTCAATTAAACTATTTAGGAGGCATGTCAATATTCCAGTATTTTTTTAGATCATAAAACAAAAGCCAAGAGACATGCTTCTCTCCTTACCCTTCAAAATGGGCAGACATCACTAATATAGTCTTGCTTTTAACTTGAAAACACTTTTCTACCAAGAGTGATTTCAACTTGTTTCTTTGAAACTACTTGTGTACTTAGCACTCGAGGGAAGGGGCGGAGGGAGAACAGAAGATGATTCTATTCGTCATTGCATTTCAGAGACATTCGACTTTATTACTTGCAATAAAAAAATAGCTGCTTGTCCTGCTTATCTGTGCCGAGGATGTTGTTTTGCACGCCCTTTTCAACAGATGTACTTTAGAAAAAATAAAGACAGACTCTCTCTATGACTGTCACGAAAAACAAACTTGGTGCAGACGCAGGGCCTCTCGCTCAGAATGAAAAAAAAAATTGAAACAGCCTTCCACATAGAACACGCTGTTCTCAGCGAAAGGAAACAGGGCGAGTTAAGCGAGCTGTTTCTGGTTTCCTTTGTGCTTTTGTAGCGTTAGGGGTTAAGGACACACTTCCTATGCACTGACATAATACCCAGGTTAACCTCTGATACAGTAGTTGAGCGTTTCATCATGCGATAAGATCGTATTTGTTTGAAATAAACAGATTTCAGGGGTGTGTTGTCTCTCGGCCAATGGCAGACGACCAAGGGATGGGTGCCATCGCCCCAGCCAATCAGGGTTTAGGGATGGAATAACGTGATTCTGGTTGTTGTTCTGTTCTATTCGGTGCCAGTGATGGATGGGCTTTTGAAAAGGAAAGAACAGGCTGCGGTGAAACCTCACTTTTTACCCCGGGCTGATTTGAACTGCCTCGGCAACTAAGTAAACGCGTGAGAACTGCTGAGAAAAAGAGAAACAAGTCGAAAAAGAGGAACAACACTTAAGATACTCAGCTGTTATGTGTGCTCAGTTGAGATATGGGGTTATCTTCCACAACGATAGTGCCTGCTGGCAAGGCAGTTATTTCTACTGAAATAATTTGTTTCTTCATGTTCATATGAGGAAACTAATGTAAAACATGTTTGCCGGGCGAAGCGCATATTACACATACAAAAGCAAATTAGTATACTAGGCCTTTAATATACTAGGGCCATTTGTCTTTGGCCTCGAGCTCAAAGAGGGGGCCACGAAGAGGGACTATTCATTTTTGGCACAGGATAGAACTAAAATTAAGGCTACAGGTTTCGAAAGCTGGAAGATGGTTAGAGGGGCGAATACAATATTATTTATAACATAGTTACATAAATAGCGTGGCCTAGATTACATTTACAAAAATATTTCTCCATTGAGTGTACATTTTCACACGTTTAAGTCCAAGGGGTGACATTTTTGTAAACAATATATAGGACTCAACATTTTTGTCCTACCTACGCCGCGGTATTCTGGTACCATAACTTCTAGGGTCCTGTGAGAAGGCCTAGACATAAGTTCAAGAAGAGGCAAAAGTTATTACAATTCACATAAACCTCTAAAGCAGAGATACTCAAAGTACGGCCCGGGGGCCGCATGCGGCCGTCCTGACATTTACTTGCTTTCCCCGGTTTAAAGAGACACTAGGATACTGTTTATTCAACTCCACTAAATTAAAACAAAATGTTAAATGAAGGGGCAAGCATTTCTTTAACTGTTAATTGCACTCTTTGGTCAGCGGGGTTGCTATCATACACACACATTATAGTTTATTAAATCAAACACAGAAGGTTTTGAACAGCACAAATCCTGAAGTCTTGTATTTGGAGGTCTTCTTATATGTGGTAATGAAGTAAAAGGAGGGAAAATTAAATATAACAATTGCCTAGGATCACACAATTTGATCAGGTGGGGAAGCCGGGATTCATCTAGATTTTCTGCTTTCACATTGTGCAATTCAGCCACTAGATGTACATGCTTCGCCTCCCCTACACCCACCTTATCTCTCCCTGCCCCCTCAACAGCCACCCTTCTGGCTTCAGTGCGGACCTGGGTCGAAAATGTTTTGCGAGTACTCATGCTCTTGAGGCATGCTTGCTGCTTTCAGTTTGTCATTTACTCTAACACCTGTCCTCCGAGTCCTTAAACCCCACAAGCCCATAGTTTGTTGTTATTTATTAAGTGTTCTTCTCTGAAACATTTTTACAATATGTATTAAAGCGCCAAACATTATATAGATCTGTTAGAATCGTAGTCCCAGGGACCACCGACTCCGAAGCGGTAGCATGCTACGAGGTGGGAAGGCACGCCGGAAGCTATGTGTGAAGTAGTTGTGCAGCAAACATTCACACTGACTCAGTAAAGCACAGGCAATATATAAACCCCACTTCAGGTTCATTGACAAAAACAAGAATCTTTATCTATTTCTTGTCAGAATTAGAAATGGCAAGCTTGCACAGTGTGCAGGTGTTGGACCTAGGGAACACCCAGGTTGCATAGGGTAGCCTGGCACAGAGTGGAAACAGCTAACCTCCGTGGCTTTAGTGTAATGCTTACAATTCACTCACAGTGACTCAATGTCTTACCACTAAAAATAAAATACACCACACCTTTGTAGAAAAATACTAGTACCTTTTATGAAAGTTTCTCTTTGTACCTTTTCTTTTTTTTCTTCTACAGTTCAAAAACGAGTACATACATTCAGTTCATTAGAATTGTGCACCACCAATTGGCAATATTCATCAATTACTTCATTTCATTAGAGAATACATTCAGTTTAGATTAAACAGCAATATTCACAGCTATGACCATCTCTTTTAGCCTGAACAGTATAGTCTGGTTAGGTCACAGTACTAGATTAAGTCTCTTTCACATGTAACCAGTCAGGTACATTACCCACAAGAACTTAGGGGCCAAGTTAGCTTGATTTACAGCTGCACCGTGTTCTACCCCCAGCAGCATCCCCGGCCGGAGATACAGCCAACTACACAATCAAAAGAAGATAGGCAAATTACTCATACATTTCTTATGACTTTACTTGCTTAATTTATAGTGGGGAAACTCTGGCTCCTCAGAGCACTTCAACCACTGGGGAATTTCTAGAACACCGCTCTTTGGCCTCTAATGTAGCCCTACGATCCAGATTCCTTTCTCTCATGGGAGAGGGGGGGGCTGTTTCTCAGAGCACCCGGGTCACCTTGCCGCTCCTTTATTTAAAGAATCCGCTCACTAGCAAGCAGAGTTCCAGGCCGGTAAGTTTTGTGGCAGTTACTTTTGGTTCCGGCAGTTCAAAGGTCCCTGGTCACTTCGCTGAGCCGCCTCCCGCTTCCCCACAGGTTTCCCAGCTTACTTTACACGAGGGAACTGGCTCGACTTGAGGTTCTACGATGCTCCGGTCACTCGTTTTCCGCACGGAGATGGAAAGGTTCCTCTAAGGATCACGGGGGCCGCTCTTCCCTGCTCGTGCTGCACCACGTCCGGGGATTCCTCCGATGTCGGCTCCGCCTCTCCAGACGATGACGGAGACTTCCTGGGTCAGGTCCCGGACTCCGCTCGGCCTCACTCAGCGTCTCCCCGCCTCTCACTCTCGACGTCACCTCGGGACTCCACCTCCTCACAGGCGGCTTCCGCCCAGCTGCGCCTTCTTCTTCTCCGCGGTCGGAAACTGACTCAATGAGATGGGGCAACCAACCCGCTGAAGTGGTGACAGCTGACGCCTCACGTCATCCGCCAGTGAGTTCTGTGTCTGCGCGCACTGCGCAATCTCCGCCGATAAATGTGCACTCTCCACAGTCAGTTCTGTGTGGAGTAATTGCCTTTAAGACAACAGCGATCTCCCGGTGGTAACCTCTCACCGCTTGTCAGTCCTTGGGTTACAGTTCTCCATACACAAGACTCAGGGGAGGCAGATGCGAAGTCTCTTCCGAGATTTGGTATTGGAACACTCAGGTCAGGTTTTGGTCAATTCACAAGGGGCAGCGTCGGTTTAGGAAATCAGCCGTCCCACAAGTCGGTCTATTCCTGCAGTAGCGCTGTCCTCCTTACAAAGTCGCCTCCCTCCTGTCTCTGTCCACCTCGCTCTCCCTCTGGTCACTTTCTACACAAAATGGCTACCTTGCCCCTGCCCTATTTATAGGCTGGCCACACAGGGTCCAGCAGGATCCAGAAGATTCTGGAAGGCCTCAATGCTATCCTATGGGACTTCTTCAGAGGATGGCAGTTGTGGCAGTTGATGGCCACCATTTTGTAGGTCTGGGTGAATTCTAGTCAGAACAGGCTCCTGGGCCTGTGGTAAGAAACTATGAGGGCAAAAAGAGCATCTATCCCCCAGTCCAACACCACAAAAGTATCCAGTGGACATAAAAATTAAGAGGTATGAGGGGCAGGAAGGGGACAAAAATAAATAATAAATTGGAGGGACTACCCAAAGGCAGACAGGTCTAACAGCAGGATAAACGGTTCCCGTACATTAGGTCAATGCAGGTAACAATTTCTATTCAAATATTCCTTGCAGATAAACACTCTAAAACCACTAGGCAACATTAGTGAACATTCTCAAGCCTCCCTTCAGGGTAGATAATCAGGCCCAATCGGATAGGTAGGCAGGGAACACTTTGCATTCAAGGGTAACCTTCCCTGTAGCTATACCAATGCAGATGTACTTTCGTTACAGGTAGCAACCCTTAGACAAATCTTCTACACATGCGGTACTACATAGACTCCCTAAATAACACATTTCGTAGGCATCTATTCAGTACAGGCAATAGGTGTTATGCCTTCATCTGTTCGAGGCAGCTGACACTTTCCAGGCCAAGGCTCCTGACAGGTTCAGAGAGGGCACGGCAGCAAGGGGGAAAGCAGTTCCCAGACGGTGATGACGGGTGCCTGAGAGTCTTATGCAAGATATTCCAGCCCCATGCTCCCCTTAGACCTTCGCGGTTGCCGGTGGAAGGGACCTCCGCGTGAGCGTAGGCCCCTGATCTCTTTCACTCACCACTTAGTCCGGGGGGGTGGGGTAGACTCGATTTCTGCTCAGCGCTGGTCCTTGCAGGCGTGGGTTGCCCCTACTCCCAGTCAGCCGGCCACTTCTCTCTCTCAGGGCTTGGCTGGGGGGTGGCTGTTCACCTCTCCTACATACAGGAAGAGGCCCGGGGGACTCTCAGCCTTCCTCTCCCCCCAGACCTCCTCTCCTGGATTCCGGTGCGGGATCCAAGCTCCCGTCTCGCCTCGGGCCCGAGATCCAATCAATGTGCAGCTTTTTGGGGGCACGGCCGATGACGCAGCTGGCGCCCCGGTTGTCCAGAAACGCTCTCTCGTGCTCTCCAGGCCTAGCGCGGCCTTCGTGGTAGCTGCGGCGCCCCTCCCTTAGCTTCGGGGGGCGCGGCGGCATCCAGGTTCCCCCGCAGTCTTCCTCCGCAGCAGTGCCCGGGCGCGGTGATCCTGGCCTCAGCGTCTCTTCAGGGCAAAGTGCTTAAACACGGGTACCTGGCCCGCGGCGGTGATCTTGGGCACACAGCGCTTCGCTGATTCAGCGCTGGGGAGCTTTGACAGGTTGTGAGGCTACACAGCGCTTCGCTAGCACAGTGCGGGGGGACAGTTGCAGGATTCTTGAGACACGGCGCTCATGGACAATAGCAGGGGTCTGGTGGCATAGCGCTTAGCAGGCTCAGCGCAATGCAGGGTGTCAGAGCACTTTACATCAGATGTGCATATTACATTTAGAATAAATGATATATGCTTGCAAAGGGATGTACAGGATGTGTTACATAAAACTGGGGGGGTTACAAGGTGTAGAAGTCACAGATCATCTTCCGTAGCTCACTGTGCTGTTATCCTCGCAATGCGCTCAAACATACACGATAGACCTGCTAAACATATATGTGAGGACTTAAGATCTGATGGCACTTCTTGTGATGCCTCTTCCTGTGTAGTCGTGCCTTGTGATGTCACTTCTGGTGATGTCACACACCCCGATGTCACTTGTAAACTGCCTAACTAGGTGAATCCCTGCACTTCTATTTTTAGGACTTGTGCCCTGGTGACCTCCCATCCCCGCTTGCCTGAAAGAGCTAAGATGGCACCATGCTCTGTTTCATCATAGAAGGAGGACTGCTGGTGAAGGTGAGAGGCTGTTTATGTATCCTGGAGACGAGCGGGGAGAGCCCTTAAAGAAAGTCCATCTGTGTCTGATCTTGTGGATACAGTAATGGAGATTGGGCTGGTGCAGTGGTGGCAGAGGATAGAAATACACATGGGTGTTATCTTGCACTACAGCTAGGTGTGGACCTCTGAGCTTCATATTTTCTTGTGCTGTGTACTACTAAACCGAGACTGGAACAATATTTTTCGGACTCTTTGCCTTGGGAAAGCCCTGGGCGTGCCAGCCACTTTGGGCGAAACACGTATCTATTCTCTGGGCATTAATTCCTAAAGAAAGGACACACTCCCCAGGCATTGCTTGTCTCTCTTGAACTACTTCTTTAATTAACCAGGGACATTAGAGGTGTTGCCATTTGACAGGCAGTCATACCTTTGGAATATTGAATGCAGGTCCTCAATCTCCTTTCTCAAACTTCCCTGTCATGCATTGCTGCTCCCTGCTTATTCTTTTTCTATATTCATTATAAAAATGAACTTATTGGACTTTGACTAACCTACCTACTCCTTGATTGTCACTCCTAGAATATTTCCGCACCATCTTTTTTAGCTGTAGCTTTATTTTAATAAACTATCCCATTTCCAGCTTTGCTATTTTTGTATACTATGTTCTACATCTCTAAGATGCACTGTGTGGTTAGCAGCAAATATAAGTGTACTTGTTGATCACACAGAGACATACAATGTTTTCATAAACAGAAATCCTGAGATAGTGAAAAATATTTATAAAATTCTCGTACCTGTTTGGAAACCGCGAAGCGACATTGCACCATGTTCATTTGTTTCCCCTGAACAGCTGGTGGAGGTGTGGCGGCCTATGGGGTTCCAGCTGAGGTCTCCAACTGTTACCAACCAGGCAAACACTATGATGAAAAGAAATGTTATTGTATAAGAAGTGAGGCATGATGCAGGCGGTCATTTCGGAAAGGAAAATAAGAGCTATTTGTAGCTCGCCATGTCCACAGGTGTCCTATGGCAGGAATCCGTCACCTGGTTTTAGTAGATGAATGTCTAGAGCCAGTCTGGAACCCTGCTCTGGCTCAAGTATGACTTCCAGAACCAGCTGGTTCCCATTATATTCCTGTACGTGCCATACAATATACAATCTTGGTACAACGAGCGCCCCCCTTTAGAGTACACTGGAGGGTCCAGCCTTTCCACACTTCTCCCAGTTGTCTGGTACCCACAGATTCTGGGAAGCAGGAGACAGCACCAATGCTGCATCTGCTACTTGCCTACATTATGAAAAATGTTCTGACAAAGATGCAGCAAGAGCCGATACCACAGGTCTAAGCCCCCTTCGTGCTCAGCAGTAGTCCTGTTGGAGACTTTTTTTGTTTTCGGAGCTTTATATAGCGCAAACATGACCCAAATCCGTTATCAGAACGCTTTATATTTCACCAGTTGCGTTACATGAGGACACATTCATTTTTTGTTAGGCACAGAGAGATTAACAGCCTGATTCATCAAAGACCCGTTTTGCGAGTCTATAATAGCGATTCATCGCTATCACAGACTGGCAAAACGGGATTCATGTAGGAATCGCAAAATAAAATGCGATTCCTACATATTCCTTATTTGCGATTAGCAAATTGCTAATCGCAAATAAGGAATAACTCCCCATTCATTCCTATGGGCCAAAAGGCCCATAGGAATGAATGGGGAGTATTCCTTATTTGCGATTAGCAATTTGCTAATCTCAAATAAAATAGCAATTTAAAGGGTGCCAGGGGTGTCCAAAGGACACCCTGTAGCACCCCTTAAATGCAAATTTAAACAGGTGTTGCGCACACACATGTCCAAAGGACATGTGTGTGTGCAACATGCAACTTAGAAAAATGCTTTTCTAAGTATTCGCTATTTACCACGAGGTTTGACCTCGCGGTAAATAGCGGGCCGAAATTGCGAATTCGCTATTTAAAAATGGAGGATGAATTGCATTTAAGGAATCTCAAATAGAGATTCCTTAAATGTAATTCCTCGCAAAATAGCGAAATCGCTATTACCGATTTTTGCATTTGGGATGATGAATCCCAAATGCACAAATCGCACTCGCAAAGGGCCAGATTCTCAGAATCTGGCCCTTTGCGAGCGCAATTCAGCTTGATGAATCAGGCTGTAAGTGATTTGCCCAGAATCACAGGATGTTCAGTTTCGTTGCCGAGACTCGAACCCAGTTCCCCAGATTCGATGACGACTGCCCTAGCCTAACGGCCAACTCCTCTCCATGTTCATCACTTGGTGCAAATAAGGAAGAAACACAGCCCAAAACCTCATCTTGCAGAGGGTGTCTCTCATTCAGCAGTTGTACCTGTCTTGCCAAGTTCCACTGGCTTTACCCCTGGAAGCCTCTTCAGTGCCAGACATTATCACCAGTGCCAGGGACTCATACCTGTGTCCCTTGAGTTCTGCCTTCTTCTGTCCCTCAGCCTCTACTTTCATGCTCAGCACCATTATCTATCCACCATCTTCCCGAAGCCTACATGCACTGGATTCCTCCAGTCAGTACATGGCGTGCACATTCAACAGAACTACGTGACTCTTATATCTGCCCCCTTGACCAGAGGACCCCACCTCCTTCCTCCAGGTACTGATAGTCGGCTACAAAAAGGTGGCACACTATCAGTGTGCCCCCTGATGGCAGCCCTCTGGAGAAGGTCAAGGGGGCCCTATGGGCCCCCAAACATCCCTACACTTGTGGGTGCAGTCACTCACTGCACTGACTTCACAGGGATCTCGCTCCCTTCTTTAAAGTGCAGACGGGTGCCAAGTGCACTTTGAAACACGGTGCGGCTATGAAGCAGCTGCTCTGTATTCCACTTGAATCCTGCCCTCAGGACAGCACGAGTTCTCCTCGGCCTTGGGGGCAGCGCATTCATTCTAATAATGTGCACTTTCCCTATTTGTGAATGGAGCACCTGTTTGAAGATGCACTGTGGTAAAAAACAGGGAAAGTGTGCCCTATAGGTAATAGGGCCCCAGAACTCCCTGGAGAAGGAATGCTGTTCTGGTTGCAGCTTAGCAGACCAAGGGTGACTACTCGTAATGTTGGCTGACGGGAAATTGTGCGGTCCTGTGCCATTTCTTCAGTCAGGTAGTATGACTATGGATGATCAAGGCCCAGAGTAGCAGCCTCTCATGACACAGATAAAAAAGCCAGGAGGCAGTGAGTGCTGGGTCTCTTTTTCTGGTCTGACTCATGGTTAGTGAGGGAACTATTGTGAGAGGTTGTGTTTTGGTTTTGCAAAATGTTAATGAAGAAATTATCAACCGAGTGTCTGTGGGCTGAAGTGAACTCATCCCAATGAAAGCAGGACTAGGATAGAAAGGTAATGTGCAAAGAGGCTTCCATATGTTTTAAGATGGCGTGTACCCATTGATGAATAATTCAGGGCACACCATCTTTCACACAACTCCTTCTGCAGATGATGGGATCATACACGAAATCAAAAGAAGAAGCTCTCCCTAGCAGCAAACATGTTTTCTTTCACGCATATTAGATCATTGGACTCGCCCACACATTAGCCTCTTGCATCTGACTTCAAAATCAAGTGAAAAACATGTTTTGTTTGTTTCAGCCATGTGATGCCTTCTCTAAATATTTCGAGGAATGTGTTCTTGAATGCTGGAAGGCGTCATGATCGTCATGATCTCGCCTTTGTTGATCAGCTCTTGCTGTCAGAACCATGTTTGTACTTCGTTAAATATAGGAAAGGAACAAAGGACCCACCCGGTAAGAAGGAACATTCTGTTTTAGTTTTTTCCTGGAGTTGGCACTCAGTAGAGATAGTGCTATGAATTGCAAAATCTTTTGATTTTATTCATGCAAATCAAGTTCACGTCCACACTGGGTTTGCAGTGGCAATCACAACTTAGTTTGAAGGTTCTCCTCTGCCATGGAAATTACTGGTGGCCACTAGTGGTTTCTATATACAGATGGGGAATCTTGGTTTTTGGGTCTCACCTATAGCTTGCTTTGTTTGCTTGTAGTCAAAAAGCTGTTCTGGACAATACAGTAAAATAATTAATAAAGTGTGCTTTGGGTCAACCCCTTGCTCGTGATTGGATGGCTTTCTTGTCTATCTCATCTCCCTACTCCCTCCTTGACGGCTTTTCTCCTTATTCCTATTGTTTCCTTTGCCCTGAGCCTTTCTGCTTGATCAATTTCTGACTGGATTAATGGTATCTTTCCACTGCAGACATCAGGGAACTCATTTTGTATTTGTGTTTCAGCGCTCTTTGAGAGTGCATGTCTTTCCTTGCTTTCTCCCCCATAAGCTTGCTCTCTAACACACCACTGCCTGTACTGTCTCTAGATGCTTAGCACCCCCTCCATACTTGTCCATGTCTCATCAACCCTCCCTGAGCTCTTTTCAAAATTGATTTACATTTTTAAAGTAAACTTGCTTTGGCAAAGGCCCATCAGCTGCACACTGCTACTCGCTTCTTTTTCCATGCACGGCATTGCATGCATTTACATATTCACCATTTTAGAATAGCCATTAGTCATCTTCGAATGGTAAATTAAAGTTTAAAATATGGCCACCGGTGTACTATGTCACATGTACTATGTCACATGCAAATCTATAGACAGCCATCTTGGAATGCATTATCTTTATCTAAAATATTTTCCAAGATGGCCGTCCATGCAATCATTACACACCAATGGTGATGTGTTGGTGGCTATTTTGGAGTGATATTTCTTAAGAAGAAAAACATTCCAATATAGCTGCCCATGCACGTGCCTGAAACACAGCAATTTCTCTCATAATGAAAAAAATACCTGCATGGTTGCCGATGCAAGCTCATGTGTTGTCATGCACCAGTGTCCATTTCTGATTTATTTTCCTTTTGCCTGTCCTAAAGGGAAACAGCGTTTATAATGCTGTCAATACCACACGGGTAGGTAACAATGCGGACGTTACATCGTCCGCGCTGTTACCACTCATGGTATTACGTCGCAAGTTGTTTCTACGACTTGCGCTAGATGGCGCGCAACACCAAGGAATGTGTTGGATTTTAAATCCAACACATTCCCTACTGTTGCGCTAACTGGAGTAGGAATAGTAATTTATACTATTCCTAAATCCAGCGCGCCATCTGGTGCAAGTCGTAGAAACGACTTGCGATGTAAAGCCATGCGTGGTAACAACGCAGACGATGTAACATCCGCGTTGTAACCTACTGCGTGGTAATGTATGTCGTAGGAACGTCGTACATTCGTCCTAATAGAAAAAAAAATTGGCAATACCAATAGCTCATGGACCACCTTTAAAAGCGAGATCTGTTAGCTTTCACAATGCTCGTTGGTTATCCAGACAATGTAGCCAGCAGGCAAAACAAAGGAAATATAGGGGTGACATAAGAATATGTGCAGGTGGTACCAGAATGAGGGGAACTAGGGACTCATAACAGGAGTGTCTTGCCTGTGGCATCTAGAGACTGCAGGCCTGATTCACAAAGGGCCTCCATATTTGTGGCAGATGCCCCGCAGTCGTGGAGAAGTCTGTGCACTCTGGGCAGAATCTATGCAATGAGATTTCCCATTGCGGAGATTTTGCCCTGAGTTCAGAGACTCTTCCACTATGGGTGCAGAGGCCCTTTGTGAATCAGACCCTGCATCTCTCCACAATGACTCCCTTGACTGTCAATAGACTCCTGGATTCATGCAAACTAGATGGCCTCCTACATTCATTGTGGATTCGGTATTCCTTTTATCCAAACCAAGACAAGGTTTAGGGGCCTGCCCACTGTACAGGAGAAGGATCCATGCACTCCGGTTACTTTTTTTTCCCAATACACAGAAACCTGGCCACATTCATCTGGTGGTGTGCTGAATGGATGGAAGAGAGTTTTAAAAAAAAACAGCTTCACTGAGGACTAAGGAAATGCTAGTACTGCATAGGTATCCATCAACAGGGAAGGAGGCATAGCTTCTTTGTTGGATTGGTCTCTGCAATCAGGGAAATAAGCGACCCAGAGTCAATGATACATTAATGCCACTGTAGACCACTGACTGCAGCAGCTCCACAAATGGGGTGCTAGAATGCAAGAAACAACATAAATAATGACCTTGGTGCTTGAAGAAAGGGAGTGCTAAACAAAATATGGTTTCGCTTGGGAATCCAAAAATCTGTGAATCTGCGGCAGCACTGACCTAATGGACTACTTCAAGAATGGGTGCGAATTACATCCTCGGCTTCTTGGCTACCATGGTGCCTGAGAACCATAGTACATTTGCAGGGTCCCCTAGTTCCTGGGGCTCAGAAGACACCAAACAAAGTTTAGAGCTGAGGGCGTAGATAGCCTCTCACCTTGGTCTGTTAAGTCTCGCGCTCCTGTGCTCCTGGGCTCCTCGGTGCTGTTCCTTCTCTCCAACTAAAAAATGTCAGTCACCTGCTTGAGGTTTGCAGCTGCCTTTTAAGGTGACAGAGCAGCTAGTCCACTTCAGGTTTTCATTCTCTTTCCTCTTCTCTTCTCTTCTCTTCTCTTCTCTTCTCTTCTCTTCTCTTCTCTTCTCTTCTCTTCTCTTCTCTTTCCTTCTCTTCTCTTCTCTTCTCTTCTCTTCTCTTCTCCCCATTTTCGTTTCTTTTCCCTTTTCATCATGGTTGTTCCTCCCTTGATTCCTCTCTGGCTTTCCCAATCCATTATGTTTTGTTTTTTGACATTTTTCAACATATCTTTTTATTGGTATTTTGGATAGAACATCAGATTTCAAACATAGCACTGCAGAACATGTCACAATTTCATTAATCATCGTTTCCCACCTCCTCTTCCCCATGCTCTCAAGGCCCAATATTTGGTACTCTCGCAGCAGTATCAGGATGTGACTCCCCATCATCAGAATAGTCAACTTCGCCACATAGTTGTCCTCTACAGGCATTCAAGTCTTTCCACATTTTCGCCCCATTTTTTGGGACAGTCTGACCTTCACGAATAACCCTCTCTGTCATCATACACCGGTCCATGTTAAGTTACAGACCTGCAAATCCAGGGATCATTCAGTGCCCTATGCCAACACTATATTTCTTTTCGTCACTTCAAGGCTTAATATCATCCATGTCCATTGCGAGAGGCTAGTGTCTGTCGCTCCCCAGACATTTAGCACACACCATTTGGCAAAGACATTCATGCTCCCACCACTCACTTGCCCCATGCAATTCACCACCGCAGACCAACACTCCTGTATTGCTGGGAACTCCCATAGGTTGTGGAAAAAGGTGCCGGTCTGTCCATACCCCACAGACAGCACGCGCCTCCGGCACTCCCCATATTTACCATAGTTGTGCAGGCATAGTAAGAGCGATGCATGATTTGTAGGTGGACTAGTCTAAACCCCAAAAATATGGCCACCACTAAGGGGGATGTAACTGCCTCCTCCAATTCACTGTCCTCCACCCCCTCTAACTCTCACTCCACTGCTCTCTGACCTGTTTTAAGGCATTTGGCATGTGGCATAGCAGTGTTTTATAGGTTAGCGATGTAGACTTCCAGTGCATGAACTCATTTAGTTGTCTATATCCTAGTGGGGAGGACTCGGAAAGGTCAGCACCCCTGGGCAACACCACTCTGAGCAAGTGGCAGAGTTGCATGTATCTGTATGTCTCGGCAGGTGCCAGTTTGTTTTCTCGCTTCAGGCCAGCGGGTTCCATCACCATGAGACTACACGTCCCCACCCTGAAGATTCCAATGTGGTCCCATTTGTCGAACCCTGGCAATTTTCACAATGTGTTCAGAATCGTGGCTTCCAATTGTGATGTTGCCTACCTAGCTGTGTTTTTCCACCCTAGGGCTGAAAGGGCGGTCTTACAAAAGTTACTACTGTCTGCGTTGGCCGGCCACACCATCTACTCCCTCCATATAGGGTGTGTAGGTATCCCTGTAGATGCAATGTAAGTCTTTCCAAGCGAAACGCTGGTTCCTGTCTGTGGAAGAAAACCCCAGTTGTTCATAGTGTTCAGTTGCATACCCCACTAGTATTTCTAGACATCTGGCAATGTGATGCCTCCATCATACCACCCCCAGCTCGTGTAGTGCAATGCGTGTGGGACCCTCAGACCATAGCAATGTCTGCACCTTCCCCTCAATTGCCTTAAAGTATGATTTGGGGATCTCATGTGTGGTGTTTTGGAGGGCGTATAGGGAGTCGGGAAGGGGCATTATTTTGAATAGCACCGTCCAACATAATAGTGAGATTAGTAGAGACCACCAATGGCGCACATCCTGTTGTCGTCCCGTTAACAACGGGGCCAAGTTCTTCCCAAAAAAGAGGTCAATTTCAGGTGTGTTGTATATTCCCAAATATCGGAAGCCCATGGTAGTCACCATCGCTACACAGCCACGTGGCAGCTGCAGTATCTGAACCCTAAGGGGGTGTAGTACGGATTTATGCCAGTTAATGGGGCGCCCAGAATAGTTGCAGAAGATCCTGATGATCTGCATTATTCTATCTAGAGTTAGCTCCGAGCCCATCATGCAGAGCAGCACGTCACCTGCATAAAGAGGCACCTTGTCTTCCTGATGCCCCACCCATTAAAGGCCCCTGACCAATGGGTCTTGACTGATCCACACCGCCAGAGGCTCCAGGGCCAAAGCAAAAATCAGCAGGTATAGAGGGAAGTCCTGCCTGGTACTCCTTTGCAGTTAGAATTCCTGGGATTGCCCACTAGTGACTTTGACCTGTGCCAGTGGCCTAGAATCAGGGAGCCGAATCCATTGCATTGAAATGTGGGCCAAACGTTCTAATTCCTGGTAGATATGTATCTGTCTATTAGTAAATTTATTGTTATTCTTTACCCAACACATCACTTGTGGTTATAGTTGCAGTAGCTATTTCATATCTAGGGTCCTGAAGAAAGCCGGGGTAATGCCCCTTAGGCTGAAACATGTCGACCGTCCTGCACAGCGCCATGGGGTAGCTTTTCTACCAGGCGTGTTTTTAACTTTTGACACACAGGCTTCTGTATGTACGCTTCGTCAGAGCCTGGGTAGTTAATTTTATTTATCACTATCACTTGAGCACTGCACATTATTCTGTCCACTTTATGGTAAACACCATGGCTAGATTACTGACATCCATTTCCACACCAGCACTATATGGCCGGATGTGGTATGGTTTGATCAGTGAGTCCCACGTGACGTAAACTCCACCAGAATGGGTGGTCTGATGGGATTTTTTCTAGCTTTCTGTTTCCAATAACTACTAACAGCACTGATGCACATATGCATCCTATTGTTTCATAGTCACTGGTATAGTTACACATCATCTCTTGACCTGGTCTGCTTTGTTGTCTGTTCCAAAGCCCAGTTTGGCCAGTACCTTGAAGATATACTCGCACTCCACTGTCTCTAATGCCATTTTTGGCATCAAGTGACAAGACTAGGGCCTGTTCACACAAGTTAACCCTTTGTCCCAACAAACCACAGAGAAGCTGGAGGTTAAGTGCTGTGCTTTGGTGGAGGATAAATCCCAACTGGTCTGGGTGGACCAAGGCCTGTATCACCATGGTCAAAGTCATAGATAGCACTTTGGACAGAATCTTAACCTCTGCGTTTAGGCCTATAACAGGTTCAATCTTCAGGGGGCTTTCCCTTTTTATGTATGATCACTATGGTGGCAGGCCACTGATTACCTGGCAGAAAGCCCTGCTGCTTACTTTCTTTGTTCATGTTTAGTAAGTGGGGGACCAGCTTGAAGGCCAGCATTTTATAGAGTTCGATTGGAATTCCATATGGACCTGTGGCCTAATTCATTATGTTTTATATCATGTGGTGCTGATGTCAGTTCTTTTTCCAGTTCTGGTAATATATAAAGGCCTTAGTCTGGTTGGAGGGTGTGCCACAATAAAGCTGTGTTTCTTTGCTTGTTTCCTCATGCTCCCCACTTGCTGATCCTGAGTCTCGCTCTTAGGGCTTTTTTGTCTGGATTCCCGACTCCTCATTTTCTCCAACCCTGTGAAGAATTTACCAGCAAGGAGATATTTTTTTCAACCTTTTACTTTTTCCTCCTTAGAGCATGGCAGCTTCTCCAGAACACTTGCCTACCATACATTTGAGTGTGTAGTGGCATCTTGGCATCCAGAAACAGTTGCCCTTACCACAGACAGCGGAAGATCCGGACCTTGATTATGGGTAAGAGTACAGCCCTGACCAATAGACTTCACCATACGACAGATTTTAGGGGTGGTGATCAAACACTAATTTCATTGTAAAACCTTTCCCTAGGATTGACTGTTCTTGCTATCAGTCATCCCCGACAGGAGGAAGGCCTCATCAGGTACAGCACCCTACAATGCCTGAGGGGTGCCTCCAGTTTGTCTAACCTTTGAGGTGGCACATTTCTCCCTGTAACTGCTCTCCCTCAGTCCTGCGAATTGTATGAGCGCCAATTCTTCACAGAATCATGTTTCATCCACATTTGCTGAACATTCAGCATCTCAGCAATTGACTGCTGCTGCAATCTAATGAACAAGCATGATCCACTTTACTCCTTGCTGCCCATACGCACTTGTTAATCCTACTCCAACCTATTTTATCCTGTGAATGCCAGCCCTCCACCTGATTGAGAGCCCCCCGAAACATTGAGACATCAAGGTCTCCAAATTGCTCACCCGTTCCTAAGACACTGCCTCAGCAGCACCCGTTGATTATTCCTGGCATATCATAGCTCCAGCAAACCATTTGCTTTCAGGCTATTGATGTCCTAATTGAGTCTTGGATTCTTGTTGAATAGTTTCTATTACTTCCATCGGTTCTTAACCTTTCAGGTCCATGGTCAGTTCCTAGGACTCATGCCTGTAACTCATCATTATTCCTTTATGAATATTTGCCTGGTTTGCCATCTGCAGCATTTACGACTCCTAGGCATGGGACTGAGACGATGTCGCCCTGCATTCCTGGCATTGCAATTTCTGGACAATGTATTCACTATTGCCTATGTTATTGCCTTTTAAAACATTTTTTTTAAAATCTCACAAATCAATTGTGATATGACCTTTATATGTTTTTAGCTTTTGCGTATAGTATCAGATATTATGGATTAATTTTTTGTGTGACCTATGAACTGTGCTTTTGTGGTTATCTTTTCCATAGTAACCGAATAAAGTTCTTTGAATTGAAATGAAATTAACTCCTAGGCTCACCTCAGCTCTGCCTTCTCCATTGGACTGTGAACTAGACCGCCATATGTGGACATAACCACTCTCAGACCTGCCAAATCACAAGTTGGCACAGTGTGTCACATGATTTTGGCTCCCTTCACACGATAATCCAGTTGCAGAGAAGACATCCTGGAAACCAATGCATGGTGTGAGTTTCCAGCTCTTTGTTGGGGGCCCTGAACAGAGAATACCCATTAATGGGTGTGAAAATATCCCCAATGGTCAGCTGCACCCTTAGCCAGCTTTTTTTTAAGGGGGAAGATTGGTGATGGGAGGGGCAGAAGTGCCTGTTAAGTTGTTCTCGGCATGAGGCTCCTCCCCTTTCAAATCCCTGCCCCTCCTCACACAGTGAAATAAGTCAGCAGGTCTGACTCTCAGTTGTTTCAAACTGTGCAACCAAACTTGGATCCGCCTCACGTCTCACAGAAGCTATATATATATTCCCAACTTTGATCACCAACAGTGGTATAACAAAGGCCCCCACAACCCCCACAGTGCAGGAGGGCCCGAGTTCCTGGGGGCCCCTTCAGAATAGTACCTTGGCCTGGAAGCTCCTGAGTGAGGCCCGAGTGGGGCCTCTCTATGTCCTATGCAGGGGGGATCCCTCAAGTTTCGTTACGCCACTGAACACCAACATGCCGAAACACTGAGAACAGATGGGCCTCTTACACAGATTTCCTGGGGCAGTACTCTTTCTGTTTGTCTCTCCGCAACACTAGACCCCTGTGACTTTCTGGGCCAAGCTGTCCTCAAGGTGAGGTGTGGCAAACCCTGCGGTTTGCATGTGAGCACTTAGAAACTTGCAACCTGCTGCTTCAAATGCCATCTAGAATGAACAGAGATCATAAATATCAGTACCCAGTTCTAAGATGCAGTAGGATTCAGAAGGAATTTTCTCCGCGTCTATCAAGATGCTGTCTCAAATCCAGAGGCTGACACCTGTATATGGCAGTCATTTTGTCAGTGCCAACTCTCACCATTGCTATTGCAACAGTCAGAGCTTTACTGTAATTTGCCTTTGAACTTTGATAATGTTGGGCACTTCAGCTAATACTTATAGGGTAAGTAAGTAATTTAAGCCTACTGCATAGTTAATAAAAACCATTACTGAAATCCTGGAGGAGTCACACTCCACTCAATGTACACTGTTTCTTGCAGTGTAGATTTAAAAATATTACAAGTCAGTAGTAATGAGTAAAAAATGACCAAGACCTGTGCTGTCAGGCAAATACCTAGTTCATTAAAAATATAAGCTCTTAAAATACCGTAATGTGAAAATAAACAAGTAACTAAAAACTCAAAATCACAAGTGCAATATTGTGCCGGGCAATTGACCAGTTTCACGGAATCATACAGACACATGCATCAAGAAAAGCTTGTGAGAGTCCTTAATTGCGAATATTAAGGAATCGCAATTAAGGACTCTCAAAAGTCTATGCATGTAGGAATCCCCATTAAAATAGCGATTCCTAAACATTTCTTAATTGCAACTCGCAAGTTGCTAGTCGCAATTAAGGAATGACTTCCCATTTATTCCTATGGGCCTACAGGCCCCTAGGAATGATTGTCAAATTGCATGCACTATTTGTGAGTACCAATAGGTACTCACAAATTGCGCATGCAATTTCAAGGGTGCAAAGGTGTCAAAATGACACCCTGTTGTACCCCTGAAATTGTGATGTGCACCCATGTTGCACACACACATGCCCCAAGGGCATGTGTGTGCGTAACCTGAAACCTTGAAAAATGAACTTTAGTACATTTTTCAAGGTTTTTGCAACATACAGACAAGAGTAATTTCTCTGTATTTTGCGGCCCCAAATAGCGAATTCGCTATTTCTAAGAGTACATGCATTGCATTTAAGGAATCGCAAATGACAATCACTTAATTGCAATCACAATTTAAGAAATTACAATTCATTGCGATTTCTTAAATTGAGAGTGCCTTGCACCTTGATGCATGGCAAAAACCTTTTTTGCGGGCGCAAACGGAGGATTTTTGCAAATCGCATCGTTTGCGCTTGCAAAAAAGGTTGATGCATGTGCCTGATAGTCTCTGTTAATTGGTTTATTTGTTGATTCTGCTGCTGGTGTTGGTACTTTATGTAATGAGCCCTTGGGCTGTTACTCACATTGTAACTTATTCACCTGATTTAAGAATTTCATACCTCGGCAAGCTAGAAGGATTTAGGCTCTGCTCAGCCAGGCGATGACTGCTCGACTGCAGCTCTGGATTTGAAGTTGCAAACGTGGTGGCCTCAGTAATGTTCTTATTTGTTCTAGCAAAGCTAGACAGGTGTAGTGTATTTGGGTGATTGATTCTTGCTCATATTCACATAAACAGCAGTTTGGATTGGTCGGGCAAATTTTCCAGGATGGTATAAGATTCTTAAAGTTGAATTGTCCAAAGTGATACATCATAAAATGATGTTTAGTGCCAGTGGGAAGTGAGTTGTCAGGTATGCTTGAGGCTCCAGCTTCTGAAAGGTGTCGATGACTGGCCAAGCGTGGAGTTTCTTTGTGACTTGTCCAACAGTAGTGACTTGGATTTTGTCGCAGCATTGCTTATCCTGGAAAAGGCAGTCCTACCCGTGGGCACAGCCCATGCTTTACTGACACCCTGGCCTTCAATTGCCAGATGTAGGTGGTATCCCCCATGATTTTTTGCATTTTTTTCCTATCTGTGGCTCTATCTTTAGCCAGTATAAGTAATTTAGTGACCCACTTACTGCCACGCGAAAAGACCAACAGAGCATGACAAAAGTCTTCCAGTTTTGTATTTGCTGATTTCCAGCCCAAATTCCAGCCATTCTTGAGGGGAAGAACTTGACTTGCACAAGCCAAAAACTGTTTTGTACTCTTGTGTTTGTCTCGCATTCAGCACTGTTGTCTCCTTGCTGTGCATGATTTTGGATCCATATGCCAATACAGGTAGAAGCTTGGCCTTTATTGCTTGTAAAAGATGGATATATGAAGAGCAATTAAGATTTTTTTTGTAACCGCATTAATGCAAAAATTAGGGCCTTGCTTTGACATGTAAGGGGGATAGGTGTTATAGCCAGTACAGTAACATGGACATTCAGTGGTAACACATAATTCACATCGACTCTCCAGAGCTTCTCTGCAGGACTTAAAAATTAGGGAAAAGTAATTTGGTGCTATTGATTTAATAGATCAGTTGATCCCTGGGTATGACACCATAGAAGAAAGTAGTTGTTGTTCTTTCTTGAATTATTTACATTTATAACACTTAGGTCCTGATTTTGAGAGCCCGGGAGAGAGTTGAGATGTTTACTGGAATTGATATATACTAATGTTATGGGAGGTATTTACCGGATACAGTAAATATCTTCTATTCCGCTTTTTATGTTGCAAATTGGTCATCACATGCAGAACTTGGGGCCAAATGTACTAACATTGGGAATGACGATTTCCAAATTGTGATTTTCTGCAAATCGCAGTTAGGAAATTGCAATTCTTAATGTATGAAACTTTTAATTTTAAAAGTTCCCAGTAGGTCTCAAATCGACCTACCTCATGAATATTATTGGAGTAGGGCACAGTTTGTGACCTATTGGGAGTGATAGCCGTCACAGGGGTGGAGGCTTGCTGGCATCAGCAGACCACCATGTATGTGATTGCTTTTGAATAAAGCAATCCATTTCTTTAGAAATGCAGCCAGTCTTCCAATAAAGGAGATGTTTAACATTCATTTTTAGGTCGAGTGCTGTCGCCAGCGAGCTCTATTGTTAGGGACTTGCCTTGGAAGTGGGACAGGAGATGGGCACGCGCAGAGTTTTCCAGCGATTTCAGCAGGTGTAAGCACACGTACAGCCACGCTCTGTGCACATCTCCTGTCCCGCTTCTGAGGCAAGTCAGCCTCCTGCAATTTCAAAAAACACCCCCCACACACACACACGTGCACACACACCCCCCACACACACACACACACACCCCTTCCCCCCTCTACCTCACCGGGCTCTTTTGTCGCTGCGCTGGTGTCGTCTCCTCTGCATCACCTGGCACACGTGGGGCTTCCTTCACTCATGGGAGCCCCGCACTTGCATCAGCGGCCCTCCTTATGTCTGCAGCCACCGCAGGGCTCTCCCTCAGGCATGGGAGCCCCACGTCACCTCTGCTCCTCTCGGCCATTGGCGCGGGCTTCCTGCAGAAGGCGCAAGTCCCGCCCCACAACAGGCTTGATGCTCCTGAACTTCCGCTTATCGGGCCTGCGGCGGTGATACATTAACTTCACGTTTATGGGGTTATGAATTAACTGTAGATGTTTTGGCACAGGCCTGTCCGCTCTTACGTTGGGCCATCACACTATCTATCTATCACCCTCACTCTATCTATCACCCTCTATCTATCTATCTATCTATCTATCTATCTATCTATCTATCTATCTATCTACCTCACTCTATCTATCACCCTCACTCTATCTATCTATCACCCTCACTCTATCTATCACCCTCTATCTATCTATCTATCTATCTATCTATCTATCTATCCATCTATCTATCTATCTACCTCACTCTATCTATCACCCTCACTCTATCTATCTATCACCCTCACTCTATCTATCACCCTCTATCTATCTATCTATCTATCTCCATCACTCTATCTTTCTATCTATTGCCCTCACTCATCTATCGCCGTCACTCTATCGCCCTCACTCTATCTATCGCCCTCACTCTATCTATCGCCCTCACTCTATCTATCTGTCTATCTATCGCCCTCACTCTATCTGTCTATCTCTCGCCCTCACTCTATCAATCTATCTATCTATCTATCTATCTATCTATCTATCTATCTCCCTCCCTCCCTCTATCGCCCTCACTCTATCTATCTATCTATCTATCTATCTATCTATCTATCGCACTCACTCTATCTATCTATCGCATCACCACAGCATCACTTAGCACCACCACAGCATCACTCAGGGGCACCACAACATCAGTATGCGCTACCACAGCATCACTGACTGCCATAGCATCACTAGTCACTACCACAAAATCACTCAGAGCCACCACAACATCACTCAGCGCCACCACAGCGTCAATCTGTGCAACCATTCAACAACAACTGGTTCAAATATGTTCTCTCAATGTTTCAAGCTTTATTACAAATGTCACAAAAAGTTGTTAATATTTCACTTCTGTGCTTGGATTTTCGTCAAAATAAAATACACTGAACATAACCTTCACAAAGTTATTTACAAAAGTTTAAGCTATTGCCATTATACATTACAATAAATGTTAATTAAGTATTAATTATTTTAAAAAAATTAAAACCCATTGTTATTTGTAATATCAATACATCTAAGTCACGTAAATACAACACATTTTGCTAGGCTGTGGATTATATGAAACTGAATAAAAGCATTTGAAAACTACGCCATCTGTTTTGGAGATTCATCACTCCTGTCATCCGCTTTTTATTATATGCACAGCATTTGAAGCTAAAATTTGCATTGTACACGTTGCCTCTCCACATATGTGTAAAAAAGTTATGATGTATAGTTAAGACCAACATAGGTGGCTGCTCTTAGGAGGTGGGCAATAGTGTGTATTGTAGCTGGAACCAAGGAACGTTTTTTTAAAACTGAAAGGTAGTGCGGCAATAATCCCTGCCACCAGGTTCTGCGTTGTAGCCACAACACATATTGCATAACAAATGCTATAGATGTCACATTTGCAAAAGTTAAAACTATTGGCATAGTAAATGACAAAGTTATTAATTTCGCTATTTTCAAAACCAACACATAAATAAAAAATGTGTCATTTACAATACCAATAGCTCAAACTTTCCTAATGCGAGATCTATTGCATTGCAAATGCTTGTAATAAGCGTAGGCAGTGGTCCGTGGGACGACTGCCTGCTGGTAAAATGTCTTTTTTTTAAACATTCCCAACAGGAAGAGGTCCCTCTGGAGTCCCCTTCTGTTTGCAATGCCTTACCACTACCTTTCAGTAGTTGGTAAATAATTAATGTTTTGGAACCACAATTTGGTTGTAAAACATCAATAAATACTGCTGCAAATCAGTGTTTGGTTTCGAAACATGCCCCTTCCGAATACCAATTTGCAAACCCAAATTGTGATTCTGCACAATCTCAGTTTTGGTGTTTGTACATGAAAAAAGTGTTTTTGTCCCAAATGGCCGATTGCGAGAATTGGGTCGATTCCAAAATCAAAAAAGCTTTGTCCAGCTGGCCCTCTGTGCCTACCACATTGAATTCATATGTCTTTGTACTCAATGGCCATTCTTTTCCCAGTAAATTTCAGCAGGTTTGACTCTCCAAAACTGCCCTGAGGAAAATTGCTACCCGTAATTATCCCATGTGGAAAAAAACTCTGCAAGGGTGAGAAAAAATCCAGTTTGCTCAGGGATTGGCATTTAGCCTCAACCTTAGAATTGAAGTTTAAGGGGATATCAATAAATCAACTTCTTGCAGGCCCGTTTTGAGATGGCTGCATTCTGGACTCCTAATACACTGGGATGTAATCAGACATCCTCAATTGTCCAACTATTCTCCATATAGTGCGAGTAACAACACAGACCCTCGGCGGGTCACCGAATAGAAGAGAATAGATAATGGATCTTGAAGTTTTAATGCTCATAAATAATGAACGATGATACAAGAAAGAATTAAAACCATATATAGCCGCTTCTCATAATTCTTTTCATTGAGATAACATGACGACCAATGCAATGGCATTAAAAGCAACTTATAAGCAGATTCTACCGCCCCACAAAATGGATGAATATAATTTAGAATACGCACAGAAGCCACCGCAGTGTTGCCCCAGGCTGAAGGTTACATTGATATTTGCTGAGTAGATAGATGAACATTTTCCTCTATCCATAATTTGAAGTCAGCTGATCATGACACCTACATTTACTATCCAAAGAAGGCACAACCTGTATTCTTCATATTTGGTGTTCAAAACATCCTTGTTACAGTGTTGACCTAATAATTTTCTGTCATGCCGGGCCAAAATCTTTTAATGAAACTGGCACCACATCTGACATTAAAAAAATTGTTTTGTAGCAACAAGTATCTTGCTAAGTTCAAGCAGTTGCAAGTGTTGCCTGCATCTTGAGAGTTTTACAGACTGCTACAGGGATCATTTCCTTAGAAAAAAGTGATTCAATTGACAATACACTTCAGCTGAACACTGAGCTTCGATGATGGGCTGGGTGTGCGAAAATAATTACCTTTTAGCAAAAACAAAAATAATCAAGATGTACAATTTTACTTAATTGAACCACATTTTTAGAAAGAAAGATTCTGCTTTGATGTTTTTCTTTAGATCACTTGTAAGACATTTTGTTAGTGGGCTAAGAGCCTGCTTACTGCTTGCCAATGGTTGGCTTCATTGTCACTGTCATTTTTTTACTTCTCGGTTGTCAACGCATGCAGCTGTCACTTCCTCTTCTTGTGTTTTGCTCTCCCCTGGAGCATGTCCCAAGTACTTGTATCCTTCCACTCATGTTTTAGGAGCTACTTTTTTGTTTTTTTATTAATGCCCACCATAAAGGTGAATGTGTTTGCAGGCTGTCTCCCTGGTGCCCTTCTTTGTGTTTAAGCAGCCTACAGAGGGCTTCTTTTTCACCTGTCTCCCTTCTGTACTTCTTCCTCTCTGTGTTTCTCTGTGTTTCTCCATTCATTCTGCCTCCCCCGACCCTGTTAGCTTACTCCCAATTGTCCATTTGCCTTGCTTACTCCCATTGTCTGTATTGCCTTGTTTCCTCCTCTCCTTCCTCATTGTCTGTTCAGCTTTTCTATCTACCACCCACCCCTATTGTCTATATGGATCTGCTCCCTGACACCCATCATCCGGTTGTTGGTGCTGCTGTACAACATGGCTAAAAACATTGACAATAGCTCTCTCATTGTAGAGATCTATTAGGTTTGAAAAAGCTTGTTAGACATGATGTGAACTCAACATGAATAAGAGTACCCTGAAGGAAAACTGTATTGTTTTTCTGCTTGTCATTTTGTTTTATTGTAAATGGACATGTACTACTACTTAAATAAAATGACAAAGCAGCATAATGCATTTGATTAGACTTGGCATTCCACGGCTGCCCTACAAAAACATATCAGAAGGTGGAAGACAAGCTAGTGTTGTATTTTGAATGAAGTTGGTGTAAAAGTCACTGCCCAACACCTTATGCACATTGTAATATTTGTTTTACTTCTGTGTGCACATAATATTGTCAAGTGACAGTTTTTAGCAGAGCATATTTTAGATATGACCTCAAGGTCACATAGGCTGCCTCTGTATTGCTGCTTCCGCCCCAGACGTCTTTACACCTCCTGTAATTTAACCTGTCTGATTCATGGTTTTTTATCAAGTACGTAGTCCTGTAGTGCATGGAAGCATTAGTGCCTGGTTGTCAGTGAGCTGTATCAGTAAGATATCAAATTTACTGCACATCTAATTTGGGGCATTTTACCTCCTTCCAAGATGTCACTTCAAATTATATCACCTGGCCCCAAGGAGAAATTCATGTCACCTCGGTAGCCTGTACCTAAGCGAGGTGATGGCCTTAGTCGCACTGAGGAGCTGAACACACTGGCCCATCGTGTTTAGTGCATCCAGGAGGAGACAGGTTGATAAGTTTCCCTTGCAGGGTCCTTTGTCCCCCTCCCGTAGCAATCTGCGGCATCAGATCAACTATTGATAGTCAGAGATAAAGAGACTTGGAAGGGGGAGGAGCTTTCTGGACCTTCTGGGCACACCCAGAGGTGGTGGCCTTTCTCAGGGAGGGACAGGCTTATAAGCCCAGATGACACCCATTGAACCCTTTTTGTCTCTGCTCTTGTCTGCACCTACACGAAGTAGCAATTTGAAGATCCGCCCTCATTTCCTTCATGTTAAGACATTGGCTTGGACAGAAAGAGGACAAGGAGCCTGTAGCTTTAAGAAAAACCTACAAGTAGTTTGCTCAACTTTATTTATTTATTTTGGCTTTAAGGATAAGGTTAAAGGTCATTGATCGCTGAGTTGCTACTTGTTGAGCAAGTTGTGAGGAGAGTGTTTTTTTGTTTTCTCTGGAATAGATCGCATTATGCAGCCTGTACCTCGGGTCAATACTTGTGCTCTTAATAGAATGCAATTTTCTGTGCTTGGTTACATGTATACAGAGTGCGAAAGATGTTTAAGATATCATATTTGAGAAAATAATGTGGACTCAAGTTTGAAAGGGTTTGCTATTTAGCACTATATGGCCTCATACAGGGTGCTTCGCTAATAGGTTTTGTAGCAGTTTCTCAATCACAGATCGAATTTGTTGATGTCTTTTCTGACATACAATGTTCTTCTACGATTTTGAGACACATGACCGGTCATGTTATGTTTTATTACGGGGACCTTGTCATTATTTTTTTCCAATTTTCGTTTTCCATTCACGCTGAGGACCTCCTTTGCAAGATGATGGTGATGCTATCCCTGCAAGTCTTGGCAGAGAGAGCAAGAAGCAGGCAAGGAGAGGCACACAATGGAGGTAACAGGGTCCACACATGGTGCAACAGTGGGTGCCTCGAGCACGGTGTGTAGAGGAAAAAAGTCAGCAGTTCGCAAGTCATACATCGCCTACAAACAGCAGCTTACACCCCTACTAATTTAGCACCCGATGAGCCAAATTGCGATTGCAAACGCTGAAATTCTGCGAATTTTGGCGCTGGCGATCACAATTCAGCTTTGTCCAATGCAGAAAGGCAAATACCTACTTGCAAAATAAGCGATTCCTTATTTTGCGCAAACATTTAGGGAATCGCTATTTGCGATTCCCTCAATGCTATGCTAGTAGGCATCGCAAATTGCGATATTGCCTTAAGGAATTCCAAATTACCACCAAGATGGTGGTAATTTGTGATTTCTTTTGAAAAAACACTTTTTTGCTTTTTTAAAAGCGACATGTGGCACACATTCATGCCTTTAGGGCATTTATGTGCACCATATGTGCACACATGCACATTTCAGGGGTGCAACAGGGTGTCCCTCTGGAACCCTTGAAACTGCGTCTACAATTTGCGTGTACCTAATGGATACTCGCAAATTGCGTGCGCCTCTAGGACCATAGGAATGAATGGGAAGGTATTCCTTGATTGCGAATCGCAATTTGCAATTCGCAATTAAGGAATATTAAGGATTCGCAAAAAATATTGCAATTCCTACCTACATGGCATTTTGCGAGTCCTTAATAGCGATTCGGTAAAAATCGCTATTAAGGACTCGCAAAACTGACTTCACCTACATCGGGCCCATAGTCTGGTAATGGCGAATTGTTCCTCAAGTAATTTCAGGGGACGCAGGCAGTCAATAAGAAACCATTAGTGAGTGCGCTTGGATTGTCTCCTGTTTATTTTGAGTGATTCAAATTATCAGTGAGAACTGCTCTAACACAGCATGTTATGTACCTACAGCCAGAAAGGTAGCTGTTTGAAGCCCAGTACTTTAGCCTTATATGTAGTGAACTGAAACGGTAAGGTGTACATTACTCACCTTACCAGACATCTTGTGTGGATGGAATCATCACATTTTTTACTCTGTAGCATGCGCTTTATCTTAGCCCATGACACGAACATATTGGGCTAAATCACGTAGCATCATGTATTGCTCTATTAGTCTATTACAAAGGGGATTTCTAATGCGAGGAATGATCGCTACATGAGATGCTTCATCACTTGAGCATCTTGTCGCTACTTGCATGATTAAAGTCTCACAAGTTCTTTATTTGGTGCAGTTTAAATGCATCCATATCAGGTCAATTGTCTGGGAATGCTGGGAATGGGTAGGCTGTTTGCACCTGGGCTCTTATGGGCACCAGCACTGCTGAACAGTCATATATGGCAAGCCATTATTAATGTGAAGTACCTCCCGTTTCACCCTTCCCCCTTTTAATTAATTGGTCGGTTTATGGAGTGGGAGCACGCTCGGACAATGTGCTAAGACACAATCGCTCTACTGTACAAGATGTAGTCCTTTTCACTTGGGATGTCGAGGACATTTTCATGCCAGCAGTCACCTTCAGCAGAAGTGTTTAGCAGGCACAATGCAAGTGGATAGCAGGGCCCATTGTCCTTTGGGAAGGGCCTGTTCTTTTTTTTTTATTTCAGTACTTTTTTATTGAAAATAAAGAGCATATTTACATGGTACAGGGTGAATCACATGGGGAAAAAAGAAAGGAAAAAAAAATAGGAAACAAGCACCTGGGGGGGGGGGGGGGGGTCAAGCATTGTCTAGATTGGCTTATATTAGTTTGGCTCTTGACAGACCATTCTCCAGTTTGTTTCATCTTCTTCTCGCCCGGCTTGCACGTTTCCAGTTTCCCCCGTGCCCCCTTGCAACCTGTCTGGTTATCTTTGCGCACCCCTGGTGGTGTGAGGAGATAGAAGAACAAAAGAAGAGAGGTGTAGGAGTATAGAGAGGCGAGAGATAGACATAGGCGCATTATGTTGTTGAGTAGGATGCATGTGTAGGTTATGCAGTATTGTCTGGTCTGGGTGCTTAGGGTGGCTTATGAGAGGACAAGTAGTTGTCTAGTGACAGCCATATCTCGCTCTTTTTCCCTGGGTTCGTTTGGCTGTTGGTCGTTATGGTGTCGGCTCCTCTTAGGAAAATGACCCAGTTGAACCAAGCTGTCCAGGCCGAGACATTCTTGGGGCTGGTTTGTCAGCAACATATTCAGGCGAACAGACATGAGCAGGGAGAAGGGGGAGAAATGTTATCCCATGGTCTCGCTAATGCGAAGGCATTCATTCACGGGTCACTGATCTAATCTTGGCTAACATGACAGTCTCCTAATAATTAAGAAGCAGAGGCACTGTTATGAAGGAAACTGTCGAAGGATTACATCGGTTAAATATCTACAGTGGAGACCCACATTTATCCCGTGCCGGGATAGCCTGGGCACACGGGGCAATCAGGCAGACTTAATTGAAGATTTGCTCTGGCATGTCACAGGGTTGGTCCCTGAAACCGCTCAATCAACTGTGTTTTATTTACACCCTCCATACACAGAGGAGCAGATTTACAACTTCTCGCACATCTCTGCAAATCAGCAGAGATGCGCCAGAACAGATGCATCACATAATCCCCCTGTTGCGCCACCACAGATGCGTCGCATTTACAATGCGGCGCACCATGGTGCAAGGAGGGGCAGATGCGTGACGCATCTTGCGGCATACGGGCGACGCATTGCTGGTGTCACGTCGCAAGCGTGACGCAACTCTTCCAATGCACAGGGGCCACCCATACTTAACGTGGTGCATCACTCCTTACGCCTGCTTCAAGCAGGCGTAAGGATTTGACACAGCAGCGTCATAAAACTGACTCAGTGAAATCTTGTAGATTTCACTGCGTCAGTTTTACGGGACTTTCCTGCGAGGGAACGCCCACCCTGCGACAGAACGTCCACATGAAGCCTGATGCAGGGTTCTTGTGGCGCAGGGCTTCACAACTTGACGCATCCGCTTAGATGCGTCACTTTGTAAATAAGTCGCAACATGGCGCATGGTTTAATCCACCGCTGCGTCGCAAAATTGACGCAACAACAGTGTAAAAGTGTTGCAAGGGGCTTGTTAATCTACCCCACAAAGTCAGGCTATCTGGAGAGGGACAACAGGAAGTCCCTCTTTTTTTTCCCACCGGAATTGGGAGAAACATAAAGGCAAAACAACAAGACCAGGTCCCTTTAAGAGGGAGATGCCGTGTGAGATTTGGAGTTTGGGGGTTGGCATGCAAAGTCCTCTCTTATGACGGCATGGTGCGGTGGCAGGTTAGAGGTGTGTATCTCAGGAGGGCCCTTTCATCTTTTATCATGCCAACGGCCATGGGAGTTCAGTATATTGTCACTCTTACCTGGATAGATGAGATTCTGAGACACCTGTGTGCAGCCGTTCAGTGGGTCACTTTGGAGTTTTTTGCCAGATGCGAATGACATTTACTAGCTAATGATAAGGATGGACTTCGTCATTGCAAAGCACAAGGGTACACAATTGAAAACGCAGTACCAATCCAAGTGCATGTGTTCTGGTGGTGTACCACTACAGAATAAAGAAGAAGCAAGAACTGTAACATAGACAATGGGAGACAATTTAAACTCACGCTCACCCCTTGTTACTGTTTAAGGGCCTATCACTCGACTTTGAGCAGTTATGGTGCACTGCAGTTCATGAATTCGAATTTCAATGGGACAGTTCCCATCCTTCGGAGGGAAATATTTTGAGTTTTGTGACTTAATTAGTAGTGCCATCTGTTATATACAGCGCTTTAAATGGAACTTTGACGTAGGTAGCACTAAAAGCAAACATTCTAATATTCATGGAGAAACCTGCAGCCCACACAACATATGTGTTTGTGGTATTTCCTCTAGATCAATTACTCATCTATTTTCTGGGGCCAACATCTACGTTTTATTGCTCCTCTTATGCTAGATATGCAAATGTATCTATTTGTTAACAGAGAGACCCATGGTGCGTTTCACTTCCATGTGGCCATCTGTGTTTTCTCTTTATTCAAGGCTTATTAATAAAAGGGCACTCAGACTTAGAAGGGCACGCTTTTAATCCCTATGGAAAGGTTAACTCAAACCAGTGTACTAAAGGGTATGTGTGAAATTGATATCTCACTCTCAAATGACAAGATAATCATTGTAAGAGGCCCAAGAATTAATGCAAGGTTTGGAAACGTCTCCTGGAGACAGCGATTACAACACAGAAATCACACATATAGGCCCACCAGTATACGGCACTCAAAAGTAAGTTATTCTGTCAGCATATGTGAGGATGCTGTCAGAAAGGTCCGCAAAGAGGCAGTGCATCTTTTCCTAATAGGAACAACTGGGTGATGTGTTCATAAAGTCTTTTTGACTATGTCCTTTGCGATAGCTCGAAGGCTAACCCAATTACAGTGTGGCCTACCTAGCACAATAAATAATTTTTAAGACACTCTATCAATCGTGTGTCTCTGGCAATATAGGAAGGAAAAGCTTTTGTAGTTAGACCATAAGTTGTCTCACAATTTTCTCACGTGTGACTAAGGTTTTCAAAGAGGATTCAGAAAAGGGGGTGGTGATGAACAGAGTGTCTGAATTAAGCAGACCACTCTTACCCAGTCCAAAGATCAGGGCTTGATCCATCACCGTTATTTATCTCACTGCCCCATCCCAGCTCAGAACCTGGCTATATGCAAATCAGTCTGTCCCTGGCCCAGTGCATCATGGGAACAGGGCAGACTAAACTACCAAGCCAATTCTTCACCAGAAAGGAGACAAGCTACCGGGGACCGGTTTCTGGCATTTCAGCCGTCTTCGGCCCGGCTTGCTTGAATCCTGATGGAGCAGTGAGAAAGGGACTCATGTCTGAGTATACCCTGCCACACCTATAGTGGCCAAAACGATTCAGAAAAGGGGGTGGTAATGAACAGAGTGTCTGAATTAAGCAGACCACTCTTACCCAGTTCAAAGATCAGGGCTTGATCCATCACCGTTATTTATCTCACTGCCCCATCCCAGCTCAGAACCTGGCTATAAGCAAATCAGTCTGTCCCTGGCCCAGTGCATCATGGGAACAGGGCAGACTAAACTACCAAGCCAATTCTTCACCAGAAAGGAGACAAGCTACCGGGGACCGGTTTTCAAAGAGCATAGAAGGAATTAAGGAGTACATCACAACTTGGAGATATGCTTTATCTGTAAGGGCTAGAGATCGTAAAAGAGGTCTCTCATCTTGTCATCCTGATTCTTGTGAAAATTCACTTAACCTTTGCACAGAGGAGGAGAGAGATTGGTTATCAGGGGGAAAAATGTCCTTTAGATGAACTCAAGTCTTCAAATCGAAGACACACACAGTATTGTAGGCTAAAGCACAATAACGTGAAGGATGTAAGTAGAGTTATCATGCAAGTGAAGCCATAGGGAGAGTGGATCCCATTTATCCATATTATACTTACATTGGGGCGTCGCTATATTTCAGGTTTTACCTAGTCCAGCCGTAATATATCATGATGTTAATTAGTTGAGTAGAAGGCCAGCCTGGCTCTCACCCTTTGGAAGATTGCAAATGGAAGTCTCAACAGAATACTTTCCAAGAAGTATTTCACACAAGTTAAATTCTTTCCATATAACAAAGGTCAAATGTTGACCTCTCGAGTATGCAGGCATATTTATCAGCCAATCGTTTTGCAGAAAGGTAACAAACCCATCGACTAGTGCCGCTTTTAACACAAGCCTGGTGTCCAGTGGTATATCCTCCGTTAGGAGGCAAGAAGGCAGGCCTGTTGACCAGGCACTCATAGTAGGTTTGTTGTTTGGTTCGTTTGTTTTTCTTGAAAAAAGTTTCATACAGGAGTACATTCAACACAATTGCATGTCTGGGAAGGCCAGTGTTTATACTGGCAGGCTGCTGGAGGTCACCGGTGACCTTTGGTAATAGAGTCACTCAGTGCACGAGGGATCACAGCATAATGCCTCATGGTTAAACATGTCCATTGGCCTGTGAGGGCAATAAGGACCTTGGAAGAACTGTGGAGAACTGTAAGAGTGTGCCCACTGCGGCTAGTCGGGAGGAGTGAGGATCTTTTTATATTCCATTCAGACGGTTGGAGAAGGGCAATAATGCAAATATGCGGCATTGGATTTTCCCAGTTATTATGATGAGGCAGATTCTTATGACTGCTTGGAGGCCATCAATCCATTTTATGGTCTGTTGCTTGGGCAGTCGATAGGACCAAGGGTATTCTGATTGGGCATGCTAGTATGCCAATGAGTTTTCGCTTTGTTTAACAAGCGATTGGTTTGAGTGTGCTGGGTGCACACTGTTGGCTTTCCCTGTATAAAGGGAGGCTGGCCATCTTGCTGGATTTTGCCAGGAGAATGTTTGTCCAACAAATGCTCTGATGCTACCTGGGCAGTTGATGGGACCAAGAGTACTCTGATTGGGCATACTGGGTCTGCTAATGAGTTTTCGCTTTAACAAGTGGTTGGCTTGGGTGTGCTGGATGCACACTAGTGTTTTTTCGATGTGAATAATCAGGCTGGGAATCTTTCTGGCTTTTGGCATGAGAGTGATGGTCTAATAAGTGTTCCAGTGCTTCCTGGAGCTGCCCCAGTGGCCACTGGTGGGACGGAGTATATATCTCTAATAAGGGACAATGTGCTCAGATTACTCAGCGGGGGTGTCCATTAGGAACCAGCTTTGGAATGCAATTTGCACAGTGATGTCCTCCCCTGGGACAGTTCCAGTTGTCTGACATCTGCTGGGAGTGCATTGTTTTGTTGCAACTTAGGTGCACTGCAGGTGAATTAGCGCATTTAGGCTGGCGGTGTGGGGGGTATGGTGTGTGCACGCTAGTAACCTACACGCACTGTGGCCTCAAATGCGGTAAAACCAAAGATTAGAAATACATTCATGGCACCTCCTGTCAAATTGGAATTAGTCTGAACTGACTGATGTGGGTTACAAGCTGGCTTTAGGTGAAGGGGGGCTGGTAGCCTTTGCCTTCTTGCTCTACCCAGGGGGTGCTCACCTCATGGTGTTTGCATTTGCTGGGGGGCATGTTATAGGTCTTTATCATGGGTGGCTCTCCATGGTTATTGGGCATCATTCTGGTGAATTCATGATAAGCTACATTGTAAATATATGAAATAATGCACATGATGATTATATATTTTGACAACGATGTTAGAAAAGGAGGTTATGCAAAGGTGTTCAACATGCTAAGACATCATGATATAGAAGTCTGTAAGATGTGTTATCATTTTCATATAGTTCTAACGTCTACCATGTCTTATTCTTCACATTGGAAAGTGTGTACCCAAGGTATTTGAAGCAAGTTAAAAATGATCAATTGTTTCACTTGTTTTTTCAGAGGTTTAAGGCTAATGTAATATTATAAGCTATGGCTGCCTAACACCAAATGGTGATCATGTCTGATGTGTGGGAAAATACCTAAGTGTGCGTACTATATGTTGGCACCAGGATTGTGTGACATACGTGAATTGCTGTGTGACGCTAAGAACTTACCCATTGATTTTTACTGAAAAGACTCTTTGTGGCCTTGTGGTGGGAGATAGGCACACCGAGGGTTTATGCAGCAGGAAAGCCATGTTGTAAACCAGACCTGAAAGTACAAACCCCTCTGGCACCACTGAAGGAAGGAGGAAGATGAAAAAGTAGACATCACAAGTGTAACATATGGAAAGTAAGAACTCTACAGGTATAGCCCATCCTTCTTGTTCAATTAAAGCGTTTCCATCATCATTATGCATGTCAGGGACTGTCCCAGACTCTGACTAGGACACAGTCAGGGACTTGGGCAAGGACTGGTGACTGGGGGAAAAACATAATCAAAAAGTAGATCACACAGGAAGTCAGAAGAGAAAATGGATTCAAAGGGGAAACCTGCACAAGGGAACAAGATGGCTAAGACTCAGAAAGGATGGGTACTCAAGAAGAGGTATAGCATTCAGAATAACTACACCCAGGGCGGACTTGCAAGACATATAAATATAACAACATTAATAATAAAGGGAATGTGGGGCACAGCACTCGAGAGCTCCAGGCAGTAAGACTGAAGCTCAGTAAGTTCCTCACCCACAATTTCTGTTACAGGTACTGACTGCAAATACTCGCATATCGAATATACATTCAAAAGCAGGGTCTGTGGAGCTGATACCTATGGTGATGTTAAAAATCTAACTCAAGGGCAATAGTCACAGTAGACAAGAAACACCACCTAGGTTGTCAGCTATGCCCACGGATCCCGGCGATCAAAAAGGTACACGCAAGGAGGTAACAGGCAAGGGTGTAGAACTAAATACACAGTCACAATAGACAAGGTGCTAGCAAAGTGGAGTATTTTACAGGAAAGAAGGGAAACATGGACAAACTTGGCAGAAATCAAGTAGCAAAAATACAGGGAAACTAGAAGCAAGACAGTAGTACAGGAAGACAGCACACCAGGGACTGAAACAGAGGAAATGGGAAGAAAAGCAGAAACTGGGACAAATGAAATGCAGGAGAGCAGATTAAATGGTGCATTAAATAGTACTAGTTCAGGAACCAATGAAACAAGGAATAGCTAATGATTAGGAGTCAAGATAGCACTGAAAGCAGTGCTAATTCAGTAAAAAGTCCAGAAATCATGTTATCAAGGAAACACAGAAGGCAGTGCTAGTTCAGGAACAAGAAATAACTACAGCTCAGGAATCAAGGAGTCAAGAGAGCACTGCAAGCAGTGCTAATCAGGAACAAGGAATAGCTGCAGCTCAGGAACAAGGAATAGCTGCAGCTCAGGAACAGGAACAAGGAATAACTATAGCTCATAAATGAAGGTAGCACAGCAGTTCAAGAACAAGGATGGCTATAGGTCAAGAATCAATGTAACACTGGCAGGCAATGCTAGTTCAGAAACAAGAAACGCTACAGCTTAGGAATCAAGGAATATTACCAGATCATGAAAAAATGATAGCAAAAGCTCACAAAACAAGGATCTGTCTCACTGGAACACAGCTGCAATGACCAACATTGGACTGAAAGGAGCTGGAGCTTAAAAAAGCTCACAGTAATCACATGCATCAGGTGTGATCAGGCTAGCAGCATCTAGCCACAGGTGAGACAAATTTCTCCATCCACCCTAGGCCTGCAGGAGTGAAGATGAAGCAGTGAGCAGGAAATTCTAGGTAATGGAGTTTAAAGCATGAGCAGGCTGGCTTCAATCATGAGCAGACTGGCTTCCAAAAATCCAGGCATGGATTGACCGTCCAAATGGCTGGAAGTCAGCATAATCCTGCATAGAATGATCCGGAAGCTTATCAGAACAGTGGAAAGTTCCACAATTTGGCAGTGAGCACCACAGCATAGGGAGAGAATCGAGCCAATGCCTAAAGGAGACAGTAGTCAGAACAAAGTCTTTCTTGGTCCCTTTCCTCCCCTCTTTCACTCACCCCATCTATCTCACTCCCTTGTTTTTTTTTTAATCAATGGCACTTTTCTCTTCTTTTGCTCTCACCCTGTTCTATTTCTATTTCCTATTTCTCATCTTTTCTTTTCTCTTCTCATTCTCTCTGTTTCTGTTTCTGTTTTGTCTCTTGTTTTGTTACTAGTTTATGTGTCTCCTTTCTGACTTAATCTCACCTCTCTCTCTTTCACTCTCTCCCAGGGCTGGACTGGGAACCAGAACCGGCCCTGGCAAAGTGCTCGGCCGGCCCCCCTCCCCCCCTCCGGGAGGAGAGGGGAGGGGGGAGAGGTGCGACCGCGCTCTGTGACAGGGCCGGTTTTCGGCCGTTTTTGTTACAGGGCCGTTTTTGCAGCATAACGGCCCTGTAACAAAAACGGCCCCACGGGCCCAAAACCGGCCCCCGACCATGCGGCCCACCGGGGAATTGCCCGGTGCCCTCAACGGCCAGTCCGGGCCTGCTCTCTCCTCTCTCTCTCTAGCATCCTTTCTTTCTCTGTCATCTTCAGCTCTATCCTTATATTTCTCTTCCATTCTCTCTCTGCTTGTCACGTTCATTTCTTGCCTCCAGCAGCAGCATCTTCATGAGTCCGGGGAGGGGTCGCCCTACTTGCTGCGATCTGTGCGTAAATGTGAAACATAACATGACAATGGAATGATTCAATTTACATTTTATTTTTCACTAAGGTGTGCTGCAGCTGTTAGCCTGTCCCCAAGGCGGGAGAAATTTGGGGCGTGTCCTCTGATTAGCAGCATGGAGGACTGGAGCAATGGCTTGCCAGTCACTCGAAAGTGCACGTGTCAGTTTGGCAGGCTGTCTTACGATGGCCAGCCTGACATGTGCACATTGAACCTTTCCAACCTAGGCTGAATTAAACAGCTGGATGGAGAGTGGCACAGGCCTCCAAGGCCTAAAGGAGCATCCAGCTAACCCATTCTATCCAATCCTGGTGCTTCTCCCATGCTTGTTTAGAGCAGGAAAGCAGTGTCTGGATTGATATGGGGAACTCTTTATCCCACAGACTGCAGAAAAACACCAAGGAGGATGAGCAGTCAATTCTTAAGTACCATTAATTTAAATTAATTTGATTAAATTCAAATGTGCAATGCATGCCACCTTAGGGACAGGAATGAGACTTATTTATCTAACACAACGCATTCCTGTCCTTCCACCTTGCATTGGTGCGGTTTTGCTGCCTAGTACCAATGCAGGCACCCTTGCATCAGGGTGCAGGATGCCTGTGTTGTAGGCAGGATTGTTTTTGTGCAGGAAGGGGCACCTTTACTGTACAAAAACAATCCTGAAAGGCTTTTTCCTCTTCCTTAATGTTCTGCCGAATGCAGCACACCTAGAAAGAGGAAACAACGAGGAGAAATAAACATATTTCTCCTCATTAGGCCTCTTATCTTTTTGGCACATTCCCAGGTTTACCAGATTTGGTAGATTTGTGAATGTGTCATAAACCATGGGAGGTGCATGGATACACACACCGCAATGCCCATGGATGGAATGACTCCCTTGCGCACAGTAATGCAACGCAGTGATATGCTCTGCTTTGTATTACTCCATAATTTTGAAGCCTCTCAAAACCACGCAAAGTGGCTTTGCATGGCTTCAAAAATATTTCTCCATTACTAAGAAGCATGGTCTAAATATGTACTTATTCTTGCCAATGCCAATGCTAAGGGAGCGCCCATTCATGTTGCTTGGAAGGGTGCTGTAGTGCTCCCAATTTATTAAAAGGGCGACAGTAAGCAACAAGCTAATTATAGACTACTAAGCTTAATCCATTGCATACACAAGGAATTTAGCCATTGTTTGTTATCTAAAATCCAGGACTGGATTTATGCAAATAATGTTTTATGCCCTCTTCAAGCTGGGTTCTGGCTAAGAATTTCCGCCATCGACCAAGTCTTTCCCTTCATGTTAATTTGTTGGAATAAGGTAGTGATCGGCAGAGTCAATCTTTACGTTGCCTTTTTCGATTTAAAATGAATGTATGATGATACCAAGCACAACCTTTACCATGCATTCTTTGTAATGAATATGCCTTTACCACATATGCCTTTACATCGAATTTCGTTCTAAAGCACTCAAAGAAAGAGGAAAAATCCTCAAAGATTTTTTTTTCTGCCCAAAAACAATCCTGCCTGAAACTCAGACACCCTTGCAACATGGTGGAAGGGTGCCTGCGCTGACACTAAGCAGGTGTTTGTATGCCTGTGCAAGCAGAGAGCAGGAATATACCATATAATATTAAATACTGCACATTCCTGCCCTCTCCCTTTCATGCAGCGCAGCAAGGTGTTTTGTGCGTTGCATCACATTGCTTGAAGTAATGATAAATGTGGCCTTTGGAGACTATTATTTATTTATTTATAAAGCCCAACATTCATCCAAAGGATATCATGGTGCTCGAGGATCAGGATCACGTGGTAGTGGTGAGGGGGGATGTAGGGTACTGCCAGTATCTCCAGCATGAGGTCTTGGGGAACAGGTGGGTTTTCACTTTCCTTCTGAATGCCATGTAGTCATCCGTAAGATGTAGATCTAGTGGTAATTCATTCCATTGAGTGGCAGCCAGGTGGGAAAAGGTGCGACCTTCTGCCATTGCTTGTTTAATCCGTTTTGTCTTAGCTTTCACCTGAGAGCATGTCCTTAGGCACCTGGTCGGGGCATTGAATCGGATTTTGTTCTGAAGAATTTTGGGACCGCATTGGTGTAGGGCCTTGTGTGCATGGCTCAGGAGTTTGAATCTAGATCTTTGACGTATGGACAGCTAGTGGAGCTGTCTCATACATTCTGACACTGAGCTATATCAACTTTTATTGCACACCAATTTAGCAGCTGCGTTTGTATCACCTGCAGGTGTGCAAAGAGATAGTCCGCCATGCCGACGAATAGTGCGTTCCCATAATCTAGCTTACTGAAGAGTAGGGCCTGTGTGATTGTTCTTCTGCATTCAAATGGAATCCAAGGAAAAAACCTTTTTAAGAGTTTTAGAGTGGCAAAGCTTCTTCCGCACAGGGCTCGCACATGGTCCTGCATGGTGAAAGTATTGTCAATGAGGACGCCCACAATTTTGGCGGTCTGCTAGGGTGCTGGGGCGTCTCCCAGTGATTGGGGCCACCATGATGCATTCCAGATTAGGTTGGCTCCTCCAAAGAGCAGGATTTCTGATTTTTCAGCATTCAGTTTCAGACAGTGTTCTGACATCCAGGTCACCATCTCAGAGAGGCAGTTGTTCAGTTTAATCCTGGTGTCCTCATGCCTTTCTTCGAAGGCTATTATCAGTTGTGTGTCATCCGCATAGGAGCAAATGCGGAAACCCAGTTTCTGTTCTATTGCTCAAGAAGGAGCTGAGCCACTGAAGGGCTTTAGTGTGTATACCGTTTTTGTGTAGGGTTTTCAGCAGCAATTCAGGTGAGACCCTGTTGAACGCCGCCAACAGGTCAATCAGGATCAGGGCTGCAGCCTTTCCCGGATCGATTAAGGATCTTATGTTATCTAGGACCTCCAGGAGAGTTGCCTCCGTGCTATTGATGGCTCAAAAGCCGGTTTGAGAAGGGTCTAGAAGTTCATTCGTTTCAAGAGAGTTGGATAGTTGTCTATAAACTAACTTCTCCATAACTTTGGATAGATAATGGAGTTGGTAGATTGGCCGATAGTTGGCAGGGTTGTGAATATCTGTGCCTGCCTTTTTCAGCAGAGGGGTCACAATATCCTGCTTCCATGTTTCTGGGAAAACTGCGGTGTCTAGACATTGGTTCATAAATGAAGTGTGCGCATGGATCAAGTGAGGACCCTGATTTAACTTTCCCCCTTGACTTTGCAACCTCCCCCTCAGTAAAAGGGGAAACATTTCCCAAACGGGCTAGGGCGTCAGGAGGGGGGACCCAAGTGTTTCCAATTGGTAGTATCTAGTGAGGGAATGATACTAGATGATGAATATATTTTGCTGATTTTATCAGAGAAGAATTTGCTAATCTTCTCACAGCATTCTTCTGATGGAGCCAGGGTTTGGGACATACTGGCTGGTTTGCTGGGTTCTTTTACTATTTTATACATCTCTTTTGGAGAGTTGCTGTTCTCATTTCTCGTTTCGCGAAGTAGATTTTCTTGGCCTTCTTAATTGCATTGTTGTAGTTTCTCAACTCTGCCTTACATACCGTGTCTTGCTCAGACAGTCTCCATTTGTGTTCTCTTGTTTTGCATTAGAGGTGTGTCAGCCACTCATCACTACATTCCAAGCCGGACTCCACGGTCCTCCAATACAGGTCTTCTTACAGTTCCAAGCATTCAGAAGGCTTAATGGGACAGAAGATCTTTCTACTATCCCTTCCCCAAACTGTGGAACACATTGCCAGCCAAATTTAGAAAACGTCTTAAAACTTGGCTATACCCTAATTAACTAGGGTCCAACTCCAAACCAGTAGGTGCACAGTTTTGACTTAGGGTAGCTATGCTCTTTATTAGTCAAAATAAGATAGGATAATATCAAGAGGCTGGGTACCTGGACTACTCAGTTCTTTCTAGAAATGAGAGCTGAGTAGACTCATTGGTCACTTTACGTTAAGCCTGCTAGGCAGTGGTTTGGGATCAGGCAATGTCCAATGTTGCACACAAGAAGTAAACCAATCAAATTCAAGAGCTTACCCCGTCACAGCAGTGTGGAGGAGGACAGACTCCTGGTGAGAGAGATGTAGGTATTATAAATGCTCTGGACTTGAAAATGTGTGTTTGACAAGGTTGAGTGTAACTGAGTATATTTGCTCCAAAGGGGCAATATGTAACAACCATCAGCAGCTGCTGACATATGAAAGTGTTGCTTATTTTGTACCGCTTTTCAGGGGAGGCTCCTTCGCAAATGCGGAGGAGCGTCACTCCACTGGCTCAGAGCCAGCACGTGAAAAATAAAACGATATATCATAATCGTTTTATTTTTCATTTGCCGGCTCTGAGCAGGCGTGTGCAGAGAGGGGCGGGCTGGGGCATGGGAGGGAGAGGAGGAGTGTTATGTGCACTTCTAAGTGTGCATGTGTGTTTGGCTGGCCTTCTTAGGCCAGCCAAACACACATGCACACTTAGGTTTCTCCAACCCGGTTGTATTGAAAAGCCGGGCTGGAGAAACAGTACTGACTCCCTGTCCTGAGCAGAGCATCTTTTCAGCCCACTCAGACTAATACCCGTGCTACTCTTATGGCATGAGAGTAGCGCGGGAATTGCACCGGGTGTCTGATGCTGCCCCAGTGCCTGCTGGGATCAGGAAAACTGAAGTGTGACACAGTAGGTTGCCGGCAGCTCCAGGTAAGTGGTTTAAAAAAAATTATTAACCCCACGCGCTCCCCCTCCCACGTTCCTCAGCATCCCATTCCCATGCCCCCCCACCTCTTCATTGTGTCAGCTGCCAACGCCGCTTTTGTGCTAGCAGCTCAGGGAAAGCTGTCAGTATAAAGGATAGAAACTGGCACCAACACAGAAAGATACACAAGCATTATGTTTGCATGATAAAAGTGAACAGAGTGGTGTTTTGGGTGTAATTTTGGTGGTTGGCTAGTCTGTGGAGATGTTGCGGAACTAGTCCTAGTCCCCTTTCAGTGACGTTTGGTATTCAGTCAAAGAATCCCAGCAGAAGGCACTGGAGGTCTGTTTTTTTTACCACCCTAATGAGCATAGATGAGGAGTTTTCTGCTTATCTTATTTTGAGTATCAAGAACTTATTTCATTTTCTAAGGCTTACTAATGTTCTGAATGCTTTCTAAGTGATAGAGAGAGTTTGAAGTTCAAAGTGCCCACTAGAGTTATAGCTCGCTGAAGAACATAGAGCATGCTAAAGTGTTGCTGTTGGGACAGCAAGAAGAGCCTTGAGGCAGGGGCAGGCCCTTGTTCTTTTTTTGGTGGCCTGGGTCACTACCAGCTTCCCAGTCACGTGACAGGACTGAGTCTGCCCTCTTACCAAGATCCTCTCCAATCAACCTCTACTCACAGAACATCCTGCCAGTTAAAGGTACCTGGCTTCGGCACCATGCCTATTTGAGTCTCTTAGGAACAGTAATGGACTTAGGAAATACCCATCTGCCCTGATTACTGCACTCAATCTGCCATACCCAGTAGGCACCTTTCCACCTTATCCCACTATTGCATCTTCGGTAATCTAAGTGCATTCCTTCCACACAGATAAAATCATGGTGACGTTTTTGATTCCACTGAGTTGCTCATCAACCTCCATCAATAAGGAGATATCACACTCTAAACAATGTCAAGTTGTATGCGGTCAGGACCTCGCCAAAAACAGCTCTTCTTAGATAGGATGTCCTAAAGTCACACACCTTGAAACAAAAATACTCGTTTCGCTTTAACAACTCTTGAGAGTTTGAGATTGTCAAAGTTTTTTCGGATGAACAATTTTGGTAACAATAAATGTTGAGTAATAATGTTTTTTATGATGGATCATAACTACAAACAGTGAAATAATAGTGTAGTAGTCAAACTGAGGTTAATCTGAGATGCATGAGTCTGTTTATCAATGTAATTTAATCGTACTTCATTTTTCACGAGAAGCCATAATAGTTAACATGGATGCTGCGCTGATGGTGTTAATTCACTTCTGCTAATTCTCCTTCCCATCTAGTCCCCTTACGCATCATTTCTCCCTACTGTCTTCACAGAGCACTGAACACTGTGGAATAATAGATTATTTTCTGAATGCGCATGTATTATGAATGAACTTTCTAGTGTTCTGATGTAGTGGAAATGTCCAAGATCTCTTCCACTAGAGGTCCACTACTGGGTTAACATTCTTCTACTGCTGTATAGTCTATTGTTTAGAAATGTTGCATTTTAGCTGAACTTCCTATGACAATGTGTTGCTGATGCAGTTTGAAGCAGTCTTAAAAGTTGGATAGTATTATTAGATTATGATGTTATGTAGTTTATTCTGATTTGCCCAATGGTTGTTATTACATATCATACCAATATGCGACTGTAGTTTTGCTCACTTAATATGCTGAACATATGTATACGCTCCTGGTTTTTGGGGTAAGCCAGAGACTTTCTCTTTTCCACTAGAGATGCTGCCTGGGTTCTAACTTATTTTGTTGCTTATTTGGTATTTAAGAATGTTTCTGATTAGAGGTAAATTTGGGTTTCCTAAATTGTTGAGGTTCTGCGTTTTGCTCCCACAAAGTTAGTAGCAGAAAGAGGATGGTTGTGCAAGAGCACCTCTTTTTTATTGGGGACACTAGTGTGATTTGAGAGTCCCAAAAAAGATTTCTTAAGGGCTAGGGAATTCCTAATGTCCAGTCAATTGTTCTCCAAGTTTTTGGAACTCAGTCAGTGCTGTAGACTTTAAAGCATGCACCGAAAGTCACTGTGCCTTTAAAGCACATTTCTGAATGATTTGGAGTGTATGTATGAATAGGGAGAATTGATTTGTGACTGTTGTACTCATTTGTGAAGAGTGTATTTGCCTGTGTTTGAGGAAAGGCTTTCTGCTTCTGGTGTGCGTTTTGGACATGTGATGGTGATTGTGGGCACAATTGATCAGTGTTGTATTGATGCATTATTAATATTTGTGAAGGATTTTAAAGTTCTGTAGGTTGTTTTTATCAGAATAATCGAAATACAACATCTCAATATATATCTTGATTTTACTTGGCTCTATAAAGTGGTGTGTAGTGTGAGGTGCCACATAGATACAGGCAGGTATCCTGAATTAACAAGTTTTCCTTTTCAGGTTGTGTGCTTAATTTGGGTTGATGATTCTTGCTCTTGAGTTTACAGGAGCAAGTACATTGACTAGGGTCGATTGCCGTTTAATGGTAGTCTACCTAGTGTCAATTGTTTTTAAATGGGGCTTTCTTGTTTATCTCTTTTTTTTTTTTTACTTCAATCACAAACCCTTTGATCGAATTGCCTTCCTTGATTTACTGACTTTCCTAACCGCTCTGGGATTGGTGAGATGTCACCAAAAAGCTATCCTCTGGTTGTTTGATTGCTGGCAAAGCTGCACTTTGATAGGTTGACCTTTACCACTAACACACAACGGATCTCGCGGTAGAGGCCCAAACAATGATGTACTACTCCCTATCTACATATGAATCTCACAAAAAGTACATCTGGTAGAAATGAGTAATAGAAATTGAAAAACATTGTACACAATATTGTGGCAGTTTGTATGTTGAACAGTGTGTTTCAATTGTTTTCAGGATATACCCTCTTTCAGGATGAGAACCCTCACTCATTCGAAGATAACATGCTTCATCATTGGCTTCACTCCTTTCACAAAGGCAGCAAGGTCCTTTGGTGTGGGCAATAACTCCTCAGAGAGTGAGGAGGAGCTTAGGTGTTTTGGGAAACTAGAGAGCAATAGTAGAGAGTGAGTGAAGGGCAGAGGACAAATGAAGATAGAGTGTAAAACTGTCTGCAGAAGAACAAATATTTGAAAGTAAAAGGGACAACGACAAGAAATGTAGTGAGTGATTCAGAACTAGGGTTGCGGACAGTTTTAGAGTTTCCCCTGAGAGAAGTCTGTGGAGTGAATATTGTGCATGTGCCATGGACTAGAGCTGATTTGGACATTTGCTAGTAACTTCCCGAAGTTGAGAGAGGAACCAGTAATATGGTATCAAGATGTACACAGGCTGACAAACATTTCTCGGATGCTGTGGACTGATTTAAACTCACTGTTTGAGTTTGTTGTTCCTAGTGATTTATGGACTACGTGTAAGGTTGTTGTTGGGTGGCCTGCACAAGAACTGGCTAGGATTACACCTACTAGTGATCTTTCTGAGGAGATAGCTACCAAATACAGGATTGTGGTTGAATATTTGAAAGAATTAGTTCAAGAAAAAGATATAAATTGTTATAAAATCTTACAATCTTCCAAAGAGCCAAAAGAGTAAGTGCATGTTTTTTATGAGCGCCATAAAACCGTTAGGTGTAAGTTCGCTTAATAAGTATTTTTAACATACCATAATATAACATAACATGAGAGGCTTATGCAGATGTTCAAGGACCATAGCAGAGTTGAAGTTCTTGAGAAAGATGGTGTCTACTTTCGTGATGGGTTTGATGCCACATACTAGGAATAATATTCATCAGAGTGAATTTTGTTTGCAGACAATGACTATTGATGAGATCCTGAAGCTGGTGAAATACACTAGTAATTACACTGATGAGATGCAGAAAAGAAATAAAGAAAAGTTGATCATTGCCCAGACAAAGCAATTGGAAAAAAGGATCATGGGATGAAATTAATTACAAAATTATATGTTTTCAAATCTGGTTTGAATGAAATGCAGATGCAAGGTATTGGTAGAGGTGATGGTACGAATATGAAAGTTTTTTTTTATAAACTTTATTTTTTAGTTTCAACAAACATGCAGCAGCAGTACAATTACAACTGATAGGATTGGCAGAGGCATTGAAAACATAAATTGTTATAGAAAGGCACACAATTTATTCTCATGGCATCCCAATTAACACTTCCTCACCCCGTCATCCACAAAATCTTTTACTAATATTTGTCCCCTGCAGACATGCTTGCACTAGTATCAGAGTCGCGCTCACATCCAAATTGGGATTCAGAAATACTTCACACAGTTCCCTCCACTCCCTGAGGCAGTCATCCCATTTCTCATCCCACCTGCATAGTTTCATATGCTTTTCTTCAGCCAGTGTCCACTCCTGCACATCCCGATGTCAGACTTCAACTAATGGGGCCGTTGACCCATCCACATTATGGCTATTCTACATCTCGCTAAAACCAAAAGCACTTGCAGTAACTTGTATGCTATCTAGCAACCCTTTGGTTTTTTAACAGCCCAATAAACAGTATAGTGGTGAACTATCAACTTGGATACCCATATCCATCTGGACATCACCCATCTCCCTGGTCCAGAGTATGCATCATGAGCATCTCCAGGCTAAGGGCCAAAAATCAGCTCCCCCCCTCACCACATCGTGGGCAGTCATCTGATTGGTAAGGGGTGATGCGATGAAGTCTCTTGAGCGTTATGGATGGTTGATGTAAAAAGTTGGAATGCACCAACTTGAAAAGGTTATTACAGGATACTGTGCGCTTGAGTCCGCTAACAGAAGTCCATATTTTGTCCTCCAAAGGTGTGCCTATGTCTACGCCCCATGCCACTCGCACTTTGGGCAGGGGGCTGGTTGTGCCCAACCCCATTGCTTTACACAATAGGGTTATCAAACGTCGATGCGAACCACAAGTCAATAATATATCTAGAGTGTGTATAGTCCACAGGATACCAGGGTAGACGGGCCATGCTACTTAAAATATTTCAGTCAATCCGGCCTAGTTAAGTAGTATCCCTGTCCCAGCGCAGAATCCCCACATGCATGCTTGTAGTAATGAAAGTCTCACCAGGGTATAAACCAGCCATCACCTCACAACCACCTTCCCTCCAATCCCGAAAAGACAAATAGGCCATGAGCTGCCATACTGATGCCAGTATCATACAGGAAGTTCCCAGTGGAATGGAGCATGTTTTAGGACTTGCTCCACATATAGCTGCCAAATGCGTGCAGAGTGTCGCACTATGTTGGGTCTGTTGTCAGCAACTCCCACGCCTTCCATAAAGGCCACAGGCAATCTGTCTGAGGGTCAAGTCCAGTCAGTTAATCACTTCTCTCAATTTTCCACCTAGTCGAATGTTGAAGGTGTGCTGCATAGTAATATAAGTCCAATCTTGGTGACTCCAGGCCTACTGTTGGGACAAGGTGATCAGGCGCTACTCTGCTGCGGCAACTAGCACAAAGTAATGAGATGATTGCTGAGTTTAGTTGCTTAAAAGCAGTCTTGGGGATAGGTCATAATGAGTTTTGTAGAATATATAGACAGCGGGCAGTATCACCATCCTAGACACCGCCTGCCTGCCCGTCAGTGGATGGGGCAATATGTTCCAGAAGGCTACTGATCTCCACAATGCGACAATGACCCTGTCCACATTAAGGTGCAGTAGCTGTACATTTGTGTGCTGCTCCTGCATACCCAAGAAGCAGAAGTGTGCAACCCAAGACACGGGAGGCGATTCAAAGGTGTGGCAACCATGCTCGTGAGGGGGAAAATTAAAGACTTGGTGCGATTTAGGCATAGGCCGCACAAGTCTTCAAAGTCATCTATGAGACGTAACAATTTAGGTAATGCCACGCAGGGTGCGGCTGTATAGAAAAGGGATTCATCTGCATACAATGAAACCAAATGCGTAACACCACCTAAGTGGATGCCCCAATTTGCGAGCTCCTTCCTCACCCAGACCTCCAGTGGTTCTATCGCCAAGTTAAATAATAGGGGTGAAAGTGGGTACCTTTGTCGTGTTCTCCGTCCCAGTGACCATGCTCCTGAATGGCTTTGACCCACACGCAGCCTAGTGCTGGGGCTTGTGAAGGGTAGTTTGACCCAGTGCAAAAACTGCGGCCATATGCCCACTGCCCTCAGCACCTCCAATAAGTAACCCCAGTCTACTGTATCAAAGGCCTTTTCCAGGTCAATCGTTACCAAGGCCAACTCCTCTTCACTTCGTGCAGTATGTGGGTCAATCGCTGCAGTTTAATGCTGTTATTTCAGCTGGGTATAAACCCGCCTTGATCCTTATCATAGTGATGGGTCAATATGCCACTGGGTATGCCTCATTATCTCAGGGCTTCAAAAACATACATATTTCCCCCTCTCCCATGGAAAATGGCAACATGCCGTGTTCGCATGCTTCCAGGAACCTGTAGGAGACTTTGTGCCACCCCCTCCAAGAACGCCTGCTAAAACTTTGGTGGAAATCCATCTCCTCCTGATTCCTTCACCCTTGGGAGGTGCTGTCAGTGCCTCGCACAGTTCTTCCAGTGTTTTTTTTAACCTTTATTATGTAAAAAAGGGAGACAGTTACAGACCTACAACCACGGAGGCTGGCCAGTCAAACACAACAACATCAACATCAAAATACACAGCTCTTCAGCTGACAACCTGGTGGTCCGGCAGCGATAGTTCGTGATCATGTAGAAGCAGGTGGTATAACTAGGATCAGTGAAAGGTTTCACATTTTATCTTTTATATAAAGAAAACACCAAACAAAACACAAAAAAGATCGAGGCGTTACTGTGGAAAAACTGGCTGTCCCTCATGGCAGTGGGAGGCGGGTGAAAGACGTGTTACAGTATAAGACAGGAGAGATATCGGGGAGGGTAGTGGGGGGACCCGGGAGCAAAATCGTACAGTGTAGTCAACGACAACTAAGTGCAGGGAACGCACGGTCAAGGGAGAAGGAGTGGATCCGGAAGATCGGTGAATGGGGGAGTGCAAATCTCTCCACGGTAAGCGTTCCATTGACCCCAGATCCTGCCCCATTTCTTGGGTCTGCCGCGGGAAACATATACTGTTTTCTCTCTGAACATGGACCAGTCCATATTTTCTTTCCACGTTAGAAGCGTCGGCTACCTTGGGGAACCCCATAACTGGGCTATGTCCCGTTTAGAAACCATATTACCCAATGTAACCCATTGAGTTTGAGCAACAGTACAGTCATTTGGTTCCCAGACATTCAACAGACAACGTCTGGCCTCAGGCAACAACACTGCCCCAGTCACTTCACCCATAACCGCATGCACTCGGCGCCAAAACATCACCACCTCCGGACATTCCCAGAGGATATGCAAAAAGGTAGCCCGCATACCACATCCGCGCCTGAGGTAATTGGAATTTTTATGGTCAATTGTGTCCCCTACTATGTACCCCAACGGCTCCGTGTACGTGCTTCAAGTACATGTAATTTCCCTCCATGACCAGATATGAAGACGCAAATACATTTGCGTCCAACGTTATTACCCAATGTAACCCATTGAGTTTGAGCAACAGTACAGTCATTTGGTTCCCAGACATTCAACAGACAACGTCTGGCCTCAGGCAACAACACTACCCCAGTCACTTCACCCATAACCGCATGCACTCGGCGCCAAAACGTCGCCACCTCCGGACATTCCCAGAGGATATGCAAAAAGGTAGCCCGCATACCACATCCGCGCCTGAGGTAATTGGAATTTTTATGGTCAATTGTGTCCCCTACTATGTACCCCAACGGCTCCGTGTACGTGCTTCAAGTACATGTAATTTCCCTCCATGACCAGATATGAAGACGCAAATACATTTGCGTCCAACGTTAACATGTCCTCTTTCAGATCCACCATGAATGGGTCGATAATTCAGTTCCTAAGTATGCCGTGCCACCGTCTTTACATGGTGCACTTTCACGTTTTCCTGGCTCTAGCGAGCTAGGCCCTGATTTCTGCCATCAAGCCCTTTCTGCCTTCTGCCTCTGAAAGCTGCAGCCTGGATCTGCATCCATGACCCTTGCCTTACTCCCTGCGTGGCGAGCGGTGCCCGGCTCGGCCTGCTAGCCTATCAAGACAGTATTCAGCCTTCAAGTTATCTGCTCCGCTCCTCGAAATACATTCATGTCTAGAGATTTAGGTAAACACCTCCCCAGCTGCAGAGCAAAGGGCCCGGCCTTTCTGTCTCCGTGCAAGTAATTCATAGCTCCCGTTACCATGGTAGGCCCATGGCCCCTCGCATTACGTGGATACGTAGACACATATGCACGCACTAGCAGTCAGTATAGAATAGCCTCTACCCGACAGACCTTTCCTTCTAGATAAAACAGTTCTCCAAACACCAGATATCAGATATGATTTGGGTTTAGGTTGTTCTGACACGCCAGACTTCTGTCTCCCCTTATAATGCTAAATGTCAAGTCCCCTTCACCCTCCAGTTCCACGTCTAGCACGCGTCATGTTGCCTGCGCGCGCATCCAGCCCAATATTTCTGCTGACACTGCAGGATTCCTCTATGAATCCACCCACTTGTGACACTTTCATGTGACGTTTCTAGCACACACCTTCGTGTACGCCCTCGTGCACGCCTTCTGTTACACACATGTGTTCTTATCTCGTTTCTTTCAGCTGTTACGCCTTCTGTATCCATCACCATTGTATGCATTCACTATATATATTGTGCACTGTTAATAAAGCATTGTCTATCCCTTCCTGAACCTTCGTGGTAAAGGAACACGATACCATGGTTCGAACCATTCCATTACATGGAATAAAACCCTTATAAACTCAGATGCCACGGACTCTGCCTCTCATTTGATTGAGCTATTTGTTTGAACTTATACCGCATAGCAATTCAGTATACGGTAAATATTTATGTACCACATAAATTTGGCGCCCGAATAGGGACCCCTCCCCCACCTTACACGCCGGCGATGCGTCGCAGGCCTTGCCGCCTGCCACAGCCGTGACGGACAACTACGCGTACCCGCAGGATTTCCTGTATCTCCCTCAGGCCTACGGAGGTGACGGAGACTGCGATCGACATCCAGACGAGGCGGTAAGGAGTGCGGAGGATCCCGACCAGAGCCCAGCCGAGAGAGCAAGGTCCGAGGTGTCTAGAGGCCCACCAGTTCCGAAGTACCTACGTCACGTGTCGAGTCCAGTCCGGTCCAGTCCAGTCCAGTCGAGTTTCCGAGGCCTTCCGTTCTGTGCTTCCCGGTGAGTACCATTGCTGGGGACGCATCTAGACGGGTGCATTAATTTGTGTCCGGTCAAGACGGGTTTGGGTACACAGACCCGGTCTGCACTGTTTTAGCAGTGTATCTGTACTGTTTAGCAGTATATCCAGTTATCTAGTTATCGTTCGTTCTGAAATGTTTAAATGGGTTTTTATGTCGTGGTATGAGTGATTGTTTGATCTTCATTACTGTGTTTATTGTATTAGTTGTGTCCAAGTCCGAGTAAGTATCAAGTATCAAGGTTCAGAATGCCACTGTTTACTAAACTACGTCAGATAGGAACTAGGAAAGGGTTACTTGAGGAAGCTGTTCCCATCCCACCTAGGGACACTCCCGGATATTTTATGTATCACAAGCACGGCTTAGATGCCATATTATTTCTCGACTTGTGGGTGGAATACACCAAAGACTTAGCAGAGAATCAAAGATGGCCCGTTACAGGGACATGGGATGCCGAGTGCATCATGAGAGTAGAGGAAGCGTTGTGGAAAAAGAAAGCCAGACAGTCACAGAAAGATGCCATTGAACTATGGCGTAAAGAATCACATAGACGGACAGAGAAAGCACTCAGAAAAGTAGAGAAAAGTAGAGAGGATTCTGAAAAAGCCAAAGAAAAAGAACTACTAGAAGAAGGAGAACGAGTTAGAATGGAACAACACGATAGACGGAGTAATGCTATTCTGACAGGATTGTATCCAGTCCTGGCTGAGGGCCTGCCCAAGGCGACCCCGGAAACAAAAAATCTGCCCCCCCATTGGTTCCGACTAAAATACGTCACAAGACCGCAGCAGATATTTTTCTTTCTTCCTATTTAGACGACGTAGCTCCCGCATATACCAATGCACCCGTCCCACCTGCACCTGTACTACCCGCTGATCGTCTGCCCCCAGGTCCGCAACAGCAGACCCCTCCCGCATCATTTCCCGCACCTGCTAATACCTCCCCTATTGTTCATCCTGGTATACACCCGTTTAATCCCTTTGGGTCTGGCGCTGCCCAGGGCCCGACTCCGTTACAAGCATCGACCCTACAGCCTGGTTATGCTCAAGCTTCCGTATCAGGAGGTGCCGGGGGAGGTTACCGTACCCCGCCACCTACACAGCGATTAACAATGAGAGACTTAGCTGCACAACATACCCCGAAAGGGGCCCCTTTAGAAAAACTTAAAGAATATCTTACAGACTGTAGATATGATCCCGTTCCAGGCAAGCAAGGGCCCATGATGTTAGCCTCAATACGTTTAAGACGTGCTGCAAATTTTTTTGTTTTATTGCCAGGAATGCCAGATTATCTAGACAGGATATATCGTTTTGTTCAGACTGGGGAGGGTCCTGAATGTATTCACGAGGCCATGGCATATCAGAAAGTAGACACTCAAGGTATGATATTAAGATTCCTCATAAACTGTTTCATAAGAGAACGAGATCGGCCTGGTGTAAATGAAGTAGAGATGGAGGCACTAACTACATGGGGTCAGAATATAGCAGACGGAAAACATGATAAACAGAAATGTATAGAGGCCATGTACAGAAAGATCCGTAAAGGAATGGTAGTAATGCATGAAAGAGAGAAGGATGCAAGGGAGGCAGAAACAGACACGAACAAATCCTCAGAGGAGGATGAGCCAGAAGATACAGGAATGGTGGCATATGTAGGTAAGGGTAGACCCTTTAATAAAACGTTACGCCCAGAAAGCAAGAGAATTTTTCACTCTGCTATGTCAAACCCGAGGACTCCTGAACATCTATTTCAGGCTACCGATAAAGTACTTCAAGAACGAATGGGGTACCATGTACTCAATTCCATGGATGAACAAGAATTAGCCAGGTCAGCAGTAAAATGGGCTGACAATTCCGATAGATATAATGATGACGCAGTAGCGCAAACCTTTTTGAATCTTTCCCCAGACGAACAGCGATTAGCTGGTATGTACATGATACAACACCTCCTTACGTTGTATAAGGGCCAACATTCTGATCCAGGTCCCCTACCTGATGTACTAGTAGAGTTACTAATGAATAAATGGAGAGGCCTAGGTACCGATTTAATTAAGATAATTTTAGAACATCGACACAGATATAGTGCTTTCCTGAATCCACAGTTTGTTTCAGCTCCACCCCCAGAAAGGAAAATGTTTTACATAGACAGACAGAACCCCTTGGGAGAAGTACACCCGATCAGGAAGCCGGATAACACACTAGAACGTGTATTCGTGTACACGCCCATAACTAAAATGGAATTGTTAGAAATGAAGAAAATAGTGCCTAGTCATGATAAGGACCCTGCAGGTTTTCACCGTGAAATAAAAGACATGTTACTCATGGGAGATTACACCTATCCCGACATTATGAAAATATTGAAAGTGTTATTGCCTGCCGGTATTTACGAGAAACTCAAAGAAAAAGAATGGGAGGTGGGAGACCAAAAGATTGATTGGGCTGCATTAGAAACTGAAGAAACAGGTCGAACCCCAGGGTTGGGTCTTGGGGATAAAACTAAAGCATTACCAGGTTTGTTAGTACAGGTTTTGCCACGTTTGTTAGCAACTAAAAAGGAGGACTGGGGTGCAATCTCAGCCTGCAAACAGAAACCCGATGAAGACACTAGTGATTTTTATTCCCGATTTGAGAAATGTTTTATTATTAATAGCGGCCTGAAAGCAAGTAGCGAGTCATACCCGCATCTTTTTGTAAGCAAATTAGTCGAGAATTCCCTGCCCCAAGTTAAGAATCGTGTATTGAAAGTCGAGAGCACATGGCAAGCAAACACGCCTTCCCAAATGTTACAGAACCACCAGAACAGAATTAGGAAAGAACATGATCACGAACAAAGACGTATGAAGGACACGAAAATGAAAATGCTAGTTGCTCAGTCAGTTCCAGCTGACGGTCAGAAAAAGGGTATGACACAGTCCAATAATTCGGCAGCTCCTGTTAAAGGGACATGCAACTATTGTAAACAGCCAGGACACTATGTAAACGATTGTGCAGTTTTTGAAGCACAACATATCCACAGGTAAAACTAAAGAGAGACCGCGTCCTCCTAGACAGGATCAGGTCCAACAACACGTTCCACAGAATGTACAGCCTATGCGAGCTCCACAACAGACAGTACAGACCGTAGCGGTACCACAGCCACAACCTATTGCCGCAACACAACATGCAACGCAGCAGATGTACCAATATGCACAATCCGACTATCCCGATTATCAGCGATACACATGAAACAGCCTAGAGAGGGAGGTTGGCTTGCCTCTTATTGAGGTTCCTGTAGACCAAGAGGGTCCTTATGTACATAGTCAAGTACAAGGAAAGGATAGACAGTTTTTGATTGACACAGGGGCAAGCAGAACGACAATCAGTCACGACGAGGTTCCAGGGGCACCCCTCTCAGGCTCACAGAATGTTTCCCTTGGATTTTCAGGAAAGCCTATTGTTAATGAAGTTTCAAAACCAGTCCCCCTTGCAGTTGGTCCATTGTCACGGACTACAGATTTGTTGCTCACGAAATCATGTCCAGAAAACTTGTTAGGTATCAAGACACTGAAAGCTCTAGGAGCTGTAATTTGTTGTTCTCCGGAAGGAGTAAGACTGTTTCTGCGTGACTTTAAGGGTCACTATGTGTTGAGAGATATTAATTCCAGATTACAGAATGTTCCTGCACATTTATGGGCACAAGGCCCCACTGATGTAGGTTGTATGCATATTACACCATACCGAGTTACACTCAAACAAGGAGTGGTACTACCACGAATCCGACAATACAAGTTACCACCAGATGCTGTAGTGGCTTTACTGAAAATAATTGACGAGCTCATTGCACAAGGAGTGGTTGTAGAAACCGACTCCAACATTTGTAATTCCCCTATCATTCCGATTCTTAAACGCACTGATCCGAATGCACCTCCAGTTTATCGATTAGTTATCGATTTGCGAGAATTGAATAAATGCATTGTACCACAGTACCCTGTGGTTCCAGACATCTCTTCTTTATTAACAGCTATTGATTCTGAGGCAACGTTCTTTACTGTAATTGATCTGAAGAACCTCTTCTTTAGTGTCCCCATCGATCCGGAAAGCCAATACCTTTTCGGATTTTGTTTAAATGGCCGTAGCTTCAAATTTGCACGCGCACCTCAAGGATTCACAGAAAGCCCCAGCATCTATAGCCAAGCATTGAAAAGACAACTTGACAGTATTCACATGCCTGCTAACACCGCCCTACTACAGTATGTCGATGATCTATTGATCACCGCCCGAAGTGAACTAGAATGTGAACAAGCATCACTGACAGTCTTGTATTTCCTGGCTGACAAGGGACACAAAGTGTCTCCTTCGAAGCTGCAATTCTGTGTTCAGCAAGTGGTGTACCTTGGGCACTTGCTGTCCAAGAGGGGGAGACAGCTAACACCTGACCGCATCCAGTTAATTGTAAACATGTCACAACCCAAGACACAAAAGGAGGTACGGGCCTTTATAGGCCTCACTTCTTACTGTAGACAATGGATCCCTCAGTACGCATTTCTAGCCAAGCCACTTATACAGTTGACAACCCAGGAGGCAGCGACATCGACTGTCCTCCTTTGGACTCAGGAACATACACAAGCTTTTGACGAATTAAAGAAAGCCTTATGTCAAGCACCTGTTTTAGCAACACCATGTTACAGCAAGCCTTTTACACTTTTGTCACAGAACGCGAAGGTACTGCATTGTCAGTACTCACCCAGGATCAAGCAGGTTCACACAAACCGTGTGCTTATTTTTCTAGTACATTAGACCCAGTAGCCCAGGCTCTGCCTGCGTGTTTGAAATCAGTAGCAGCAACAGCTCTAGCAATCAGACAAAGTGATTCCATAGTATTAGGACACCAATTGACAGTACAAGTTCCACATTTCGTGGAAGTTCTTTTAAACAGAACACAGACTCAGCACTTGACTATAGCACGACTGACAGGTTATGAATTGACATTGTTTCAGCCACACATAGAAATCAGATGTTGCAATACATTGAATCCTGCTACACTTTTGCCATTAAATGAGACAGACCCTTTGGCACATGATTGTGTTGAAGTCATTACCATTACGACGAAACCCAGACAAGACTTGACAGACATCGCATTACCAGATCCAGACCTGACACTTTATGTGGATGGTTCATGTATGAGAACAAGTACAGGAGAGCTAGTGGCCGCATATGCCGTCACGACAGAAACAGAAGTCATAGAAACACACCGCATTGACACCCTGTCAGCCCAAGCAGCAGAGCTCATTGCTCTGACCCAAGCCTGAATACAAGCAAAGAACAAGAGAGTTAACATATACACAGATTCACGTTATGCATTCGGAGTCGTACACGACTTCGGTGTCCTCTGGCAAGAAAGAGGTTTTTTGACCTCTCACGGTGCCAAGATCCAGCACGGTCCCCTCATTCAAGCTTTGTTAGAAGCAATACATTTGCCTACAGCCATAGCCATCATGAAGTGCAAAGCACATACGAAAGTTACTGATACCATTTCCCAGGGTAATGACCTGGCAGATCGAACAGCCAAGCATACAGCTCAGACTCATACTCACACAACTGATATGACAAAGACAGTAGTCCAGACACCGACACATTGCATGACAGTTAGGGATCCCGCCCTTGATGTAATTGACATACAGACACATGCTACACCAGACGAAATTAAGAAATGGACTGAACTAGGAGGGATACAGACAGAACAAGGATGGGTAACGAAGGGAAAAGCCACATGGTTTCTCCCCGACTCTATGGTTCAAGTTATAATTAACACAGCACATAGTCCTGCACATTTAGGAGAAAAAGCCATGTTAGACAGTATTCAAAACCTTTGGTTCAATAAGCATTTACGAGCAGCAGCAAAACAGAAAGTGCGTACCTGCATGATCTGTTGTCAGTTCAACCCAGGTAAAGGCATTCTCGTAGAGCAAGGTGGATTTCATCCTCCCGATCACCCTTTTGAAGTCCTCCAGATGGATTATATCCAGATGGAACGTTGTCGAGGATTCAAGTATGTCCTCGTAGTTGTATGTGCACTCTCCCGATGGACAGAAGCATATCCAGTCCCAGATTACACTGCTCCGACCACTGCCAAGCAGCTGGTACGTGAATTCTTCCCACGGTATGGTTTGCCCCGTATCGTGAACTCAGATAATGGTCAGCCATTCTCGTCCGAGCTCATGAAGCAGGTATCACTCCTGCTAGGTTACCAGTGGAAGTTCCACTGTGTCCGACATCCCGAGGCAGCAGGTCTCGTGGAACGACATAATCAGACCCTGAAAACACGTCTCGCCAAAGTGTGTAAAGAGAAAGGTGTAGATTGGATAGTAGCTTTACCAGTTGCCCTTTTTTATATGAGAATGATAGCACATTCAAGAACAGGGCTATCCCCGTACGAGGTGGTCTTTGGCAGGCCACCGAATATGTGGGGGACGCCTCTGCCTCGTAAGATCACAGATGGTGACTGTAATATGCTGACAGATTACCTTGCCTCCTTGATGTCTGCACTACAATCATGTCGTTCACAGGTAGCTGCAGCCTTTCCCGACAACACCGAGGTGAAGCCACACGAGATCGTCCCTGGAGACCTCGTCTTTGTCCGGAATTTCGACAGGAGGAGTCCGCTGGAGCCCCGCTGGCAGGAGCCGAAGCTTGTTTTATTAACCACAAGGACAGCAATTAAAGTGGAGGGCCGCAAAGGCTGCCTCCACTCGAGTCACATCAAGAAATACCATGGACTTCCGCCAAGTACAGACTCCCAGCCCTGCCCCATTCCAGAGACTGATACTAAACTCCCCCTGGTAGAAAATACTCCTTCTCAGGAATTCCGAATGAAATTAAGGTCTAGCAAGTCAGACAGTTTAATTGTTTAAGTCCTCCCCTAGGTGAAGCGGTTAGACAGGTTCCTGACATGTACAAGTTATACCCCAATAGAGAGAGAGATAGACAGAAACAGATCAAGAAACGAAAATATTGTAAATCTCTCCGCAGCCACTGCGTTGTGACATTATTGATTATGTTTTTCCTGAGTCTTATAATTATTGCTACAAGTTTATTGTTACACATGTACTTTCCTATTTCTATACGTGCACATTCTTCCTCAAATGACACTGTCGAGCATACTTTCAGTGAACTGCCCCCTCACGAGTTATCATACCGACTTGCGCTGCGCAACAATACCTTCATCAGTATGTTACATCATTCCCATCAGACCAGCAACGCTACCAATTGTTGGATATGTGGCCGACTCCCTCCCTATCAGAAGTATAAGGGAGTTCTGCCCCTCTTTCCGTATCCATTTACACACAATGGTTCCTGTGGTGCATGGTTTAGTCTAATAAATTCTTTAGATTCTGATTCTATAGTTTACCAGGGCAATTGGGTATGGGGAAATCTGAGCACAGTTATGCATAAAGCATGTTTCCCTGACAAGGAGGGTCTTCCACGAAGGACAGGGACCGATCTAGAAAACGAAGTATATGGATTAGGTAATTTTACACTTAACCTCATGATTTTGAATGTCCAGTCCGATACAAAACCACTTACCCGCTATGTCAGTATTACCAGTAAAAGGTGAATTATGTGTCAGAAAGAACGGTTCAGTACACCTAGGTCATAGTGAATGTACTACTGTGATCGAATTCAGTGATAAACGCAAGTCTACATTCAAAGCTTCCCGCCATTCCTATTTCATTTGTGGTCATACGGCTTATATACGCTTACCTCTAGATTGGGATGGTACTTGTTACATTGCATTCCTTCTGCCACCTGTTTTCCTAGCCCCACCTGATTATCATAGGGACTCCCATCTAGTACACAGTAGATCCAAGAGAGATCTCCCGATTGTCGACTATACTGAAACGGCATGGGAGCAGTATACAGACTTCAATAAAGGTTTCTTTCCCTATTTAGGTACTGTCTCGAATAGTAAATTGATACGTAAATTAACCAGAACCCTTGAAGCAGTAGTAAATGAAACTACTTCCGCCTTAGGCAACCTAACAGAGGAACAGTCTGCTATGAGACTTGTTGTTCTTCAAAATCGTCTCGTTCTTGACGTCATCCTGGCCGATAGGGGCGGAGCTTGTAGAGTCATCGGATCGAGTTGCTGTGTTTTCATTCCAGAAAACGCACCATCAGTATATAGAGCTATAACCCGTCTCCACAAGATTGCAAGTCAGATACACCAGGATCCAGGCACCTGGACTTGGTCCGGTTGGCTCTGGAGCGTGTTATCAGCCTGGGGATGGAAAGTCCTATCCTTCCTCGGAATAGCCCTTCTCATAGTATTCAGTTGTTGTCTATGTTTACAGTGTGGGCCAGCGATTTGCGGCTTGTGCGCCACATCATGCATTCCCCATCCATGTCCACGTTCTAAATCCAGCCTGAAAAAGGAAGAGCAAATGATGTTATATGAACAAATAGATGGACTAATGAAGATTGATATATCATGAAGGGTCCGTAGGGGACAAGGAGGGAATGAGGTAATTGGAATTTTTATGGTCAATTGTGTCCCCTACTATGTACCCCAACGGCTCCGTGTACGTGCTTCAAGTACATGTAATTTCCCTCCATGACCAGATATGAAGACGCAAATACATTTGCGTCCAACGTTAACATGTCCTCTTTCAGATCCACCATGAATGGGTCGATAATTCAGTTCCTAAGTATGCCGTGCCACCGTCTTTACATGGTGCACTTTCACGTTTTCCTGGCTCTAGCGAGCTAGGCCCTGATTTCTGCCATCAAGCCCTTTCTGCCTTCTGCCTCTGAAAGCTGCAGCCTGGATCTGCATCCATGACCCTTGCCTTACTCCCTGCGTGGCGAGCGGTGCCCGGCTCGGCCTGCTTGCCTATCAAGACAGTATTCAGCCTTCAAGTTATCTGCTCCGCTCCTCGAAATACATTCCTGTCTAGAGATTTAGGTAAACACCTCCCCAGCTGCAGAGCAAAGGGCCCGGCCTTTCTGTCTCCGTGCAAGTAATTCATAGCTCCAGTTACCATGGTAGGCCCATGGCCCCTCGCATTACGTGGATACGTAGACACATATGCACGCACTAGCAGTCAGTATAGAATAGCCTCTACCCGACAGACCTTTCCTTCTAGATAAAACAGTTCTCCAAACACCAGATATCAGATATGATTTGGGTTTAGGTTGTTCTGACACGCCAGACTTCTGTCTCCCCTTATAATGCTAAATGTCAAGTCCCCTTCACCCTCCAGTTCCACGTCAAGCACGCGTCATGTTGCCTGCGCGCGCATCCAGCCCAATATTTCTGCTGACACTGCAGGATTCCTCTATGAATCCACCCACTTGTGACACTTTCATGTGACGTTTCTAGCACACACCTTCGTGTACGCCCTCGTGCACGCCTTCTGTTACGCACATGTGTTCTTATCTCGTTTCTTTCAGCTGTTACGCCTTCTGTATCCATCACCATTGTATGCATTCACTATATATATTGTGCACTGTTAATAAAGCATTGTCTATCCCTTCCTGAACCTTCGTGGTAAAGGAACACGATACCATGGTTCGAACCATTCCATTACATGGAATAAAACCCTTATAAACTCAGATGCCACGGACTCTGCCTCTCATTTGATTGAGCTATTTGTTTGAACTTATACCGCATAGAAATTCAGTATACGGTAAATATTTATGTACCACAACACAACCCATCCACAGAAAAACCCATATGTATCAGTCGTGGACCCGTGACATACACCCGATGCAGTATTTTGAGTTGCACCAATCTAAGACGTGCCGGAAGCGCAACCTCCTTAGGGGAAGATATCGCCGCCTGCCAGTCTTCATCGTCCAGTTCTAAACCATCACTGGTCCAAGCATTTCACAGTTGGAGAAGGAGATCCGAACGATCGTTGATCAGTTTCTTATAAATGAGAGATATAGTGCTGTCGGGGACGTATCCATCAAGCACTCTATCCTCAAGGGGGGAGGACTCCGGGATAGAAGTATCAGCCGGGAAAACCAAGTTTATCGCATGACTGACTTGGAGGTACCGGTAATATTCCCTGTCGCTCAGTTTATATTCCCGCTGGAGTGCCTCGAAGGCCTTGACTTTGCCCTTGTCCCAGAGGTCGCCCACCCAGCTGATGCCGATGAGGTCCCATCTGTCAAAACCCTTAGACGACCACAGGCCACCTAGCGCTTCCGCAGCATATAATGGGGTCGATTTCGTCAATTTATCCGTCCATCCCGTGGCGGCGGTAGCGCTTCCCCAAACTCGCACCGCCACTGCAGTAGGGCCTGTGAGATGCTTCCGGTCGGCTCGAGAATAGAGCGCTCGATTGTAATCCCCCCCGGGGAGTTGCCATCTGTCCATCTCAAACGCTGGGTTCGGGACAGGGCCATACATAGCGTGGTTCACAGCACTCAACTGGGAAGCCCAGTAGTAGCGCTTGATGTCTGGCAACGCGATACCTCCATCGTACCATGGCAAGGTCAATTTCGCCAGTGCGATACGTGGTCGCCCACCCCATACCAACCGCCTCTGCAAGCCCTCGATCTCTCGGAAATAGCTGGCAGGTACCAAATCAAGTGTGTTTTGAATGGCATACAAGAAGCGGGGGAGAGACATCATTTTGAACAGAGCCGCCCTTCCCAAGGGGGAGAGTGGCAAACCGCACCACGCCGCAACATCCGACCGAAGCCGGGAGAGCGGAGGCAACAAATTCCGCTCATAGCGGGCCTTGGGGTCGAGTGAAATATAGATCCCCAAGTATTTAAAGCCATCCCTAGAAACCGGTATCGGACAGTTGCGGGGAAGAAGAGGCTCATCGTCCGTAAGTGGATAAATACAGGACTTGGCCCAGTTAATGACCAGACCGGAATTCCTCCCAAAGGAGCGTAACACATCAAACAGGACACCCAACGACTTACGAGGAGAGGTAAGATGCAACAACATATCATCGGCATAGAGTTATATCCAATCCTTGAAGTCAGGCGACCATCGGATGCCCTTAAGCGATGGTTCCCACCGCAACCATGCAGCCAGGGGCTCAAGGGAAAGCGCAAAGAGGAGCGGCGACAAGGGGCACCCCTGTCTCGTTCCCTGTCCGAGGGTAAAGGGCTCTGAAGCCCTACTATAAACCACCACCTGTGCCAGCGGCTGCTCATACAAAAGCCTAATCCATCCAATGAATTTAGGACCGAACCCAAACTTAGCAAGAGCAGCCCACAAATATGGCCACTCAACCGTGTCGAAGGCCATCGAGGCATCAAGAAATATCAAAATGGCAGGCTCTCGGAGAGACCCCGCCCTTGCTAAAGCGCCATGGAGGCGACGTAAATTGAGCGCGGTATTTCGGTGGGGTATAAATCCAGATTGGTCCGGGTGGATCAAGTCTGCAATCACCGTAACCAGCCGATTTGCAAGAAGTTTAGCGAGAATTTTGGGCTCAACATTCAAGAGCGAAATCGGTCGATACGATGAGTAATGATCACGGGGCTTGCCATCTTTATGGATGACCACAATGGATGCCAATCTCTGATCTCGAGGAAGAAAGCAGAGATCTCGTGATGACAGGAACATCCAACGAAGATACGGCGCCATTTTGTCGGGGCATAGTTTATACAGTTCCACCGGTATACCATTTGGACCCGAGGCCTTCCCGGAACGAAGGGAACGGATACCGAGCGCTACTTCATCGGTGGAAAAATCCGCCTCCATAAGCACCTTATCCGAGTCCGACAGGCTAGGGAGGGCGATATCTCGAAGCAGAAGATGCGAATCCTCTTCTGGCCTATCAGAGACCGGTGCATAAACCGCCTGAAAATGAAGGGCAAATGCTTGGACTATATCAATCGGTTCCACGACACGCACACCATCCATACGCTCCACAACAGGCACCACTCGGTTCAATCGATCCTTTTTGTCCAGCCATGCTATCAACTTTCCCGCCTTATCACCAACATCATATAGACGTCCCTGTTGCTCACGGTGCATCGCCTTGGCCGCATCAGTGACCAGCGCCTTATAATCGGATTGTTTCAGGGCCAGAGAATGCATCACATCCGGAGTGACCCCGGACTCCATTTGCCCCTCCAAGTCAGTGATCTCATTTTCCAGATCCACCACCGCGGCATTCTTACGCCGTCTTTCGCTGGCAATGAGGGACAGGACTTGACCACGAATCACTGGTTTATAGGCCTCCCACAATGTAGCCGGGGAGGATACCGATCCCTCATTCTCAGCGAAATAGTAGTCCATACATTTCACTACCTCTGACCTGATCTTAGGGTTACGAAGGTGCCAGGGGTTGATCGGAGCGATACGGCCCTCGGTACCCAATTGCATGTTGATTGTAAGCCAAAGCGGAGAGTGATCAGAGATCCCCCTGGCCAAGTGTCTAACCTCCCACACAGAGACCATCTGCGCTGCCGGCACAAGAATATAATCTAACCTCGATAGACTCCTGTGTGCACCTGAGTGGAAAGTATATTGGAGCTGACCAGGGTGTAGCTGCCTCCAACAGTCAACTAGCCCGAACGTATCCAGGAGTTTTCCGAGCCAGAGCTGTGCCGCAGGCAGAGCCCTGGGGGGGCTACGATCCTCATCCCCACTAATTACAGAATTAAAATCGCCACCCACCACCAGTATGCCGTCAGGAAGCCCAAGGATCACATCACCCAAATCAGCAAAAGTGGTAGACTGTAGGCCAGGGGGACATACACAGACAAGACGGAAACCGTTTTCCCTTCCCACCGACCCGTAATAGCCGCATAGCGGCCCCTATCGTCCAATACTACGTCATCTATCTCCAAGGGGAGGGAAGTTCGTACCATGACCCCCAGTCCTCTCGAACCAGATGTGAACCCTGAGTGTGCCACCATACGGTAGCCACGTCTGTTTAGTGCACGGCATGCATTTCCAACCAAGTGCGTCTCCTGGAGCAAAATCACATCTGGGGTACAACGTTTCCAATATTGCAATACAATACCCCGCTTTATTCTATCTCCAAGACCGTTAACGTTCCAACTCAGCACCCTAAGCTCCCCCCCCCCCCATCCCGGCACTGAACACCCAGCCCCCCTCGCCCGGGAAGAAGCACACTGAACAAACAACAGGATAAAGAGCAGCCTCGAACAAAACAAAAAGGAAAAGACCCCCTCACCACCCCCATAGAACCCTGAAAAACACGCCCCCCCACCCTGCACCCCTGCATTAGACCAGAACGCCACCCCAACTTGCAGTGTGCCTGTCGCCCCATTAAACTAACCTACAAGAAGAGAGAGAAAGCCCCCAGAGGAGGAAGAGGAGGCTCGATTCCCCCCACCCCCGGGTATCCACATCATCAAGCAAATCTATTACAAAGCCACTGCTAGTAGTCCAAAGTAACCAGTTCGCCGCTGCAGACTCACTACTCCTGTTCAGCCAGGCCTCCCTCGGCACCTCACGAGCTCTTGCCGCTCGTACGATTTGATGGCAATGTGTCCAACCAGTCACTGGCCACATCAGGGCGATCGAAGAAAAACGCCCGCTCCTTATATTCGATCCTCAGTCGGGCAGGAAAAAGCATGGCATATTTCAGGCCCATATCTCTTAGCCGTCGCTTCACCCCGGTGAAACCCATGCGTTGTTTCTGCACCGCCTGGGTGAAGTCTGGATAGAAACTGACCAAGGCATTGTCAAATTTGGTGGGACCCGTGGTTCGTGAAGCTTGCAGGATAGCGTCCCGGTCCCGGAAATTAAAAATCCTGGCAATGATAGGTCTTGGCGTGGCCCCCAGTTTGGGCTTCCCGCCGGGGACTCTATGTGCTCGCTCCACTGTAAAAAAGTTGCTGAGGCCCTTAGGTGCAAGATGTTTAAGGACCAGGTCCTCCACCAGAAGGTCCGTGGGGACGTCCGCGGAGTTCTCCGGAACCCCCACGATGCGGACGTTGGTACGCCTGGCCCGGCTCTCAAAATCCTCCAGCCGGCGGACAAACTGGTCGTTAGAGGTATGGAGGGCGCAAACCTCAGCCTGAAGGTCCGAGACATCAGTGGTCAAGCTCGCAGTTTTTATGTCCAGAGACTTGACCCGCTCATTCGTCTTACCCAGGTCCGCCCTAATGAGGTTAACCTCGATCGCCACTGTGTCGATCTTTGCAGCGAGAGTTTCATACTGTTGGCCCATATCCATCCGAACACTAGTAATGGCGCCCATGATGTCCTTTAGTGTTGGCTCCTCCGATAAAGGAGCACCATCTCCAGTCCCTTCAAGAGCCTTGGTCGCTCCACATGGGGATCCTTTCGGGCGAGTGTAGCGCTCAATGGTCTGAGTTTGAATAAGACCCCCACGATGCGTGCCCTTAGTGTTCCGCTTCTCGGCATCCGCCTTGCCCGCCATAGTGGGCTTTGAAGTCCCACGGAGTCGTTGCGACCTGGTCAGAATGATCCCGCTCTCGATGGACCTAAAGGGCAAGAGGGCGAAGAACCAGAGCAAACTTAGGATCCGTAGCTGGGACGAGAAGTAAAATAGGGCAGCCGTAGATCGTCGTCAACAATGGCCCAAAGCGAAACCGAAAGTACCACAGGGGCTGTGGCGTGCCCAACTGGCCGTTGTTGTTGAGTTGCCACCTGGGTACCTCGGGGACTCAAGTCCGGGGATGGTCTACGATGTAGGCCGCAAACTTCAGGATGCAGCAAGACCGGTTGTCGGCGTCCGATTTAAATTCCGAAAAAGTCCCCAGAATCAGCAGGGCATAGTCGACAAGTACCAGTCGTTCAAATCAGGATTTGTGGCAGGACAGATGCGGGAGGCGAAGAGGGTCTCAGGAGCCCTGTGCTCACGCGTCCATCTTGGATCCGCGCGAAGCTCCTCCCCCAGTTCTTCCAGTGTTAACTGGGCATCCATTGTCTCCACCTACGGTGGCCCCATCGATGTTAAGGTCAACCCTTCCAGAAATAGCATATATCACTCCGCCTTAATGGCAGGGTTTGCTGCATACACTCGCTGGAGGTGTCATTGAAACACCTCTCCTATACCAGTCCTAGTAGTTACTCTTGTGCCTACAGACATAATCAAGTGGGTAGTCTGGGCCGGGGTCTGTTCCCTTCACAGTATCCATGCTAGGAGGCGATCGGTCTTATCTCCTTCCCTATGTAAGTGCTGTCTATATTGTTGAAGTGTATATTTATCTAGCCTGTCCTATATGTTGCTGATGCGTCTGCACACATTCTGCTCTCTTAGTGGACGGTTGTAGCTGTCCAGCCGCCTGGATCGCGGCCACGACTTTCTCCTCCCCATGTAGTTCCTGCTGTAGCTGCCGATGAAATCCACATTTTAATCACATTAATATACCCCTTAGAACCACCTTCAGTGCCTCTCATTCCGTAGCTCAACTAGTTATTACTTCCCAGTTCAATGTCATGTATTCAGTTAATGCTTGGGAACAATGCCTCCCTACGAACCAGGTCCTCCAGAATATTGGCAGACATTCTCCATTTCCTAGCCACTTGTTTAGGGCAACCCGAATTCACCACACAGCTGACCAGAGAGTGGTTGGATAAGAAACGGGTCAAATGTGTCACTACAATGTCTCCTATCCTGGGTAGTTCTGCCACTAGAATCCTATGTAGCCTACTATGGGTGTTATGTGTAGGTGAAAAGCAGGTGTATACCCGTTGCGCTTGATTGCTCAATCACCACACATCGTGTATGTCACCATCTCGCATCACCTCATGGTGCTTTTTTGTCATTAAGGGCTTGGTGCCTGTTCTGGACGAGAGTCTATCCAAGTCAATGTTTAGTATACAATTAAAGTCCCCCACCCACAGGAGTGGCACGTCTATGTCTTCTGTTATCAAATCTACCATGGTCTGATAGAATGTAGGGTCATCAGCATTTGGGGCATTGGAATTCAATATAGTTATTTCACAACCATACAGTGTGCCCCTAAGCAGCACATAGCGGCCACTTACAATCAGCCTCCAGGTATGATAAGGAGAAAGGTATACCAGGTGCCACCCATATCAATGCTCCTCTGGCATATGTTGAGAAGGAGGAATGAAACATCTGTCCCCGTCATTTCTTGGCTAATCTTGCATCTCTCATATCATCAAGGTGTGTTTCCTGCAGGCATGCTATGGAGATGCAATAGCTCTTGAGAAAGGTGAGAAATCTGTGTCTCTTAGTGCAGGTACCCAACCCACAGACATTCCAGGTTAGAAGCCTAATGTCCGTTCCCATTCCGGTATGTCGTGTGTCTTAAATGATGCCCAGTCCATTGCCTCCCTCCAGTGTCCTGTAACTGCTGCATACTTCTGGGTTTAAACAAATAATACTGTATCAACTCCCCCCGCACCCCACCCACAGACAAATACAGTGCGTCTGTGCATCTATCAATGCCCACCCTATGTTTGTGCCAGGACATGCACAGCCTCCCCATCAGCCCAACAGGGACCGAACAACTTCCCAACACCAACTAGCTTCCCGACCGGTCCCAATCCATCACACTAATCAGCCGAAGCCTATCGCAGAGCAGTGCTGTACCAAACTCAGTCTGGTCATACACCACAAACAGTGAACACATCTCAAACCAGCCCCCTCGGCACTACAGCAAGCATAGCAGTGACCGCATGTTTAGCAGGTAGACCTAAGACTTTATCACACTCATTGGACACAAATACAGTGTCCCAGGCATACACAGCCGCTATAGCATGATAATAACAAGGAGTCCACATCTATGTTCCCTTCAAGGTGAGCGCATGTGCGTGCGTGCACACAGCCTTCACCAAGCGCTCAGAATTAATCTGAAAGCACGCACATCGCTCACAGCATTAGGAAGGAGAGATCCTGCCTATTGTTAGCAGATAGTCTTTTAGAAAGAGAATCAGTGTGAAAGGCAGTGTCTTTTGATCTGTAAAAGATAAAATGAATCCGCTGGGAAGGGAATCAGAGGTGTCAGACCCCTGTGGTGGTAGAAAGCTGCACAACAGCCTAGGTGTGCAGTGCACACAAGAGAGGGGGGAGATGCTACAGAGTGACCGAGTAGGCATATTTAACTCACAGGACCATTTTTTAGGTCATAAAGTTGAGGGGTCAATAGTGTACCACACACTTGCAGCTTTTGTGGTCGGACGTGCCCTTCTCCCTTCAGCGTATGAGAACTTCGAGGTGATAGTTTATGACATTTTTCCCCTAATTGGAATTATTCTCTTCGAGTGTGACGGTCTTTCTAGAGCTATCTGTTAAAATACAGGTTTTCTTACTGCCTGTTTCTGTGACATGGCAACAAGGCCTGCAGTTTGTATCTTTCCCAAGCAAGCTCATTTCAGCATTAGAACTGTTTTCCTTACTTCGACTGCTGTCTTCTTAAGTATTGTGAGAGCACCCAAAGTGCCGTGTCAAAATGATAATTTCACTTCACCTGGAAACAAAGTAGCTGAAATGCATGTTTTCCAATGTAATCATGTTTCCTTGATTGGCAGAGCTGCGTTTGATCCACATAAATAAGGAGGCTCATGCTGGTGAATTAATTGGTCAGAAAGGACTTAATAGATTTTGCATACCTAACTCCTATATCTGTTTACAATTACCTCTAGCGTGTGTTTAGCTATAAAGAGGGGCCTGGTTTATACTATATTCTGCAGCATATGCGATGGCTATGGTCTGGCAGTAGGCCTATGCCTCACTGCACAATTCTTCCATGCAGGTTGGCCCAAGTTCCATTTGGTCCTAGAGTGGGGGATGTCTGCAAAATGACCCACACCCCTGTACGAAATACAATGAAACTCACTGGAGGTCATTTCATACTAAGATCTGGCCAGTGATTGCACAACAACACCCAAATCCGTCTTTTTTAATTTAACAAAACATGGGTCATAAACATGGCAACCCATGTTTAGTCGGGCACCGTTGCTTCATTTTGAAATTGCACTTAGAGGAGAGCAGGGTGTTTAAAAGACTATATGTGTGTTAAGCTCACTGTCTAGCATTTCAACATGACCTCCTCCCCCCGCATAGGTTTCAAGTTCCAAACCTATATAGTAGGACGCACACTTCTCAAATTTTCAACATTCCCCTATGGCCCTTCATTTGGAATCCTGTTTCAATTACCCCCAGCCCCAAAAGTTTGAGGAACAGAGCTCAACATTTCAATATTCTCGAGTGCACGCCCACCCTTCCTGTTATGTTATGTTATTTTGATTTATAGAACGCGCGTATACCCGGAGGTGTCTTGGCGCTATGGACAGCGGGGGTCTACACTGACAGCTAGTTCTGAAATAGCCAGGCCTTCAGGGCCTTTCTAAAGGCAATGAGAGTGGGGGCGTTTCTGAGCTCGAAAGGAAGAGAGTTCCAGAGCTTGGAGGTTTAGAAGTGAAAGCTGCACCCGCCCCATTGCACGGTGTGGATTTTTGGTACCAGCAGAAGTTTTGTGCCAGAGGAACGGAGGTGTCTAGAATGTTTGTACCAAGAAAACTTTTTCTGCAGAAAGATCGGCCCTTTTTAGGTCGAAGGCCTAAAAGGCTGCGCTTGCGCAGTCTTAGGCCGGAGATTTAATGAGTCTGAGTAGCGGCTAAGGTCCCACCTCCGTGCCCCATCTCTCCTTCATTGGCTGGCTTCCTAAACGGAGGCCAGCCATTGGAGGAGAGATCAGTCACTCCGATGTAGCCCCGTCCTTTTCGGATTTGGGGGCGTAATTTTTGATGTTCTTTAGACAGTGACGTTGTCCGTCACTCAGAACATCAAACCACGCCCCCAATTCCGAAAAATTCAGAACCCTTCGGCAGCCATTTTCTTTTCCCCGCAGTGAGGGTGAGGCTCGAGTCTCTGCCTCTGCCCCCGTTTGTAGTGCTCCTGCACCCCTGTTTGTGCCCCAACTATCTCATTGCACTGTGCATCTTTTAATTTTGAAAGGATTGAGCTAAAAAAAAATGATGTGCTGCGACCGCCGTCTCTGTAACCCGACAGTCTACGTCCCGAAAGTCACAGGACAACACGTCAGCAAAGTGCCCAAGAGTTAGGATGGGGCGACGCAAAACTTCACATTGTAAGTAAATAGTCTTTTGTTTTTCAAATGTGGCTGTACGTGTTTGCTGAACATACACAGGACAAACATAGATGGTGGGATGGGATCTTTGTACTGCTCCGATCTGCTCGCAAGGGTGTTTGCTTCCCGTCCGCTCGCCCCGGGAGCGCGCTTTCACCACCCTCATCTGGCGCCGCCATGTTGAGCCTTCATCTTCCAACGGCGTTATACACCATTTCCCTCCGCACCGGACAGCAGCGCAGCCAGGACCACCTCGTCACAATCCTGCTCCGTTGCATTGTAAGTCTTCAGGGACTTAGTGAGATCACAGGACGGCCGGCAGAGCTGGGGAAGAGTCAGCCACACACCCGACTTTCGCTCCTCGAGGAGCAGCGGCAGCCTTTTTTTCTTTTCACCGCAGTGAGGGTGAGGCTCGAGCCTCTGCCTCTGCCCCAGTTTGTAGTGCTCCTGCACCCCTGTTTGTGCCCCAACTATCTCATTGCACTGTGCATCTTTTAATTTTGAAAGGATTGAGCTAAAAAAAAAATGATGTCCTGCGACCGCCGTCTCTTTAATCCGACAGTCTACGTCCCGAAAGTCAACTTTTCCCTTTCTTAAAATTAGCGGTTATCTAAGAACTGCACAGTATTTGCTTCTCACATAATCTTATTGATACAAAGCGCATGACTTGTGTATGTATGGTTTGAGCCTGAAAATTCAAAAGGAAAAATGCCTGCAGACGTAGATGAACTCCGAATATATCTGATAAAGCAGCCGATACTGGCTCTGATTCCAATTCTGAAGTGCAAGCCTCCGACATGTAAGATTTGGAAACAGATACGCTCTTTCAAGTGTCAAATTTAATAATGATTTTGAGGATGCCTTCTTCCTTCTCCTAAATCTATAAACAAAAGTTCCCCCAGTCACTGGAAAAGACTGTAAAGCTTAACTAAGATAATCAAGACACAAGCTCAGGTTATCCTTCGCTTTTACCCGAATCGATTCCGCGAATTGACCCTTGCTGAACATGAAATTGATGCTTTTATTTGTAATAAGAAACAAGACAACACGCCAGCAAAGTGCCCAAGAGTTAGGATGGGGCGACGCAAAATTTCACATTGTAAGTAAATAGTCTTTTGTTTTTCAAATGTGGCTGTACGTGTATGCTGAACATACACAGGACAAACATAGATGGTGGGATGGGATCTTTGTACTGCTCCGATCTGCTCGCAAGGGTGTTTGCTTCCCGTCCGCTCGCCCCGGGAGCGCGCTTTCACCACCCTCATCTGGCGCCGCCATGTTCCCATTTGTGCAGGTCTGGCAGTGAGCGCCATTACTCGAGTGTGCACGTTTTGGCAGGTGTTACAGTAAACTTTGCCGCCTGTTAGTTCGGTCTGCAGTCTCTCGGAAGGCATGCTTTAATGTATGAGGTGTTTAATGCTCGCAGACCTGTGGAGCGGTGAGAGGCCCTCAGTTGTCACCCGGGCAGAGTTTCAGTGAAAATCACCTTTTGCACATCCTTTCTCCTGGTCTCACCTTCCTGGCGTAGAGGCAGGTCCACCTCCTTTTTGCCAGCGCTGTGATGACTCTTGGAACTTCAGAAGTAGCGTAACGCATTTACGACTTGTGTCTTGAAAAAAAGAACAAAAACAATTTTTGTTGCGAAGCTTTTACAGCTCACCCCCCGCAGTTCCCTTCATTCCATCGAGGGGGAGTGGCAGGGCCGATACTGCCAAGCTTTCAGTGCCCGGCACTTCCGGTCAAAGGCTTCGCACCTGCACTTCTAAGCAGATCTGCTGCACTAGACCCATCACTTCTCAGCAGGTCTTGCATACTAGTACCTGCACTTCTCAGCTTCATTGGTATGCTAGCTCCTGCATTTCTCAGCAGATCTGTGTACTGTCACAAGCACTTCTCAGCAGACCTCGCATACTAGCAGCCGCACTTCTCATTGCATTTGCTTTCCCTCTTTCGCACGTAAGCACTTCTCAAAACAGGGCTGCTGCTCTTCTAATGGACGATGTAAAGTAAATTCTAAGCAGGGTTGCTTCTCTTCTAATGGGACAGTGTAAACATAATTCTAAGCAGGGCTGCTACTCTATCGGGACTGTGTAAACAAGCTCATAAGCAGGGCTGCTAGTCTTCTAATGGGACTGTGTAAACAAGCTTCTAAGCACGGCTGCTGCAGTAGTAGTTTATACAGGGCTTCAAGAGGTGCGGGGCTCGCCATTCGCAGACCTGTTAAAAATTAAAAACCAGCGCTGAAATACCGCCCTTCTTGACACTATGACTATAGTCATGTGACCCGAGTCTAGGCCTGGCCCAGAAGACTCTCTGAGGAGGCTGTGTGATGCTGCGGTGGCTCGAGCTCCTGCAGCTTTGAGAAGTAAGTGGGAGTCGTGGGGTGCTGCAATGAAGCCTGTGCGTGTGTGATTATGTAATTCCAAAAGAGAGCGCACTATCGGCAGATGTCACAGTGGGTGCCGGTCGGGTACAAAAATCACTGTAATTCACAGAAGTTTTGTAGTGTCCTGGCATGCCTGCATGTTGCTCTATTGCTAATTTATTATTTACCATGTTTGAAACTGTTCTTGTCTGCCTAATTGGGGTGAAAGGTGAAGTGGGCCTCTTTCGATTAGAACGTAGCATTTTCCCTTCCATTTCTGCTTTTGGCCATCTCTCTCCTCCAATCTCAACCATACCCATTCTTTTTATTATCTCTTTCCCTCTCACCTCCTTTTGTCTACCTCCTCCACTCTCCCTGCTCCCATTGTCGCTCTCCTCCTCTCTCTCCATTTTTTCTCTTCTTCCTTCGCTTTTTCCTTCTGATCCCTTTACCTCCACCTTTTTTGTGCTAAAAGAATGATAATACCTGTAATCAAGTGTGTGTATCCGTGCCTTCCTTTAAGTTCGCTGTGCTGGCTCTCCTGCCCCCTGGCTGAGCTTGCTCCCCTGCACACTGGCTGTGCTTGCTCCCCTGCCCCCTCGCTCTGCTTGCTCTCCTGTGTGTGTGGCTCTGGGTGTTTGTATGGGCTCTGGGTGTGTGTGTGGGCTCTGGGTGTGTGTGGGCTCTGGGTGTGTGTGTGTGGGCTCTGGGTGTGTGTGTGTGTGGGCTCTGGGTGTGTGTGTGTGTGGGCTCTGGGTGTGTGTGTGTGGGCTCTGGGTGTGTGTGTGTGTGGGCTCTGGGTGTGTGTGTGTGTGGGCTCTGGGTGGGTGTGTGTGTGGGCTCTGGGTGTGTGTGCGGGGGGCTCTGGGTGTGTGTGCGGGGGGCTCTGGGTGTGTGCGGGGGGCTCTGGGTGTGTGCGGGGGGCTCTGGGTGTGTGCGGGGGGCTCTGGGTGTGTGCGGGGGGCTCTGGGTGTGTGCGGGGGGCTCTGGGTGTGTGCGGGGGGCTCTGGGTGTGTGTGTGTGGGGCTCTGGGTGTGTGTGTGTGGGGCTCTGGGTGTGTGTGTGTGGGGCTCTGGGCGTGTGTGTGTGGGGCTCTGGGTGTGTGTGTGTGGGGCTCTGGGTGTGTGTGTGGGGGGTCTCTGGGTGTGTGTGGTGGTCTCTGGGTGTGTGTGGCTCTGGGTGTGTGTGTGTGGCTCTGGGTGTGTGTGTGTGGCTCTGGGTGTGTGTCTCTGGGTGTGGGTGTGTGTCTCTGGGTGTGTGGGTGTGTGTTACTCTGGGTGTGTGGGTGTGTGTGGCTCTGGGTGTGTGGGTGTGTGTGGCTCTGGGTGTGTGGGTGTGTGTGGCTCTGGGTGTGTGGGTGTGTGTGGCTCTGGGTGTGTGGGTGTGTGTGGCTCTTGGTGTGTGGGTGTGTGTGTGGCTCTTGGTGTGTGGGTGTGTGTGTGGCTCTGGGTGTGTGGGTGTGTGTGTGGCTCTGGGTGTGTGTGTGGGGCTCTGGGTGTGTGTGTGGTGGTCTCTGGGTGTGTGTGTGGTGGTCTCTGGGTGTGTGTGTGGTGGTCTCTGGGTGTGTGTGTGGTGGTCTCTGGGTGTGTGTGTGGTGGTCTCTGGGTGTGTGTGTGGTGGTCTCTGGGTGTGTGTGGGGCTCTGGGTGTGTGTGGGGCGTTGGTTGTGTGTGTGGGGCGTTGGGTGTGTGTGGGGGGGCGTTGGGTGTGTGTGGAGGCTCTGTGTGTGCGGCTCTGTATGTGTGTGTGGGTGGCTTTGTGTGTGTGGCTCTGTGTGGGTGTAAATGCAATAGGTCCTGCATTTGCGAGCGATTACGCTATTGGCATTGTAAATGACAATGCCATTTATTTAACGATTAAGCTATTGGCAATGTAAATGACAATGCCATTTATTTATGAATAAAAAAAAAAGTCAACAGCAATGCCAATAGCTCTACCTTTAATAATGCCGAGACCATTGCATTGTAAATGCTTGTTTGCTCAATGCTTTGTAGGATAAAGACAGTGCCTTGAATTGAATCTGTTGCTCCACTGGGAGCCAGTGAAGCTTTCGAATTTCAGCGGTGACTGAGTTGTTCCTAGGATGTTGGATAGAAGTGTGCCGCTGAATTCTGAACACTTTGGAGTTTTTTAAAGCATTGTTTCTGTGCATTTCCCAATAATCCGTTCTAGTAGTCCAGCTTAGACTGGATTAAGGCTGTCACTACCGTTTTTCTAGATCCTACTGGAAGGTATGGAAGAATCTTGCTAATCTTTTTGATGAGAAAGTGACTGGCCGACACAGTAGCATTGGTGTGTTGGATAAGAGAGAGTTTATGATCCAGCCACACCCCAAGTTCTTGGCTTTCGCCACCGGTTTTGGGGGTTCACTCATCTCCACTGGCCACCAAAGCTTGCCCCAGCTCGGTAGTAAATTGCCAAAGATCAAAATCTCTGTTTTGTCAGAGTTTAATTTGAGTCAATGGGTGTTCATACATTGGTTAATGGTGCGCATGCAGTTTAGAAATTGTGCGTTGGGAGGTGTCTCATTTTTATGTGCTGTTACGACAATCTGAGTATCGTCGGCATAAGACGTGAGGCAGAAGCCAAAGCTCTGAATTAATGGGGCCAGCTCTGAAACATAAACATTAAAGAGTGATGGGCTTAAAGAGGAGCCCTGCGGCACTTCACAAGGGAGGGTGTACGGGTCTGAGTGGAAGGCGTTAATCTTGACTGTGAGCCTCCTATCTTTAAGGAAAGAGGATAGCAATGCCAGTGCTGTGCCGCCGATCCCTATTCTCTCGAGTCGCTCATGCAAGAGAGAATGGTCAACCGTATCAAAGGCAGCTGACAGATCGAGGAGTATCAGCACCGCTGTGCCACCCCGATCCATCACCGCCCTAATTTCTTCCGTAGCTTTGATAAGAGCTGTCTCGGTACTATGTTCACAGCAAAAGCCAAACTGAGAGGAGTCCAGCAAGTCAGTCTCATTAATAAATTGAGTCAGTTGAGAATTCATAATTTTGTCAATTATTTTAGCCGGCAGTGGTAGCCGAGCAATGAGCCGATAGGTATTGAGGTCCGAAGGCTCCAGCGAAGGTTTCTTCAATAAAGGTAAGATGGAGGTATCTTTCCAGATGGAGGGAAAGGATCCGGAACTAAACATGGAGTTAAAAATTACTGTGTGAGACCTGGACTAACCAGGTCGGCAATTTCTTTAAGAATTTTTGGTGGACAGGGGTCAGTGGGAGATCCTGATTTAGACTCTTGAATATATCTAGCTACGGTATCAGAAGAGATCGGTGAAAAGGCAAGCAGCGTGTTGGAGTTGTGCTCTCTACAAGCAGACTCCTTTGGAGATGACTGTGTAGAATCCTGAAAATTATTACAAATATTCATCACTTTTCTTTTGAAGGTGGCTGCGATGTTGTCACATAACTCTTGGTCACTCTTGATCCCTGGAGTCTTTGCAGAGGCGAGTTTGTTCACCACTAAGAAAAGTTCCTTGGATGAGTTTTTTGCTTCCTCAATTTGCCTGGTATAAAACTCTTTTTTGCTGGCTATTAGATGGCCTTTGTATTGGGTAGGGCTGTTTTGTAAATAGTTTTCTCGTTTGGGCAGCAATTGGCCCACCTGCGTCTTTCTAGTTGACGACAGATCTGTTTTTCTTTCCGAAGATCTTTGGTAAACCAGGGTGCTGAGGGGTTTCGCCTATTTCCTAAGGTTTTTCTAATAGGAGCGACGGTATTACAGGCATCGTTTAGCCATTTAAGATATTTCGGGGCTGAAACCTCGGGAGGCCCTAGAAGTTGAGGACGGGACGCCTCTAGCAGGGAGCGGAGAGATTGTTTATCCATTAACTCCCATTCCTCTGCCCGAGTTAAACTTGTTGAGCTCAGTTACTGTTTTTTTCAGTGTCACAGCTCACCATTTCAACATTCTCTAACAATGGACTTATTTTCCATGGTTAACATCTCTGAGCCCAAGGTATTAAAGCCTCACATCTTAACATTGCAACATTCTCTAACAATGGACTTCCTTTCCTCAGAAACAGTCTTTGAGTTCATAATGCATAAATCTCAGAGCTCCACATTTCAACATTCTCGATAATCGCTTTCCTTTCCAATGTTAATGCCTGCTTCTGTATGATCATCATAAGAGGTGGTATGCACATCGTTATTTCCCTTAGTAAAGTCAATTTTTTCAAACTTTACAAAGTTGCGTGCGAAACTGGGCTGTGCCTTGCCCTAATGCATCATGGTTAGTATAATACTGTGGGGAGCATGTTTAGACACTCCACTCCCAGACACAGCGTGAGTGGATACTATATCCTGCTAATGATTATCCACATGTATAGTGTCCTACATTTTGAATGCTTCCCAAATTTAAGTGTGCCCATCCGGACCACTTCAAAAATATGATCAAAATGCAGAGAATCGTTCGAAGCAGCATTTCTTTATTAGGAACGCAATGCATTTCGGGTTTGTTTTGAACCCTACGTCAGGGGTACCTAAAGTTAACAATTTAAGAAAGTACACCATTACTGAATATCCTCTGTGTAACATTACCAATAATAATCTTGTAAATCCATAATTCATTGAGCAAATATATGTCTCCTTGTGCTTATTACTCAAAAAAGTCATCAAAATCAATCACATTTAAATTCAAACTGACTGACTCCCCTTCAACACCAGTCCATTTTCTTTCATCACCAAACAGTGCTACGGTAAAGAAAAAATGTGCAAAAACAACTTCCCTTCTGGTATCAAACCACTCCCTTTATACACTTCCAGTGACCACCTCTTCCCCCACATTACGAATCGCATTTTCCCCATTCTGACTTTTACACATTCTACTAAACCACTTGTACGCACCGTTTTTAAAGAGACACCAACCATCATCAGCTCCGGTCATACACACATTTTAACTCTCTCTCATCTTCCTACATTCAAACAATCACTGCGCTCACTTCACTTGCCCGTCTTCTAAGTACACTAACTAACTCACTATTCCCAATGTATACGCTTAAACACGCCCTTAAACCACAAAGACTAACTACACACGTACCTGTTCACTCGATAATCTAACATGCGCCTCAAACAGCGATTATCTCCCTTGTAACAAACCCGCTATTTAAATCCACTTTCAAATCACACATACTCCGCCCACCTGGTGTAAAATAATGAATCACCTGACTCCCCAAGCCAGTCTCCAGACTACAACACCCATAATGCACTTTCATCTGACACGTGATTATCAACACCAGTGTAATACTAAACATAAATCAAGCTTATTACATATTCGAAAAATGTCACGAATTCTAAATGTTACTTAGACATAACCAGTGTGTTCACTTTCTAAAATGTTCAGAATTTCAGCTGATATTCATAAGCATTTGCTGTATCGTAATACATGGAGTCTTTGATGAAAACGTCCTTCGCTCAAGTGTTTCTTTATATCCGGGTGCAACACCAACAGGGGGGCAATTAACTTGAAACATCATAAGAGGTGGTATGTACACAGGTATTTCTCTTAGTAAAGTCCATTTCTTCAAACTTTACAAGGTTGCGTGCGAAACTGGGCTGTGCCTTGCCCTAATGCACCATGGTTAGTATAATACTGTAGGGAGCGTGTTTAGACACTCCTCTCCCAGACGCACAGCGTGAGTGGATACTATATCCTGCTAATGATTCGACTTTTTAACCTTGCTCATGGTTAATCCCATTTAATTCACAATATATGCCAAGGGTTTCATGTTGTCATTTTTCTTATCCACATGTGTAGTGTCCTACATTTTGAAAAGAAAACCGCAATTTTGTGATTTTAGGATTTTTTACAATTAATTTATGTGTGTTGGAAGGTTTTTATTTTCAACAATCTTTATTGTAACCATGTTAGACCAAAGGCAGGACTTGAGGCCAAGTAGTGTTCGGTCAGCTACAGTGACATACAAGGTGGTTTGTCTCTAAACTAAGCCTATTTGGCCATGAACATTTTTATTAAATCATAAAGATGTATGCATAAAAACTGTGCTGGGAACATATACTTGTGCTCATTTATTCTATGAAGCTTAGTTCAAAGGTCTCAGGTATTTGCAGATTATAGGATAGGATTTGGTAAAGTAGAACTAAGGCATTACAGAGTAGTTTTTATTCTGATTCTGAGTACTATCAAATTTGGTAAAATGGGAACAGAAGAAAACATTAAAATTGTGATTACCCAAGAACACATCATTTAGTAAAATGGGGAGGCCTATATTGTGTGATGTTGTGTGCCCATACCACTGTGCTGCTAAATGTTTGAAGCATTTGGTGACCAAATTGAGCCAATGGCAAAGAGACAAATGAATAATGACAGGACATTCAGATATGGACACCAAGTCTCTCAGTGGTTATTCACTGAATCTGTGGTTGATAGTTATACTTATTGTTCATCTCTGAGGGCCTTAGACACTCTTTCCAATGGAATATCAGTTATTTGTTTTGTACAGCTATGTCTTCATGTGGAACAGAACATCAGCCAGGGACTTGATGAAGAAGGACCATGTCTCAGCCTGTAGAGCCATGCACTGTCTCCCAGTTAAGGTTTGCACCCATATTTATAGCCTAAATCTGCGCCTCCTTAATTATTCTATGCACACATGGATGTTTAATTCCCTAACCCCAACTTCTTCTATAGAAATGTACCTTCATTTTTAAGTGATCTCATTAAATTGATTGAATTGTTATTTGAGTTGAGTGATTTATCATATATTATTGTACTGTGGCATTTGTACAGCAAACGATAACCCTTAGGAGGCCCCAAAGAGTATTCTGGAAGTTTAAGTAAGAAAGGTTGTTGTAATGTGTTATAACTGGCAGAGTTTTTGTTTGCACTGACCTAAATGTCGTATGTTTGGTGTCATAAGTGAGGTTGAAGGTCTGCTCCAATTGAGATGCAGTCAGTCTGTAGGAGCATTTATGCATTGAAGTGAATGTGAGTGAGAAAGAGCACATTGAGTTGCCTACACCTCCTGTTACATCCTGTCATCTGCACCCGATGGACCTTTTGCTAGGGAGCAGTTAGTTCCTTGCTTTTTGGTGATCTTGACAATTTTTGATTATCCTTACTCTTTCCAGGAGGATTGTCCAGAGCTTGAGATCTTCTGAAATTGAACAAATAGTGGAGTTATGTAATTTCTTCAATGGATTTCACACTAGTAGATCTTAAATATTCCATTGTTTAAGTCCAGAGACCGCTAGAGGTGACAGACCAGCCTACTAATGAATTTAAATATGTCTGCCTCCCTATGACAACTGAAAGGGTAATTGGAATCAATTCAAAACACACATTAGACACTTGGTAGCTTATAGACAGCATTTGCTTGTCTAGGAATGTGTTGCATGTCGGCACACATCGCCTTACCTGTGGTGCACAAATATCCTTCTGTACCGCACACAAAGGAACACAATTAGAGGGAATATTGGTCGACAACAGTGACATTCTCACAGATCTTCATTTGTGGATGCAGGGGCAGGTAGAGTATCGAGAACAAAGTTTGCCATTGGACTCAGTGGCATTGATACGTCGCCAGTCATTACCAATGTTGGGGATGCGTTATGTTCTAGCCCCTGTGTTTCCACAGTTCCAAGTTGCATGGTGCCATCCTCATTGAACATGACCCTCCTCTCCCCAAGTGGAATCACGTTGGGGTCTTCTAGGGACAGGCTGCTGCGTCACGTCCCCCTCTGGGTACAGCAGTCCCATCTTCGCCATTGATTGTGCGCCTCATGGGGTGGAGTGCATCTCCCCTTATCTCAAGCCATTCAAACATTTATTCTGGGGTCTCAAAAAAGGGTGTTTTCCCTTGTACCAGGATTTTCAATTTAGCTGGATAGAGGAGCATATATTGGGGATGTAGTGCCCGCAACTTCTGCTTGACCACAAGAAATGACCTGCGCCCGTTTAATGTAGTACGGGTATATAATAGTCTTACTCTTACCTAACCCGAGGTCCTGTCACTCACGAGCCACATGCAGTATTCAGTCTCTGTTGCGATAGTTAAGAATCTTAGCTATGATGGCCCCTGGCGGAGACGGCACAAGCGTCCTGTGTGCTCTTTCCACTATGAAGAAATCTGATAAGCCCTGTGGACGCAGTTGAGTACAGATCTATTTCTCCAGGAACTGTTCTGCTGACCCCTCCTCTATCCATTCCAAGAACCCCAAGAAACGAATATTACTACATCAAGGGTGGCCATTCGCATCCTCAGCTCGACGCTCCAGGCCCTGTGTAGTCATAGTCATCTGGGCCATCTGTTGTTTAAGAGTGACCACCTCATCTTTCAACTCCACAATGTCTCCTTTCACTGTAGACACTTTATCTGTCACTTTTCGCAAGTCGACCCTCAGCAGATTCACTTCTATTGATACCATTTCAATTTGGTGTTCCAAGGCTGTTCTGGATCCCTGTATGGTCGCTAGCAGGTCTGCTCTAGAAGGTTCACCGCTGTGGTCAGCCTCGCCCTTGTCATTGTTGCCCATTTGCCTAGTAATCCTCTGGAGGGGGTGACGTGGCGTGATGATGGTACTACTATTCATAGAATAGGCTGCTTAGTCTTTACCCATGTCGCAGTGGTCTGTGTCTTTTGCCACGGTATGCACACCGGGTGGCCCTCTCCCTTATTTGAAAAGGTATGAGGAAAGTTTCAAGAGAACACATTTCTGCAATTCAGAAAATAAGTCAGCCTAACAACCAGAATGAGGTTTGGATGTTTCTTGGAATTGTTGGCTCCTGTCGTCAGTGGATTCCAAACTTTTACTTGATTGCAAATCCTTTAGTAAGGTTAACATACAGTGATGTACAAGATCTGGTTTCATTTGACAATAAAGGCTCTGATGCATTCAAAGAATTGAAAGAAAATGCCTGCCATGCACCAACACTCAGGATGCTTGATTCCATTGTGGCCTTTTTGTTCTGTCATGAAAGAGGGGTATACTTACACAGAGACATGTGGGTCTCATGTATCAAAAGTGTTCGATCCAGTAGCTGTAATTCTTTCATGATATTTTGAAATCAGTTGCTGCTGTTTGTGTGACAATTTAACAAAATGAAGGAATTGTGATGGGACATACTTTGATTATCTGTGTTCCACATTTGGTCGCAAATATTTTGACCAGGACAACGACACAGCATATTGCTAATAGTAGGCGGGCTCGTTATGAACAGGTGATACTTGCGGCAAAGAACATCTTGATTAAGTAGTGCAGTATATTGAATCCAGGAACACTGCTTCCTGTTTCATACAGAAATTGCGAAGACAGGAAAACTGATGATGATGCTGTTGAACTTGAACACAATTGCCTGGAGTGCCTGAGTATTGCAACAGACATTAAAGACAATCTATTGGCAATGGCTGATTGAACACTATTTGTTGATGTTTCTTGTTTTAGATACAGATATGGAGTACTGAGAGCTGCATATGCAGTGTGTGCCACTTATGAGACATTGAAAGCATCTTCTCTGCCAAATTTAACTTCAGCACAAGTGGCAGAGTTGGTTGCACTGACAAGAGCTTGCTGCTTGTCAGAAACTTGGGATGTGATGATTTGCACAGACAGCCAACATGGATTTGGAGTTTTGCATGATTTTGGCCAATTCTGATCTCAAAAAGGTTTTATGACATCTTGTGGAACTCCCATTAAAAATATTGCCTATATTGTGGACTTGTTGAAAGAAATACAAAAGCCAAAGCAGGTTGCTGTTTTCAAGTGTGTTGCCTATTAGGCTGGAAAGGATCTAGTCACACTTGGCAAAAAGTACATGGACCTTGTGGTAAAGTACTGTGCATTACGAGATGAGAGACAACTGAGAAAAAGAATAACGATGATGGCGATATGTGACTGAACACTATACAGAATGCCAAAAATGTAAATTGTTTCTTTATGAGTTCATACTAAACGTCTTTGAGTAAACTGCATCTCCAAGAAGAAGTACCAGATGAAGAGAAGAAGAAATTGAAAAGACTAGGTTACAAGAATAATTATCAGGATTTGTATATCAATGATGAAATTAAAAATATATACCTGTACTCGATATTGTATTCAATGTGAAAACGTTTGCACAACAGAAGTCATGTGGAGAGAGACAGTCTAGTAAGAATTATCATAGAATACTGGGAAAATATTAAATTCAGAAATGTTGCTGAGGGTGTTTGTTCAAGGTGTTTAGTGTGTCAATTAAACAGCCAAGGGAGAAAGACGTTAACATTGATGAGTCACATTGGCAAATCAGAGGGCTCATTTACAAGACTCCAAACAGAATTTATTGAGATGGCGAGTTGCAATAGTTTGTAGTAAATCTTAGTAATTACCTGCTTGTTTTCTAAATCTGTTGAGGCATATGCCAGCTGGATAGCATATAGCCTTACAGTTGCCAAATTGTTGTTCAGGGAGTTGATTCCATGATACGGTATGCCAACTTCAATTAAGACTGATTGTGGAACCATTAAAAAAAGTTAGGTTATGCGAATCATCTGCACAGCATTTGAAATTGATCAGAGGTTTTATTGTAATTATCATCCTAAATCTTCTGCAGTGGTTGAAAGAACAAACAGAACCCTTACAAATAAACTGGCAAAGGTTTGTGCTTCAACAGGTTTAAAGTGCCCTGATGCTCTTCCTCTTGCTCTGATGATTGATAAGTACTCCTGATAAGAAAACGGGTTTATTGCCCCATGAAATTCTTATGACTAGGGCAATGACACTTTCAGGTGTACCTTCAGGTGTACTAGCTTCAATAATTGATGACATTATGCTAAATTCTTGCAAAGCTCTGGCTGATATGGTGAAATCTGTATCTCATCAGGTGAATTTGGCAACAGAAGAAGCAAGAGGTATTCCTTGACACAGTCTGAAACCAGGGGGCTGGATTTTAATTCGGAAACATGTCAGAAAGAAATGACTTCAATAGAGGTGGCGAGGTACCTTCCATGTGATATTGATGACGCACACTGAGGTAAAATGTGCTGAAGTACTGCAGTGGGTCCACACTGCTCACATAAAGAGAGTGAGAGTAGCAAAAGCTGAAAACGTGGTAGAATCAACCACTGGAGAAGACAAAAGTCCACAGAGTCAAGACTAGAATCAAGCTTAAGGTGGCAAAGGCAAGCTTACGTTTGCAGCATGGATCCAAAGAGGGGACAACATTTTAAAACTGGTTAAGACAACAAGGAGAGAAATGGAGTTGTAGATTTTGAGATTAGCAAAGGTTTTGATGAAGAACCTTAAAGTTAAGTTTCAAAGCAGGGATGAGAGTGAAGAGTTGTTACCTTGCAAAAGAGCAGGGCACATGTTGCTGCGAGGAGTAGTCTCTGATCCAAAAGATGACAAGGTGCATTTGAAAATCCAAGTTACAAAGAACCCCAGGCGAAGAAAGGAGTTTCAGTAAACAGAGCTCAAGTACAAGTACAAGTTCAAGTTCAAGCCTGAATTAAAGTTTTTGGGAAAGTAAGGAGGCTGTGACAGAAACTGCTGTTGTTGATTAGAGAAAACTGAAGAAGAAATTCTGAAGAAGAGAAATTACAAAAGAAAACAGTGTGAACCGGTGGGAAATTGTAAGAGACAGTTTGAATCTAGTGTGAAACAGTCAAGCTAAAAGGAGAATGAAAGTGAATTGTCAGTTATCAAAAGATCAACAAGAAGGAGAGTACTAAATAGAAAAAATGCTTCACCTGAATGGGTATATCAAGCTGAAGTATCTGAAGAATAAGATGGAGAAGAACTAGGCAATCTAGTGACTTTTTGGCAGTTTGAATTTGAGACTGAAACTGAAAGTGAAATAGAAACAGAAGAAAAACAACCTTGAAAGAATAGACTGTTGTTCTGAAAAGATAAGAGTATTATAAAAGACTGTTAGATGAAGCGGAAATGATCCCTGAATTTTTGAAAGAGGTCCAAAGAGATTGTATGACTGACATTAACTTTTGAAAACTACCTGAAGAAGAAGAGACTATTTTTGAGTCTTGTTTTGATAATTGTTTTAATTAGATAAGAATAAAGGAAGAAATTATTATTGTTTTAAAGACATTTTTTTGATTTTTGAGTTCTATGATCTTCCTTTCTCAATTGGAAGACTGAGTACAGCAAATAATGTAAAATGGTAGTGTTGTTTTAGTTGGCCTGTTGGTGTCCTTACTAATACCAGTGTGATGTGACTGTGGTAGTGCTGAATTAGTTACTGTTAGAAATAAGTTAGATGATGATGTTTTGGAACATAAACAAATTTTGAATAATAAGTTTCATGATACTTTGCCTATTAGTATGATTCATGTGTACGTCAGGATAATGTAGGTGGAGAGTTGCTTCTTCTGTACATTGCTTCCTACATCTGTTGGTGAAGGAGTTATATATATTCATTTTTCGTTATCATGTGCTGTGCCCTGTAATGTGTAGGCTGCTGTCTGTAATGATTATGATTTTCTTTCTCCTTATTTGACTAATAATAATATTTTGTTTGAGAATCTTCTAACAAATTTTGATAATTTAGATGTTACTTATGGTAAATGCATATGAATGATTGCACAAATTGATCATGAAACAAAAATTACTAATTGGGACTATGTGTGTAGACTAAATCAAGTAGAAATGGAGTGTATTGGATAATTTAATGAAAGAGGATTTAGAATTGCGAGAAACTTACTGGTGTAACGAAACTTGTGGGGGCCCCCTGCAAGGTACGTGGATGGGCCGTATCCATACTCATTAAGGAATGATACAGGCAGAGTGCTGTGCTGAGGGGGTCCCCTGGAACTCAAGGGCGCCCGTACCGCAAAGGCTGCGAGGGCCTGTGTTACGCCACTGGAGACACTGAAGAGAAGGGAAGATTGTTGTTCAACAAATAAGACAAGGAGAACAATTTAGAAAGTTGGTTATTCATCCTAAGTTGAAGTTGGGGTGAAAACAGAGAGGTGAGTTTTGTATAGTGAGAAGGAAATCTCTAGAAGATGATAAGGGTGTTAATGTAGGGGAAAGTCATCATGAAAAGAGTTATGAAGTCTTTGGAAATTGTTTGTCAGAGAAAGGGAGGATTTTTAGGAGGAAAGTTTATGTTTGTGGAAAGAATGATTATTTTAACCTAACAAAGAATTGGATTGGTTCTTGCTATGTTTTAGTGATTCCTAAAATCACTCATGTGAGTGAATTGGAAGACTTAAAGAATTTGAGAAGACTGAAAAGGCACTTAGGTTAAGTAGTATTAGATATATTAGGTGCTATGATTCCTACTATTGGGGTAGCGGGAATGATGTGAAAATTAGACTTCTTTCTACTTTAGTTGATGAATAAGCTGTAGATACAGCTGCAGTATTGAAGCTAGTAAATAAAGAGATGCTTGCTATGAGAGCTCCGGTTATCCAGACTAGATTAGCATTAGATATACACCTTATAAAGGAAGGAGTGAGTTTGCAGGAGAACAAAAGCAAAAGGTTGCTGTACATATGTGCCAGATAATAGTAGAATTATTAACAATTATGTACGTTATATCACTAATCTTTTGCATGCTATTCAATCTTTTGAAGAGCCTATCTTTTGAGCAAGTGTAGCTTCCTGGTTTAGTGAGTCAGGAAAGAGTTTTGGAAAGGTAGGTGAATAGCTGAGTTATTTGGGTGGGAATACTATTCGACTGAAGTTCACCCCTCTAATAATAATAATGGTTGGGGCAATAGTTCTGTTTCTCCTGTTGAAATTTTCTGTATATACGGTTGGAAGGTGCACAACTAAAATTGGAAAGAGGTTAAAGAAAAGAAAGATGAAACAGCTACAATTGAGATGAAGACTCTGAAAGATCATGTATATGAGACAATAAAAATGGAAGAGAAAAATGATTGAAAGCAACTGAGAGCAATAGCGGTGTCTACTAACAGATACCTTGTTAATGAAGTTTTATTAATATGTGTTTTTAGTGATTTTAAGAAAATTCAGAGGAAGGAGGTTGCCAACATTTTTTCTGATGCACAATTTTGGGTAACAATAAATGTTGAATATTAATAATTTTATGATTTAGCCTAAACGCAAATGATGAAATAATAATGTAGTTAAAACAATGTTAATCTGACATGGTGAAGTGTATTTATTAATGTAATTTAGGGCCTGATTTTGATCTTGGCAGATGGGTTACTCAGTGGCAATAGTGACGGATATCCTGTTTAGCGAAATCTAAATCCCATAGGATAGAATGGGATTTATATTTCGGCGGACGGGATATCCATCACCTTTGTTTCAAAGTAACTTGTCTGCCAAGATTTAAATCAGTCCCTTAGTACCACATTTTCACAAGAAGCCATATTAGTTCTAATGGATGCTGTTCTGATGGTGTTAAATAATTCACTTCTGCTCATTCTCCCTCCCATCTAGTCCCCCTGTGCATCTTTTCTCCCTACAGTCTTCTCAGAGAACAGCTCTATAGAAGTAAACAGAAAGCTGGGTGACCGCATTGACGGTAAGGCGAGCTAAGAGACCGACAAATGCCTGAAAGGCATAAGAAGGGCACCCGTACTGATTTATCACTGAGTATCCAGCATAGTGATTTAATCTATATAAGAGAGACTGAACACGCATCTCATATTGAAAAAACCATTAGGATAATGTATAGAGTGATTTATCCTACAACTGCAAGAGACGGCGTGAACAGAATAAATGTAATCTTCTCGAAAGGGGTAACAAGGATCTACATAGAAGAATATCTTTTTTGGAAAAAACCACATCCAAAAAACCCTCTCCAACCAGTGTGGGAAATAAGAAGGGATCGTGAACAACAGATTGCAGAGAGATTTCTGTTGTCGAAAAATATGCTATTGTCCTGAATAAGGTGGTGTCTATCAATCTTCATCCACCGAAACGCTGCATCCACAAATTTTGAATTTTCATGTGATTACTCTGTTACTGTGATGATCTGCGGCGTACCCCAAGGCTCATCCCTCAGCCCAACGTTGTTCAACGTCTACATGGCACCGCTCGCCTTTGTCGCATGACAGCACAACCTCAACATCATCTCCTACGCCGACGACACCCAGCTGATCATCTCCCTCACCAAAGACCCCCACACCGCCAAAACCAACCTCCACGAAGAAATGAAGGCCGTCGCTGACTGGATGAGCAACAGCCAACTGAAGCTGAACTCGGAGAAGACGGGGGTCCTCATCCTCGGATCCACCCCCTCGACCTGGGGCGACTCCTGGTGGCCGATTGCACTAGGAGCACCCCCTACACCCACCAACCACACACGCAACCTAGGGGTCATCCTCGACTGTACCCTTTCCATGACGAAGCAGCGCCGTCTCCTCCTCCTGCTTCAACACCCTCCGCATGCTTCGCAGGATCTTCAAGTGGATCCCCACCGATACAAGGACGGTCACCCAGGCCCTCGTCAGCAGTATTTATTTATTTATGAACTGTGCGATTACTTAAAATCATTACAGTATAGAAAAATACAGTTTGGTTCAATAAAATACAGTAAAAATGCAGTAAAATGCCCCCCCCCCGCTGGGTATACACTGGTCTGGCCCATTAGTACCGATATTTGTTCTCGGTGCGGACTATGTTCACTGGTGCTATACATTATTAAAAGAATTAAAAATTTAGAGTCATCGTGAGACCTCGCTTACTAGAGTCTGGAAGGCGTATATAATTTCGACACCCTCAGTTGCACTGTGGACTACATCGGACCCTGGATCGGCCCCGGTAGGATACCTCTGACCGATGGAACCCTTTTCTTTTCGGCGGCTCCCTGTATTATCTATGGATTGCCAACTTTGGGACGGCGGGTCACAGGGCTCTTCGGGATGGTATCCTTTAATTGGTTTTCGAGTGCCATTTTAATTTGATGGATGAGCTTGCCTATCCTAGCTAGTAAACATGTTGTGGTTTCAGAGAAACACCAATCCGAAGCCTCTTTGCAAGTTCTGTGGCCCAAGATGCGTAGTGCCGGACGTAGCAGACGCTGTCGGTCGCTGGCCAGCTTGGTGCAGCAACATAGCAAGTGTAGCCAGGATTCTCTGCGATAATTGCAAAGTCGGCAGGCAGTGGCTCCGTCCGAGCGTGCCCAGCATGGATTGAAGTCCGTTATCCTGAGGGCCAAGAGGCGCATAAACAAAATTTTCTGTCTTGCTTCGGCTGTTAGTGAGTCTTGTAAGTATGGTTGAGGTTTACCGGGAGTGTAGGACTTGTCCAGGGCCAACGTTAGTGGGTTGGGCCGGAGCGAGGAAAGGTCTAGCTCAAAGGAAATAGACTGGACTTGGCGCTTGATGGCTTTTGCCCAGGCGGAATATGGGATTTCGTGTAAGTGCAGACTCCGCCCCTCGATCTTCAGAAGTTCAATGGCTAGTTCCACCTTGGCTTGCCATGGGGAGCCTGCTTCGCCAAAGATGGTTTTTAGCGCGTGCTTTAAGGTGTTTTCGGGCGACTTCAGAACTCTGATGTAGTATTTTAGCAATTCCCCCAATAGTATCAGTTCAGGACGTTTCAGGCCTATTTCCAGTCTCATCCTGTTATTCCTAACCTGTTAGGGGGCCCGTAGCACCATCTTGTATGCTTTCACCTGTGCCGCTTGGACCACTTTCTCAAAAGCCCCTGGGTAGGCTATATGGCCGTACGCGATAGCGGGGATCAATTTGGCCCTGAGTACTGTCAGCATTGGATATGCAGAGGGACTGACCACGCTGTGGCTTAGACGTCTTAGAGATGTAATTATTTTGTCGATTTTTGGTTTAAGCGCCTTCAGATGTTTGACTGCAGTGGCCCTCTCTGATACCCATGTGCCCAGATAGTTGTAGGATGGGGCCGTGGTGATTCGGTGTTCCCCCAGAGACCATGAAAATTTAGTTTTGTGTGGATATTTACCAAAGATTATTATCTTGGTCTTGCTCACATTAATATGTAACTCGTTCTCCTTGTTGTACGTCGCAAGACTGTTTAAGGCTCTTTGGAGGCCTACCCTGGTGTGGTCCATAATTACTGTGTCATCTACGTACTGGAGCGTTCCCAGAACCAGCTTCCCCAGTCTGGGCGGTGCTAGGTTGGCATCTTTCAGGGCGTGCCCCATGTCTGCAGTGTACAGGTTGAAAAGCAGGGGGGCCAGAACACACCCCTGCTTTAATCCAGAGTCAGTGGCAATTCTTGTGGTTACAGATGTGGCGCTTAGTTTCACCTGAACCCAGGTCCCCTCCTAAAGTGCTTTTATGGCCTTTAGAAGATCTCTAGGGATCCCCCAAGTCTCTAGTTTTGCCCGGAGCTGGCATCTGTTCACATGGTCGAAGGCCGTTGAATAGTCTATAAAGCAACAGAACAGGGGCAGCTTATTCCGCATGTTGGCCTTCTTAGCGAGGTACGAGAGCGCTATGATGTTGTCCAGCGTGGAACAATTAGCCCTGAAGCCGGTCTGTGAGGGCGGGAGTATGCCGTTCTTATCCACCCAAGTTTCCAGGTCCTTAAGTAGCAGGCGGGCATAGATCTTGGCTTCAATGTCAAGGAGGGCTATCAGTCTGTAATTAGCCGGATTCGAGTGGTCACCTTTTTTGTGGATAGGAAAGAGAATTGAGCCTTTCCAGGAGAATGGCAGAGTTGCAGTTGCGAATGCGTGGTTAAATAGAGGAGTAAGTTTGGAAGCGTAGAATGCAGGATCTTTCTTAAAAACCTGTGCGGGGATTCCGTTAGGGCCTGGGGCACCGTCGGTTCTGATGGCTTTGATGTATTTTGCTATCTTCGCCTCCGAGAATTTTCCAGGTACGGACGGACTTGAGACATCGTTCAAGACACTTTCAGGGCTGATGGTAGCTGCCGCCGCCTTGGGCCACCTGGTGGTACCGTGAGACGTCCGATTTGACTCACACAAGTATACAGCCCCTTTGCATATTGTTCCCATACTTTTCCTCCAACACTGTTAACCTTATGTACGCCACCTGATGACAAGCTGTTGATGTAGCGCCAGAGCTTACTATTATCTTTGCCTTTAATTATGGAAAACACTGTCAGCCAATTCAGTTCGATCCGTTTTCTTTTCAGATCCCAGATGTTCTTTTTGTACTTGGCTCGCAAAACAGCAATGGGGAGCCCCCCTGGCAGGTAGATACCTTTCTTTTTTGCTCTCACTGCCTTGTTGAGTGCATGCTTGGCAAGCTTAAGACTGTGGGTTTTTTGGTGACCTGGGATGAGATTTTTTTGTCCGTTTCTTGATTGGTGGGTATTGCCCAGGCACTTCAGTAGGTCATTGGTCAGTGTTTCCCATAGGTGTAATATACATTCTCTTTCTTGTGGCCATGGTACTATCGCCCTATTAGCTATGAATGCATTGAAACTGTGGCTAAGATTGGTCGACCATTTTATTCTTTTGAGGACTAAATGGTGTTCTTCGCCTGTTGTCATGCCAATTACGGCGTAGGAGTCCGCCTGTTCTCGTGTCAGGTTGAATGTGACACGAAGGGGTCTATGGTCGCTTTCGGCTCTGTCGTCCACAGTGAAGTTGCAAAGTTTGTTAGCCAGTCCTGCATTGATGAAGATATAGTCTATAGTGGAGACATTTCTGAAGGTCGGATAGGCAGACCATGCGGGGTAGCGCATTTTTTGTATCCCGTGGGTGGATTGCAAGTTGTAATTTGCTAAAAGTTCAATCAGTTGGGCTGACTTCCTGCTGGGTGGTTTCATGGGTAGCAGATCCAGGCCTCTCAGGTTAAAGTCACCGACTATGATTACATCATGGTGCAAGCGGCTTATTAGTAGATCTTCCAGGGTGGTGGTGAATGATTCCAAGCCGTGTGGAGAGTGAAGTTTTTCAGGGTTGAGATAACAGTTGATTAATACAAGCGGTCGGGTTGTTTGGTCCACTCTCAGTCCTTCTATTGAGATAGCTTGTAGGTCCGGTGGCTCCAGAGATAGTTCTTTTACTTTTAATTTGCAGGCGTGGCTTACAAAGATTGAGAGACCCCCTGACGGGCGACCAAAGATCGTCCTTTTGGTTGCTGATTTGAAATATTCGTGGTAGCCAGCGATTGGTGAAGTGGTCCTCGCCCAGGTCTCCTGGATACATAGTATGTCCCCCAGTGCGAGATAGTCATGGGTGGCTGTAACCCTGCGGATGTTATTTAACCCTGCAATGTTCCATGAGATGATGCTAAGGTTGCGATCCTGGCCTCTTGGTGGGCATACGCCACTGATGTTTAAGTATGTCTGGGAGGGGTTAGGAGCCCCGTCTCCATGTGTCCTCCGAAAGGGCCGGTCCTTGCTGAGGTCTTTGCACGATACGCTGTTTTTCTTTTAGCAAGAGTTTTATTTTTAGCGGGGATCTTGGCCTCCCGGCTTTCAGTCCCCCGTCAGAACACGTGGAATGTGTGCCTTTGAGAACAGAGATGACATGTTGTAGACCATAGTTTGGTCTAAGGACGTGCGGATATTTTGTAACCCTGGGGGCGGTGACTTCTATACCCCATTCTGTCAGCAGTAGACTGGACTACAGAAACTCACTCTACGTAGGAGCCCCGGCCAAACTCCTGAAACGGCTCCAACACATCCAGAACGCCTCCGCACGCCTGATCCTCGACATCCCTCGCCGCAGCCACATCACACCCCACCTAAGAGACCTGCACTGGCTCCCTGTCAACAAGAGGATAACCTTCAAACTCCTCACCCATGCACACAAGGCCCTCCACAACACCGGACCAACGTACCTCAACAGCCGACTCAGCCTCTACACCCCACCCGCCAGCTCCGTTCCGCAGACCGCGCCCTCACCACCATCCCCTGCATCCGAAGGATGACCACCGGCAGCAGATCATTCTCCCACCTTGCAGCCAAGACATGGCTCCCCATCCGCCTGCGGCAGACCGAAGCCCTTCTAATCTTCAGGAGATTTCTCAAGACCTGGCTCTTCATGCATTAGCAGCGTCTCCTCCCCCCCCCCCACCCCCCCCTCAGCGCCTTGAGATCCTCACAGGTGTGTAGTGCGCTTACAAATGCTAGGATTGATTGATTGTTTGATGGTGAAATTATGTAGGTATTTTGTACATACTAAATGTGATTTTATTTTGTTATTTACGAAATTGTCTCAAGTGTACTTTTAATGCTGATGGAATACAGTGTAGAGCTTTATATGAAATTGTTTGATTTTTAATAAGCAAAATCTATCTATGTGGTAATTGACGAGATTATTTTAATGAATATATTTATTATATTACAATAAATGAGAAATGTTTTCATATAACAAAGTTCAGTGTGTGGATATCAGAGTGAATGAAGTATGGTCATGAGAGTGTTGATTCTATTATTATAACATTGACCATGAGAGGGACTCACTTCTGTTTAAATTGTAATTGATCCTGTCCCTTTTCGGTTATCAGGGCATCGCTCACAATATTGTGGAGAACGCAGAGAACAGAACATTGTGACATAATTTTCCTAAGGTGCATGCCTGGTGAATGAACTCTCTAGTGTTCTGATGTAGCAATAATGTCCAAGGCCTCTTATGCTGAAGATCCGCTGCTGGATTAATACTCCTCTACTGCTGTATAGTCTACTATTTGAAAATGTTCCATTTTAGCTGAACTTCCTGTGACAATGTGTTGCTGTGGTTGCTTGAAGCATTCCTAAAAGTAGGATAGTATTATGAGTAAACCTGGGCGTAGTTTGCGAAGTAGCGCTACGCGTAGCTACGCGAAGTGCACTTTGCACTATGCGAGCTACGCGTAGCACTACGCGAACTGTGCAGTACCCTGTTTGCACTGTGGAAGATGCCATTTTCAATGAATGCACAGTGCGGACAAGCATCTGGCACTGTGCAATCATTGAAAAAGGCACCTTGCACAGTGCGAGCTATAGTTTTCTGCTGCTCGAGGAGATTTTTACTCGAGCAGCAGCTTTCTCAACACGGTCTGGTAGTTTCTCATCGCGAGCGGTCGCGAGCATACGCGACCACTCGCAATGAGAAACCTGACCTCCCCGCATTGAGAATCTCGGTTTATTTTCCACGCTCGCGATCAACAACTTGATGTTGCTGATCGCGAACGAGGAAAAAGTCTCACCAGGATGTCATTTTGCTTGCTCGCGGTCACCAACTTGACATTGAGGACTGCGAGCAAGCAAAATATGACCATTGCACTACGCGTGTTTGCACTGTGCTACGTGCAGTTTGCGTAGTGCAAAGTTGCGCAAACTACGCAAGCGAAGCGTAGTGCTTTGTCCAGGGTTAGTTATGAGCTTACCATGTTGCGTAGTTTTATTTGCTTTGCCCTGTTTTGGTTATCAATAATCATACCACTGAGAGACTGTAGTTTTGCACATTTAATATGCTGAAAATGTTTACAAGAACCGTCTTGTTTTGGGGTGAGCCAGAGACTTTATCTTTTCCACTAGAGATGCTGTCTATTTTCAAACCCATTTTGCTGCTGAGTTGGGACATAATATTTCTAAAATTTAGATTGACTATGTACCCTGCATTTGAGTCTTCCTGGCAATATTCTGAGAGATTTTGCATTTATTCTATATTGCTTTTTTTCTAAGAATTTTGCAATAAAACCCTTTAACTTTTCTTAGATCTAGAACTCAGTTATTGAGTTGTCTCAATTATTTATTTGCAACTCTGCTAAACTAATGTTGGGTTTGTTGATGGGAAGTTGTCATGGCAAGATACGTGTTGGAGTGGAAGCACCAAAGGAAAATAGTGGGGCATATTACCAAGCAATAGCGATAATTATCGCTATTGCTTGGTTAGCGGGAAAAAATATCGCCGAGCACCGAGGATTTTTACAGCTGAGATACCTTGATATTATTAAGGTTTATCTCAAAAGCGGTAAAAATCCTGCGAAATGCATGAATATTGCTGAAAAATCAGCGATATTCATGCATTATCGTGACAATGCTCTTAGCCATGTTATCCACCTTCCATTGGATAACATGGCTAAGAACTGCTTTTAGCAGGCGTTAGCTTTTGGAGATATTCGCGCTTAGCGCGAATATTTCCAAAAGTTGTTAATAGGAGTTAGAGATGTTAGCGACTGTTTTTGGCCCGGCTTGCTTGAATCCTGATGGTGCAGTGAGCCCTCCTTTTCTGAATCGTTTTGTCCACCATAAGCGTGGAAGGGTATGCTCAGACATGAGTCCCTTGCTCATTGCACCATCAGGATTCAAGCAAGCCGGGCCGAAGACGGCTGTAATGCCAGAAACCGGTCCCCGGAAGCTTGTTTCCTTCCCAGTAAAATAATTGGCTTGGTAGTTTGGTCTGCCCTGTTCCCATGATGCACTGGGCCAGGGACAGACTAATTTGCATGTAGCCAGGTTCTGAGATGGGATGGTGCAGTGAGCTAAAAAACGGTGATGGATCAAGCCCTGATCTGTTGACTGGGTACGAGTGTTCTGCTTAATTCAGATACTCTGTCCATCACCACCCCCTTTTCTGAATCGTTTTGTCCACCATAAGCGTGGAAGGGTATGCTCAGACATGAGTCCCTTGCTCATTGCACCATCAGGATTCAAGCAAGCCGGGCCGACGACGGCTGAAATGCCAGAAACCGGTCCCCGGTAGCTTGTCTCCTTTCTGGTGAAGAATTGGCTTGGTAGTTTAGTCTGCCCTGTTCCCATGATGCACTGGGCCAGGGACAGACTGATTTGCATATAGCCAGGTTCTGAACTGGGATGGTGCAGTGAGATAAATAACGGTGATGGATCAAGCCCTGATCTTTGGACTGGGTAAGAGTGGTCTGCTTAATTCAGACACTCTGTTCATCACCACCCCCTTTTCTGAATCGTTTTTGGCCACAATAGGTGTGGCAGGATATACTCAGACATGAGTCCCTTTCTCACTCCATCATCAGTATTCAAGCAAGCCGGGCCGACGACGGCTGAAATGCCAGAAACCGGTCCCCGGTAGCTTGTCTCCTTTCTGGTGAAGAATTGGCTTGGTAGTTTAGTCTGCCCTGTTCCCATGATGCACTGGGCCAGGGACAGACTGATTTGCATATAGCCAGGTTCTGAACTGGGATGGTGCAGTGAGATAAATAACGGTGATGGATCAAGCCCTGATCTTTGGACTGGGTAAGAGTGGTCTGCTTAATTCAGACACTCTGTTCATCACCACCCCCTTTTCTGAATTGTTTTCAGTCGCTAACATCTTGGCACGCCCACTTTGCATGTCATTAGCGATAATTATCGCTGACATGCAAAGTGGGCCCCTAAATGCCCGCTATCGTCTACAAGCTGTCGCTAACTGGATAAAATTATCGCCGCATTAGCGGGAAAAAGTCCCGCTAATGCGGCGATAATGCCCTTGGTAATATGCCCCAGTGTGTTTGTTCATGTTGAGGTGTCCTGAATTTTTGGGGTTTAGAGTTCTCATCCTACAAGTGCTACAAAGCCAGCCCCGTGCCACTGCACTATTGGTGGCTACGCGCCTGAATGCCACTCTGGTGGCAGACGCGCAGGAACATTTGAGGGTCTAATCGCAAAGCCAGGTGCTGACGTAACCGGTAGGCAACACATTGACCTCAGTACAAAATCTCGAAATAAATAAACACATTTGAATGGTAGTGAAAAGGCTTTCGAAATCCACGCAGTGCTGACATCATGCTTGGGAATTCTTCAGTAACAGGTTTGTAACCACAGATAACAGGGGTGAATGAAACGTAAAAGAGTCAAGGTTAATTGACGTTCACAACCAAATAAACAAAGCCCAGTTATGCGCACTCGTCAGTGGGCTTGAGAATGCTGCCAGCTGCCGGGCATTTTCGAGCAGCATTCCAGATTCTGTTAGAAACATCTGGAAGTTGATGTTCTACTTCCAAATGCTCTGAATTCTCAGTTAAACAATATTTACTTTTATGCTTCAGCCAAAAGCCATAAAAATCTTCCACTCCCACAAGACCAGAGGTAAATAAAATAAAGACTTGGAGTGAGAGCAACTGCTAAAGAGCAGGAAACTGGATGATGACTTTTTAAAATCCATTTGCGTATATCCATATCACATTACCTGAAGGTCCCTAAAGTAGACCCACATATTTTTAATTAGGGTCTCTTGGTATCTTGTGATATCCTTGTTAGAGCACTGTCATTTTTACACTATGATTATTGTGGTGACTAAGATTAACTGACCTGCTTTAATTTGATTATGACATGATTTTTGGTTTCAATATTTACAAACATTCACCAAATGTTCCAATGCAGCAGTGACAAGGCATAAATTCCTCTTCAAGAAAATGTGTGCACGCCTACTCTCCCCAGTTGGGAAATGAAAGAAAGGGAAGATAAAAAGAGTGATGCCAAACAATCCGAAAAAATCACAGGTAGTATTTATTACTTATAATGCACAAGCAAATGCCAGGGGCACATCCTTTAGGGTAAAGGGTCTGGCTTAAATACCCTCATTCCATGATTAGCAGTGGAGATACTGGGGCTAGAGTTAACCATGCTGGGCAGACTCCCCCCCCCCCCCCCCCCCCACCCTCTTACTGTGTCCTCAATGAGGATTAACACGAGGGACCTGGAACCAAGGGGTCCTTCTTTGTATTTGGTTACCAATTTAGTTTTTTCTGCAGGTTTATTCCACCTGCTTTGAGTAGATGGAAAATGCCAGCAGAGAAATTATTTGTTGAACCAGGCGATAACCCCTTATAAGGTGAAACTCTGGAGGGAAAGAGTGGACCGCTTAAATCATAGAGCGAGGTATACCACCTCACTGACTTGTAATGAGGGCCAAAGGGAGCACAAGCTATCAATGAATCAATTGTCATGGATGTGGCATTCAGACATGCACGTCTCTATGAAATACATGGCACTCACGATAAAGTAACAGTATTTTCGGCCAACCCAGTTTGTACAGACATCTGCCAGGGTGGCAATATCTATGTATAGTATGGAGACAACCATGATGACCACACCACCCAAGAAGACAAGGCCTATAGTTTATATTAATGCCCAAGCCTCATTATACCCCCGTTGTCAGTAAGTGCATGACACGGTACAAATTGACAGCACACATGTGCTGGTTCCTCACCATCCATGTCTTTTAGTGCTTTACTTTAGGCACTTGATTGTGGCACATGTTCACCACAACTGTTGCAAGAAGTTTTAGAAGGACAGAAATAGGTACTTTACATTCTTGCATTTTATTTTTCAATAATAGTAGCACTGGGCATTCAGTGTGGTACTTGGAGTACACGCTGTGCAGCTATCGGGTATTTTTCAAATGAAATCAAAAGAACTATCGATTTATTTAACAAACATAGGCATCTACGTGCCCAAAACTGGAATCTTACTATCTAAAGTTCTTTGAATGAGTCATAGATTTGGTGACGTGCGGTTGTTTAGTTTCAAATTCCCAGTCAAAATTCAATATTCCACCAACTGCAACATACTCATCAGAGATTCTCCCAGAAAACCACTGCTATTTATTGATTTGCACGTTTTTATTTAGAGCTAGCTAGACCTGAAGGTATCAGAGCGCTTTACAACAGTAAATGTTCTCATCAAAGATAAGGCATCTATATAGAGCATCTGAGTTAGAGCGCTTTAGAACAGTAAATGTTCACAACATAGATGCCAAGTATAGTTGACATTTATTATAGTGCTAGCTGGACCAAAAGGCATCATATGCCATACAATAATGTCCACAAGAGGTACAAGAGGGGATCCACAGTTGACCCTTATCCCTAAGGCACTATGGTTCATCTTATCAAGAAAGTCTTCTTGAGCTAAAAGTGAGTTAAGGGGACCTGCCTATCATGAATTAGTCGAATTAGTCAACTCCCAGATACTAATGAAGTTAAAAAATGAGGGGGGGATATAGGCTTAGTGGGCTTTTGCATCTGCTGTGGAGATTTCTAAGCTGCAATTTCCAGGCACCAATCCTTGCACTGCCTGCCTACTCCCTGGTCCGTGAAACCTCAGGAGGCTAACTCACTAACATGCATTCAAAGGCGATGGTGAAGACCCATGCACAAATCCTCGGAAGCACACACACATAAGACTAATCTTTCTGGCTAATCACTTGTCACCCACACTTTACTGAGTGAAGATCCAGAGAAGGAACATATTTTTGCCTCAGCAGCTTCATCACGTAGAATCAGTCTCCAGCTGTACTGAGAATCCGCAAACAATGCCAAGGTGGCTCGAACGTTTCACCTCTAACCCAGCCACATGGCTAGCTCTTGGTGAGTTGAACATTCTTCACAACTGCAAATTGACATAAAGCATTCTAATTTTACACACAATGATAAACTCACTGTTTAGTCCACTCTTCTTAGCTGCAATTGTTCCTCCCTATCTCTCCTCTGTCTTTCCTCTTTGTTCCAACCATCCTGTTATGTCTCTATTGTTAGTTTTGCTTTCTTTCATTTATGGAATGTCTAGCAAAGATTAGAATCTTGATGTGATTGGTCAAATAAATTATATATGACTAGAACTACAATACTTTTTTACTTGGTAGTCTTCACAGATCTTCATTATACTTGGCTACGCTTTTTTACATTGGCGACGATTTGTGCCCACCATGTCTCAGAGTTTTCAGGTCTACTCATGGTGTGAACTCTTCTGGATTCATGAATCCAGTAGAGCAGAGAGCTGTAGCAAAGGATTCAAGGATATTGGTGTGTGTCCATGCACTCTGCAGAGCAATTCAAGTAAATTGTTGACCAAACTGGAAGTTGCTGTGCAACCCTTGGATCAAGCAAATTATTTCAATGCGATGAGAGTCTTCAATCATCATGCAGCTGTGACGCATAGCATCACTCAACGTGCTAGCATCATCACTCAGTGAGTAACTCAATGTCTTCACATTATTGTGGAGATGCAACTCTCAGCATTACCAATGTCATCTTTAATGGATACATGGTTTCTCCTAATCATTAAGTAACTGTTAAGTAAATGTCTCACAGTAATTAAATTGAAACGTGAAGAATTACGAACCATATGCCTCAAATTGCAGATTTTTTTTGCTACTTTCTACAGCTTTTATGGGTTAGAAGCATGGTACTGGGCATTTTCTTATTAATGATTTAATGTTCAATATAAACCAATATTAATTATTGATATATTCAAATACATTTGTATTGTGGGGAAAGTACGTTGATATTTGCCTTTGTTTTGGAATGACAGCTCTTTATGCTAAATGTATTGTTCCTCAGATTCTGGTTTGAAGTTGACAATGCAAGGTGTGTCTGCTTCAGCAGATTTTTTTTCAGTTCCATTGGATCCCAGTTTGAGTTGATGAAAAGGGCACGGAAGTTTTAAATGGTATTTAATGTCATTGTCAGAAAAAAATTGACAATTAACATACATTTGCAGTGCTTTACATTTGTCTTGAAGCAGAAGGACACCACCATTTTGATCATCTTTCTGAGACAGAAGCTGACACTTCTCATTTTGCTTTTTGTCATTAGAAGACTTGGTATACCCATGTTCATTATTTTAACAATGATTATTCACAAATTCTCGAGCTTAATCTGGAGTAGTGGGAGTGTCGATGTAGGACCCCAGATATAGCTGAGGACTTGAGGTTGACTAGAAGGAACAGCTCATGTAAAAACTGAGAGAAGGTTAACCCGGTAGGATTTCTTGTCAACGTTTTCAAGGACAATTCTAAGCAGGCAAATATTTGTCTTGATGATTGTGCAGCAGGTTAGGACATTAAGTTGGCTTTCGGAGGGATAGAAAATTATGTTAAGGAGGGTCTCACCAGGCCCATGACCAACAGATTAACAAAAAGTGATGGATCGTTTGATCATAATTGTTCCAACCCGTATGAAGCTCTATGTAAGGCTCTCAAGGGCCCAAATAGATCACACATAGAAATTCCAGCATGTAGAAAGAACTATAAATCTGCCCTGCTTTAAGAAAGAGGAAAGAGAGTAATAGAATCAGAATCCTGGGAAGACCTAAAAGCAGCTATCCAGAAAAATGATACCACTGCTTTTTGGCATAAAAGTAATCAACTATATTTTAAGGAATCAAGAGATTCCCCACTTTAAGTGGCTATTCAAGTTCAGGAGTGGATGACTTATTTTAGTGATATCTACTTAGCTACTAACGTGGGAGAGGATAAGGACAATATTTTTAGGGTATATCTACACCCCTGCTCCAACCACAGAAGCTAGCTCTTTGATTTAATTGACACTTTCGGATGTAAACATGGCATTCAGGAAGAGTATGAATGGTAAAGCCCACATACCCAGGAGTCCCCATGGATCTCTATAAATCAAACCTCGAGTTGTGGAACCTCATACTCACCTATGTTGTGGGGGAATTTAGTAAGATTCCTATGTGGTCACAATCGATCATTGTATCCATCTTTAAAAAAAGGTAACCAGAATGACCCTTGTTGTTACTGCTCTATCCCTCTCCTTAACTCACCAGTTGAGGTGCGGGCATGTATAACCTTCACTAGATTACAGGAATGGGCACTGGAAAAGAAGATGCTTGCTTATATACAGTATGGGAGAGGTGTGGCGCAGCGGCCTGGGCGCCTGACTCTGGACTACGGGGTTCACGGTTCGATCCCCGGTTCGATCCCCGGTGCTGGCGGCAGGTTAGCCCAGCACCATGTGACTCTGGGCAATAGCTCGCTTAATCTTCCCGATGGCCCCCAGCGCCTGGACACCACCTCGGAGGCAGCCGTGCGCTTTACAAATACTGGTATTATTATTTCATTTCAGTATGGGTTTCGGAGAGGGATTGGGATGGTGGAACAATGTCTCAATTTGCCTCTATTGGTCGGCAAACGCGTAGTTACTAAAAAGGCTTCCATGTAGTTTGGGTTCATGGGTCTGTTCAGTGTGTTCAATTGTGGGTCTCACAGTAAGCTCTGATATTTAATGGAGGGCATGGGTGTGGACAGATGCATCACTAGCCTAATTAGAGACACCTACCATAGCTGAACGAACAGAGTCCGATTCGGCATTGGAGGCAAACATATAGAGGATTTTCAGGTAAAAAGAGGAGTTAGGCAGAGTGTGTCCCTGCCCCTTTCCTCTTCATCCTCTACATAAACTAGCTTCAGGGAGTGTTGGTGGAGAGGTGCAGGGACATGCCCAAGATTGGACAACAGCCATGCCCCCTATACTTTATGCAGGCAATGCCGTGCATTTGGAGTGCACCCTGATAGCCCTGCAATTGCGGTTGGATAATTTTGCCTGATTCATGGGAGAGTTGGACCTCAAAGCTAATCTGTAGAAGACATGAATCATGACTTGTAGGGTGAATCCATCTACCCTCCCTTAAATTCTATCTGAAAAAATGCTACTTAAACATACCACCAACTACTCTCAATTCGGAGGTCATGTTATTGAGAAGGGTGGTTGGGCGCATCATACTGATTATAGGAATGATCAGTTTTCAAGGGCAACACGTTTACTCTGCAGTTGCATCAAAATTAGGTTCTAAATCATTAAAGTACATTTGAAACAGGTACCAGGCACATTGCATCTCAGTAGCTACTTATGTGGCTGGTATTTGGGGGCATGTGAAGGCCCCAGTGTTACACATTTCTGAAAATGTGCTTGAGGAGACTGTTATTACTGCCACAGAATACACCATGAACAGTGGCGGCTGGTGACTTTTGAAAGTAGTGGGGCGTAAAAGTTGGGGTGAGTGTTGTGCCGCGAGTGAGCCTGACTGTCATAAGGGAATTTTGGAGGGGTTCTCATACAGCCAGAAAACATCGGTAGTACATACCACCGTCCCTAAGCAACACACCAACTGGAAACGTCGAACATTGCATAGACCTACGACTGTTAGCCACAATGTCAATGCAGCAGAGCCTTTTGAAGTTGGATCAGTTTGCACACTTTGTATAGCTTCCAAAAATCACTGGTGGGCTGCAAGAATGTAAACACGTAGGTGTCACACAATTTGAGTCAGTTCTAGACTACACGATTTATAGAAAAAACGTATAGCACGATAAAAGAAATACCCATTCATTAAATTGTTTTCCTAAAAGCGATAAAAGAAATATAATTTCATTGAAGATTTTTCCTAAAAGCGTCATACTGTGAGTACTGATGTGTGTTGACACAAGAAACTCTGCCCAACATGATAATGTATGAATATATTTGAACGTTGTGCCAAAGTAACAGAGTCACTCAATATGGACCTTTCTCATGCTCTCCTGCCACTCACTGCCAAAAAAAAACATTTTATTATGAGATGCAGTAGGCAATCCATTTTTTCACTTGCTATAATTTACAATAGGATTATTTATTTTCATTTGATTCTAATGTATGTTTACCCATCATCTGGGATTACGAAGTAGCATTATTATTTAGGAACCATAAGGCCTTGTCATTAAAAAAAGAGATATCGCATCCGGTTGTAAAATCTTCAGAAAGTTGAAACAAGCATGATGCAGCCATCAAAAACAATTTGAATAAGTACATTTTAACCCACCAAACACGGATTAATGAGGTGTGACTACTTTGCAAGGCAGCAGTAAGATTATTCCGGTTAGCTTGCATGCGCCACTCTTAAATGCTTTAAACAGCTTCTGAATTCCTAACATTTTACACAGGTGACAACATAATAATTTCTTTAGTTCCACTGTAACATTATTTTGTTCTTGAAAAAGAAGGCTGCGAAAGACAAGGAATTTACTGTATACGACAAATACCAATACAGTGGGGTACCATATTTACTGGGTGCAGAAAATACCTTCTGGAGGATTTTACTAAACAAGTGCGTCACATTCAAATCAGTTGGGTGAATGTTCCATATTTGGCGACACAGGTGCTACTGTGAACAAAGTGACACTCCACATGATTAGACACATTAAACTAAAGCTACTAAATGTACAATTGATTGCCTTCGGTTCTAATACACCCCTTTTGCTGCAAGTGCTATTTTCAAGCAGCAGGCTCCCAGGCAGAGTATTATGGCGATTCTGATTGCTTTGAACATAAGGTTCCTTGGTTTACTGCAATGGGCAGGTTGTCAAAAGACTTTGATGTCAGGCGAGTATATTTTCTTTTCAAAGGTCCCAGTAAAAGTAAAGGAAGACAAATAACACTACACACAGTCGCGGCCGGCATTACGGGCGTGGGGGGGGGGGGGGGAATGGGGTTGTCGCGACGCGGAGGGGATGGGGGGGAGGCGGGAGGGCTTTAAGGGGAAAAATGTATAAAATAAAAGTAATTGTAAAACTTATCGTCCCGCTTTCGGTGACGTCCCGAGACTCCCGCCTCCCGCCGTCCTGCATTTTGAATTCCTTCAGACAGTGTGCTCGTCATCAGGAACGCTGCAGGCAGCCTCCCTCCCCTCCACTGCAGTGTTTTTGACGGGTCTGGCCGCTCCCCACATGGGTCCTTTTCTCTCTGTATGCTGCAGCATACAGAGAGAACAGGGAAAGTGGGCGGTGTTGCTCAAGGGCAGGGGGGAGTGGCTTGCCCACTGTTGTTAATACTGACTGTTTGGGTGGCCTCAGGCTATATGTATAATATATATATGTATTTTTAACCAAATGTAACAAATACTTTTATTAAGCAGACCTAAAGAATATCTATATATTTTAAACCATAAGTAGTATATATTTGTAAAAAAATCCACATATCTAAATACGCAAATATATTAAACTATACATGTTTACATGCACACAAATATGCTGTACATTTGTGTTTGAGTGTGGTGGTCATGGAGCAAAGAGCCAACCCTTGAGTAGTCTTCTGAAGAAAAGATAGTTATCCGAGGCTCTTATGTTTGAGGGTAATAAATTCCATAGTGTGGCTGCTTGAACAGAGAAAGATGTACCAGCTACTTTTTTTTCTTGTAATTCGGGTTTTGAGGCTGGGTGCCAATCCTGAGTGGAGGTTCCATTGTTGTATGTATCCAGTGATTTTATTCTTGAATAATAGTTGTTCAGTTCAATGTATTGCTTTGTGGGTGATACAAAGCCGCTTGAAGGTGGATCTTCTGGCAAACGGTAACCAATGTAGGGCCATCAAGGCAGTGGAGATCTAGACTTGTGGCTTTACATGTAGGAGTAATCCGGCATCAGAGTTCTGAATTCATTGCAATTTTTTCATAGTTGATAAAGCTGATACATGGTAGAGGCCATCGGCATAATCAAGTTTAGACAGTACAAGAGAGATAGTAGTTGGGCCTTGTGTGGAAATCTTAGATGGGGGAAGATGTACAGCAGATTTTTCATAGTAATGAAGCTTGATCTTGCTAACTTGCCCAATGGGCATTCATTGATAATTTAGAGTCCATGGTAATTCCAAGGTTTGTGGGTCATACGTTTTCTAATGTCTGCATGTAAGTATTTCATTGTATGAAGCATTCAATTTGTGGTAGCTCCATATCATCCACTGATCAACGGCTCCGAGTCAACTGACGATCGTTGAGTTTTCAATGTCTTTGGGGCTTTCTAGTTTAAGAAGTATTTTTGTGTTATCTGCATAGTCATAGCATGTGACCTGAAATTCATGGATAATTGCCGGTAATGCCTTCATGTAGATTTTGAAAAGCATGAGTGAGATGATGGAGCATTGAGGGACACCTGTTTTTGTGAAGTATGGTTTGGAGGAGACAGGGGTGGTATGGATGACATTTGTCCTGTTTTGAAGGTAGGATGTGATCCAGTTGAGAGCAGTCCCCTCTATGTATTGTGATATTAAAATGTCAAAGTTAAATCTTTGCTTTAGGTGTGGTTTTCATGCTCATTTGGCAAATGCAACTATTTGTCCAGCAAAAACAAAATTTGCTACAAGATTGAAAGGTTGGTCATTTTGCTACAATGTGCAAAGCAAGTGAAAAAGTTATTCATGTTAACAGTTTACTGACTGATTTAGTAAATGATTTAAAAAAATGCAAGTTGATACTAGCGGTCCAATCTGATGTAACAACAATAGTTATTCTGCATGTGACATTGTGGCAAGAGAAACACTGCTGTGCAATGTAGTAGATTGTGGATCTGCCATCACAATTCTATCTGATATTTTATTTTTGGAAAAATGGCCTAATAACACTTTATTTTCTTATGCCATAATTCCGTTTGCATATACTAGTACTAAAATAGACATACTGGGGTATATTTGTAAAAAAGTAATGTACGAGGTTAGTCAAAAGTATATATGGCACAAAAAAAGATACAACATTCTGGATTGGAAAGAAGAAGGGAACTTTACTGTGGTCTTGCGGCCTGGTACTCCATGACTAATTTCTCTTGTGGTACTGGAAATTGGGGAGCTAAAGAGCATTCTAGATGCCCATATTGATATCTTATACTACTGATAATGGAGTTCAATTTGTCTCCCATGAGATGAGGTAGTATTTGTGGCATGTGGGTAGTAAACACTTACTTGTATCTCTGTATAATCCCCAAAGCAACAGTATGGTTGACAGAGTGAATAGGATCGTAAGAGATACAATGCAGTTTGCCAGTAATGCAGGTTTGTATGTGAGTCATGCCTAGGGAAATAGATTTTGAAATTATGGCCTTACTTCATATTCAGGGGTGTAGGTTGGTCAGTGCGTTTGGGGGGAGTTGAGATTTAGATTTTACAACAATCAGGCTAGCATATAATGTTAAAATACAATATAGGACAAGCAGGTCGCATGAGAGGGGCTAAAGGTGCGGTGGAAATGGAAACAAATTTGGATTGATAGGGGTACTCAGTGAGAGAAAACATAACATTTTGTAAAATAACCAAAAAATGTCAACAGTTTCAAAACAGAGTGGGAGAAAGTGTGTGTGCATATTTATATGTGTGTATATAAAAATCCCTGGTGAATTTTGTCAGACACCTCACAAAACCGGACTGAAACCCTGTACCCAACTACTTAACAGAAAATGCATTTAGTAAAGTGATGTAACATCCCAAGCACTCCCCATGTAGCTACGCCCCTGTCCGTATTCCTCACAGGTGTTAGTTTCTTTAGACTACTTTAACTTAAGGATTCAGTCTTTATATTGGTTCAACTGTATGTAAAGAGTTACTTGGTAAAGAAGCTATTGTTGTTGTGCTGTAATTTAAAAAAATCAAGTAAAGTAACACATCATGTTAAAGTTGCTGAATTTAAAGTTGGGTATATAGTGCAAATTCACAAAACTTTTGTGGTTGGGAGAACTCACTCACAATTTTACCCCCCCCCCCTCCGAAAAATTATGATAGTGAAAAAAATGTCTGTTCAGGTTCAGAATGGGACATGCCTAAAGAAGGGTCGTGAAGTTTAAGAGTAAGGTGAAAGATTTATGTTAATACAAATTGTAATGTGGATGGTGTTAATTGTTTATCTGGCACATCTGACTATTCAAGAATGGTGCTGAACAGTATTCACATTATTGTAAATGAAGGATGTGATAGTCAAACTTTGCAGGATGAGTCAAGACAATCTGTTGAAGCTCTCATCTCAAATGAAAACCTGGCAAAGCAATATGAATCAGACAGTGACAATCAGCTGAATACAAGGTTTAATGCCATGTATGAGTCTATTGGTTCAGCTCCACATGTATCCCATCATGAAAGTGTTCCAAGTATGAGAGTGAGCTCTCCTATTCAAATGACGAAACATAGAACCAACACCTTCTGATTCTACTGTAACTGAGGAGGAAATGCAGCAGATTGGTGAGCCCTCCAATTTATTAGAAGGATTTTGAGTGTCATAAAATTATTGTGTTGTGAAATGGTATAACTTGTTTATGTAATTTCATTAGGTGGTGTTTTTAATTATACATGAATAAAATGACAATAATGTTTACCTTGATGGTCGTCACAGCTCTTCGTTACAAAGGGATATGGTTCAATTCCCTCACCCCTGTACAGGGTGTCATACATATTTTCAGATTTATAGTGTTATGAAGTACTCTACTTAAGTTAAACTCAGAAAGGCATTAAGAAAGTGATATTTTTATATTGCAACACAATAGCTTTGCATGTGCTAGCATCTGATTGCTAATAATGCCATGTTTTTTGTCCATTTTGTCACAGAGTATTCCTGCACCTGCAGACAAGGAAAAAAACAACCTGTGTTAGTGACAGACAAGTTCTCATGCAAGATGGTCTTGAAAGTAGTTTATTACAGAGATAAAATCCCCAAACTGCAGTCATGCCAGGCACACCTAGTAACTGAACTGCCTTATTCAAATTATGGAACCTTTACATATCACCATGGAATGCGAGCATGTCACTACAGCCTTAGCCTGCCTGAAGCTAACAAACTACATTATAACTCATCTCCTTCCTAGGAAACCAAATATAAGTTCCATAAAAACTCAACTGAAATACAGCAATACCCACATTCAGCACTTGACTCAAATGAAATAAACAAACAGAACTTAGAGTTCCAGGCTGATTAGACAAGAAAAACTACAAGACAAAACTGAACACAAGACACAAATGAATAAACAGTTTTCGAACAAATCCAAGCAAAACCCTGTTTCCCAGAAACCTTTAACACAAACTGCAAACATAGACTCCCAAATACCCTGGGGGCCTCCTCGTCTTCACTTCCCTTCCAGCTTGGAGTCTACTTAATGACTTATCTTCTCTCCCTCGAATATGAATGCCTGTTGTTGCCTGGGACCTGACTCCTAGACGGTTTGTGTTTTCTTCGTCACTCATTAATAACCAAGAAGAGCACAGACCTTCAACATCACCAGCCTTCTTTTCCACCACACCCTGTCTTTGGTACATAGCCACCCTCCTGAGATTCCAGGTTTGTCCATGTTCTAATATGACCCAATTGCCGTCAAAAGAGTTGGCTCTGTAAGGTCCACCCGGCTTAACTTTGACCCAATCTCCCTCCTGAATTAACCTTATTTGTAGGTTTTCTTTCAAGCACTCCATTTAGTTTCCTGAAGCACCTACATACATCTAAGATGGAACCAATTTCGTTCCTGGCTGTTCACCCCGCATCATCTCAAATGGGGTCTTTCATGTACTGGCACAAACCATGCTGCAATATGCCCATAGCACATCTTTGACTGCATCCTACACAGGTAAACCAGCACTACACACCAATGCATTATACCCTTCACCATTTTGTTGACTCTCTCAACCAGTGCATTTACTTGGGAACTGTACAAAGAAGTACTTGCATGCCTTACACTAAGGGTGTCCAAAAACCAATTCATCTTTTGCAAAGTAAGTTGTGTACCTATGTCAGTGAGTAAGAATCCAGGTATTTCCCTCTCTTCTAAACACCTCACCCAAGACATCAATGGTGGAGCTAGTGGTGGCACACTTAATAAAAAAAGCCTCCACCCATTTTTTTTTGCTTCAACCAACACAGCAGCGAATTTGTCATGTTCAGGGAGACATGCGAAAGGCCCAATAAAATCTAATCATAACTTCGTCCCACACTTCGTCAGCTTCTGATACGTGCAGGTTTCCTTCTAACTTACCTATACCCACTCTCAACATAATTTCAGAATATTTGCGCATTTCGCATTTCTCTACCCAGTCTTTGACTTGATTGTCCATGACTGGCTTCCCCTAGCTTTCTTAATAGTTAATGTCTGGCCAAGATGCCCCTCATGCACCAATCTAATTAACCTAGATCTGACTACCTCAGGTGGCATAAACCTTTCCCCTCTCATCTGCAACCAATCATCATGAACCGAAAATTAATCTATTATTTTCAGTAACAGTTTTACTCTGTCTGGTAAGGTACTCTCTCCTTACCACTCATCTCACTAATTTTACAAAACATTTGAGGTCTTATCTTGCTCCATCACTCTTATTCAGTCTTCCCTTGAGACTGACTTAACTAACACTTGTGTGGCATCCTCTAGGCGAGGTTTGTGATCCGTCCCTAATAAAAACACACTTCCCCATAAAAATACGTTGAAATGCGTATTTGCCCAAGCAGCTGCCAATGCTTCCCATTCAATGACGGAATAATGTATTTTTGCATTCGTCAATGAGTGTGAAGCAAAAGCTATAGTTTTTCCACCTTGCCATGCATTGTGCTAAAACTTCACCTATCCCTACTGCACTGGCATCCACAGTGACTATAGTTTTTAAGCCAGACTGAAGATAGTACTGACACCCTTGCTTGGACAATATTGTCTTTGACCAATGATAAAGCTGCTTGTTCTTGTTTCCCTAAATGAACTTCTTGCCCTTCTGCAATAATGCTCTGTTTTATGAGCAAAGTCTTGTACAAATTTAGAGTGATACTTCACTAGGCCCATAAAGGACCTAAGTTTATCCCTGTCATTAGTGACCTCGGCAATTTATATAGTACTCATCAACTTATGTTTGGACTATACCCCCACCCTTGTGATAAGGTAGCCCAAATACTCTACCTCTTGCTTAAGGCACACTCAATTCTCTTTACAAAAGGTTAAGCCTGCCCCTTCAATTTGAATTAACACTTCACCCAAAACTTTGCTGTTTCTCCACCTCCTCTCCAAAACACAAGAATATTGTCTGGAAAAAGATGACCTAACTCAGACCTGATAGCACTTAGGTTATCAACCGCTGAAATACACTTGCGGCTGATCACTGTTACAACTCGTACCCTGTATTCTCGTGTACACAAACAGGGGGCTTAATTGTGAGGCTCTCCAGTGTTCTAATAGGCTCCCAGGCCCCCCCCCTTCATGCATATACTGACTTTTAGTCATTTGGATGCTACTTGGAAATTGCCATCCATTCTCAATCCAGGCCGGCTTTTGTGGAAGCTAGCCTGCTCATGCTTGAAGCCAGCCTGCTCATGTTTGACACTCCATTACCTAGAATTCCCTGCTCACTGCTTCGTCTCCACCCCTGCAGGCCAAAGATGGGTGGAAGAATTCAACTCACCTGTGGCTGGCTGCTGCTAACCTGCTCACACCAGATGTATGTGATCACTGTGAGCTCTTTTAAGTCCTAGCTCCCTTCAGTCCAGGTTTGGTCATTGTTGCTGTGTTCTGGTGAGATCAATCCTTGTTTACTGAGCTTTTGATATTCCTTGATTCCTAAGCTATAGTTAATCCTTGTTCCTTGAATCCTGAGCTATAGCTTTTCCATGTGCCTGAATTAGCACTGCCTTCAGTGCTACCTTGTTTCCTGAGTTCCTTGAGCTATAGTTATTCTTTGTTCCTGAACTGCAGCTATATCTTGTTCCTGATTTGCACAGCTTGCAGTGCTCTCTTGACTCTGTTTCCTGAGCTGTAGCTATTTTCTGTTTCCAGAACTAGCACTGCCTGCCAGTGTTACTTAGATTCCAGAGCTATAGCTATTCATTTTTCCTGAACTAGCACTATTTTCAGTGCTACCTAGATTTATTGATTCCAGAGCTATTGCTAATCCTTCTTCCTGAACTATCACTACCTTCAGTGCTACCTTGACTCCTGATCCTTAGCTATTCCTTGTTTCTTTGATTCCTGAACTAGTACTATTTAATGCACCATTGATTCTGCTCTCCTGTATTTCCTTTGTCCCAGTTTCTGCTTTTTTCTCCATTACCTGTTTCAGTCCTTAGTTGCTGTCTTCCTGATCTACTGCTTCTAGTTTCCTTGTATGTTTATTACTTCTTTTCTGCCTAGTGTGTCCTAGTTTTCTTTCCTTCCCATTAAGAACTCCTCCTTGCTAGCTCCTTGTCTATTGTGCTTGTGTTTAGTTGTCCACGGTTGCTGTTACCGCCTTGCATGTTCCTGTTTGATTGCCAGAATCCATGGGCATAGCTGACTACCTAGGTGGTGTTTCTTCTCTACTATGACTATTGTCTTTGAGTTACTTTTATAACATTACCATAGGCATCAGCTACACAGATCCTGCCTTTTCATGTATATCCTATATGTGGGTATTTGCAGTCCAAATCTGTAACAGCAATTGTGGGTGAGGAATTGTGGGTGAGGAACTTACTGAGCTTCAGTTTTACTGTGTGGACCTCCTGAGTGCCTTACCCCATATTCCCTTTATTGTGAATGTTATGTGTGTATATATATATATGTCTTGCATGTCCGTCCTGAGTGTAGTTATTCTGAATACTAAATTGCCTCTTGAGTGCCCATCCTTTCTGAGTCTTAGCCATCTTGTTAACTTGTGCAGGCTTCCCCTTTGGATCCCTTTTCTTCTCTGACTTCCTGTGTGATCCTGGGCAGCACGGTTCTCCTCTTTCTGCTTATGTTTTCTACCCAGTCACCATTTCTTGCCCAAGATATCGTCTTGGACAGTCTATGACAATCAAAACCCAAACTGAAGTCTGCAAAATTGAAACGTGTCCTCCGAGATTATAAACAATGTAAAATGCTTGGTATGTGGATGGGGGATTTCCTTGGTGATATGCACTCCTCAAGTCAAGTTTTGTGAAATATTTTGCCCTGGACAACATAAGAATTAACTCAATGTTGGGCAAGGGAAAAGTATCTTTTACCACTTTCTCATTTAGACTGCGCAGATCAACAAAAAATCGGAGGGACCCATCGGATTTCCTAGTAATGACCACTGGAGACAGCCATTTATCAGCCATTCATCTGTCTCAACTGTTTCTATCGCTTTGTCATCCAACAGTAGTTGTATTATTTCCTTTACTTTTGTTCTTACTGCTATAAGAATTGTTCTGGCAATATGTTTAACAGGAACTCAATTTTCCTTTAATTTGATCTCGTGCATGTAGTCATTTGCTTCTCCAAACCTATTCTCAAAGACTTCCTCATGTCTGGATGAAATGTTCTTTAAGCCAATCAATCAATCAATCAATCAATCAATCAATCAATCAACCAATCAATATTTCCTTTATTCGATTCAATTATTAAATCATAAAAGCTCAAAAAGTATCATTCAACATTTTAAAATATGCATTTCATCATATAAAAGTTTATCAAGCTAAAAATGTATTAAAATCCATTACAGTTGCCATACATATGAAATAACAGCCAGATTAAAAAGTGTTAGCCGCATACTCAGATAGTAAAAAAATCATCATGTGAGTCAGATAGTTTCAACAGGAGTTGGACCTTGTATCGATGACCTTGTTCTGACCACCCCTTTCAGATATTTTACAATGTGACTAGTGACATTTTCATCAGCTAGCGATTGAAGCCTTAGGAATCCGGGTCGACATTGCCTCAAACCTAGCATCTTCAAATAAGGCATAATCCATGTTCTCCTGACTACAGAACAAAATTTACAAAAAAACATAATGTGGATTGTCAACTGATTAGATACTTTGTCACAGGGGCAGAGTGAACGTGACCAGTCGTTTAATTGTGGAAATGTAACCAGGTTGTGAAAATTGCATAGACGTAGGCGCGTCAGTGAGAACCTATCAAATTACTTAGGGTACATAATAAATACGGTTTTTGTATTGAATCGCTAGCGTGGGCTAAGCCCCACGGAACCTCCCAGGTTACCTACAGTGACAGTTCACTGTGAGGACCACTGGGTCCCTAGAACCATACTGGGTTTCTCTAGGGTACCCTTGTTTTGTTGAGAAGCTTAGTGGGAATACAACACTAGCTAGGAGTGATCTTCCCACTATGGAAGACGTTCCAGGCTTAAGCTTTAATGAAGATGCTATAGCCGAGGCATTAAGATCAGCTCCTCTACTCCTTGGGGTTGGAGGGGCCTCCGCTTTAGGCTCCGCTAATGACGATTGGACAACATTAACTGGAATGAAGAAAGAATGGCTCAGGATTACTGTCCATGGGGCTATAATGACGGAATATCTAAGGGCTAATATAGCCCCACAGGGGCTCCTTGTCAACATCGTGCCAAGACTCTTCCTTGAAGATAGCCAATTTAAAGGAGATTGGTGCCAAGTGTCATGGAAGTGCACTAAGGATCTCTTGTTTTTGATCGTTAAGACGGCTAAGAGACTGGCTGATGCACTACTTGTCAAAATCACGGCTTTAGAAACAGCAATTAGAGGTACTCTCACTTAGACCCCTTTCACCACCAAATTAGCAGAAATCAATCAAGAGATCTCCGAGCACCAAGAGTTTTTACTTAAACAAAAAATGACCAAACTCCAGAAGGATGTGGCTAAATTTGACAAAGAGAAGGTGTATCCGTATCTTAAGGAAGGATACACTAATAAGAAAAATAGCTACTCCTCGGATGAAAAATCAGACAACGGCAGCCGGAGAGGCTCTTCCGGTAGTGATTCTAGCAGTGGGTACCCATCCAACAACAACCGCAATCAGCGCCGTCCAAATTGGAACCAAGGATTCAATCAGGGACAGATGTTTCAGGGACCACCTCAAATGATGCCACCCTGGCAATACCCCTTCTATCCCCAGGGACCACCTCAATTTTTTCCTATGAACCCTCATTTTCACAACAGAGGTTGGGGCAGAGGAAGAGGGCAAAAGCGAGGAGGTCAGAAAGGGGTGCAGTGGCAGGACCAGCCGACAACATCAACGTCAGTAGAGACCAGGAGCACAACCAGAGGGAAGAGAGCCTGATTGCTAACCTTTCTACCAGATCTCTCACCCCTACTGAAACCAAGGTCCTCGAGAAAGGTCTAGGCTTTGTTCCCACTCCTATCCCAGATAGCTTCAATGAAATGTGCGAGGTGAAGCAACTCTTTAGAAAAATACGCTTACGCTCTTTCTTTAATGAAAGACCGGACAGCGACAAAATCGACACAGGGTTGCGTAAACCATCCAGGTTCACGCCAACTGATGGCATGGTTCCACCTGAAGTTCTGGTCTTCGAGAGGGCAGTCCTTAAGACTTTAGAGACTAAACCGAACAAGAGAGGCTTTAACAACCTTACCCATGCTGAAAGACTGGCTGTCAAAACACTTGGTAACGACAATACCATTGTCATAAAACAGGCGGATAAAGGGGGAGCCACAGTGATCCAAAATGCTATTGACTACGACACTGAATGCAAATGACAACTTGCCAACAATACCCACTACAGACCATTAACAATTGATCCCACCCCTAGGCTGACCACCATGATCACTAGCCTGATTAAGGAAGGAGAATCCAATGAGTGGATCAATAAAAAATGAGGCAGAATTCCTACTCACTACTGATCCAGTCATCCCCTACTTCTACACCCTACCTAAAATTCATAAGGGTACAACTCCTGTCCCAGGTAGGCCCATTGTATCTGGCATCGGCTCACTTTTGGAACCCCTGTCCAAATTTTGTGATGTATTTCTCCAACCAGTGGTGAAGAAAATTCCATCTTTTCTTCAGGATACCAGGGATGTGCTCCGCCTGATTGACTCCATCAAGGGGAGAGAGAGCGTCGACCTCCTCCTAACGTTGGATGTGGAGGCGCTCTATACCAACATTCCCCAACAGGCCACCCTGGAAGCAGTAGAGAACACTCTCCGGAGGGAAGAGTGGACCTCACCTACCCCCATCTACTTCATTATGGCCTGTGCTAGCATAGCTTTAACTGAGAACTTCTTTCAGTATGGGTCCCAATTATTCCATCAGATCCAAGGGACTTCGATGGGTTCCACCTTCGCCCCCAGCCTAGCCTGCATCTACATGGCCACATTTGAGGACCAACACATTCGACCAGCACAAAACCCCTTTTGCCAAAATATAGCACTCTGGCGTAGGTATATTGATGATATACTAGTCCTCTGGAGAGGGGACCGGCAGAGTGGCGACGCTTTCTGTGCTTGGATCAACCATCAAAATCCATTCCTGAGATTCACAGGCCCTTTCTCAGACACTACAATACCATTCTTGGACTTAACAATCAGTCTGGACCAGGAAGGACTGAGCACCTCCCTGTTTCGCAAGGAGACAGATAGAAAGAGTCTTCTCCTCTACAACAGTCATCACCCCAGGGCCCTGAGGGATAACTTACCCTTTGGTCAGTTTCTAAGGATACGCAGAAACTGTACCACTAGCTCCAACTACAAGAAGGAATCTGTCCTGCTCCAACACAAATTACAGGATAGAGGGTATCCAACCAGATTGATTCATGATTCCTGCAAAAGGGCCCTTAACAACCCCAGAGAGGCACTACTGGAGACACACCCGAAAGAATCTGACAACTTCATTACTCGTGTGACTTGTTTCACAAAAAATTCTGCATTCATAAAACAAACTGTGAATAAACATTGGGGGTTATTGAACACAGGGGACTTAGATATCCCACGCCCCCATTTTGCCTTCAAGCGTATGTCCAATCTTTAAGATACCCTCATCCACACACGCCCCAAAAAACAAACCATCGCCAGCCAAAGTACCCTGTGGAGCCTGCCACCAGTGGTTGGCCACTACCAATGCGGCGGTTGCGTTGTATGTCCACAGACAGTACAGTGTAAAGAAATTAAACTGTCTGATACATTCACATGGCATCTAAATAAACATACGAATTGCAACTGTCTCAGATGTATTTACATGCTGATTTGCCCATGCGGAAAAAGCTACATCGGCATGACAATGAGGCAGGTAAAGTTAAGGATAATGGAGCATAAGAGCAACATCAGATGCTCCAAAACACACACACGCCTCTATGAACACTACATTCAACACGGCCACCAGGCGGATAGCATCAAGTGGCTAGTACTTGAATGAATCTCACCCATCAATCACACAACAAGCTCTGCTCAGGATTGAACAGTGATGGGTTCATCGCCTCCAATTGGACACTCTGGGCCTTAATGACTCTGTCCCTTGGTCGTCCTTGGCCAGATGATCCCCACCTCTGGGCAATTAAGTATCCTTCCACCACCTGCTCAGAGGAATAATTGTGTAATTACACTTGTCTCTATTACCTGTGGGGTTGTATGTTTTCTTTGAGTATCATATGGTCTCCGATTTCATTGTATCTGTCAGTGACAAATAGTGTTCCATGAGAGATATATATAATAACTATCTTTATATATATATATATTTTGCATTTGCACAGAGTACCTAGGTGACACAACCTTACTGATGTTGTTACATGATGCACTGTCCCCCTGTATATTTATAGAGGCATTGGGGTTTGACCAACACTCGAGAAACCCCTCTGTAAGATGGCTGCCACGTTTCCACGATCTGATACTAGCAGCTTGACACGTGAACAGCTATCCCCTCAGACGCATGCGCGGACTTGTCTTTCTTGAGGCCACGCCCACTTGCCGGGTCCCTGACGCGGAGACACGGACAGCTTTTAAACCGGGTTGCACCGGGAACTCGGCACCAGCTGTTCCGTGCTACCGTAGGAGCGCCATGCGTGTGGGTAGGTTGACAAGCTTTGGCTGCACGCAGTAGAGGTAAGGAATGCGTCCGTGTCCTGTGTGCCGGGTCTCATTGATACTGCAGGCTCTTGTTGCATTGTTGTTGGCGGTACTTGACCACGATGTTCTACGGCTCATACGAGTCGGTTACATGGCCTCGATGGGCCTCTCTACGATTGGTGGACAGTGTACGTGACCTCCCAGGGGTTGTGTTGTTCGGAACTTAGTGTACCCTGCTGGCTGCCTCACCTCGTTTCTCCACCCTACGGGGTTGTAAACAACATGGCCCATGCCTGTCTTTTGACTTGTGCATGCCATGTGTGATACACGGAGTGTCCGCTTACCGGCACCGTGGGGCTTCACTGCACGCTCACCGGACGGGAGGTACTGGGGGCCGGTACCGGCTCGCGGTGATCCGGATATCGGGTACTGGTGTTTCTACGATCATGCCTAGACACCTGATATCACGGCATCTTTACATCCATTACCTTTTGAGTGGCCTATTCTCCTTACTTTTATAAATCTGGCACCGGGTGTGTGTATACATTTCTGTCTTCCCAGGTACCATACCTTACTGTGCTGCCCCACGGGAACAGACTGCGGGGCCCATTAGGGACACCCTTAGGGTAAGAATGAGCCTACGTCTTCATCCATTTCCAGTTCTTTAATCGTCTTTTAATCATTGTTATGTACTGATTTGTCCACGGGCTCACACTGCTGAGATGCCTGATTTTTTAAATGTTTCCTTGTGTGTGTGTAATGACTTTGGAGAGCGGCGGTGACCACCTACTTATTGAGGAGATAATGCCAGTATAAATGTTTGGCTTATTTACATACATTTCTTGTAGGTCACCACACTACTGCAGAACCCCTTGGCCTGCCCCCTTACAGACCCAGAGAGGTTGTATTTACCTTTTTTTCTTTATTGTTCACTTATCACTGTGTAGTACTGAGCACTTGAGGTCCTGAGGAATTGCCATTTGGGCAAGAAACATGTCGACCTGATCAGAGGGTTCGAGATAGTCCGCTGTGCCCCTTACAGTCTCTATCTCCCCTCCCACCTTTTAATCAAGGGAGTCAGCCACGCGAATAAATGTCCTTGTGAACTGACTTACCTTTTTTTTGTCACATTCCCCTCACGACTACACCTTCACCTGACCCCTCACACGCACTCAACCATTGGCTGGAACAAAAGAACTCCGACAAAGAGCGCCTATTAGGCGCCCGTCAGACATTGCAGCGCCAGTCTGACGAGGAGCAGGAGGCCAATGATGAAGCATGACATCTAGCTCGCTGGGTGTGTGAGGCCTCTTAGTTCCAACAAGGGAACTTCCTGTTCCCTGTCTTTGCTCTCCTCTTATACAACATACACACTTCTCTTCTATTCTCCGGGGAACTTTGTACTTTCTGCATTATATAGAGGTAGGTGCGTCAGTAAGAACCTATCATAATTACTTAGGGTACATAATAAATACGGTTGTATCCCTGTTTGAATCAAGAGTAATTGATTGGCTTTGACTGTCTGTTTCATGATGTTAGAAGACAGCCTAATCATCTCCAGGTGATTTAAACAGATTGTTTTTAGGTCCTTCCTCGAGATATGAAGCATGAAGTCAATATTTTCAAACAACTTAATATGGTCGACGTCACCAAAAATGTTTTAATATAAGTAAGCCAGGGGATGTAAATTACCTGCTGCAGTTTCAAACAATCTAAAATCACTTCCCGATTTAGGCCTGTAGACATACCAGTCCAGACCTTATGCCATAATAAACTCGACTGGTTTCTAATAAGGTCAGACATTTATGGCAGACCCAGCTCGGCATGGCAGATGTAAGTAGCTGTGCTATCAGGGACAGCCAAGAGGTATCTCAGAAAACTATTTTCAACTTGTTGGAGTGGCTCTACATTTAAATGGCCCCAAACGCCAGCCCCATACAAGGTAACAGAGATACATTTGGCTTTATATATTACCAGGAGGTCATCAATGGGGCGCTTGCCCAACCTCCTTGCAAAATTAATCAAAGCACCCGTAGCTTAAGCAAAAAGTAATTTTCTGCAATTGACTGCTGTTACCCATGAACCCCTATTGTCAAAAACAACCCCCAAATATGAAAAATGATCTACGAAATCAAGATTCCCGCTATGTATGAAAATGTTGCGGCATTTTACACTGGGCTTACTACATTTCATGACAAAGGTTTTTGAGATGTTAACTTTAAGGTCCAGGCTTGACATATAAGATACGAAATTCGTCACTATTTTTTGCAGACCGTTCCGGGTGCGGGCTAACAGGACTGCATCATCGGCATATAATAATACACCAATTGTCCTGTTGCCAATGTTGGGCAGATCTTGACATTCCTGTGCTAAAAAGTCTCCCAGACTATTTATATAGAGGGTAAAAAGGAATGATGCGAGCACACACCCTTGCCTTACCCCCTTTCCAATGGGAAAACTTTAGCTGAGCTAGCCCGTTCTGCCGTTACGAACCCTGGCCAGGGCCTCTAGATAGGATTGTTTAAAAAAATTAACTAATTGACCATCCACGCCCATTTCCTCTAAAATTTGCCAAATCTTTGATTGGTTGACACAATCAAACGCTGAGCTCAAGTCAGCAAAACACATATACAGACTCCCTTTTTATGCTTGGACATCTTTTCCTATAATGAGGCTCAGGTTCAGGCTTTGTTTGATTGTGCCCAGAACAGTGCGAAATCCGTACTGTAAATCAGAAATGATGGCTGTATCCTCAGCCCACGTCTGCAATCTATTTCTTCAAGTCACTTACATCAACCACCATTACTTGGCAGTCTGCTCTTGGATTTACCACAATGTGGAGCTCATATCAATGTGGCCATTACAAAATCGGAGGACCATCAGAAGCAACAAACACCTTTCATGTTGTCTGCCGTCCTGCAAATGTGATCAGAGCAGTTATAACACCCATGACTCCTATGTCAACTCCTTGATATTCCTTCAAAATGACATCCATTGACCACTGTCCTCCTGGTCAAGTAGCATCATTCATCCTTTTCGGTAATATGGTGTATAAATAACCAGTATCTACCATTAGTGATAACATATTCCCATTGACTTCAAAGTCAGCCTTGAGGTGTGTTCTCCGCTTTGATGAGGAAACTGAGCTATCAACTTAAAGGAAGATATCTATCAGCAACTCAAATTCTTTACTGAGAAGCAGAACAATGGAGATAATTGATCTCACTAAAATTATATTTAAATAAGGAGGATACCAACAGACAGCCGCAACTTAAGAAAATTATATGTGGTCTGCTCCCTGGAAAGCCTTACAGTATGAGGAAAGGAATTTAATCAAACATGACTGATTCATTATATTGTCTCTGTTTCCATTGGGATGTGCTCACAAGGATTAATAGTATTAGGATAAAAGACTGAGATCCCGGAGAATGGCTGGCCTAGAACTAGAGGGCACATGAGAAACTTGTATTTTTACTTTAATGAAAAAAAAGAAAAAAATGTGTTTTTCTTAACTTCATAAAATCTATTCCGAATCAATTACATCCTTAGAAACAATATTATTTCTGGTAGGATACAACCTGCAGTTACTCACCTCAAAACAATTTTGGACCAATACCCAGCAACATGTACATGGGCGACAACAGTGACAAAAAAGAATGTACCATGAAGCTTGAATGTAAAATTCCTAAAAGATCAATCTGTAAATTTGAGGGCACTACTTGGATTTGTGTGGGAATAATGGCACTGGCAGGGTCCAGTTGATTAGATTAATAGCCAGGTCTTCAGGGACTTTTGGAACTCTGGAAGAGATGCGGAGGTCTGTAGAGGAAAGGGTCGCTTGTTCCATGTTTTTGCTGCTAGGAACAACCTCCTCGTCTGCTATGTCAGACAGTGGCATAACAAAACTTGAGGGGGCCCCCTGCAAAGTACATGGAGGGCCCCCCACCGGACTCACTTAAGAGCTCTCAGGCCAGGGTACTGTGCTGAGGGGACCTCCCACTGTGGGGGGCTTTGTTTTGCCACTAATGCCAGATGCAGTGAGTGAGGGTTAGCGAAAGGGAAGTGGAGCGGAGGTGTCTGGTGGGCTGGTGGAAGTTCAGACAGTGGTTTAAGTAGACGGGTCTGCAGTTGTGTAGGGCCTTGTATGCATGGGTCAGGAGCCTGCACTGGCATATTTTCTGTGCAGGGAACCAGAGGAGTTTCCTGAGATAGGGGGTGATGTGGGTTCATCTAGAGAGATGTAGGAGGAGTCTAGTTGTGGTGTTCTGTGTGGTCTGTAGTCGTCAGAGGAGGTGAGCTGTGATCTCTGTGTAGAGAGCATTACCGTAGTCCAGTCGGCTGGAGATGAGGGACTGGGTGATGGTGTGTCTTTAACTATTGTATGTTAATTGTATTTATATAGTGCATACTGTCCCTGACGAGGTGTAGAAGTGCTTTTCTGAGAGTTCTAAGGCAACTGAAGATTTTTGCGATTTCAAAGCTATGGGGTAGCTATTTGAATATCTTCCGAAGCATGCAGAGGATGCAGAAGTAGGTTGAGGAGACAGAGTTGGTGTGAGTCATCATGGTTAGCTTGTTTTCCAGAATGATGCCTAGGTTCCTTATATGGTCAGTGGGGGTAGGATTAGGTCTGAGTTCTGAGGGCCACCAGGATGTGTCCCATGAGGAACTTTTGTGTCCGAATATCAGCACCTCTGTCTAGTCCGTTTTGAGCTGCAGACAGTTGTCTTTCATCCAGTTGGCAATGTTCGTCATGCATTTGTGGAAGGTGGTCCTGGTGTTGGTGGTGACTTCGGAGAGGGAGAAGATGAGTTGTGTGTCTTCAGCATAGGATATGATGCTTAGTCTGTGGGTTTTGGCATTGCTGGCTAGAGGTGTCATATAAGTGTTGAAGAGGGTGGGGTTGAGTGAGGATCCCTGGAGTACTCCAAAGATGATTTCTTTGGGTTCAGAGGTGAAAGGGGGATGGCACACATTTGTCATTCTGCAGGTGTGGAAAGAGGCAATCCATCTAAAAATGGCTCATTGGATGCCAATGTTGTGCAGCCTTGTGATGTGTGTGGTGGTAGACAGTATCGAAGATTGCTGCGAGGTCTAGGAGGATCAGAGTGGCAGTCTCTCCTCGGTTAAATAGGGCTCGGATATTGTCAGTAGCCGCAATGACAACTGTTTCAGTGCTGTGGTTGCTGCAGAATCCAGATTGGGAAAAGTCGAGTAAGAGGTTCCATTCCAGATGTGAGGGAAGTTGTTGGTTGGTGGCTTTTTCTAGTACTTTGGCTGGGAAAGGCAGCAGGGAGATCAGTCAGTAGTTGTTGAGTTTGCTGGGTTCTTTTCATTGTTTCTGGAGTAGGGTGTTGCTTTCTGCGTGTTTCCAGTTCTCAGGAAGGTGGCTATGGCAAGAGATGCATGTTAGTTCAGAAAATTGAGCAGACAATAAAAATTGTTCGAGGAGAGTTATGTTGAATTATGTTGATAAGGGGTCATACAAAAAAACATCAGGAGGGAGGTAGAGTATGGAAGTAGGATTATTACTCCACGGGCACAGTTACATAAACAAAAGGAATCCTACCTGCAGTGGAAGGAAAAAGTGTCTACCACAGGTGTGGGGACACTCAGTGTTTTGTAAAATACCCCTCACACACCAACAGGCCCCTTGGTGTCATGCTTCATCATAGGGGTCTTCGCACCCCTCTAACGGGATGCGGCGTGCTGCGACCTACGACTACGCGGGAGCACTGAAAGTATGGACTATGTGTGGTGTATGTGGTGAAAGTAGTTGGGGTATACAATGTGAGTGGTGGGATATAGTGAAGGTTTAAAAAGTACCTGGCTCGTGGGTGTATAGGAAAAAACTTTATTCACAACCCCGGGCTGGTACTGTTAAAAGAAGTGCAGTGCGAGGTAATTATCTGTCGTGACTATGGACAGTACCTCAGGTGTGAGTCGACATGTTTCGGAGCATATGCTCCTTCTTCAGGACGGGGGCACAACTTCCCCATTTTACTCACGTATCTCTATATTTTGTGTAAATAACCAAAAGTGCAGGACAATTTACAGTGTTTTAATGATAGATTAAGGCTATAATGTGCCTACAGCGGTTTTTGACTCAGGATCAGGCATTTGCATGACCTGAAAAGAAAAAAAAAGAAAAAATGAATATGGTTACCCTGATTAGGGTGGCTCATACAGGTGCAGTCACCTGGAACACCATTGGCGCATTAGCCCTGTAAAGGAAAATGACAGACAAGACATACAACATAGATAACACACATAAAGTTATTTGAAACACTTTGGTCATACTCATTGTTAAAGGTTGTCTTGCTTCATGAGCATTCAAGAACGTCTGGGGTTGATTGCTAATTTTTTTTCAATCTAGATGGATAAAGAATCGGTTTTAGTACGTTGTACTCACTTTTTGGAAGGGAAATGGTGTGTTGTTTTACCCTATACTCACAGACTCGGGACGAGTTTTCCTCCGTGCTACCCCACACGCTGCTCCGCTGGTAGTGACTGTGGATGCATGCCGTGCGGTATTTATGCTAAGATTCCCTAATTGGTTTGGCACTGGCAGTCATAGGATAATTGTCGGATGCGCTTGATGCCCAAATAAGGATAATCCGTCCACTTAGTGGATAGTTGACACACCTTGTACGGTATGCCCGGTCAAGCAATCTAGCGTAAATGTTCAGCGCAGGTGCGGTGATGGCTGCTTGAGACGCGCAAGCGCGAATGTTCTATGTCGTGCGCACGCGTGTGGAAAGAGTCTGTTCCACGTGTGAATCTCTCGGACGCCCATGCCGATTGTTCTTGCTGTTACGCATGCGTTGTGGGGAAAACGTTAATTATAGTGTGAGCGTCATTACAACTACGCTAATCACAATACAAAGCGAGTATACCATAGTTACAGTACTAAATCGGTGGATAGTGGGCACTGTAGGGTTTTATACGCTTCTATTTTTTGTGGTATAGGTGTTTCAGACTGGTTTATACTAGATGTTATTACAGGCCCAAAAAGGTCATGCAAACAATAATGACACATTCCTTTATTTGTCCGTCTAAATTAGCGTACTCATGCCATTTTTTCTAATTTTAACCTTAGATTGGTACTTGTGCGGACTACATATTTGTAGCTGACATTTTCTGTGTACCTACAAGGACGTTTTCCTCTGGTATGATATACTCTTTTCTAATTTGATTTATAACAAATAAAGGAATGTGTCATTATTGTTTGCATGACCTTTTTGGGCCTTTAATAACATCTAGTATAAACCAGTCTGAAACACCTATACCACAAAAAATAGAAGCGTATAAAAAGTTAAGTGGTAGGTTTAAGGTTTTCTTTATAAATAGAAATTCCTAATAAATACATCTTTCTGCAAGTATAGCCTATTTAGAATGCGTATAGAATGCATAGGCATATGTATTTGATGTATGAATTATGATATTGTATTATGGTTTTCAATGTAAGGGTATGTTTACCATGAGGTATATCATGTTCTCCATATGTTTGGTGTATTTCATGTTCTTCCTATGTTTGGTGTATTTGCTTTGAACTGTGATTAAGTATAATTGTTTAAAACCGTGCTAGTAACCTTATGTTGGAATGTGTATGTTATCTGGAGCTCTGTGTAGGCGAAACATTAATTTTTCTGTTTTTTATTGTATTCTTGATGTGATGCACAAAGCTTGTTCCTTTATATAAGTTCCATTGTAAATCTAAGATATATTTTTTTAAATTGCAGATATGCATTTTGGGATAACAGATAATAAATATTTCTGATGAAGGCGGCTACATCACTATTGTCCGTCGAAACGCGTTGAGAACAATAGGGAGGAGTGCAATATACATAACTACAAAGGACTATTCCAACTGTGGTGGAATTTCTACCTTGATTTTTGCACCCCCCCTTTTTTCACATTAGGAACTGTGTAGGGTTTTATGTTATATTTGATTTGTTCCATTTATTGTCTGTGTTCCCAAAATCTATTTTATATTGCTTTTTAACATTTGTCTGTTTTTAGTTGGTGTTTTTATATATTTGAATAAATTGTGCACATTAGTTTTATGTATCTTGACAGAACTGTTTTGTTCAAGGTCACAATTTAGTATCCTCCAGTGTTTGTTTATAATTTTGGACACCTCATTGGACATAGTGGAGTAAGTCGTGACACATATTGATCTTTTATTTTCATATTTTTTTGGTGGTTTGTCTTCCAGGAGTGCCTCCCTATGATTGTTTTTGGCCCTTTTCATAGCTTTGTTGATAATCCTCGTGGGGTATTGTCTCTGTATCAGTTTCTTTTTCAAGTCGCCAGCTTGTGATTTGAATTCAGTAAGTTCTGTGCAGTTGCGTCTCAACCGCAAAAAATTGTCCGTACGGCAATTTTTCCCTCAAATGTCTGGGATGAAAACTATCATACCTCAGAAGCCAATTCCTAGCCGTTGGTTTGAAATGGGTGGTGCTCTTGAGTCTATCCCCTTCCGCATAGATATTAAGATCTAGGAACACCATGGATTGATTTGAGATCGTGCTTGTAAATTTCAGATAAGCATTTTGGTTGTCTAGCCAGTTCACGAAATTGGCGGCAGTTTCTAATTCACCGTCCCAGATGACGAAGACGTCATCAATATACCTTTTCCAGGTATTGATGTGGTTTCTGTATGGGTTGTCCGTATGTAATATCCTGTTTTGCTCTAGATGGTGGACATATAATCCAGCCAGACTTGGAGCAAAAGTACTGCCCATACTGGTAAATGGCCGAGACGGGAAAGAGGTTAAAACACAATTTACCCGGGGGAATACAGTAGAAAGGCAGCAGGTGTCTAGCAAAACTCAAGGGGGATATCATAACCCAATTAAATGGGCAGTGCCACTGTCTTTAATTTGCTTTGTTTAGTTTTCTCCCAGCTAGTCTTCCGGTTACCTTTGTTGTGGCAAACTTTGTGTACCTGCAGTCTAACAGGATTAACAACTGAGTAAATTCAGATACAAGGGAGGAGATAAAGAAACTTCCTTAGCCGAGAAGTAGATAATGAAAATCATCACATTTGCTAACAATAAAACTTCAGAGACAGGTTTAATCACCCTTCTTTTATCGAGATTTTCAAGCAGCACAGGCAAATCTCATATCCAACACGTTAGCCTATGCCTTGCAAAAGCTCAATTGTCCTCGTCCACCAGGACATACCTTTCCATCTGCAACTAGACTTAGAGCCTGATTATAAGTTTGGCATTTCGTGAGCCGCCGAGGCCCGACCGCTGCAAGATTGGGGGCGAGCTTGCTGGTCCGACCGCAGTATTTTTAGATTACCGGAGTGCCTCTGCAAAGACCACAGTCAAACTGCTGACGCCCCAGCCATCCGCTGCGATCTTGGAAAATCACCTGCCATAGGATGGTATAGAGGAGTCTCAACCTCCCACCGTATTACGGGTTGGTTTTCCGATGAGCTGACCATGGCGGTGGGACTGCTGGCTTCAGGTCAGCGGAAACAAATGATTTGGGGTGCATATTCACTCCTTTCCTGTAATTCTTATCAGAGTTGGACGTGGATCTCTTTCTCCAGCTCCCTCTTCACAGCAGCATCTTCACCCTGAAGAATAGGACCCTGTATGTAGCTATACTCAGGTAAGTGCTTTTTGTACCATATATACATTGCCTGGACTGCCCACATATTGGTCGAACTCCAGCAATGGGTAGGTGGTATTTTTCCACGTCATGCATATGTGTGCATATGACACATATGCAGTTGAAATACTCACACAGGCATCAATATGTATGGAAAAACATTCACCACTGCCGCAAGACCTGTGCAGCCACACGGCGGACGCCGTGGTCAACTCGTGATATGGTGGTCATAAGACCGCCGGTGCTACGGTCTTGTGGAGGACGCAGTCGTGGTGTTCGGGTGATCGGACCGCGAAACTCATAATCAGGCCCTTACTCTAATGATGCAAGAGCTAATTAACATTGTTCAGATATGACGTATGTTTATTACTAATTATAACACTAACATTAATACCAATAATAATAACACATGTTCCCCACCATCAGTATGATCAGAAGGATATAACAGACTCACCCCTTTCTCTCCTCTTATATTTGCTTTACTAACCAAACCATTCACTCAGAAGTTCAAAAACAATTACATATTTAAGGATATACATATGTAGAAGAAGATTTCATTTTTCTCATGATAGGAGGATTCCAGCAAACTACCTATTCTCCATACACAGGTTTAGGTCTTAAAAGTAACTATATCTCGTTGAAATTTTCGTTTGGCAAAGAGAAAAACATAACATACGTGGGAACAAAACTGTTGGAATGCACCATGACCACATTGTTTCAGACATATTGAAAGAGTTTTAAAGCCACAATAATACATGGACTAAATAAAAAAATATGGGCCATAAATGTCCATTAAAATTAATCGGCTTTCAAGCATTTTACAGACTTTGTTCAAGGCTATCGTAATATGAACTTTTGTCTCTCCGATCTATGTATATTATAGGTATGTTTCTTTTACACCTATTCGTAGACTTGTGGCACTGCCATGCATTAGACCTATGATTGGCTCAGAATATTTCAGTGACATTTTGTACCAAAGTAATAAGAAGCCATGAGCCTCCAAAACTGCAACTTAAAATTCTTTGTTACTTTCGAATAAGTTAATTCTTATCTACCACAGTGCATCGCTTGAATACCTGCACCAGCTGCCACCACCAACACTACAACAGTGTTGGCATGATGCTTCAAACAGATGTTTGCAGCCTGGCGTTAGATAGAATCCTAGAACAGAGCATGCCCCTGACCCCTCATCAACTTCTCTATCTACTTAACTGCTTCCAACCCTACAGGGAACCACTGTACTATGGAAACCACTGCTTATGTGTGTGTCTCAAGCATTGGCAGCTTATTGGCTCTCTTTTGTCTGCATTTAACTGTGATATTGCTTGTGTATGGGGTATGCCCATATAAGTGCTGCTGGGATTGGGCTCTGAAAAATTGTATTCCATGTAAAAGACCTTCAGTCAACCATCAAATTCAACTTAAATTCTTTGCAGTACACCTGCCTCGTGGAATTGGTTCGCGTGGCAAGAAATATTTATATTTTTATTAATGTAATTATAACCTTAATAAGAGTTCTCAGTTGAAGTCCAATCACTTATTCTCACTGAGGGTAAAGGATCATGATATAGCTTAAAGAAAATGAGTTCATTCTGTTCAATCCTATGGTATTCCATTTTCCAAAGGTGTCTTAAATATTCCCCAGCTTTGAAGTGTTGATGCATTGCGCTTCGACCTTGCTCTGACTGTAATATAACGGAGTTCTTCATCACAATTAGTATCCCTTTAATGCCTTTTGCATCTAATTGTGAAAAAATTAACAAAGGACAAATGTTTAATGACATGTCTAATAATACATATCAATACATGTTAATTGTCAGCATCAGCTAGCATGCCAATGTGGATGGATCAGGTTAATCAATCTTTTGGAGGAAATTGCCCTTAGTGCGGTAACTATTTCCACAGTCCTCTCAAGGATGATATTTCTTGGGCATACCTAATGTTTCTATACTTTCCACAGCATCCATAATAATCACATTTGCCAATTCAGTATGACTTATTAAGGTCAGAGGATACCGGATCCGTGATCCAAGTGGTTCCATTAGTAAAGGTCACCGATTTTAGAACAACAAAAACTATTTGCAGAGTTTGTAATTTAACAGCAATAGTTTCAGGTATTATGTTCACCTTTTTAAAGAAGTGATGGTGGTCAGTTAAAAAGAAAGATGCTTGGCAATTGTGTTGATTTTAAAAGGCCTTGCTACAGGATAAATTGAGTTGTGTTCCTAAAAAGAAATTTCCCGGGGGCGAATCCACGACCTGAGTAAGATGGACATTCGGTTAAGCAGCCATGCTGAGCCCCGCCCATTTCGGATGTTTTTGAGAATATTTATGGGGCCAATTCATAGCTCTTAGGTTTTACTTTATTCGTAGCTACATCAGAATGAGCTGCCTTGCTTGCATCATCTTTGAAATGGAGAAGCACATATCATCAGCAACACAGACTATCATCAGCTCATCTTTGCTTTGTTGAGAAGCACATATTGGCTAAAAAGCAGGCCCAGTTTAAATCTTTAGGTGTCGTTCTGGCATTGCTGGCTAAGCGGTTTGAGCATTAGCGTTTGCCCCCGTAGCTGGGGAACCGGGGTTCAAGTCTCGGTAGGGACACACAACATCCTGTGATTCTGGGTAAATCCCTTAATATCGCCATGCCTAACAAAAATGAACGTCTCCGTCTTTAAGGCAACTGGTGCTCATGTAAAGCCCTCTGGTACCTTCGGGCCAAATCTGCGCTATATAATACTCGAAAAAAAGAAAAGAGACCTTTGTTAATCTAATGACAATTTTCTGAGGGGCATGTATTCTGAAATACACTTGGGGTGGTGTCTAGGCAGTCATGTTAAGGAACACTTTACCTCTTAATACCGACAACAGAATATTCTCTGTGTTTTCAGCAAAAAAGAGAGTAAAAACCTGGCTGTTTGCTTCCTAATGACTTTCGTTTAGCAGCTAATTTTCAAATGTGTTTTGAATGCTTAACAACATTAACCTTCCACAGGTGTTTCCGGAAAACAAATAGGTACAGGAATCAATATGGTGCACACATGAATTAAAAAACAAAAAGGCGTGTGCAGGAGGCACACTCACCTAGTCTACACGGTCTGTGATAAAAGGAACAGGAGTTATCTGTCAACAGCAAGTGGTGAGCAACCACAATACAGGAGTGACACTCTTCGGTATACTTTCTTGAACAAGTGCATAGCGAGAAACGATGAAAAAAGCACAATATCTGATATTTACTTCATATCTAGAACTAGGGGCGTCTCCTCCACTATTTCTCTCCCCCGTTGAGAGCCAGCTGAGGGAGGGAAAAATAAAATGATAATAAAACCATTTTATTATGATTTTCTTTTTCGTTCTGCTCTTGAGCCAGCAAGTCAACTCTGGGTGGGACGGGGCAATGATGAGAGCAGGGGGAGGAGTAGTGCACACTGTAAGTGCGCATGATGGTTTGGCCGTCTGTCTAAGGCCGGCCAAACCGCCATGCGCACTTTGATCTCTCTCCACCCAAGCTGTGTTGTACAGCTGGGTGGAGTACAGCCACGGGCTCCTAGGATCTGACTGAGCATTAAACAAGCCCGCTCAGGCCGATCATAGCACTGCTCTCTCATGCTGTATTACCTGTATAAGACCAATGCCGTGATTGGCGTCTAGGAGCCTGGCAATGAGCAGCAGCCTCTGGGGAATAGGAATCTGACTGGAGCAGTAAAACCACGAGACGGCGGTCGGCAGCAGCAGGTAAGTGCTTTTTCTGTTTGTTTGTTTTTTGTTATTTAAACCCTCCCCCCACACACCTCCTCACCACCTATCCCGCCACCTGTTAAGAAGAGCAACCGCTACTGCCTAGAATAATGCTTGTGTCAATATGTATTATAGATTTCAGTAGCCAACAATACCACGAAAATCGAAATAGCCCACTTAGCACCTGATTATGAGTTGACCAGCACAGGAGGGCTCTAAGTACAAGGTCCAGACAGTAGCTTAACAAGGCTGCCATGGACCTTGGTGCAAGCGAGGAAAATGGCCCCTTTGACTGCTGTTGGGGTAGTAGAAAACAGCAATTACCAGGGTTTGATGGGTCCCTCAGGGTTTTTGGGCCCAGTGCACTGCACCTGCTTTACAAAGTGTAGCTATGCCCCAGAGTCCAGATTCACTGATTCCGGCTGGCCCTCTCCCCCCTGAAATTTATTATGAGTTTTCTTAGTAGATTGGCAAATAACCATGCAAGCAGGGATCACTCTGTCCTTTTCCGCATAGTTATCACCAATTCTATGCACAAATCTGCTTCATTTACTCCCAGTTCTGTGCAGATGGTAAATAGGGGTGAAGGGCAATGAAGGCTGAAGGATGGTGGTGGAGTTTATGAGGTTGTTAGAGGTCTGTATGCTCACGCCATGCCCCCTTGGTCTTGAAGGGGGTCTAATAGGGGTCTGTCAGCCCCTGTCCCGACCTGCATTTTTGTTTTTGTTTTACTGACTGCCTTTTCCATCTAAAAAAGCAGGCCCTGTGTTCCCCTACCTGATATTCCCAGGTTCAAGAGGGCACTTTTGATCAGATGGAGAAATATACCACCCAGATATAGTACGACCCCCACGTGTATTCAGGCCCCTTCTTTGTAGAAATATACAAATGTTGCAGAAAATGACGACAGAAAAAGATCACCCAGCCAACTCATCAAATAGCCCTATATGATTTTTCTTGTAAATAAGGATATAGCACCTGTCGTGGTTGCTGAGAAGTAAGGGCCTTGGGCGAGTACCTCTAGGAGAGCTAGATAAGCAGAGCTGGATTTTTACCTGTGAACCAATGTGGTTCTTCATGAGGTATATACATCTTTGCCATGTGACTGTATCAACTGCATAACATTCTCTCTGCTCAGCTGAAATTGTGGGCTTGAATAGTGGAAATTCAATTACATCCGAATGAGGATGCATTGACATGATTGAGATATATGAATATCATTGTCAAATACAAATTCATTCTCAAACAAAAAGATTGGAAAGAATGAACTAATCCATATAAAAAAAAAATATGGAAATGACAAAGAAATTGTTCTTTAAAATGGGTCGCTGGACCCCTGCAGCCTTGATTCCCCTGGAGATTGAGGTCTTGACTGAGGGGTTTCTTTACTTGGAAATCGAGTCACACCGTGCCAGCCCAGATTCCTGGAAAGGAACCTAAAAGCAGTCTATCAGGAATTTCAAGCCGATGCCAAGTTGTGAAGGCAGCTACCATTTAGCTCATGTGCAGGGCCTCATTATTTGAGAGGATCACCTGGTTCAAATTTCTCTATGTACTTCAGAACAATCCCTAGTCCATACCCGAGACCGTCTTTAACAAAGTAGACAGCACACTTCGGACTCTTCATTGGGATTGCAGCGTCTCCTGTATAGCACTCCAAACATTGCAAAGACCCATATATAATGGGGGTATTTCACTGCCGGATATTAGGGGATACTCCAAGCCTCCCAGCTGCAACCCTTGTATGAGTAGGGTTTTGTGCTCAGAAACAACCCAGAAACTAGACAGAAAATGACTTTGATGGAGTGGAAATCCCACGTACACTACATTCATGGTAAACCTTTCAGATGCCCGGCGTTGAGTCTGACGAAAGACTCCCTGAATACCTGGGCCTACGTGGGGTGGTGAGGTAAATTCTCCCTGGAGTCTTCCCTGTGGATGAGTAAACAGCTGGGGGAGCTGTGGAACCTGACAGGAATTAGGGCCTGGTACCTGATTGGGATCTCGATCCATGAAGATCTGGCTGGCATAAGATGAAAACTTTCCAGGCCCTACAGGATGACTATCAGCTGCAATCCTCCCACATTTTTGAGTACTTGCAAGTAAAACACACCCTGCAGGCTGAAGTCTTACAGTGGGAGAAGCTGGAAGATAATAGCCCACTTGTAAGCAGAGTACTATCGGCAGAGATGACATGTAAGGCCATTTCCCAAACATATCACACATTTATGAACAATAGATAGGACAACCTCTGTTCTCTCAAGTCCAGTGGGAGGCCTATGTGGATCAGGTGAAAGATGTAGATTGGGAGGTGGATTTGGTGCATCCCTGGGAATTGGCGATCAAAATAAGTCTGAGGCATATTCAACTAACGATCCTGCACATGGTCTACCATAGTGGACTTCAGTTATTCAGGATTGGCAGGGCACAGTCCCCCAGTTGTTTACGATGTAGGGAGGTAATGGGGTCCTTCTTCCACATGATTTGGGTACGCCCCCAAATATAGACATATTTGCACAAGGGTATTTCAGAGCTTGCCTCTGTCATGGGGCCCCGGATTCTGGACACCATGAAATTCCTCATACTGGGGATGACGAGCGAGGTGGATCTGCCCAGTAAACACCTCCTCTTCTGCACATTGGTTTTTATCTTGGCAAAGCGAGACATAGAATTATAATGAAAAACACAAAAAGCCCTCGGTCCGAATAATGGACTAAAGGTTGTCCCAAAGAGAGAGAGTGGAGAAAACAGTGCTGTGGGAAGGGGTGGGGGTTTTCCTTTTAAGAACGGTTCCCTTCACACACCAAAGGTGTCATGCTTCATCATGGGGATACCTCCTTGTGTCACAAACCTAGTTGTGATGCAGGCTACAACCCCCTCGCTGCGAGGGATGAGCTCAGGGATGTTTTAATGAGGAAACGGGGTAATACTAAGACCCAATATGAGCGAATGTGTGAGTGGGGAAGTGCAGTGCTAACTAATCTTTGAGGATAGCTAAAACTAGCTACAAGGTAAGCCTATCATAGTTTATTGATGCTCCCTGGTGTCTGGATTAAAACCAAACGTTGCAAAGTGTGGCTGCTGTAATTAAAGACAGCTACACTCAAAGTGATCAACATGTTTCAGCCGTATTGACCTTTAATAGTGTTGTGGCCTTCTTCAGGATCTCTTTTATAAAAGCTACTGCAAGACTGTAAAAATAAAATAAGGATACAATAACAGAAAGACGCAGTGATATACAAAACCAGTGATCCGGCTGTTCCACAGATTCACTGGTGTACCTGCTAATGTCAGGTATCTTCCATCATCTGTCCCTGGCCGATGGCCATAGGTACAAACGCCCAGCCTACCGCTCAATAAAGCGTGGCGGCAAACATTGTCTGTCCGGGAGGCAGAAAAAGCAATATATAGCCAGATGGTAAAGGCATCCAACACCCCCCTACTAAATAAACAGATGAATTGTATGACCCACTGTATGGAGGCCAAAAAGGTGGTTTATCAATCAAAGGACTGCCCAGGGAAGTTTCAGAGATTATGGGGAGCATGGAGAGAACATTGTAGACTAGAGTGGGAGACCCAAAGGCCCCCAGAGACTCCACTGTGGATGGACTGGACCGAAAGACAGAAGACGCAACTCTGGATGCTACCTAGGGGGGGAAAGACTTCGAGAGGGTCTACACTGTCAGAAAAAGGTACTCCAGTACCCGTACTGTGTGAGACTTACTTGCCTCATGAGGGAGACCAAACGTATGTGGTATATTGTTACTGTACAATAGAAGATTGCAAGATATCAGTTATTGAATAAAACAATAAAAAGATTTCAAATATAAAAGAATTTGTATTCTGAAACACATTAAACTTTCAGTTATACTATAATGGTTTGATTGCTCGGTAGGTCATTGAGTAGTGCTGCATACTGCTTGATTGTAGTGAGTAATTGCAGGAACTTTTTCCAATTTTATTTTGTCCCGCAGTACAGTAGTCTTTAAATACAATGAAAGTTTGCCCAAGTTTACTAACTTACTTTTCTTACAACTGCATCATCTACAGATTCATTTTTGATAAACTCTTTAGGGGAGCACCTACAACTCCCTAGTCTACAAATCGTAAAGCGTTTTAATTAGGGCTGTGCTTGTCAAGCCACCATATAAAAATATCCAATCAGGGTTTCAGGATATAAGCAATGAACACATTTGAAACCAATTTACATATAATACATTTTAATGGAGAGAATTAGCGTAGTTGTTGGTTAAATTGAAAACCCCAATAGATGCTCCTGGTCCTTGTCTCAAAGTGTGCAGCCCTAGATTTGATCAATTTTAAATGGCCTGTAGCTAGCATGCTTGTCCTCATATCCACCGCTCAAATTCATTTCATATTTCGCTATACTAATTCACCACTAATCCTTTATGGGTTGGTTCTGCAGTAGCCTGCTACTTGACGAAAAAGCGCTTAGACACCTCGTCAGGGGTAGTAAGCGCTACATAGATGCAATTACAATACAATACAATACAATCTCCCATTGTTCTTGCTCGCCAGGCACTCACACCATAACCTCCCTGAAGAGCCCCAGCAGTTTTGGACAATTTTATTCCGCCACCCCCTTCGCTTCAGCCATGCAGGTGCACTCAAATTCACTGTAATATATCATACTGTTATCACATTTTCTTCTAAAATTCGTCTTCTACAATTACTTAAAGCCTCTACTTACTCTACAATTCTACCATGGTGCCCCACAGCACTTCCTGCTCTTTGGGTCTCTCAGCACAGTTAAAAATATGTGTTTTTGCTGCCCAGTACCTTTGAATAGATCTCAGCCTTAGCATCTAAATTTCATCTTCTGAGGCTCCATGAAGTTAACTTCAATCAAGAGTCTCATTAGCAAGTAATTTCACACTCCTCTCATGTGTGTAACCTCTTTTGCAGGGTGACGCCTTAATAGGTTGCATAGAGGCTCAATGTACGGAGAGGGCACCATTAACTGTAACGGTAAATGACTTTTCGTCTCCTAAATTTAAACTTTGTGTTGAATTGTGATGCCATAAGCCTGCTCTGTTTCAGCTTCAATTCCAGATGTCCTAGTAGCTTTATTGTAGCAAGATGTGCTCCCTTAGAGGAATACAATTAGAAACAAGTGAATGGTAGAACTCTTGAAATATCTCAGCCCCACCGCAATTAACCAGGGCCACATTCCAGTTTATCTTTTTTTGCCCACTGAGTCACCCAACACAGACACCAACCATAAGCAAATCTGATGTGGCCCAGCCCCAGCATAAACAGTCCTGCCTGAACTGCCAGGAAGGGTTCCCATTAGATGGGAACAAACGCAACCCCAGCCCGGATTACACCATCTGAGGCAGTGATACTCAAAGTACGGTCCGGGGGGCGCTTGCAGCCCTCTTGACCTTTACATGCGGCCCGGTGAACAGCAGGACGAGCTTCTGTTAAGTTGCTGAGCACTGATATTCAGATTTTTTTTTAAATAAACGAGCAATCATTTATTAACCTGCAAATAAATGCTTGCCTGTTTATTTAACAATCTTTTAGACTCCCTACCACCACCCTGCTGGCATCAGCGTGGCCCTCCGTCACACCACAGACCATACTGTGTGGCCTCTAGGCAAATGTTTGCGAGTACCTATGTTCTAAGGCCTCGTCAGTGAAGCTCCACTTGAGTCCAGTGGCATGAGGAGCTCGGGACCCATGTCTGAGTGTACCTACACCCCTCACACTGATGGTGCCTCACTTAGAAAAAAACAGTGATGCGTGGAAGGCTTGAAGGTATCTCAACTACTTGTTTTTTATTCGGGCCGCATTCCACTCCACAGGTTTTTTTCCTCCCACAGAAATTCACAGTCCTTTACTCCTGCAGAGTTAATATGAGTTGAACTCACAAGCAAGGTGAAATTCCTTCGGGCAGTCTAGACACATCTGAAGTCATTGAAGCATGGATTGATCACAAGGTCCACGGAGCTCATTCCGTGGGCGTGGAGTCAGGATCAGCCTGCTCCTCACCCCCCTTTGACGCACAACCTGAGGCCTCGTTACCTTATGAGCTAATTAGTAATATGTACTATTACTTGTACAAAGATAACGCTCAGCATGTGCCTCTTTGGTGATGTCATTGAAAACAAATACGTTTGACCACTGAAGTCGCTGGCACATTAGTTACACTTTTAAGACTCGATTAGATTAGCTACAAAGGACTGATAGCACAAACAGAAGAAAAGCATTTCCAAATGCATTTCTGTTACTATTCAGACCGTTACTCAAGGCTCCCACCTGGGAGATTATTTTAATATTTTTCAAGAAGAATGTGTTTCATATTCTTGCCCAGTAAATGCGTGGATGTAACCCTTAAACATCTAGTTTTAAGGCTGTTTGGAATCGTTCGTACCCTCATGAGTATGAAGGAAACCATAGAAAGACTCCCAGAGCCACTTCCGGTATTTTGGGCAGAATCTTCTGATGCTTTTGATAATTTCTCCAGTTGGCAGGCTGGATATTCGTGTCTAATTCCAGCAAAATAAATTCAATCCTTTTATTCAATAAAATACGGATTCACCTAGAAACGAAAATGCAGCTAAAAAAGGGGGGAACTCTGTACTGGTTTAGAGGTCGGGAGGAACGGAAAATTCCCTCTATTCCCAAAGAAAAATTCTAGTTCCACAGAAGAATTCCATGCCTTCACCTTGCTATCCTGAAAATTCAGCCGAGGATTCTGCTTGAGATTTAGAATTTCCTTAATAAATTGAAGGATTTTCATTAGCAACTAACCATAAGCCAGGCCCCAAAGACTGTTTAGAGTGGGCATATATATTTTTTTTAAACAGAGGTCCTGTGGTTGAAAGTACAACTGAGTAGTCATCTCAAATACCCAGTGATAAGGACAGCATGTGGTCCCGTTATTTCCTGCTACCTCATTGCCATATATATGAAATCGAGGACTGACCTCTTCATTTCCGAGGGGATTTTCACTTCCCACAAATCTTGGTCAAAGATTATTATTTCATTTCTGCAAAATAATTTCATTTTTTTGCATGTAATTCTGATCATAATAGTACCATTGTTTTTTTTTCTTTATTTTGGTTATTTTTGAAAGCTTTCAAATATTCTCATAAATATTTGCAAGCAAATTGGCTTTAATTTTTTAACAGTATGAAAGTAATTTGTACACTACAAGCCTCGTTTTAAGAATGTTGGCTCGGCTGACCAGGAGCTGCTGTGGCAAGCACCGCTGCAATTCCAGTACATGGATGTCTCCCCAATTTAAACTTTGGCGCGTATGGGGAAAACTTGTGTGATGGCAGTTTCCACAATGCCTAACTGGCTTTGTGTAACTGATTTCACAAAATATAAACCCAGAGTTGGGTGCATTTCCAATACCCACAATAGAAGCGTCCCTGACTTGTTCAGGGTTTTCTTTCAACATGGCAGAAACATTTGGAGTAGGTTCCATTAAAGACAGCTGCTGGTTAGTGGCGGCCTTGCACACTCATCTAATGGCCTTCCTGATGGCGCAACCAGCAGCAGTTCCAATATGGGGAAGGCTGTGTTCCCCTGACAATGGAATAGAGTGGACGAATGCACAAGTGGACAGCCAGGAATTCCACAATTGTGATAGGCAGAACGATTACTGAATGCCTCTATGTCAAGCTTTGTGAATTTGGCATTCCACGAGCTTTCTAAAGCAGGGGATATTCGTTATCAACAATTAATTGGCAGGTTAGTTTCCCAAATATGTGTGGCTGAACGACAAGATTTCTTGGAAAGCTAAATCGTGCTGAAAACTAAAGAACATTCTGAAATCGAGAAGGAATTTCCTTTGTAGATATTGATATTTTCTCTAAGCGGAATGTTTAATAAACCACATAAACACAGGAGGAATTAAAGCTTAAAGAAAGTAAAATTGCCGCACTTGTAAATGTATCACTCAATGTAAAAATTAGATAACAGCATTCTCCAATGTTTGACTTACTCTTCTAGGTACAGGGAAGCTGCGCAAGCAAGTAGATGACATGCGAGTGCTGCTCTACACAAGCTCACACGTCCCCAGTGTGCTTTTGGTCCACACTAAAGTTACTAGTCTTATCTAGAGTAACCTACTTTGACCACTGTCACAAAATCCCAATAGATACTCCTACTCCTTGAACCCTCTAGACGCCCTTCTTGCCTAATAAGTCCCTTTTCACTGGCCGTAGCACCTTGAAACAATTAATGGAATAGATTAAAATTAATTAAAAGCAAAACACAATGAAAACATCTGGTAATGTACTATTACTTACCGGTAATCTTCATTACTCCTGGTCCCGTTGTCCTCGTCTCATTCCTTAACTAAGTGGAGATGGAGATGACTATCTCCGCGACAGAAAAAAAGAAAAGGAGCATGCTGGGATACCCAACCCGCTCCATCCCACTGGGAGTACATAAGCGTACCAGCCCAGCATGCAGCCTGAAAATAACAAGCCAACAACCCGAAGGCCAGCCGCCAGGGAGGGAGTGAGGGGCGTAAGGAATGGGACGAGGACAACGGTAAAAGGAGTAATGAAAATTACCGGTAAGTAATAGGACATTACCCCCAAGTCCCTCCTGTCCTCGTCCCATTCCTTAACTAAGTGGAGAATACCAAAGCAGAGAACCCGGCCTTCCGTCCCCACCAATGCCAAGGGCACCAGACCGAAAAACGGCACCCCACAGAAGCAAAAAGAAGCCCACTTGAAAGAGAAAAACGCAGGCAGGAGCACACAACCAAGCAAGCCCCCAACCAAGCGGACAGAGCCAAGACCCCAAAACCAGCAGGGGACGACCAGAGAAAAACACAAGAACCCCCCCAGGCAAGCCAGAAGAGGGCCACAAACGCAGAGCCAAGCCCCAAGGGAGCAACCAGAGGGGCCCAAACAAAACCCCCGCCCCGAACGACCAAAGGAAGTCCAAGAGAAGCGGGTGCGCCCCAACGGAGAAACGGAACCAGAAAAGGCAACCGACCAGGGAGAAACCCCCAAGGGCGAAGCTCACGGACCCAGGCACCACCAGGCAGCCACCCAACCAGGAACCAAACAGGCAAACCCAGTCCAACAGCCAAGAGCAGAAGAGAACAGACCGCACAGGGCGGCAGGGCTGAAGGGCCAGGAACTAACACAGCAGAAGCAAGACTCAAGCAACCATAGGACCATCCCAACACACCAGGGGAAGCCACCAGCATAGTTGCAAAGACCAAAGAGGGCAGCACCGGACAAGCAAACAGGCCCCCACCCAGAGGAACAGGCAGGAAGAGAAGGGGGCAGGGAACCCAAGCAAGCCCCCCCCCAGCCGTAAACAGCCGCAACAGGGAACCCGGAGGCCAGAAATCAGCAGAAGGACCAGGCCACAGGGCAGGACCGACCAACGGCCAACCCCAGCCAAGACACAGAAGAGCAGCAGGAATCAAAAGGCCACCCCACCAGGAAAAGAAACCGGGGCACAAGAAACGACCAGGCCCGAGGCACACCCCCAAAGCAGGAGACACCGGGACAAGAAGCCCAGCAACCCACCCAAAGGAGGCGAGGGAGAGCAAAGAAGCTCAACCCGAAGCAGACCCGGCAAAAACCAGGGCAAAACCAAGAAAGACAACAAAGAGGCCCAACACGGAACCGGGGAAACTAAAACCCCAGAACTGGAAAGGAGAAAAGAACACCAACCAAGAGCCGACCAACCCCCAGGAGGAAGGCAAACCCCAAGAGGCAGAAGGGCAAAACAGGAAGACCAACAAGGAGGCCAACAGCCCAACCTCGCAGGAGACCCATAAGCACCCAAGAAGTCAGCCTTAGAACCGGCAGGCCAACCAGCCAGGAGGCACGCAACACAGCACCCCCCAGACCCGGAAACAGAGGCAAAAAGAACCCCCAACTAAGAAGGGACACAGGGAAAGGCACAGCAGCCAACATCAGACAGGCCACCCAAAGGGAAGAAGCCCAGCAGCCCCCAATACGGCCCCAGCACCACAGCCAGCTGAAAAGGAGCAACACAGGAAAGGACCGAAGACCAGTCCAGGACGGCGTCAGAGCCCAAGAGAACAAGCGGCCAGGAAAGGACCCAAGCAGGGACCAACAGAGAACCCCAAGCATACCAGGGCCCCACAGCACAAAGCCCGACACAACCAAATCGATAGCCGCACCAGCGACCCAAACGCACAAGCGAACAGGAGGCCAAACACAGGGACCACAAGGGCAAACCCAACAGAGGCAGAGCCCAGGCCCCCAGAGCACACTGGAACAACCCAGGCATCAGAAACCAAAGGAGAGGAGCCCGGAGAAGCCATAGGCGCACCCCCCAACACGCCCGGACCCGAGGCAAAGCCAACCGCAACCCAAAAGCGGAACAAGAGGAGCGGGAAGCAACAAAGTGGCCTACGCACCAGGGGAGGCCGACACCCAACACCCATAAGAAGGGAAAGGGCACAGCAGTCAGGGCAGGGCACAGGATCCAGGATCCCGAAGAACAAGGAGCCACCCAAGGCAGAGGCCAAAGAAAACCAACAACCACCAGCCACCACAGGAGGAAAAAGAAGCGGCAGGCAAGAAGGCAAGCCCAACAAGCCAACACCCAACACCAGCCAGAACCCATCAGGGCCCCAACCAGCACCGCCCCGGTGCCAAGAGCCCAACAAGGCCAAGGGACCTCCAGAACCAAGGAAGGACACAATAGCCCCCCCCCCCCCCCGGAAAACAAGGAGGAGGACCCAGCGAACCAGCGTATGGCAGACACCCCAAGCACGGGGCAAGTCAAAAGCATCCAGAAGGATGCAAGAGGCGCCCAATAGCGAAAACCGTAGGCAAGCAGGCCCCCAGACAGGCACGCACCAGGCCCGAACCCACAGAAGAGCAGGAACCAACAGCCTGAAGGGCCGTAGGCAGCCAAAGGAAGCCCAAGAACGCAAGGCACCAGGACCCGAAAAGGGCAAAACGCCCGACAAGCAGCCAGGTGCGACCAGAACAGCCTAAAGCAACAGGCAAACCCAGGCGCACCCCAATCCAGGCACCAACCAGGGCCGACCAGGGACAACAGGACAGGACGGCCGGAGACCCAGCAGAGGACAGAGCAAAGAGGCCATAAAAAGAAGTCAACAAACCCCGGGAGAGACTGTCCAAAGCGAGCCATAGCCCAGCAAGCAGACACCATTCCAGGGAGGAACCAGGTCCGACCCGGCCAAACCACAGGGCGGGCAGCAGGCGCAACAGAAGCCAAGGCCGCAGCCCAGCACATGCAAGAAAGAAGCCGCCAGGCAGCAGGCATCAAGGGGACAGGGTAAGTGGGAGACCCACAGGGACCGACTCCCAGCACAGACGCCAATCAGCAACAAGCGCAAAACCAAAAGGCCAGGGACCACACAACCCAGGACACCCCAGAACCACCGGAAAAAGGCAGTGACCCAGGGGAAACCATGGCCCAAGACAGCACAGCGAAGGCAGGGAAGCCAACGCCGCAAGTAAATAATGCTCTGTTGTTTCAAAGTTTCCACCCTCAAAATCTAAAAAACAATTTACCTTTTTCCCAATTTATGAGGGTCAACAGGATTTGTTCTAACACGGAAGATCTAGACAAGCATCTGGACATCCAGCAGAAAAAGTACATAGAAAGAGGTTATCCCAATGAAATTCTAGTTAAAGCAAGGAACCGCGTCAGAGTATGTGACCGTGAGAATCTACTGAAGCAAAAACCTAAAAAAGCCATTGAAAGACATGTATTTGTTTTTAAATTTTCCAGCAGCTCACAAAAAATTAAGAACATAGTCAATCGACACTGGGAATTACTCCAGAATGAAGGTGACTTCCATGGAATTTACGAACTAAAACCAATTTTTGCATGCACAAGATCAAAGAATTTTAAAGAAATTTTAAAGACTCAACCTAAACAGAAACAAGAAAAAGAGTATAAAGGCATGAAAAAGTGTGCAGATTGCGTTCACTGCAACAGTGTGATAGTTGGGTCCACTTTACATCATCCACAAACGGGGAAACACATAGTACTTTTTCATGATACAGATTGTAATTCTAGCGTTCTGATTTACTACATAAAGTGCCCTTGCTGGAAACTATATGTAGGGAAAACAGAACGGAAATTAAAGATAAGAATTTCGGAACATAAAAGCACTATAAGGAACCAAAATATTAAGAGTACTTTAGCAGTACACTGGATGGAGGCTAAACACAGCATAGCCCAATTGCAGTTTTCAGTCCTGGAAAAAATAAGCATCATGAAGGAATGGATCTTACCAGATCCCTCCTTCAGAGAGAAACCTATTGGATAAAGAGGTTAGTAACCCAGGACCCTAAGGGTTTAAATGAAAAAAATGATTTTTCATGTTTTTTTATAAAAATACTAATAATGTGACTCTTCACCAAAGCAGAAATGTGTGTGGCTCTGGTTTAAGAAGATACAACAATGATAAATAATCAATGATATGTTAATTATTATGTACCATAATTAACTTTTTCTGTTGGATGTCCAGATGCTTGTCTAGATCTTCTGTGTTAGAACAAATCCTGTTGATCCTCATAAATTGGGAAAAAGGTAAATTGTTTTTTAGATTTTGAGGGTGGAAACTTTGAAACAACAGAGCGTTCTTTACATCTGTGTCTTTTTGGAAAACTTCTGTCTTTATTCCTGTTGCTTCTATTCGTATTGCTACATCCAAAAAGGACCGTGAGATAGTCATCTCCGTCTCCACTTAATTAAGGAATGGGACGAGGACAGGAGGGACCTGGGGGTAATGTTAAATAAGCCACGGCCCTCTCCATAACATGCCTAAACTAACCAACCACTGGAACGATAGCTTTTTGCTTTTGCAAAATGACATCATCTTTCTCTAAAAGCAAATCTGTCAAGGAAAACCCCTAGATTTTTCAACTTATTGTCCTGATAAGAAGGTTTAAAAAGTTTCCAGCTTTTCCAGTCATATTATCTTTTTCAAGAAAACAAAAGTGAAAGTGTAAGGAAAAAACAGTTCACAAAATGCACGTAAAGATCTGAGAGGTTAATTGAGCCTTGGTGTTTCTTTTAGATACTCTCGTCTCCTATGTTCACAGAGGCTGGCTAAGTGTTACTGCCACACTCGAAAGTAATGGGCTGTTCTGAGTGTGCCATTGAGCGAAGTTTAGATAGCACGCTCTCTCTCTTATAAGTAAGGGTCCTTGTTTTCCGTTTTTACAGAAAAATATTTCTTCTCTTTTCTGTATGTGGATAAAATGGAAATTGGGTGCTTTGTGAGTGATTCTAAATACACTTTGCCATGACTGCCAGGCCAATAACTATGTGGATTGTTAGGTAAGGGGATTGAAAAAGAAAGGACTTTTAGAAAAGAGGCTTAAACAGTATTAGAAAGCTGAAACTGAAATGCACATATTTTCCATATAAGTGCATGGATTTATCTTCTGGGGTGTTTATATCACTGAAACTTGGCAGGCATTCAAGCATGATTGCATATTTATTGGTTAAATACATGTGGAAATATACCAGTTTCAGCTTTATTTTTCTTTAAAAAATAACATAGTAAATATGGATAAATATAGATAAAGTTGACAAAAAAGAAATATGGATAAATACAGACGGAAAGGACAAAAAATTAAATACCATAAAACCGGGAGCCCTGCTTATAATACACGCACCCCAATTCACAAATCGCGGCGGGACCAGAAACCAGAGCGCGAAATACACCGATCAAATGCAAATAACAGGGCAGGATCCCACACAGGGTGCTGTAATTGTGCATAGTTATTATCCCAGAGGTGCTAAAGAACTTGCCTTGTGGGGCCTGCATTTCTATGAATTTCCCGCCAGAGGGAAAGATAGTCTGAGAGGGTTTTTTTGATGATACATAAAATGTTTCCTGATCTTTAAGAAGAAAAAAAGCTTCAGTGCTAAAAAGGCTTCGAGGGTGGTGGCTATTGGATTTCAAACATTGCTCAAGATATACTTTAAAGAGTATTCTCCGTCAGCGCTGTCACTCAAAAAGAGATACATCCGAGGTTACTGCAGACAGTTTCGAGTACGTGCATGTCCCAGAAGCCTCTCGTGTTGTTTGTGTGGAGCATGTGCCCAGCAACGGCTCCGAACTGCTCCCTAATGAGCCCATGGGAATTCAAGCTGTAGGGGGATCAGTGTGAGAAACAAAAAACATCCCAGTTGCTACTTGTTGGTATTAAGTCAGTCTAGCACTCAGATAATAACGACTGTAACAGAAAGATGTGCCTTGAGGGAACAATTCCCTGCGATTTAATCAGGAACAATATTTACAGTGCTTTATTTATAAAATGATAAATGACGATGCACAACGTTGGGCTCAGAAGCCGCTTTCGGCGCTATTGAATGTCAGGGGTGCTGAATACCAAAGCTGGGAATTCTTGATTCCACCTCCAGACACTTCCTGCTTCTTTATCTCACATTTTAACGTTCTTTTTCATTCCTACCTTCTTTTTTCTGTCTTTCTCTTCTTCCTTCTTTCATCCATTTGTATTTTTTCTCTCACTTGGTCTGGGTCAAAGTTTTGATGAAGAAAAATAAGTGCTGGTTCTCAAAAATGAGCAGCATGGTGGTCCTTACCTGCTACCATCAGCTCAAATTAAACACTGCATATTAAAGTTTTAGTGAACTGTTCTGTCTGTTCAGGGGTTCCACAAGAGGAACTGCACTCAATAACCAAGAACTACAAGGGCAAAATCAGGCCCTGCTAATGATATCTTGGATAAGCTCTATCACACCCCACCCCGGCACAACCCTTGAAATATCTCCAAAGCAGTTGGCTAGAATGTCATGGGCACCTCACCAATTAATTTTAAGAAGTGTAGCATAGCTCTTATATTATACAGTGCCATATGTGACACTATCATACTATTGCTGCTTTTTACCCAGCTGCACATTGCATTGTGGGATTTGTAGTTTTTGTATCTGCTATTAGAACTATGGAGTTAAAATTCCAGTATTAAAAGGGCTTGATTGACAAAGGTAAACTTACATTTTCATGCAAATGTACTACTTTTTGGTATCCACAAACTACTTGCGGAGTTTTATGACAAGTTCCTTACCCTGTTTGCAGAGTCTCCAGGTGTGGAGAATTCCGCATAACTAAGTAAAGGGAGTGCGGAGTTGCAAAACTCTGCACTTAGTTTGTGAAAACCAAAATCTAGTAAACTTTAAAAAAAAGTGTAAGTTTACCTTTGTTAATCAGGCTCAAATTGTCTTTTTTGCTGCTAGGGCAGTGGTGTGCCATTTTGTGTTAAGCCACTGACTTACTTGGCCCATGTTAGGTTTCTCTAACATTAACCAAGTAAACTTAAACAAGCATTGGCAAAGCCAATATATCTTGCTTACACAAGAGCTATTGGCTTTGCCAATATGTTTTAGCCAAATTGCCCGCCAGTGTGGCTGCTGTACAGCATTGCTGAAAGTTAGTTGTGTAAAAGAGAGTGGCATGGAACGGAGTGTTGTAAAGTGGAGTTTCTTGGAGTGGAGTGTTATGGAGTGGCATACAAGGAGTGGAGTGGCATTGAGAAGAGTTGAGTGGAGTTAAGTGGAGTGTCATTGAGTAGTGTGGAGGGGGGTAGAGTGTTATGGAGTGTTATGAGGGAGAAAAGTGTCGTAGAGGCAAAGGGCGTAGAGTGTCGTGGAGGTGAGCATCATAGAGTGGAGTGGCATAGAGTTTCATAGAGTGTCGTACATTGGAGTGGAGTATCGAGGAGTGAAGTGAAGTGTCATGGAGTGGAGTTTGTTAGAGTGGAGTGTCATAGCGTGTGGTAGAGTGGAGTGGCATAGAGTGTCGTGGGGTGGCGTAGAGCAAAGTGGAGTGTCGTAAAGAGTTTTGCATAGAGTGGAGGAGAGTATTATAGAGTGGCATTGAGCAGAGTAGATTCTCGTATATTTGCTTAGAATGGAGTAGTGTAGTTGAGTGGAATGGCAGAGTGGAGTAGAGTGTTATAGAGTGGAGTGTAGCAGAGTGTCATAGAGAGGAATGGCATAGAGCGACTTGCAGTGGCATAGACTGGAGTGGAGTGGCATAGACTGGAATAGTGGAGTGGAATAGAGTGAAGTGGTGGTCATAGATTAGAGTGGAGTAAAGTGGCATGGAATGGGATAGAAGGAGTTGTGTGGAGTGTTGCAGAGTAGTGTGGTGTCTTAGGGGGCACAGAGTAGTGTAGAATGTTGTTAAGTGGAGTGGAATAGAGTGTCAAAATGGAGAAAAGTTTAAGGAGTAGAGCCTATAGAGTGGAGTTTTGAAGAGTTTAGTATCATAGAGTACAGTGTTGTAGAGTGGAGTATAGTGGCCTAGAGTGGAGTGGCATAAACTACAGTAGTGCAGAGTAGATTGGCATAGATTGCAGTGGTGTAGAGTGCCGTGACATAGAGTTGCAAAGATTGCAGTGGTGTAAAATAGAGTGGTGCAGAGTAGAGTGGAAAGGCGCAACATAGATTGCAGTGTTGTGGAGTGAAATGGCGTAGAGTGGCACAGAGTGCAGTGGAGTAGAGTGCAGTAGCATAGATGTGGTGCGGTGGAGAAGCAGACCAGGTTTTTTACTCTGTACAGGTTTTATTTTGTAGTTCGATCAAACATAGGGGATTATGGGAATTGTAGTCTTGGTTCCTCGTCTTGGTTCTCTTCTTCTTTACTCTCATGAACTGTTTCCTGCCTTCTTCTTTGCTTCCGGTAATTAGAGCTCTTTATCCTCCGTGGCCGGCAGGTACACAAAGGGACAGGGGAACAAAAAATAAAGTAATCGTAAGGAAGGTGGTTTGCCTTCTACGGTTTTTGTCGCGGGGAGCAAGGAGTGCTGGGAGATATCACCAAATACCACCACCAGTGTTATCATGCACAAGAAGCGGCTAACTAGATAACGCCGGCCGGGTCAGTTTTTCTCTCCTCCTACACCCCCTGCTTTAGGACCGTTGATAGCACGCCCCCAGGCCCAGCCAAACCGTCCACGTACCCTGTGCAGCCACCACCCTCCAGGGCCGTGGCGGGCTTCCGTGTGTTGCCAGCTAGGGTCTGGCTGCCCGTCTGTTACTCCTCCTGGCGTTCCCGGTTCCAGGGGTCTCGGTCCCGATATCGACTGCTCCTCGTCCTGCTGTCAGGTTCCCGAGTCTTCCCAAGGTCGAACAACAAAGATCTTCACCAAGGGTTTCTCCTGCTCCGAGTCCAATGCCTCCGTGGGTCCTGCGTCTTCCGCTTTATGTCCCAGCAGGTCAGGTGATTTGCCCATGTGACTCAGAAATTTTATTGACTTAAAGGCACAGTGCTCCTCGGAAAGGGTCTGAAAATATAGAAGGGCACAGGTAGAGAGGTAAGGGTGAAAGTATTCCGTTGTCTCAGCTGTGGGTTTCATGAAATGCTCGTCCTCCCCACACACCCCTACCCCAGCCTGTTCACGGTCGGGGAACAGTGGAAGATGGGAAAGGAAATCCGCGTTCCCATTGTCCGCACCCTTTCTATGAATGACCTCAAAGGAGAAAGGCTGGAGGGAAAGGAACCAGCGTTGTATCCGTGGGTTATTCCCCTTGTTGCGGCTCATCCACAGCAGCGGGGCATGATATGTATAGAGGAGGAAGTGGGTACCTTCCAGATAGTATCTGAGTTTGTCCACTAAACACTTAATGGCCAGGCATTCCTTTTCAATGATTGGGTATCTTTGTTCACGGGGAAAGAGTTTACGGCCAATGAAAAGGATTGAATGTTCAATGTCTTCAGGGTAAGGCTGAGACAGCACAGCCCCTAACCAATGCTCAGAGGCGTCTGTATGTAATAAAAAGGGTTTGGAAAAATCAGGAGAGCGCAGAATGGGGGCAGTAGGTATAGCTGTTTTTAAGTCTAAGAAGGATTTCTTTGCTGCTGGACTGGATTGTGGGAGATATTTGGTCTTACCATGTTTCTGAAGTAAGTCAGTAAGGGGTATGGCCAGCCCCGAATATTGGGGTATAAACTTCCTGTAATATCCAAGAAGCCACAAGATTGCGCTGACTTCTTTTTTTGTGGATGGAAAAGGGGCTTCTGCTATAGCTTTTACTTTTTCGGTCTGGGGTTCAATGAGCCCATCACCAAGGAGGTACCCTAAGTACTTCACTTTTTTGAATCCTACTCTGGATTTTTTTGCATTAATGTGTAAAACCTGCGGTCTGAAGGGACGTTAGGACCTGAGCACAATGCACAATGCACAATGCTGGAGATGTGTCTCCCAACTGGGGCTATAAATGACTATATCATCAAGGTATGCAGATGAATAGTCTTGATGTTGAAGCAAAACCTTGTTCATGAGTCTTTGGAACGTGGCAGGTGCACCATGCAAACCAAAAGGTAACACAGTAAATTCATGCAAGCCTGTAGGTGTAGAAAAGGCTGTTTTCTCTTGGTCTTCTGGTTTGAGGGGCACCTGCCAATAGCCCTTTGTCAAGTCGAGTGTTGTAATGAACTGGGCCTCCCCTAATTTTTCCATTAGTTCATCGACTCTGGGAATGGGATAGGAATCGCACTTGGAAATGGAATTGACTGCCCGGAAGTCGATGCAAAATCAGACCGAACCATCCGGCTTCGGTACCAGAACAATTGGTGGTGACCATTCACTCTGAGATGGTTTTATGACGCCGAGATTGAGCATGTTTTCCACCTCTTGTCCTATCGCTTCCCTTCTGGCTGCTGGTATACAATAAGGTGTTTGTTTAGCTATCTTCCATGGCTGGGTCTGGATAGAGTGTTCAGTGAACGTAGTTTTTCCTGGTAGGTTTAAAGGGACTTAGAGTCTTCTGGAGGGTTTTCCCCTATTTCTCAGACAAGTCTGGGTTAATGACTAACGGCCCCAAGGTGGTTTCGCTCTATGACAACCCTTCTATCTTGTGTACATCCTTGGGAGGGGGACCTAGCCACTTTTTCAGGAGGTTTATGTGGTATAGATGTCTTTCTTTTGTGGTGACCTGAATCCTGTAGGATGTCATCCCGACTTTTTCTACGATTCTGTACGGCCCTTGCCAGCCTGCTCTTGTTTTTTCTATGGCGGAGGGCAAAAGGACTAACACCCAATCCCTGGCATTGAAGTGTTGCCATTTCTTTCCTTTGTTGTACAATAACTGTTGTTTTACCTGTGGTTTCTCTAGGTTAGAATCCGCAAACTCCCTTAGCTTTTGTAGTTTAGAGCGAAGACTATGCGTATAATCCAGAAAGGATTTGGTCTCTTCCTCCTTCTCTTGTTCCCAGACCTCTTTGGTGATCTCTAAAAGACTACGAGGTTCTCTTCCATAGAGAAGGTGAAACGGAGAACACCCTAGGCTTGTTTGGGTTTGGCTTCTAACTACATACAGGGCTAAAGGGAGTAACATGTCCCATTCCTTGCCTTCTACAGTCAGTAGTTTTTTCAGTGTCAATTTTAAGGTGGCATTATAATGCTCACAGAGGCCATCCATCTGAGAGTGGTAAACAGAGGTTCTAATGTGCGATATGTCCAGTGATTTGCAGATGTGTGACATCAGTTTAGAAACAAAGGGAGTCCCTTAGTCAGTGAGTATTTCACAGAGAAACCCGACCCGGGAGAATAGCTCAAGCAGCTTCTCAGTGATGTTCCGGGTTGTAGGGGTCGGAAAGGAAAGGCCTCGGGATATCGTGTGGCGTAGTCGACCACGACCAAGGCGTACAGATGTCCTTTCTTGGTTCGGGGAAGAGGCCCGATTAGATCCACACCTATCTTTTCGAATGGTGTACCCACAACCGGGAGGGGCTGCAAAGGAACTGCCGGGGGTTGGAAGGGTTTTTTCTTTGACACACCTCGCATTCCTTTCAGAACCGGGTGACATGCAGAAAGATTCCGGGCCAGTAAAAGTGTTGCAACATCATGTGGATGGTCTTTTGTGTCCCCTTATGTCCGGCCAAGAAATGTGAATGCGCTAAGAAAAGAACCTGCTCCCGAAAGGCTTGAGGTACTACCAGCTGTGGGGCGTCTCCCTGATTCCCAACCCTATACAGCAGTACATTTTTGTATCAGAAACAAGGGGTAAGTAAAGGTTGTTTGGAGGGCAGTTTGACGTGCATGATCCCAGGCTGTTTGGAGAGTGGGGTCATATTTCTGTGTGTACCTAAAGCTCTTGTCTGACAGCCAAGGGGCCTGTGTTAACAGGACAGGGTATGCTGGGGCTGTGGAGTTGAGAGCGTGAAGCTTGACCTTAAGCATGAGTAAAAAGGAGGGATTGTCCTGCCCTATAATCATCTGTTCTGGTAGAGAAGGAACAACTCCAAGCCTGGCCTCTAAAGTCTGCCCATCCTGGAGTGTGACAGGGACCTGTATGAAAGGATGCACCTTGACATCTCCATGTACACACCTGATAAGTACGGTTTCTCTTGCTACACCATGGAGAGGGGCCACTATGGATCGTAGGACTACAGATTGTCAGTCAAGTAGCGCTTTCACCTGTACTCCCTGCACCTGTACACTTAAGTGAAAACTGGGTCCCATGACGGGGGCGCTAGAGGGCGCACTGCAGCATGGCCGCACTGCCGTGAGGCTCCTGCAGCCCGGAGCTTTCATCCGCTTAAGAATCCTGTCTAACCACTGGCTTTCTCTGCCCTGATCCCGGATTCCACTCAGGTTGGCCACGGACTGCCCTCGGCTGAAATCCTGTCCCGATCGGTGGTTCCTTCCCGACGCTAGAGGGTCCGGAGATTTCACCACCGCACGCTCGGGAGAGCGGACGCTCTGCGGCCCGGCGAGCCTGCCCACTTTAATCCGCGGCTGCACACGTGGGAGAGGGCCTGTCCCCCTCCCCCCTCGGTGCTTCTTCATGCCTGCGTGACTGTTGGCAATTATTTGCTGCCCCTTTTGATCGTGGACGGCAGCGCTAAATGTGCAACGCTGGTGCGGGTGGCACCGGGGATTGTGGCATCGGGACTGCTTTGAATGCTGAAGTCTACCCCTGGACCCGGACGCGGCCATCACACGGAGGGGAGTGGCGGGGCACATACGCCTGCTCGTGCCCCCATATGCGATGCTGCTAAGGCTGACTGGACTCTACGTGTGGTGAGCTAGAATGCACTTTACATCTGCACAAGGTTTATATAAGGGATTGTGTAACGTAGCACGGCGGACCTAGACTTTTATCATTTGGCGCCCTTTTTTCACTGCACCGGTCGCTGCATAACGGAGACTGCCGTGTTAGTCTTAACGGTGAGACCCTCTGTTGGATGTCGCGACGTTGGCGTCCCTCGCCTGCCACAGCCCACGGTTGTCCCTTACGGCCACTGCTCTGCCCGGAGATCCTATACTGCGCCACCCTGGGCCCTGTGACACGTTGTTGGCGCTGACCCTCTGCACGCTGTCCCTGTTCGATGGCTGTGGCTGGCGCTGCCCTTTCTGCTTTGTGATGTGGTAGACAGGGTCATTGTTGTGCCCCACTGGACTAGGACCTGTTATCTTTGGGACGGCTACCCTGTTGGCAGAGTCGACCGGCTGATTCTGCACCGAGGGTGCTGGTGGCTCTGTGCGGGGGTGCGCGTTCTACGACCCACTTTTGACATTGTTTGCGCTGCGTCTCCTGTTGAGTGCATTCCCGGGTTGAGCGTTTATTTGCACTCGAGGATCAACCTCCTTGCCTCCCTATTCACGCCAACTGTACGTACTGTACGTGTAACGCCATGGGCAAACCTGACAATAAGCAGACTAAGCTCTCCTTTGAATCGTCGGCTTCTAGAAGGGGCGCTCGCCTTGCGCAAGAGGCTGGGACCTCACGATCTCCACCTCCGCCTGCCGCTGATGTTGTCTCGCAGCCAGCCACCCCGGATTTCCAGCAGATGATGCAGGAGATGCGGCAGGGCTTCGCCACCGTAGTGGACAAAGTGGACAAACTATCCTCCCGCATGGACGCGGTGGTACAGAAACTTGATGTCCATGAAGAGCGCCTGACTACGGCGGAACAACGGATCTCGGATCACGACGACACTGCGGCCACTCATACCACTCAATTGGCGAGGATGGACAATATCCTACGAGTGATAGCCGCCAAGAATGAGGAGTTGGAGGCGAGAAGTCGGCGCAATAACATTCGCGTAGTAGGTGTGCCGGAGACGACGAATGTTGGGAGGATGGACACGTATGTGGAGAGGCTCTTGGTTGGGGCAGTTGGGGCGGAAGCCTTCTCTACCCAGTTTATTGTGGAACGGGCACATCATTCGCTCGGACCGCGACCAGCTCCCGGTGCGGCCCCGCGCCCGATCATTGCTCGCCTCCTGAACTATCGGGATCGTGATGCGGCTCTTCATGCAGCTCGCACTTCCCGCTCACTATCCTTCGAGGGGGTCACCTTCACCATATACCCGGACTTCACCCCGATGGTGCAGGAACAACGGCGTAAATTTTTGCCAGTCAAGAAGAAGCTTAGGGACCTCCAGGTGGATTACGCCTTGCTCTACCCTGCGAAATTGAGGATCACTCATCAGGCGAAGCAGACTTTTTTCACGAATCCGCAGCAGGCGGAAGACTTTGTGAAGCGGCTGAAGAGGGAACAGGCTGCTGCTGGCCGCCAGGATGGACTGGGACAGGATGATCGCCAATCGGCGGGAGAGGAGGAGGACTCCTGATCAGGTTTTTGATGTCATGCTGACTGTGTTGAACACTTCATATTGCTACTGCTACACCCGCCGCTAACGGCTGTTTTTCCAAAGATGTGTGCTGTTGTGGGAGGATAGGTGAACCTCCGGACCACTTCGAGTGGCCGTATACTGTATCTATTGGTGTGTCGATGGTTGGATCTTTTTTATTCTTTGCTCCGGGCACCCACCCCAGCACTGTGCCTGCCTCGTATCTTTGCCTACTCGGCTGGAAGGGCGGCGTAGTGTGAGAGGGTGGTGAAGTGCACCTCTGGTGGGCATCCCCAATGGGAATACCCCCTCTATGTTTACACTTTACCTTGTTGTGCGACTGCTTTTCTGTGCGGATGGATGGATGCCTGGGGCGTGGGGAGGGGGGGGTGGTAGGGGGTCCTGACAGGTTGGGGTTGGTCAGGTGGGTGGTGGGGGGTAGGGACACTTTTGTAGTTCTACACTCATTTGCTGGATGTGCTGCGATCGGAATGTTCTTGTGTGGCGCTGCGTGCCTGTTGCACGGTTGTGCTTTGTTTGGTTCTGGAAGAGGGGGGTCAGTTTTGGGGTTGGAAGACGGCATGGATGGTTGTGATTTTCGTGTTACTAGATGGGTGTGTGTGGCGGCTGCGGCCTACTGTTGTGGCTCGTGAGGTGTGTTGTTGCGGGGTTTCGGGGTTCCTTAGCACGTATCCTTTATGAATAATGTCGGTTGAAATGTTGGATAGGATATCGATTCTTTCTTGGAATGTGCGAGGGCTCAATGATGCCAGGAAATGTCGTAATGTGCTGCGGTATCTGGATCGGCATGCTGTACAGGTAGCGCTTCTACAGGAAACACATCTGCGCCAGTCACCGGCACATGCGTTTGGAGGGAGGTGGGCTACTGTGAGAAAATTTTCATCGTACTCCTCTTATGCAAGGGGGGTTGCAATATTGATTAAAAGGTCACTTGCCTTCCAGGAGTTGGGAGCTCACTTAGACTCTGACGGGAGATATGTACTGTTGTGGGGTAGGATTGGGCAGATCACTGTGCTTTTTGTGAACTGTTATGCACCGAATGTTGATACTCCTGCGTTTTTTCTTGCACTGTGGGGTCATGTACTTGCTGTGGATGCTTCCCATATTGTGTGGGGGGGGATTTTAATCTGGCAATGGGGGCGCTTGGGGACAGATCGGAGGGGAGTCATCAGTACAACATTCAGTCCAGGGATGTCATGCGGGGCATTGTGGAGGAGGCGGGGCTGGTTGACAGCTGGCGACATGTACACCCCACTGTTAAGGAGGGCACGCATTTCACTACGCAGGCCCGTACCTGGGCGAGACTAGATTATATCTTCCTTTCCAGGGGACTAGTGGCTGGACTGCATGGGGTGACACACCTCCCCAGGACGTACTCTGACCACTGTCCAGTTCGGGTCGTGGTATCGGTGCCTGGATTGCACCGACCGCGTCCGCCCTGGAGGCTTTTCCCATCGGCCCTTCTGGACCCCATCTTTAAGGCGGAGCTGGGCGAAGAAATAGAGGCTTTCTTTCCGAGGAATAGGGGGTCCGTGGACAGTGTGGAGGTGATATGGGAGGCATTCAAAGTCACGATCCGGGGGGTCACAATCTCCAAGAGTTGTGGGGTACTTAGGACTATTGTTCGTACACTTGCTGACTTAGAAGCCGACCTGCGACGCCTGGAGCGTGAACTGCTTACTGACTCTGACCCTGATCTCATGCACCAGTTTAGGAGTAAGCTTTCGGAATACGAGGAGGAAGCGGCCAGGGAAGCGAAGCATAGGGGAAAATACTGGGTGGCCAGACGGTATTGTGAAGGTGAAAGACCGGGGAAGGTGCTGGCTGCTCTTACAAGACACCAGAGGCATAGCTCGGATGTCTTGGAACTGGTTTTGACTGATGGTACGCGCTGTACAGGCACGACGACTATTCGTGACACGTTTCTACAGCACTACACGCATTTATACACTTCCCAGCACTCAGGAGATGTGAGGTACGGGGGTTTTTTGGATGAATTATCGCTTTGCTGGCTCTCTGACGGTCATAGGGCTTTTCTGGGTAGGCCCCTGGAGGTTGACGAGATCAGGAGTGCCATCATGTCTCTTAATAATGGCAAGGCTACGGGCCTTGATGGTCTCCCCGCAGAATTTTATAAATGTTACGTAGATATTATGGCTCCGGTGTTGCGGGAGGTATTCGAGGAATCACTTGAAGTGGGGCGCCTGCCAGGGTCTATGAGGGAAGTTGCTATCACCTCGTTGCTCAAGCCCGGGAAAGATCCCCTTGACGTGGGTTCCTATAGGCCTCTTTCATTGCTCAACTGCGATGTTAAAATTCTGGCCATGGTGTTGGCGATGCGTCTCTCTGAACTTATGCCCGTTATAGTACTGCCTGACCAGTCCGGTTTTGTGCCTGGACGGGCGACCTCTCATAATCTTCGTACATTATTCTCTTTAATTTCAACCATATCCCCGGAGCTCCCGGTGGCTGCTATTTTTCTAGACGCGACGAAAGCGTTCGACTCGGTAGAATGGGGCTATTTGATAGACGTTCTTTGCCGGATGGGCTTTCCCAGAATATTTATCTCATGGGTTAAATTACTCTACACCGACCCTATGGCCAGAGTAGTTGTGAATGGTGTGTTGTCCTCCCCTTTCCCGATCACGAGAGGAACCAGGCAGGGATGTCCACTCTCTCCCCTCTTGTTCGCCATTGCTATAGAGCCTCTTGCTTGTAGAATTCGGCAATTGCATCAACAGAGTGCGTTTAACTGTCTCCAGCGGCAGATTGGCATATCCCTGTATGCCGATGATGTTACCCTTTATGTGAAAGATCCACAGTTTAATCTTAATGCGTTGCTACGTGAATTTGTTGTCTTTGGCGGTATATCTGGAGTTAATATCAATTGGCAGAAATCCCAATTCTTTCCACTCACTGCAGCGGTTCATCGTTTCCCACTTGACTACCCCCTGGAGTGGTGTGACTCGGAGCTGCGGTATCTGGGTATTGTTGTGACGTTGCTCAAAGAGGAGACGCTACGACTTAATTACGGTATGGCTATAACTAAGTTAGCAGATAGCGTCACGAGGTGGATGTCTTTACCATTGTCTATGGCGGGTAGAGCGTCTCTCATTAAAATGGTAGTGTTACCCCGCTTCTTATATTTATTTCAAAATATTCCGTATTACCCTGGGGCTTACTTTTTCACACGTCTCCGATCAGAATTGCTCCGGCTGTTCTGGGGGGGCAAACAGCCACGAGTGGCGTGGGCTACACTGACGCTGCCTTATGCCGACGGGGGCTTCGACGTCCCTGATTTTGAACTATATTATGTCAGCGCTCAAGCGCACTACGCCTACCACTGGATGCGTCCCACGCCGTTTATGCCTCAGGTGGCCGCTGAACAGTGGGTTGCTCATCCTCTCCCATTGGAGGGCATGGTCCTGGGTAATATTGGGGACATTGACACACACCAGACGACGGTTACCTGCACTGTTGATGCATGGAAGCGTATTGCAAAGGTGCTGGATGTTGCTTTTCTTTACTCGCCTGCGTTGCCTTTGATATATCACCCTGCTCTGTCTCTTCTGCAGGAAACTGGGTTCCGGCGTCTATGCAGTCGTCTGGAGATACGGGCCTGGGGTGATCTGTTTCGTGAGGGCACCTTCTGTACCCTGGAGCAGTTCTTCGGGGATGGTGCATACTCCCCGCTTGAAATGTTTTATTATGTCCGACTGTGACAGGGCCTGAGGTCGCTGTTACCTGAGTTCCCGGGGGAGCCGGGTGTGACCCTGCCGCTTCATGTGCTGTTACTGTCTGATGGACGTCACTTGGTGTCTAGATTGTATGGTGCCATCAGGAAACAACGTGCTGTCTCGCCTGGCCGGGTGCGTGCCCAGTGGGAGGCTGAGCTTGGCGTCTCCATCTCTGATGACCAATGGAGGTACTGTTGCGGTATGACCGCCAACATTTCCGCTAGCTGCCGCCTAAAGATCATACACTACAAGTTCATACAGCGCTTTTACTACACCCCGGCTAGGAAGCTCAGGTTCCGGCTAGCGGAGGATGATAGGTGTGCTCGTTGTCATATGCCAGGTGCCGACTTCCTTCATTTGGCATGGGAGTGTGGGGTAGTTTCGGAGTACTGGGTGCGAGTCCATGGTGCTCTCCAGGTCATGACCGACAATGGAGTGCCACTTGACCCTATGGTCCTGTTGTTGGGTTATACCAAAGCTGTGCCGGCGTTGTATCGTAGGTTTGTGGATGTAACTTTGCTGCTGGCGAAGAGGCGTGTGGCCTGTTGCTGGGGAAGGGGCAGGATACCGCAGTTCGAAGACTGGTTGAAAGATGTCGTTTATTGCCAGGACCAATATAATGTTTATGCAGAGATGATGCCTGTGCGTTGTAGGCCCAGAGACTTTTGGAGCCCGCTGCAGGTGTACCTCCTTACCAGGGCTGTACAGGACTCTGACTCGGACAGTGCTGATCGGGTGGGGGTGGGCTAATGGGGCTTCATTTGTTGGAATTACACGCTTATCTGTCATTTGTCCAGTCCACACGATGTGAGGGTCCCTCTATTTGCACTGCTGCTGTTCTCAATATAGGGAGAATGCTACGATCGTCGTCGAGGGGGCGGGGACTCACAGCCCTCTCTCTCGTGGTGCTGCTTATGATACCTTACCTCAGGGTCTGTCACACGGTGGGTGCATGCCCACGGCCCTGCCACCGCCCTCCTCTTGAGAATGATATATGCTTGCTCTTTGTACTGTTAATATGTTTCTATGCTTTGTAATGATATGTTACGTCACGAGCCACTGCTGTTGCCATGACCTCGTTTCTGCCCTCTGAGCATCCCCTTCTGGATATGACACCTGGACATTGTCTGTGGGCCGCTACACTACACTACACCTGAATCTTTGTATACTTTGTATGTATGTCTTTAATGGTCTCATGCTTGTCTTCCATTACTTGTTGCGAATAAAGGTTTAAAAAAAAAAAAACTGGGTCCCATTTCAGCAGGGTATAAAATGGAACCAGGAATGCAACCAATATCCATGGGCTCTTCTTGGGGTTTCTTCCGCGGACAGTTCCGTGCAATATGACCCCATTCACCGCACTCAAAACACTGTGGATTACGAAGAGGAGGTGGTTCGAGGTGAAACGGCCTTGGTTTTACTGCTTCTGGTGAGGGTTTCATTGGCTTCCTCTCTTGTTCTCCCGGGGCTCCTGTCTGTCGCGTGGACTTCTCTGTGTCCCATGGTAATGCCCGGGTTGAACCCTAAAAAATTAAGTGGCCATTTCTACCGTTTGTTCGGGAGTTAGGTGGTGGTGCTGTTTAAGCCACCGTTGAATAGGGAAGGGGAGAACCTCAATGAATTGCTCTAAATATATCATTGCCATTATCCCATCTTTAGAGTGGGTCTGTGGTTTAAGCCACTTGTCCCCAGCGGCCTTTAACTTGAAGTACAGGGTTTTCAGATTGTCAGAGGAGGTACTCCGTTCTTTCCTGAACCATACCCTACATGCCTCTTTTATCTCTGGGTATGGGGTGTGGCCATTAGGGTTGACTACCTGACGGGCGGCCTGGGCTTCTCCAGTAAGGATGGGGTCTAGGATAAAAAGGTCATTTAGCTTCGGGGCACCGGATGCCCTTGCCGCCCTCTCAAAATTCAGCAGGAACGCATCGGGGTCCTCGCCTGCAACATATTTCTGTTGGGAGACATTAGGCCTGGTCCCCGCCCGTATTTGTAGCTGAGTCGTAAGCTCTTGGCGATCGTCTGCTACCGTCAACATTTGTTATGTTATGTTATGTTATGTTAGGCGAGCTTATATAGCGCATGGCTGCCCCAGCAACAGGGCGTCCCAGCGCTCGCGGACAGAACCAGGAGGGAAGACGCAGCAGAAAGGACAGACATGTATAAACACTTTCAAGAGCAGGCAGACGCAACTTCCTCGCTAGATGGAGGCGAACAGCCAGGTTTTAATCTGTTTTCGAAAGGTCCAGTGATCTTGTGTGCTGTGTGCCTCAAATGGAATAGAGTTCCACAGGGCAGGGGCCAGAGACCTAAAGGAGCGGCCTCCCGCTCTGCTCCTGCGCACCCTGGGGGTGCAGACCAAATGCAAGTCTGCGTAGCGCAATGCTCGTGTGGGAACATAGAAAGTACAAAGTCCCTGCAATATCTGGGGGCCCTGGCTGTGTAAGATCGTATGGGTCAAACAGAGAGTCTTAAACTGAATTCTCTGTTCCATGGGCAGCCAGTGCAGGCGGTGCAGAAGATGGGAGGTGTGACAGAATTTAGGTAGGGCAAAAAGGGTGCGGGCAGCCGCATTCTGTGCCCTTTGAAGTCTCTTCATGATCGTTTTATTAACGCCCAGTAACAACCCGTTGCAGTAGTCAAGATGTGACAGAACCACTGATTGAATAATTCCTTGGCGGGTGGTGGCCTCAAAAAATCTCAAGATTTGTTTCAGTCCCGTAGGCGGCCAAAGCTGGTTCCTGCTCCTTTTTTTGCATGGTGCTCGAAAGAGAGGGAGTTGTCCATCAGGACCCCCAGATTCTTGACTACCTCTTTCGGTTGGGAGGAGGACCTAATGCCGCAGGCCACCCCTGATGGTCCCACTTGTGGGAATCACGGCCGATCATAAGCACCTCCGTTTTTGAAGAATTGAGTTGCAGATAATTGTCAGCCATCCAGTCCAAGATGGCTAGAACATCTTCACGAAATTTTAGATGATCAAGCACGGTGTTCTTAGTAAAAGTGAAGATCAGTTGTGTGTCGTCCGCATATGATATCATATTGGTCTTCGGTCTTTGGCCAAAAGGGCAAGGGGGCAGACGTACATGTTAAACAACGTGGGGCTCAAAGCGGAACCCTGGGGGAAACCACAGTTAAGGGGGCGCGTGCCAGACAGGTATGGAGGGGCATGGGTCTGAAAGGAGCGATCAGATAGAAAAGACGCAAACATGGGGGCCTATTACGATTGCGGTTTTTCCGCATCCTCCGGGCTGCCACATTAGGATGGCTTGTGTGTCCTGGTTTCCGTCCGCAGCTTTCCCGCCGCGGTTGGCTTACAACGGCGGCGGAAAAGCTCTAATATGGTGGTGGTGTCTCTCAGACACCGCCAGCCATATGAGGATGGGCTTTAAAAAAATGCTTTCCCGCGGCGGGATTTCCGCTATGGAAAAGCATGTGGAACTTCACTACGGGGGCCCGTTGCGGGCCCCCTGGGTGAATGGGGGGTAGGGGGTGGACATGGGGGGTATGGTACCCCCCTGCATTTGTATGCAGAAATCGGCAGGCACCGCACGGTGCCTGCCGCTTTCTGCATACAAACGCAATGTATGCATTTTTACCATTGCGGCGGGTGCAGCTTGAAGCCGCACCCGCCGCAATGGTAAAAATAGAGGATGTGACCGCCAGGGTGACAGTCACATCCTAATTGGACAGGAGGGAACTCCGCAGGCCATGCAGAGGTTCTCTCATCCTCTATGGTCGCGGACGGACTCAAGTCCGTCCGCGATCATATTTGGCCCCCAGGTGTGGGGTGGTGGAGAAGCAGACCAGGACAAAGGGATAGTATCAGTTACTTGGGTTTATTTAACAGTATGTTGCAAACAGAGAAGTCTGGGAGTTGTAGTCCTGTGCTTAATTCCTTTCTTGGCCGCGTCAGGAATCCTGGGTGTAATCCAGTTCAAGGGTTGGCTTTGTCTTCAGCAACTCAGTCATGGACAGGAGTGTTATACAAAAAAACACAAGAAAAGAAAAGGGAACCATCAGAAACGTATTTTCCTTCTAGAAATGTCACGGGGAGCAAGGGGTGCAGGAAGGCTTTCACTCTATACCGTCACCAGTGTCTTTCGTGCAGGGGATGTCTTTTTGTATGGGAGCCCAGTTATGGCATCAGGGATTTCCCTCCTTTACATCCCCTCCCTTCTGGTCTTCCCGTACGAGCCCCCAGTTGAAACCAAGGCGCCCCCGTACCTTATAAAGCCACGACCCTCCGGGGCCCTGGCTGGAGTTTCCGCGTTTATAGTGTAAATAGCAAGGACCCCCTGATTAAGTTTGATAATTCGTATTTCAGGGACAAAACTAATGTGTACATAAAATTCATGAAACAATATTGAGGGTGGTTGCAAAAAGGAATTCTAACAAATTATTTAAAAAAAAATATATCACTTTTAATAGCTTTTCAAGTTAAAAAAACAGATATTACTATACATTAATGTTACATAAAATGAACATCATACAGCATATAAACATATATCCACATTACATAAGAAATTATTACACGAAAAACATAAGCATTGATACATTACACAATCATTAAAAAATCAAAGAAAAGAGTGGCAATTAATACTATCGACGCACGTTTCGGCGTTCTGAAAAACGCCTTCCTCAGGAGCCACAATCTATACCTGAAAAACATAATAACGGAACATAAAAAATACATTAATTGACACAATTTTAAAAGCAGAAGTGATACAGATACCTCATATCCTAACAACGTATAAACCGTCATTGTGTTTGAAAATTCAAAAAAGATTCCTTATGCAACAAACCCTCCCTACATGTTTTAGCAATATATCATTTGCTAAACAAGTTACAAAGCTAATCCATGTGTATATGAGCAGTTGTAGTAACCCCAATCTATATATATGGAGAGACTTAAGAAGGAAGTGCTATCTCAAGATGAAAGAAGGGAGCACTTCAAGGCCTTAATGATTCCTAACTCTGATCAACAAGAATGAATAATAAAAACATCACTTACTAATAGTTGGTCACACTCTTGGTAGCTTATAATTTTTCTGTCTTTAGCGATACAAAAAACAGAGATATAGTCGCTGCAAAAAATCCTAGCTTTTGGCAAAAAGGAGGATATATTACTGTCTGCTAAACCGATTTAATTGATAAGCATAACATAATTTCTTTATCAAAAACAGTTTCATAGACAGCTAGTTCACGTGGGAAATTTTCATATTTTTATTTTTATAAATATTTTCCAGTGAAACAATGGTATTTATGCTCCAAGTCAGATATGTTAGGGCGATTTATATGATGGAACCAAGTTCGATGCAATGCAATGTTTTTATTCGCTCGTATCAAAGCGTTTTATTAAGCAAAGCCACAATGGGTATATTTATTCTGTAGCTGGGCTTACCTAGACGTGGTGCGAGAATCCGTTGCAATGTGGGACTCTGGCCGAGACTAATTCACTTTTCGAAAACTACCTTGCGTCTGGTTCAGACAAAACTACAAATTAAGTTGCAGAATAAAAAAGAAAGGAGTGATAAGAACTCTAAGCAATTTTGGTATAATAGCTCTTTAGAGCATCACCTTAAAGTTGGTAATTAACTTTTTCACATCAAGAAATGAACCACTTACATTTCAGAATGCTTTGTTAAAATAAAAGTTGTGAAGAGATTTAAATTGCTCGGTTCGATGACACTTAAAGGCTTCAAATAACCAGGAGCGTTTTCGTCAAAGCTTCTCACTTTCAGAAGCGGTTCTAAACGGTAAAACAGAACCATGTGTTGCAAGTCAGTAAGTCTTGATATTTTATGGAAGACTAGATCTATTTGCAAGTTGTCAAAAAAAATTTTTTTTTATTCTTACCATAATTAAATACAGAACCGACACAATTGATCCTCTCTTAATGGAGTGTCTATCAATGTATTCTGGCTCGATAATTCTTTTATCCGTGCTCCCTTTAACGTGTTACTGGGAAAGATTAAACAAACCCATGTTACAAATAGTGTGGGCAAAAATAATTGGAAAAAATGCGTGGATACATAAGATTTCTCAAAGGTTTTCCAGCTCTTTCTTACCGTGTTGCGAAGGACGCTGCGTTCAATGACTTCTGGCGTCTCGGGGCCGTTAGGAAAGGTGTATCGCCTGAGGCATTCCAGGGCCGCATTTAAATAAACAGAGACACGTGGTGTAAGGTGACCTATAGAGACCATCGTCTCAAGAAAAGAGATCACGTGTTTCGTGTCAACCGATACCGGATATGTAAATTTTAAACCACCGAAACATTTTTACGTGGTTTATTTCAATCATAGTTTGAAGTATATATTATTTATATCACATAATGAATTCGAATCCTGAGGACTATGGTACCCATTTGTTATATCAAATATTTTTGAGAGTAAAACATCGTGAGTGACCCTTTTCCAAATCATGGTTGTCAAGAGAGGTCCTTTTCAATAAAATGGCTTAGTGGCGCCGTAGATACATAACCGTTTTTGATTAGATACTTCGGTTTTCGGTAGCTTCACAGTTCTTGAATATTGACATTGAAGAACAAGGGTTTAATTCATACTTCAAACTATGATTGAAATAAACCACGTAAAAATGTTTCGGTGGTTTAAAATTTACATATCCGGTATCGGGTCGACACGAAACACGTGATCTCTTTTCTTGAGGCGATGGTCTCTATAGGTCACCTTACACCACGTGTCTCCGTTTATTTAAATGCGGCCCTGGAATGCCTCAGGTGATACACCTTTCCTAACGGCCCCGAGACGCCAGAAGTCATTGAACGCAGCGTCCTTCGCAACACGGTTAGAAAGAGCTGGAAAGCCTTTGAGAAATCTTATGTATCCACACATTTTTTCCGATTATTTTTGCCCACACTATTTGTAACATGGGTTTGTTTAATCTTTCCCAGTAACACGTTAAAGGGAGCACGGATAAAAGAATTATCGATCCAGAATACATTGATAGACACTCCATTAAGAGACGATCAATTGTGTCGGTTCTGTATTTAATTATGGTAAGAATAAAAAAATTATTTTTTTGACAACTTGCAAATAGATCTAGTCTTCCATAAAATATCAGGACTTACTTACTTGCAACACATGGTTCTATTTTACCGTTTAGAACCGCTTCTGAAAGTGAGAAGCTTCAACGAAAACGCTCCTGGTTATTTGAAGCCTTTAAGTGTCATCGAACCGAGCAATTTAAATCTCTTCACGACTTTTATTTTAACAAAGCATTCTGAAATGTAAGTGGTTCATTTCTTGATGTGAAAAAGTTAATTACCAACTTTAGGGTGATGCTCTAAATAGCTATTATACCAAAATTGCTTAGAGTTCTTATCACTCCTTTCTTTTTTATTCTGCAACTTCATTTGTAGTTTTGTCTGAACCAGACGCGAGGTAGTTTTCGAAAAGTGAATTAGTCTCGGTCAGAGTCCCACATTGCAACGGATTCTCGCACGACGTCTACGTAAGCCCAGCTACAGAATAAATATACCTATTGTGGCTTTGTTTAATAAAACGCTTCGATACGAGCGAATAAAAACATTGCATTGCATCGAACTTGGTTCCATCATATAAATCGCCCTAATATATCTGACTTGGAGCATAAATACCATTGTTTCACTGGAACTAGCTGTCTATGGAACTGTTTTTGATAAAGAAATTATGTTATGCTTATCAATGAAATCGGTTTAGCAGACAGTAATATATCCTCCTTTTTGCCAACAGTTAGGATTTTTTGCAGCGACTATATCTCTGGTTTTTGTATCGCTAAAGACAGAAAAATTGTAAGCTACCAAGAGTGTGACCAACTATTAGTAAGTGATGTTTTCATTATTCATTCTTGTTGATCAGAGTTGGGAATCATAAAGGCCTTGAAGTGCTCCCTTCTTTCATCTTGAGATAGCACTTCCTTCTTAAGTCTCTCCATATATATAGATTGGGGTTACTACAACTGCTCATATACACATGGATTAGCTTTGTAACTTGTTTAGCAAATGATATATTGCTAAAACATGTAGGGAGGGTTTGTTGCATAAGGAATCTTTTTTGAATTTTCAAACACAATGACGGTTTATATGTTGTTAGGATATGAGGTATCTGTATCACTTCTGCTTTTAAAATTGTGTCAATGAATGTATTTTTTATGTTCCGTTATTATGTTTTTCAGGTATAGATTGTGGCTCCTGAGGAAGGCGTTTTTCAGAACGCCGAAACGCGCGTCGATAGTATTAATTGCCACTCTTTTCTTTGAATTTTTAATGATTGTGTAATGTATCAATGCTTATGTTTTTCATGTAATCATTTCTTATGTAATGTGGATATATGTGTATATGCTGTATGATGTTCATTTTATGTAACATTAATGTATAGTAATATCTGTTTTTTAACTTGAAAAGCTATTAAAAGTGATATATATTTTTTTAAATAATTTGTTAGAATTCCTTTTTGCAACCACCCTCAATATTGTTTCATGAATTGTATGTACACATTGGAGTCTCCGCGTTGCCAGGCAGGGTCTGGCTGATCTTCTGTTCTTCGCTCTGTTGTCTCGGGACTCGGGAGTTTGTCTGCGCGTCAAGTGTCTTCCTCCTGGTCCTGTTGGTGTTCGGGCTCCTTCCAGGGCTTCACAACGAAGGTCTCGACAAGCTTCTTCTCCTGCCCCGTCTTCTCGCCAAATCCGAAAGAACAAACGCCTCCTCTGGCATCTTCCGTCTTCAAGGACTCTAAGTCATGTGACACCGTCACGTGATCTGAAAAGCCGAGGGATTTAAAGGGATAGTAGTCCTTGGCGGCGGGCTGCAAACACAGAAGGGAAGAGGGAGAGAAATAATGGCGGAAAATGTTCTATCGGGGTTTCGAAGACCTGCGCATCCTCACACCAGGCCAAGGCCCCGACAACTGACCCCGATCTCCCCGAGACGATGGAGCAGAATCTCATGGGAGACCGTGTCAAAGGCCGCACTAAGATCGAGCAGAATCAATGCTGAGGTGTTGCCCAGGTCCTGCAATGCCCTCAGTTGTTCTGTGACTGCCAGCAGGGCGGATTCCGTGCTATGCTTAGGCCGGAATCCGTTCTGTGACCTGTCCAAGATCCCATTAACTTCCAAATTACTTGGTCAAGGTGATATTAACATGTGATTCCATCACCTTGGCCAGGTAAGGGAGTAGAGATATAGGCCTGAAGTTCTCTGACAAAGATGATCTAGTGCTGGTTTCTTCAATAAGGGAACCACCTTGGCATGTTTCCAAGATTTAGGGATTATTGATGACTGGAGCGATCTATTGATCAGTTCCCAGCCCTCAAGCAAAATACAGTCCTGGAATTTCCTGAAGGTGTCTGGTTTAACCGGATCGTCGGGGAAGCCAGACTTCACCTTCACAGCCAGGGTTTCCAGGTCTTTAACGGACATAGATGGAAGGGCTTGTAGGGAGTAGGGAAGGTCAGATGGGCAGGTAGGCGGCCATAATTTGGAGGCAACCCTTCGGACGTCCAGTGAATTGTAAATACACTCAACTTTGTTGATAAAATATCGTGCCAGGAATTTGCATTGCAAATTAGAGGATATTATATTGTTGGTTCCTGTTAGAGATTTTGTCAGGTCGCTTATAAGAACGAAAATGGTTTTGGAAGGGTTAGAGCTAGAAGTAATCAAGTTAGTGTAAAATGTGGCTTTCGTTTTTTGTACAAGTTTGTAATATACTTTAATAGCCTTCCTGTAGGTTTTTTTGGCTGCCTGATTGGCCATACTTTTTTTTAGTAGTTCCCGGTCAGCATGGGCGGAATTCATCTGTTTCTCCACCGCCCATTCCAGTTTTTCCTGCCTAGTATTAATTGCTGGATAAAATTTTCCATATCGAGGCGAACCTAGATCCCACTTCTGATTGGTTTTGAGTAAAGTGGTGTAGTGTGTACTGGTGTAGAGTGCAGTGGTTTAGAGTAAAGTGGAATAGATTTAAGTGATGCAGAGTAGACTAGAGTGGCGCAACATATATTGCAGTGGTGTAGAGTGCAGTGGCCTAGAGTGGAGTGGAGCAGAGTGGAGTCTAGTGGTGTAGCATGCAGTGGCATAGAGTAGATTGGTTCAGAGTAGACTGATATGGCGTAGTGCGGTGCAGGGTGGAGTGGTGTGGTGAAAGGTAGAGTGCAGTGGCATAACGTAATGGCGTACAGTGCCCTGGCATGGAGTGGGACAGCGGAGAATGCATTGGTGTAGAGTGCAATGATTTAGGGTGCAGTGTTGCAGGTAGAGTGGCATAGGGTGGGGTGGTGTAGAGTGCAGTGGTGCAGAGTAGAGTGGAGTGGCCTAGACTGGAGTGATGTAGAGCAGGGTGAATAAGAGTGCAGTGGTGCTGAGTAGAGTGGAGTAGAGTGCATTGGCTTACAGTAGAGTGGTGCAGAATAGAGAAGCATAGCATGAAGTGGCTTAGAGTGCAGTGCCAGAGTGCAGCAGTACACAGTAGATTAGAGAAATGTTGAGTGTAGTAGCGTACAGTGCACTGGCATAGAATGGCATAGAGTGGTGCAGAACAGAGCACAGTGGCACAGAGTAGAGTGGCACAGAGTATAGTGGAGCAGAGTGCAATGTTGCAGAGTACAGTGTCAGAGTGCATTGATATATAGTGCAGTGGTGAAGAGTGGAGTGGTGCAGAGTGGCGCAGAGTACAGTGGTTCAGAGTATATTAAAGTGGCATAGAGGTAAATGGCGTGGAGTACAATGACATTGAATGCAGTGGCATAGAGTGCAGTAACATAGAGTAGAGTGTCGCAGAGTAGAGTACAGTGGCGTGCAGTGCAGTCATGCAGAACAGACTGGCATAGAGTGCAGTGGCAGGGAGTGTATTGGTTTTGAGTAAAGTCATGTAGAGTGCATTGGCACATAGTGCAGTGGCATAGAATAGAGTGGCTTAGAGTGCAGTGGTGTAGAGTAGAGTGGGAGTGGTGCAGAGTGGAGCGCAGTGGTGCAGGGTAGATTGCAGTGGCGTAGAGTGGAGTTGCACTGAGCGGAATGTTGCAGAGTGGAATTGGATGGCATAGAATAGATTGCTGCAGATTACAGTGAAGTGGTGTAGAGTGCAGTGGCATATAGTAGGGTGTCATAGAGTGCAGTGTTGTAGAGTGCAGTGATGCAGAGTAGATTAGAGTGGCTTAGAGTGGATTGGCATAGAGTGCTGTGGCATAGAGTGGTGTAATGCAGAGTAGAATGCCGTACAGTGTAGTGTCGTACAGTGCATTGGCGTAGAATGCAGTAGAGTGGTGTAGAGGAGGGCGCAGAGGCATAGATTGCAGTGGTGCAGAGTAGAGTGGTGTAGAGTTTAGTTACAGAGAGTGCATTGTAGCAGAGTAGAAGTGGCATAGAATGGAGGGGTGCAGAGTAGAGTGTAATGGTGCTGGATAGAGAGCAGGTGGCATAAAGTGGAGTGATGCAGAGCAGAGTGGCATTGAGTGTAGTGTCATAGAGTGTATTGGGGTAGAGTGGCATAGAGTAGAGTGGTGCAGTAGCAGAGAGTGCAGTGTTGCAGAGTAGACTGTTGTAGAGTGCAGTGGTATAGAGTAGTAGAGTGGTATACAGTATATTGGCATAGACTTCAGTGATGCATAGTAGAGTGGTGCAAGGTAGAGCGGTGTAAAAGGCAGTGGTGTAGAGTACAGTGGTACAGAGTAGAAAAGAGTGGCATAGAATGCATTGACCTAGAGTATGATGTATGGACTGGAGTGGAGTGGCGTAGAGTGTTTTAGAGTACAGTGGCATAGAGTGAAGTAGTGCAGACTAGATTGGTGTAGAATGCAGTGGCATTGTGAGCAATGGTTATGAGCTCAGTGGTGTGGAGTGCATTGGCCTAGAGTGCAGTGGTGTAGAGTGGTGCAGAGTAGAGGAGAGTGGCACAGAGTGGAGTGGTGCAGCATACAGTGCAGTGGCGTAGAGTAGAGTGGTGTGGAACAGAGTGGAGTGGTCACAGAAGAGTGCAGTGGTGCAGCGCAAAGTGCAATGGTATAGACTGCAGTGGCATAGAGTACAGTGGCATAGAGTGCGGTGGTGCAGAGTAGAATAGAGTTGCATAGAATGGATTGGCATATAGTGCACTGCATAGAGTGGAGTGGTACAGAGTAGAATCCATTAGAGTAGAGTGCAATGACGTAGATTGCAGTGGTGCAGATTAGCTTAGAGAGGCGTAGAGTGAAGTAGCATAGACTAGAGTGGTGCAGAGCAGAGTGTCATGGCGTGGTGCAAAGTACAATGGAGTGGGGTAAAGTGGAGTATACCTGCCAATATAGGCAACACATCTTTAATTGAAATTGAAAAAATCTTACCTCCTCGCCTCATCTCTCTTTGTCCCTCTGCTCTGGAACAGGAAGTACCCAGGCTTTCAGGCTCACCTAAGCCAATCACAATGCTGCAATGCAGAATTATGATTGGTCTGAGTGCTGTGGTTCGGCGCTCAGCCAGGGAATGGGAGCCTGGGCATGTTCTCCACGCAGGCTGTAATGCAGCTTGAGAGGAGAACATGAAAGGTATGCATGACTGTTTGGCCGGCCTGAGAGGGCCAGCCAGTCAGTCACTGCGCACTCACATAGTGCCCACCAGTCCTCCTTCAGCTCTGAGAGCAGAGCAGACCCTCCCCATCCAGCAGAGATGCTGCAGCAGGAACAAAATATTCACACTTGCAAGAAAAAAAGAAGCAGATAGGTCTGTACCCCTCAAAGACTAAGGGAATGTGCTCTAACTTCTAATAGTGTGAACACTAATTAAAACAAACAGAAACTTCAGCAACAGCCATATATCTTCCCACACCACCAGGAACCAATAGTTTCTTTTCTTGTGTTGTGCATTTACAACATTACCAGACTTTTTCATCGCACCAAACTTGGACAGTTACTGCAACCTTGAGCGTCCCTCATTCCTTATACGCATTGAATAGGAGGCTTCATCTGCTCATTGGGTTTTTATGATTCTTGCCAAGATTTCTCTTCTAAGACCTTACAATTAATACACTAACACCATAACACAAGCTTCAATAGAGAAATGGGAGATTGTGTTAACCCCTGCACCCTGTGGCAAGCACCTCAAGGTGCCTACCACAAGGTGCAGGGCATAACAGGGAGGCACCATAGGTGCCCCCGTGGCCCCAAACCGGAGGCCGCAATAGAAAGGGACCCTGCTAGGGGCCCCCAAACATGCTTTCTGCCAGGGTGTCCAGGTCAGAAAGGCTGGCATGGAAACCTTGCCCTAAACCATGCATTGTAATCTGAATGGCGTAAATCACTGACCATATGGATTATGGGCCGTCCTGAATGCCTGACATGTTCCATGAGCTTGTCGGAAGCCAGCTGGAATGACCAGCGGGTTTAACTTCCGACCGGCTGTATCATAATCAGCCGGTCAGAATTGCAACCGATGATGTCGGTTGTAAAGCCTCCGACCGAAGGTTGGAGGCTTTACGACCGACATCGTAATTGGCCCCTACAAGCGCAATTCAAATACATGGTCATACTTGTGCACATATAACTCAAGAACATATGCAAATCTGAGTAAAAGCATACATTATTACTCTTTCAAATATGACTTTCAGAATATAAGCAACTGTGTATAGAATACATGTCTTATTGTTTAAACTGAGCATTCCTCTGCATCTGAGAACCCCATTTACCTTCAGCCTCATTTGGAAAGAAAATCAGACCCCGGAGACTTAACTGGAATTACCAGGCTTGGCAGCCAGTGGATTTTTTTTAACCGGGGAACATTTCTGAGTAATGCTCCACCATCCCTTGTGGACCATGTAATACAAAAGTATGATCTGCCTTTTTAATTAAATACGAAGGGATGTATACAATAGTTTTCATGGATGCTACATAAGAATGAGGTCTTATTGCTGTTAGCAACCACCCCTCAAATGTTACCCCTTCACCTACAGAAGCATGTCGATTTTTCCCCAACTTCTTCAAGTCCCTGCTCTGAACCTTCACTCAGCCCAGAAAGTTTTAGAGTGCAAGCAAAAACAAACTAAAAATGCAGCATATGGATTCTGACTGAGATCACATGAATACTAAACGTGATGTGATATAAAAGACTTCAAATACCAGAATGCACTAGAGCTGGGCTTTGGTCAACAATGTGTGTCTGTTAAGTGCAATGTAACTGTCTCATAGGCTCAATAACACAACTGCTGCCCAATCAATTTACTATAAAGAAAATCATCAAAGGGGCAGAGAAAAAAAGTCTGTGGGCCATATTATCCCCAAGTATACCCCTTTAGTACCTGACCCTCAAAGTAGCAAAGCAGAGCAATTCAAGACATACTCAGGGAGATATTGTGGGTTAGTAACTTCATACTTTGCAAAGCACAGTAACACTTTATAAATCAATATACAGCCCAGTGCTTCAATTCATACAGAACGTAATACTAAATATTACATTTGCACAATGAAAAACTCACCTCTCTAGCTTTTCCTAAGCTAGAACTCTGTCTAAGAGCCTCAGTATTAAACAATTAAAAGCCACTTCTTATAATGTTTTTTTAAAGCACTTCATAATGTCAAACCACTTCCTATTGTTTTTGTCACATAGTTCACCATCTAACCTATCAATTGTATTTGTTAGAGTTCATAATATAAAACCCCTTTACTTCGGTACTTGTCTCCTCGTTGTTTCATGCAAAGCCACTAATGGGTCTATTTGGAGTGGCACCTACATGTCCAGTATCTCTATCAGTAATGAACAATGGAACCACTTACTTGGTAGACTAACATAACTACTGACCAATCAGGTGCCTATAAAGAATAACATCAACAAAGAGGTGGAGCCATAGCCCATTTGTCTAAATCACGTCTTAACTATTTACCTTGTGATTACCTGAGCTCTGGCAGACAGTAAAATCTGACTCTATCCAAACCGAAAAACAATTGTGTATAAGAGCTTCATGCAGAAGCCGCAGGTGGCACAACAGTTCTATTGCAGGAAAGCAACAGCCTAAACATTTTTATATTAGCTTTCTTTTCTGACACATACACTCTTGCTGAAGGCTATGTCAAAAGGCCAGAGTAGAACCATTATAGTTTCTAAATTTACCCATGACTTGTCTATAGAAAGATGGTCCGTATGTTGCAGGCCTTAGACAAATGCAAATAGAACTTTTGATGGCATGCATCCAGGAGCTGCAATAGTTTACTTGTGTTCATCACAACTGCTTCGCGAGGAATGAACAGTATGTTCTCTGGTATTTATATGACAAACGGACTGCAGTAAACATAACACTTTACTTAGAAGGGCTTGGCAAAAGTGGCCCGTAGCATACCCGCAGTGGAAAGCCAGGAAGGTGACAGAAAGGGCAGCAGAGCGTAAACAGTTTGCAACATGCTCCCAGGCCCTCTAGTAATCAGAATCAAATCACTCTGAGATGTAAGGGGGAGTGACCTGCTTCCTATGGCCTCTGCTCAAGGGGGTGTATGTAACACTATCAACCAGGGGTTAAGCTGTCTGAAGAGGCGTGATCACAGGATAATCTAACACACTCATGTTCTGTTCATGTTTAGGCCTAATCCTCTTTAAAATATGTGTGAAAAAATGTTCTTTGCCAGACAATTTGTTATTTTATTCTATTTTGTGATAATCCTATTGATCTCCTATGTTGATTTATTATTTTCTCTAAATAATGTCACTTCAAGCCTTGTTGTATGTTGCTATCCAAAATGTGTCACACATGTCCTAGTATTTGAACTGTCACCACACACAAAGGGGCAGATTTACAAGAAAGTGACGCATCTGTAGAGATGTGCCACTTTCCCTGCGCCACCATGCAAAACCCTTGCGTTACCATGGATGCACCATCTTTACAATACGGCGCGCTATGGTGCAAGGATTGACAGATGCGTCAGATATTCTGATGCATCTGTTGACCCAAAAGTGACGCATTGCTGAAGTTGCTCATGAAAGTGACGTAACTCCAGTAATGCGTTACAACAGAGAGGTGAGTCCTATTTAAAAATCCCTGCGTCATTCCTTACGCCTGGTCTGAGGAGGTGTAGGGATTTTGACGCAGCAAAGGCATGGAGTGAAGCAGTGAAATGTTGTAAATTTCACTGCATCAGTTCTGCATGGCTTTTTGTGTGGGAACGCCCACCCCTTCATACATTATACCTGACGCAGGTATAATGTGACGCAGGTCTTTACAACATGACACATCTCCCTAGATGCCTCATATTGTAAATGGGCTGCAACGTTTACGCCGCTGTTGCAACACAAAAGTGACGCAACAACTTCACAAAAGCGATGCAAGGGGCTTGTAAATCTGCCCCAAAGTCTTACCACTATAAATGAACTGTCTCTTACTGCACATATGCACCCTCAGCACTCACACAGAAGGATCATGGGTTCACATAACAGCAGAACTTTACATGAAAGCGTTCAGTAGACTATCTTTTACAATGAAAAAAAGGTCACATTTCAGACTCACTATCAACTTACACAGCCACCATCAACTAATGTGCCTCACTGTGGGCATGGGAAGTATTCCTTTGTCCATAATGAAGGTATGTTTTTTGCGCCCCTTCAGACCACCGAAAAGAATCTGCACCACGCAATACCAGCAACAGGCCTATGTTGAGGCATAAATGCCTGATTAGCATGATAAACAGCATTGGAAATGCAATAGGTCTCGCAATAGAAACGTTTGTGTTTTTGGTGTTGCAAATGTTTGTTTATTTTTTTCTCAAATTTAAAGTACTATTTAATATTTTAGAAATGGCAATATTTTAATTATTCTTACATGTTACATGTGTAGCATTAGTAAATGTACAATATATAGTTTCCCACTGTCTTACATGTATTGACCTGACAAATTAATTAAATGTATATGTTTTAACATTTTTAATACATTTTGAAACATTGTTAGTAAATATTTGAACAAGTTGTTGTTGAATTGTTGGACATATTGATGGTGTTGTTGCTGTGAGTGATGTTGTTTTGGCTAAAAGTTATGCTGTGGCGTTTGAATGATGCTGCTGTTGCGCATAGTGATGTGTGGTGCCCCTGAGTGATGCTGTGATGGTGCTGAGTGATGCTATGTTGTTGCACTAGTTACAGTGAGTGCGATAGATAGATAGAGGGAGTATGTTAGATAGAGGGAGGGCGATATATGTTGAACTGTAGAGGGAGAGCGTTAGAGGAAGGGTGATCGAATGAGGGCGATAGAGTGAGGGAGGGTGATATAGTGATTGAGGTTGGTAGAGTGATGTTGGGCGACAGAGTGTTTGAGGGCGATAGAGTGAGACAGGGCAATATAGTGAGGGAGGGTGATTGAGTCATGGAAGGGCGATAGAGTGTTTGAGGATGGTAGAGTGATGGAGTATGGTAGAGTGATGAAGGTTGATTGAGTGAGGGACGGCGATAGAGTGAGGGAGGGCGATAGAGTGAGTCAGTGAGATAGAGTGATTGATGTTCGTAGAGTGAGTGAGAGTTGTAGAGTGAGAGAGGGCGGTATAGTTAGTTATTGCGGTAGAGTTAGTGAGGGCGTTACAGTGAGTGTGCTAGAATGAGGGGGATAGAGTAAGTGCTGTAGAGTGAGTGTTTTTGAGTGTTGGTTTTTGAGTGAGGGTGGTCGAGTGTTCGGGTGAGGTTGGTAGAGTTGTTGATTGAGTGTGGTAGAGTGAGGGCGTTAGAGTGTTAGGGTGAGGGCGGTAGAGTAAGTGGGATAGAGTGATGGTGGTAGATTGGTACAGTGAGTGTGGTAGAGTGGTAGAGTGAGGGTGGCATAGTTGTTGAGTGTGTGAGGTAGAGTGTTAGAGTGAGGATGGTAGAGTAAAGGCCGTGAGGGTGGTAGAGTGAGTGTGTTAAAGTGGTAGAGTGAGAGCATTAGAGTGAGTGCGTGAGGTGGTAGAGAGGTATAGCGTGTGTTGTACAGTGAGTGCGTGAGGGCGGTAGAGTGGTAAAGTGAGGGCGGTAGAGTGTGGGAGGTAGAGTGACGGTAGTATATTGCAGGTGTAAGGGAGGTAGATTGATAGCGTGAGTGTGGTAGAGTGTGAGAGCGGTAGAGCGTTACAGTTAGGGTGGTAGAGTGAGGGTGATAGAGTGGTAGAGGAAGAGCCTTTGAGTTGTAGAGTGATGTTGGATAGAGTGATGGTGTGAGGGCAGTAGAGTGATTGAGGTACAGTGAGGGCGTGCAAGCGGTAGAGTGAGTGCTGAGGTTCCGTGATTCTTAACCCGTTTAATAAAGGTCATCGTATCCAGACTATTTTGGTATCAGCGGACCCCAAATGACGAGTGTGATATGTACGAGTGTTTTCGTCATAATCGATCTATGGGAACACTACATATTCAGGGATTTCGTTCGAACCTATGGGTTCCATTTTGTGTACGGCAGCCATTTTGTGGTTGCCCTCACATAGGCCGATGACTGCGGCCGAACGAGTCTTTGGGACACGTACACCTTTAGCTGACTTTTGTGTGACCTGAACGAACTGACTCCCTTGCCCGAAGCTGACCTTGTTGAGCCAGTTCCTTGTTAGGCAGCTGGTCAGATAGAGATCAAAGAGCAGGACATTGCTGAGTTTATGGTACATGCACACACCCTTCTATCTTACTTCTCATCTGTTTCTGTTTCTTCCTTTTTATGGCTTAATTATGGTTTGGGTTGAGGTCCTTTTATTATGGGTTCGTCCGGCCTGTCCAAGCAAGAATGTTGGATTTTGCCTTGTCATTTCTGGTGGGCTGGACAACCGAAAGTGGGTTTGTCGTTATGCGATACGTTTTAAATGTCACCATGTGATTGGTCCGTTTGTAAATAATTGATGCTAGTCAGGAATGTGATTTTTAGCATAAAAGACGATGTCTCGCAATACTAAATTGTGCAGTCTCTAGCGAACCACCCGTGTTGTGCTTCGTAGACCTCTGTTCCTGGTTACAGCCAATAAATTTGGTCTTTGACGTCACCGAGAAGTGTCCCGTGTCTCTGTTTGCCAAGGCAGGGGAACTCGAAGACATCGGGCATTTTCCTTGGCGCCGCTGGGTTCTAGAACCCGGTTCTTCAGTGCGGTCGAGTGGTAGATTGATGTTTGTACAGTAAGGGTAGTAGAGTAGTAGAGTGAGGGTGTTTCAGTGACAGCAAGATTGATAAAGTATTATTTATTTATTTTTTTGTGTTTTTTTGAGTGATGTTGTGGTGTTGTTGAGTGGTTTTGTGGTGATGCAGTTGTTGTTTATATATTAAATGTTGTCATGGGTATTGTTAATGTTTTCTAGCAGATTTTTTCTTATATTTTGTGTATTGCTTAATTTAAATATTTTTTTGTGTGGTGCTGAATGATGTTGTGTTGGTGGTAAGTGTTGCTGGTGTTGCACAAAGTAATGCAGGTGTGATGCATAGTGATGCGTGGCTGGTGCTGAGTGTTGTTGTGGTGTTGTACAGTGGTGTTGTTTTTTTCCCCTCATGCATGTGTTTTGCTGAGTGTTGCTGTGGTGTAACTGAGTGTTGCTGTTGTTGTGCTTACTTATTTTTTTTGATGGTGACTAATGCTGTATTAGTTGTGAGTGGTGATGTGCTGTTGCAGACATGTTGATGTGGTGGTGCTGAGTGTTGTTTGAGTGTTGCAGAGTTGAGTTGGTGTGTACCTGTGATGGTGTCTATTAATGCTGTTGTGTATATGTTTGTTCTTTAGTGTATTATATGTTGTGGCGTTATGCTTTGTGTGTGATGTTTTATTGTAATTGTCAGATGTGATGTGTGAGTGTTAGTGTGTTGCATGTCTTTTTTTATTGTAACATGTGTGTGTATGTATATATTTTTTAAGTATGTGTTGTGTGTGTTAATGTTTCGTGTTGTAACGTTGTATTTTAATAATTTTATTGTGAAAAATGGCGGACGCTATGTGTTTCCTTTACGTGATTTACGTTTACTCTTTAGCGTTCTAGTCTTTTAGTGTAGTGTGAATGTGTTTGAGGTATGACGTAATTTTTATCCAATCGCAGCGCTACGTTTGGTGACGTAGTGTTGCGTTTGACGTGCGTCAATTGGGAATTTCCCAGATCTTCGGGAACTTTCGTGGGGGAAAGGCGTGTTGTTGTTATGGTATATTTCCTGCGTCGTTTGACAGGTAAATTTATATTTTAATATTATGTAGTGTATTATTTGAATGTATTATTGATTATGTAGTTTTTTTTATAATTATGACTTTTAAATAGTAATCTTCGACATTTGTGTATCGCTAATTTTTTCGGCGTTATCCTATGTACTTAGTATATAGTTAAATATGTTTTGAACTTTCTAAATTGTGAATGTGCAATGTTTTAATGTACTTTTATGTATTGTATAGCAATGTATTGATTGAAAGTTATTGTTAATGTGTAAATTTCATACATTTTTTGAATTTGCTATTTCCACAAGCTTCTCTCATAAACGTAAGATGCACTAGTGTGGATGTATTTAGGCTTTTTTTTTGCTGATCTGGGGGAACGTGGAACAGAGCCCAGAAAAAACAGATCACTACAAGGGAACAGAGGCAATCAAGCACAATCAGGGAACAGAGGGCAGAAAAACAGATCACAAACATCAATGATGCTGCTTGTGCTGTTCCAGCAGTGTGTGAGTGAAGATTGCAATGATGCTGCTTGTGCTGCTACAGTAGTGTGTGTGTGAAGCTTGTGATGATGTTGCTTGTGCTGTTCCAGTAGTGTGTGAGTGAGAGAACCTTGTGGAAATGCTTCATTTTACTTCACCTGCAGTGTGTGCAGCTTCTGATGCTGCTGCTTGTGCCATTCCAGTAGTGTGTGAGTGAAGCTTGCAATGCTGCTGCTTGTAACATTACCGCAGTGTGCGAGTGAAGCTTGCGGTGATGCTGCTTGAGCTGTTTGATTAGTGTGTGAGTAAAGCTTGCGGTGATGATGCTTGTGCTGTTCCAGTAGTGTGTGAGGGAAGCTTATGCTGTTCCAGTAGTGTGTGAGAGAAGCTTATGGTGATGCTGCTTGAGCTGTTTGATTAGTGTGTAGGTTAAATTTGCAATGATGCTGCTTGTCTGTTCCAGAAGTGTGTGAGTGAAGCTTGCGGTGATGATGCTTGTGCTGTGTTCCAGTAGTGTGTGAGTGAGAGAGGCTTGTGAAAATGCTGCATTTTACTTCACCTGCAGTGTGTGCGTGCAGCTTCTGATGCTGCTGCTTATGCCATTCCAGTAGTGTGTGAGCGAAGCTTGCAATGCTGCTGCGTGTGCCATTCCAGTAGTGTGTGAGTGAAGCTTGGCATTGCTGCTGCTTGTGCCATTCCAGTAGTGTGTGAGTGAAGCTTGCAATGCTGCTGCTTGTGCCATTCCCGCAGTGTGTGAGTGAAGCTTGCGGTGATGCTGCTTGAGCTGTTTGATTAGTGTGTGAGTGAGGGAAGCTTGTGGTTATGCTGCTTTTACTTCACCTGCAGTGTGTGAGGGAAGCTTGCAGGGATGCTGATGGTGTTCCTGCAGTGTGTGAGGGAAGCTTGCAGTGATTCTGATGGTGTTCCTGCAGACCCCTCACTGAACCCATCCGTACCCAGAATGTGCATGTGATGTGGCTTTAATGAATTGTTAAAGCGTGTGCTCAATAGGTATACTTCCTGTGCATTTCTTGTATGTGTCCGTAAAATATGTTTCAATCTCTCGCCTTCTGCTGTTGTATCATGCAATACAACGCTATCACTTTAATTGAACGCAGATGCGGATGCGTGCAATGAGGTCCTTGTTGTGTGTGTGTCTAGTGTAAAAGCATGCCATGGGTGTTGCTTCTGTGTGTGTACGTGTTGCAGTTATGCAGTAAGGGCTGTTGGTGTGTGCCTTCTGGAAGCATGTAGGAACAGCTGGTGTTGTGTGTGCCTGGTGTGTAAATGTGCCGGAACAGCATGTATTATGTGTGCAAAGCAAGTAATAACATTGAACGTGCACGTGTGAGGGCAAGTCATTAGCAATGTAAAGGAATCGTTGTTGTAAGCACGCAAACATTGTTTAAAAATTTAAATTTAATGTCTGAAGGCTGAATGTAAAATATCCACATTAAACGTCTGTGCGCTGGACAGTGAGGGGGTTGGTGTGTGAGTAGACAGTTTACTGGACGTTTTTTTTTTGTGTGTCTGTAAAGTATACTTTTTATTATGTCATAAACGTAAGATGCACTAGTGTGGGTGTATATAGGCATTTTTTTTGCTGATCTGGGGGCTGAGTGTTTACAAATAAAAACATATGGAGAGCTATGCACGCGCTACAGAGAGAGGGGGTGGTCTCATTAGCCAGCGGAATGTCATATAAGATATGCCCTTTGTGCTTTTATAAATTAAAACGTATTCACCCTAACGAAAGCTAAGTAATAACATTTCATGTGAAGATCTGGGTGCAGAGTGTCAAGTTTTCCAAGCAATGTTTTTGTATTTGCTCTAAAAATGTAATAACATTTGCAGTGCATGTTATCTTGTGACAGTGGGATTTGTGTTTCCGGGCATTTTTTTTGGCGGGGGGGGGGGGTTTGTAGAGATCACAAGAGCTTCGCATCCTGCTGTTCAAATTAGCATTTCGCAGATGCTGCCCGACAACAGATTAGAATCTTTACGACGGTGCTTAAAGCTCTCCACTATTCTCTTGTAGTTTTGTTTCCCAAAATCTGAAAGTCTGTGGCCTGAGTGCTTATGTTAATGAAATTGCAGAGAGGGGCGCGCGGTAGAGAAGGAGTGAGGGGATGAAGGAATTAGTCAGCTGGATGGTAGAGAGGCTGTGTGTTTTGTGTACTTTGAAATCAATTTTTTTATGTTTTCAATTCAAGTTATAACATTTAACATGCATGTTTGTTTGCAAAACGTAAAATATATAAAGAAACCGTTATTTTAATAACGTCTAATTTTTTTTTGAATTTACGTGCAAGTCTTGAGTCTGCATGGTAAGTAATAGCATTGAGCAGGCGTACGCTGGGGAGGGAGTGTTTAAATAAGTAGTCATCTAAATAAGAGAGAGTCTGTGTGTTTCGTCATATTGGATGGATGTAGCGTATAGTATTGTTGTGGGGGCTATAAGTGATGCTGTGGTGATGCAATGGATAGTGAGGGTGATAGATAGATAGAGTGAGTGATTGTTAAGGATAAATAGAGGTAGGGCAATAGAGAGACAGGGTATAGATGGATGGATGGTGTGGGGGGATGGACGGATACAGTGGGAGGATTAATGGCTGGATGGATGGAGTGGGGGGATGGATGGATACAGTGGGAGTATTAATGGCTGGATGGATGTATTTATGGATGGAGAGGGGGGATAGATGTAGTGAGGGGATGGGTGCATGGGTGGAATGGGGTGAAGGATGGATTAAGTGGGTTGCTGGATGGATGTTTGGAGAGTGTGGATGGATGTATGGAGTAGGGGGATGAATGGATGGATGGATGGTTAGATGAATGAATCAATGGAGTGGGATGGATGGATGTCGTAGGATGGATGGATGAAAATGTGTGTGTTAAAGCAAAATTTGAGAATGGCTGCGAGCTTCATGTTGTCAGCGTGCACAAAGTAAACAGCCAATGAAAGGAGAGTCTGTCTGAGGGAGGGGGTGGTATGAGCGAGAGGCGCACGCAGGGAGAGTCAGCTGGTCAGCTGAATGCAGCATTCAAAAAGAGCCAATGGGAGAGAGGCTGTGGCATGAGTTTGGTGGCTGTAGGATGCATGATGGCGTGATCAGCTGGAGGTGCGCGAGTCAGCTGAAAAGAGCGTGGACTAAGTGGAGAGCCAATGGGAGAGAGGCTGTGAAGTGAAGACCCAATGGGAAAGAGGCTGTGGACTGAGTGTGGTGGCTGTGGGATGCGTGATTGTGAAGTGAAGAGCCAATGGGAGAGAGGCTGTGGACTGAGTGTGGTGGCTGTAGGATGCATGGTGGCGTGATCAGCTCGAGGCGCGCGAGTCAGCTGAAAAGAGCGTGGACTAAGTGGAGAGCCAATGGGAGAGAGGCTGTGAAGTGAAGAGCCAATGGGAGAGAGGCTGTGGACTGAGTGTGGTGGCAAGAGCCAATGGGAGAGAGGCTGTGGACTGAGTGTGGTGGCTTTGGGATGCGTGATAGCGTTCTCGAGAGCAAGGGGGTGTGACCCGCTTGAGGCGCGAGATAGAGAGGGAGAGGGTGGGAGGACTTAAAGTGACGAGCCAATGAAAGAACGTTAAAAAAGTGCACGGGGTGTGATCAAAGAGAAGCGCGAGCTGGATAGGGAGAGGGTGGGAGGACTTAAAGTGACGAGCCAATGAAACAGCTTAAAAAAAAACATTGGTCGAGAATGCGCGTACTTGTGTTCACGCGCACTGCATCAAATTGCCAGTTTGGTTAAACTCTGGATAAGCCCCTATATCTCTCGCAAGCTCGAATGCGCAAGCGCATCGGCAGTCGAGACCTAAAAAGGGAAGATAGCAATTTCACAAATAGGTGGGAACTCACCCACTTGTCACAGTCCAAGAGTTGGTTCAGAGCACCTTATATGAGAAGGCTGGGGTTGCAGGAAAATTAAATAGAAGGATTGTCATCTGATAGGAGGCTAGCTATACTGCCAGTACTTGACCCGAGCAGGGATTATCAGTTGTGTAGCAGTACCAAAGTCTATGTGAACAGCTGTGTCTACCAAAAAAATAAGCATTTTGTGTCTGAACAGATAGTTTGTTTTTGGTTGTTGACCTTAGATGTCGGGTCAGCTGATATACCATCTACAAGTTGGAAGGATAAGAGGATTCTGGTTCGTAAAGGGGTTTGGGCACAAGGCGTAATGTCTTGAATTTGGTCCTTTGCCTGGGAAACAGTGTAGAGTGGTTAGTGAGTGAAACTGTGAGCATCACATTTCAGGCCAAGATTGAGAAGGACACAATACAGTATACATTGAAATAGTTAATTGCAGAGAATAACACGAGTAGCACAAGGTGGTGGATCCTTTATAGCGGAAGCAATAGATGCAAGATATCTCAAAGGATGACAAAACATGTTTTGAAGTATTATTGACCAAGTGGACTCATTGGCAAATTGTCTTTGAGAAGAACACCTAAGCCTCCTAGAGAGAGGCCAATGAAATGGTAGTATTTTATGGTTCACGGGCTGTAAGCACAGAATCAAGGGCTATGAAGTGTAAAGATAGTTTCAATTTTGGTGAATCCATTTTTGCTAGGCAACCCACAACCTATTTTATTTTACGATTAGCTTACTGCAGAGGCACTGTACAAAAACAAAAATTAACAGGCGTGTCAATCAAAAAATAAAAATACACAAGAAAAAAGAGAACCATACATTTTATTTTTGGGGACATTTATGTACAGTTCTGTGTTGTTAACACAGGTTTTATCCCCCATGATATATTCATTACACAAAAAATATTATGTAAATTATGAATTGGGAAAATTCGTCTGCAGGACCGTCAAGGAGGAGGAAAGCAGAATCATAGTGAATGGAGTGCATAGTCGTATGTCCTCTTGGGTCATTGTCATCCGATCTACACAATACTTGCCCCAAAGGCAATTCTGAAAAGGCAGAGAAAACACAGCATGAGGGAAGGAGGGCAGTCTGGACATTGCATCTTTCTGGACATCAAGCATATTAGGAAAAAGTAATGCCATCCTTGCTTTCCTATACACACTGGACTGTAATATGCTAATATGTCAAATCTATGCCCGCAGCACCCAACACCCCAGCTCCAAGAACCTGATGTGCTGAAATACATCAGAAATATCGAAGGAGAGTCTTAGGGGCCCATTAGGAACACGGGCTGATCGCCACCGCCCGCATGGCGTTGGCGATCCGCCCGTGATCCGACCTTGTCTGTCACCCAATTCCCCCCCCATATTACTATGGCGGGGGGACCGCGGTGGACGGAAAGACCGTCCGACGCTTTTCCTCCCGGTCAACGAGTTGACTGGGTGGAAAAGGGTTTAATATGGTGGCGGTGTCTGTTAGACCCTGCCATCTATATTACTATGCAGGCGGGGACATGCCTTTCCGTGACGGCAACGCCTCCACGGAAAGGCATGCAGTGTTTGACATTGGGGACCCGTTGCGGGCCCCCTGGGACTCTGACGGGTTAGGAGTGCACATAAGGGGTACCTATGGTACCCCCCAGCAGTTCCATGCACAACATGGCAGGCACCGCGCGGTGCCTGCCATGTTGTGCATGGAAGTGCACAACATGCCTTCCTGGCATTGTGGCGGGCGGTGCTGAGTGCACCGCCGGACACAATGACAGGAATGCAGGATGCACCCGCCACTGTGGCGGGAGCATCCTAATTGCCCCCACGGGACCCCCGCCCTTATGGCGGGGGTCCCGTTTCCCGATAGGGTGCCGGGCGGACAAAGTCCGCCCGCCATCCTAATGACCCCCTTAGTTTGCATTTGGATTTGCAAGAACACTGAGGATGTTAAAGGGAAACCTGCTATTTTAGTTTCATTGAAATGCATTTAATGTCAGCCCACTCATTTGTTGGCACAAGCCATGATTCCTTTTACAGGGCACCATAAAAAGGATAGCCTTCAAAACAATAATGGGGTCTATTTCTGCCCAAACAATTGGACACTCGATGCTGTATTACAAACATTGACTTTGGGGTGCAACAGGTGTGTGGGCCTGTTTTCTGCACCCACCTGGCACTGTAGTATTACAGAAGAAGGTAGATTCAGTCTAGCAGCTTCCCAGTCACCATTTATCAAAGTCATTGAGTACTGTGCCTGCAACATGCTTTTGCCTCCTTGGCAGTCCTTTACTTCTTAAGCTGTCATGTAGCCTTACCTGAGTGACAACCTACTGGGAGATCATATCAATACTGTTCAGCACTGGAGAGGCTCTATTTGACATTCCTGGTGCACTCTACCATGCATGATTGGCAGTTCTTCAGGGGTTGTAGTGACATTACTAACACCTCGTGCTTCACTCTTATTGTCTATTTGATTTCACTCAGAACCCCTGGGTGAAAAATATTCCTGTTATTCACTGTTACCCTTCTATAATTCTAAATGTTATGGATGACTGTTACGGAGCACCACTGTTTTGAATACCAGATTCTAAAGCTGGTTATTCACTGCTATGACATACAACAGTGGGAAACAAACGTTCCCCACTGTTGCTGCATCACAAACGTATTTCTGGCTGCTCTAGCAGGCCTTTCAGAGAGCCTGTTAGTGCACCACTGTCTTTAGCACATCTTTGGGAGAGGAGATGGCAAGAGGCCAGATATTTTATTTATATTGGGACAGGGTGGAGAGGCCAAGTTATTTATGGCTCCCCCCATTACTCATCTGACCCTGTGTAGCAGTTCAAAGCAGGGTCAGATGAATTTGGAACAATACATAACAATATTATACATAAGTATAAAGAGAATAATAGATCATTTTAACCTCAGCGATCTGAAAGACAGCAACGACAACTCAAGCTTTGCTCTCATTGTCTATTTGATGCCACTCAGAATACCTTGCTGAGAAAAATTCCCATTACTCACAATTAGTCATCTTTAATTCTATATGTATTTTTAAAAACAAAAGTTTATAATTTTTAATTGAAATGATGATGTATTCACTAATTGGCATTAGTGTCAAGCTCATTCGTTATACTGCAATTTTCTCCATTATTAAGTAATACACTTTATCAGTTATTAGGCAATATCAAGAGAGGGAGCACAGAATTTTATGTCTCGCAAGGAAAAGCTTTAGCTTTCAGAAATCAAGACCTTTAGGATAATTCCGCAACTCAGTGAAGCATATCCTGTCCTTTACTGGTTGCTCTCCATTCTGGTATTCTGATTGTTGGAAATGGGTGCTGCCCTGTATGACTTGCATTCAAACAGAAACGTTCTGATTCCAATATGGCAAACACCTCGAGGTCAAGCACAAGCAAGGGAAGCAAACTTGGGATCATTTCACTCAAATAATTTCATGGAAAATATTAATTATTAATAGCTGTATATCGAGTGAGGCATTAATTTTTGGAGGACAAGACATCCCATGTTGCTTTTTTCTGTGTGAAAGGGATCTATATCACTGTGGCAGAGGCAAGCCTTACAAGACATTACTATTACTTCACTAATGTGATGAGACTCTCTGCAAACCTTCTACTGGCTCTAGAAACAAATTGGGATTTTATGGGATACGGGTAGGGACATTTTTTAAATTGGTTATTTTAGTGTGAATCTTATGTTGATTATTTTAATGATATGCAAATTGACATTGCACATTTTAAAAATGTATTGTATGGCAATAATAATTTTTATAAATATTAATTTATAATTAATTTGAATATATATTAATTATATAGCATCTTTTTTATTGTACATATTAAAATAAATATGTATAATTAGGAACAATTTTAAACAATAAAATATATTAGCATTGCATTTATAAAAGTAAAATATTTGCAAACACAGTTAAACAATTTCTTTTATTTTGTATCAAAAGTAAAATATTTAAAAGTCTTTTATGTGAAAATGCTAATCTTATTATAAACATATTTTTTTAATTGGTTCTATAAGTCTTTTTAATTGTATAGTTATACATTTTTTATTTTATGGATTAATGTTTAGGATGGTAGTAAACATTTAAAAACGATGTTAATTATTAATAGTGATAAAATATTATTTTATATGTTACTGTTTAATTATGAATAAATAGGTTTGTAGTTTTGGTTAGTGTGTTTTTAAGTACATTTTAGTTTATTTTATAGATTGAAAATTTGTGAGTATGGAGTATTTATTGTATATATAACATTTTTATTATTTTTTTATTTTTTATTGATTCAGTTCAAAGCCATATATAAAAAAAAATAAACATGTCAATATTTCAACTTGGTCATTAACATATTCAACATAAATAAACATAAAAGCAATAAAAATGATTATAACATCAAATAAATACAGTCTGAACAGCAGCTTTATCTTATTTGATGACATGAATAGTAATAGCTAGTGATCCAAATAATCTATCAGAGTCTGCCATATTTTATACCCTCTTCTCTTTTTCGTAATTGATTTAATGCGATATAAATTAAATTCTAAATGAAAGATATTATAAAACTTTGCTCGCCACATTTCATATGTAGGTGCTTCAGATTTTAACCACATTGATGATATACAAAGGCGAGCTACAGCCATAGCCATGAATATAATATATCTATTTTCTGGATAACCTAGAAACAGTTCATTATCATTTGGTAAGCCAAAAATAATCATCTCTCTAGAAATTTTTACATCGCATTTTGTAATATGTGCTAGAAAGGTTTCTATGGATACAAAGAACGGTTTTAATATGAGGCAGTCTGAAAATATATGTATAATATCTGCCAAGTCACATTGACATCTTTAGCATTTCCCATTGTTTGCATTACTCCATTTTAACATCTTAAGTGGTGTATGATAAAGATTAAACAAAGTTTTATAATGCTGTGAATATAAATTGGCAGATAAAATAATTTTATCGGCCATACATATTGATTCTTGAAAAGGTACTACAGATGTGCCTAGTCTCATACACCATTTTGATACCTGCTGTTCCATATCATCCTGCTGTAAATTTAACAGATAGTTGTAGATAATCCCTATGCGTGTTGGTTTTTTAAGTATTTCAATAAATTCATTAGGACAGAGTGGTACAATATTTGAATGTGTATAAATAAAATTCTGTATTTGCAGATACTTAAAAAAGTCATGTTTAGAGAGGCTGTATTCATCTCTTAACTCCTGGAATGCGGCGATTGTACCATTTTTAACCATGTCACCAATGGCTGTTATACCTTTTTCCCGCCATATACCCATAATGCGATCTCTGAATGTTAACGGGAGCAATTCTATAGAATTACACGGAGTATAAAAATTAATACGTCCGAATGAAATGAGCTTCCGTATAGAACGCCATCCTTTGAAGGCGGACATTATAAGTTTAAATCTGGTTCTTTTATAGTAACTAGGTTCTAAAAAACGGAGTAGCATTTGCCGAGATTGTGGGCCTAGTAAAAGAGAAAAGATATCTGGGCTTTCAAATGTAGGTGGAGTTCCGCCTATTGAAAAATATTTAATATTTTGCATAAGGCATGCCAAATAATATAGTGCAAAATTCGGCACTCCCCAGCCCCCACTTAAGATTGGTAATGTCATATATTTAGATGCTCTCCGAGATGATTTCCCACTCCATAAAAATCGATCAGTTATAGATTGCAATTTCCTCAATTGTAGTGTGGGTATTTCCAATGGTATTGCTCGAAAATAATATAAAACTTTCGGAAGAATAGTCATTTTTAAGACATTACGTCTCCCAACCAATGATAGATGTAAACATTCAATTTTCTCTAGTTGACTTTTAACTGATACTAATATATCTGACCAGTTTGCCATAACTAACTGTTGAGGTAGCAATCTAATTTTAATGCCTAAATATTTAGCCTCTAGAGTAACCCTGCTATCATTAGTACATAATCCTGCTGAGCATATAACCTGTGTTTTTTGACTGTTAAGTTTGTACCCAGCCAGATTGCCGAATTCTATGGGTGAGCGGGAAATCCGTTACGCCCGCGGATTTTTGGGAAATCCGCAATCCGCGAATTTTGCGGATTTCCCGCAAAATCCGCAAAAAAAAATCCGCGGACGTAACGGGTTCAAAAGTTGAACCCCCACTCATGGAACTATTTTACAATGGCGCCAGCAAGCTGCCAGCGCCGTTGTAAAATAGTTACAAAGTTAGCTTGCACAGGAACCAGTAGATAAAACGAAGCAGGTGCAGCTTTATTTTATCTAAGTGCTTCCTGTGCAAGCTAACTTTGTAACTATTTTACAACGGCGCTGGCAGCTTGCTGGCGCCATTGTAAAATAGTTACAGGCAGCTCACAGCTCACTCAAGGGACCCCTGCGCCCTTCGGGGCGATTGCATAGTAACACACACATGGTCGCTCGAATTAGTTGATGCTCAAATTCAGTGACTCATTCATTAGCCCAAAAACAATCGTGAGCGTCGTCGAGGCTGGACAGGTGTGCCTGCTTCCCAAATCTACCGTGGAAAATCAGCTGTGACGCTGGATAGGCTTTGCATCCTTGACTTTCACGAGCGCAATACCCGTGCTGTCCCTGTGACCAGGAGCTTCTTTCTCTTCATCTGCTGAACTGATCTTTCTCTGACCTTTTATTCACACAAGAGGCACATACCCTACTGGGCACATTGTGTTTGCACGGGTTTCTGCAAGTTCGCACGCGTTTTGTACAATTTCGCAATTTGCGAAATTGTACAAAACCCTCGCGAACTTGCAGAAACCCGTGCGAACATAAAAAAAAAATCCGCGAGGATTCGCAGATTTTGCGGATTTTCGCAATCCGCAAATTCGCAAATCCGCAAATTCGCGGATTGCCAATCCGCAAAATCCGCTCATGCCCACGAGTCAGATTTTCTATTTCAGTTAAAGCAGATTCTGGGTCAGATGTTATTACTGCGATATCGTCAGCGTAAGCTAACACCCGTATATCACCTCCAGGCAGAACCATGGGTTGAATTTGTTGAGACGACATTAATGCCTTTAGCAGTGGTTCTATATAAATAGCGAATAGCAGAGGTGAGCAGGGGCACCCCTGTCGTGTGCCCCGCGTGATATTGACTGCCATTGACTCTTGTCATGAAATGCAGATCTTAGCCCTCGGGTGTCTATACATAATTTGTAAAGCAGATATAAGTCGTGATCCAAATCCCATTTTCACCAAGATTGCCCACAAAAATGCCCATGAAACGCTTTCTCTGCGTCTAAAAACACCAATCCAACGTCTTTATGTTCTGCAGTAGCATAGTCTAATGTTGCAATAACCCGGTGTACATGATTGATAGTACCGCGATCTGGGAGAAAGCCATGTTGTTGTTCAGAAACTAAAATTGGAACAACTTGACTCAATCGATTGGCGAGAATTTTAGAATATAATTTTGCACCCGCATTTATAAGTGAAATGGGACGATACGACCCAGGTAAATGCAGAGGTTTGTCTTTTTTACGAAATATAACTATGCTAGCATCTTCCCATGATGGTGGGGGACGACCATTTTGGGCTTCTAAAAACGTTGCAAGCATATCATTCTTGATTATGGGGAATAGCATTTGATACATTTCTAATGGAAGTTTATCAGGACCACAAGCCTTCCCCAGGGCCAGTTCTTTCAGGGAGGTCTCAAGTTCTTCAATTGTAATTGGGAGCTCTAATTGTTCCTGTTGTGCCGGATCTAATTGGGACAATTCCAGTTTATCTATATATTGGTCAAGTAAATCAGATGAAAAGTCTTCTTGGGTATAAAGATTTGTATAATACTCATAAAAAACCTGCAATATCCCCTCTGGTGACTCTATTAGAGTTCCCTGATTATTTTCTATAGAATTTATACGCTGTATAGTCTGTCTCCCACGCATTCTCTGAGCTAGACATCTACCCACATTTTCCCCATATTCATATCTTTCTGCGCGAAAAGCCTTATATTGTTGTGCTATATCCTGACTCCAGACCCCATTTATCTTAGCTTTATGCTTCGCAACTTCGTTTTGTGAAGTTTCGCTATCTCAATGTAATCTAATATCGCGCATTAAATCATGTTCTGCATTGATTAGATCTTGTATTAATTGTGTCATTATATTATTTCTTTTCTTTTGTAAACTCCAACCATAGCTACAGGTTTCACCTCGTAATCCTGCTTTGAAACAATCCCATACCATTGCATAAGATGTAGAGCCTCTATTAAGATTGTAAAATTGCTGAGCCCAATCCATTACTTGTTTCACATATATTTCATCTGATAAGAGTTTCCTATTAAAAGTGAAGGATCTTTGCGTTCGTTGGGTGTTAGATATAGGTATATCCATGACAATAGGAGCATGATCTGAAGTGATACGTGGTTTAACTAACATGCTAGATCCTTGTGCCATATGTCCAGGTATAAAAATATAGTCTATTCGCACAAATTTCTTGTGCGGCGAAGAAAAAAAAGTGTAACCAGGATCCTTCAAATGGGCCACAGGCCATCCATCAATCAACCCATGTTGAGATAAGAGTTGGCGTAGTGCCTTAAATACCTTGGGCTTCCTACCTTGATATCTAGTATATTTTGGATTCCATGTATTCAGTTCCCCATGAATATTGAAATCACCCAGTACAAATAATGGGGTGCTCCATAGGGCTAATTCTACATTTAAATATTCTATCACTGCAGTGTCATCCATATTGGATCCATATACTGTACAAATCGTAGTAACAACATTACCGATGACACATTCCGCGATTGCCCAGCATCCTAAGCTATCTACTTTAATTTTCCCCGTTGTGTTTACAGTACGTCGTCCCAAAATAGCCACCCTTCTATTCGTAGTAGATTGTTGTGAGGCAGCCAACACTATAAATCCAAGATCGTTCAATACTTGTCTTTTCGCCCATGGTATGTGCATCTCTTGAATACATATTATATCTGGTTGTATCAAGCGAATTTCATGCATCACACGCTTACGCTTTTGCACATTATTGAGACCACATACATTAAATGAACACATTCGAAAATTAGAGCTCGCCATAGCAAATATATAAATTCATTGCAAAAGTTACATTATGCCATTGTACCATTCCATCAACAAAGAAAGGACTATTCGTTTCAACATAATATTCTATGACTTTGACTGAATTCTTTTTCCCCCTTTTCGCCCCCAGCACACCCCCCGTGATCATCCCACCCCACCCAAACCCCAACACTGCATCCCCCCCCATGACCCATCCCCAACATTAAGGCAAAGGGGCCTATTGCCCCGGTGATGTATGTGAGAGCACCACAGATGTTTGGGCGTGTCCAAAACTCTAAGCATTAGAAAAGAATGAGTTATGCCACACAATACATCTAATATCTAATACTCAAATCTTACTCCTCATTCTAATGTATTCAAATATGCTTTTGCTAGAGCTTCGGCGGTAAAAAATCTATTTTGACCCTTATATACAATCTTTAATGTGGATGGTTGGAGCAAAAAAGCTTGTGCGCCCTTTTTTTGAAATGGTTCGATCATTTGGCGCATTCTCCAGCGGTTTTCTACAGTAGAATGGCAATAATCAGGGCATACGAAAAACTCTATACCCTTCCCAGAGCGCTTCTTATCAAGATCATACCATTTTTTTGTCTTGCCAAGAAGTTATTCAAGGATATCAAAATGGCTCGAGGGTATTGCCGTGTTTGGGTGTTCCGTGTCGTTTGTTTGCGAAAAGGAAAGCAATGCGCCCTCTGAATCTCCTGAGACCATTGCCAGTCTTTGACATCAGGAAGAGCTTCTTCAAAAAGTTCCACAACAAACTGTCGTACATCTTGTCCCTCGCTTCCTTCTGGAACACCCAAAATTCGCAGATTATTGCAACGGAGTCTATTCTCCAAGTCAACCAGTTTAGAATTCACATCTTCTTTCTGCCCCTTGGAGTCATCAAGACTAGTTTTAATGTGTGTTACTTGGTCCTCTAATGAGGATATACGTCCTTCCGCCTCTGCCATTCTATCTGTAAAATCATTACATGACTTGGCTAAGCGTCGCACCGTGTTCTGAGGTTTTTTACACGCTTTGTGAGTTTTTAAGTGCTCGGCTTTTGCCTCTAGCCGTTGTTCTGAGATGGCTTTCAGTATAATATCTATTGGTGTTTGATTAGGAAATCCGGGACTAGAGCTGGTTTGTTGAGTAGAGTCTGCTAGATCCTGATCCTGATCTAGATCTTGATCTATTATAGTTGGGTCACCTTCTGAAGTTTCCTCGCTCCAAGATCTAGTTGCCCGCATAGCGCCTGTATCACTGACAAGTGTTTCCTTGCTTGTATTTTCCTTACTCGTATTTTCAATCCCCTCCTCTAATTCCTCTTCCAGGTCAGACCCCTCGGAATGTTCTGAAAGTGAATAAAATTCACTATCTTTGCTACCGATGGGGTCGCCATCGCATTCTACCCCTTCAGCTCGGGATGGGTCCAGTTCAGCATCCCCTTCATCCTTCCTCTCATCGTTAGCATTGAGAGCAGCAGCATTTTGTGTTTCTGGCAATGCGAGGGGATCAAATGAAGAGGCATATATGGATGGAGTAGTTGTAGAGGTTGTCGGAGAGGCTACCAACTGTTCGAGTGCCACTACCAGAGTATCATCTTGATCGTTATCCAGAGGTAAACCGCCCAAGTCATTAATAGCCGTAACCTTTTCAGTTCCACCGCCATCATTCTGAGGCTTGGTGATTGTTATTGTTGTTGCTTTTACTTTGGAGTTAAACATTTGTGGAATGTTTGGAGTGCCCAGTTGGCTGTTATCTGGGTCGTTATTACTAATATCTTGCTTTGATTTTGCCGCAAGTGCAGCTCGAGTTCCAATCGGATTATCACCGCTAGGTCTGGTTTTACCACCACGCGCAGTTTTTGGAGGCATATTGCAAAAGAATCCTTATACTATACAGTTTATATAAGTAATTGCAAAAGACCGTCTTTCAGCTAGTAAGCTCTGCCGATTATGCCGTTTATCAAGTCTCTTTAAGCTTGAAAGCCTCTTTTAAATCCTTATAAACCCTTCAAAGTCCGTTTTTTTAATAGGAAAGGAGATAACATAACAGCGTTTTTCACCACTAAACTTAGTTCTGCTTTAGTTCTGCTTCAGGGTTAAAGAAAAATCTTACATTCGACAGCATTCAACGTTTCTCCGGTTTCTCCGGTATCTGCTCCGTGGTGGCTTCGTTCGGCTCTCAGCTATCGGCTCTTGACGTGCTGAGGCGCCTCTCTGTGCACCAGAATCAGCGTTCGATTTGTTCCAGGTGCTGCTGCAGTACCACGCTGCATCCACGTCCGTTCAGCATAGCGGGCGCTTCCCACTCAGGCAGAGGATCGTAGCCCCTGAACTAGAGCACTCCAAGAAAGCTCCAAGAAAGCTCCAAAAAAGCTCCCCTACGCCGCTCCGAATATCGCCAAATATCGCCAAAGCAGCAACAGAGCGCCAGCGGGCTGGAAGCGCGGTCTGGCGGTAGCAGAAATCACCGCCAAAGCTCAGGTACAGCTTCTAGTTGGAACGCCCAAACGGAGCTCTCACAAACACGCCTGACGTGCAGGCGCCATCTTGCCTCCCAGTATATATAACATTTTTAGTGTGTAGCACTGTGCATAAATTCTTCTAGATTGCAGTGGAAATAGTACATTTCACCCCTTTAGTGTCCATTACCTTTCCCAAATTGGCTAGATTGAAGTGGACATAGTAAATGTTACCCTTTTAGTATCCAGCACCTTCCCCAAATTGGTTTAGATTGGAGTGCGAATGCTAAATGTCACTCCTTTAGTGCCCAGCACCTTTCCCAAATTGGTATAGATTGGAGTTTGAATAGTAAATTCTACCTCTTTAGTGTCCACACCTTTCCCAAACTTGGTTAAATTTGAGTGGCAAAAGTTAATGTCACCCTTTTACTGCCCAACAGCTTCTCCAAATTGGTATCGATTGTAGTGGGAATAGTATATGTCACCCCTTTAGTGCTCAATACATTCCCCAAATTGGTATAGATAGGAATGGGAATAGTTAATGGCACCCCCCGTACTGTCCAACACCTGCCACAAATTGGTTTAGATTGGAATGGGAATAGTACATGTCGCACTTTCAGTTTCAAATACCTTCTCCAAATCAGTTTAGATTGGAGTGGGAATAGTAAATGTCACCCCTTTAGTGTCCAACCCTTTCTTAAAAATGGTTTAAGTTAGAGTGTGATGATTTAATTTTATGTTTGTGTGCAATCCTTTGTTTAATTGTATTTGTAGGTAGTAGAAATAGGTTATGTAATTTAATTATTATTGTTGGTGTTTAGAAATATAATAATAAAAGTTGAAAGCTTATGATGAATATTATTAATGACTTTTTTAATAGAATAAAGAGATTTAACACATTTTTCTAATTGTATTTATGTTTTTCTAGTTCATATAATGTTTATTTTAACATATATATTTCAACTTAAAAATAAACTTTTATATATGGATAAATAAAAAATATTTCAATATATTTTTATAATGACAAAAATGAAAATCATATTTAAATAGGACTGTATGTTGTACATTTTCCACTTTTTATATTGTTTAACATTTTTCAATATTTCTTAAATGTTTTATACATATTCCAACATCATTTTAACATAAGTTTTTTCAGTATGTACTAAATAATTGTATATATTTTATACTATTTTTTCATTTACACGTTACATTCTTTTTTACATTTCTTTGCAACACTCTTTGACATACTTTATATGTTTAGTGATTTTTTATACTTTTAATACATTTATTCAACGTTTTTTAATTATTTACCATTCATATCTTTGGGGGAGATTTTTTTACATTTTTTTTGTTTTATTTCGCACCCATTCTTTTTATTGTTACCTTCTATTTTGTAGTCTATTTGTGTCATTTGTAGTCTATGTTCCAGGATTCGGGTCGCATTAAGGTGCTGCTTTAATCTGAACGGTTAAGCCCTTTTAAAAGGTTTTTTTAATGGGTTTTTAGAGTATGGGGAATGTATGGGGGAAATCTTGATGTTAGCTACAGTATTGTTTGTGGAGTTTTGGGACCATTTTGTTGTATTAATAGTAGTGTTTTTCACTAAGTGTTTAGTTTTGTGATTTTGTACACTGTTTTAGTAATGTATTATTATGTTATGTTATATTGTGCTACGTTATTTATTTTATGATGAGTAAGTGTATTTGTAAGTATATGTATTTTTAGGAATGTAACGTGTTTTTTCTTCTTTACATTACAGGTTTTCGTGTACAAGCATGTCCTATGGACACTGGATTCACCACCATTTTTTCTGTTTTCCAGGAGAGTTAAAAGGGAACTTTTTCAGGTTTTAACGGCTTTTAAGTATCTAGGTTTTTATGGTCCCAGATACTTTGGATTGCTTCGAGGGATCTTTTGCTTGGTGGGGGTTAACCTTTTTCTTGTAAATAATGTATGTATTATTTATTATATCAATCTTATTTACCATTAGAGTTTTATTTAATGTTTATACTGATGTAATACAAAATGATGTTTATCATTTGTATAAAAAAAATGATTTGTGATGTTGGTTTCGATTTTATGACAGTTGTTTGGGACTTTTGAAGGTTACTTTTTATTTTATAATATGCTTTCGGCTATTATTTCTCAGACATCTACTCCTTTGTTGTTTATGAAGAGTTTGACTTTAAATTGTAGCATTTCATAAAATTATTTTAATTTGATTGCTAAGTTTAGGTGCAATTTGAGTAACAAATTGTTCCATTCATAGTTGTTGGCAGCTTTACTCTTTTTGTGATGCTTTTATCAATTTATAGAGTGTAGTTTGGGATCCTTCTAGTGTGGATAGGAAGACATTGTGCCATCCTTCTACTGCGCTGTTTGTATTGTCTTCCCGTGGCAATATGCTGTCGTAGACATTCCACCATGGAATGTGGAATTTGGTTTGCATCTGTGTCCGGAGCAATGCAGCCGACCGACCCCAGTGTCTTCAAAAGAATCCATTTGGGGGCTTAGTCTGTCTCTGTTTGTTTGGCAGAAAGGGCTTTATATTAGTAAAATGTAGTGGTTAGCTTCTTATGTGCCATGAACATAGGCTAATACTATATTTTTTTGTATTCCAAAGGCAAAGTGGCTGTCTTTAGCATTACTGCAGATTGTTGGAGATGTCTTGTTATGTTTGATTGCAATGGTAGTAACAGCCTTGTATGGATGTGGGGGGGTCATTTTTAAAATGGTTAGAACCATGCCTTGTTCAAAGTCTATGATTATGCTTTGTGGGTAGTGGTTATTTGTTTTATGTTTTTTAAGAGTTTGCAGTAAGTGTTTTTTTGTATATTTGGTAGTAGGGTGTATATTAAAGGGATACTGGTGTCTTGATATTCACGGTGCATGGTATATATCTGAGTAAATCGTATGGAACAGATTCTGAAGGTCCCATCTATCAACCAGGTTTGACAATGGCTTAGTTTTAGTATGTTATCTGCTGTAGAAAATATTAGTATTTGTTTTTCATTGTTTAGGTTGTCATATAAAAGGAAAGATACCTCATTATGCGTTATTTTTAAATGTTCATGTATTCCTATGTCTTGGCATCTTTTAGGTTCAGGAGGCGTATCGCTGGTGGCTTTTTTAGTTAATGCAATTAAATGTTTTAACGAGGGTAAGGTGATAGTTGACCTGTGATATGTTCAGGGACTTTAGATAGTATATCTTTTAGGATATTGGTTGTGGGCTTCTGGGAACTAATGCTTTTCTCTCTTATATCCTGCAAAAGATCCCTTCCTTGTATTTCTGTCACCTTTGGCGGTGGTTGTGCTCTTCTACATTAATTGCAACTTCATCTTTTGTGGTGATCCTCCTATAGCATACATTAGAATAATACTTGGTACATTTCCAATTCACATTTTCTGTTGATGCACCTTCTTGGTTGTAGGTGTAGCCTATGTGACTTAGGAGCTTATTATTAGTATGGTGGTCATAGGACACATCCAATGTCAAAATGTGGGTCCTTTTTCTAATCTTGCTTGTAAACTTTGACTTTGCTCACATTGAGTAGCATAAAAACAGTATTATATTATTGTAACAAATAGTACCAACTGCACAAAATTGTACCTTTTTATAAGAAACACTGTGACCATATCAGGCCGGCCTGGCTCTGTTGCCCTAATTCTACCATTGTTGTGCTGGACTTTCCAGCTCTGGGCAGGGTGTTCGAGGAACCTGAGGTTCTGTGGCGCAGTAGACAGTGCCTTTGTGCTACAATACTGCTCTGAGTCCAGTGCATGTTTCCAGAGCCCCTCTGTTTGTAGGGTTGCTCTCTTAGCAGATTTCGGGACTAGCTGAGGGCCTGACTTTATGGCGGCCCCAAACTACTAGACCTTAAGAACATGGACATGTAAGAAAGAAATGGGCCACATTGACTTGCAGAGTCAGATGGTCTACAGTCCTATACAAAGACTGCCCAAAGGGAGCCCATTTTAAAAAAATGTGCTCAGGCATCCGCTGGATTAGTAGTGTGGATTTTTAGGCAAATTTGTTTATGTGCCTCTATTGACCTTTCAACTAGCTTCTTTCCTTGCCTCTACAATCTTTTCTACTTCAACGGAAGATCAGCTTCACCAAAACCTCCTCAGTGAACAACATTTGTGTACATCACAGTGGGAAAAGACAGTGCTACTGGACTGGGGCTGCACTGCAGCAAAAAGGGCACATCAGTGCTGATTGAATCTAGTTGAGGAGGAATTTTTTTTAAACTGTTTTTTGGTCTGACTTTGATACGCTGCTAAAAAACGGGGAACTTTAGTAAAAATTGGTGTGCAACTAAAAAAGGGGGAATTTGAGTAAAATGAAGTCGTATTTTTGCACGAGCACTTTCGATAGAGTCACCAGTAAGGTTGGCGCTCTAGTGTTTTACCTGGACCACTGGCACAAAATACGGCTGGGGTGCAGGCGTGCGCCGCACCAGAGGTGCATCAAGGCAAAGCCCTTCTGGACCTGTTCACGCCCGAATGGGACAAGGGGCCAGAAAACCTGCCCAAATTTCCAAAACTAAGATACAATACTTCTCACAAAAACGACTCACACTTAGGCCCTTGCCTACAGCTCACACATAACCCATCCTAAATTTAGAAAGTGGAGAACAGTAATGTCTGACTGGCAGTTTTTTGCTACACACAACTAAGGAAGACAGGTCGGATTACTCCCCGATAAAAAGCTGGAATCTGTGTTTGATTGATTGCAGATCTCTTCCATGCCACCAACTTGAGTTATTAACTATGATTGAGGAAGAGAAACCAGATGCCATATTCCCCATGGAAACATTTCTAAACAATAGCTCCACACTGTACATCAACCAAGCACTCCCTGCAGGCTATTGCATATGCATGAAAGATGGTAAAAATAAATTAGGTGGTGGTTTTCCTTTTATATTAAAACACTCATACAGTTGTGTGTGTAATCCCCCTACTCATCCTTGCCTGTGAGAACCTCTCTTTCAACATAAACCTGTTACCTGCAAGCTCCTTTTTAGGGGTACTGACTTACAGATCCCCGGGAGCTTGCTCTAAGTTAGCTGAGATTCTTCCGGAACTGATTACTAGCCTAGCTATTAGAAAAGCAAATCTAACCCTTTTTGAACATTTTAATATTCATTTTGACGAGACCAACAACCCTGTTTCTGCAGTCATATTACATGACCTTGGGTCCTTTCAATTACCTCAAAGAGTAGAAGGCCACACCCATGACAGAAGGCACCTCCTCTGTCCTTTGTAGCACAACTCCAACATTAAGGTTAAGAAACCATGCCCTATGATGTGTGGAAAGCAACTTTATTGATTCCCTTTATGTTAGATGGTAACCCACCAACTACTGCCACTAAGCCAGTATTTAGAATTAACCGTAGATGGTCAAAACTTAAGAAAGAGAAATGGACCACTTCATAAGCCTCAGCTAAACCAATTATAGGTGACAACCCCACGCCTGTCAATAATAAATTTGAAGATTGGATTAAACAATCTTCTGATGAAATCATTCCAGTCACCTCAATCAAAAGATGTCAAAAAGATAAATCTGCACCACGGTTTACCTCTCACCTTTTATCCTTAAAAACAGAATGCAAAAAACTATAAAGGTAATGGAGGAAAAACTATAAGGATCACCAGAAACCCTCCTATCGGCTTGCAATTAGGAGCCACGACTTAAAATAAAAAGGCTCAATCCTCTTAATATGAAGCCAAAATTAATAAGGCAGCCACGTCAAAGGAACTGTTCCAAATCATCAAATCCCTTATCATACCAAGGTCAGGAAACAACCTCCCAGTTACTACAGTAGCATGTTGCTATGAACTTGCTATGAACTTGCAAACATTTTTCAGAATTTTTTTTCTGGCATATACTGCACACTATACAGACTAAAAATGCCATTGATCTCCCCTCACAGAATAACCAGTCTAGCACTCCCTTGATTTGCTTATCACACTTCCCCCTCATTTCTAGTGAGGTATTCCCAGAACTACACAGCAAGGTGAAATCGGGATCTCTCTGGTCCCAGCACAACGCCACATCCTTCTTCAAGGAGCCCAAGTTATCTTTCCTACACCGTTGGACCTCCTCAGTCTCTCTCCCATGACTAGACTTCCATTTAAAAACATGCAGTGGTCAAACCTCTGCTAAAAATAGTTATCTGGACCCATTCATTCCCGGGATTTACAGGCCAATCTCACTGCTTTCAGCCATAGAGGTTTTGGAAAAACATGTTAATCAAAGTCTGTCCCTATTTCTTGAAAAAAACTCTCCTTGTCCCCACACAAATGGGATTCCGCCCACAACAAAGGGGCTAATTATGATGTTGGTCAGAAAGGCTCTGAACGACATGCAGTTTTTCCTAACCCGTGTCGGAACCCATGTTTCTGACCAACTCGGAAACCTTTCCAACCGACCTATTACAATGGAAGGTAACCATTTGGTCTTTCCAACTCAGTTCTGACAGGCTTTTGGAGAAACCGAGTCGGTTGGAGCTGACTTCGTCAGCTCTAAGGACCGCGTTTCCGACCGAACGATTACGATGTCGGATTCTGACAGCCTTTCCGACTTGGTTTGTCTGACATGAAATGGCTGTCGGAAACTGACTTTGGGGATCTGTAGCAGGCCCTCTTTCACCCAGAAGCCTCCAGTTGGGACCTGTGGGTCCCCTCTTTCCAACCTTAAATGGTGTGACAGGCACCATGGGGTGCCCGCCACAGTGTGCAAGGTTTTCCGCGACCACCCCTTTTTTCAATAGTAGCCTGTGTTTTCAGTCAGAACACAGGCTCCTATTGAAGTCAATGGGAGTCCGCCTGAAAGGTGGTCGGAACCATGCAATCAGTCGGTCGGACCCCCTGAATCCGAGTCTGTCAGAAACGGTTCCGACAAGGAGTCGGTCAGAATGCTTTCTGACTGACATCGTAATGAGCCCCATAGTTCGGAAACCGCTCTCCTAACAGTCACAGAGGAGCTAAAAATGCAGCTAGACCAGAGAGGAGCTGCTGCTATTATCCTCATTGGCTTGAGCACAGCGTTTAATACTGTTGACCATGAAATACTTATACAAAGAATGAATGAAGCTGGAATAAAGAATGTCAATCTTAGTTGGCTCACGTCCTTTTTAAAGGTCAGGTAATTTCAAAACTGCGAAAACTCATGCTACTCTGATGTTTTTTCCCTGATGAGCGGGGTACCGCAGGGCTCTGCCCTCAGCCCCACACTTTTTAACCTATACATGCACCCGCTAGTGGACACTGTTCAAGAATTCAGGTTGTCGATCATTTCAAATGCCAATGAAACACAACTGATTGTCTCTCTTACTCCTGGGAAAGAATCACATTACAAACAGATTTCTTTCTACCTAGAAAAGGTTGCTAAGTGGACGGCAAACTGGTGTCTCAAACTTAATGGGGAAAAGACAGAGCTGATGATTCTGGGGAATGGACCAGACCCTCAAACATCTCTAGAATGGCTGGGGTGCTTGGGCAATCCACCTAACCCTTCCCCACAGTGCTTAATTTGTAAAATATGAAGTGCAGGTGCTCACATTTTTAAAAGGCCACACCCACTTCCCCGGCTCCACCCATAACCTCAAGTGTCTTCACCCACTTCCTTTATTGGTCCTACCCACATCCACAAGCCCAAACACATTAGAGCTACCTCCTCATGTCTTGAGTTTCGCAAGAAGCTGAAGACCTAGGGCCAGATGTAGGTAAGTATATTTTACCGACTCATAAATACCGAATGTTACCGATTCGGTATTTATGAATCGGTAAAATTGAAGGAGGGAGATTTAGGTAAATTCGGTAATTGAATTACCGAATCTGTAAAAATCGGTATTTACCGAATCGGTAAATACAGATTCGGTAATGCCCATTGATTCCTATGGGCCTTGAAGCCCATAGGAATCAATGGACATTACCGAATCGGTATTTACCGATTCAGTAAATACCGAATCCTACAAGGGTGCAGGGGGTGTCACTTTATACACCCTCTAGCACCCCAAATACAGTCATGTGTGTCTTGTGGCACACAGACATGCCCTAAGGGCATGTCTGTCTGTCACATGGCTTAGGTGTGCATGCACAAATGCGCATGCACACCTGGATTCGGTATTTTACCACCTAATTGGATTGGGTGGTAAAATACCGAATCTGTAAGGCCTTTGGGACTCAGAAGAGTCCCACCTACATCTGGCAGTTAACGAATCGGTAAAAATACCGAATCAGTATTTTACTGATTCTGTAAATTTACTGATTCGGTAAATTTACTGAATCGGTAAAATAGGGCCCCTACATCACAAATACCCATTTACCGGTCGGTAAATGGCCACCTACATCTGGCCCCTAGTTCTTCACATAAGCATATCGAAGAACTTACACGTACACACTTGCCCAAGGGCCTGGATACCCTCTTGGGTGATTAGTGTGCTATACGAATCAATACAACATAACATATTTTACCATTTGAGAAGCCTATAGCAACAACTTAAAAGTGAACTCAAATTAGAAAATGTGTGTATATCTCAAAATGTACCACTATGTGATCTATATTTTGCAATTGGTGGGGAGACATTTAACTGATGGGTGGAAATTGTCAATGAACTCAAATTGATATGTTATGTACAGTATACTGGATAGATTCTTTGTAAGACAATTGATTATCAACCATACATTCCAACCACACCTTTTCTTTAACGTTTTCTATACCCTGTCCACATAGAAACAAGTAACCACACTGATTAGAAGTGTAAATCATAATGAGAACCACGGGTACTGGACCTTAATCTGGCTCTTAGTCTCCCTCTTTTTTATTCATGATTAAAGCACCTATTAATACAGCAGCAGGGTAGGAAACTGAAATCCAAGTATGGAGTCTATATGTAAGTACTAAGGACCTTGAGCATCTCTAAAGATCATTATAAATCCCCTTTTTATAATCAAGAGAGGCCTATTTTTATGGTCACAGTAGGCAGTGCGTAGACACCTACAGGTATTTGTGCTCTCAACAAGTTCATTTAACATAACATCTTCACAGTATGGGACCCCTCACTCTGCTCCAGCAACATATGTTCATAACTTGTTCCAATCATGGCCAAGTCCCTCAACTTTCAATAAACTCAAAACGTTACTTTTTCACCTGAAAATACTGTGCCATGTTCTTTTACTATTAGTCATCAGTCTGGGGTGACAGTAGTGAGCACCTGCACCCAACCCTTGATATTTACCAGTAAATCCGTGCATCTTGCTGCTTCAAAGCTTAACATAACATGTGGCACTGAATAAAAGACGTTTATTGCTACCCAACTCAATGGTGCTCATTTTTTCGACCTCAGAAGGATGAAAGGCTGAGTGGATCCACCCAGATTTGAACCTATGACCATGAGATCAAACACAGGACCCTACAGTGGAGTCGACTTATTAGTGCACCAAGCCACCAGACCACGCTACATGTAGGCCACCTTGAATGAGTTCAGAACACAGATGTATGTCCTCTATGTGGCTTACAAAAATGTTTACTCTGTGACAGGAGCAAGGAGAAACCCCATTGGCTCCTAACGCATTGCAGAGCCATGCTCAAAGCCTTGACCATAGTGCAGAAAGCACGCAACCGCCTGATTGTATGTCGAAGAAACATCATTGGCGCAGCTCTTGCAGATATCTGAGATCTGACTGATGTTTCTCCTTCAGATTCAGAAATAAGTAACCTACCACCCCCCTTGGCAGTAAAGCTTGTCCGTCGCTGCGGCAGAAGCTTGGCGTTCATTGCCTGTCTCATTTTGCAAGTAATCGTCTTTTACCGGTTTTAGCAAGGCTCTGAAAACCTTCCTCTTCAATCAGTAGCCCATCCTCGCAATAAGCTCTCCACTTTAGTGCCTAGAAGCCAATGTCCGTGAACATGACTGACAGACTGACTGAGCTAGACTGCTCAAAAGTCAGGGAACGTTGCTGTAGGTTTTAGATCTTAGTAAACATGACAATCACATATCTTTTGAAACCCAGAGAGGATTCATACCGGACTCAGGCACCGAGTTATTTTCAGTGCTGGAAAGACGTGGAAACTGAGGAAGACAAGGCAGTGCAGCCTGCATGGCTGGTCTCCCTCTCCCACCCCCCTTCCCCCACACACACACGCCGGTGATCTTACAACTAGACCAGTATCTTACTCACACTACCAAAAATAAAAATACTGCGTTCAAATTTTTTTTTTGCACGGTATTGGAATGACTAGTAGTTAGTTGGCTTAGCCGCTTAGTTAGCTTTGCTCACTCAGTAGTTTACTAAAGAACTCCCTCACTGTTTCTTTTATTTAACTTCAATCCTTACCTTACTTGTGGTGGGCGGTCCGGCTCAGTGTATAACTGTGGTTTTTACGATTAGGCGGCCTGGTGCACCGTTTGCTACCCAATACTACCAGAACCACCAGACAGTACTGCACATCGATGCCTGGCTGCCTGCCTGCCCTGCACACAGGCTGCCCTGCCCTGCCCTCAGTGCACTGCCGTCGGGCTCAGCCTCAAAGTCATCGTCTGTGGGGGGCAGTTCTGGCATGCGGATGATTCAACTTAGCAGTGCCGGGCCCCGGGGGAAGCACAGTCGCAGACTAGTCTTCCCCCTGGGTCATTCGCGTGGGATAGGACAGGCAGGGGAAGGGGAGGAGTTAGGGGGTGGGTATATAGGCGCAGGGGAGGAAGGGAACTTCCTCTTCCTGCGCCTGGCACCATCGGGAGGGAGAAAAGAAAGGGATAGTGTGAGAAGGTCAGGGTCAGTGTTAGAGTAGGCCGGGGGTGATTTTTACGAGTTGCTTACGTCGCGTGGCAGTCCGACGGCAGCAGGTCCAGTTTCCCACGCCGGTCGCGTGAGAATCGGCAATGTCGGGAGTTTCGTCCGAAGAAGTGCGGGCGGCCCTGTTGCTGCTGGCGCGCGCCGGGAGAGAAGATCTCCTGCAGCCAGGTGTGTTGGGTCAGTCTTGGGTCGGGTGCTCCAGGACCCCACGCGCGGCCTCAGCGAGGGTCGCGGCGGCGGTTATTGCATGCCAGGAGGACGATTTTGCGGGGCAGGGTCCGGCGACTAGGCGTGGGGGGGCGGAGCACTGAGGGACTCAGCGCGGGGCGGGAAACGAAAGAGCCTGCCCCGCGAGTCTTCCCTTCGCTCCAGTTTGTGCCAGGGGCATCAGGGAATGTGGGGGGGAGTGGAGTACCAACAGGAGCATCAGGCTACTGCCCTGGTGCATGCTGAGGTGGGGGAGGGGGCAGGGCCGGGCACACGGTTGTCTGCTGTTGCTCTGGGCCTCCCTGGGGGTGAAGGAGCAGTTCAAACGTTGGAGGAAGGGGATCAAGTAGAGGACCTGTCCCTGGGGTTGGGCAAGGCTGAGGGTGCAGAGCCAAAGGTTGTGGGGCAATGGGATGATGCCCCTATCGACTTGTCCACGAGTTCCAGGGCGCCCACCCCTGCCCCTGCTGAGCGGGAGTCGGCCGGGAGGCAGGTAGAGGAGGGGGTGTTCCAGGGGCCTGGTTTCCTGTGTGTTGGGGGGGGGGGGTGGCCCGGGTCCTGTCCTGGGTTTTTTTTTTCCCGTCCGGGGAGGGTTTCATGGGCTACTGTCCGCCCCCACCCCCTCAGATTTGGGGCGCCATGTCCTGGGAAGACAGGAACAGGGAGCAGAGGCTCCTGGAGCAAATCCGGGAGGTCCGGTGGGCTGAGGAGACCAGGGCCAGAGTGGGAGCAGTGTGGGGTTCCGAGATTGAGGGGCCTCCTACCCCGACCTCTGAGGAGGAACGGGAGGCCGAGTTAGAGGAGGCACAGAGGCGTGTCAAGGCCAAGAAGGCAGTGGAGGGGTCCCCTAGGAGAGTTATGGCTGGTGTAGGGATGGCCAGGACGGCTTTGAGGCCCGATGGTGCAGAAGCAGCAGGGCAGTCTGCTCCTCCGAGGGCTCGGGCTCCGGCGGCGCGTGTGGAGACTGGCATGCGTGCGCATGGGGGTGTACAGAAAGGTGTCAAGAGAGCTGTGAAAGAGGTGGAGAGTGCGCAGGTGGATCTAGAACCGGCGCTTGAATTGGATTACGGAGTGGAGAGTGATGAGCTTGAAGAAGGGGAGGTGCGGGATGACGCTGAAGGCTTAGGGGGTGCTGCGGACAACGGCGACATTGGTGTTTTGCTGGCCCCGACGGTGACGAAGACCAAGGCCGGGACGGCGGCGGCCCAGGTGGCGATGCCCAGAGGAAGGCCCAGGGACAGGACCTCGGCACTCACAGGTGAGGGATCCTGGTGGGCTGCTTGGGATGACGGTCAACGGGGGGGGAGGGACGTAAGAGAACTTGCAGGTCAGTGGGAGTGGGCGATGGTTTGGTGCGGGAGGTGAAGAAGCCATCGGGCGGTCCACCTGAGGATGGTGAGAAGGTGGACGGTAAGTCGGTGACATTGGGGGTGCAGACGGACAAAGGGGAGGGTAAAGAGGAGAAAGGAGTGAAGGTGCCGAAGAAGCTACCGTATATGGGTTTGGCAATGCCATTGGGCTCGCATCTATCAGAGAAACTCAGGGCACGGATCTGGAGGCATGAATTTGTGGATGTCTTTAAGCTCCTGCATAGGAAGGTGCAGGCTAAGGAGGGTTCCAAAGAGGAGGAGTGGGAGCTGACGAGGCGCCCTAGGGTGCCAGTCACGATGGAGAGCTGGACGTCAGCATTCTTGATTTATGCCAGTATTTACTGCGAAAAGTATTTGGACAGGGCGATTGCGCTTTTCAAATATATGGACATCATTTGCAAAGCTCAGATGCAGGGGGTTTTGCCTGGCTGAGCTATGATGAGGAGTTTAGAGCCAGGGTCAGTGCGAATCCCGAGAAGAGTTGGGGGGAAGTGGATCAAGAACTTTGGGTGCAGTGGATGGCGTCCACGTACTCCACTGCATCCACACACTCGGCCAGCGGCTTGCCGGTTGTGTTTTGGTCCTTTCCGCCGCGTCCCGCCCAAAGCGGGGCGGGTGGAGGTACAGTGCCCAACACCATCGTCTCGGGTCAACAGTCCAAGCCAGGGAGATATTCCACGGGGGCCTGTTGGAGCTACAATAGGGGGTATTAATCCAGGTATCCCTGTAAGTTCAAGTGCTCGAAATGCGGCAGGAAACATGCCCTTACTCAGTGCCTCACCCTTGCTACTGCCTCTGAACAGTGGAGGAACGCCAAAGGGCGGGGCCACCCTGTACAGAAGGGCGCCTACACCGGTTAGGGTGGAGGCGATGGCCCCGTGGCTCTCGTACTACGCGGATCAGGAGGCGGCGGCGCGGCTTTTCTGGGGTTTCACAGAGGGTTTTAGAGTGGGCTACCAAGGTCCTAGGGAGCGCCGTTGGGCCGACAATTTGAGATCTGCTAACGAATTGCCGAGTGTGGTGTCTGCAAAATTGAGGAAGGAGGTTGAGGAAGAAAGGGTGGCTGGCCCGTTTACTGACTGGCCTTTGGATCATCTGATCATCTCTCCCTTTGGGGTGGTGCCGAAGAAAGAAGAGGGTGAGTTCAGAATGATACTTCACCTGTTATGGCCGGAGGGTCAGTCTGTGAATGACTTTATTGCAGAGGAGGATTCTAGAGTGTTATATACGTCGGTGGACGACTCGATCCGTCTGGTGAGGGTGTGTGGAGCGGGGGCCGAATTGGCAAAATGCGACATCAAGTCGGCCTTCCGTTTACTGCCTATTCACCCGGCGGATTTTTTGCTCTTAGGAATGCAGTTTGGGGGGCCATCTTTGTGGACAAGGTTTTGCCCATGGGGTGCGCCATCTCCTGCGCTCTTTTCAAGCTATTCAGCACTTTCCTGCAGTGGGTCATGGTGCGAGTCAGTGGGTGCCGTGAGGTCACTCACTACTTGGATGATTTCCTCTTCCTGGGGAGGGCAGATTCCGGGGATTGTGGCAGGGCCCTGTCGCGATTCCAGGAGATGGCCCTTCAGTTTGGAGTGCCTCTGGCACCGGAGAAGACGGCTGGTCCCAGCTGTTGCCTCACGTTCCTGGGGATTGAGCTGGACTCGGTGCAGTGGCTGGCGCGCCTCCCTGCGGCCAAAGTGGTGGAGATACTGGCATGTCTGGACTGGGCTGTTGGGGATAAGTGGATTCCTTTGCGAGCGGTTCAGAGACTTCTGGGTTTCCTTAACTTTGCGTGTAGGGTGGTGCGTGCAGGGCGGACGTTCTGTAGGCGGCTCGGCATGGCCATGTCGGGGGCAGTGCTTCCACATCACAGAGTCAGGATTTCCATGGGGGTGAGGACAGATTTGAGGACCTGGATTACATTCCTGCAAGACTTTAACGGTGTGTCCCTGGACTTTGATGAGGAGAGGGCGGTCTGGCAATGCCAAATTTACTCTGATGCGGCTGGGTCAGCGGGGTTTGGTGTTTTCTGGGACGGCAGGTGGTGTGCGGAGAGCTGGCCGGCCTCCTGGCTCAAACAAGGGAGGAGCATTGATTTCTTGAAATTCTTTCCTTTGCTGGTGGCACTGGAAGTGTGGGGGGAGGAATTTCGAAACAGGTCGGTGCTCTTCCATGTGGACAACATGACGGTGGTGGAGCTGGTGAATCATCAGAGGGCAAGGGACCTGAGAGTGCTGCGGCTGTTGCGGAGGTTCATGCGGGCCTGTTTGCGGTTGAATGTGGTGTTTCGAGCAAAGCATGTCCCTGGGGCGAATAATGACATTGCGGATGCTTTGTCTCGTTCGCAGTCGCAGCGGTTTTGACACCTGGCACCGGGAGCGGATACTTGCAAGACCGAGCTGCCGGCCGGCATCTGGGCCTTGGGGGAGTGAGGATGATTGACCTGGTGGAGGGTTCTGTAGCAGACACCACGAGACGGACGTATCGTTTGGCCTGGTCTGAATTTAGTGCTTCCATGTGTTGGAATCCGGATTGCGTCATGGGGTTGAGTCTGAGGTTGAACAAGGGCTGAGACGGTTTGTGCTGGACTGCATTGATAGGGGTTTGACTGCGGCCACGATCTCTTGCAAATTGGCAGGGATATCCTTTTACTGTGCTTTGTTTCTGGGTTTTGACCCGACTAAGGATGTGATCGTGAGCAGGATGTTGCGGGGTTGGGGCAGGGAATGCAGGAGTGGGGTGGGGGTTACTTTTGAGTTGTTGGTCCGGCTGGTTGGGGTGTTGCCGAAATGTTGTTACGACCTGGTGGAGGTTGGCCTTTTTCGATTATGCATGGTGTGGATGTTTTTCGGGGCTTTCAGGGTGTCTGAGTTGCTGGGTACAAGGAGTATGGCTTGTAGGTTGTTCGAGGAGATTCGAGTGGATGGTGGTCGTTTCGGTATTTGGTTGCAGTGCTCGAAGTCTGATCAGTTGGGCAGGGGTAAGTGGGTGTAGCTGAATGCGACAGAGTGTGGGGGAGAATGCCCAGTGGTTGAATGGCGGACTTTCCTGGGGACGGTAAGTGTGGCGCGTGGGGAAATTTTCTGTCATGCATCGGACGCGAGACTGACGGCGGGTCAATTGTTGGCTGTGTTGCGCAAGGCTTTGCGGCTTTTGGGGCTGGATGCGTCTGGTTTCGAGACTCACTCCTTCAGGATTTGGGCTGCGACAGCTGCGGCCAGGTTGGGGTGGTCCTGGGATAGGATTAGGAGGATTGGGCGGTGGAAGTCACGCTGCTGTGAGAGGTATGTGAGGAAATGAGATGGTCCCAGGTAGGCTGTTGGTTGATTCATGGTTGCAGTTCTTGTTCTAACATCTTTTTCTTCGTAGGTTGCGTGGGTGGACCGGGCAGTAAGACGGTGACATGGATTGTTGGGCACTCCTTCGTGCATTGGGCATCCAAATATGCGGAGCAAAAGGTTTACGGACGTAACCTGGGACTGAAAGGACACTTGCACGAGGTACAATGGTGGGGCAAAGGTGGCATGCGATGGGGGGCACTACTGCCCTGGCTCGCGAAGATGATCCCACAAAGGGGATGCCCTGATTTGTTGGTAATACATCTGGGAGAAAATGACCTGGTGCAGCTGTCAGGTTTGGCGCTTTTACAGCTTATACAACGGGACCTGGAGGTGTTGAAAGCTAGGCTTGCAGGGACCAGCATTGCCTGGACATAGTTGGTCCCCAGGAAAGTGTGGAGAGGGGCAATGAAGCATGGGGCGATCGAAAAGGCACAAAGGAAGCTCAACAGGGCAATGAGACTTTACTGTGGTGACAAGGACATCAAAGTGATTGCACACGGAGGGATTCAACTCAAGGAACCTTTAGTTTTTAGGGACGACGGAGTACACTTGTCACAGCTGGGCAATACTTATTACATGATGGAGATGAGAGATGTAGTGAGCAAGTTATTGAATGAGGCTATCTGGTGTCGCAGGGAGTGAGTGCGGGTGTCCTTGGTGCGGGCTGACAGACCTGAGAGGAGGGGTGGGGCAGGGAACCGCCCTACAGGGGGTTCCCTGGTTGGCGGTACTTTGAAGGGACAGGGGGGTCAAGAGCGGGCACACCCATCCCTTAGGGGGGGAGTTCGAATGGCGGAGAGAGGCATGACTGGAAGGACGCAAGGAGTGGGCTGGATGACAAGTGATTGAGGAGCAAGAATAAAGTATGGTATGGAGCTTCTAGGGGTTTGTGATGAGGTGAAACGAGTGAAACGAATGAGAGGGGAGTGTGAGTGGGGGTTTGATGTTATTATCTGTTTATGTTTATTGTTATGTACAGATTACGCAGCCTGGTCTAATAAAATGGCCTTTTACGCTGACACTGCGTGGTCTGTTTATTGCGCGATGCCGGGCCCCGGGGGAAGCACAGTCGCAAACTAGTCTTCCCCCGGGGTCATTCACGCGGGATAGGACAGGCAGGGGAAGGGGAGGAGTTAGGGGGTGGGTATATAGGCGCAGGGGAGGAAGGGAACTTCCTCTTCCTGCACCTGGCACCATCGGGAGGGAGAAAAGAAAGGCCTTCCACCCACCCGGCAATTGGAGGTGTGGTTTTGGGTCGGTCTATAGCGTTGCCAGTTTAGGCCAGAGCTGCTTTAGGCGGTACTTTGAAGGGACAGGGGGGTCAAGAGCGGGCACACCCATTCCTTGGGGGGGGGGAGTTCGAATGGCGGATAGAGGCATGACTGGAAGGACGCAAGGAGTGGGCTGGATGACAAGTGATTGAGGGGCAGGAATAAAGTATGGTATGGAGCTTCTAGGGGTTTGTGATGAGGTGAAACGAATGAAACGAATGAGAGGGGAGTGTGAGTGGGGGTTTGATGTTATTATCTGTTTATGTTTATTGTTATGTACAGATTACGCAGCCTGGTCTAATAAAATGGCCTTTTACGCTGACACTGCGTGGTCTGTTTATTGCGCGATGAGCTGCGGCGATGTGGCGCGCGTGGTCATGTGACATAAAAATATCTGCGCACAGCCCCTACACCTATCAGAACAGAACAGAAACCAAATCCAGCCTACCCCTGGTGCCCCAATAAATCAGTGTGTGTGTATCAGACAGTACTACTGCTGCCGCCCACCCGTGTGTGTACTGGTCCCGTGGCCCGCGCCCGCCCACCTTTAAGCAACGCACACACACACAGTCAACTGGCCACGCACGCACTCACTTTGAAGTAACCAAGGTCTGCGGCCGCCATGATCACACAAGCAAGCAACATACATCATTTATTCTCTGTCTGACTCTTGGACGAATGGATGGCACGGCACCGCGGGCAGGCAGCCTCAGGGCAGGCAGGGCAGCTATTGTTAACGGCTGTGACCTGCATGATTTAACACGCTGAGCACAGTAATATTACGGTCAGACTCAGTATATTGTAAAAAACATCAATGTGCATGTGTGATGCACGTACGAGATGCGTAGACTCGGCCCTTCAGTTAAGTGCCGGTGCTAAGCATCGGAAAACACTGGCACAAATTAAGCACTGCTTCCCCACCATAAAAAGCTTAGGTATGTGGCTGAACAGTTCACTTTCGCTATGGATTTGCAAAGAAAAAAACTGGCAGCAACCTGCTTTGGCATCCTTAAAACTCTTCGCAAAATCCTAGATCTTTTACCCATCGCATCCAGGTGAATTGTGGTCTAATCTATAGTTCTCTCTCAACTGGATTATGGGAACTCCCTATACATAGGTTCCCCTAAATACTTTAGAAAAAGACTCAAGGTCTTTCAGAGCAAAGACTTTACCCAATATCTCAAAACACGCCTCAGGTAAAAATGCCTTTTCTTCTTTCCATTGGTTCATCTTCGATGAAAGGATACATTTTTAAAACATTATGTCTTGCATTTAGAGGGCTTAGCTTCATAGTACCTGCCCTGATTAGACCACTCTCGACAGCATACATCCCTAGTAGGCCTATAAGATATTCTACCACCTGACTCCTGAAGGTAGCTCAAATTCACAGATCTAGATGGGGCATAAGATCCTTCTCACATCTCATTACTAAACTTTGGAACTCACTGCCCATAGGTTTAAGAAGCCTAGACAATGAGAGACGGTTTAGGAAAGAGCTTAAAGCTTGATTCTACCCCTACTAATCAAGACCTCTTCATATGGACCCCTGTTAGCTCATGTGCAATGCTATGGATCATCCAGCACTGGGAAGCCTTTGGGTAGCCATGCGGTTTAGAAGTCCACATAGAATAGAATAGAGTAGAATAGTTGCATTTCATGCCTTACCTTTATTTATGCCAGTTTTAGGGATATAAATCCTGACACTTCACTGTATTGATTGTTTCATCCACATAACAGCATTGCCCTCTATAGCTCATAATACTTTGCATGTCTTTCTCCACTTTTTAATAGTGTGGCACACTTCCTGCGCTACGCCATACAAAAGCATTTGTGGACACTATAGGCCTGATTATGATGGCGGTCGGACTTTCGTCCGACCACCATCCTACCGGGAATGGGATCGCCCGACTACCTGTTGACAGTCCTGCCATAGGAATTACAATGGGACCGCATTCAAGGCGGTCACAATGTGTATTCTTTTTATTGAGACATGTGCTGCGGGCCGCAGCACATGCCGCAATACAAAAAATACACATCTGACATATCCCTGTACTATGTGGCTAGCACCATGTGGTGCCTGCCATATGGTGCAGGAATATGTAGGGGGGCACCATTGGTGCCCCCACAGAGCCCACATCGGTGGTCCAAGGGACGAAGGGGGCCCACTACGAGCCCCAAAGTCACTTTCTTCCGGCCTTTTCATGGCGGGCTAACTGCGAGTGAGCAGAAAGGGACATTGTAATTCCTATGGTGATGCCTGAGCAGGCACCACCACTGTTGTAGGGATACAACTTCCTCTGATGCACTGACGGGCTCACCCGTTGGATGGGTGGTGGTCATTCTCTCCGACTGGCAACCATCCGCTTGCCATTGTAATGTGGCGGCGGACCTCCACGGTCCGATGGCAGTAGAACCGCCACCAACTGGCTTATGTGGTGTTCCCACAGTCATCATAATCAGGCCCTGTGTTGCTTCTGGTTCCTTTTTCCAAATTTTGTTTCTGAATTGCTCAGAATTCTGGTGCCTTCCTGGGCCAAATATCTCTCCCAGGGGAAAGGCAGAACTAATGATGCTGTTTATATAGAGCCCATAAGTTTTAGACTGTATGCCAATACGCTAAATTTTGAAAAAGAAAATTCTTACTTAGGCATTTTTCTGAACACTAGCAACTACATCCACCTCTGTTCCATCATACTCCCTCATTGTATGTTCCTGTCACACATCCTCCCAATATCATACACTCCTCGAATATTATATGTCTATCGCATACTTATTCCACATCGCCCACTTGTCCATTATCCCCTATGAAACTGTGCATCATCCATTTATCAACGATTGTATTCACAGCAACCATCATTAACTCATATCACAAAAAAACTACTGATCAACAACAATTTATTACTAATCCGTATCAGTAAATCCAGACACTTCTATCAAAGACTGAACAGCAGCCCCTCACCACTACTCATGCATTCTCGTTATAGCATTAGCAAGTCACCACATGCGTCATCTTATGTCACATCCTCATCCCTGACAATGTCTTATCCAGCAGCCGACCTCGGGCCTACATACCTAACTGTTTTGCCACACCATACCGTTTCAATTCTTGGTTCCATAATGTTTTAGGGGCATCACAGCCTGGCGTTGCACAGTACACCATAATACATCTCACCTTAGCGATTATTTACAGCAACTTTTCTTAATTCACACACTTCACCTCTTCACAACAGCCCCTCTTTACAGCTCCTTTAGACCACTAAAAACGTAAGTTCCTAATCATGGCCCGACTAGGAGGCTGCGTATTTTATCTTGCAGCAGTACTACAGCAACTTGTTTCATCAATACATCCAACAAAACTAACCCAACAAATCTCTCCGTTCAGTCACATTGTTTTGCCACACACATTTTGTATATCACAATCACAACTTCAACCACCTTGTTTTTGAGCTACCATTGTTTGATCTACTGAATTGTGAATCATTGTTACTTTGACCCTGTGTGTATTCCCCTATATACTTAACATAAAACAGACTTTAAATCCAACACTGTGACACCTGCAATCATTTTGACCACTTTACCTTCTTTATGACCTTTCTCCTAATTTCTAAATAAACTATATTAATTTGAATCTATATAGTCCTGCTTTATCAACGGTCTTTCAGTTAGCATTACATAAAGCGAATTAACTTTGGATCCGAAATTACAAACACATAAACAAAAATAAACAATACAAGTTTTTTCCCAATAGTCAATCACTAGATGTATGAGATTCAAAAACTGGCATCTATGCAAAGACAATAAAGAAAAGTGTATCAAGAGCAATACATGAATCCCAAACAGTACACACTGATGAAAATATACATGTGATATATAGAAACTTAGAAAATTGAAGATACAGTGCAAACCAGAAACGGTAAACACTTTCAGGTTCAGACTATCTACAATGGTTGCCTTTGTATTGTTGACACATTTTATCAAATAATCCAAGATAAAGTGCCTTCACAGGATTGGAGACCGTGTTAACGTCAAGAACATATGAGGAAATATGTTCCAACAGATAACAGTTTTACAGCAAATAAATCGGAATAGCCAATTAAAAAGCCTTAAGTCAAGAAGGTTCAAGTCCAATAAGTTTAGAAACCATGAAGGTTTTATTAAATAATTGAAGTGTAATACAGAATGCGAAAATATTGGTTAGTCAAAATGCATTGTAAATCAATGTGGGCAATTAGAATAAGGCTCAATCAGATGCAGCAAAGAGTCTGACATGAAGACGAGTCCCAGAGCAAAAACTTTGCAAGTCTTAAGCAAGGTCTATACTGACGACGGTCCACTCTCTATATCATGGTGTGCCAAACTCTGGCTCCCCTTCAGAAATGAGCTTTTTTGTAAAAGAATACACAGCAAATTTCCCATTGTCATTGTAAGTTAATCACATCATTGTTCAGATTGACAAATCAGAATACAAATTATACTGCAGCATCATCTAACACCATCCCGACACCATGACTATTAATATGAACCGTTTTGATCTAATGTCATTGGATGTGTCAGTACAATTCTAGTAACATTGAAAACAATGACATTCTCACATTATGAATACGCTTACAGTACTACCAGCAGGATGAGCCTTGAAAAAAGCTTCCTCTGGAGTTCTTTGCGAACAGCAGGTCAATACAGAACATTTAATGGTGCACCTTTTGCCACACTGAATGTGAGGAATAATGAAAACCCACATACATCATGGCTGTGTTAATATTCAAGATAGAGGTTAGGCCTAGTTTGGACCTTTTTTGTCAAGCACTGGACAAATATGGCTTGGCAAAGTGCAGTGCTTTCAATTGAGTGTGAAAATGTTCATAATATTAGGCACATATTTTTTATATATCAGAATATTGTTCTCAGTATTTAACATGTAACTTGAGCAAAAGATCTTAACAAAAGAATACATTTGGGCTAATACTTGGTAGTGTACCAATCTGGTTCTCAAAGTTGTTGACTACGCTCTAAGTGTCATTAATGCAGTTAAAGTTTACCTATTAATAATCCTTGACCTATCCTGTATTTCATACCATAGACCATGACATCCTCTTAAATTTTCTAATAGTCAAAGGGGCATCGGATATACCATTTTCATATGGTTCGAAGCATATCTAACAAACACTTTCAAATGAAGCAGCTATTTCTCAACCCCTACAGCTGCCCCTTCGGAGTAACCCAAATTTCATTCCTTGTCCTTTCAATCTTCACCTCTTGTGTCGGGCCTTTTGGTGAGGTACATAAACAGACATGCATCTACTAGGCATCTTTATCTAAGGAATGACAGCACACAGTGCATTAACTCAATGGCTTCCACCCATACAAAAATCAGGTCATGGATGTCTTAACTGAAAGAACTCACATGAAATTCTTCAAGGATGGGTAAGCAAATTAAGGAGCATGTTGAGTTTGTGACGGACTAACTGGTGAAATATTTTCCACGATTAAAACTTTAATATGATAATTACATTGAAAGGTTTATTTGACTTTGTAGACATCATATAAACCTATAGATTGATGGGAAATCCTCTTCACAAAGGGGGGCTAGGTAAACATGTTAGAAAGATACTATTCATTGACAAGTTGATATCTTGCTCATTAATTTAAAAAAATGGACAGAGGTACTTTGCCACAATTGTCTCTTTAGAAGGAAATGTATCTTATGAATCTCTTCATTGCAATATGATCTGTTTTTCCACAATATCTTCCTAAAATGGCTTACAAAATGAAAAAAAAGAAAGTCAATTCGATTATTTAGAAAACTATTTTCTAAATGGGGATACACACGGAAAATAGAACCAATGGTATATGAATGGGGACTATCTGAAAAGATCATATGAGTGGTGTGAAAGGTTTTGGCAGATAGTATTGTTTATTTTACAATCAACCTTACCCAAATAGGCAAGCCTATTCCATTCTGAATTCAGAAGTGGTTTTGTTTATATTTTGTAGTAACAATGTTTTGTTTTGACAGTTTTATAAACATTGCACATTTGCACACAATTCCCACTCATTTCTGAGTTGATTTCAAACATAATATTTAGGACTGCGTATGCACGTTTTTTTTTCCTTTTTCCTGGCGGCCTTCATCTACCCATCCAAATCCAGACCCTCACTCATCCCAATGTGCCTCTCTTATCCATCCATTAGTCTATCAAGCCCTCCACATGTCCTTCTCTTTATAGATCAATACTTTCATGTAATCCATCAACCCACATACTCCTGTAACCACCTAAACAACTGAGTATGCTTGGTATACTTACCTGTCTGCTCGGTGTTGTGTGTGCATGTTTGTATGTGTGACTACGCCTGTTTGTGTATGTTGTACTCTACGGGTTAACTGTGTGTGTGTACATACATATCTTTATATGTTTTTGTGGGGTCTTGTAGTGCCAGTTAGCTTAAACACATGCTTTAAAATGTAGAAAGTCTTTTACCTTGTTTCTGTTCTGTTTCCTTAATTTTTTTCCCCTCCTTGTAGGTTCTCTAGTTGGTTTATATAGAGTTATCCTGCACGCTGTAGGTACTTTGAATTTTTTCTCATTAGGTTGAGATTCTTTACTCCTTGTAGGTACCTTAGTTCTCTTGTAGGTAGTTTCCTGCATGCTGTAGGTTCTCCAAAATGTCGCCAAAATTGTTGTAAATAAAGGTAGCGTAGTCCTTGTAGTTCCATGTAGTTACTTTATTCATGTAAGATGGTAACTTAAGAATAAGATAGGGAAACCCCACCAGGAGCAGCCTCCGGCCACTCAGCCCTCCATCTAACTGACAGTCTTACACACTCAACATTCCAACAAGCTCTCACACCAATATTCTAGGCTGAGCAGCAGGAATAAGTACAACAGTTTTGTCTGTACGTGCATCTATACAAAGATATCACTCAACAACATATAGAGCCATTACAACAAAAATATCAATATAAAGAGGCGTGAACTGTTGGCTTTATCCTTATTCTTTATGTAGCGACTGAAAAAACTCAAACAGAGGTTAAGCATGAAAGAAATGTATTTACTTTACTGCATACTTCAGGCTCCTGTTCTTTCTCCCTTTGCTCCCACACCCGGTTCAGCTGAGATGTGTCTCTGAAATAGCTTTGCAACTTGTTTCGAGCACATGCCTGCCAGCTGTACAATGCTTACCAGGCTCCAATTCTGCAGACCTACTCACAAACATTAAAGACAAGGGATCTGAACGACAAAAATGCCCTGGAGTGGGTATGTTGTTTTTCAAAACTTGTTATAACTGTCTATATGTGAACATTTCTACAACTGGCTTGGAAAAGATACTTGATTGCTGGAGGTCTATATTGTGAGTCAGTCAACTGAAGAATGTTCTGCACACACCTCACTTTCTTAGCTGACATGCCAGTCACATTTTTTTTATTTTTTGTCTTTCAATTTTTTACATTTTCAATATATAATATATATATATATATATATATATATATATATATATATATATATATATATATATATATATATATATATATATATATATATATATATATATTCACTGAAAAAACGATAGGTTTCACACATGTGATAGTTAGCTGGACATTTCACTCATACAAAACCATTGAAATTCCCCCGTTATAGTTAGTTCAGCTAACTATAACTCGCGCGCCCGCAATGCACTGCTGATGACTTCACATACTACATCACTCATGACATGGTCAGTGACATCACTCATGACATCACTGATAACATCTCAAATTACATCACTGATGACATCACTGATGACATCATCCTTGTGAAAGAATAGCAGACCTCTTCTCACCCTAATATAACCTTTGATAGACACATTCAAAAATAGAAACTAACATTTTCAAAAAAATAGAGATACCAATACCAGTTACAACAACCTATTCAGTAATTCCAACATCTACATTCACATCCACTCATTCACCATCAGTTTCTATATAGTCACTCATACATGTACTCACTCATAGTATCTACTCATACACCTATTCATCCTTTTACACATTGATACTCATCCATAGAGTTACTCACAAACATACTTACACATGCAAATAAAAAATAAAAAATCCATTTACTTGCATATACAGCTATACACACACCACTACACTTACTTCTACAGAAACGTACACATACTTATTCTCTTAAACAATCACTTATAGAAACATATACTTATTTATACAGGACCTCTTCCAATCTCTCACTCTCACTCTCAAATATACTCACTTATATACATCAATACTCACATATACTAGTTTAAAACATATGTAGTTACTCATGAAGATACTATTGAGGCAGTCATTCACTCACTAACACACCCATACACACACTCATCCATCCATACAGTCCGGCACACATGCTGTCTTCAAAACACATACAAACAGTGAGTCAGTCATTCATGCATCTGTGCGCTAAGTAATACCCCCCAACAAACCATACAGACACTCATTCTGATACTCAAAAAACCAACTAATAACCCATATAGACACTCATGTAGCTACTCACCAACCAATGCAGCCACTTAAAGAAAAAATGAGACATTGAAACAGATATTTACATATTTAAACAGTACTCGCTAAGACATGTATTCACTAAGATACACTTAATAAGTCAGTTACACAATCAATTTTACAAAAAAAATCCATTTAGACACTTATTTACCCATTTATTCTTCCATTGACCTTTAGATATACATATAACAAAAAATATTTATTTTTCAGAAAGACACAAATTCACTGGATGATGTCATCAGTGATGTCATTTGAGATGTCATCAGTGATGTCATGAGTGATGTCACTGATCATGTCATGAGTGATGTCATATGTGACGTCATCAGCAGTGCATTGCGGGCACGCAAGTTATAGTTAGCCGAACTAACTATAACGGGGGAATTTCAATGGTTTTGTATGAGTGAAATGTCCAGCTAACTATAACATGTGTGAAACCTATGGTTTTTTCAGTGAATTTCTAAGGTTTTTTAAATGCTAATTCCTAACTATAACGTGTGTGAAACCTAGGGTTTTGTCAGTGAATATATATATATATATATATATATACTAGTCAAACCAGAACATGCGACTTAGATTACCTCAAGTAAGGTGGATAAAAAGAGCACTCTTTCGTTATAGTCTTACAGCAGTCCAAAACAAGGAGTAAATAAAGACATGTGCAAGTTTGAAATGTTTATTTCTAATGCCGTAATCTCATGCGCAGTACCTTAGATAATACAACCAAACATATTATCAAAAACAAGGTTGTCAGCATTGTTACTATTCCATAAAATACAAAGGGAGAAAGCATCTTATATTGCTAACGGGAAACAGATTTAAAATATACCTACATTTCACCCTCCCTACCTACCAGGTTAGTTTATAACTACAGAAGGTCTCATGGGATTACATGGATGGCCCCATACCTCTGGTACTCAGCAGTAGTGGATCACATTGAGTTCTGCACAAACTGTCAGGATACGAATGTTCTCCAATTGTGTGTAATTATGCCTCCACAATACATTATTAAACGCGCCAGTATCAGACGTGGCCACAGCTGCATATGTGTTATAGGTCGAACGTGCGAGGATCATTCCGAATAACAGATATATATATATATATATATATATATATATATTGATTACCTTGCACCCAATGCCCCCGGGTAGTTATAGTTAGGTCTGTATTTCCAGGCTACTAACTTTGGTGGCATTCGACGGATCTTCACCAAACTTTGCAAAGACGTGTCCTTTTTGCCTTGTTGGTACATGGAACGTTTTGGGGTGATCCGTCAAGTGGAGGTAAGAAAATGGGGGTGTAAAACCCCAAATCAAAAGTTTATTCTCCACATACTTTTTGAAGAAGCACTGCCGCAATAACTGCTCAATGGAATAGCGCCAGATTTGGCACAAAGCCAAATTTGGCCGAGAAAGTATACTTTTTCTGATTTGGTGTAAATCCATTTAGTAATTTTTTAGATATTCAGGTACAAAAATGTTTATCTCTCTGGACGGTTGGTTCCAAGGAACTCTCCCAACAGTCCCTTGAACCCGATTTTAAAAAATAGAACTTTTTAATTGGCACAGGGACTTTTTTATTCCTTTGGGTCAATTCACTCCTACAGGAGACACACTAACCCAAAGCGAGCCCTCCGATTGGCTGCCATCAACATGAAGAAACTTAGGGACTTAGGGCCAGAAATAGAAACCATTTTAATTCTCAGAATCGGGCCGCCGGAAAAATGCTTTTTAAAATGTGTAAAATGCAAAATGCAATCTGGTAACTTGTTACCACATCTCAATTTGCATTTGCAATTCGATATTTGGATGGAGCAGGTTCAAGGCATCCCTTCCAAACACACAATCAGTATGGTATGCCTTACTGTTTTGCAACTGAATTCCAGCAGCAAAACCGTAATACTTAACAACAATTTTAAAGTGGTGGTACCCCATTCGCAAATGGAAAGGGGTCCACATGAGACCCCCTTTTGAGAATGTAAAAAATAATATTTTTTAGAGCAGGCAGTGATCCGTCCGTTAGACCACTGCCTGCTCTTTGAAAATGTAAACTTGAACTTTTCATTTTCTTTTTGAAACTAATCCAGTTTACCTTTAAGAAAAATGGGCCGCATTTCAGAAGAAAAAAAAATCTTTTTTTAAAAGCAATCAGAGACGGTGGTCTGCTGAATCCAACAGGCCACCACCCCTGTGATAGCTGTGATTCCAAATGGGTTGCAAATTGCGACCTACCTTATTAATATTTATGAGGTAGGTCGATTTGTGACCTACTTGGTATTACTATTTGGGAATAAGAAGATTCATACATTAGGAATACCGATTTCGTTATTGGTATTTGGAGATCCTACAGGGGAGTCCTCCCCCATGACACAATAGTTGTACCTGCATTAAGAGCACTGGCAGGGAAACATATGAGAGAGGCTATGCACCCATCCCTTTAATAAAAAATATACTCCAGGGGATGGAGTCCCTGAGAGCATTAGTAGCTCAGGGAGGGAAGCTGCATGTCCTCTCTCCTTAATAAAACAAAGGCATGGGGGATGAGTTCCTGGGGACCCAAAGTGACTCAGGGAGGGGGGCCTAGCAATTCCCTTCTCCTAAGAAAAACACAAGCCCCAGGGAATGGGGCCCTCAGGCATAAATTGGCTCGGAGAGGGGGGACCGTTTGTCTCCCTCCCCTTAAGAGAAAAGCCCCAGGGGATAGGATCCCTGGGGCCTGAAGTGACTTGTGGAGGGGGCTGAGTCAATGGGTTGGACGCAGGGCCTGGTCACAGGCCAGGCACTGCAGCCAACCTCATGCTGTGCACAGCTAAAGGTTGTGTGGGGCGTGGGGCGTGTGGTATGCTGCCTGCAGGAGGTAGGCTTTACATATGGTAATAAAATATTACTTTATGTTAAGAAAGACCCTAAAAGTTCACTGAAAAGTGACATTATAGTTAGGTGAACATTTCAGTGAAAATGCAATGTTTAAAACCAAAAAAACATGAATTTCACCAGTTTTAGTTATCTCAAGTAACTATAACTTGTGTTCTAAGGTAACTATAACTCACGTTCTCACCATGCACTGCTAATTACCTCACATATTACATCACTCATGACATGTTCTATAACTTTATTGATAACATCACTACAATAATTGAATAATAGCCTTGTTCACTGATGGCGAGGCACAATTTTTCATCCATTTTTACATTTGCTCCTACGTGACGTGTTAATAAACAGTAAAAACATGCTATGTCAGAGCAGAGTGATATGCTTACCCAATGCTGTTTTTGATTTGTCTAACATCGTAATTATGCATCAAATAACATCATTATAAATTCTTATAAATCATGCTATTGCATATTTCATAAATGCATTAAGATCCCCCATTTTGAATGACTCGCTTGTGCGTTTCTCTCTAATACTGCCCTTGACAGGCTTTGACATTGTCTTAGCTTGGACATTGTTACAAATGAATTAGTGGACATCCTTATTTGTATTCACTTCCATGTGTCATGTTGACAGTAAGTGAGAACCAACTATATTCAAACACAATACTACAATTACATGCTGGTTTTCGTGAATTAAGCTTTGCTTATTACATTAAGGCATTTCAACTCTCCCGCCTTAAACATCCCAGTTATACACTTCTTTCTAATATCGCCCTTGGTGGACTAAGGCTTTCATTGTCAATGTGTGCATGGCATTAAAAACATACAAATGGACATATTGTCCTACAAATGTTCCCACATTTTGTATAAGAGCTAATTGAGCCCCCGGTGGCCTAAATCTTTCTTCTATTGGCTGGCTATGTGTCCATGTGGTGTTAATAATGTCCCTGTGGACTTTGCCATATTATATACAGGCTATGTGTTTTCACCCTCTCCACCCCAAAATGGGCTGAGGCTACCCTTGCTTACGACCATGGGTGAGCTGCCACCCTCACAATTCACATTTGATAGTCAGTAGGTATCACTCTTCTCAAAACTCCTAATGTGTAATTAGGGAAAATAATGCAAAATAAAGCAAATTGCTCAAAACCAATGCTGGAGTGGGAGTATTACCAGAAAATTCATATTCTTTGTCTACAGATGTTTGTGCAGGTCTTCCTACATGTTCAGCCTCCTGGGATCATAGTATTTAATTCTACTATGTATCTTATTCAATAGTATTCGAACCCACACATTTGGAAGGCCACACGTTGGACTGCATTTTTACGAATCAACCTGACATAACTGTGACAAAGACCCAACCGCTACCCTGAACTTCCCACAGAGCTATATATTTTGAGGGGGCCACAAAAATACCTAGTCAACCGCGGCCTATTCTTGCTATAAAGGAGAGCGTTCGGAAATGGAACAAGTTAAAAAGGGAAGACCTGGAACAGGCTTTGAATCATGGTCCGCCCATTTTGGATAGTGACAATGATACAACAGCCAACCAGTTTGACAATTGGATTAGGGCAGCTGTACATGGCACTGCCCCAGAAATACATAAAACAGTCAAATTAGCATCAGTAACCGCACCATGGTATAGTCCGGACTTAAAAATCATAAAAATGAAATGTAGGAGGAGTGAACAGACCTGGAGAACTGATTACAGTACTATGCATAAGTTATCTTGTAATGGAAACTTAGAAGAATATAAGAAATCTATAATTGAAGCTAAACAGGCAAATTTCACTGCTAAAATTGGAGATGCTGTACATTCCTCAAAGGAACTTTTTCTAAACCCCAGCATACAGCTCAGTTTAGGCCAGATCAACCTTTCTGTAATGAAATGGCTACATTTTTCCAGAGTAAAGTTCAATTGATCTACATTGATCTTTTAAATCCGGCAACCACTACGTCAGGTAATAGCCCTTCAAACATAAATTTGTGGACAGCAAATGGTAGGCTCTCACACTTCAGGGCACTTACCATGGAGGAGGTTCATGATCTCATGATATCAACAAAATGAGGCTCGCCTAATGACCCCTGCCCTCCAGTCATCTGTCAACTAGTATCACAGACCATTAGTACACATCTCACCCCTCTTCTGAACCAAGTTCTAGAAACTGTTAAATATCCCAGTGCATGGAATAAGGCTTGTATAAGGCCAATTCTTAAAAAGCCAGCCCTGGACCCCCTAGAGCCCAAAAACTACCAGCTAATTTCCAGGCTGCCTTTGTCAGCAAAAATACTGGAAAAAGCCATGAACAAGGAACTGATGAATTATCTAGAAGAGAACCTCTTGCTGGACCCTACACGACATGGTTTTAGGCCCTGTCATTCAAAGGAGACAGCTTTAGTACTAGCCACTGAGGGGATTAGGAAGATAGTTGATGGGGGGGGGGGGGGAGAGCAGTCCTGATTCTCCTAGATCTCTCAGCGGCATTTGATACTGTGAATCAGATGGTGCTGGTGCAGCAGCTGAGAGATGTGGGGGTAGAAGAGACCGCTCTGACCCTCCTCTCCTCCTTCCAAGAAAACAGGGCACAAAGCATTCACTGGGAGAACCTACAGTCTGGAACTTTTCAGCGCCCTTGCGGTGTCCCGTAGGGATCTGCTTTGTCACCAAACCTTTTCAACATCTATGTGTCTTCTCTGGCCAACCTAGTCAGGAAGCATGGCTTCTCCCTTATCATGTATGCTGATGATTCGCAGCTTACAATCTCGGTCTCTAAACCATCAGAGCTAGTGGCTAACAGTTTTCATGCATGTCTGAAGGACATCATGATCTGGATGAGCCACAACTTTTTGAAAATAAATACTGATAAAACCAAGGTCCTAAAATTTGGTCAGGGACCTTCGCTATGGAATAACAACTGGCGTCCAAGGTAGGCGGGAGTCTGTCCTCGCCCGGTTACCAAGGTCAAGAATCTGGGGGTGATCCTTGATGATCAGCTCAATCTCTCGGTTCAAGTCAACCAGCTAACTTCCTCCTGCTTTTTCCTGCTAAAAACACTGAGGCAAATTTTTCTGTTCATTGCATATGAACTCTAAAAGACCGGTGTAGTGCCACTCTAAATTAGACTACAGCAACGAGCTCTTTGTGGGGATGGATAGGGCGCAGGAGAGGAAGCTGGAATCATTGCGAAACGCCGCTGCCAGACTGCTTAAGAATATCCCAGCTAGAACACTCAGATCTTCGTCTGATCAGGGCCTCGTCTGTATTCCAAAAATTCACAAGGCAAGATGGGGGGCCGCAAGTTGTCATACTGTGTGGCCAAACTCTGGAATCAGATGCCACCCACCTTGCGACTTCAACCGAACCGGTTGAGGTTCTGGAAGGAGCTGAAAACGTGGCTGTTTTCTAAAATATATCCAACCAGAGTCAGGATGCCTCAGTTTATATGTATCACAGTCAGCGCCAAGACGCCTCGGCATTCGTGCGCTTAACAAGTAACAATTCAAATCAAAATCAAATAAAATCTTGACTCCAATTGTCTCAATTATTTTTCTCTATCTTCTCTTATGACATTAAGAGCAATTGCATTACCCACATAGTAGATTAAGCCCAACACATCACTTCCATGTAGTTCTTCAAAGTGTCTGGCTACCGGGTATACCCTGTCTATATTCTTAATTGCCCAAAAATGTTAAAGAATTATTTTATGTACAAGAAATGTGGTGCTTCCTACACACATTAATTCACATGGGCACTAGAGGACATAGACTACAAAATCTGTTTTGCAGTTATATTGGCTCTTGATGGGCTTAATGCCTGTTGTCAAAAGCAATTTATATTTGGTCATGCTCTTTCCATGTTGGCAAGTTTTACACTGGTCAGATTTTTTAAAACCACTGCTTTGGTTACATCAAGTCATTCTAGGGGATTTACTACTTTTAGGACCACTTTTTACTTTTAACTTTAGCTCTTCTGAATGTCACCTCTGGTCTACGTGTTGCCCCTTTTTCTTAAATGGGATAATTTCCCATTAGGTACCAATACTTATGAAGTATGGACCTTGTTGCGCCTTTTGTAGGTTGTAATCAACCTAAAATGGGGGTTAATCCTGCTTTGCTTCCTGCTATTTTACTTGTTGAACAATATTTGGTCCCTATATTTGGATTTTACCTTTGTTATGGCCAGCTGCACAAGTATGTTGGTATATCCCCTAGCGAGGAATCTACCACTGAGGTCTTCCAGTGCTATGATTTCTGCAGCTTGTCCACTGCAATTGCAACAGACTCTAAGGGGCCCATTAGGATGTAGGGTGGATCACCACCGCCTGCATGGCGGTGGCGATCCGCCCTACATCTTAGCCCGCCCGCCACCCATTTCCCCCCGCCACATTAGTATGGCGGGGGAACCGCGGCAGACGGGAAGACCGTCCGCCGCTTTTCCGCCTGGTCAATGAGTTGACCGGGCGGAAAAGGGTTTCATATGGTGGCGGTGTCTGCTAGACACCGCCATACATATCAGGATGCAGGCGGGAGGGTGCCTTTCCGTGGCGGTTTTGCCGCCACGGAAAGGCATCCAGTGTTTGTGTTTGGGGCCCGTTGTGGGTCCCCAGGATGTTGGGGGATGGGGGGTGGCACATGGGGGTACCTATGGTACCCCCCAGTAGTTCCATGCACAACATGACAGGCACCGCGCGGTGCCTGCCAAGTTGTGCATGGAAGTGCACAACATGCCTTCCTGGCATTGTGATTCAGAAAAAGGGGTGGTGATGGACAGAGTATCTGAATTAAACAGAACACTCATACCCAGTCAACAGATCAGTGCTTGATCCATCACCGTTTTTTAGCTCACTGCACCATCCCACCTCAGAACCTGGCTACATGCAAATTAGTCTGTCCCTGGCCCAGTGCATCATGGGAACAGGGCAGACCAAACTACCAAGCCAATTCTTATACTGGGAAGGAAACAAGCTTCCGGGGACCGGTTTCTGGCATTACAGCCGTCTTCGGCCCGGCTTGCTTGAATCCTGATGGTGCAATGAGCAAGGGACTCACATCTGAGTATACCCTTCCACGCTTATGGTGGACAAAATGATTCAGAAAAGGGGGTGGTGATGGACAGAGTATCTGAATTAAACAGAACACTCATACCCAGTCAACAGATCAGGGCTTGATCCATCACCGTTTTTTAGCTCACTGCACCATCCCAGCTCAGAACCTGGCTACATGCACATTAGTCTGTCCCTGGCCCAGTGCATCATGGGAACAGGGCAGACCAAACTACCAAGCCAATTCTTATACTGGGAAGGGAACAAGCTTCCGGGGACCGGTTTCTGGCATTACAGCCATCTTCGGCCCGGCTTGCTTGAATCCTGATGGTGCAATGAGCAAGGGACTCACATCTGAGTATACCCTTCCACGCTTATGGTGGACAAAATGATTCAGAAAAGGGGGTGGTGATGGACAGAGTATCTGAATTAAACAGAACACTCATACCCAGTCAACAGATCAGGGCTTGATCCATCACCGTTTTTTAGCTCACTGCACCATCCCAGCTCAGAACCTGGCTACATGCAAATTAGTCTGTCCCTGGCCCAGTGCATCATGGGAACAGGGCAGACCAAACTACCAAGCCAATTCTTATACTCGGAAGGAAACAAGCTTCCGGGGACCGGTTTCTCGCATTACAGCCGTCTTCGGCCCGGCTTGCTTGAATCCTGATGGTGCAATGAGCAAGGGACTCACATCTGAGTATACCCTTCCACGCTTATGGTGGACAAAATGATTCAGAAAAGGGGGTGGTGATGGACAGAGTATCTGAATTAAACAGAACACTCATACCCAGTCAACAGATCAGGGCTTGATCCATCACCGTTTTTTAGCTCACTGCAGGATTCAAGCAAGCCGGGCCGAAGATGGCTGAAATGCCAGAAACCGGTCCCCGGTAGCTTGTCTCCTTTCTGGTGAAGAATTGGCTTGGTAGTTTTGTCTGCCCTGTTCCCATGATGCACTGGGCCAGGGACAGACTGATTTGCATATAGCCAGGTTCTGAGCTGGGATGGTGCAGTGAGATAAATAACGGTGATGGATCAAGCCCTGATCTTTGGACTGGGTAAGAGTGGTCTGCTTAATTCAGACACTCTGTTCATCACCACCCCCTTTTCTAAATCGTTTTTGGCCACTATAGGTGTGGCAGGGTATACTCAGACATGAGTCCCTTTCTCACTGCACCATCAGGATTCAAGCAAGCCGGGCCGAAGACGGCTGAAATGCCAGAAACCGGTCCCCGGTAGCTTGTCTCCTTTCTGGTGAAGAATTGGCTTGGTAGTTTTGTCTGCCCTGTTCCCATGATGCACTGGGCCAGGGACAGACTGATTTGCATATAGCCAGGTTCTGAGCTGGGATGGTGCAGTGAGATAAATAACGGTGATGGATCAAGCCCTGATCTTTGGACTGGGTAAGAGTGGCCTGCTTAATTCAGACACTCTGTTCATCACCACCCCCTTTTCTAAATCGTTTTTAGCCACTATAGGTGTGGCAGGGTATACTCAGACATGAGTCCCTTTCTCACTGCACCATCAGGATTCAAGCAAGCCGGGCCGAAGACGGCTGAAATGCCAGAAACCGGTCCCCGGTAGCTTGTCTCCTTTCTGGTGAAGAATTGGCTTGGTAGTTTTGTCTGCCCTGTTCCCATGATGCACTGGGCCAGGGACAGACTGATTTGCATATAGCCAGGTTCTGAGCTGGGATGGTGCAGTGAGATAAATAACGGTGATGGATCAAGCCCTGATCTTTGGACTCGGTAAGAGTGGTCTGCTTAATTCAGACACTCTGTTCATCACCACCCCCTTTTCTAAATCGTTCCTGGCATTGTGGCGGGCGGTGCTGAGTGCACCAACAAAATAGAAGGGGGTTCCCCAATGGGATTTTGGATACTGGCAGGAAACAGGGGAAAGAACAGCTGAATAGAAACAAGAACTATCCTGCCAGGGTTAATTTCAAGGTCCCAAAGGGATCCTTACAATCAGATGAGAGGTGACTAAAGATACGTATCAGAGCTGACAATACATCACACAAAATCAATACACCTTTTTTATGAAAATATATATAATTTATTTGTTATTTGTTAGGTTTGAGTTCATATAGAGAATCCATATAAGTGCTTTAGAAAAATATAAACATTGATTTAGATTCTCACATTAATCATAAGGTGGAGGGAGAAACCATGGTGTTTCTGGTTTAGAATTGGTTCATAGTTAGAGTTAAGCAGAATGCATTCATTCAGGTCCCACACACTCCCACAGTCATCCACTAAAAATACACTCACTCTCAACCTCACTCACTACAATAATTATACAATCACACACAGAAAATTATAGAGGTACATCAAGGCCTGCAGGAGAAATATCTTGTGGCTGCTAGGACTGAAGTTACAACATGGAGGCAAGACGATGTGGACAGGGTGGTTTAACAAAAACGACACGTAGGGCCATCCATGTGAGTCACACCAACTCGCGTTTCGATGCAGGGCCTATTTTGGCTGCACCTTCATCAGGGCGAGGAAGACCAGAGGGCGGGGACACACATACTGTGAATGAAAAAAAGTTTTTTGTTATATTAAAATAATAAGTAACAATACATATCCGATACAAACATTCAGATATTCTTAAAACATTTAACATGGTTGATATTACTTCTAAGTAAGGAAACATATACACAATGAGAAATTTCAAATTGTTTAAGCAGCGAGCTAACTCAAAGTGTGTGTCAAAGCTCTGATAACGTAAGGTCACTCAATGCGTATAGGTTCTTCCTCAATGGGAGAGACTCTCAGGTCAACAAGGATGGACCAAGGAATATACTGACCAGGCAAGAAACCAGTGTGCTCACAAACATTCATTCAAATAGGCAGCTAAATGTCTAAAACTTAAGAATAGGGAGCTGTTTCAGAGCAGTCCATGGGTAGGGGGAAGGGTTCCTGGGAGGGAGCATAGTGAGGCATGGTACATTAATGCAGACCTGCTGGTATTATAATAAAAGAAAAGAAATGTGGAAACTTAGCACTTTTCACGCTATGTAGGAGAAGCGTGGTAGGAGTTTCATGAGCATTGGTGGGGGTTTCCTGCGTCAATAATATGGAATTCTCTGGGAAAAGAAGGAATGGGGGTGAATTCCAACAATCAATGAGGTATAATATACATTGACTTGGGACAACGATGAAAAAGAGTTGGTAAAAGGGCAATAGATTCCGGTTAATGATGTAGATATACCTAGGAGAGAGGGTGTCGGTTTTCGCGGGTCCAGCTGTTAGGTTTCTAAATGGCTCAGGATTCAAGAGTCAGAGATACGATGAGGGGTCCTATATACAACAGGGTAAAGAAGCGAGTCAGGGGTCAAAAAATGTTTTTATTTTTTATTTTTTTGGGACAAAATGTGAGACATAAGTGGCTTCTAATCGTGCACCGTCTGCCACAATGCCAGGAATGCAGGGTGCGCCCGCCTCTGTCGCGGGCGCATCCTAATTGTCCACACGGGACCACCGCCATGCATATCAGGATGCAGGCAGGAGGGTGCCTTTCCGTGGCGGTGTTGCCGCCACGGAAACGCATGCAGTGTCTGTGGGCCGGTTGCGGGCCCCCAGGATGTGGGGGGGAGGCACCCCAGCAGTTCCATGCACAACATGCCTTCCTGGCATTGTGGTGGGCGGTGCTGATTGCACCGCCCTCCACAATGCCAGGAATGCAGGATGCGCCCGCCACTGTGGCGGGTGCATCCTGATTGCCCACACGGAACCCCCGCCGTTATGATGGGTGGTCCCAATCCCCGATAAGATGGCGGGCAGACAAAGTCCGCCCGCCATCCTAATGACGCCCTAAGTCTCTTATTATATTGGATACTATTTACCAAATTACACTGATGAAAGCTGGATGCATGTAATAGCGTATTACCTGAGTTAGGTTTCCTATACAACTTAGGTACTGATTCCTATGTCGTTAGGAAAGGGTCCGGATGGAATTTGTTTTTGCAGAATCTGATTTAGAACCCTTGTTTCTGAATGAATCGTACACATTTCCCAATGACCGATTACGATGGCCGGAAACTGTTCGAGCAGTCCAAATAGTTTCCGAAAGGCATCCGGACAGCCCAAGTATTTTAAAGCCAATTGGTACAGCTCTATGCACGCGGTTTACAAGCGAGTGATTACGATGACCGATACGGACAGCTGTTCTGATTTAGTCTGCCCTACATGAAACGGCTATCGGAATCTGTCTTTGGGGGCCTGTTTTTGGCCCCCCTTAACCCAGAGGCATACGAATGCGGCCCGTGGGGGTACTCAAGGGACCCCTCTTCCCAAACATGTACAATGTGACAGGCACCATTGGGTGGCCTTCACAGGGTGCAAGGTTTTCCCCAACCACCGCTTTTTTAATGGGAGTCTGTGTTCTCGTTTTGAACACAGACTCCCATTGAAGTCAATGCACGTCCGACCGAACGATGTTAGGTAGCATCGTAATTGGCCATCTGGACTCGCAGGACCCAATTCGTTCAGAAACAAGTCCGAGAACCATTTGTCCGGAACTGTTTCCTAAGGACATCGGAATTGGCCCCTTAGTCTGCAGTTTGTTGTCTTTTACATACACCGTGAGGTATAGGAAGTTTATTTCCTTCTTACTAACAGTGCTTGTGAAAAAGATGGCCCTAGGGACCGCCATCCCCGAGTGCCAGCTACTGCTATGTCCTTGGGTGCCTACCCCTGGGACATAGCAGTTTGCTGTAGCTTGGCGGGAGCTTTACCGCACAATGCTCCGCTTCTAGCAAGAAAGAGCATAAATAATACTCTCACTTGCTAGAAGCGGAGCCGAATTGTTTTCACAGAGAAGGAGATGCATGTTCAGCAGCTCCTTCTCTATAAAACAAAAATGCCGGCTCCCGCAGGGGGCAGGAGCCAGCAGGGACCGTGGGGGCCTTGAGGCTCCCCTGTGGTCCCCAACTGTTGTGAGTTGGTGCCCTGGGTAAAACTAGGGCATCCACAATAGAGGCCGGACCCTGGGGATGGGATCCCCAGGGCTGAAATCAGCCCAGGATGGTGGCCTTTAATTAAAAAAAAATTTTTAAAAGGCTGGGCCGGGGGATGGGGTCCCCTGGGCCTAAATTGACCCAGAATAGGGGAGCCACACAGCCCCCCTCCACATATAAGCTGGACCGGCAAGTCACCAGATGCACCACCCCCTTTCACTCTGCAAACAACCTTCCTGGTACATAGCTGGTTGGGAACTGAAGTTCCCTTGGCTACAGAGGGTTCTTGGGGGCCAACAACCCCATCTGTTACCTCCAGTAAGCCCCACACTGGGGGCTTCCTGAGAGGTGATTGTAGGCCAGCCCCCTTTTCCCACCACTCTGTAAATGGGCCGTCTGGCACACTACTGGTTGGGGGTGAAGTCCCCTTGGATGCTGAGCGTCCTTGGGGGCCAGGAACCCCTTCTGTTACCTCCATAAGTCTCACACAGCGGGATTGCTGAGAGATCTTTGGAGGCCACATCCCCCTTCTCTATCACTCTGCAAAAGTACCTCCTGATGCACAACTTGTTGGGTGATGAGCTCCCTTTGGCTGCTGATGGTCCTTTGGGGCCAACTACCCCTTCGGTTACCTCCAGTTTGTTCCACACAGTGGGATTGCTCCGCAGTTTTCGAGCCCACAAGTGCTTTCTCCTCCGCTCTTCAAACAGACATCCTGGTGCACTACTGGTTGTGGGATGAAGTCCTCTTGGATGCTGAGGGACCCTAGGGGCAAAGAAGCCCGCCTGTTACCTCCAGTAACTCCCATACAACGGGATTCCTGAGAGCTGGACGGAGACCCCACCCCATTTCTCTACTGCTCTGCAAATGCAACTACTAGTTAAAAAAAACATGTTTTGTCATCAGTGATGTCAGTGACCATGTTATTAGTAATTTAATATGTGAAGTCATAAGTAGTGCATTGAAGGGGTGTAAGTTCTAGTTAGCTCAGGTAATTAAAACTGCTGAATTTCACTGGTTTTGTACTAGTGAAATCCAAAGCCAAACTATAACATTTCTGTAACCTCCGTTTTTTCAGTGACTATCTATCTATCTATCTATCTATCTATCTATCTATCTATCTATCTATCTATCTATCTATCTATCTATCTATCTATCTATCTATCTATCTATCTATCTATCTATCTATCTATCTATCTATCTATCTATCTGTCTGTCTGTCTGTCTGTCTGTCTGTCTGTCTGTCTGTCTGTCTGTCTGTCTGTCTGTCTGTCTGTCTGTCTGTCTGTCTATCTATCTGTCTATCTATCTATCTATCTATCTATCTATCTATCTATCTATCTATCTAAATAATATAAATATTAAATATTACCTACTGGTGGTTGGTTGCAGTAGGTAGTTATAGTTAGGACCATGTTTCCATAGGAGAAGAGTTTTTGACTTGCCTATATCATTGGCGTCGCTTGACAAACCTACTTTTCCTAAAAAACGGTGCCGGTGATACCTATCAGTCAAGCAGGGGCAGATAACATGGAGGGGTCAAACAAAGTGTGTTTCCCATGTTAATTCCGGTAGGAGTTTTGAACACGACTACAGCCCGAACCGCTGGATGGAATTACACAGAATTTTATTTGTTTGTCGTTTGTGTTAAACTGGACTAAGTACTCCCTTTCCACACGTGACCCACAGGGTAGTGAGGGTGAGCAGTCACAGGCTTTTCATGGAGGTAGTGTGGGGGAGGAGAGCACAGAACTCAGCAATCAGTCAACAGACACAATAACGTATTGTGCAGCCCAGTGCTTATGTTTTGAGCTCACTTTAATGACACATAGTGTAATTAGGGGAATCAGACACAGGATCACAGTCCTGCTTGCAATCCTCCTGGAGGTACTGCACCCTTCGGTGCCTTCTCCCCACAAGCATAGTTTTCCAGCTTCTAAAATCACTGCGGTGTAGCTGAGCCTAAGGCTCTGATTAGCTCAAGTGCAGCTCACTCAAATCATCTCCAAGGTGTGGATGCGCCCAAACGTTCAGTTCACTAACAGTGTGGTTATGTGGTAAAAGTCTTAGATTAGTTCTGCAGACCTCAACCTCCTACTTAGTCTTTTGTTCCACTCGGTTTTAGTCCCCACAGTTAATTGCTTTCAGTTGGGGTGATTTGGAGTGTGCTATACAGACATGGACTGTGGTTGTGCTTCTGCGACAGCAGCTCTTGAACTGTAGTGATAGCGTCTGTGGCCTTCATCAGAATTTGACAGTTTGAGGTTTTGGCAAAGCAGCTCACACAGTAACTCTTGTCTGCCACAGTAGTGGGTTCCCTAAGCCAGGTGATGATGATATGCTGGAATTGCCATTGTAGTCCTCATGGCGATCCTGACCTTGCAGATGTCTTCTGAGGTTGCGACCTCTGGGGCGGTCAGAGAACTCACCTCAACATCGATTAAATGTTTCAACTCCAACTCAGCAGTTGGAGCACAAGCCTGTCACTGACTGATAACTCAGAATGCTCTGTACTAGTAGAATTCTTGCTGCCGTTCATTACTAGGCCAGCTTAGAGAGACCAGGAGAGACCTGGAGAAAGCTTTCACAAATGGCTTCGCTGCTTTGTAGTGCCTTGCATTCTCTAGCTATCCCCCATGCTAGGAACAAACTGAGCTTCTCATCCTGGACATTCGCTCCTCTTGCAGGGCACGGCACACACCTTCACTCTCACAGCAGGCAGGCATCTAGGCTCAAGCAGACCCTTAACACTTCCAGACAGTACCATCTTCTGGTGATGTTCCATGTCCTGGAGAGACTGGCCTTCATGCAGAAACCAGCTGTAGTACCACAGCAGTCCTTTGGGTACTCCCAAAAGCACTGCCTTCCTTGGTTATGAAAAACTTGGAACTGGAATTGTGGTGGTTTGTTTCCAACCTTTATATACATTTTCCTTCTGAATTACAAGGTGGTACAGATGCATCAGAGCATAGAGTAATATTATTTCCTGACTTTTTAATATGTGGCGTGCTTGAAGGCAAGAGAGCAAACATGGGGTCAGGATTTTGTTCCTTCTCAGTGAGGTGGTTGGCTTCAGTCACAAAAGATAGACCAAGAGCACAGACTGAGTCAGAGGGTGTTGTCACATCAGGGATTATGTTGGCCGCTGGTTCAGGTTTTGTCTGTATGTCAATGGTCAATGTATGTGATACCCTCGGACTGAAACTTACCTCACTTCCAGGACAATAAAGCAAACAAGTATTTAGTGTCTTTCCTGGCATCTGGCGTTCCTTAGAAGTAGATGGACACATCTCAGATGTAGTACCTATACACAGTTTAGCACTAGAAGATAGCACATCGTAGGAGGTAGGAATTCCAGAATTCAAAAAAATACTTTCATTAACTGGACTGTGAGACAAGGTACTATGTTTTTTTTAATGGAATCTGAGGGATCAGCCACTGTATTGTTCACACAATCTCTGGACCAGCTCTGAGGGGAAGGCAAAAGAGAGCGCAAGGCTTCATTCTCCATTTCTAAGGAGGCTAACATAAAGGTGGAAAAGTTGTTTTCTACAGGGGTATTAAATTCCCACTTGAACTCTGGGTTATCATTTTTTAACAGAGTTTAAAACATTTTATTATCTTCTTGTAATTCAAGAAACTTAGATGTAACTATATCCTGTGAAGACTGCAGATCTTTCTCTACAAGTACAGTGGTAGACTTGGGAACATCACAACAAGCAACAGAGCTACACCTTGGATTTTGTTCAAAGTGGCTATTAGCCAATTGTGTTCTAGAAGGTCTTTTCTCTCTTTTGTTAAACTGATTATTGTTTACTTTGAATTTGGTATCTAACAAGGTCCCTTTAATATCCAGGACTGTGATCTTTACTGGACTACATGACTGGGTAACATTATGTGAATGGAGAACAGAGGTTATGAAATTAATCTGCTCTATCTTTGGCTGCTGTGTGGTTTTACATGCTTTAACAGGAGTAATTGGACTACCAGTTTAGTAAGATGCTGATAAATACTGTGTCTGGAAATTGTCTTCAAAGAAAACATTGTCTTGACAGGTGGTCTCTGAATTACAAACTTTGGAATATGTTCCCCTAATAGTACCACTCTCTAAATTAATATTTGGTCTTTCTGCTGCTAACAAGGTTAGCAGAAATTAGTTTTCATCCTCTAGGTCACAGGCTGACATCAGGTGAGGATCAAGGTTACAGATGGAATGAAAATCTAACATAGAAGGATCAGGCAACCACCGGGAATAATATTCAGCACGTAAGAGTCTGTTTTGTTCCATGATTCGTTCTCTAGAGTCCAAGGACTTTCTAATAGGTTGTACGGAACTGCGCTGCCTTGGCAATGGATGTCTGCCATCATACTCAGACTTTCTGGTTCTGATGTTAAACTTCTTGACAAGGACTGACTTGGGGATTTTGAGAAAGAAAAGTGGTAGCTAACTAAATGCAAAGAAACCTCACAAGTCACCCTTGAAATGAGGGTTGGTCATTCTATCAGGGACTGTCCGGGACTGTCTGGGACACAGTCAGGAAATTGGGCAAAGACTAGGAACTGGGTAGCAAAAATATACAGAAAGAGGAGTACAGCGCTGCCCAGGATCATACAGGAAGTCAGAGGAGAAAAGGGATCCAAAGTGGAAGCCTGCACGAAGGAACAAGATGGCTAAGTCTCAGAAAGGACCAGCACCCATGAGATGATTTAGCATTCAGAAAAACCACACCCAGGACGAATGTGAAAGACATATATATGAAAAAACATAAACAATTAAGGGGGTTGTGAGGTAAAGCACCCAGGAGCTCCACACGGTAAGACTGAAGCTCAATACGTTTCTCACCCACAATTGCTGTTACAGATACTGACTGCAAATACCCACATATAGGATATGCATGCAAAGGAGGTTCTGTGGAGCTTATACCTATGGTGATGTTTTAAATGTAACTCAAAGACAATACTCACAGTGAACAAGAACCACCACCTAGGTAGTCAGATGTGCCCACGGATCTTGGCGATCAGACAGGAACACCCAAGGCAGTAACAGCAACGGGGTAGAACTAAACAAATCACAATAGACAAGGAGCTCACAATGGAGGAGTGCTTAACAGGAAAGGAAGCAAGCAAAGGGCACACTTGGCAGAACACAGGTAACAAACATACAAGGTAACAGAAGCAAGACAGCAGAATAGAAAGAAAGCTAACTAGGATCTGGAACCAAGGAAGTGAGAAGAAAGGCAGGGACTGGAAAATGGTAAATACAGAAGGAGAGGCTACATAGGTATACTAGAAAGTGCAGGTTCGGGAATCAAGAAAACAAAGTAGCAGTGAAGGCAGTGCTGGGGCAGGATCAAGAACTGAGCTAAGGCCCAGGAGTCAAGGTAGTGCCTCAAGCTGTGCTAATTCAGGAACAGAGAATTACTAAAGCTCAGGAGTCAAGGTAGCACTGCAGGCAGTGCAAGTTCTAGGAAACAGGAAATAGTTGCAGCTCAGGTAACAAGGAGTCAAGAAAGCACTGCAAGCAGTACAAACCAGAAACAAGAAATAGCTGAAGCTCAGGAACAAAGAATAAGTATAGCTCAGAAACTCAGGAAACAAGGTAGCACTGCAGGCAGTGCTAATTCAGGCACAAGAAATAGCTAAATCTCAGGAAACACTGGAAACAAGGATATCAAAAGCTCAGGAAACACTAGAAACAAGGATCAGTCTCACCAGTACACAGCTACAATGAACAATCTTGGCCTGAAGGGAGCTGGGGCTTAAAAGAGCTCACAGTAATCACATGCAGCAGGTGTGAGCTGGCTAGCAGCAGCCAGCCACAGGTCAGCCACAGGTAAGCTGAATTCCTCCATCCTTGGCCTGCAGGGGTGGAGACGAAGCAGTGAGCAGGGAATTCTAGATAGTGGAGTTCCAAACATGAGCAGGTTGGCTTCAAGTATGAGCAGTACTACTCTATCTCTGCCACTTGGAACTCAAGGTGTATGGTGAAGAATCACTATCCCACAACATACTGCAGTTCTGAGCTAGAGTTGGCTTGTCCCCAACTATTGTACTCAAATAATACTGTTTAATGCTTGCAGGTCCTATCCTTATCATGTTCTAATGAGTCAGAAAATGCTCAAAGAAATCCTTGTCCTAGCTCGGAGTAGTAATTCCCATTAACTGACTCTTATGTATACCATCAAGGTTGCAAACGTGTTTATTCATTTGCACAGTTGCAACTCGTGATCCAGAGGATTATCAGCTAGGATTTGCCAGAAGTCAGTGCAGTAGCTTGCCATCCTTAGTAGTAGTCATCTTTGGGAGTCACTCAGATTTTACTTCTAACAAGATCACAGAATAAACGTAAAACGCAGTCACAGTCTTTTCAGGGGAGTGTGCTTGATCAGGTAGCATCTGATTGCTGTGGGAGGACTGAGCCTGGAGGCAGGAGGCTATTATGGCTGTGGATGGGGACCCAGCAACAAGAAAAGAGAGTGCTGGACTGTGAGGAAGGTTGCCGTGGGTTGAGGTTCATTTAGTGTGGGAAATTCAGACATGGTGCTATACTGAGGTCTATGGCCAAAGTAGGATTTCTAAGGCCACCCTGAACCGGTGCTTAGGTGCCAAAAGTGTCCTGAGACCATCTCAAGTGAATCAGTCTAGAGTTTGGCCCTTCTGCTGTCTCTCTCTTGGCCTTCAGGCTTGTGGAGGTAGCTTGTGAGTCTGTGGAGTTTAGAGAATAGCAGCCTCATTGACATATCTATAGACTACTTCAGAGTGCAGATGAACTTGAAGACTCTACCAGGCTCTTACTTTGGGGTCAAAGAATACAAGGGTATTACGTCCATACATCTTTATGATTCACTACTTTAGTGTAGCAAAGGTTGTAAATCATTTTAATGATAATGAGAACACTAGCATGTGCAAATATTCAGACATGGGAGAAATGTTAATTGCAGGAGTGAAATTCTCCAAATGCCTGAATTTTGCATTATGCAAAATTTGTGAATTTCTCCAAATGTTGCATTATGCAAGTTCACAAGATTTTTTTCAAGCAAGTATGCACTGTGCGTAAAAAAGACTTATGGTATATCAGCATGAGACTAGTTCATGGGGAATTTTCTGTACAAACCAGTCCCCTACGGAGTTTTACCAGATTTTTTTCAGTGTAAGGTGCGCAGTCATGTATGATACCAGCAACTCACATTTCATCCTGAAAATTAATTTTTACAAATTTTTCATGGAACTTAGAGACATTTTTCCAAACAAATATGCAATGCTGTATACTCTCACAAACAATAAAAAAGCAATACAAATAAATGCTGAATATGTTATTAAAAAACAGACTCCTGCCTTCTTTTCTGCCTTTGTGTGGAAATGAACCCAGTACAACATACCTTTTCTTACATTGACTCCTGTGAGTACAGCCCTCATGTGGGTTGCAAGTCCAAGTCCATAAGGACAGGGGTGGGAGAGGAATGAAGTAAGCAGATAACAGAACTGGTACAAAAGATGCACTTAGAGTGGCTGAATCCCAGCGCCGGCTCAACATCCTGGGACTATGGGCAAATCACTTTGGGCCTGATTACGATGGTGGTGAAACCGCCATCGACAGCCTGTCGGTGGCGGTTTCTCCACAATTGTAACCAGGTTTGAAGCCCGCCACATTACAATTAACCCTGGGCAAAGCACTACGCTATTCTCGCGTAGTTTGCGAAGTTTCCGCTACTTCGCACTACACAAATTGCACAAAGCACAGTGCAAACACGCGAAGCGTAGCGTAGTGCAGCGGTCATTTTTTGCTTGCTCGCAGTCCTCAGCGTCCAGTTGGTGACCGCGAGCAAGCAAAATGACATCCCGGCGAGACTTTTTCCTCGTTCGCGATCAGAGACATCAAGTTGCCAATAGCGAGCTTGGAAAATAAATCCCCCGGCGAGATTCTCACCGAGGGGAGGTTAGGTTTCTCATTGTGAGTGGTCCCGTATGCTCGTGACCGCTCGCAATGAGAAATTACCAGTCCGCCTTGACAAAGCTGCCACTCGAGTAAAAATCTACTCGAGCGGCAGAAAACTACAGCTAGCACTGTGCAAGATGCCATTTTAAATGAATGCACAGTGCCGGATGCTTGTCCGCACTGTGCAATCATTGAAAACGGCATCTTGGACAGTGCGAACAGGGTACTACGCAGGTCGTGTAGTGCTACGCGTAGCTCGCGTAGTGTGAAGTGCACTTCACGTAGCTACGCGTAGCGCTACTTCGCAAACTACGCCCTGGGTTAATTACAATTATGGGCATGTCTTTGGCGGTCATAAAGACTGACCACTACGGATCCCACAGTCTCATGGAGCCCATTGGACCATCAGAGGGGAATCGTATCCCTACAATGGTGGCAGTACCTACCAGGCACTGCCATTGGGAATATAATAGCCCTTTCCGCCTGCTTTTTTCATGGCAGGTATCCCGCAATAAAAAGGCAGGCGGAAAGGGACTTTGGGGGCCTGTAGCGGGCCCTCTTCATCCCCTATATGACCACTATATCCCTGCACCATGTGGCAGGCACAGCATGGTGCCTGCTATGTAATGAAAGGATGTTACATGTCCCGTTTAAATATTGCAGCGGGTGCTGCAGTCAGCAGGACCCACTGTATGTGAAATATAGGTATTGCGACCGCTGTAGTGACGGTCGCATTGTAATTACACCTGTGGGACCGCCGCCTCGTAGGCAGGCGGTCCCAATCCCGGATACGATGGCGGACAGACTGAAGTCCGTCAACCATCGTAATCAGCCCCTTAAACACCCAGTGCCTACAGAAAATGAATGTGTCATTGAGTAATGTAACTGGTGCTCGTGTAAAGTGCTCCAATACCTTCGGCTCAAATTTGCTCTATTTAGAAACTGCAACCATTAAAAAATCACTCAATCTTCCAGTGTCAGTTAGTTACTACACTTGGTTATACTGAAATGAATCGACTGTAGCTCACAGAATGCACAATTTATTACTCTGTAGCCACAAACTAGAAATAAGGTGTCCTTGTGATAAAAGTCATCTGATTAAATAAACTGCTGGTCTCTCATTTATTCGGTCATGACGTTTAATATGCTCAGCCAATCTTGACTTTTCAGTCAACAGGACATTTTAATGCTATGCATGCAATGATAAACTGTGAACTACAATTCCCAGAAGGCACCATGATAATGGTGGCAAAAACAGGTCTGACTCGTGACACAAAGCGAATCATGTGCCACATGGAAATATGAACCCCTACTTCCTTTTTGTAAAATAAGCTTTTTCTTTTGTATTTTTTTATTTTTATTCAATTCATAGTGCGTGTTACTTTCCCACAGATCTGAGAACATAGCTGACTGCACCGTGATGTGCCTCAGCCTGAAATGAAGGGAGAGTATGTAGCTGCGTGACGGCCAGAACTGCTAACTGTAGTACTGGGAATTCTGCCCCACTTATTTTAAATAGAGTTTTCAGCTTTATCATGACGCACTTCTGCACGATGGAAGACATCAGGAAGGGAATGCAAGAACTGGAGGTTGTAGCAGATGAAAACACTGGGAAGAAATTAAGACTTCCAGGAGGGGCTCCAAATCTGATATACAGTAGTTGAAGTACAATTAGCCATGCATGCGTTTGGGTGACTGGTGAAATTCTCGAGAAGCTGTCGATGTATTTACGTATGCGCGGTGTACACTGCATGCCGAGTCTCCATTATGATGAAATCTGTTTGGCCTATATGCCAATAATACATTTATTACATTCCTTATAATTTCTCTATCTCTTTCACATTGGCAAAGACAGGGCTGGACTGGCCTTTGCTCGCACCTGGAATCCCCCGGTGGGCCGCTAGGGTGGGGGTGGGGGTCGGTTTTGGCTCCTGGAGGCCGTTTTGTTACAGGGACGTTTATGCAGCATAGCTGCAAAATCGTCCCTGTAACAAAATCAGTCCAAAACCTGCCCTGGCAAAGAGCTCGGCAGCACCCCCAAGCACCAGGGGGCCTGGCCAAGTACTTTGCCAGGGCCAGTTTTGGTTCCCAGTCCGATCAAGGCCAAAGAGGGCAGGGCAAGGATGAGGGTGGAAGAAATAGTACATGCATCGCAGTGGATGGGTGCTAATCGAGTGCAATTAATATGTGCTTGGTCTGTGCTGAAGATAGGAGCGGAAGTGACGTATCAGCTGTGCTAACCAATTAGGAGGCCGCAAAGTAGAGTGACACTGGAGTCAACCTGTGGTAGGGAGCGGGCTGGATCGAAGTCCTTCATTGAAAACAATAGTCTTGCAAGCAAGAGCATCTGCTAGCACATGCTCACGCTGGCTTGACCCAAATATGATGAACTGCTGCACGTGACACCATCATTTACTGCTCTCGAGAGCTCAGCCCACAGGCAGAGTCTGATGCTGTGTTCTGTCCTGCAGCGACCATGAGGTCTGGTCAAAGCATCAGGCAAGTGTGGTGAAGTGGTGCGCAGGAAAGGGGTAGTGCTCAGCTCACAGAGGGTGAAGGCTTGATGATAAGCAAAGGGAAGATTTGCATAATTCATAATTCATTCTTTTTTCGAAACACAATTTCTAGGGCATGGGAAAACAGTCGTTCACCAAAGCAAGTCCCTACTCAATCACAAGACATTCAGGAAATGGTGGTAGACCTTAGCAAGCCCAAGCAACCTTTCATAACGCATGTGATCTGTGTGTTTTTGTACTCCCAGGATAACTTCAAAAGTGTCCTTGACTGTCTCGTTTGCTAAGCGATGTGAGGAACTGGAAAATAGAGGTCAGCTGATTTTACCCTGGATGGAGAAGTGCACACTCTACATACAGGAGGATTCATTTGTTATGGAGAACTCTCCAGGGACAAATAGCCCTCTGCCTGTCTACCCAAAGATCCCAAGTCAACTACTAAGGAAGAAGGATCCGTAGCAGAAAAGAAATTAAAGAGAATTTGCATTTGGTCATTGAGGTGCCATGTCCGGAAGTAGGAAGCATGATGCCGAGTACTGCCAACAATGAATACCGACAATGGTAATTGACGTTCCTTCAAACAACAATAACGTGAGACCATAAAGGACATGCAGGCACAAAGAAAAGTCTTGAAGGAGTTGATGGTGGCCACTGAGAGGCTGCTTTACAAAGGTTGTACTACTGTGGTCACTTAAACAGAAGACAATGCACTTTGCCCTGCTGATTCACCAATGAATTGGTGAAAACTATGGCAAAAATGCAAGAAATTCCTAGCTACAGTCTCTCTTGTCCCGGACCTGCCCACTCTGCCAGCCAAACTGGTAATTGTGCCAATCCTGGAAAGACAGAATGGCACCGGATTGTAAAGTTCCAAAGCTATCTGTGACCAAGCCCTTGTCTATCGATGAGAATGAAAGACCCTGAAGAAGGAGCTGTGTGGAGGTTCTGGTGCCAAGATCAATGTTTAGATCTTTTGTCCTATGGATAACTTTGTAAACCAAAATTATTTGTTACTGGATCCAAAGCTTTACTTAGGAGCCTGCTGCCTGCAAGTATGATTGCCAGGGTTGCTGAATTACTAGGCTGCCAAGTCTTGCTTCTCCATTACACCTCTTTTTCGATCACGACACACTTTATTTCACTTTGCCTCCCCCTTGTATATTGTTTTTCTTCAATGCCTGTTTCCTTTGTCGCTGTTTTGCTTTCTTTCTCTTCCTCCTTCTTTTTTCCTTTTCTGTCTTTCACTCTTCTGCTCTTGGTCGAAGTCTGGCCCCCAAAAATAGGAACCACTCAACCCACCGGCACAAATTAAGTATTGGCCATACTTTATGTTTATAGGCCTTTAATTACACTATTTTCTATTTTTCTCTTCAACATCCAGGGCTACAAAAATATGCAAATTGGAAGTAGGGACAGACTGCATAGGGACAGGCTGCATTATCGGAGATAAGCTGGATCCTATAAGAAAAGTGTTATGAAATGGAACCAGAAGAGAAAGGGTGAATTGTTAGTGGTTTATAAGACATACACAGAAAAATACTACTCACTTGATGCTTTTGGCAGAGGGCTAGTTTTCATTTTCATCTTTAGGAAGGTGTATGTTTACATGCTTATTTATATTGTAAACATGAAAGGTGTCAATCCAACACGTTATCTTTAGAGTGAATAATAGCACTTTGTCTTTATGACAAGATAAGGCATTCAAACAGCAAACCCTTCCTCAACAAAAAGCCATAAACCTGCAATTAAAATGATGTTGCCTTAGCAAGTAGATACATAAAGGAACACACATTAACTCAATTACAAGTTACGTGTCAAGTTTCATCTGCCTGACAAAAGGACCTTTTGAAGTCCCATCAGCTAAGCCCAATGGGAACTGAAAACAGATGCTCTGAAAACTCATGGAGTCTAACACGTTTGTTGTAAAAATAGCTGGCAAGTATCAAAAATATTCGAAGTGTAACTTGCCATTTCAACATATCAGTCCTCCACCGTCTGATCGGGTGGCGCATGTAATCCGCACTTCTCGCTTCGCCGTGCCAACTCCAGAACAAAGCTTCATTTGCTTGAATAGTGAGGCTACCTACTTTTGATGTATAACCATTCCGCCCCACATATTTAACCTTATTGCCCATGATCAGTTTTTGTCTTTTACTTCCTTGTACAGTATATCCTGATTATTCTCTCCTTGCTTCCCTTTCCCTTTCCCTTATTCCCCCCAATTCTTTTTATGTACTATGTATTCATACCTTATTTTATGACTAATAAACTTCTTTTTGAACTTAAATATGCAATATGCGACTCAGTATAACAAAATGGCAGTGTATTATAATATGTATAACTGTTCAATAATTGCAAGATTCTACTATTGCTTTAAGTAGGTATAAAAACAAATAAAATAATATACATTACAGACAACCAGAATCTACATATAAATACATACATCCACTAAACCGTATGGCCCGACTCTCATTCAATCCAAACAAGAATGAAGCATGAAAAACACATGAAAACTAATGGTTCAATGTCTCTCTCCCGCTCTCCCTCTCTCTCTCTAACTCTCTCTCTCTCTCCCACTCTCCCCGCTCCTTCTCTCGTTTCCAGGACAACTAGAGCTTTACTCCCCAATTGGGTGTTTCAAGATATTCTATATTTGCCCTGGGGCCGAAAGCCTCCTTATTACACAACTGACACGGTTTCACACTGCAACTCTCCGGCTGCCTTCTGTTTCCTGCTGAAAGGCTAGGGGAAGGACTAGAAGTGGAAATACTAATGAGAAAATCTTTTACTTCCTGTTGCTGATTTCATGACACTTAAGATCAGGGTTAGCTAGGGCAAAGTCACAAGTAGCATGGAGTGGGCCATACTTCGCAACTGCTAACTGGGTGTTATCTAACTGACACCCTTAGCAATTCAGGAGGCTGCTTCAGTGAGGTGCAATCCAGCATTTCACACTCCACCCTTCAGTAAGTTTGAACAGAGCACGAATTTCTGAGGTCACTTCTTTCCATGTATCAGCAGGGAAAAGGGCCATATGTATCATACATTTTACCGGTCGCACACGTCCTGATTTGCAGAATCAATAACATGTAATTGAATCGCAATTTGGAATTGTGAATACATATCGACTCGGTATTAGGAAGGGGCGTGTTTATAGCATCCCATCTTAATACCGAAGCTCAGCGCTATGTAAGAATGTTTTGTGACCAAAATGGGGTCGCAAAACATTTGCATTTTACCACCTACTTCAAGTAGGTGGTAACTCATTTGCAAATGAAAAAGGGGTCCCCAAGGGACTCCCACTCTGCTTTGGAAATGGTAGCGAAAATGTTTCTGCAAAGTTCGACAGTGGTCCTGCTCTTGAAAAATGAAAAGAAACGATTAATTTTTCTTTTTTAAATGCAACCTTTTTCCTTTAAGGAAAACAGGCTACATTTAAAAAACAATTATTGCTTTATTTAAAAGCATTCACGGTCATGTCGTCTGCTGAGCCCAGCAGGCCACCATCCCTGTGATTTTAGCGATTCCTAATTGGGTCGCAAAATGTGATCTACCTCATTAATATTAATGAAGTAGGTCAATTTGCAACCCACTAGGAATCACTAAATAAAAATCATGGAGCTTCATACATTAGGAATAGAGATGACCTAATTGCGATTCACAAAGAATGCCCGATTTAGCACACAGAAATTCCCCCTATTCCTCACAGGTCACCTTCAATAATATATCTTTTTTGCGTAATCTGTGTTTTGCACAAAATGTCTGTTATGAAATATTAATATAAAACAATTCACTTGCAGCAACACCAATGCAACCTCAAACAAAATGTAGGCCCTGCTTTTGCCAAAAACACTATTTCTGAAAGCCGAATCTGCCCCTATTACTGTAGAAGAAGAGCTGGTGCAACCCTACTACTTGAAGCTGTAGTGAAGGATGGGCGGGCACACTAGACTGAGAGGCTGGCACCGCTGAGCTGGGTAGACCCTCGAAGAGTTGGAAGATCATCCAATCCCTCATTTGAAATTTGACCCCAGAAAAAGTCGAGCAAAGGTACATCTGATGCAACTGCGACAAATTTAGAAGCAGCCCTGGTCATAGAGAGTAGTAAGCTTGCTAGCTTGACTCTGATAAACTTATATGGAGATGTGGGTTCACTCGAGCACAGCACGTTTGCAAAGCTGAGCGCCGAAACCTGTTTAGCAAATGATACCGCTGATGCAATCCGCATAAACATTGACACACTTGATTCAGTGCCAGGGAGTAAGCCAACCTGCTGCGACCTCATTTCCACTCAAGGTATGATGGAAAAAAATTGCAGAAAGTGTTTTTATAGGAGGAAACTTCCACTTTGGGAATCATTTGCCTGAACTATGGGATCTTACTTTACTTTGCGGCACAGACTCATCCCACCACGAGAATCAGAAAAATCAGATGCCAGCCAATCATAGCTTGTTTTATACAGATCTTTGTTTGGTCTATTAAATGACAAGTGTTACTATTACCCAATTAAGTCTACCAAATGACAAGTGTTACTACTACCTAACTTACTGGTACTCAATTTACCGACCCCATAAGTATTGATACTCTAGTTAGGTTGGTCTTTCTGAGAATCAAGCTTGTGACCTACACATCACAGGGAAAGCAGCTGCTGCAAAGCTTCCACACTGAGCCATCTTGCAATCAAGTGTACAAAATGAACGTGAACAGAACTGACAAGAAAATATTTTTTTTCTCCAATAATCAATAGGATCGGGAAAAAAGTCAGCATGCCTGTCACAGGGTTATGACGTATGCATGTAAATGCTTCATGACTCTGCAGCAGTCATGTTGGCTTTAGTTTTAATTTGCTGTTGCAAGATGGGAGTGGGCCATCTTTGATGGATAAATTAAAAACAGAGAGTAAGGTGCATAAAAGGGCTTTGTAGAAAAGAGCCTGCCAGCCACCATTGCATTGCCATACTCTGGTTTCTTGAGACCCAGAGGAAGGCTGGGACAAAGGGAAAACCTGCACTTCCCTTGTGCTACACCCAACTTGTTAAGGCCTAAATCTGTGACATAAATTCCAGTCTACCTTTTATAGTACATAGAGATTTGAGTCAAAATCCTTGCCTGGTTGTACAAGAGCGTCCATGTTACGCCACCCTTACTCAAAATAGCCCAAAGTAGCACACAGTGCTACTTTACGTTACTTCAAGGCTACTTTCCATCTGGGAAGTATATCCCAATACTAAACTTTGCACCGGGTACATCACTTTTGTGACGCAAAAATGGCACACATTTATAGTACATTTTCTGGAGTAGGTACAATCATTTTACTAATGCAACTTGTTCATTAGCAGCTGTTATTACTCTGTCCCAGGTGTACCAATATTTGTGAAAAACATCCACAATTCGTAGTGCTCTGGCTCATGGTGTGACATGTATGATTGGCTATGAACATGATCAGCTTAAGTTACCAATGGTTGAAAGAAAATGATTTTTTTATTTTCTGTGTTCATTTTTCTACACACTTTCTATTGCAATATATAATTTAAAATGGCAGCCCCTGAGAAAGGGGAATGTGGAGTATGAGTTGCTATGGAAGCATTGTAAAAAATAATTGGCCCTATCTGATCAGCGAGAACTAGCAACGCGATAATATTTTAAAAACAGAGAATATTATTAAGGGATTAAGGGATGTGAATATCATAAAAAATTCATAAAACAACGTGATGGAAAAGTTTTAATTAATTTTATGAAACCTAGGAGATGAGTGACCAATGAGCTTCCCGAAACGATTAGAACATCATCCCAAGACATTGTGCTGTTCCCACCCTGCTCTGAATAGGCAGAAGTCACCCACTGAGAGCCCAGTACAATTTAGCTATTTAGCATTAATCTGGCACCCCCTCATGATAAAGGAGAGGATGTTTCCGTATACTTAAATGGCAAAGGGTGGGGGTTGGGTGAGGTTGTGGAGGTTGATCTCTGAAAGACCCAACACTGTACTCAGTGAGCAGGAGAGGAAAGGTTATCCATTTTTACTATTTACCCCGCTCTGTAAGAAAGAATCTAAACTACTTAATTTTTTTAATAGACATTTGTATGGACTTTTTTTAAATGAAAGGTGCATTTCCTTTCTGTAGAGATTTAGGTGTAAAATGAAATGAAAATTAAATGAATAGAGCGCTATACTACCCTGGGGTGTCTACGCGCTACACCTCTGGGAAACGGATCATTGCCTAAGCAAGCATCTTAGAGATGAGAAAGGAACAAAGTCTAACTGTTGAAAAGCCATGATTTAAAGAAAACATTTCAGTTTTTTTCTTAATATCTGAGGGCATCGAACTCCTAAGTTTAGCAGCACAGGTGATGATGCTCCTGCCCCCTCCCTCCCTCCCCACCAACTCCCCTCCAGGGTGAAGATGTCAATTACGTATGCGTAAACTGTGACTTGACTTTTATTAGCGCATTACAATGCTTATAGATCTCTTTTTTTGCAATAAATGGATTAAACGGGGCCTTTAAAGTGAGATATCTGAGTCGCATTGAGCAATGCATGCAGACCAACAGCGCTTCTCTCGTTCTCTGGTCATCTTATAGCTTTCTGGACAAGGCTCACAGCGTCAAAAATGAGCTGCTCCTAATAGTTGCTGACATGACATATAAAGAACCAGGTCTTCTCACAAGAAAGAGAAGAGAAGCATCTACAAAAGTAAACCAGGGTCTCTCAATGTCAAAAAATATCTGCTTCACAAAGTCAGTATGTACTTGCATGCAGTAGTGTAGGGCAGCCCAATCCTCAAAACAGACCAGCATCATGTCATCTAGGGAATTACCTCACCCCCCTAAAATTTGAATAAGTCATAACAATCATTTGATGATGTTACAGAACCACTATTTTGCTACAGTACAGCAGAAGTGATGCAAACAAGTACATTCCCTACAAACAAAAGGGGAACACACTAAAGAGGAAGACATATCATGATACTTTATCACCAGGGTAATATAATGACCTAGCAACCCAAATGGTGCCACCATCAGCAATTTCTCACCTCACAGTGAGGGAAGCAGTCAACAAAAAGACAGTACTGGGACACAAAAACCATCATGTGAAGAAACAACATAAAAATGTATGCCCCAGATGTATTCGTGGATGGCTAGGAATAAACCATAAACAGCAGTAAATATTAACCTTGAAGCCACAGAGTCTACCAGCGAAGAAATAATGGTGGCCTGATATGGACGAACATCGAAACCTCAGATATCAGACTAATCCAAAGACTGATCAATTACACCTTCCCAGTAATGTAAACAGACGAATAACTTGAATGGAAGGGGATATAATAATCAGCAGAGAGCATCAAATGGAAATAAAACTCCATTATTAGGTCCAAGAGTTCTGTGGAGGGAGGCAACAGTCTGGTCTAGGGCCTATAACAGCAGCCAGGGTCTTTAAACACAGAGCAAAATTCTACTTCAAAACTGATGGTGGCCATTCAATCAAAATTGGCGAGTTCACCCGCATGTGGCTCACAACACATCTCGGACACTCATGATGTGATCACCGATCACATGGTCAGAGGTTTAACAGAAATTTGGTTTACAGACAACTTACTCCCTCAATCACTATCATTAATGAACAGCTTCCCCAGGGTCCCAAAACACCAAGAAAAGCGTTAATGGTAGATGAGGTGAAGCAGTAGCATCCTTGCTCCATGTGGAAGCTAACTAATAACACAAGTCACCCTGCAACACTACCCTGTAGTCAGACTACTCACTGATCACTCTTCATTTACGCAAAATGCTATAAATTCTATGCCTTAGTAACATCAAACAACCCAACGCCCCAGACACTTAAGACACCTAACATGGAATACTCCCATTCCCAGTAGAAAATGCTGAACCTGGGGTGGATGGATCTGGTGTGCAGCATAACTAAGACACTAGTCAGAACTACTCCTTTAAGAAAGGAAAGTCCAAAGCAAGGGCAAAAGTGCCACCAATTGGGCCAAGAAATAACTAATGCAAAAAGAACAATTGATGGACAGAATGCAGAACAATGTCATGCATTCACTCCAGTACAGAGATCTTGGCCTAAATCCATCGGTTTTTTTTGCTCACCAAGCCATTCTAGTTTGGGCCCAGCCATATACAAATCATTCTTGACTCTGCGCCCAATGGGAACAGTCCAGCCCGAACTGCCAGGCCAGGTCCTCCTGGGCTGGAAACAAGCATCCTAGGACCAGTTCCAATTATTCTTTTTGCAAGAAATTAACTAATTGCACTACTCTTGTTAAGAAATAAATTAATCAGCTGGAGGAAGTGTAGATTTTGGGAAAAATGACCAATCAAATGTTATGAAGAACTCCACTTGTGCAACCCCACAACTTTAAAAAATAGCTAATATGCTAGAGGTCACACACTATGTCGTTCGGAACACCCGACTCTTACAGAATTCATCGTCCCACATAATTAAAGTTTCCAACCTTTTGGCGGAGTACTCCCCTGTAGCATACAAAAATGAGCTTTCCATACATTTGCTTCAGACATTGCAGTGCTCATCAATGAGTTCTATAATCCCTGGCCGCTCAAACCAGACAATCATAAATTCACCAATTTCAACTCCACTTTATCATAATAGCATTTTCAGAAGGGAGCTTACAAGGCAACGGGAGTATGTGGAAAAACAATCTAATGCACCACTGCTAGTCAGTCTTCAAACCCATGAGAGAGACTGAAACAGCAAAAATGGAGATTAGGGAAGGTTTTCTTATCTCGCTAGATAATGGCCATTGGGCAGTCATGAAATTGCTCAACCTCTGTGCAATACATGTGGGACTGTGTATTAATTCAATCATGTCTCTGCAATCACAGGCAACTGTCAGAAGATCTTATTTAGCGTTGTGTGGATGCGAGACGTCTGCCAAAAGTGGCAGGTGTCGTGACTAAAAGCACTGTATTGATGTCAATGGCATGGGAGAGCTGCCTCTTTCAGGCAGATATCTCCTCTGAGTAAGCTGCTTTAAATTTGAAGACAGTCCTTCCCTAAAGATACCATCCATTCATACATCCACCTACCCAGCCAGTCGGACAACCGTAGAGCAAAGAACAAAACTAGGGCCAGCTTTAGCGCTGGTGGTGCCCTGTGCGACAGTGTTTGTTGGCGCCCCTCAGTGACCACCTCCACCATAGATTCCCTCACTACCACCTTCAAGTCTCCATAACCACTCTCTCTCACATGCATTTAATTCGTTTTATAGAGCCACTCATACCACTGTAGGGTGTCAGAGCCCTTTACATCACAGACACACATTACACAGAGACAATGAATCGAATCTGTGTAAATCAGTATATAGGAAGTGTTACATAAGACAGAGGACTACAAGGTGCAGGAGCCACAGGTCATCCATACTGGTAGGCGTGTAGTTCGAGTGCTTGGTCTGGAGAAGCACAAACTTAGAATTTAAAATGTAACACCAAGTTTGAGGGCTCTTTTTAATTAAAATAATTTAATTCTACCCAAAATTACTTTTTTTTGCAACATTAGGATAACGAAAGACAGTGAAAAAAATCACAATGTTCCAATCTATACTTTGCAGTTTGCATGCAGCTCTTCGTTGACTGTTATAGCACACTGTTCTATATTAGGACTCTCACTTATAAGCTACAAGTAACAAAAGATCTCTCTGACAGAAGCAATTCAATTCAAGAAAACTTTATTTCGGTTGGATACAACCATAAAAGCACATACATGATAAAAATAAGAATACGAGTGTTCAGCCATCATATTTAAGATAACAATTGTTACTGGCCAGTTGGTCTGACAGAAGCAGTAACCCACTTACCTATTTACACTATAAGCACTTTGTGATCTACATGGTGCACGTCCTTTACAGCAGGCATATTAAATCTCTGTGCTACCTCACCTTGAGTCAAAACTTCCACTAGACAAACTCCGATCTCTCTCTAGAAAGAGCATTAATCTCCGGAGTTATCTTGACATTTATATTGCTGACTGAAAATTGCTGGAGGAAAGGAACACTGCAACGGGTGCTTTTAAAACCACAATATGTTTGCAAACAATGCACCCCACCCGAAGTCAGTGCCCGGTGCAGTGGCACTGGTCCCACTGCCCTAGGGCTGGCCCTGAAGTGAACTTTTTAATGGCTACTATCCCTGTGGACGGCGAAGCTTCCACAGACAATCCAAGAAATCCAATTTATGAAATCCGGGTATGATCTTTAATCAACACCAAGGGGTCTATTACGATGGCGGGCGGACAAAGTCCGCCTGCTATCGCACCGGGAGATGGGCCATCCCCTATGTGTGCGGCGATCCCGCATGTACAATTAGGATGCCGCCCACACTGGCGGGCGCATCTTGCATTTTTTGCATTGCAGCTGGCGGTGCTGTCAGCAGCACCCGCCGCAATGCAAAAAAGGCATCTGTGCATTTGCATGCACAACGTGACAGGCACCGCGCGGTGCCTGCCACGTCATGCATGCAAATGTAGTGGGGTACCATAGGTACCCCCCCATGTGCCCCCATCCCCCTAACATCAACGCCGCCCTAACTGCAAAAACTGCATGCTTTTCCGTGGCAGCAACGCCACCATGGGAAGGCTGGTTCCCGCCGCCATTGTAATATGGATGGCGGTGTCTAGCAGACACGCCACCATTTTCAACCCTTTTACGCGGCGGCCGGTCTTCCAGTCTGCCGCGGTACCCCCACTATCATAATATGGCGGTGGTAAATGGGAGGCGGGCGGGATATTATGTCTGGTGGATCAACACCGCCATGTGGGCGGTGGCGATCTGCCCAACATTATAATAGACCCCTAGTCTTCACCACCCAAATAAATGCAGTTGGCAAAGGAATCAATTGTCAACTATTCTTGCATTGCAAAGTCCCACCAGCCCTTCAAACAAAAAACTGAGGTCTCAGGCTAGACTGAAATGTCTTGCTGGCCATACAGTCAGTGCCCCTCCCCTTCCAATAGCTGGGTTATCCCCTCGGTTTCCGCCACTACTAACTCTAACAACTACTTTGATATAATCAATCAATATCAATCAATCATACCACTTGTATAGCGCGCTACTCACCCGGAAGAGTCTCAAGGCGCTTGGGGAGGGGGCCCGCTACTGCTCGAACAGCCAGGTCTTGAGTTGTCTCCTGAAGGCGAGATGGTCCTGGGTCAGCCGAAGGTGGATGGGGAGGGAGTTCCATGTCTTGGCCGCCAGGTAGGAGAAGGATCTGCCTCCGGCGGTTGCTCTTCGGATGCGTGGTATGGCGGCGAGGGCGAGGCTAGTAGACCGTAGCTGGCGGGTGGGCGTGTAGAAGGTCAGGCGGTCGTTGAGGTACTTCGGGCCCAGGCCGTGGAGAGACTTGTGTGTGTGGGTGAGGAGCCTGAACGTGATCCTCTTGTTGACGGGGAGCCAGTGCAGGTCCCTCAGGTGGCCGGAGATGTGGCTGCGTCGGGGGATGTCCAGGATGAGTCGGGCGGAGGCGTTCTGGATGAGTTGGAGTCTTTTCTGTAGCTTGGCTGTGGTTCCGGCGTAGAGGGTGTTTCAGTAGTCCAATCGGCTGGTGACGAGGGCCTGGGTGACCGTCTTCCTGGTTTCGGTTGGGATCCATCGGAAGATCTTGTGAAGCATGCGTAGGGTGTGAAAGCATGATGAGGAGACGGCGTTGACTTGTCTGGTCATCGAGAGGGAGGAGTCCAGGATGAAGCCCAGGTTGCGTGCGTGGTCTGTTGGCTTGGGAGCGGTGCCCAGGGCTGGGGGCCACCAGGAGTCATCCCAGGCGGAGGGTGATGGTCCCAGGATGAGAACTTCCGTCTTGTCTGAGTTTAGTTTCAGGCGGCTGTTCTTCATCCAATCGGCGACGTCTTTCATCCCTTCGTGTAGGCTGGTTCTGGCGGTGTCGGGGTCTCTGGTGAGGGAGAGGATCAGCTGGGTGTCGTCAGCGTAGGAGATGATGTTGAGGTTGTGTTGGCGTGCGATGGCGGCAAGAGGTCTCATGTAGACGTTGAAGAGGGTGGGGCTGAGTGATGATCCTTGCGGAACGCCGCAGATGACTTCGGTGGACTCGGATCGAAACGGGGGAGGCGGACTCTCTGTGTTCCTCCGGCGAGGAACGAGACGATCCACTCCAGTGCCTTCTCTTGGATGCCGATGTTGCTGAGGCGCTGTATTAGGGTGCGGTGGCAGACAGTGTTGAACGCTGCGGAGAGGTCCAGGAGGATGAGTGCCGCTGTTTTCCCGTTGTCGAGCAGGGCTCGGATGTCGTCGGTTGCTGCGATGAGGGCGGTCTCGGTGCTGTGGTTGGCTCTGAAACCGGACTGCTAGGGGTTGAGGGATCCGTTCGTCTCGAGGAAGGCGGCAGGCTGTCTGTTGACGATCTTCTCGATGACTTTGGCAGGAAAAGGAAGGAGCGAGATGGGGCGGAAGTTTTTGAGATCGGTGGGGTCCGCTGTTGGTTTCTTCGGTAGGGCGCTGAGCTCGGCATGCTTCCAGCTCTCCGGGAAGGTGGCTGTGTCGAAGGAGGTGTTGATGACATCTCGGAGTTGGGGTGCGATGGTGGAGTTGGCCTTGTTGAAGATGTGGTGGGGGCAGGGGTCAGTCGGAGATCTGGAGTGGATGGTGTTCATCGTGCGGGCTGTGTCTTCGGTGGTCACCGTGGTCCAGGTGCGGAGGGTGGCGGTGGGGGGCGTTGGTTCGACGGTTGGGTGCGTGGGTGGTGCGCCGAAGCTGTTGTGGATGTTGGCAATCTTGCGGTGGAAGAACGAGGCGAGAGAGTCGCAGAGATCTTGTGAGGGAGTGATGTCGTTGTTGCTGGTGCTGGGGTTGGAGAACTCCTTGACGATGGTGAAGAGTTCCTTGCTGTTGTGGGCGTTGTTGTCCAGTCGTTCCTTCAGTGATTTCTTCTTGGTGGTGCGGATGAGCTGGTGGTGCTTGCGGGTGGCGTGTTTGAGGGCGGTCATGTTGTCAGTGGTCCGGTCGAGGAGCCAGGCTTTCTCGAGGGTGTGGCAGGTCTTCTTGGAGTCCTTGAGTTCGTCGGTGAACCAGGAGGCCTTCTTGCTTCTGGGTCTGCTGGGAGAGTTCTTCAGTGGTGCGAGTTCGTCGGAGCAGGTGGTCAGCCACTGGGTGAAGTTGAGGGCTGCTTCGTTAGGGTCCGTTTGTGCTGGTGGGTGGGTTCTGGCTGAGGGGGGTGGTGAGCTGGTCGGCGGTGATCTTGCTCCAGCTTCTGTGAGGAGCCTGTTGCGGGTGGTGGTGGGTTGTGGTTCTTCTGAAGCTGAAGTGGACGCAGCTGTGGTCGGTCCAGTGGAGTCCGGTGGAGTGGCTGAAGGTGATGTGCTTGCTGGATGAGAAGACGGGATCAAGCGTGTGGCCGGCGTAGTGGGTGGGGGTGTTGACCAGTTGCTTGAGTCCGAGGTTGGCGAGGTTGTCCAGCAGGGCGGCGGTGTTGCGGTCCTTGTTGTTCTCCAGGTGGAAGTTGAGGTCCCCTAGGAGGATGTAGTCGGCGGAGGGGAGGGCGTGTGGGCTGATGAAGTCCGTGATGTCTTCGCTGAATTGTGTGCGTGGTCCCGGGATTCTGTAGATGAGGGTGCCTCTGAGGGTCGTCTTTGGGTCGGTGTGAATCTGGAAGTGGAGGTGCTCGGCGGCGGCGAAGGTGTCGTTGGAGTCGGTCGTGATGCGGATGGTGTTCTTGTGGACAATGGCGATGCCTCCTCCGGTCTGGTTGACGTGGTCCCTCCTGGTGATCTTGTACCCGTCTGGGATGGCGATGGCGATGTCGGGCGCTGAGGAGGCGTTCATCCAGGTTTCCGTGAGGAAGGCGACGTCTGGTGATGTTGTGTCGAGCAGGTTCCAGAGTTCCACGGCGTGTCTGTGGACGGAGCGGGTGTTGAGCAGGATGCACTTGAGGTTGCTGCTGGTGTTTGGCTTGGCGGGTGCGGTGCAGGTTTGGAGGCAGGTGAACTTGCAGGTTCTGCAGGTGAAGGGTCCGTGAATGCGTTTCGGGGTGGCCCGGCAGCAGGCGGGGTTCCGGCCGGCATTGAGTGCGTTGAGGGCGGCGGCGTCGTAGGTCTGTCGGGTCGTTTTGCATCGGTGGGGGCCAGGGGTCCTGCACTGGGCGCGGTCCAGGCGCGGACTGGCGCAGACGGGCTTACCTTTGGCGCGCCTTCGGCGCACAATCGGCACGCCCGCTGCGCGTACGCATGCACTCTGTCATAAATGGAGAGTGGGGGGGGGCGGAGCGAGGGAGGGGCAGCTGGGAGGTGGGAGCGGGGTGGCGATTGGGGGGGAGCGGTGAGGAGATGCGGAGGGAGCGTGGGGGGGGCCGCGGGGGAGCAGCGGCAGGGAGCGGGTGGGTCAGGGGAACAGGGGGTGAGTACAGTGAGTACAGTGATAAGACAACATACAATAGGAACAGCAACAGAGTTTAGGGCACAGAATACAAAGGCGGAGCTAATTTACAAGGGGCAGGGGAGCGACGGAACAGTGAGTACAGTGATCAGACAAAATACAATAGGAGCAGCAACCGAGTTTAAGGCACAAAATACAAAGGCGGAGCTAATTTACAAGGGGCAGGGGGGCGACGGAACAGACAGCAACACGAGGCAAAGCAGCAAAAGCAGGACACGAGTCCAGACGGCAAACCTTAGCGGCCCGATAGAGCGGGCAAGAGCAGGGGGCCACTCCACACAGGGGCAGAGACTCGGCCTGGCAGCGGTGGCGGGGAGAGCGATCGGGTCTGACCAGGGCAGGTCGGTCGGTCGCTTCATAATTTTAAAAACAAGTTATTATATTAAAACAAATATTGTAACTCAAGTAACCCACTCACAGTTCCGTATATCAACAAAAGGCATATCCATCATCAGGGCTCCTTAGTCACATTCAAGGGAGGCAAGGCAATGCGTTCAGCTCTAGCAAACATCACAATAAACAAATATGCAGATCATGTTTTATGGATTGCTTTGCCTTACATTTCGGTGTGTGTGTTTTTACTGAGTGGCAACAATGAAGCATAAATGTTTTCGAGTTCGGGATAAGCAGCACATATTTATTCTTTTATTTTTCGTTTTTTTGTTCTTTTTTTTACATCTAAATCAGATTTGAAAGTTGTTTTTTTTAGTATGGCCATGTACACTGCTGTTCTAAAATTTGAGTACAGAGGAGATGCCTGATAAAAAAGCACACTTTTAGGACTAGTATCTAATCTGCCTCCATTTAGAGCCAAAACAGGGCGTGCTGCATATTTTCTTAGCTGTTTCCTACTTGGAAGCATGCCCTGTGCTCCAGAGGCAACATTGTAACCCCCATATCTGCTACTTTCACTGGATTTTAATGAAAGGACAATGCAAGCTCAAACCAAGATCCCAGGTGTTTTGAAACACTGTAGTTCAGGATAAGATTGCTTAACTTTAACACACATACCCTGCAACCTCGAGTCTTGAAACTGCACCCACAACGCCTTCCTGTGGTCTGCTAAGGCACAGAAGGGCCTAAAGGTCAGTTTATAATTAATGAGACCGTTCTGATCTGTTCTGTAAAGAAGGGATTCTTTTCCTCTACAGAAGCAAATATAAAATAATTGGCAGCCTAGAGACCTATTACATTACCAGTTGTACCAAGAGCTATTGCTATTCAGTAAGTTAGTATTAGAGAACTTTGTCAGACTATCTACACAGTTTTAGTGATTCAGTCTTCATTAACGTTTATCATGGCCACAGGCTGGTGACCAGCCCCCAAGCCTTGACGTCGCCATGTTTCCTTCCCTACAATAATGATCCAGTGTCCGTCAGCTATATGCACATCGCGCTCACTGTCATACATATCTTTGTCTTGATTGTTAAGCCTCTGATTGCAAATGAATAATCAAGTTGTCTTTCCACCAGTCCAACTGGCGGTGCCATAAAAAATTGTACTGTACACGCGGTGGGTGGTACAAGTACAGGTGCAGTTTTCTTACTACGGCCAACTTGGGTCAGGTAAGCTCATCAGAAATACATTATAATGAGCTACACAAAAATTATCTGTCGATTTGCTTTACTGCCCACATTTCGAATGGGTCATTCAATACTGAGTTTTGACATTGACTAATCTCTATGTAAACTGATTTTCCCTGTTTTTTTGGTCAGAATTTAGTGAGTTCAGTTCATTCCCCTTGGTCTCTATGTACGAACATTTAGAACAGCGACTTCCGAAAAGCGATTTCTTTAGAGTCACTATTTGGTAATTGCTATTCTTAATGTATCAAATTTTTATTTTTAAATTAGAGAGTCCTAGTGGGTCGTAAATCGACCTACTCCATGAATATTATTGAGTTGGGTCAAAATTCATGCCCCATTAGGAATGACGGCCATCACAGGGATTGTGGCCTGCTGGGGTCAGCAGACCACCACTTCTGTGATTACTTTAAATAAAACATTGTTTTTTCAATGCAACCCGTTGTCCTTAAAGGAAAACAGGTAGCATTAAAAAAAAATGAAAAGTGTAACTTTTATTTTTCAAGAGTATGCAGTAGTCTATGGAACAACTGCCTACTCTTAAAAATAATTTTTTTAACATTCTTAAAGGGTAAGGTGTAGTTTGGGGACCGCATCCTGTTTGCAAATGACATATCACCACCTTGGAGGAGGTGGTAAAGTATTACTGTTTTGTGACTGGGATTTGATATCAAACATTAATATATACCATAAGGATGTTTGGAAGGGATGCCCTGAACCTGCCACTTCCAAATAGCAATTCCTTATGATTTCGTAATCCCATTCAGCGATTTGGGGCCAGATGTACATAGAACTGGTTGCGAAATACTGGTCACAATTTGCAACCAGTGTGGGAATTTGTGAAGCGACCTATGTACTAATGGGTGATTTTTCAAATTATTGATTCATACTGGGTCGCAATTCGACCTACTTCTTGAATATTAATGAGGTGGGTCGCAAATTGTGAACCGCTAGGAATCACAGCCATCACAGGGATGCTGGCCTGTTGAGGTCAGCAGACCATCATGTCTGTAATTGCTTTAAAATAAAGCAAATTTTTTCCTTTAAATGGAACCCATTTTCCTTAAACAGGATGCATTTAAAAAAAAAGTGTAATTTAAATTTTTTAACAGTAGACTGTGTTCCATTGGACACATGCCTACTCTTAATTATAAAAAAAAAACATTTACAAATTGGTAGGGGACCCTTGGAGTTACTATCTCCTTTGAGATGTTGGTACAATATTGTTTTGCAACCGCAGCCACTTCAGGTAAGAGCGGTGCGGCTGTGGGGCCGTCTGGGGGGGATTTCGAGAGACGACCATGAGGGAAAAATATTTATTTTATTTTCCCATGTGGTCGTCTCTTGAAATCCCCCCAAGCCGGCCCCACCACCCCACCCCTCTTACCTGCAGCGGCCGCAGCTGTTGTTTTGTGGACGCATGTGTTTGCAAAATATTAATACATACCACTATGATTCAGAATTTGGAAGTAACTCCACAAACATGACACTTCCAAATTCTGAATCCATATTTGGTTGCAAACCCAAATTGCTATTCGGTAACAAGCTACCGAATGACATTTTGGAGCTAGATTTACATACATCTGGTTGCAAAATACTGGTCACAATTTGTGACTAGAATGTTTGTGACAAGTGCGGTAATTTGCACAACAAGCTATGTACTAATAGGTTGTTTTGCAAATTACTAATTCGTAGTGGGTCGCAATTCCACCTACCTCCTGATTATTTATGAGGCAGGTCACAATATGTGACCCACTAGTATTCGCTGCCATCACAGGAATGTGTCTGTGATTGACATAAAACAATACATGTTTTCAATGCAATCTGTTTTCCTTAAAGAAAAACAGGATGCGTTTAAAAACAGAAAATGAAATATTTTGTTTATATTTTTAAAAGTAGACAGTGGTTCGTGGGATCACTCCTTCCTCTTACAAAATATTTGTTTCAACATTTTCAAAGTTGAAGGGGTTCCAAGGGAGCCCCTTCCTGTTTGCAAATCGGTTACCACCAACTTTGAGTTGGTGGTAAAGTACGAATGTTTTGCAGCCACATTTGGGTTGCAAAACATTAGCACATACCGCTACAATAGAGTATTCAGAAGGGACGCCCTAAACATGCCCCTTTCAAATACCAATTCGTTCTTAGGTCACAAACCTGAAGATTCACTAATGTGTTACAGAATCGAAAGTTGGGTTTTATACATTAGAAAAAGCCTTTTTGCATTCGCAAACAGCCTGATTCACTATCGGGCACATGCATCAAGCGATTTTGGAATCGCAAACGGAGCGAATCGCAAAATTCGTCCGTTTGCGATTCCAAAATCACTTTTTGGGATGCATCATTCATTTCCCATTTCTCGCAATTTAAGAAATCGCAATTTTTAGCGATTTCTCAAATTGCGATAGCATTTAAGAAATCACAAATTTTGCGATTTCTTAAATGCTATGCATGATTTTTATTTTGCGAATTCGCAATTTTAAAGGGAAAAATTACCATGAAGTACAACTTCATGGTAATTTGCGAAAAGTTTCAAAAATGCAAATAAATGCATTTTTGAAACTTACATTTTACACACACACATGCCCTTGGGACATGTGTGTGAGTAAAATGTACTTACATGACATTCCAGGAGTGCAGGGGGGGTCCTTTGGACCCCCCCTGCACCCTTGAAATTGCATTCTCATTTTGCGATTCCTTAATTGCGAATTCGCAAAATGAGAATGCCTTCCCATTGATTCCTATGGGCCTCTAGGCCCATAGGAATCAATGTAAAGCGTTTCCTTATTTGCGATTCGCAATTAAGGAATCGCAAATAAGGAAAATTAGGGAATCGCAAAAAAATGTGCGATTTTTTGATGCATAGGAATTTGCGATTCCTAAATTGCGATTCCTTAATTTTCGCAATTTAGGAATCGCAAATTCCTACAATGATGCATGTGGCTGTAAGTACAGCTAGCCCATAGTTACCAAATCGCTAAATGGGTTTAGCAAATAAATTCAAGCCATTTAGCGGTCGCAAATAGAAGGCTTGCGACCTCTAAATACTTTCGTTCATCTGGCCCTTTGTGTTGTTTAATGTAATTCTAGTTAATTTGACCTACATTTAATTTGCTGCTGTTTCAGCTGAGTGGTGAGTGCTGTGAGGTATTTGCTGTTCTGTTTTAGAATTCAAGGCCATCATTTATCAAGATCAGCTCATGCAATACGGTGCAGAACTCTGCTGCGTTGTGTTCCTCAAATGGTAAAAATTGTGCAAAGCTGCATTTAACTATGCATTGTACACTAATGATATCATCAGTCATGTTATGCGCTAAAAATGCCTTGTTTGCATGATTCTAAACACAATCTAGGCTCTGGAACTTGCAAAGTCATGTGAGCAGTGGCGTCGAGAACACCTAACTTTGGCACTTTAAGTGGGGGATAACTTCTAAAAGTTTAGTGGTTTTACAATGGCTTCTGCAGGGCTTCAGACAAAAGCCATGGCAGAGCTAAAAAGTGGGGGTCGAACGCTGTGAGACACGTTCAGCAAAAAAGAGGAACATACATGTTACAAACAAAGAAACATGTTCGAAAGAGCAGAAAATAGTGTTTTAGAGAGGCATGCAAGAGCAATTTCAGATAAGAAAAGAAAGAATTGTGATACTTAGAAACTGTAAAGGCCGACCGGGAGAATGCGGAAGGTGAAAGTAATGGAAGGTGCAAAGAAAGAAGGAAATAGCAAAGTGAAAGGAATAGTTTTTGAAAAGCAAAAAATGAAGAGTAAGTGCAAGGATGGGTGGTTGAATTTAAAGGGTGGATAGTAGGGGAAGGATCAGTTGGTGCAAGAATGGAAGAAAGAATTGATTGGGAGTCAGATAAGTGGAGGAAAAGTTGGACAGAAGAGTGAACGGATGAATGCCTAGAAGTGTGAAAAGATTACAGGTCTTCTTGTAAAGTGAATGGAAAGGTCAAAAGGTGGATGGATTGGTGAAAGGATTGATTATTATGTGATACAGATTAATGTAATATCAGTAGCTGGTTAGAATAATGAAATGATGGATGGAAAAATGAAAGGCTGATGGATGGGTGGGAGAATGACTGGATGGATGCACAGATGAGTGGATGCAAGAGTAAAGAAAACAAATATAAGAAGGACCAGGCTTACACTCTTCGCTTGCTCGGTGTCATTAGCGGTTTTGTATTTACATTTTCTGGCTCCTCCCTTGCATGTGAGCAGTGTGCATTTTGTACTCATGACATGTCCTGCAGTACAAATCTCTACAAAGAGACGACAACCCAAACGTAAAACGTCTAATATGTGTAGTTTCTCAGATATTACTTGAACTACATATTGAAATATCACACAGTTTGCTTTTTGCCCATTGATTGTGCTTGTTTTTCTTTGGCACTTGGATTCAATGTGAAAATAGGTTGCTCTATTTAGAGAACATAATGTGCTCTGGCTTTGAGTGGAATCCTAAGGGTGTTTTGTGCTGTTCCAGGTCCTTCAAACCCACTCTGCAGACATTTTTGGATTTTTGCACAATGCTTTTTCAGTGCTGCTCTCATGCCAAGTTAAGGCACAACCTTCCTTTAGTGTGCAAATGTTGATTTACCCAGCGTTGTACTACCTTCTTCAGAGAAGTAGTGCTTAGAATGGTGCGAGTGGTCACAATAAGCTAATAAGAAAATCTGAACCCAAGTTATTCAGAATTGGGAGAAGGGTTCTTTGGGTAATATTCAAAGCCTGATAGCTATCCTGGGCTGATTCACCGCAGTTACCAATGAATACACTCCCAGCTGTACATCTCCTATTTTACCCAACCTGATATTAACTACATCTAAGCACTCTGGCAAAGGGAACAAAAACAATGCACGACAAGCAGCTCTTCCCAGCCTACTCACCATAGAACACTATGCGCCTGATTCACAAAGGGCCTCCGCATTTGTGGCGTAGGCCCTGCAGTTGTGGGGGATCTCCGCACCCAGGGCGGAATCTCCACCATTAGATTCCGCCCCGTTTGCAAAGACTCCCTCTTGACTGCGGGGCCTCCGCCATGAGTGTGGAGGCCCTTTGTAAATCACGCCCTCAGTTTTAACCACAACCTGCAGGGTGAAACAGATGGAAAAAGATACTGGTGAGAGCTTTTTAATCTACACCCTACTGATTCTAACTGGAAACAAGAGAAATATAACAATATGTTATTTCAGTTTAAATGTGCTGTCGCCCCAACCCAATCAATCAATCAGTCACTTGTAAAGCGCACTACTTACCTGTGAGGGTCTCAAGGTACTGGAGGAGGGGGGTGTTGCTACTGTTCGAAGAGCCAGGTCTTGAGGAGTCTTCTGAAGGGCAGCAGGTTTTGCGTCTGCCTTTGGTGGGTGGGGAGGGTGTTCCAGGTCTTGGCGGCGAGGTGGGAGAAAGATCTGCCACCGGCAGGTGTTCTTTGGATGCGGGGGATTGTGGCAAGGGCGAGGCCGGCGGAGCAGAGCTGACGGGTGGGGGTGTAGAAGCTGAGTCGTCTGTTGAGGTATGCTGGACCGGTGTTGTGGAGTGCTTTGTGTGCGTGGGTGAGGAGCGTGAAGGTGATCTTCTTGTTGACGGGGAGCCAGTGCAGGTCTCTCAGGTGGGGTGTGATGTGGCTGCGTCGGAGGATGTCGAGGATCAGACATGCAGAGGAGTTCTGGATGCATTGCAGCTGTCCCAGGAGTTTGGCCAACGTTCCTGCGTGGAGGGCGTTTCCGAAGTCCAACCTGCTGGTGACGAGGGCCTGGGTGACTGTTCTTCTTGTTTCGGTGGGGATCCACTTGTAAATCCTGTGGAGGGGACGTGTCATGTCCAGGATGCTGTTCTCCTCCAGGTAGTGGGTCAGTTGTTTGTTGACGATCTTTTTAATGACCTTCGCCGGGAACGAGAGCAGGGATATGGGCCGGAAGTTCTTGAGGTCCTTGGGGTCTGCCTTGGATTTCTTGAGTAAGGAGTTGATCTTGGCGTGCTTCCAGCTTTCCAGTAAGGTTGCTGTCTCGAAGGAGATGTTGATTACTTTTCGGAGGTGGGGTGCGATGGCTGTGCTGGCTTTGTTGAAGATGTGGTGAGGGCATGGGTCTAATGGTGATCCGGAGTGGATGGTGTTCATGATCTCGCTGATGTCCTCATCGTTGATACTGGTCCAGGAGAGCAGGCGCTTGGTGCAGGTGGTGGTCATGGGGGGGGGAGTTCTCGGTGGTTGTTGGGGCGGTTGCAACGTTGAAGCTGTCGTGGATGTCGTCAATCTTGTGGTGGAAGAAGGTGGCCAGCGAGTTGCACAGGTATGGTGAAGGTGGGATGTTGTTGGTGTTGGAGCTGGGGTTGGAGAGTTCCTTCACGATGTTGAAGAGCTCTTTGCTATTGTGTGCGTTGTTATCTAGGCTGTCTTTGAATGTGGCTCTTTTGGCAGATCTGATGAGGTGATGGTGTCTGCGGGTGGCGTTCTTGTGGGCTACGTAGCTGTCTGGTGTTCGTTCGCGGATCCAGTTCTTCTCCAGTTTTCGGTATGTTCGTTTGGAGTTCTGGAGATCTTTGGTGAACCAGGTGGCTTTCTTGCTGGTGTGGCTGTTCGAGGGTGTCTTGAGCGGGGCGAGGGTGTTGGCGCAGCCATCGATCCATTTTCTGAGGTTGCGGGCAGCAGTGTCAGGGTCGGTGGGGTCGGCGGGTGGGCTCTGGGAGAGGGTGGTGTTTAGCTGGTCTTCGGTGACTTTGCTACAGCGGCGCCGAATCATCTGTTGGGTGCGGTGGTGTGTGCTGGGATTCCTGAAGGGGAAGTGGATGCAGTGATGGTTGGTCCAGTGGGGTTCGGTGGTGTGGTTGAAGGAGACATGGGGGCTTGTGGAAAAGATGGGGCCAAGCATGTGGCTGGCGGTGGTGGGTGGGTGTTGTCACGAGTCTTCTGAGTCCCACTGGAGTGGGAATAGTAATTTTTACCCCTCCTTTATCCAACACTTTCTCTATTGTTGCACTCACTGGAATGGGAATAGTATTTTTTACCTCTCCGCTGTCCAACACTTTCCCTACTGTTGCACCTACTGGAGTGGGAATATTAAGTTTGACCTCTCTGCTATCCAACACTTTCCCTACTGTTGCACTCAATATAGTGCAAGATTTAATTTTAAAAACTACTAAATATTTTAATGTTTTAATATTATATAATGTTTTTTAATTAGATTTTATGTCATAGGTGTATGTAAATATATATATTTATTTGTAAATTGTTCTATATTTATAAAATTATAAAATTAATTAAAATTAATAGTTCATTAATTGTTTTAAAGGATATATATATATATATATATATATATATATATATATATATATATATATATATATATATATATATATATATATATATATATATTTACCACCAACAGAAATTATACTCACACTCCACCAGGATGCTTTTCTACAGCAGGTTTATTACAAACCAACGCGTTTCAATCTTACGATCTTGCTCACGGTTACAAAACGGTTTTGTAACCGTGAGCAAGATCGTAAAGTTGAAACGCGTTGGTTTGTAATAAACCTGCTGTAGAAAAGCATCCTGGTGGAGTGCGAGTATAATTTCTGTTGGTGGTAAATTAACTACAGGGAATGCCCGTCCCTGAAACTCGCACCGGCTGTGTAAAGTGTGCCCTCAGTAACGGGATTACTTTGGTGGTATATATATATATATATATATATATATATATATATATATATATATATATATATATATATATATATATATATATATATATATATATTATATAGTACATTTTATATATGTATGTTTAAATATTTAAATATTTTCTTCATTACATTTCTTTTATTATATTTATTAAAATGTATATTTCATTTAAATGATTAAATGTTATTATTTAACATATTTGACATTGATTTGTATTTAATTTCAAAGTCAATATTTTGTACATTTATATTTTTTACATCAATATTTTTGTTTCAATATTTTTGTACTTACAACTTGTAAATATAGGATGTCGATATTTTTGATATCAATATTTGTGCATCAATATTTGGTATGGGGATATTTTGGGAATCGATATTCTATAAGTGAACCATTAGATAAGCTGTCCAGAAACTACATCATATCCAGCAGAGATCATCATTGGGATTTACTAATAACAATAAACCTGTTAATGCATCAAAATGGTTTGCCTTCTCAGGGGAGGCGTAACAAGGAGAAATATGTTCTGCAGCACACATAGAAAGAGGAATTAGCCTCGGATGATTGTTTTTTTGTGCAGGGAGGTTTCCCTTCCTACACAAAAACAATCCTATCTGTGATTCAGGCATCCTTGCACCCTAGTGCAAGGGTGCCTGTGGTGTGGCTTGGCAACCAATAGTACATCAGTGCAGAGAGAGAGCAGGAATGCACAATTTCTCAGTAGATATGGCAAATTCCTGCACTCTCCACATGGTGGAGCGCAGACAGTTGTCTTGCTGCATTGCCCTGCATCAAATGTTAGTAAATTTGCCCCCCAGGATCTGACTCTTTGTGAAATTCACCCACGCACTGATTTAGGCTGTAAAGGGTTAAAATGTTATTGCGGGTGGGCGGTATCAAGGCTAATTATATTTTAAGTTAACCACTCAATCTGAGTCTTCTCAGCTTGTTTTTCTCCTTCTGTCTAACCTACACCTGCAAGAGTTGTCACCTGCTCTCTTGGTCAAATAACCATTTGTATCAGGGTCCATAGTCCCATCTCTGGAAAGGTTCAGGGTGTCCATGGCACCAACGTGAGCGGATCATGCAGGGGCATTGTAATATTTGATTGGTGGGAGCCCAAATAATTTGAATAATGCCTGAAAGCCTTAACTATAATTACTGTTCCCCTTGATCAGTAAGTTATTCAAGAATTTCACTGCAATCCAGGGAGGAGTTGAATACCAGTATGGCAGAGATAGTTGTTTTCAGGGGCATAGACTTTCCTCCTTCAGCAAGGTAGGAATAAGTATGACCATGAACTCAGAAAGAAGAGCTGCAATGTTGCCCTCGATCAAGAGAGCTACTGCCTGAGTCATTTGCTTGACAGAGTACCACAGCCTACCTGAAGTAGGGAAACCTATGGGAGTAATTTTCAGACTCTTCCAACTATTGATTACAAGGGCCCATCCTTCCAGCTGGTTGAAGATATCATCAACCTCCATCTGCCTACTTCACCTGAGGCCAGATGAAGAATTGTAATGTGGCTGGGCCTTGTTATTCACACTGTTAAGTTAGCATAGGCTTATTAGAAATGTAAATGGCATTTTTCCTTTTTGCTGCTTTTGCACATGACACTGCATCTAACTGTTGTTGTAAGTTTAGCTGCGTGAAATGGTTCACATGAGACTGGCTTGTTTTCAGCATACCTAGAATTACATGGTGACCCAGTCTGCACACTGAGTGCTAAAGCAGCCAAGGTTATCATAACAAGGTAGCTGTTTGTCCGGGCTGATCGGCTAACGTTCTAGCCATAACATATATGCAGCTGCAAGCCAACGTGATCCTGGTGCCTTTAATATCACACTGTAGACATGATTTCAGGCACTTGGAAGATTTCCATTTCCAGAGAGAAAGAGCTTTTACAGATCCTGATGTGATTCATCCCTGCTGATCTTAGAGGTATGGAGGTCCCCCAAACAAGCCTAAGAGACCTTTTTTAGTTTATAAAACATAGTTCCTAGGGAGGGTGATTTACTAGGCACTATAGTACCTATTTCCACCATCATTGTAATATGATTTCTCCTTTTGTGTTTTATGGAATTGTAACAATGCTGATCATATTATTTCTAATCATATGTCTGCTTATGTTAGCAAAGACCCTGATGCAGAGGTCTAGCCCGGGACCAGTGAAGGACTGGGTTCTTTAAGACACAGCGGTGCCAGGGCACAACACCTGAAACCTTCGTGGGTAACCTGCTCCGGCGTACGAATGACAGAGACACGGGACACTTCCTTCGGCGTCAAAGATTCAAGGTTTATTTGCTGCAGGGAACACAGATATCACGACAAGTACAACTCGTGCAACTTGGGGAGACTGCTTCGAATTGGTTCTGTGGATCGCTCCTTTTATACAGTTTTTACCCATAGGACAACATGGTACACAAAAGTTTACAACCCGGTTCCCATAATTAGCTCCCAGAGGGGTCGCTTTGGTCACAAGGTCCGGAACATAAGTGCGGAAACATTTGGCGGTTCCCAACTGTAAAAACCCATCTTTCCAACATTAGTGCATTCCAATCGACAGTAAAACAGATCGAAATAGGGACAAAAACAGGTGCAGAGGAAGACGGAGACAGTGGGGAGATCGAAAAGGGTGTAGAAGGGGAGGTATCGAGGAACACGAGATACAGGCATCAAAGGGACGTGCCTAATGAGATGCACGGCTGAGACAATAAGTCCGTGCGGCAAGATGAGCCTCGAGCGGCGCCATCTGCTTTACAGTAGCATCCCCCTCGTCATAAAGACACTTACAAAGAACATGTGTCTTCCGCAAATATCTTGGGAGTCCCAGGGTCGCGGAGCGGACAGCGTCCGTTCGCTGGCTACTTGAGGGCAAGAGACAAAATGGATGCCGTATCTAAGATGGAACCCGTGGGTACAGATGAAAAACCCACATAACAAACGAACGGTTTAAGTTAGCACAGCGAAACTGCGCACACTTACTAAACTCGTCATTTGCGGTTCATAGATACCAGACTTGACCATATTCGTGCGAGTCGGAAAACATCACTTACAATTGTCACGGAACCTCAGACGCTCCTTTTGCCCTCATGTAGGCAAGCACTAATCAGAATCATATTCGATATTCATCAGACCATCGAGATGTTGCTGTAGCATAGCTCTGTCCAACCGAGTCCCCTTGGTAACAGGTGGCTGTCTCATACACGTTGCAGCACAGAGGCCACACAAGGCAGGACCGCACTGCACACAAAGGCAACACGTGAACAGGAACACCACAACAACTCCGATGATCATCAGAATCTTCCAACCCCAAGTCGACATCAGGCCCCAAAACCACCCAAGTAGCGTCCAATCCCCTACATCCACGTGTATGGATTCGGAGATCTTATGCAACTTCGAGATGGCTTGATAGACAGTCGGAGCATTATCAGGAATGAAAATACAGCAGCTCGAATGGATCACCTTACATACCCCACCACGATCTGCTAAGATCACATCTAAAACCATACGGTTTTGTAACGTCATAAGTCTATCCGCCTGAAGTTCTGTGGTGATATTACCAAGGGCACTGGCAGTAATATTAGCTGTCGATTCTACCACTCGAGTCAACTGTCTCAGGTTCCTACTATTAACCATAGGTCCCCAAAACGGGAGGAAACCCTTGAAAAAGTCTCCTGCCTCTTGACCGGCAGTATCCTCTTCGCTAATTACGCCTCTCACAACTCTAGTCTTATGATAATCTGCATCTACAGTGAACGTCGGAGGCAACAAATTTGCAATGAAGCATGAGCCCATGAAGTCAACGGGCAACCATGCATATGCACGATCATGACAGATAAAGTAGGTACCCTTGGCGGCCAGGAACACAGGGGACGAGACCATCGGCAGAATATAATTTTCAGTGCAAGCACTCTCTCCAAGTCGGGCTTTCGATCTTCGGCCACGACCTATGAGACAAAAATTACCAATGTGGGGTACGACCCATATCGGGGGCGAGCTTTTAAGCTGCTTTTCACTAGTGAACACACTATATTCGCCTCTACTTAGGACCCTATAGGCTTGTACCTCTTCTTCGGGAATAAGCGAGGGATCATAGATATCACTATCTAAATCCTCTATTGCTATAGACAAAGGTTTTTGATACGAGGTAGGACCAGAGTAGGGGGAACGTGGTTCTCGAATGGGGTGGAAACCCAGTGCGCTTCGAAACATTGTCTGAAATGCTCGAGCAGACCCTTGGGAACTATACGGTAACACCAGATATGGAATTCCCTTATCCGTAGTATGTGGCATCAACCCACACACCCAACAATTAGTAGTGTTAACCACTAACTGATGCTGATGGAGGAGCTGAATAAAGGAATTGTTGCGGAATTCTGCACGTCTAGCCTGCTCGTGTTCAGGTAAGATATGGAAAGAATGAGGAGAAGCAGTGGAGGTAAGTTTAGGGTCAGGGGTAGGAGCAGGTGTAACAGAGGGTAAGAAGTAAAACATCGTGTAATACACCCCACCCGCCAATAATGCAGAAACAGTAAAAAACAACACAAATATTTGGAATATAAAACATTTGGTACGACTGAGTCGCTGCAGCTTGAATCTATGAGCCTGAGCTCCTTCCAAATCCGTCAGCTTCGAAAATGCCATTCCCTATGACCGTCCGCAACGTTTCTTGACGCACTTCGTTCTGTGTAGCAATAGTCAATCCCTAGGAGTTCCCAGGAACCAACGGTCTTTAACCTAGCGTCAAGACCTACTAACCAGAAGGAAGTACGCGCGCGGCCCTACGGCCTTTATTTCACAAGTGTATATGCAAAAACAATATCTCTCAGCTGTGGAAGCAAAAAGCGTAAGGAACGAAGCTCAATGAATATGTACAAAATAATTACAGTGGTACGAATGTTCAAACTGATCGTGGAAAACGGGATAATGCAATTATCAAAAGACAGAACAGGATCTTTTATTAGTCTTTGGTGCTGGATCGCAAAAAGTATCGGGTTTTCCCAGGACGTGTCTGTTCGTAAAACAAAGGATCCGTTGAAGGGACAACGTCCTGTTGATCAGCTGAATGTTTTGGTCTTGAGTCTTTTGCTGACAAATGTTCAACAGTGTCTCTCTGCTGCGCTGAGGATTCTCCGACAGGTTGTGCGTCGCTGAAAGGTACAAACGCTGGCAATCCTTCGGTTTCAGTTGATGCAATGCCTTTCCTCACCCACGAGTCTGCTGGCAATGGGAGAGGGACTTTCTTCGTGTGGGTGGCGTGCACCCAATTCTTCCGCCCCTCAAGACGAACTGCAGTTCTCGTGGCAAGGAGGACCTGGTAGGGTCCGGTGAACCTCGGATCCAAGTTATTCTTGCGCGAAAAATTGCGCGTCACCACCCAATCTCCGGGCTGGAGCTGGTGGCCTGGACCCTCCGTCTGCGTCGGCAATGCTTCGTGAACCTGTTGGTGAATTAACCTCAGTTTAGCAGTCAAGTCATGAAGATAATCTATCAACATTGGATATTCAAGATCACGAAAAATACCTGGCCTAGGAACCCCCCAAACATTTGCAGGACGACCGAACACTATTTCGTAGGGACTAAGCCCCACTTGGGAGTGTACAGTCGCCCTAGTCGACAGTAATGCTAAGGGTAAAGCGTCAGGCCACGAGAGACCAGTCGTAGCCTGAATCTTTGCTAGTTTTAGTTTAAGGGTGCCGTTATACCCCTCAACCAAACCAGCTGACTGGGGATGATTGGCACTATGGAATTTCTGATTAATTCCAAGGCCCTTGCATACACTCTTCATCACACTCCCCACAAACTCACTTCCGTTATCTGACCACACAATTCTAGGCATTCCATACCGAGGAAAGTATTCCTTCAGTAGGATTTTCGCAGTAGACAAAGCAGTATTGTCTTTGAGAGGATAGGCCTCGATCCATCGGGAGAATGCGCAAACCACAACTAAAACGTATTTCAGGTTATTGCATCGCTCCATATGGATGAAGTCCAATTGAATCACTTCAAAGGGACATGAAGGGGGAGCAAAACTGCCAGGAGGAGTTGGGGTTCCTTTTCCAGGATTGTACATCATACACACCATACAATTCTTAACCACGCGTTCAGCACATTTCGTAATACCATCATTCTTCCACACAGGGGACAGCAATTTACAAATACCTTTCGCGCTAATATGTGCTAACCCATGCGCCATTGTCACAACGGCCAGCACATACGCATCCGGTAACATCCATCTTTTCTGATCCGACAAATCAATCCAACAACCATTCGCATCCAACTTTCCCGTACTTTCTTTCCACTTCATCTTTTCAGTCTCGGTGGCCTCATTCTGAATTGCTTTCACACTCTCAATAGTGTCCTCACACATACTCGATTCTGTAGGCCACCTAACCGAACTCGTCACATACATTCGAGTGCTAAGGTTTCGGGCAGTCTCCTTAGCAGTCTCATCCGCAAACGCATTACCACGACCCACATCATCCGTCACCTTACGATGCGCACTACATTTAACAATCGCCACTTGCTTAGGCAACGTAAGTGCATCCAAAAGATCATTCACAAGCTGGCCATGCTGAATCTTCGTACCATGCGATGTTAGAAAACCTCTCTCTCTCCACAAACGTCCAAAGCTATGTGCGACACCAAATGCATATTGGCTGTCGGTAAACACATTCACACGTTTCCCTTTCGCTAACACACACGCTCTAGTGAGAGCGATCAGCTCTGCAGCTTGGGCAGAATTCTGATTTAATCTTGCAGTCTCTGTAGGAGAGTAGGGTCTGCAATCCTATGATCACCCAGATTTTTCGCTTTTGTTTCACTGGTTTACGACTTTCTCTGGCTGTGGGCCTGCCAATCAGACCCACAGCCTGGCTGTTCTCTTTCTAAATTACGATATGTACCCTAGGTGCATTTACCAATTGGTACTGGGCCACCTTATCAGACCCTGTAACTCAGGGCATAGGTGTACCCAGGGCCGCCAGGGGCTGCAGCATGTATTATGCCACCCCTGGCTGGCCTCCTAAATTTGACACAACTGGCTGCATGACAGCTGGGGCGAAGTCGTGTAATCACCCTTTGCTTTAGATATAGTAGCTCTATATCTAACCATACAATGGACACCCGAGTCCCTATCAGTCACTCCTATGGCAGGCCTTGACAATCCTGAAGGCAGAGTGCATGGGCTCGCGTGAACTGTGTTCTGGCCCGAGCCGAGCCGGTTGCAGCTTGCGGAGAAAAGACCCAATGGCTGTTCCATGATAACGCGTGCCACATCGGTAACTTCGGTGTCGCGTTATCAAGACATGTCGAGTAAGGTGTCATACGAATCGGGATGCTGCCCTCTCACCAACTCTGGCGACGAGGTTAGCATTCCGCCCTTCTAGAGGGACACGACATGTACGTAACTGTGAACCCCGGTTAAAGTTAACGAAAGCCTCAGCTCCACAAAATGGATGCTGCCACCACAGACACGAGTCTGACCTCCTGCTGCTGGGAGTCCTTCCAGCGAGGAGCGCTTGGACAAAGGGTTTCCTGTCGAGGGCGGTGTTCGCACCGTCCCAGACAGGGTTTGTGTATTCTGGGTAGGTAGGGCTTTTGCGAGAAGGTGACTGCGGAGTGGCACCCCGGTGCTCACTACGCATCTGTCGGTTAGAACCAGTTCCAGGGGCGACAGCCCTGGCCTGGGGAAAGTCCGGCAGGGGAGAGGGGTGTAACTACCCCCCTTCCTGGTCCCACCCTTAGGGCAGGACCTAGTCATGTACCCACCCCTTTCTTTAGGATAAAGGCCGGAGCGGGGACCCTTCCAAATTAGATCATCTTTGAATCAAGAATACTTTCTACGAAAGGACTTCAAGACTCTTCTCAAGATTTCTCCCTTGTGGCTAAGGAGTAGTCACCCTGCATCAGCGGGCACCATCTAAGAACTCTGCGGTTTGCTGTAAGTCCTTCCTCAAGGAATCCGACGGCCCAGCTCGACGAGAACCGGCTTCCCTGGCACCTCTGACCTCTACCCCCGTCATCAGCTCAGCTGTGATCTGTGGGTGCGACGAGACCTCGAGGGACCGGCCATCATCAGAACCTGCACGCTCTTAAAAACCAGCACGACCATCGAGGTAACTCTCTGGTGAGTGCTCTGGGGTCCGAGAAGCCCCGACCCTGAGCCGCTCCAGCTCCGAAGTGCAGTCCCCCAGCATCTCCACGATCTGCGTGGGGCCCTTCTGCTCGCTGCTCAGCACGTTGTCTGGTCACTAGCCGCTGGCTTGTGTCCTTCTGTGACGACATCCGAGAATCATCACTGCCGGTCTGGTTGCTCCAGACTGGCCCTTGCTTCCATCTTTTCGAGAAGCACCCCGGACCCTCCTGGTCCACTCAAGACGCCGACAGCGTCATCCGTCGTGGGACAGCTCGCACCTCCACCGTGGTCGCCGACAACGCCTCCTGGTCCGTGAGACTGCAGAGCCTAGCGTCGCCCACTCACCTGGTCGAGGTGACGGCCAACTGGTGCCTTCCTGGTACCCTCTGACTACTGGCTAGTAGTACGAACTTGGTCCCCTCTGCTTTCAGGTTTCATCAATCTCCGATCCAGGCTTGGATCTCTACGAACTATTCATCACTGGTCGCCGGCCAGCAACTCCTTTTCTTCCGGCTCCTGGCTCGTCAGCGAAGACCCCGACGCCTGTAAGACTTGTGCAGCCGCAGCCCTCGTGGCTAGGTAACTCGGCATTTCAGTGCCTGCATAGCCTCCTTACTCTAGGGTCCCGAGTCCCTCGCTTCCGACTTGCCTTAACCTTTCCGTGTCCTCGGACACTTGTTTTAACTGTGCACTTAAAGTATTTGCTAAAGAGATTTGGTTTGTGCTAAGTACCCTGTCCTCATAAAGAGTACAGGGCTGTTGTGATTCTTAATAAATATACTGTTTATTTTCATAACACTTGTGTGGTGTCCTTTCACTGGGTGTTCAAGGGGTACATGTGTGGTAAAAAGCTGGCTTAACGCGCCCTCTCGAGTCTTTAGCCTTAGACTGCTCGTATCCACGCTACTAGGATAGCTGGTCTATAGGTTGACTTACAACCAAACACCATAAGGGTCGTTGGAACGATACATAGCGGTCGCTAGAATAGCGAACGTTGCATATCGGGCCAACTTCTCACATTGGTGGCAGCGGTGGGATTTGAGCTTGCTGTTGTTTTACCACACGTATCTTAAGAATATCTTGTTGAAAGATCGCGCAAGTACTGTTAGTACATATAACTAAAGCTTAGAATACTCTGAGTTCTACTGAACCAGCTGTTGTAGCTCCTCAAGGCTTAGCACACCTTGGCTACAACTCTTAGCAAGGGATCAGTAGGAAAACACATAGTGTAGGTAGGTGCATCACTTACACCACACTAGAAACAGTATGTCGGGCCAAGGAGGAAACTCTGAGTCTCCCCTTGTGTCAGTTGACCCTCCACAGGTCATCCCTTCAGGATATACTGTGCTGAGCTTCAAGGAGTTAAGACGACTGTGTCACTCCCGGAAGATTCAGCAGGGGTCTAACCCCACAACGTCCTTTCTGATTGGTCTCTTGGAGACTTATGATGCCAGGAGAGCTGAGAAACTTCGTAGCTCTTCTAATCCAGAAGGAGACATGCCTCCCCTCGAGGGAACCCGAGATGATCCTGACCTCATCCACCTCGTAACTGAGAACGAAGAGGGAGAGGAGGACGAGGATGAGGATCTCTCTGGGGACGAGGCAGATAAGGGACAGGTAGAAGTCGTCAGACTAACACGGTCCAACTTAAGCAGACACGATAGTGGTACTGGGGGAACCCCGGCGCTACTGTCGGTTCCGCTTAACCTGGGGAATGGACGAGCCCGATCTCTGTCAAGAGACTCTGGCAGATCCCTTCATACCAACGGCTCTCACAACTCTTCTCAAAGAGGGATGACGTCCCCTCAGAGGAGAGTGTACGAAGCGAAGGAAAGGGCAGCTAATCTAAGGATCGAAAGGGAAGAACTTGCCCTGGCCAAGGAAAAGCTTGCTTTCGCTAGAGAGCAACAGTTAAGTGGGGCAATCCCCACTGGTGGCAGCAATGTACCTAGTAATAGGGAAAAGAGTTTCGATACGAAACACCTTGGGAAGATAGTGCCCCCCTTTAAACAAGGGGACGACATCCACAAATGGATTACTGCTTTGGAGAGGGCCTGCACTGTGCAAGGCGTTCCCCAGAGTCAGTGGGCAGCTATCTTGTGGCTCTCCTTTGAAGGAAAAGGAAGAGACAAGCTCCTCACCACAAGGGTAGAGGACGCTAATAATTACCAAGTCTTGAAGGATACACTCGTTGAAGGGTTCGGCCTAACCACTGAGCAGTACAGGGTGCTGTTCAGGGATACCCCGAAAACGCAGGCTCAAGACTGGTCTGATTTTGTCGATTGTGCCACTAAGGCTTTTGAGGGCTGGTTGCTGGGCAGTAAGGTTACTGATTACGCAGGATTGTATAATTTGATGATGAGAGAACAAATTTTAAACAATTGTCAGAACCAGTTGTTGCATCAGCATCTTGTCGACTCGGATCTGACCTCTCCCCAAGAATTGGGAAAGAAGGCAGACAGATGGGTTCGTACGAGAGTTAAACAGAACCAGGGCCAGAATCAAGGTGGTCAGAAGAAAGCAGACCAGAAGGGTAAAGATTCTAAAGGGGAACAAAATGACCAGAAGTCTTCGACAGGTCCCCAACAACCCAAAGAGGGTGGGGGTCAGGCTCCCCAAAAGAAGAAAGAAGGCCAATCCAAAAGATGGTGCCAGTACTGTAAAAGTAAATCTCACTGGTTTAGTGAGTGCACCAAGAAAGGAGGAGGGCAGACTCCTGCCACTGCAGCCCCTAAGGCACCTGTGCCCCCTAGTACAGTCAGCAGTGGTAGTGCGCCTCCCAAGGGTTTAGTAGGGTTAACCCTGGGTTCTGAGGGGCGTGACAACTTAGTTGGCACACTCACTCAGGCTGTCCTTGTCAGTACAGGGGACGCGGACGTGTCCCCTGACATAAGTCCCAATACGCTGGGCAAATACCGACAGACGCCTTTCATAAATGGAAAGATGGCTCAGGCCTATAGGGACACTTGTGCCAGCGTCACCATGGTGACGCCTAACTTTGTGGACCCTGGACAGATCATGCCAGGTACAGAATTCCTGGTGACCAATGCAAGCAATGTCACTACCAATCACAGTATGGCAATTGTAGCTTTCTCCTGGGGAGGGGTAACTGGCCAAAAGAAGGTTGTAGTTAGTCCAGACCTCCCAGTGGATTGTTTGTTGGGCAATGATTTGGAGTTGTCACAATGGTCAGAAGTGGAGCACCGGACTCACATGGAAATGTTAGGTTTGCCAGCACATGTGTTCGCTGTGACTAGGTCACAGGTCAGGAAATGCCCCACTGAACAGGTGCTGGATCCTGGAACAACGGACCAGACACCTCCCAAGAAAAAGAGCAGTAGGGTTAAGGCTGCGCCTTCCCCCTTGCCCCAGGTCGAGGATCAAGTCTCAGAGGAGGCTGACCTACAGGAATTGAGGGAAACTGAGCCTAGGGAGTTCGAACTTGATCAAGTTGAATTCTTGGGCTCAGGGGGACCCTCAAGGGAAGACCTGGGGAAGGACCAGTTAGACTGCCCTTCTCTTGAACCCCTCAGACAGCAGGCTGCTGCTGAGGCTGCTGGGAACGCCACAGGTACCCACAAGGTATACTGGGAAGATGGACTCCTGTACACTGAGTCAAGAGACCCCAAGCCTGGCATGACCAGGAGGCTGGTCGTCCCCTTGTCTCAGCGTGGTTTCCTACTTACCTTGGCCCACGAGATTCCCTTAGCAGGTCACTTAGGCCAGACGAAAACGTGGGACAGGCTTGTCTCGCACTTTCACTGGCCTCACATGAATGAGGATACCAAGGAGTTTTGCCGCTCCTGTGTCACTTGCCAAGCCAGTGGTAAGTCAGGTGGCACGACAAAGGCCCCCCTTATACCAATGCCTGTGGTGGGGGTGCCCTTTGAACGGGTGGGGATCGACATCGTCGGTCCCATGGAACCACCAACAGCATCAGGGCACAAGTTTATACTGGTGGTAGTGGATCATGCCACCAGGTACCCTGAAGCTATTCCCCTTAGGACCACTACAGCACCTGTTGTGGCAAGAGCCCTGGTTGGAGTATTCTCCAGAGTGGGCTTCCCTAAGGAGGTCGTCTCCGACATAGGTGCAAACTTTATGTCGAGCTACTTAACTGCTATGTGGAAGGAATGTGGTGTCAACTACAAGTTCACTACACCCTATCATCCACAATGCAATGGGCTTGTTGAGAGATTCAACAGGACCCTAAAAGGGATGATTCATGGACTACCGGAAAAGCTTAGGCGTAAATGGGACGTCCTGATCCCCTGCCTCTTGTTCGCCTACAGAGAAGTCCCACAGAAGGGGGTTGGCTACAGCCCTTTTGAACTTTTGTACGGGCATCCTGTAAGAGGACCCCTGTGTTTGGTGAAGGAAGGATGGGAGAGACCTCTCAAAAAGCCGGCAACCAACATAGTGGACTATGTGCTCGGCCTCCGCTCGCGGATGGCTGAATACATGGAGAAGGCATCTGAAAACCTTAAGGCCAGCCAAGAACTCCAAAAAGCTTGGCATGACCAAAAGGCTGTCTTGACTGTTTACCAGCCCGGACAGAAGGTGTGGGTGTTGGAGCCAGTGGCCCCAGCAGCACTCAAGGACAAATGGTCCGGGCCCCACACCATCCTGGAGAAGAAGGGAGAGGTCACCTACCTGGTCGACCTGGGAACTCCGCGGAGCCCCCACAGGGTGCTTCATGTCAACAGGCTAAAAGCATATGTCGACAGGAAGGACATGAGTTTGCTCATGGCCCTAGATGAGGGACAGGAAGAGGAGAGTGACCCTCTCCCCGACCTGCTCACTCAGAATCCTGACGATGGCTCGGTAGATGGTGTTGTCTTTTGTGGCAGCCTCTCCGAACATCAACAGAGCGACTGTAAACAGGTTCTTCAGTCGTTCCGACATCTGTTTTCTCTGACACCCAGTCAGACCGATTGGTGCACCCATGAGGTCGACACTGGTGACAGCTTGCCCGTAAAGAGTAAAATCTACAGGCAGCCTGATCACGTTAGAGACTGCATCAAAAGTGAAGTGCAGAAAATGTTGGAGCTGGGAGTCATTGAACCCTCGGATAGCCCTTGGGCTAGTCCCGTAGTTCTAGTGCCGAAACCTCACACCCAGGGTGGTAAGAGAGAGATGAGGTTCTGCGTAGACTACAGGGGTCTCAATGCAGTCACTAAGACTGACGCCCACCCAATACCAAGGGCAGACGAGCTTATTGATAGGCTGGCTTCGGCCAACTACTTAAGTACGTTTGACCTGACAGCTGGGTATTGGCAAATCAGGTTAGCTGAGGACGCCAAGCCTAAAACAGCATTTTCAACCCCTGGTGGGCATTATCAGTTCGTGGTGATGCCCTTTGGTCTGAAAAATGCACCTGCCACCTTCCAACGGTTGGTGAATCACGTCCTTACTGGGCTGGATGACTTCTGTGCGGCGTATCTTGACGATATTGCTGTCTTTAGCTCCACCTGGGAGGATCACCTGGTCCACCTGCGGAAGACATTGGAGGCGCTGCAAGCAGCAGGCCTCACTATCAAGGCCACCAAGTGCCAGATAGGGCAGACACAGGTTGTATACCTGGGCCACCTTGTAGGTGGAGGTCAGGTTCAGCCACTGGAGAGCAAGATACAGTCAATCAGGGACTGGGCTCCTCCAACCACCCAGACTCAGGTTCGAGCTTTCTTGGGCCTGACTGGTTACTATAGGAAGTTTGTCAGGAACTATGGTTCCATCGTGACACCATTAAATGAACTGACAAGTAAGAAAATGCCAAAAAAGGTTCAGTGGACAGCGAGCTGTCAAAAAGCATTCGATGACCTAAAGCAGGCCATGTGCACGGCGCCTATCCTCAAGAGTCCGGACTACTCCAAACCATTCATTGTCCAAACAGATGCTTCTGAGTTGGGTGTGGGAGCTGTTCTTTCTCAACTGAATTTTGATGGTCAAGACCAGCCCATTGCTTTTATAAGCAGAAGGCTGACCCCTAGAGAGAAGAATTGGTCAGCTATCGAGAGGGAGGCCTTTGCTGTGGTTTGGGCCCTGAAGAAGCTGAGGCCATACTTGTTTGGCACTCACTTCAAGATTCAGACCGACCATAAGCCCCTCTTGTGGCTAAATCAGATGAAGGGTGAAAACCCCAAACTGCTTAGGTGGTCCATTTCCCTACAGGGGATGGACTTCACAGTGGAACATAGACCTGGTACTGATCATGGCAATGCCGATGGGCTCTCCAGATATTTCCACTTAGAACAAGAAGACTCACCTGGTCAAGGTTAGCTAGTTGTTCCGACGTTTGGGGGGGGGTCATGTAGGAGAGTAGGGTCTGCAATCCTATGATCACCCAGATTTTTCGCTTTTGTTTCACTGGTTTACGACTTTCTCTGGCTGTGGGCCTGCCAATCAGACCCACAGCCTGGCTGTTCTCTTTCTAAATTACGATATGTACCCTAGGTGCATTTACCAATTGGTACTGGGCCACCTTATCAGACCCTGTAACTCAGGGCATAGGTGTACCCAGGGCCGCCAGGGGCTGCAGCATGTATTATGCCACCCCTGGCTGGCCTCCTAAATTTGACACAACTGGCTGCATGACAGCTGGGGCGAAGTCGTGTAATCACCCTTTGCTTTAGATATAGTAGCTCTATATCTAACCATACAATGGACACCCGAGTCCCTATCAGTCACTCCTATGGCAGGCCTTGACAATCCTGAAGGCAGAGTGCATGGGCTCGCGTGAACTGTGTTCTGGCCCGAGCCGAGCCGGTTGCAGCTTGCGGAGAAAAGACCCAATGGCTGTTCCATGATAACGCGTGCCACATCGGTAACTTCGGTGTCGCGTTATCAAGACATGTCGAGTAAGGTGTCATACGAATCGGGATGCTGCCCTCTCACCAACTCTGGCGACGAGGTTAGCATTCCGCCCTTCTAGAGGGACACGACATGTACGTAACTGTGAACCCCGGTTAAAGTTAACGAAAGCCTCAGCTCCACAAAATGGATGCTGCCACCACAGACACGAGTCTGACCTCCTGCTGCTGGGAGTCCTTCCAGCGAGGAGCGCTTGGACAAAGGGTTTCCTGTCGAGGGCGGTGTTCGCACCGTCCCAGACAGGGTTTGTGTATTCTGGGTAGGTAGGGCTTTTGCGAGAAGGTGACTGCGGAGTGGCACCCGGGTGCTCACTACGCATCTGCCGGTTAGAACCAGTTCCAGGGGCGACAGCCCTGGCCTGGGGAAAGTCCGGCAGGGGAGAGGGGTGTAACTACCCCCCTTCCTGGTCCCACCCTTAGGGCAGGACCTAGTCATGTACCCACCCCTTTCTTTAGGATAAAGGCCGGAGCGGGGACCCTTCCAAATTAGATCATCTTTGAATCAAGAATACTTTCTACGAAAGGACTTCAAGACTCTTCTCAAGATTTCTCCCTTGTGGCTAAGGAGTAGTCACCCTGCATCAGCGGGCACCATCTAAGAACTCTGCGGTTTGCTGTAAGTCCTTCCTCAAGGAATCCGACGGCCCAGCTCGACGAGAACCGGCTTCCCTGGCACCTCTGACCTCTACCCCCGTCATCAGCTCAGCTGTGATCTGTGGGTGCGACGAGACCTCGAGGGACCGGCCATCATCAGAACCTGCACGCTCTTAAAAACCAGCATGACCATCGAGGTAACTCTCTGGTGAGTGCTCTGGGGTCCGAGAAGCCCCGACCCTGAGCCGCTCCAGCTCCGAAGTGCAGTCCCCCAGCATCTCCACGATCTGCGTGGGGCCCTTCTGCTCGCTGCTCAGCACGTTGTCTGGTCACTAGCCGCTGGCTTGTGTCCTTCTGTGACGACATCCGAGAATCATCACTGCCGGTCTGGTTGCTCCAGACTGGCCCTTGCTTCCATCTTTTCGAGAAGCACCCCGGACCCTCCTGGTCCACTCAAGACGCCGACAGCGTCATCCGTCGTGGGACAGCTCGCACCTCCACCGTGGTCGCCGACAACGCCTCCTGGTCCGTGAGACTGCAGAGCCTAGCGTCGCCCACTCACCTGGTCGAGGTGACGGCCAACTGGTGCCTTCCTGGTACCCTCTGACTACTGGCTAGTAGTACGAACTTGGTCCCCTCTGCTTTCAGGTTTCATCAATCTCCGATCCAGGCTTGGATCTCTACGAACTATTCATCACTGGTCGCCGGCCAGCAACTCCTTTTCTTCCGGCTCCTGGCTCGTCAGCGAAGACCCCGACGCCTGTAAGACTTGTGCAGCCGCAGCCCTCGTGGCTAGGTAACTCGGCATTTCAGTGCCTGCATAGCCTCCTTACTCTAGGGTCCCGAGTCCCTCGCTTCCGACTTGCCTTAACCTTTCCGTGTCCTCGGACACTTGTTTTAACTGTGCACTTAAAGTATTTGCTAAAGAGATTTGGTTTGTGCTAAGTACCCTGTCCTCATAAAGAGTACAGGGCTGTTGTGATTCTTAATAAATATACTGTTTATTTTCATAACACTTGTGTGGTGTCCTTTCACTGGGTGTTCAAGGGGTACATGTGTGGTAAAAAGCTGGCTTAACGCGCCCTCTCGAGTCTTTAGCCTTAGACTGCTCGTATCCACGCTACTAGGATAGCTGGTCTATAGGTTGACTTACAACCAAACACCATAAGGGTCGTTGGAACGATACATAGCGGTCGCTAGAATAGCGAACGTTGCATATCGGGCCAACTTCTCACAGTCTCAACAACAGTTTTCAACGTTACAACAGCATAAGCAGTAGTCACATCACCATTCGGCAACTTGAAACATGAACCATCCACATACAGTGTACCATCTGGTTCTTCCAATGGGGTGTTTTTAAGGTCCACTCGACCTTTCGTTTCCTCTTCCGTCCTCAAATAACAATCGTGTTCTGTTATTTCATCTGACTCTGAGCTAATGGGTAACAAAGTTGCCGGGTTCAGAACATTACAACGTTTTATTTGAATGTGGCTTGCCAACAGCGTCAACTCGTACCCAGACAACCTCGCACTCGTCAAGTGCTGAGTTTTCGTACGATTCAAAAGAGTATCGACTGCATGCGGAACCATCACCGTAAGCATATTATCCATGACCAATCCTGCTGATTGTCGGATGGAGACCGCGGCTGCCGCTGTTGCTCGTAAACAACTCGGCAATGCTCTAGCTACCGGGTCCAAAGTCGAGGAAAAATATGCACATGGACGTTGCTTACCACCAAAAGGTTGCGTTAAGACACTCAACGCACAACCTTCTCTCTCGTGAACATATAATGTAAACGGCTTGCTATAGTCAGGAGTACCTAACACAGGAGCCGAACACAATGAATCACGTAATTCAGAAAAACTTTTCTGACATTCTTCCGTCCATGGTAAAGGAGTCGAAACATCCTTGCACGTAAGAGCCACTAATGGTTTCGCTAGCAATGAAAAATTTGGAATCCATTGCCTGCAGTACGACGTGATACCTAAAAAGGCACGCACATCTCTTTGGGTTGTTGGCACAGCCATTCGCGCAATTGCTGCAATTCTCTCTGGGGTCAACCGCCTTCCCTCCTTTGACAATAAGTGACCTAGATAGGTTACTTCTTGACAACAATATTGGAGTTTAGAAGGTGACACCTTATGATTCAACTCACAGAGATGTTGCAGCAACGACACCGTAGCAATTTTGCAAATGTCCTGAGTATCTGCAGCTACCAATAGGTCATCGACGTATTGGATTAAAGCCGCACCAGCCGGCAACCTAAACGCATCCAGTTGACCCTTCAAGGCTTGACTGTAAATCGATGGACTTTCACAGTAGCCCTGAGGAGCGCGTTTGAACCGGAAGCTGCGTCCACCAAGAGAGAAACCGAAAAGGTCTCTGCTCTCTTCTGCAATCGGGATGCTGAAGAACGCATCCTTCAAGTCAATCACCGAAAACCACGATGCAGAAGCTGGAATCAGAGTCAGTAGCGCCGTGATGTCAGGCACAACGGGGAACTGAGGAATCACAATTTTATTCACCTCCCGTAAATCGATAACAAAACGATAAACAGGTGGTTTCGAAGGATCAGTACGTTTTAGAACGGGCAGTACAGGACTATTGCATACGTTTCCCCGTGTTTCCTCAATAACGTCTTTCTCGATCAAATCATAGATGATCGCTAACAGTGCACGTTCACCATCAAGGGAGATACGATATTGGGGAATACGTGGCAATCGCACATTAGATTTCAACTGAACAACATATGGTGAGATATCAAGTAGGCCCACATCGTTGGGACCTGTTGCCCACAAAGACCCAGGAAGAGAACTCAATTCCGGTGAAAGCTTATCAAGAGACAAGTACATGGGAGAGACAACCCTCTCTCCCAACGTAAGCTTTACACCCGCAGGAGAACAATACAAAGTCGCATACAAACGTTTTAGCAAATCCAGGCCCAAAAGATTTTCACCACAGCCAGTAGTCAAAATCAACGGAGCTTCTAGCTCACGAGGCCCAATTGTAAGGGGCAAAGTGCGTTAAACTGGATTGCTAACAGGGGCGCCAGAGAATCCAACGGAAACATTTGTTAAGCCAGACAAAGGTGCGCCAGGGAGTTTCGAATGCTTAATGGAAATTTTCGCTGCACCAGTGTCCAACAGAAAAGGCTCGATGACGCCCGATGTAGCAACTGCGACGTAAGGCCCTCTCTGATCAACCGGAACTGATACCACTCCCTCTCCTTGTCTTTGGCTGTCCTAGTAATTACTGTCGTCAGTTCCCTGATCGACGTAATAATCGCCTACATTGTATTGCGCAGATCGTCCTTGCGACGATCCACGTTGATCAAAACAATTATCGGAATTTGATGAGTTATCTGAACGATCGTTCTGAGCTCCACGACCTTTACCACGTGGTGCCTGCTGCGAACCACCACGTCCTCCTCTAGATGAGTTACCACTATTACGTTCATTTAAAACAGGACAATTGAATTTAATGTGACCCTCTTGTCTACAATAAGCACATTGATTGTACCCCAACGAGGATCTTTGGGAAGAGGAGTCATTGCGAGATTGTGATCGGTTCGATTGCGGCTGCGATCGATTTTGTTGCAAAGTAGTCTGATTAGAACGTGGAGGATACGCTTGCTGAAGCAACACTTTAGTTTTAAGCTCTTTCGTCTTCTTATCAGCACGGTCGCTCTCCTCTTTCTCTCTATTCTCATAATATTGCGCTGTAGCCAATATCTGAGCTGAAGTAGAAACGGCCCATGCACTTTCCGAATTCTTTAATTTATTGCTCAAATCGGGCAATAAGTTCGAAACAAATTTATCCACGAACAACCTTTGACCACCCTCAGTGCCCATATCCTGACCACTATGGTCAATGAATGCCTCCTCGAACCTCGTAAAGAAGTCGGAAACACTCTCGTCCTTCTTCTGCTTACAAGCTGACAATTTGTCCCAGTTCACCTTCATAGCTGGCATGAGAGTTTTCATTAATGTTATAATTCTTTGAGGAAGATCGACAATCAGCTGGTCGGGTTTAGCAGCAGCCGTTTGTCCGGCATCTGCCGCTACAATAGCAGCCCAAGCACCACCTAATTCATTCGGATGGTTTTCATGACGGATCTTAGCCCATACCGGTTGCGGTACGACGTTGCCGAACAACATATCAATATCGGCAAGATTCATTACCGTAGCATCTACGAGCTGCGATAATTCTTTGTAATACCCTGTAGGATTCTTGCGTGGGTCAGGCAAAGATTGCTTCACCTGCAATACTTCCGAGCGTTTCCATGGGAGATGTATCCATACTCTCTGGAAATGCGCCAGTACCGGGGGTTGAGCATTAGGATCAGCCGGTATCCAAACCGGTGGAACTTCTCGCATAGGAAATTGACCGGACTCGTCTGGCTGTCTTTCAATATCCTCAACAAACAAGGCTTGAGGTATAGGAGTGGGACGAAAAGATAGCAACCGTTCAACGGCTCGTCGAACGTTGGTGTCCACTATCAGTCCAGCCGAAAACTGAAGTTGTAGATCAGACAAAGCGGTCAGCACCTCGTCAGGTGCGTCGGCCGATATCTGATCGCGAAGGACCTTACACATTTCTTCGAACACAAGTCTCTGGGTTGGTATATTGAATTGACAAAACGTGTCGAGTACAACACAAGGTGGATTTCTAAGGGGGTGCGTCATCCAACCCATCGCCATATTATATAGCGAAGCTCGTTCCCTATTACCAGGAAGCTGGCTACGTCTCTGAGGACCATCTGAACCAGCGGACCCAAGAACAGGTCCGAGCGAGTGGAAGAAACTAGCCGCAAGAGGAGAATTACGACTACGAGTAGAGGGAGGAGTATAGGACACAGGACTAACAAGTGAAGGAGTAGAAACAGAAACAACAGCAGGGGTTAACAAAGCAGGAGCAGTAGCGTGAGCAGGAGTATGTGGAAGCGGAGGAGCAGTAGGAATAGCAACAGACGAAGGAGCAGGAACAGTCGGAAGAACGGGTGCAGGTTGAGGAACAGGCAAAGGAAGAATAGGTACAGGAACAGTTACAGGGGGAATCACAGGGGCTGTGGTACCCTGTACGTACGGAGGTGGCGACTTCATTAGATAAGACATTAAAGGATCCTCAACTGACTCATCCTTCTTTTCCGACTCCGTAGGCAAAGTAGGATAGCATTTATCTATAGTCATACGCTGTAATCTATCAAACACTTCCTTTTCCTTAACCTCCTTATCATGCTGAAATTGCTCTGCTTTCTTTACAATGGTACCAGCACTATCTCTCTGATTTCGCTTAGTCTGTCTGATTTCTTTCTGTCGGGCTTCTTTACGCCACAACCGAAAGGCATCAAACATGGCCGGCCTTGACTTTCTTTCGAACAATTTAACCTCTAGATTATCTAAGATCGGGGCCTCGAAGCTACCATGAGGTGGCCAGCGAAGGTCACCGTCCTTCTTCGTGTATTTGATCCAGTAATCATTAAAAGTAATCGGGCCTAGCCCATGTTTACTGTAGAGCTCATAAGTCGGAGTTCCAACCGGAGGTATCGGACACGAGTCCTCCAGTCGGGAATCCACACCACAAGGTCTGAAGCAACTGAACAAAGTACTACGACCAGGCATCTCGCACACTAGCCGAGTTTCACAAACTTCAAGGGTTACGGGATTTACCAAATCCCAGCAAAGGAAAAAAACCCTCGGTTTTTGGCGGCTGCAGTCGTCAAATAACACAACAAAGTACGCTAGCAAAGTGTCACCGACAAAAACACTCACACAGCGTCAACAACAAAAACACTCGCTAAAGTGTCAACAACTAAGGACTCTGGGAGCGACCCACAAATACTTAACTCAAAGATCGATGGCGTCTCCAGGAAGGCCCGTCAAACGTCTCGCTATACCAAGGTCTACGCCAGGCGCCAAAACAGGTCTACAGTCAGGGCAGCAGTCCGTCGCAGCCGTCAGGAGGCGGGAATCTTCGCGGGAAAAGTCTTCGGGCCACTTGTTTCGACAACAGGATCGATGAAGCGGAGTGCACTTTCCCTCGGAGATTTCACACGAAGTTCCTCACGATCGTCGGGCTTGGACCGGTACCACTGATGCAGCCCCACGTTGGGCGCCAACTGAAGGACTGGGTTCTTTAAGACCCAGCGGTGCCAGGGCACAACACCTGAAACCTTTGTGGGTAACCTGCTCCGGCGTACAAATGACAGAGACACGGGACACTTCCTTCGGCGTCAAAGATTCAAGGTTTATTTGCTGCAGGGAACACAGATATCACGACAAGTACAACTCGTGCAACTTGGGGAGACTGCTTCGAATTGGTTCTGTGGATCGCTCCTTTTATACAGTTTTTACCCATAGGACAACATGGTACACAAAAGTTTACAACCCGGTTCCCATAATTAGCTCCCAGAGGGGTCGCTTTGGTCACAAGGTCCGGAACATAAGTGCGGAAACATTTGGCGGTTCCCAACTGTAAAAACCCATCTTCCCAACATTAGTGCATTCCAATCGACAGTAAAACAGATCGAAATAGGGACAAAAACAGGTGCAGAGGAAGACGGAGACAGTGGGGAGATCGAAAAGGGTGTAGAAGGGGAGGTATCGAGGAACACGAGATACAGGCATCAAAGGGACGTGCCTAATGAGATGCACGGCTGAGACAATAAGTCCGTGCGGCAAGATGAGCCTCGAGCGGCGCCATCTGCTTTACAGTAGCATCCCCCTCGTCATAAAGACACTTACAAAGAACATGTGTCTTCCGCAAATATCTTGGGAGTCCCAGGGTCGCGAAGCGGACAGCGTCCGTTCGCTGGCTACTTGAGGGCAAGAGACAAAATGGATGCCGTATCTAAGATGGAACCCGTGGGTACAGATGAAAAACCCACATAACAAACGAACGGTTTAAGTTAGCACAGCGAAACTGCGCACACTTACTAAACTCGTCATTTGCGGTTCATAGATACCAGACTTGACCATATTCGTGCGAGTCGGAAAACATCACTTACAATTGTCACGGAACCTCACCAGGGTTCAATTCCCCGCCTCGGCGGGTCTTGGGCTCATAATTCCACGGACAGGATAATTCTCGCCTCGGTGCCTATTCCAATCGTGGAGTCCCACTCTGCAACTCTGGGCAATAGCTTGCTTAATCTCCACAACGGCCCCCACAACGCTAAGGATGCCTGGCCTCCACCTTGGGGGTGCCCAGAAGTGGACGCCTCACAGGGAAAGCCAGGATGGGTTCCACAGCGATATTCGTACAAGCGCCTTGAGACCCTTGCGGGTGAGTAGTGCGCTATACAAGTATCAATTTACATTACATTTACATTTACAAGATACTGCATCTAATGGCACGTTGTTAAAATAAATATTTTAACCTTTCTGTGTCTCTTTTTTACTCCTGTTGTGGACTGGTATGAGAGTATAACAAAAGAGTGTTCTAGCTTCCCACCATTCCTGAGTATAATCGAAGTCGCATGTTCTGGGTTGTCTATTCATTGCTTCCTTTGCTACAGGGCGAAGAGCTAATGTGACACTGATGCTAGCTGGTTAGGGTTTCTAGGCACTAAGGTGAGTTTTTTGGTACACCACAATTCACTGAGGTCCTGGGTCTCTGTGCACAGTTCTGTGTAGGAGCAGAATCCTGGCGACATGGCGCACCTAACATTGTGGTCTTATTGTGAGACTCTCGAGTAGTGCTTATGTCAGTCAACGACCCCCTCACTATTGTTTCCGGTTGACAATGGTGACGGATAAACCTACCTATAGTTACATAGGTCTCTTCAAGCTTGATAATTGAGAAAAAAACGGTTTCTATTGAATTACTACCCAGTTGTGCTAAATTCATTGCATTGTCCTTATTCTTTCTGTGTCATTTTGGCCGTAGACATCCCACAGAATAGTAGGATGGCGGTCCGTAATCATTTGCAAGGCTATAACGTCACCTTGGAAGGCATGGCAGTAGTTTTTGTTGTGAGTGCAGACACAGCTTACCCGTTTGAGCTTTTCTACTCATGGGTTACGGTTACGGCGGTTAATGCGGATACTGATGTCTTTCATACTTACACTCCCACTGCCCTGCCTGCGGAGTACACTCCTTATAGGACACAGGAGGTTCCGATTTCTGCTTTGCGGCACCGCGTTTGGTTTGATGGCACCCTTCCCCACCCTCTAACACCAATTAGGTTAGGTTCTTTGTCCATTCCAGGCGCTTCTTGGCCTGTTTTGGCTGGATTTACCCCGCACCCACATGCAGGGGAATGTTCCTAACTTGAATTGAGGCCCCTTTATACCTCTGCTGTAGTGGTTATTAGGGCTTTGGTTCATTACATTTCCCGCAACATACCAGGCGGTGGCCCTGGAGTTGCGGCGCATCCAGTTGGGCCGAATGGGTTAAAGCTTAGTCCCGTATTGGTTAATGCGGTTATGGGCAAGCGTCCCCAAGATAAGGATGAAATGCCTTTTTGGCTTGCTGAGAAATTTGACCAACTGGAGGCAGTATTTCCTAATACGACTCCTGTGGAGAAACACAGGATTCTAACAATTAGTTTGCAGAAAGACTTAGTACCACATGGGGTATGATTTTTGCGGCAGTCTATACGAGATGCTTCGGCACCCCGTCAATGTCTGCCCAACCCTCCGTCATTAAGCGTGTTCAGGATGAGCACGGACAGGAGGTGGCTGTTGAGTTGGGAATGAGACTTGTTGGAGTGTTTGACATAGTTTCCGATCTTGTCCTTACTAACGTTAAGGTAGATGCAGTAAGCTTCCAGGTGTCGAATGCTATGCACAATGTCCCCATTGTAGAGAAACCCCGTCAGTTACCGAGAATTATCACGGAGGCTCATAAGACCGTTGCCCATAATATTCTAGGTGTTAAGCCTTTTACCAAGACAGCGCAAAAGCAAACTCAGGCGGAGAAGTCTGACAAAGATGATCGCCCTCCAGGTCCTAAACAGACTTGGACCAAAAATAGGGGAAAAAGCAACAGAAACAGGGGTCCCATTCCTCCTCGCCAGTACTAGTGTCTACTAAACGCATTTATGAATTGCGCGACTACGCTACGATTAAGTCACCTGATCATTTTTAGGTTCCTGATCAACGTTCTCCTCGCTCTTTGCAGGATTCATCGGTCTCACCCACCGTGGAGGAGACGGCGGCCGGGGGAGGGGTGCGAAGCAAGACCCACCCCGCAAGACTGAAGGTAAAGGCAAGCAGGACGACTCTTCACGACAGAGACCCCAGTTTCAAAAGAAGAAAGTTGCTGATGTAACAGCGAGATATGCCACGGATAGTGGGAACGCTACTTCGGAATCTGTCATGGGCGCTGACGCTGTTGGACAGCACGGCGGAGATTACCATTGTACGAGAGGCCCTGCGTCCACTACTGAAGGTGACAGCAACTGACAAATTTGTTGTAGTTGAGATGGCTGATGCTAGAGTGGCTCCCCCTGGAAGACTATTTGAAATTGTCCTTTTAATTGAAGGTGACATACAACGTACCATTAAAGGGGAATTTTGGGAAAATCTAACTACTACCTATGACATTTTGCTGGCGGAGGTCGACTGGCCCCCACCATTTGTTTTAGCAGCTCCGCAAGGAGAGGAGGTGATCCTCCCTGCTTTCGCGCACAGAGTGCCGAAGGAGCAGGCCATGCATTTTGCAGAAGATTGGGCTAAGGTGCTTGCGCCAGCTTTGTACCGTACTCACTGTGGCTGGGGCAAATTTTACCCCAAACATCAGATTCCCTTACGGTCAATGCCACAGCCTCCACCCCAATACCCATGTGGCATGAAGGCAAAGCTCCCATGGCTGAGATCCTTGAGCAATTGGAATATCAAGGTGTGATTAAAACCTATGTGTCTCCGATGAATAACCCACTTTTTACCGTGACCAAGCCGGATGGCTCATACCATTTGGTATTGAATTATCGCCACTTAAACTCTCATTGTCATACGTGTGCGGTGCAGAATACTCACAGTTCTGCGTTAGTGGATAGTCTCGTGCAAAAAATGTCTAAAACCACATTTGACATATCCAATGGCTTCTTTGCCCACAATCTGTCCTCTATTAGTAGTCAATGGACAGCTTTTAAGAGTAGTGGCAAACAACACCAATTCTGTCATTTGGCTATGGGCTATAAAAACAGCCAAGGCGTTTTTGCCGCCCGCATAGTCTCTCTTTTGGAGGGGCTTGACGCAGATGCATGTTCGTATGTGGAAGATATTTACCTCACAGACGACTAAATATGGCTGCATCTGTGTCGTGTTGACCGCATAATTTGCAATTTTGCGGATTTTGGCTATAAATTCAAGTTTGCAAAATCTCACATTGCAGAGTACATAGTGTTGTTCTTGGGCTATGAGCGCAACAATGAAGGTCGGGGTTTGGCTCCTCACTTTTGGAGAAATGCGCACAGCTGCGCGCTCCCACAACACTGAAAAAACTACAATCTTTACTGGACTTTTAAAATTTTGGGCGTACTTATATTTCCGATTATGCCTAGCGTATCAAGCCTCTTTACGCTTTGGTACAACCTACTTTCTCCAAATCGTGCTGGCTGCCTGAACATTCAGCCATCTTGCAATCTTGGCAGGCTGATCTTCTAGAATCTAAATTCTTGTTGACTCGTGATAACCACACCAATCTGGTGATAAGAATCGTACCAGGGGCGGTGGGTTTCACGTACCTCACTTTTAATGAGGGTGACACAGTCCCTATCGCTTACAAGTCACACTTGCACACTTTGGCTGAGTTGCGGTTTTCCACTGTGGAAAAAGTTTTGACAGCAGTGCAAATGGCGATTCTTAAGGAACGTGCACTGTCGCAGGGAAAACGCATTTTGGTTGTTACTCCGTATCCTGCCTTGGAAGCGGTGACAAAAACCAGTGTACCAAATTCTTTTTTTTTTTTAACATCTCTTTTTATTAAAACAAGGCATCAACAAAAAACACAGTACTGAAGAAGCATATCACATTTAGCAGTACATTAATAGAGGGGGGGTGAAGAACAAAAGCACGTATACATCAAAAAGCATTCATGGGGATGGGGGAGCATCAATAACAGAGTCTCTAGGTGGTCCACAAATCTCTCCTCTGTGTTCATTCCACCGACTCCATATTAAAGCCCACTTCCGGGGACGCCCCCTCGCCACATATACTGTCTTTTCGCGAAACATGCACCAATCCATCAGTGTACCAGTGGGCTACGTCCTTGATGTCTCCGGATGTCTCGTTCATTTTTGATTCCTCTCTGCAGACTCAGGAGTTTTTGCAGTATGAAATTGTTCATCCTGCTCCTCTGACTATGCGGCCTTTGGAGGATTTCCAATGCATCCTTTACACTGACGGTTCCGTGCAACCGGCTATGGTTTCAAGACACGTCTATGTTTCGGCCTGCGTGATTGTGGTTAGTACTATGGTGAATGGTGAATTCAAGTCCGATGTCGTGCATACACAGACATTAGGGGACTGTACCGCCCAATTGGCAGAGCTTTGTGCTCTGATGCTCGCATTGGAGTACGCAGATCCCAGTGTGACTACTCGTATCGTAAGTGACTCTTACTACTGTGTTTCAATCATACAATGACAATTTATCCTTTTGAGCTCAAAATGATTATTGAGACTCCAAAGGTCGCACAATAAAACATAAAATGATCTGGGTTCGAGTGGCTGAACTTCTGCTCGTTTTTGTAATTCATACTCTTGGTCATCAGCTTTTCGGAGTTCACGCTGTTTGCAATAGTCTTGCAGATGAAGCCACCAAGACAGCAGTTGCAACATATTCAGTAGCAGCAATTACACGTTCCAAAAGTAAGATTGATGATGACATCTTGGCAGCTATTGCTGCAACAGAGAAGGGAGGTAATTACCCAAAAGGTTTCCCTTCTAAATACACTTATCATTTAAGTCCTGATAAAGTTCCTTATGTGAGAATTAAAGACGTTGGTGACAGGTTGATTCCAAATGCGGACCGCAGGCAGACTTTGATTGCAGCAGCCCATGAGGGTATGGCGTCCGGGCATGCCGGCGTGTCAGCTACTGTATCTCTTCTTCAGCAGCATTACTGGTGGCAGGGATTGTACAAACAAACGCGTGATTATGTCCTTCATGGTGACATATGCCAGCAGATTAAACCTTCTATTGCTGCACGCCCGCCCCAAAGGCAGTTGTGCATATCTAATAAACCATTTGCGTGTGTTTATTTAGACCACTGCGGTCCTTTCCCTTCTGGTACTGCGTATAAGTACATCTTAGTTGATTCGTGCACACGCTTTGTGTGGTTGTGGCCAAATCGGAGTGCTGATTCTCAAACTGTCATCAGGGATTTGCACGTCTTTGTGGGAATTTTTGCGTATGAAACCTTCCACTCGGACCAGGGTCCAGCGTTTGCCTCTAAGGCATAAAAGGATGCCATGCGTTCATTGGGGGGTCCAAGTCAAATTTTCGTCTCCATATCGGCCTGAGGGCAACAGTGTTGTGGAGCGGATTAACCGTGACTTAAAGCAATCCTTTACAGCTAGAGTTTTAGGTACAGGCCGGAACTGGCTAGCCCACCTCAATGGCGTTCAGCGTGCACTTAATAATCTCCCTAGAAGGTCTTTGGGTGGGTGAACCCCATACGAAATGCTCTTTGGTATCAAAATGTTTGTCCCGGACCTTGAGGGTCTAGACATGGTGGCGTTTGCCGCATCCTTTGACGTAGATAAACACTCTACTGTTTTACAGAAACTACAAAAGACCAGAAACAGTCTTGCAAAGGAACATTTGCCCTCCACATCAGATGCTGCGTTGCAGATTCCGGTAGTTGGCTTGCTACCCCGAGTTGGTGAACTGGTGCGAGAGAAGATTGAGAACAAGAAGGAATTCGGCCCCTCATATGTAGCTCCAGTTCCTGAACTTGGCGTGCAGGGTACAAGAACAGTAATTTTACCTCCACTTCCTGGTCGTAAGGAAAAAAGGTACATCTCCATTGACAATGTCAAATTACACAGACTGGCTGATTCTACTTAGTATGACACCTGCGGTTTCTTGTACAGCTATGCTGCAAAACTCTGTTTTTGTTCTGACACCTGCTGCCGGACCTGATGTTGCCATCAAGATACCTACAGTTACAGATCCTTTATTGAATACTCCAGCTGATAATCCTGTTAATGAAACTGAGTACACATATCCAGCGGATTTGTCCTTGCCTGATTTAGAGACTTGGGTGGCTAATCAATCACGATTTTCATTTGACACTAACTCTACCACATCAAAGTCTCCTTCTAAAGTTTTGATTTTTGCTGTATGGTTTAAAAAACATTTTTTAATTCCTCCATGGACTTACATTTGGCTGGTGCTTTTTAAAAAATTTTTTTATTCATGTCGATTGGATTTGTGGTGAACGGACACTATGTTAAAGAAAGAACTACAATTAAACTAATTGCTGGAACTTTGGCACCCCACTTCTCATCACACAGAATGAAGAGGGACCGGACTTTTGTGAATATCACTGCTTGGCCTGTCTTAGATGGGATGCTGTTAAATTTCAAATCCATGGTTCCACAGAGGTTAATAATGTCCCTAATGTACTTCGTGTTTCAATGGGGGATGTGTTTAAACAAAATATTCTCTCTGATGCTTGGGACGTCCATGCCATAGAGGCTTTGTTTTCTGATTTGAAATATTATGCTGCCTTTGATGTTGAAGATTTGTATTTAGATTCTACTAATTATGGTGATTTGTACTGTTACCAACACTATGGCAATCACTTTCTTCACAGAGCAAACACATTTAGGTATGTGGTTAATTGCACACAATGGGAACATCGTCCCACACCTGTTGAAGGCAGTTCCAAAACTCTTTTGGAAAAATTTTCATACTTTACTGATTTTAATCAATCAAATCCTGATGCACTTTACTTTAAGATGACTGAGAAGTCCTCTTCCACAGTTAGACTTACCCACACCAAATTACTGTATTCTAAGTCCTTTATTGATCAATTAGCTGTAGGGGGCTATGAGCTGTGGAGAGATATTATTGATCTTAAATCTGTTTGGGGTTCTCAAAGTTGGCAAGTGCAAGGCACTGAGGCTTTGCATCGTGCATGTCTCATCCCAAACCATATGTTGTTTCTGAATTTGACTATTTCACAAACCACCTGCTTTGGATGTGCTACTTCTAAAAAATGTAATGCTCGTGCTATTCCTGATTTGGGAGAATACTCGAATTGGGCTAATTACACCAGTATGTCCCTCAATGATGTTCAGACACTGTTACATAATTCTTCCTTTAACATTTCTAGTTTGAATCCCCAAGGCTGGCTTTTATGGCAAAACAGTGCTGATTCATGCAAGCCTCGTTTTCTGGGTTTGAACCCTGGCTATACACAAGTTTGGGTTGATCCCCGTTTTACAAATGACCATTCTGTCACCATCTATTCTGCAGGAAAGCTGTGCCAAAGCTGGCTTAGACATTCCACCTTAGCGTCAGTTAAACTCTATTTGTACAAATTGACTGATTCCATTGACTTGAATGACTTTGTGAAAGGTCCTGCAACAGGCAGGTCCAAAAGATGGATTTATTCAATTTACAACAAAGTTTGGAAACTGTCCCAAATTGAAGCGGCTTCTAGGCTACGAGCTATTGATCAAGCTAATTTGGAAAAAGTGCTTGCAGTTCTAGATAATAGCATTAACACACTTTCTTCCCGAATTTACACATTGGATAATATTGTTTCTTCTGTTGTTGATATTGTGCAAGATGAAGTTTCAGTTTTGTACCATGGTCAAAATCAATTGCGTTCTATTATGCAGTTTGCATGGACTCTTCAAACGTTGAAATCTGGAAAGGTGCCTTGGGATTACATGAACACAACTTCGCTATTCCTGCCTTTTAATTTGACTGTTAAACAACAATTTAAGTCAATGAAAGATGCCACATTTTCACTTTTACATATTGAAAAGTTAGAACCCATACCATTTTCTGTGGCTGGACCAATTCGGCAGTTTGTCTTATACACTGGTTAATAACGCTACCTTTTCTGCTGTTTAAATTTGAAGCATGCATGAAGCACTATGCAATAGGCAGATATGAACCATTAGGTAGCGCATATCTCCATGAGGTTTTGTCTCTTCCGTTCATCTATAGGTGTCTGAGGGAGGGTAAAGAAGCTATTTAAAAGGGGAAGATTGCACATCTACACCTGATCACTCATTGGTCTGTAGAAATATACAATTGCACGGTTCCTGCAACCAGAAAGCACTGCATTTGGCTTGTATTTTAAAAGGTACACCTGTTCTGGTTATTACGCCTACTTTCACGGTGTTAGCAAACGGTAGCTATTTGTTATTAAATAATGAAGATTGCTGTGGTATGCTTACGTGAATTCTGTACATCGTTACTGTTTCCCAACGTGTTGTCTGCTGTAAGAATGTCCTGTTTTCTCCTCCACATGGGAAGCTCGATGTATCTATCTGGCCTTCTATTCCGACCTTGAAAGCAGAGTTCAACAAGATGAGTAGAATAAGAGCCCTTTTGTCTCAAAAAGAAGTCACCCTTACATCTGTGCGTGAAAAATGTGTCCTTCACGTTGCTAACACTCGTACTGAGGTACATGCCTTGATAAAATCTGCCCCTGCATTTTGGTGCTTTGATCCAACCAATATTCAATGCCTCTTCCACTACGGGATTGGCACACTTTTTTAAAGTAGTGAGTTCTGGCCTTGTGATCTTGTTCCAAACTATATTTGGTGTGATACCGGCATTTTTTCATTCTATTTTTTCGAGCCTGTTCGGCGGATTCACGTTAATTCTCGCCTTAGGAGCTGGTGTACTACTGTTGATTTTCTTGCTGAAAAATGGTTGCACATCCAGTGCCCCTCAACAACCAGCCCCGGCTGCTCCAGCTTCGTAACCAGATGCGTGAATACTATGGATCGCTAACTCTGGCGACTCTGAGTGTGGCGTATGGTTTATCTCGTATTTCACATGCGTGCAGCCAGTTTTCCATTGCTTGGATTGTGGATTTGAATGGGCTCTGGATTTATTTCTTTGCAACACGGTGTCCCTAACCCGGGTTATGATCTATAAAGGAGTACCTTAGTTGTTCATGAACTAGCTTGTTCTGGAGTAGGGATTATGGCCTGCGCAGCGGTTCATGGGGTCCTAGGCAATTGGAACATATGGTCTGCAGCCCAAGACTTTCTGGCACGCAGTTTTCTTGAAGAACACCCGAACTGTCCTCTGATGGTGCTAGAGGCTCCGGCTGTTGAGGAACATGTGTGTTCTTTTCCATTGATGAATTGGATTGCAGAAATGTTCACAGATGATAACAACGACTTCCTTTTGGAGGCGGTTGCAACGTACTGTGCCTATACTCTGTTGGATTGAAGTTATGACCTTTTTAAGCTTCATAGACACGTATTGGTATGATGGCCTTTTCCCGTCAATTTTTAACTTTTATTAACTCTACAAGTTACATGAGTTTTTGACAAATATACATACCTGTTTGGGTTTTACAAAACAATTTGTGGTTACTAATTCGGATTTTACTCCCAATTATCCACTTTGGCGAACTTTTTGAACTAGGTTCTGTCTCTTTCGAACTTGAACTCTGCGTTCTGAAAATTACCCCCGCTATTGTCTGTTTTCCGATAAAGGGAGGGTGTAGTTTGGGCTGGGCCTTGCTATTCACACTGTTAAGTTAGCATAAACTTATTAGAAGTTTAAACACCATTTTTCCTTTTTGCTGCTTTTGCACACAACACTGCATATAACTGTGGTTGTAACTTAGGCTGCGTGAAATGCTTCACATGAGACTGGCTTGTTTTCAGCATCCCTAGACTTACATTGTAGCTCCAGTCTGCACACTGAGTGCTAAAGCAGCCATGGTTATCATAACAAGGTAGCTGTTTGTCCGGGCTGATCGCCATAACATATAGGCAGCTGCAAGCCAACGCGATCCTGGCGCCTTTAATATCACACTGTAGGCATGATTTCAGGCACTTGGAAGATTTCCGTTTCCAGAGAGAAGGAGCTTTTACAGATCCTAATGTGATTCATCCCTGCTGATCTTAGAGGTATGGGGGTCCCCCAAACAAGCCTAAGAGACCTTCTTTAGTTTATAAAACAAAGGGGCATATTATCAAGGGTGGCGATAGTGAATTATTGCCGCTTTAGCGGCTGTTTTTGGTCGCTAAGCGGCGATAATTCTATCGCCCTATTAGCAAGCTGTCGCTAACAGCAGTTAGCGACAGCTTGTATGCGATACCAAGCAGTTTGGGGCCCGCTTTGCATGTCAGCGATATTTATCGCTAATGACATGCAAAGTGGGCGTACCCAACCTGTTAGCGACTGAAAGCAGTCGCTAACGTCGCTATCGCCTATTAGCAAGGCAGGCGTAGCGATGGAAATATTCGCGCTAAGCGCGAATATCTCCAAAAACTAACACCTGCTCAGACCAGTTCTTAGCCATTATATCCAATGGGAGGTGGATATAATGGCTAAGACCCTGTTAGCGATAATGCGTGAATATCGCTGTATTCTCAGCGATATTCAAGGATTTCGCCGTTATCGCCGGAAATATTATCGCTTTTGAGATAAACGTTGTTAATAGCACGTTATCTCAGCGATAATATCCGGCGATGCGTGGCGATAATAAAATTGCCACTAAGCCTACTTAGTGATAAATATCGCTAGTTGTTGGTAATATGCCCCATAGTTCCTAGCTAGGGAGGGTGATTTACTAGGCGCTATTGTACCTATTTTCACCATCATTGTAATATGATTTCTCCTTTTGTGTTTTATGGAATTGTAACAATGCTGATCATAATATTTCTAATCATGTGTCTGCTTATGTTAGCAAAGATACTGCATCTAAGGGCACGTCGTTAAAATAAATATTTTAATCTTTCTGTGTCTCTTTTTTACTCCTGTTGTGGACTGGTATGAGAGTATAACAAAAGAGTGCTCTTGCTTCCCACCATTCCTGAGTATAATCTAAGTCGCATGTTCTGGGTTGTCTAATCATTGGTTCCTTTGCTATAGGACGAAGAACTAATGTGACACTCATGCTAGCTGGTTAGGGTTTCTAGGCACTAAGGTGAGTATTTTGGTACACCACATTTCACTGAGGTACTGGTTCTCTTTGCACAGTTCTGTGTAGGAACAGAATCCTTGCGACAGAATCATCACCTATAGGGGCTGTTAGTGAGCTGGGGTTAACAGTACTTGGGTCAGTCCAGCTTTCCATAAAGTTAAAGTCTGCTTTTGCCATACATTTAGCAGTTTTCCCATGCACCTGCCTCTTCCAACTCTGTAGAAGATGTGGAATAAGCATTTTTCCACTGGGGCCTCCTGATATGACACCATGCCCTCCCACTTCAGTAGACATGGGGGTCTATTACGATGATGGGTGGATTTTGTCCCCCCGCCATTGCTCCGGGAGATGGGACCGCCCACTACGTGAGCGGCGGTCCCGCATGCACAATTAGGATGCACCCGCCACACTGGGGAGCGCATCCTGCATTTTTTGCATTGCAGCGGGCGGTGCTGTCAGCAGCACCCGCCACAATGCAAAAAAGGCATCTGTGCATTTGCATGAACAACGTGGCAGGCACCACACGTTGCCTGCCACGTCGTGCATGCAAATGCTGTGGGGTACCATAGGTAGCCCTCATGTGCCCCCCACATCCCCACAATATCCTGGGGGCCAGCAACGGTCCACAAACTGCAAAATCCACATGCGTCGCCACCATGGAAAGGCTGGTTCCCGCAGCCATTGTAATATGGATGGTGGTGTCTAGAAGACACTGCCACCATATTCAACCCTTTTCCGCCCGGTCGACTCGTCGACGGGCAGAATAGTGGCGGACGGTCTTCCAGTTCGCCGCTGTACCCCCGCCATCATAATATGGCGGAGGTAAATGGGCAGCAGGCAGGTGATTATGTTGGGTAGGTCACCACCACCACGTGGGCGTGGCGATCTGCCCGACATTGTAAAAGACCCCGTATTCTCCTTGAGCAGACAGTTGTGATGTGTTGGTTACATTACCGTACCTTCTCGTTAGGGCCGCTCCAACAAAGACATCCATTGGACAGCATACATTTGCATCAATAGGACTGTGCCTCTACCTTTTTGAGCCTGCTTGAGAATGGAGGGCAGCAGAGTAGCATACTGCTGTTGAGTGAGAACAAACATTTGGGGATTCCTTCCCTAACCATGGAGCACATTTAGCATAACCATAGTTGCATGTCCTCCTTTGCACTAATAAATGGCAGATTTGCTGTACAAAATGCTATCCATATTGCTGATGTATTTGACTCAAATGAAAGGTCAGAGAGTGAAGCTGAGCCAAATTTGGCAGCGCCATGCTCCAACATTTTCAAAATGTAGAGATGGGACATATTTGTAGCAAATCAGCGCAACCATGTGTTTTCCCTAGTGCTGGCACTAAATTTAGCTGCCTAGTGCCATCACAGGCCCTCTTGCACAATAGTACACGGGTAACCGTGTTTCAGGGAATGATTGTTTATGTGCAGGATGATCCCTCTTCCTGCACATAAACAATCCATAATGGCGATTTTGTTACTTCTATATTTGCTGCATTCTGAAGTACACATAGAAGTAGCAAATCCTCATTATTTAATGATTATTTATGAGCAGGAAGCGACATCTTCATGCACATAAACAATCATTAATGGCATTTGAGGCACACATAGAAAGAGCAAAACGCCATTAATGATTGTTTATGTGCATGATGATGTCCATTGCAGCACATATACAGAAAGCAAAAATGAGGAGAAATAAAAGTGTTTCTCCTCGTTTCGCCATTCTAACGCCTGCTCTTGCATGTCGTTAGTTTTTGGCGCTGCCTCAGATTTACACCTCAATGTAAATCTGTGGAGGCAACCAAAAGCAATGAGTGTTAAGGTGGAACGCCCACAGCAACACTAATTTCATACCCCTTTCTTGCTAAGTGACATGTGTAAAGGGTCAGCATTTACAAGGTGGCTTTAAGCCACAAAAAGTGGCTTAACGCCACTTTGTAAATATGGAGAAAGGCATAGCGGCCCCAGAACATTGCAGATAGTGACATTCTGGTGGCACTATCCCCATGTAAAAATACCCTCTGGTTCCCTGAAAATAATGCTGTGCTCCTAGATACCATACTTAAGCCAGTCTCTCAGGTTGTTATGTGGAATTGTTCAAGAAGGATAGAGGGTGAAGAGACTTTATTGTATTCTGACAGTTTCAATTGCACTGAAGTTACATTGACACACTATCAATTCTTTGAACACTTAACAACACAGGGGCCGATTATAATGTCAGTCGGAAAATGCTCCGTCCGACAGTAGGACTCTTCTAGACCGTGTCGGAACCCTTCCGACCGACTCAGTCACTTTCCGACGGACCGATTGTTGATGTCCGTAGTTGAAAGTCCGTAGTTGAAAGTTAAACTGTGCAGTCATTCCAAATCCGTTCTGACTGGCTCTCAGAGTATCCGTGTCAGTCGGAACTGCATCATACAGCCTTATGGGCAGAGATTTCGACCTTGGAATTATGATGTCGATTTCCACCAGCCTTTCTGAGTCAGCCTGTCCAACACAAAAAGGCTATCGGAAAGTGACTTTGGTGGCCCCTGGCAGGACCCCCTTCTTCCAGAGGCCTCTGGTTTGTGGCTGAGGGTGTACCTAGGGGTCCCCCTGTAAAACTGTGCACTGTGTGACAAGCACCATGGGGTGCCTAAGACAGGGTGCAGGGTTTTCCGCACACACTCCATTTCCCCAAAGGAGCCTTTGTTACAGCTGAGTGTCAGGCAGAACACAAGCTCCCATAGGAAACAATGGGAATCTGACTGAACAGTGTGAAGTTGCATCGCAAACGTTCGGGCGGAACAGCCGACAGTTAGTCAGTCAGTCCTGATTCCGAGGTGGTGCCGGGCGTAAAGTTTCTGACCGACATTGTAAGCAGCCCCTTAATGCACACCGGGGGTAGATTCTTCCATTTAGATTACAGTAGCATCAAATCTCCTAGATAAAGCAATCAATTCGTCTCAGAATTGAAAATTGATTGTGAAGACATGCTACTACTTAAGTACCAGATTCTTGACTTCAGGTGAACTTAATAGCCACATTAACACAGACTATGCTCTAGCAAAATACATCCTGTTATTTCTCACTAATTTGTGCTTTTTTAATGTACTAAGGACTGTACACATAATGCACGTCAACTTCTTTACCTATTTCTCTATTGCAATTTGCCACCATTAAACCATTCAATTTGACCAGTGTCTGAATATCCTCTAATTGATGCCCAGCAGCCTTAAAGCCATGAAGTCAATTCCTAACATGTCTTAATTGCACTCAAGGTAAATACAAACATTTTCCTTCATATAACAACTAAGTATGGGCGTAAAATCCGCTCCGCTCGCGGATTTTGCGGATTTTCGGGAAATTCGCAATCCGCGAGATTCGCGGATTTCCCGCAAAATCCGCTAAATTCGCACGCAGCGGATTTTTTTTCTGGGTGATACAATTTTTGCAGCGCGCGGCGTTCACTTACCGTCATTCAGCATTTGCCGAGTTGTTTTTCTCGATATTTTGCGAGTGCTGCGCCATTTTGGATCTTGCTGCGGGATCCCGCGAGAATTTGGCGAGCGCGATTACGTCATCGCGGCTTGCCACCTTGCGCAGCGAGAGTTTGTCAACGCAAGTACGCCGTGTTCACGTATCGCGGGAATTCGCAATTGCGACTTTGTAGATGCTGCGCGCAGGAATAATCTCGCACTCGCGAAAATATAAAATTTCCAATTCTGCACAAGAAATCCACCAGCAAGCAGCATAAACCTTCTGGAAATGATGATTTTTCTCTGAATAACTCCTCAGGTTGACATTTGCCTGCACTTGTTTTGCGGGGAGTCCATTTTGGGGAGGGGGGGGGGTGGGAGGAAGGAAGTGCCCCACAGTCTCCAACTTCCTGTTCCTGTCCAGCAGGCTCCTCCCAGTGCTTTGTCCATCTCCTGGTCACTTTTCATTTGGATCTGGAGGTGGAAGGATTACTTTTTGTGGATGCTGCTGGATATTTGGATTTGAGGCCTTTTTGACTTTCTTTGGATCACTTTTGTATTAGAAATTTCACAAGTAAGTTTGTTTGGGGCATTACAGTTGCTGCAACTACAATTTTGGAATTTTCGATTTTTGGGCTGTTTTGGGGCCTTTTGCCCAGGGGTACTCAGTGGTGGGTGGACTGAGTCTTTCTGTGGGGTGTCTTGAATTTAAACATCATGGAGGGCATGGATGGAATGGGATTGTGCTGATTTTTCAGTGATTTTCATTTTTTGGGGCTGTACTTGTGGCCTTTTCACCAGGGGTATTGAGTCTTGCATGGGCCTAGTCTTTCTGTGGGGTGTCTTGAACTTAAACATCATGGAGGGCATGGATGGAATGGGATTGTGCTGATTTTTCAGTGATTTTCGTTTTTTGGGGCTGTACTTGTGGCCTTTTCACCAGGGGTATTGAGTCTTGCATGGGCCGAGTCTTTCTGTGGGGTGTCTTGAACTTAAACATCATGGAGGGCATGGATGGAATGGGATTGTGCTGATTTTTCTGTGTTTTTCGATTTTTGGGGGTGTTCATGGGGACAGGCCATGTGGGTGGGGGCCATTTTGAGTGCTGCTACAGGCCCTGACCATGTGCTGGGAGGCAAGTGGCCATTTTGAATGCAGGCAGTGTTGTTAGGCCTGCAACCATTTTGCCTACTTTTCAACCTTCATGCCCAGGGGTAGTGAGTCTTGCATGGGCCTAGTCTTTCTGTGGGGTGTATTGAATTGAAACATCATGGAGGGCATGGATGGAATGGGATTGTGCTGATTTTTCAGTGATTTTCGTTTTTTGGGGCTGTACTTGTGGCCTTTTCACCAGGGGTATTGAGTCTTGCATGGGCCTAGTCTTTCTGTGGGGTGTCTTGAACTTAAACATCATGGAGGGCATGGATGGAATGGGATTGTGCTGATTGTTCAGTGATTTTCGTTTTTTGGGGCTGTACTTGTGGCCTTTTCACCAGGGGTATTGAGTCTTGCATGGGCCTAGTCTTTCTGTGGGGTGTCTTGAACTTAAACATCATGGAGGGCATGGATGGAATGGGATTGTGCTGATTTTTCTGTGTTTTTCGATTTTTGGGGGTGTTCATGGGGACAGGCCATGTGGGTGGGGGCCATTTTGAGTGCTGCTACATGCCCTGGCCATGTGCTGGGAGGCAAGTGGCCATTTTGAATGCAGGCAGTGTTGTTGGGCCTGTAACCATTTTGCCTACTTTTCAACCTTTATGCCCAGGGGTAGTGAGTCTTGCATGGGCCTAGTCTTTCTGTGGGGTGTCTTGAATTGAAACATCATGGAGGGCATGGATGGAATGGGATTGTGCTGATTTTTCAGTGATTTTCGTTTTTTGGGGCTGTACTTGTGGCCTTTTCACCAGGGGTATTGAGTCTTGCATGGGCCTAGTCTTTCTGTGGGGTGTCTTGAACTTAAACATCATGGAGGGCATGGATGGAATGGGATTGTGCTGATTTTTCAGTGATTTTCGTTTTTTGGGGCTGTACTTGTGGCCTTTTCACCAGGGGTATTGAGTCTTGCATGGGCCTAGTCTTTCTGTGGGGTGTCTTGAACTTAAACATCATGGAGGGCATGGATGGAATGGGATTGTGCTGATTTTTCTGTGTTTTTCGATTTTTGGGGGTGTTCATGGGGACAGGCCATGTGGGTGGGGGCCATTTTGCGTGCTGCTACAGGCCCTGGCCATGTGCTGGGAGGCAAGTGGCCATTTCGAATGCAGGCAGTGTTGTTGGGCCTGCAACCATTTTGCCTACTTTTCAACCTTTATGACCAGGGGTAGTGAGTCTTGCATGGACCTAGTCTTTCTGTGGGGTGTCTTGAATTGAAACATCATGGAGGGCATGGATGGAATGGGATTGTGCTGATTTTTCAGTGATTTTCGTTTTTTGGGGCTGTACTTGTGGCCTTTTCACCAGGGGTATTGAGTCTTGCATGGGCCTAGTCTTTCTGTGGGGTGTCTTGAACTTAAACATCATGGAGGGCATGGATGGAATGGGATTGTGCTGATTGTTCAGTGATTTTCGTTTTTTGGGGCTGTACTTGTGGCCTTTTCACCAGGGGTATTGAGTCTTGCATGGGTCTAGTCTTTCTGTGGGGTGTCTTGAACTTAAACATCATGGAAGGCATGGATGGAATGGGATTGTGCTGATTTTTCTGTGTTTTTCGATTTTTGGGGGTGTTCATGGGGACAGGCCATTTGGGTGGGGGCCATTTTGAGTGCTGCTACAGGCCCTGGCCGTGTGCTGGGAGGCAAGTGGCCATTTTGAATGCAGGCAGTGTTGTTAGGCCTGCAACCATTTTGCCTACTTTTCAACATTTATGCCCAGGGGTAGTGAGTCTTGCATGGGCCTAGTCTTTCTGTGGGGTGTCTTGAATTGAAACATCATGGAGGGCATGGATGGAATGGGATTTTGCTGATTTTTCAGTGATTTTCGTTTTTTGGGGCTGTACTTGTGGCCTTTTCACCAGGGGTATTGAGTCTTGCATGGGCCTAGTCTTTCTGTGGGGTGTCTTGAACTTAAACATCATGGAGGGCATGGATGGAATGGGATTGTGCTGATTTTTCAGTGATTTTCGTTTTTTGGGGCTGTACTTGTGGCCTTTTCACCAGGGGTATTGAGTCTTGCATGGGCCTAGTCTTTCTGTGGGGTGTCTTGAACTTAAACATCGTGGAGGGCATGGATGGAATGGGATTGTGCTGATTTTTCAGTGATTTTCGTTTTTTGGGGCTGTACTTGTGGCCTTTTCACCAGGGGTATTGAGTCTTGTATGTACCTAGTCTTTCTGTGGGGTGTCTTGAACTTAAACATCATGGAGGGCATGGGATTGTGCTGATTTTTCTGTTTTTTTTCGATTTTTTTTGGGGTGTATAACTGAACTGATGTTCCTCTGTCTTCCATTGCTTTTAGGTGCACAAGACTCAAGAGAACCACTAGTGCCAGGAAGAAGTCCTGCAGCGGTGTGTGTGCAGCATAACGTCACGCGACGTCACGTCTGGCCTCAGACAACTCTGCAACTCGTGCAACTGCGGCCTGCTGTTCTGACCTGCTCTGAAGAAGATGGCCCCAAAAAAAGTTCTCCGTAGCTCCTCTAGCAAGAAAGTTGCTAGTAAGGAGCAGAAGAAGCAAGTTACCAAGGAGGCTGGTGTGCCGGGCGCCGTGTTTTTTGGGAGTAAAAAAAAAAGTACGCCTGCAGCAGCAGCGGGATCTGCTGGGGACCAAGCTGGGAGCAGCACCCCCGCTCCAATCGGCTCAGTGCCTCCACCACCACGCCAACTTAAGTCAAAGCCCTTGAGTGCTTCAGAGGCAGTCAGTGTACTTCTTCAATCACAATCGACCAGTGATGTTGGCTCATCGCAAGAAAGTAGCAGCAATGTCCCTGAATCAACACAGGTTGTTGTAACTCATCTGACAAGTGTTGAACAACCACAGCCGCAACAACAACATGTGCAAGTAGTACAAGCCCAAGTACATGTGGAAGGAGAGGCAGCGCAAGGAGATGCGCAAGCAGAGGTGCATGGAGGGTCACAAGTGCCCACAATAGTTGTTCCTCCCGAAGTAGGGGCACATCAGGAAATTGACAATCAAACCGAGGTATCATTTGAGGAAGCCGCTCCTCCTGATGATAATTCATTGTCTTCCACATCCCTAGCAAGGAAAAGATCAAGGGGGGTGTCTACATCTTCTTCAAGCCCACCTCCTACTGATGATCTGGATGACGATTGGGAACCACCACGGCAGTCTGAGAGTGAGGCACACCATGATCTGACAAAGATACCTAAGCGTAAAAGGAAGGTCGTCGAAAAACTCATAGCTATGGAGTGTGATGAGGCTCAACAAGAAGTGACGGATACTCCTGCTGATGAAGCCTTTCACGATGACGAGGCAGTCATAATAAGGTCACTGCAGCCCCAGTGGGCATGCAGCAAAGAGACATTTTGACCCTATCCCGAGAAGCTGCTGAGCGTGATGATTATGTCGACGAGGAGGCAATGGAAAGACAACAATCATTGGATTTGGAGTTAACTAGTACACCAACACCTACCGCTTCCATATTTCTTCCTCGCAAGAAGGGACCTCCATCCACCTCGACCTCAATTAGTGGTGGTGAAAGTGCAAAACGTACTGAAGTTCGGCAATCCACATCCTCCACTTCATCTGGCATTAGCAGCAGGACCACCACCACCAATATCGCCGCCTCCTCCGGCCCCCAAAGACATTTCAAGTCTCCAGTTTGGGACTTCTTTAGTGTTTGCCCAAAAAAGGAAAACGTAGCCATTTGTAGCATTTGTAAGCTTCGAGTTAGTCGTGGTAAGTTTGGTACCAACTATGGTACCGGAGGCCAGAGAGGTCATCTTAGGAGAGCGCACCCTGTCCAATGGTTTGCGCAACTAGGAAGTCCGAATTGCACGTAATGAAAACGTTGATTTTTCATCTGATGATGACGAGGAGGAAGAAGACGATTCAAACACTTCACTTACACGCAGTACCCCTGTCAGCAGCACACCCCATGTGAGCCACACTAAGAGTGTGGGAGAGAGTGAGACATCAATGCGAAAAAGTTAATCAGCAAGCGTAACTGGGTCGAAGATATCATCATCATATCGTAAATCCTTGGTCCAGGGCAACATTAAAAAGATGTTGTTTACAGAAGCGCAATATGAACGCAACCACCCACTGACGCGTCTGTATAACACTAAGCTGGCTAAAATGCTAGCTCTGGACCTTCTCCCTTTTTCTTTTGTAGAAGGGGTTGGTTTTCTAGAATTAGTGGCAGCGCTCTGCCCTAAATGGAAGGTTCTTAGCCGGTTCTATTTTGCCCGAGTTGCGGTTCCAGCACTACATGAAGATGTTCTGAAGGTGATTGGGGCAGCTTTGCAGAAGAGTGCTGTTCACACTATACATCTGACAACAGACACGTGGACCAATGGCGCAGGCGCTGATTACATGTGCATCACTGCACACTGGGTCTCTTTTTCAGGGGCTAAAGCAAAGCTAAACTCAGGTGTTGACCCGGACATTGTTTTTAAAGCTGCTCGGAAACATGCAACACTAGCCATGTTTGGTTTGGAGAAACGTCACACAGCAGAAAACATTTTGGATGTCTTTAACACAAAGGTCCTTAACTGGCTGTCCCCAAAAAAACGCCAGGTTGGTTATGTTTCCACGGACAATGGCGCCAATATAGTTAAGGCCATGAAGCTGGGTGACTATTTCAGAGTGCCGTGTTTGGCGCACTGTATAAACCTGGTTGTCCAAAAATTCTTGGGTAATAAAGACAGTGCAGCGTACAGAGTATTGGACACCTGCCGAAAAATGTGCAACCATTTCAGCCATTCTTTTAAGGAGCTGAGGAGCCTGCTATATCAACGTCAAATGCCAGTGAAAGCACTCATCCAGGAGGTGGTAACACGTTGGAACTCAACCTTCTACATGCTTGAGCGTCTGTATGAGCAGTATACGGTACTCGATCACAATTTCTTAACACAGGGTACAGCTCAGAAGGAGGACCTGAGGATGGGTGCGGCGCAATGGAACATAGTTAAAAGCCTGACACGCATGCTTCGTCCTTTTGAGTTCTTCACGCGTGCAGTCAGCAAGGAGGACTGTAATTTGGGAAAAGCTATCCCATTGTTGTGAATGGTGGAGCACCAACTGAAGGAGGTGTGTTCTGTGTTTGAAAAAGATGAAAAAAACCAAGACTCTTTTGTTCTGGCTGAGAAATTATTAGAGCACCTACAAGGTGATGAACGTCTTGAAATGATCCACTCAGACCAGCATTACATTTGTGCTACTATTCTGGATCCACGCTACAAAAAGGCGCTGGCAGGCCAAGCATTCTTTCCTTTTGCTGATGAAGATGTTACAAGTTACAAACGGCGGATAGCCTCCTCAGCCAAGAGGTTTGAAAGAGAACGGCAGCAAATTGAAGGAGAAGGCAGTACATCAGCATCAGCATCAGCAGGCCATCCCCAGTCACAACAATCCTCTTCTGCACCTGTGGCTGCTGCACAAGTGACCTCTCAGCCGTTAAAGAGACCGGCAACCGGATCATCTGCACCACCAGACGCAACAGTAACATTGGAGGCTGAAGAGGATTGGCTAGCTCGGCTTGGGTTTGGTTCTCAAAAGGTCACAGCAACAGCTAAGCAAAGAGGAGGAACCTTGGAGGAGAACCTTGATTCGATGGTCAAGGACTATCTGAATGACTCAACAGAGGTCTATGTTAATGCTGACCCATTGGCGTATTCAATCAATCAAAGACATTTATAGAGCACACTACTTACCCGTAGGGTCTCAAGGCGCTTGGGGGGGGGGGGTGCCGTTACTGCTCGAACAGCCAGGTCTTGAGCTTCTTCCTGAAGGAGAGGTGGTCTTGGGTCAGGCGCAGGTCGGTCGGGAGGGAGTTCCAGGTCTTGGCGGCCAGGTAGGAGAAGGGCCTTCCTCCTGTCGTCGCTCTTCGGATGCGGGGGACGGCGGCGAGGGCGTGGCTGGCTGATCGGAGGTGGCGTTTGGGAGCGTAGAAGTTGATTCGGTTGTTGAGGTAGCTCGGGCCTTGATCGTGTAGGGCTTTGTGTGCCTGGGTGAGGAGACGGAAGGTGATTCTTTTGTTGACGCGTATTGGCATGGGAAAAAAGAATTGTGGCCACAGCTCACCAACCTGGCTTTAAACTACTCTTCTTGCCCACTCACAAGCGTGTATTCTGAACGTGTTTTCAGTGCTGCTGGTGGCATTGTAACTTCCAAACGGAGCCGCCTCTCGCCCAAAAATGTGGAGAGGTTAACAATGATCAAGATGAATCAGCACCTCATACCACCAGATTTCAGAGTACGAGAAAGCGCGCCGGATGAAGACGAGGTGGCCAGCAACATAGATGAGGGAATTTCTACTCTGTCAGGTGACACTGAGCTCACCCTGCCTGAATTCGCAGAGTATGATGACGAAGCCTTATTCTCATTCCTGGACCGTGATACCGAGCCCTGAAAATGAGACAACGAATCAATAACTTTCTTTTTCGTCCTTATTCACTTTTATTCCTGTGTGTCTGTCTTTCTTTGTTGTGCACAGTTAATATAGTTCAAACTTTAATCAGATAATCACAAAAACAAGCCCATCAGCAGAACTGTCTTCACTTGTTTGCTAATTGATTTGAAGGTGCCGCAGTCTGCATTCCTCAGGTTCACAAGTTCAGAAGAACATGCTCCTCTATCCTCCTCCTCCAGACTCCTATTTCCATCAAAGCAGAGGGCTGGTTTACGCCCAATGAAGAAAGACTCAGCACTTGTGGGGGTGTTGTTCTACCTCTTTGCAGGTGAGTTGACGGCTCTGGGGCCATTGCTGGGAAGCTCTAAAAGTGGTTTGGACCAAATCCGAGGCGCAAATTTTTTAGTGTTTTTGCTGACTTGCTTGCCTTTGAGGTGCTCTTAGGGGGGGTTCTGTCTGTTTGTGGGTGAGTTTCGGGGTCTGTCAGCACTGCTGGGACACTCTAATCTTGATTGCATTTGCTTTTCAGGAAATCCGTGGTGGCAAAACGGACTTATGGCCAAGCTACGCAGCGCGTTTGGACCGAAGGCCGAGAAATATTGTAAGTAGGAGATGTTGCTTTTGGCCTGTTTGGGGGTGTTATGCTTTTTGGCGGGTGGGTTGGCGGGTCTTGGGCCATTCCTGGGAAGGTCTAATACCGGGTAGAAGTGGTTGGGACAAAATCCAGGCCGATTTTTTTTTTGCTATTTCTGACATTTTGCTCAATGTAGCGTTTTCGGGGGCCGGTTTGGGGGGCTTCCTGGTGTTTGTGGGTGGGTTTTGGGGTCTGGGAGCACTGCTGGCTAAGGATACTTTACTTTGCAAGAGGTTTGAAGCAAATCCATGGTGGCAGAGGGGAGTTAGGGCCTAGCTGCAGAGCGCGCGCGGAGTGATTTGGGAAATTTGGGAAAAAATGACTAAGTCCCCATTTTTGTACTTTTGCTCTTTGGCTGTTTGGGGGTCTTCTACTCGTTTTCTCTTGGGTTGACAGCTCTGGGGCCATTGTTGGGAAGCTCTAATACCGGATAAAAGTGGTTTGGACCAAATCCGAGGCGCAAATTTTTTAGTGTTTTTGCTGACTTGCTTGCCTTTGAGGTGCTCTTAGGGGGGGTTCCGTCTGTTTGTGGGTGAGTTTCGGGGTATGTCAGCACTGCTGGGACACTCTAATCTTGATTGCATTTGCTTTTCAGGAAATCCGTGGTGGCAAAACGGACTTATGGCCAAGCTACGCAGCGCTTTTGGACCGAAGGCCGAGAAATATTGTAAGTAGGAGATGTTGCTTTTGGCCTGTTTGGGGGTGTTATGCTTTTTGGCGGGTGGGTTGGCGGGTCTTGGGCCATTCCTGGGAAGGTCTAATACCGGGTAGAAGTGGTTGGGACAAAATCCAGGCCGATTTTTTTTGTTGCTATTTCTGACATTTTGCTCAATGTAGCGTTTTCGGGGGCCGGTTTGGGGGGCTTCCTGGTGTTTGTGGGTGGGTTTCGGGGTCTGGGAGCACTGCTGGCTATGGATACTTTACTTTGCAAGAGGTTTGAAGCAAATCCATGGTGGCAGAGGGGAGTTAGGGCCTAGCTGCAGAGCGCGCGCGGAGTGATTTGGGAAATTTGGGAAAAAATGACTAAGTCCCCATTTTTGTACTTTTGCTCTTTGGCTGTTTGGGGGTCTTCTACTCGTTTTCTCTTGGGTTGACGGCTCTGGGGCCATTGTTGGGAAGCTCTAATACCGGATAAAAGTGGTTTGGACCAAATCCGAGGCACAAATTTTTGCTGACTTGCTTGCCTTTGAGGTGCTCTTAGGGGGGGTTCCGTCTGTTTGTGGGTGAGTTTCGGGGTCTGTCAGCACTGCTGGGACACTCTAATCTTGATTGCATTTGCTTTTCAGGAAATCCGTGGTGGCAAAACGGACTTATGGCCTAGCTACGCAGCACGTTTGGACCGAAGGCCGAGAAATATTGTAAGTAGGAGATGTTGCTTTTGGCCTGTTTGGGGGTGTTATGCTTTTTGGCGGGTGGGTTGGCGGGTCTTGGGCCATTCCTGGGAAGGTCTAATACCGGGTGGAAGTGGTTGGGACAAAATCCACGCCGAAAAGCCTTTTGGCACTTTTTGTAACTTAGGGTTCGTTAGCCCTAGCAGCAGGATTGCATGTGTTTCGGGGTGTTCTACATTTTTGCAACTGAGTTCTGGGGTCTTAGAGCACTCGTGAGAATGTGTAATTTTGGTTGCAAGTCATTTGAAGAAAATCCTGGGTGGGAAAGGGGGGATTTGGCATAGTTAAAGAAAGCCTTTGCCACTATTCTTAACTTAGGGTTCGTTAGGGTTAGCAGTATTTCTATTGCATGTGTTTGGGTGGGGGGGTTTTCGAGTCTTGGAGCGATGCTGGCTATGGATACTTTTGCTTGGTTGCTTGCAAGTGGTTGTAATGCAATCCACGGTGGGTAAGGGGGTATTTGGGCCTACTTTTACTTTCAAAGTACGTTTTGTCACCAGTTTTCTGCTAGGCCTCGTTTTTTCCGATTTGATTGGGGGTCTTCTACATTTTTGCGACTGGCTTTAGTAAGGGTCTGGGTGGGAGCACTGCTGGGAAGATCTAATTTTGTTCTAAAACACAGTTTACAGTACACCTAGCTTGAGGGGAAAGATCCGCTACATTAATTTGCCCATACTTATTTATCCTTCAAAAGGTGACTCAGACAGAGTACGCACTGTCAAAAATATTGTACTGTCTACTAGGAAAATCAAAGTGTGAGTTTTTGCACTCCACAGCCTACATACCTTATATTTATTTATCAGTGGTGTTGTAATATTATATCACTTCCTGTTTTTCGTTGAATAATTACAGGCCGGGTTTCAGTCTGTGCAATGGGGAAAAAAAGGATGGAGTTAGGCTTCACATTAGCGAGCTGCAATTCAGCATCCGCCAGGCAGGCAGTGGACAGGGTGTCTTCTGGTCACCAACATTGATGGACGAAGCGTCAGCTGCAATGGAGGAGTGCCGCTAATAAGAGGATTTTTTTTCTGCATGCAACTTACTTACCAAATTCAACAGGACAACTACAACAACATACAGATACAGTATCCATTGTGTTTTTCTATGACTGTGACTGCATTTCTTGGATCTCTCTCTGCTTCTAAATTGATCCCTTAACACATCACTTAGTCCACTCCACTATCACATCTGCACCACACATAGTCATTTGTAAGTGCTCCTACGTAATTCGCAAGTCGCAGCACGCCCCAGCCCGTAGAGGACTGGGATGGCCCCAATGATGAAGCATGTCACCAAGGGGCAACCCTGGTGAGTGAGGGGACACCTAGAAAAAGAGCAATTTCTCCTTTTCTATCTACTACACCTTCCAGACCAACCCCATTGAGTGTTGTGAATGGATTTATAGTGACCAGCAAGGCTCTCAGGTATCTGCAACAGAGACCTTATCTTGAATATAGTTATCAATAATTCCACACACGCCCTGTACTGTCACATTCTTTCTTCCACAGTTGTCGAAAGTACTACTTACTTTTCACTGACATGCATGCACTAGTGCATGCACTTTCAAAGATTGATGGATAGGTTTGTACCCAAAGATTTGTTTATGTTCAATTGTTTGTCCATGCTGTGCTTTTTTTACAGGGTGTCTTCTGGTGGTGACCAACATCGATGGTCGAAGCGTCAGCTGCAATGGAGGAGTGCCGCTAATAAGAGGATTTTTTTTCTGCATGCAACTTACTTACAAAATTCAACAGGACAACTACAACAACATACAGATACAGTATCCATTGTGTTTTTCTAGGACTGTGACTGCATTTCTTGGATCTCTCTCTGCTTCTAAATTGATCCTTTAACACATCACTTAGTCCACTCCACTATCACATCTGCACCACACATAGTCATTTGTAAGTGCTCCTACGTAATTCGCAAGTCGCAGCACGCCCCAGCCCGTAGAGGACTGGGATGGCCCCAATGATGAAGCATGTCACCAAGGGGCAACCCTGGTGAGTGAGGGGACACCTAGTAAAAGAGCAATTTCTCCTTTTCTATCTACTACACCTTCCAGACCAACCCCATTGAGTGTTGTGAATGGATTTATAGTGACGAGCAAGGCTCTCAGGTATCTGGCAACAGAGACCTTATCTTGAATATAGTTATCAATATTTCCACACACGCCCTGTACTGTCGCATTCTTTCTTCCACAGTTGTCGAAAGTACTACTGACTTTTCACTGACATGCATGCAGTAGTGCATGCACTTTCAAAGATTGATGGATAGGTTTGTACCCAAAGATTTGTTTATGTTCACAATTGTTTGTCCATGCTGTGCTTTTTTTTCTTGTCTCACAAAACCTTTCCCAAAAACCCCCGTACCCATCCATTTTTCAAACCCTAACCCTCTTCCCCCGGGCTGTGTGGTTTTGATTGATGTGTGACTAAATTACAGCAATAAATCCACACACTTGCTGGGGAGGATAAGGTGATACCAACAGGCTGGTGAAGAAATCCGAGGATATATTCTTATTCTGCTTGACAAAGACCCATGGCTAATGTCAAAGAACTTCAACCGAATTAGTAGTTATACTTTACCATTTGTTAGGCTACAATGTGGCACTGTTCTAGTGTACTGTCACCTGCTATATTCTCTATTGTACCGTTGTATTGCTTAGGAGGACAAACCAGATTTCATTTTCTTTTTTTTCATAGGCATGCAACTGCCACTGTGTCACACCACTAGTACCACCGCTATGAGGAAATTTTATCCGCCCAGGATTGCCAACCTTATTCGCTGTTTCCCGTGGAGCCAGCCCTGAGCCTAGCCCTACTTGCAAACAGAAATTACAGGTAAGGTAGGCGTTTGGTTGGAGGTAGTATAATGGAGTATTAGGAGAGACGAGAGATTGACGGTAGTACTACTAAAGTCACAGGACTATTCAGGAAAACAAACTTACTGTTAAACCCCCACCCACCAGACTCAAAAGCTGTAAAAAACAGGTATGGTCAGATAAAGTTTCAAAAATTATATTTTTATAGCCCTAACAAAATAATCTCCCGCAAGACCCTCCCTAACCCCAACGATTGTCCTTCAAAAGTCCCCAAAAAACCCAACTACCAATTCCCACCCCCCAAAAGTCTCTAAAAAAGGGGCAAGGGACACTATGGCAGGGTGCTGTTGCCTTTAGCAGCCAGGGCATCATGCTCCTTGCGGAGGGTGGCAAGTTCGAAGCGGAGGCCCTCCACCAAGTTCTTATAGTTCAGGACCTCCTGCTGTAGGTAGGACAGTCTGAGGGATAAGCGGCGCCGGTGTGCCTTGCAAATCCTGTGGGGGGCAGCTGCTGTCTTTGCTGCTCGGCCTTGGCATTGGGCTTTGGTAGCCCGGCTCCGTACCGCTGGAGCACTGCGCTGGCTGGCAGCCCGCACTTAGGAGGATGCAGCTGTCCCCGTGGACGTTGTTGTTGTACCAGACTGCGTCTCCTCCTCCTCCAGGGCCACCAGCCGCCGATATTCAGCGACAGTGTCATCCAGCCTCCGTTGCCGGGCCATTCGAGCCAGCTCCTTCCTCCTTGATGGTGTCTTGGATTTGGAAGGAGCAACTACATGAAGAAAGAAAGACATAGTCTGTAACCAATGCTCCTTAAGATTAACACAAAATGATTGGTGCAGAAAGTTGTCACAGTACAAGTAGTAAATTGAAAGCACAGTACATAACTATTGAGGACAGTATCTATGTAACCTCCGACTTCTTCATCCTTGCTCTAACATTAGTGGGAGTTTAAGGGACAAATTCTAAAAGCACTATGGACTTCCATTACAGTTGACTATGACAGTACACCAGTCTTCTTCTTCTTCTTCTCTCTTGTTTAGGAAAATTGGTACGTTATCTTATGCAAGCCGGCATAATGCCAGCGCAGTGAACTTGCACCCGAGAAAAACAGACGCACACCATGGTGAGTGAGACAGACTTGCGTTACTGTACCGGTCCAGTACATGCAGGTGGTGAAGCTCTTACTTTTCTATTACAGGTGGCACTGAGAATACTCTGTTAAAAGGGCTACTGCTTAATTAATTTAGCTTTCACCCTACAGTGCAAATGAGTATTAGCAAAGGAAAATAAAGAAGCTAAATAATCTGATTATCTATCACTTCACATGGGATGTATTTGATGACATATGGGATGACTTTAGGTGCTTTGCTTATTATGGAGTGAACAGTGATACCCCCACACATGAATGACGTACTACTACTAAGCTAAAGTTATTAAGAGAGGTAGGGAGTGTCCACCGTAATAACCGGATATATGCTGTGCTTGCAGTTGCAATACAAACTACTGCTACTATTCATGGTAGTATTTGGACAAAATTACAACTTCTTTTCCTTGCCTTTCCTACACTGGAACGGACGTGCGGGTGCAGTGTTACATGCTCTTCAAAGTAACACTTAGTTCATCCAGTGACCGTCTACTCTCTCTAGATACACATATGCTATCTAAGAGTCAGATAGTACCATGAATGATCCAGGCATCCATCCATTCAAAGTATATGCACACATACAGTTTCTGTTTCACCCACCCAGGCTGTTCTCCTTAAATCAATCCTTGCTTCATCATTCACCCAGCCATGCACCATACCATATTCTTTCCTTCCCAGCCACCTCGGGGACAAAGCAAACACATATCATTCTTCTTTGCCAGTCATCATTACATTTCTCGTCCTTCCACACTTACTTATACCCTTCTTTCGCTTTTCGTTCAGCCCTTCCATCAAGTTCACCTCAGATCTGATTGGGATTCTTCTCGCCAAAAACTTCACAGCTAAGTCGAAGTACATTTAGAGGAGCCTACTACCTGGTTTATTTATAATACACCCGTGCAGAAAGCACACTCTGCAGTCTTCAATCTCAAATGAGTAAGGAATGTATAGCTTACCTCTGCCCGCCACCACCGTGTCATCTCCCACAGATTTGCTCGGCATTTGCACCGCCTCCTCCCCAGAGTTGTCCTCCTCGTCCAATGCCACCACCACCTCGACGCTGGCCCCGCCTCCAGATGTTCCACCTACAAAGTACATTTAATAATGTTAGAATACACCATTGACTACTATATAATATTTGGTCTAGGAGGAAGAAAGAAATGTGAAAAAAACTGTATACAATGTAATAATTTGTGACTGTCTACTGTAAAGTAAAAATGTCCTTTTTTCCATGGAAGGCTGTTGTCTTGCTGCACTTTTTGGCACAACTGATGAATGCTTGCTTTTTATTTTTAACACGCACCACTTTTTCTCCTAACAGACAGAAGCTTGACTTCTAAGAACACGAGCAGGATCAAGTTCAAACCAGGTGAGAGCTCGGCTCGACCACAAGAAATGTGTCCAATTAATCGTCAGCACTAAGCACTTTTCCATTTCCAGTTAAACGTTTACTTTTATGACAAACTTGATTTCAATAAATGTGTTTACTTTTAATAAAGCTTTTAAACTCAAATAGACTCTGTGGTTTTTGGTCCTCCAGACTAGAGTGGATGAGCTAAAGGTTTTGGAATTTTTGCAAGCATAAGTCTGTGCCTCTGCCATCGGTGACTTTGGGAGCTAAATGACTCTGCCACACTATCTAGTCAGTAAGGAGTTTGGGGGTTCAACTACAAAGTCTGTTATCACTGAGGTATGTGGAAAGTCTAACAGCACCTTTTATAATTGATAAGCTAAGCAATGCATTATTTAGTGTCCATAGTTCTGTTTGTGCAGATTTGTCCCTGCAACAGTAGTAGAATGGATTGTCCTCCTATCCAAACCAAAAGTAAAGTAGTATCTTATTCTTTCTTGGTGGTCATTCACCTTTTTATTGTTGGCAATTGTCAAAGCATAAACATTTAGAAGACTTGAAAAGACATTATGGACAATCCCAGAGGACTGCACTCAGTGCATAGAGCTATTGCTGACTAGAATGGGAGTCCAATGGAAATGCCAAATGTGCAATCTTAGTTAGCTACACAGACAGACTAATAAGAATAATCTAGTAATACTACACGGAGTCATAGTCGAGGCAGGATAAGAATTTAGATCCTGTCTACAAGAAGATCAAAGACGATTTAGAAAAAATCGAATGAGGAACGCTAGGAAAAAATAAGTACTCTATATTAAAATTAAAACTTACTGGGGCCAGCAAAGGAGCCCTCGCCTGCCCGGTCCTGGCCTGCATCGTCAACAGCACCCTCCTCCTCCTCCTGTGTCCTCCTCTTGCCCCTGGGGGAAGCTGATGTACAACATGAAAGAAAGAAAAACAGAAAACATGGATGATATTTGTCAACCAAATCAAACATTTCAAAAGAACTAACAAAATATTTTTGCGAAATAGCAAATAGACAACTACTCCACGGGATATATTATTGACCAATCTCATGTGGTCGACTACGTTATTACTTTAGTATTGCTTGATTTGCGGACCGTCAAATTGGAAATTACCTTATGTAACTCACTAAACAAAGTACAAAAAAGGTTTGCCTAGGATTGGCAGGCAGCAGTCCGCAGCACGCGAAGTGACAGCCAAAGTCCATCGTGATTGAAGATCAGCGACAACACTAAAGTTTCCTACTACATTAACCAGTCATTAAAATACTCAAACTATCAATCCACCACCACTATTTCTTCTTATCGCCATGTGTACAAAGGAAGGACTGGACTTGAGTCTGTAGGGGCTGATTTAGAAGCCCCTTGCGGCTCTTTTGCTCCATTGTTGCGTGACTTTTGTGACGCAGCGACAGCACAAAAGAGGCGCAATGGTGCGGCATATATTAACAACGTGACGCATATGGGAGATGCATCACGTTGTAAAGCCCTGCGCCAATAAGGGGGCGTTCCGGCGCAAGGGAGGGCGTTCCTGCGCAGGAACGCATCCTAAAAGTGGCTGAGGGAAATCTACAAGATTTCAATCAGTCACTTTGAGGACAATGATGCGTGACTCAAACCCTGCGCCTGCTTGAAGCAGACGTACAGCTTGACGCAGCATTTGGGAGATAGGGCACCCCAGAGCATTGATGGAGCTGCACCATCGTTGCGACGCAACTCCAGCAATGCGCCGCCTTTACGGCACAGATGCGTAACGCTTTGGTGACGTTTTGGGCCCATGGTGCGCCGCATTGTAAATGCGGCGCACCATGGGTGATGGTGGCGTGACGCACAATTACTGGCGCATCCCTGCTACTTTGCAGGGATGCGCCGGTAATTAAAAATCTGAACCTTAGTGTGTAGCTTTACGCAGTTCTTTAAACTACACTCATACATAATTTCACAGGCCAATGAAATGAACACAAAATCTAAAACAAATAAGCATAGTAGCAACACTACTGAGAAGAAGGAGAGCAGTGTACCTGAAATGCACAGCAGATTTTGAAATATAATGTACCTACAATGTAATGAGCAGCATTATTGCTCTTGGTAAAAAAAAAAAAAAAATTTGCAATATAATAACACAGCAGGAGAAAACATAGTAGTAAAGAAATAGCTACTACTACTCACCAAGCCCGGGGATCTCAAGGCCAAGGAGGTCGAGCAGATCTCGCTCACGGGTCAGGACATCCGTCCAGCGGTGGGTGGCCTGGTTGTAGGTGCGCCAGACCCGAGAGTGGTGGTAAATGGCCTGGCACACCTTCTCCCACCGCTTCCGGCGCTCCCGGACCCCGTACCCGGCACTGATCTTGCCGCCTCCCATGATGGTCCTGGGGAGGCGGCACTGAACATAAAAAATGAGTTGGCCCACCTCCTCCGGGGTAAAGATCTCCCTGGGTACGACCTCCTCCCCCCTCAAACGCCCGCACGGGAGCCGGACACGGGGTGCGGGACCCTTCCCCTTCTCGGGATGCTTCCCGGCTCCCTTCACCATGGTCTGGGCGGAAAGGAATAAAGAAAATAGAATACGGAAGAGAAGAAAAGAAAAGAGTTTAAAAAAGTAGTTTAAAATTAACCAAAAGTAGCAGTAAACACAAAAATATAGGGCTAGATAATAAGTAAAATAGATTAAAAAAAACTGCAAACAAGCAAAGGATGGCAGAGATTTAGAGAGGATACAAAGACCATGCCCAGAACCATAGCAATGACCGCGCGGGTAAGTTCGCGCGAGATTTTCCTTGCGAACACGCGCGAAACTGTACTGGCAAGCCGCAGACTTTGCGAGATTACACTTCGCGCCCGGAAACGGAAATACGTCAGGCAAACAAGATGGCCACGCCCCTTGAACGACCGCGAGGGTAACTTCGCGCCTTGCGCTACGAGCGGCTCGCAAAAACGCACAAAACCTTGCCAACTAACACGCCGCAAAAAAACAAATTGCATATTCGCGCGAATTTGCGGCTTCCGAATCCGATCTCGCGAGTGTTCGCTCCCCGCAAATCCCACGAAATTGCAGTAAAACGTGTTTTGCAAAACTGAAAGCACTCGGCAGGTGCAAGAGTTCAAACTCATCATTAGTAACAATTCCCTGTAGTGCTTCCTGACTGGGGCCCCTCCAGAATTCAGTTGCTAGTTGCAACAATTGTATGACCCTGCTCTGACCCTCACAGCAGGCTCATAGAATAGCTACAAGTAGGCCATAAAGGTCCTGGGAAAAAAATGCACTGCAACAGAAAGCAAATTACAGATAAGGAAGCAGGTGCCAGACTGGAATTTTAAAACAGTGACACATTAATAAACTAACCCCAAATTAATTCATGTCAGTTGAAGCAGGGCTGGTGTGCTTGCTTTTCCCCCCCATAATCTACAGTGATGATAAACCAGAGGGTGGCATTGATGTAACAGAGGGTTGCAGTGGTGAAACAGAGGGTGCTGGGAACCTGTGATGATGAACCAGACGTAGAAACAACATAATCGCGACCGTTGCGTGCCGAAATGTAAGTTCGCAATTGCGAACTGTTACGAAACTCTCGCGAACTGGCAGAAATCCTTGCGAACACAAAAAAAAATCTGCAAATTCGCTAGAATTCGCGGATTTTGCGGATTGCGAGTTCGCAAATCCGCAAAATTCGCGTACGCGAGATTCGCAAAATTCGCCCATGCTTAATGACAACCCCTCTTTCTCACTTCTCTGAACCAAACTTCTTATCAGTAGAAGAAAATGTTATGCATACTTTGATTAGAAAGGTGTGAACATTGATTAAAGTTAAGGAATTGTTATTCTGGGTTTCAGCTGGCAAAATTAATACAGTGTTGTTCTTTTTTCAGATTAACTTCATCTACATAAGGCATCAGCATTACCATCTCAGGGTCCCGGTTTATCATTAATCACAAAAGAAAAATGTCCATCTCAGCAGTCCAGGAGTCAGCACCCTACAGGATGTTAAAAACTGCACATTTATATGTTCAGCAAATACTTCTACTGTATTTTTGTCTCCAAATAAATAATGTCTCCTTTCTTCAAAAGATCTCTTAATTGCCATGCATTTGTTGTCTGTAATAATGTAGTTTATTTCTGATGGGGATAATGTCTGGGGAAAAATAATTCAATGAATGCACTGGTCTAATGGTTGGATTCATTTGGGTGAAAACTCCTCCCTTGGAATTGTTCTCTACAATAAATGGAATACCATAAAGTTCATCATGTGGGTGTTGCAAAAGAGCCACACAAGAAAAGTGTTTCTTAAATAAGTTACAGGCTTGAACAGCTTCTTTGGACCAGATAAAGGTAGTGCCCTTACGAAGAAGTTTGATAATGGGGTTATCTAGAAAATTGAAGAAGGAATCTTCTACAAATATTGGCAAAGAATAGAAAACTTTGCACTGGAGTGTAGTTCCTATATTCCCAATCGGCTCTGCGCATTGAAATAACATAAACGATAGTTTAGACGTAGGACTGAGGTCGACTAGTTCTCTATTGAATATGTTAGACTTAATTGTGTGTGCCAGCTAGCTCAGAGGTCACTAGAAACTTTCTCGAGTAAACAAGAAGGTGTTTAGCTTTCCTGAATAGACAAGAAGGGATTAGATTCTGACAACCATATCACATGACAACTTTGTTCCCCCTGCAATAAGGAATATATCTCTAGAGTCGCGCAAACAATAGATAGCTATTTTACTCAGTCAATCGTGCATGCTTTGTTTCACCAGAGATGCAGAGAAATAGAGAGACAGGCGTTTTCAATAAAAGGGTTATTTATTGAGCAGTCTTCTGTCTCATGCAAGAGAAATGAATTGCCACAATTGCAATACTTGTCATAAAGTAAAGTGCGTACAGTAAAAGGAGTATTATGAAATAATACTGTAAAAGCATTTATATGGTTTCTAAGCCATAAGATACTTAAAATGGATAAAATACATACAATGATAAAATAATGACTAAACGTACTCAACTGGTGTTTCTAAGATACGCCTACCCCAGTGTACCTAACCTAAGCCTAGTACAGGGAAGGAGTAGATGAGTTACAGTTTTTGCCAAGAATCTGAATCAAGAATTCTCTATGGGTCTAATCAGCTCCGTACCTTAGGTATAGAATGAAGGAGGTCTTGTATCTCTTCTCAGGACTCGATATCCTAGAAACCTGCGAGGGTATCAGGGAAACACCGGAGCTGGATTTATCGGCAGGAGAAAAGACAGTGTCTCTCTCAGTGCGTCAGCAGGGAGGGTCGGCTTCCTTCGGCACTCGCATCAGCAGGGCGTTGGGCAAGTAGATAGCCGATTCTGCTCCAAACCACCATGTGTTGCTTAAGGCAGATGTTGGTATATTTATACCTGGAAGGTGCCGAATTTGACGTAAGGTTGGACATAAGACGTCACTAAGAACTGGCAGTTCTTTCAGGACTCTCAGGAGTTCTAGGACAAATCAAAACAGAAGCAGGGGGAATTCCCGGGCTGCTGAAGGCTTGGTTTGTTTAAGAACACGTTGTACTTTCTAGGAGTCTATGGGAGTAGCCTTGCCGTATTTGGACTGCATTGGCTATGACTTAATATGGATATGATTCTTATGCCTTTATAAGGATATGATTTGTTATAACCACACAAGAGCATAAATCGGGAATATCTAATTAGGGTCCTAGATACATTCACAACACCCACTCCACGTATAATGTCCATCATACTAAATACTAAGCAATACTAAACATATAACGATGCCTGTGTTTTCCAGCCCACCCCAAAATACATAGTTTGCATTTGAAATGGTGTATACACGAAAAATGAGTATAATACTGTACGTTTTCAAGCAGTGGTATCATTCAGATAATGCATATTTTGTTCATTTAGAATGTTGACTGAATGAATCACGAAAATTACATTTATGAAATGGCTCTTAATACAGAAGAGAAGGTCTAGACCATTTCATCACATATTTATACAAGACTGTACATGTGCTAGAGGCTAAATCAAAATATTGTCTCTAGGTATTTTAAAAACAGAAATCTTGTTCTCTAAGAATAGTTCCACTTTAAGCAGAGTATCATGTGCCAAAAAAAAGGTAAATATTTTGGGAACTGGAGAAAAAATAATTTCGTTTCTGGGAAGAAAAATAGTTCCAATGTTTTTTAGAAGTTCTGTTTATCAAAACTGAAGGCCGAATTCAGAGTTCATAGAACGCAGTGTGCTCGCTATTTCAAATATTATCCCCGTTGTTAGGAGAGAACATTACCTCAGATAGGCCGGCAAAAAATTTGTCTAAAACAGTAGGTGAAAATTGGGCCAGATTAGAAAAGGTGGAAATAGTGCATATGTGCGATGCATTGCCATCATCTGTGTTTAGATCAGCAATGGTCACGGAAGGTTGTACCTTTGTGCCGCTTTCATCTCGTACCTCACCGCCACCTAATCGTAATGGTGAGGTCTCAACGAATGCCGTCATCAGAATTGGTAGCCGCTGGGGACAACACGTTGCATGAGCCGTTACCGAACCAAGCAAAGTATCGACATCCATAGGTACTGCTGATGGGAGTGTGAGACAGACGTCTAACACGCATTCTTCTCCGCAAAGCAAGCATCGTAGAACAGGTAGGATGCAATCTTGCCAGATTGGTCTGAATGAAAGAAACCAGGTAGTATTCAGATCTCTTAGCCGAGCCAAGCCGAGGACTTTAGTGATCTGCTCTCGGTATTGTATTGCTAGGATCGTGTCTTCCATTGTAGCCTGAGTTTTGTCTGTGACTTGACTTGCCATATCGGAGCAGAAGGAACAAAAATAAGATTCCTGCTACGAGTCCCAAGATGAGAGGCAGGCCGCCGAACACAGAATGCACGAAATTCGGGAATATGCCAAGAACTGCTTCAAAGGGTGCTAGCAGTCCCGAAAAAATTGTCTTAAATACATGTGCGATGCCGCTGGTATCAGACATGTTTAAGATTTGACTTAACATTTCTACGAAATGTACGGGGCAATTTGTTGATAATAATGCATGTATCTCTGCTGTTGTTCTTGCAACTTGCAGAGCATACGTTTCTCTAGACGAGGTTAAAGGCACAGTTGTCTGTAAAAGAATAGACTTCATTCTGCTTAAAGTATCAATTCGAATAGAAGAGATATTCAAAGAAGGCCATATTGCCGCCTCCATGTCGGGTTTGCTGTTTTGATACAATACTTGCACACAACAAGTGACCATGGAAATAACGCTCACGAGATAGGCTTTTCCTGGCACCATGCCACAACAGCTGTGGTCACTTATTATAACGTAGCTGCCGTTGGACAGCTGTCTGAAAAAAGGCTCTATCTGTGTAGCAGGGGTGCCGTGCAGGTGACATGAAAGGTTATTTGAAGATCCTTCGCAGGCTCCATGCAAGTTAATTCCTTGACACAGAAGTGTACCGCTTAGTGATTTTTTACAGTTGTTACCACTAAGAAATACCTCTTTCTTGCCCTCACTCCAACATCTATGTGTGTAAGGCCAATTCCAGGTTGACTTGATGTATCCTTTACCCAACCTTTCATACAGGCCTGCTGGTATATACTTTTGGCAGTATTGAAACTGGAAAGTTGTTATCGGGATTGTAATGGTGTCATGTATTATCCATTCAATGACCGGTCATTCTGACATTGTCAATGGCAATTTTTCGAGTTTTTCAATGCTCAGCACTGTATAGTCTGCCAAAGAGATGTGTTTATCAGTAAGGTTAAAGATTGAAAATAATGCTGTTGTGTTGATTAAACGCCATGGCACGTTACCTGAACGCATATTTTGTAACGTCCAGCCTAACTGTACAATAGAACGTAATTGGGACTGGCCATGTTGTAACATTAGCATATCCTGTTCTAATATATCAATAGCAGATGATACAATGCTGTCCAGTGAATAAATTCTGGAGGACAGAGTTGTTAACCCATTGTCCACTACAGAAAGTGATTTTTCCAAATTAATACGATCAATTTCTCGTATTTTTTCTGCAGTTTCAATTTGTGTTATTTTCCAAGCTTCATTGTAAGCTGCATATATACCGGCGTACATGAAACGTTTTTGACACTGTTTGCGAGGTCCCAGTAAGAAATCTCGCAAGTCAGCACCTTCTTTAAGTAAAGTCAAGTGTTGCTTAATTTCGGGTAGTGTGGATCTCTGTAGCCATTCGAGGCATAGTTTTCCTACACTGTATGTTGTAACTCTCCCTGGATGTTGTCTCTGGGAATATCTTGGGTCTGGCCTATTCTGTTTGAACCCCTGTACTTTGTTCAGTAATCTATCTTGACAGTTATTAGTGTTCGTGGGCCAGATCAACCATTTTCTCCAATCAGGATTTGTTCTGTTTTGTTTTAAAATATAGGACACGTCTAACCCCTCATCTGTAGTGTTATTTCTATCAGGCATAGGCTTTGGTATAGACGGGTTGTTTAAATCTTTTATCTTGGCTAGGCCAAGACAGGTTGTTTGTTGAATGGTATCATCCAGGAACATTATTTGTTCTGGGATCATGCAGGCTCTGAATAATGATTCTAACCCTTGGACCTGCCATTCTTTTGTACCCCAGACAGTTTTTGTCTCAATGTTGTTTTTCCAAAATTCAAAACCAAATGTAGACATTTTTTCATAAAACTTTTCAGAATATATCAGTTTAGTGTTTGTCAACATGTTTTTCATTCCTGTCTTATTCATAATTTTAAAATAAAACGTTTCTGGATCAGTGATATTAAACCCTGAGAAGTATGGGAATTTTTCATAAAATGTTTTCGAACTGCTTTTTGGTGGAGTTGGACATTGTTCCCACTGATTATAACTGAATACATTTCTAGGATTAGCAGATTTATGCAAATAATGATGCCCAAAATGATTGAAGCAATACATTTATTCATAATTAGAGGAACCCTGTAAATAATCATGTTCTGTAAATTTTGCTGACATTTATAAATCTGACATCATATTATTAATATTTTCAAAGTCCCAATCATCAGAGAAAGTACTAGGTGATACAAAGTCACTCAAAGAATTTTTGAACTAGTGTGGATATTTCAAGAGTTCAACCGGGCCATAGATTTTGTAATCAGTATTGTCCCATACTACACCACCAGGTATAGGAATGGCTGTGATGTTCACTGATGATAGTTCAACGTGAGAGGATCTGTGAGGTTTTAGAACCAAGTTGATGTTCTGACTTGCTGTGTCCATTGTACTGTATTTTCCATCAATCATTCTTCCCAAGCTTAAAACTAAGATGAGCCAGAGCAGAAGGAAAAGTACACCTACCACAATCCACAGTTCAATCCAGGATGAAATCAGGTATTTTTCTCCAAGTTGATGAAAGAGTTCTGTAATTTTGTCTTTGAAAGTTTTGTTTGCTGGCTTGTCTCCATGTTCACTTGGATCATCGGAAAAGTCATTGAAATTGATAAAGTAGCCAGATGCAGTTCTGTCAATTGTTTGGATGGCATCAGGATTGTTATTAATCTTTGTAGTTGCTTCTTCCTTTTTCATATTAGAATAGTCCGAGGCTACATCATTGTAGACAGGTGTTTCTTGATGAACTGTTGCAATTTGGGTTTCAAGAGGCACAAGTTCCATGGCTTTGTTGCATAGTCCTTTTTTATTCACTGCAGGTTTATCAAATGTGATTAGTTTCTCAGTTTGAACCTCTTGGATTGTAGCAAGGTTTGGTATTCTGATACTTCTTGGGAGTCCACTGGGCCTACTACTTATTATTGGCCACATGGTTGTGGTTTTACCAGGTCGATTGATACAACTCGGTTCTCCTTTTTACCAGCAAGGAGCGGTAGTACGACTGATCTTGTTCCGCTGATAGTTAAGACAGGTACTGCTTTTCTGTAAGAAGGCCCAAATTCCTTCTTCACCGCAATTTTTTCTCTGACCAGATCCCCAATCTTTGGAATCCAGACAGGTCTTGCTGGGACAGGTGGTTTCTCTTCAGTGGCTGTTGGCTTTAGTTTTATGTTACTTAGACTTCTTCTTGTTTCATTTAAGTCCTGTAAAACAGCCAAACAATCTTTGATATGAAAAGCTTTTTGTTTCACCACTGAAGTCTGACAATCGAGATCTTCGATTGTCATTCTTGTACCAAACAAAAGTTCATACGGAGTGATTCCACCCAGAGAATTTCTTGGCAGATTGTTAAGACTCCGTTGGACACTTATTAGATGTTTGACCCACCCATCACCCGAACCAAATACCCTTGCTGTTATAGATTGCTTTATGTCACAGTTTTTTCTATCAACTACCGCATTTCCCTCAGGATGTAATGGACTAGAGTACCGCAATGCAATGCCCATGCTGGCCATGGCCTCCTTGTAAGCTTGAGAGCTAAACGCAGGACCTTGGTCAGAATGTAGCATGCCAATTGCGTATGTGCCGATAAAGACTCGCAAATCTTTTATAACAGTTCTGGCGTCAGCCGAGCGCTGGGGCCACATCCAAATGAATCTCGTGCAGGAATCCACTGCGACCATGATATATAATTATAGTTGCCATCCCTTTGTAAGGGACCACAGTGGTCCAGGTAAACACACGCTAATGGTTTGTCTGAGATTAGAAGGGGCGTCTGCGCAGGTCGTTTCACTGTTGATACCTTCTTTTTTTGGCATATTTCACATTCTAAAACATAGTCTCTAGTCTGTTTTCTCATGCGTGGCCACCAGTATCTCTGTTTTAATAACGATACTGTGGCGGAAACACCTGCGTGTGCAGAGGTGAGCCCTTCGTGTGCCGCTAGGATTAGTCCTAACCTATGTTCCATGTTTGGAATTGCCCTATCCACCACTCCAGGGATTACAGCAAATGGAACGTTGTTTGCATCAGTTTTGTATGAGTACTTTAATGGAAAGCCTTTCAGGAGTGTCTTACCACGGTCTTTTACTGAAGCACTGACAGCTAGCAGTATATCCCTGTCTATTTTTGTTTTCGACCGGTGATTGCAGCTACGGAAGTCGTTTGCACAGCAGCCTTCACGGCCTCATCAGCCAATGAATTCCCTGCAACGTGAACGCCATCACGCTGATGACTCAGTGTACGTATCACGTGAGTCTTTTGTAGTTCTTTCTGTAAAAGAACTACTTGTTCCCAAAGCATTTTATGTTTTATTGTGCCACCTGTCTCATCTTTGTAACCATTTTTAATCCAGGTCTGAATGGAATTATTATAAGATTCGACGCAGTAATGCGAGTCGCACACTATTAGTGTGGGGAATTCGCGATCTGCATTTTCAAGCGCCATCTTCAAAGTTCGTAGTTCAGCTCGCTGAGCTGTACAGTTTCCGATTGATTCAGTTTTAGTGACCATCGGTCTGAATTTACCTAAGCGCCAGCGACCTTTAACAATCGCGCACGCAGCACTATATGCTTGTTAACCCCCCAACTGCGGGCTGTGCTGAACCGTCTGTATATATTATACAGCCATAATGTTCCAGAGGCAGAATCTCACTCGGCAGAGGACATTCGTATTCGTATTGGAGAAATTCTTGCGTTTTTAAGTTAGGATCAAATTCGTATACGACGTCCGGTGCAGCAAGAGAATTAACCCATTGTATCCATCTTGGATGTAACGCTTTAGCATTTGGAATGCTTGCTCTTGTAACTGCTTCTAAAGCAGGTACTGGTGTAACGATTATTATACGTTTACCTTGTGCGAGGGCTCTTTCTTTTGCTACAGCAGTTTGTACCGCATTTAGAATTTTTTCAGTAGAACTGAATTTCATTTCAGCTTGTGTTTACAAGTGTGATTTGCACGCTATTGGTACAGTTTCTCCCTCATTAGAGGTCAGGTATGTAAATCTGCATCTTCCTGGGATGACTGGGATTACAAGGTTGCGTTCGTTTACGCGTGTTTGTAGTTTTGTTTTAGTTAACATATCTGTTTGTAATGATCGTAAAATTTCTGTGTGTTTTTGAGTCCAATTAATTGGTTTGAAATCAGGTTTTATTAATTCGTAGAGCGGTTTAACCCTCTCTGCATAATTTAGAATTTACGTTCTTCCGAAGTTCAGGAAACCTAGAATTGATTGTAAGTTTTTCAGCGTTTTTGGAGCTTGGAGTACTGCACACTTCTCTAAGAAGTTGTCTGCTAGGCTTTTGCCTTCACTTAATAATTCATATCCTAAAAATAGGACTGTCTGGTGGGCAATTCGTGACTTTTTAAAGTTAAATTTGTACCCTTCAGATGCGAACCCAAGTATGATGGTGATCACTCTTTTCAAATGTGTCTCCAGATCATTGTCTGTAAGATAGATGTCATCGACATAGGATAATGCCTCATCATCATACATTTGTAGTAACTCTGTTACCCTGGCTGAAAATAATCCAGGGCTGTTCTTGAATCCCTGTGGGAGACGAAAAAATTGCTTTTGGGCCCCCATGCTGGAGAAAGCGGTCAAATACCTGCTTTCTGGTGCAATGTTTTGACAGAAAAAAACATTTGAAATATCTAATGTCGTTTTATATTTTTTGCGCACGATATTATTCATTAGTGCTGCACTGTGTGAGTTTGGACTGCAAATGTTTTACAACAAAAGTTTAGGTGTCTGTAGTCCAAAACTAGACAATATGAATCGTCTGGTTTGGAGACAGGAAACAAAGGATTGTTCATTTGTGAGGTGCATGTTTCAATCACCCCCTGATATTCTAGTTGATCTAAGATCTCTCTGACTTGTTTTTTAGCTTCTTGCTTAACAGGAGTCAACCAACTGCCTCTGAGCAGTTGGTTGATTTTTTAACTGGATTTTATGGTGAGGAGAATCCTCATCCCATCCTACATGATTTTTATATAATGCAGGAGCTTGGGCCACTGCCCATTTTCTTGCTTATGTGTATTTTTTATCAATTGGGATGTGATTTGAGAAGGCAGGCATAATCATTTCTTTGCCATGTGGGCACTCCCTGACAAACTCTGGTAGCCAGTCTTTTTCTGCTAGAAGGATATCATAACCTTTAGATAGATTTTCCCAGAAGAGAGCTTTTATTTTCCTAGTTTTATCTAACTCTATACGTAATGTTATTTCATATAGTTTATGGGGCACGCTAACTCTGGTGTCTGCAGTTTCCACTTGAATGTATTCATTCGTGTCCACTGTCTCCAGAAGATTCATCAGGATCTTGCAAGCTATTGTCACTTCTGCTGCGCTGTCTAGCATTGTTTGGGCCCACTCTCCGTTCTTGAGTTGTGTCCTCAGGATCCTCTGCATGTTTTATTTTAATACTGGCTACCTTCTTTTTGGGAAATTGTAATTTTTTACTTTGATGAGCAGGTTCTTTGTCTTTGGACTTGACGCGCTCTTCTTTATGTTCTGACCGTCCTCTTCTTTCCGATTTCTGTGTGGAAGTCTGAAAAGATCGAGAGGGACGTGTATTAATATCTTGATATCTGTCAGGTTTTCTCAAATTTTCCCTATTTCTAAGGTTATATCTTTTTTCAAAGGGCTCTCGTTGTAGAGACTTGCCCCCCCTTCTGGAGATCTATCTCTCCGTTGGGGCGACTTTCCTCTGGACTGGAAATGTTTTTCTCTGGGAGAGGTTTGCTTATTACCCTCCCACTTCTTCTTTTGAGAATTGAGATTATTTTTAATGAAAGTTTTTTCAGGATTTTCAGTTAGTTGTGGTTTTAGTGGTTTACCACCTAGACTGTCTCTACCTAATTCTTCATAGGATTTTTCAATTATTCGGCAAGTTCAAAAGGTTGGTCTGCTATATCTGTTTCTTTTAGTTTTTGGCGGATTGCTGTACCATCAATTGTTAATTGAACTAACTGTCTATATGCTTTTGTTAATTCTTTTATTTGAACTAAAAGTTCTTCGCTAGACATTTTTTCAATGTCAGGATGTGGTGTATAGCTGGCTAGAACCGGCCATGTGGCTCCTGGTCTACCTAGTGGACCGAGTTTGGTAATGTGATTTTGATGTTTTAGAGCGCCATTAAACCAGAGCTCATGCTCCTGGTAAGTAAGTGGAATTTCAACTTCCTCGAAAGAGGTGTTTTCCGCTGGAGGTTCCCCTACTTTGTAGTAGTGGAACTCGTGTGTTTCAGCATTTGCTGCTGGAAAATTTATCCATGAATAGAATACCTCTGTCTGCCGATATTCATGTGCCTCAACAACAAATATGACTGTACCACCTCTTGATGATACTCTGTTTTCTATAAGTTTTTATAGTTAAAGTTTTCCTTACATTTACCGGGATGAGTATTGCATCCGGTTGATCTTGTTGGAGACTTGTGTCTTCCATCAAAAGTTGAGCTACTAGTCTAGCTCTCTCCCTTTCGTCGTCACTTTCTGACATTTTACTGACTGAAAGTTTGCAGATCAAGTTTCAAGGAAACAAAGATTAGGTGCACAATATTTTGGAACACTTTATCCTTCAACGTTGACTAAACCAAAAACTAATACATAGGAATCTCTTCCTACTAAGTTTTGGTGGATATTAACCTTTTACCCACTCCCGACGTCTATTGGAGTTTTTACGGGAAAAGGGGTCTGTGTGAAAAGCACGACTGAGTTACTCTACTATCTAGCGCTAAATTATCGCCTTACCAAACGTTGGGCGCCATGTAGTGTAGTTCCTATATTCCCAATGGGCTCTGCGCATTGGAATAACATAAACAATAGTTTAGACGTAGGACTGAGGTCGACTAGGTCTCTATTGAATATGTTTGACTTAATTGTGTGTGCCAGCTAGCTCAGAGGTCACTAGAAACTTTCTCGAGTAAACAAGAAGGTGTTTAGCTTTCCTGAATAGACAAGAAGGGATTAGATTCTGACAACCATATCACATGACAACTTTGTTCCCCCTGCAATAAGGAATATATCTCTAGAGTCGCGGAAACAATAGATAGCTATTTTACTCAGTCAATCGTGCATGCTTCGTTTCACCAGAGATGCAGAGAAATAGAGAGACGGGCGTTTTTAATAAAAGGGTTATTTATTGAGCAGTCTTCTTTCTCATGCAAGAGAAATGCATTGCCACAATTGCAATACTTGTCATAAAGTAAAGTGCGTACAGTAAAAGGAGTATTATGAAATAATACTGTAAAAGCATTTATATGGTTTCTAAGCCATAAGATACTTAAAATAGATAAAATACATACAATGATAAAATAATGACTAAAAGTACTCAACTGGTGTTTCTTAGATACGCCTACCCCAGTGTACCTAACCTAAGCCTAGTACAGGGAAGGAGTAGATGAGTTACAGTTTTTGCCAAGAATCTGATCAAGAATTCTCTATGGGTCTAATCAGCTCCGTACCTTAGGTATAGAATGAAGGAGGTCTTGTATCTCTCTCTCAGGACTCAATCTCCCAGAAACCCGCGAGGGTATCAGGGAAACACTGGAGCTGGATTTCTCTGCAGGAGAAAAGACAGCGTCTTTCTCAGTGCGTCAGCAGGGAGGGTCGGCTTCCTTCGGCACTCGCATCAGCAGGGCGTCGGGCAAGTAGATAGCTGATTCTGCTCCAAACCACCATGTGTTGCTTAAGGCAGATGTTGGTATTTATACCTGGAAGGTGCCTAGTTTGACGTAAGGTTGGATGTCACTAAGAACTGGCAGTTCTTTCAGGACTCTCAGGTGTTCTAGGACAAATCAAAACAGAAGCAGGGGGAATTCCCGGGCTGCTGGAGGCTTGGTTTGTTCAAGAACGTGTTGTACTTTCTAGGAGTCTATGGGAGTAGCCTTGCCGTATTTGGACTGCATTGGCTATGACTTAATATGGATATGATTCTTATGCCTTATGATTTGTTATAACCACACAAGGGCATAAATCGAGAATATCTAATTAGGGTCCTAGATACATTCACAACAGCACAGCCTTTGCAGAAATAGGTGTAGGCAAGTGAATTATTGCTGAAAAGATTTTTGTCATCCATTATATGGCCTGTCTAAACTTTTATTCTTTTTGTTGGTTGGTGAGGCTACAAATCCTTTAGTCATGATCTTACTTTTCCCAGAATGACGCTCAGCTAAACTCAGATCCTACTACGCTGCCTTAATAATGCGCTCTATGCCCTTTGTAGGGTGATTAATAGCCTGTGCTATTAAATCCTTCAATTTATTTAGTAGACCTTGATAAAATAGAGTAAATCCATCCTCATTGAGGCAACCAGTCTCAATGACCAAGAGGTAGATGTATGAAACTCACATTGGTTCGCAAACGCCGAAATTCACAGAATTTCGGCGTTTGCGAACTCATTTGAGCAAAATGGTATGTATGTAGCAAATTTCAGTGCAAAATAAGGAATCACACATTTGCGATTCCTTATTTTGCGATTGCATGTAAGGAATCGCAAAATTTGCGATTCCTTAAATGCAATATATAATGCAAAAATAAATAGCTAATTGTCCCTAAGGAATTGCAAATTACCACCAACTTCAAGTTGGTGGTAATTTGCGAATTTCTTGAAAAATGCTAATTTTTGCATTTTTCAAAGTGTCATGTGATGCACATGCATGCCCTTAGGGCATGTATGTGCACCACATGTGCACCCATGCTTATTTCAGGGGTGCAATAGGGGGTCCTTGCACCCTTGAAATTATTCTCAATTTGCGATTAGCAAATTGAAAATTGCAAATTGAGAATAATTTCACATTCATTCCTATGGGCCTCCTGGCCCATAGAAATGAATGGGAAATTATTCCTTAATTGCGATTAGCAATTTGCTAATCGCAATTAAGGAATTTTAAGAAATCTCTAAAAAATAGCGAATTTCTACATACATACCGTTTTGCAATTCTCAAATAGCGATTCCTTAAAAATCGCTATTTGAGAATCGCAAAAGTGTATCTTGATACATCTAGCCCCAAATGAATAAAGATGGTTATGTAACTGATAAAATCTTGATGGGCCTGTTTCAAATTTAGCAACTCATAAAGAAAGAGCATGTGATTTTCTAGCAAACAACTTCCACATTTACTCGCAGAAAACAGAAAAATTACACAGAAGTGAATCATTACATTCAACTAATGGCATATTCCAGTTGGCAGCATTCCCATTTATTTTAAAAAAGGTTACTTTTTAATCATGAGTTAATGTAATGGGTTTAAATAGAAAATTCAATTGCCACCGATTAAGCAACAATGTAAACATCTTAGGATCACGAGACAATCTCCCTGGAGGATAATAGTATTACAGGGTGTACTTGTGGGCTTGAAGGCACATAAGTGCCAGACTGGGGATGGTAAAGTCCAAGGGTTGTGGATCATGGATTATAAAGGTAATGGAATCTGACTTCCATCTTTGCTCTTTGGCTTCAATGGAGAACCGAGAGCCTTATGTACATAGATTACATTCTCAAAAAAGTGGTCAAAAACTGAGAACCAACTTTTTGCAAATAAAATCTGAATTTGTGAACCGACTGATGCACTAATAGGTTAGTTCACAAAATAACCACAAGGGTCCCAGAATGACCTGCAATATGTTATATCCTGTGATTGGCTACAATCACAGGAATGGTTACCGGCAAGGAACGGCAGACCAACATTCCTGTGAATTAACTCCTTAATGGAAAATATTTTTTTAATGCAGTCCGCGTTCCTGAAAGAAACTGGTGCTGCTTTTCTTTTCTTTTTAAAGCTTTCCATTTTGGAAAACTTGAAGGGGAACTTGAGGATCAGTGGTCCTTTGGACCTCTGCCTGCTCCCCCTGAGGCTGCTGCCCTGGTTCTCAAAGAGACCCCTTACCCTTTTGATTATCAGTCATCACCTCCTTTGAGGAGTCAATGACTGGACAATGGTTTACAACCAGAATTCTGGGCACAAACGATTGATATATAGGATACCAAATCACAGTTTTGTAGGAATTCTCCTTTCATGGCCCTTCTAAATTGTGATTAGGTATGGGTCGTGGAGCTTATTTTACGAGTTGGAAAAAGGTTTCTGGTTTACAAAATACGTTTTGTACATTAGAGAAAGAAGTGTTTCTACTCACAAAAATGTGATTATGTGAATCACAGGGTCTACAACCAGAAAACAGTTTTTTACTTATGGCTCCTACTTCTTTTTAAGGCTGAAATTTTGTTTATTGACATTTCAATATGTTTTCTAGCTCAATATAGAAGTGTTATCATCAACAGCAACCCTTTCCAACCCCTCCCTGTGAGACCCCCCCAACAAAACTCCCCCGTTGTCAATCCATTTCAGCCGTGCTGCATCTCTAGTATCCATTTCATTGCAGCTTTTCTCTTCTTTGTGAGTTCTCAAGTTCGAGTTCTTATCCAGTCAATTTGACAGTTCTAACAACATCACTATTTGAATAATTCAGGATTTGTCATGCTTGTAACCTTTGCGGCCAGGTGAGCTCATTGTATCACAAAGTCTTTTATTTTTCCTCCCCGCCCCTCCTTAAAGCTTTTCCATCCCCACAAGCCACCATAGTCTTTTGATCTATTATTCTTCTGTGGGCATTGTAGGCGTTTTCGCCGAAATGCGCGTCGAGTATTTTCCTTCATTTTATTTGTGGACACCGTTAGTTCATAGATGGTGTCTTTTTATTCATAAATATTGTACATTGTGATATTTTATATAATAATTGCATATTAATTTTATTGTATTGTCATATAACCTGAACACATTTAGTTCTTTATATGATTTTTATTATGTATATTAAAAACATGTGTGTTTTCAATTAATGCTTATATCTTTTGTTGTTTGCCTGTTCCTAGTCACAATTGGGTCTAATAACTTGCTGTCTGCCAGTAAGATTGCCTAGGAAGTTTTTTACATACACATCCAACTAAAGGCACACCCATAAAATTGCATACCACAGCTACCTGCGATTCAAAAAATTTAGTATATTTACTCAAATGCCCATGCGGGTTAGTATATGTGGGAAAAACTGAGCGGAAGATTAAGATTCGGTTAACCGAACACAAGAGAAATATCCGTTACCATCAAGAAAAATCACCGGTTGCGATGCATTTTGCCAGAAACAAACACAATGTCAGCCAATTGAGATTTTTAGTGTTGGAGGTGCGGCCAATCATAGAAGGAAGAGACAATACGAAGTGACTGCTGCAACAAGAACTATTCTGAATGAATAAACTAGAGGCATGCAACCCTAAAGGATTAAACAAACGTTTAGACTTCAGTTGTTTCTTGTGATTTGATTGTTGCACTCAATACCCCTCTTTAAGGTGTTCAAAAGCATTGATCAGGCCCCCTCAAACATATCTTGCAGGGTCTTACAATCTCTCTCCTGCCTGAGACGATATGTCTTCCTAGTTACAAAGTCTACATTCCCCTACAGAGGAATAAACAGTGACGGGAAAGATGTGAGCCTCTTCTGATCTGCCCATCTATTCCAGGCCTTTAGTGTAACTCTTGTGATGGGGGACTTATATAGTGTGGGATTTTTCTGTGCATTGCGATGCCATGGTACAACCTATAGAGGACCAACCATCATTGTATGGTCTACCATGAACCATCCCTTTTCCATCTCCGACATGTCCAGTGGTATAAGTATTGGGGGTGCGCTGCTGCGTAATAATAGCAGCGGGTTGAAACCCCTAGTCCTCCTTCTCGGGGTTTAATAGAGCTCCAGCGTCTAGTCACCATTGACACTTTACCTTGCCAGAGATACGTATGGCAGAGGGACTGCAATTTCTCAAAGCATTCTTTAGGGACCAAGAGAACCAAGGGTTTGGAAGAGATACAGAATCTTAGAGCATATTGACATTTTTAAATGCTGCTAACTTCCCATTAGGGACAAGGATTTGAATTTCCAATTATTAAGGTCAATTTTCACTGACTTTTTTAGCCTTTGCAGGTTTATCTCTTTGGTTTTGAGCAGTGTGGGGGCCAATGCCAGACAAGGTATTAAAAGTGAGACACGGACCAGCAGAACCCCGAGATAGTCTCATAATCTGCTAATTCCTTTACAGACTGGGGGATGGAGCGACTCCGATCAGTGAGGGAGGCTAAGATATCAACTGCAAACATGTTCAGTTTAATATTTTGCATTCCAAAGCTATTAGCTTGTATCTGGGGATAGTCCCTGATCTTTTGGTCCAATGGCTCTATAATTTAGACGGATAATAGAGGGGAGAGCAGGCATCCCTTTCTTGTCCCCTTTGAGATTGGTAGCCATCCCGACAACATCCCATTCATCCTGATTCGACCTTGGAGGCCTAATATCCGACTAGCAGCCATTGTCTCCAAATTCCAGCTGGTGTATGACCTCAGTCAGGAAGTCCTGGTCCATCTGGTCAAATGCTTTCTCAGCATCCAGAGAGACTAGGACTGACTGTTTGAATCTTGTTTTGCCAATATCTATCAAGTGTAGGGCTTTCTCTGTGTTATCGCTTGCTTGGCATCCCAGGATGAATCCTGATTGATCTAAAAGGATGAGATAATCCATTGAAGTCTGAAGATGCAGGGATGTGATTTATTTTGTAAATATTTTTACATTGACATTTAGTAGGGAGATCGTGAGATATGAAAACCAGTTGCTGGGTTCCTTGCCCTCTTTCAGTATAGGCAATATCATTGATTCTGCCATTGAATGTGTCATTTGCCCCTCTCCTATAATTTCCTGAAAAATGTTTTGTAAGAGGGATAGCAGAGTTGAGGTAAAGCATTTATAAAACAATGTAGTCAAGCCACTAGGCTTGGGGCTTTTGCTCGCTTGGAAATCGCCTCTAGGATCTCTTATTTAGCTAGGGGTTTATTCAAGTTCTCTTTCCTGTCTGGACAACATGTTAAGGGTCACCCCATCTAAGTGCTTCTCCCTTGCTTTTGGGCGTGTCAGTTACCAGGTATATAGAGTGGCTTAGTATTCTCGAAAGCACTCCACCTTGTCCTGGTCTAGCGTGTTAAGTTGTCCATGTGGCTTCTGGACTTCTATAACTGTATTACGTGTTTGCCTGGCTAGCAGAAGGTTGGCAAGTAGCCTACCCGATTTATCGCCTCACTCAAAGAATTTATTGTCTAATATAGCTAAGAAATATGCTCCTCTGTCCATCTCAAGCGTTACAAGCTGGCCCCAGGGCATTAGGATTTACAGGCAAGTTTTTTGTGAGTGCTTGGATTTGTGGTTTTCCAGTACCTTCAGTCAGTCAGGAGCTGTTGTCGTAGATCTTCCGTCAGTTTCTTTATGTTAGCCGCTTCTGCGATAAAACACCCCTGGATCATAGCCTTCAGAGCATCCCAATGGGTTGCCGCCAACGATGTCCCCTGTGACGTTGTGTTCAATGTATTCCCTGATTTTGTTTACCATTATAGGATTTTTAAGAAGGGCTTCTTTGAAGTATTTAGATCTCATTTGTGGCCAGTCTTTTTGCAGTAGATCGGTCTCCTGTAGCAGTCCTATGTCGATGTGAAGCCGTACCAGCTCCTATAAAATGGATCTTCTCTTAAGTGGGTTTGTGAAGCCCCTTACATTATATGTAGTTACGTTAACTGTGCGACGAAATGAATGTAAGATTTCAGAGTCTCTACTCTGTCCCCACTAAACATGGCTGCTAGGGGTGGTACGTAGGTTTGACTCTCTTCTCCCTCTCTCTCACTTCCATCCACCACCCCTCCCCATCTAGCAACATTTTAAACCAACTAAACCAATCAAACTGACGAACTGGAAATCCCAATACCCCAAGGTTTTTAATCAAGTCCATCTCTTCTAGACATTGTCCCATTGAAACATGGAGCTTGGGTAACTTCCGGAAGAGATACGGGTGCATGTCCTCTGTCTGCTTCAGCGGTGTCTTCTCTCCCGCCTGAAGCGAATCATTGTAGCTGCTCTGAAAATGGTGATCCTCATCTACTTAACCATGCCCTGGGATATGAGTCTGTGACAAAGTCAAAATGAAGGCTGGGGCATGTACCACTGTATTACTGATAGGGCTCTGTTGATTGACACTCTGGGATAGTCTGTGGTGGTAATCCTCCACTCTATATACCAGTTTGAGTGCTGCCTTGCATTCTGCTAACCAGTCTTTTCTACTTGTCTTTTCTTATCTGCCGCCAATCTCCATACAAGGCCACGGGGTCATGAGAGCTCTTCTGATTGTCTTTGGTGTTCTTCTGATTGGGGTGTTTTGAGGATTTGACAGGCTTCTCTATTCAAATCAGCCGGCCATCGCCTCCCCCTCCAATCAATGTGAAGTCAAAAAGGGTGCCCCCGTCTGTAGCACACCCTGTGCTCTTTAAGGAAAAAGGTGAAGGGCCAAAGACTCGTCACTCAGTTAGCTTAAAAACAATGGCAGTAGGTGAACCCTGCGCAAGACAATGAGATCGGTCTCTCAATTCAAATTAGCAAAAACAAGAGTGCTCAAGGCTAATATACAACCACTGCCATTAGTTGTAAAACAGATAGACAAAGTCCACCCTAAATACAAATTAACAATTTAGAAGCCTGAGCAACAATTGTAAGCGTAACAGTTCATATAAATTCACAACTCTCCAATGGATAGGGTTTCTTTCTTTGCTTTTATTATTCCGTTTTCATAACATCTTCAGTAATTACAACTCTTGTTGGGTGCTCTTCAAACCACAGGGTAACCACAAGATTGCCAACCCGTGTTTCGTCAGGCAAGTGCGCCAATTGACATCATCGGGGCTAAAACAGATTTAAGGTAGCCTTAATGCCACATAAATCACCCTACGTTTGTATAATAAATACAAAACCTTATATACAGTTTATGATCTGTATGAAAAGCATCTTCATTTAAAAGAGAGGTCAGAACTCACTACTGGCCTCACAGGTAATTAGTTCACCATTCAATAATAGTTGAATTTGGACTAAATAAGTAAAAACGTGCTATAGCGAGTAACTACGTGCTCTCAGTAAGAAATTGTGCACAGAAATTTAGTAAAAAAGTTGTTAAAATTACATTTGTAATACACTTATAGTTTAGTTGCATTTTATATATATATATGTGCATATATGTATATTTATTTATTTTATTTATAAAGTTTTAATAGCGCGAACTTGATCCCGAAGGATATCAGAGCGCTTTACAATTTGAGGCAATGGTAACAAATCAGAACATTAGTCTAACATTGGGAATCTAATGGGCATTGAATCAGAGCAAACATAATAGAACAAACATAACAGCTCAATATAACCAGAGTACAAAAGAGTACCAAACACAGGCAGAAGGATAATACTGCAATAAATGGCAGAACACACTGGGAAAATTTGCAGAATAAAAGAACATGAATGGTACTTTAGGGCGACACATCGTCACACGGACAAGGCTGTAAATCATGCGACCAGTCATTTACAGTTGGAAAACTAACCAGTCTGTGGAAAATTCCAAATCTAAAGCGAAATAGTAAAAATCTATCGTAATTGCCAGGAACATAAACCAAATAGGGTTGAATTTTAAAAGAAGTTAATAACAGTTGATGTTGCACGACAGTTGGCTTTAAAACCTCTGATGTTATCCTTAAGGTATCCAAGAAAGACAAACCATCCTTCCTCAAATCTTTTCTTGAAATGGCTGAGATAGTAAGCAGATTTATAAAGTATTCCGGCTTTCCAATATCAGTGAAAAACCTAAACACATAACTCAGCCATGGAATCCTCATTGCTCCATCCAATTTCAAAATATCTGTCAGAATATCCCTATTCAGCTTGGTTTCTTCTTTGGTCCACAGCCTGTGCCATAGAAGGACAGGCTCAAGCTTGATCAAATCAGATATAAAAGGGAGACCTAATTCTGCATGGCAGTTATAATTAGGAATGCACTTGGGATCTGCGAGGATATATTTCAGTAAGGAGTTTTCGGCTACCTGGATGGGGTTAGGGTCAGCAAACCCCCATATCCCACTCCCATAGGTAGCGCCAGATACACATTTGGCTTTATATATCTTAATTAGCTCAACAGGCGGTCTCCTGCCTAATTTTTTAGCAAAAGTCTTCAGTGCCGCAGTAGAACGGACCATCGCTAATTTTTTGGCTGTTACTGCCTGGACCCAAGATTCATTCTGAGTAAATAAAATACCTAGGTAGGAGAATTGCTTAGTTGCCTCAAGCTTCTGCCCTGCAATAAAGATCGCCCTTTTGGTCTTACAATCCTTACCACATCGCATGATAAAGGTTTTTGACGTGTTTACCCTTAACCCCAGATCTTTCATGAAAAGGACAAACCTATCAACCACGCGCTGTAGTCCCACTTGAGTACGAGACATTAGCACAGCATCTTCAGCGTACAAAAGTCCCGGGATTGGCTTTCCAGCTACATATGGGGAATCTAAGCTATCACTACAAAGGACTCCCTCCAGATCATTTATATACAGATTAAAAAGGAACGGAGCCAGGACACATCCCTGGCTGACTCCGCTCCTAATTGGGATTTTATCCGTGCGTTCCCCCTTCTGGCCGTAGCGAACGCGAGCTGACGCATTACTATAAAAACGTTTAAGATAATAAATAATATTCTCATCAACCCCAAGTTGTTCTAGCAAAACCCACAATTTGGGATGAACCACACAATCAAATGTGGCCGAGAGGTCAACAAAGGCCATGAACATACTCCCCTTCTTAGCCCTTGTGTACTTCCCCACCAGCATTAGGAGATTTAAGCCTTGCTCCACTGTTCCTAGGCCGGCACGAAAACCGGATTGTAAGTCAGATATAATAGAGTTGTCATTAGCTCAGTCTAAAAGACGGTCCAGGATTATCCGCCCAACTATTTTCGTAAAAGAGTCCAACAGGGAGATGGGTGTATAACATCCCGGATCGTGTCTGTCCCCCTTTTTGAAGACAGGCACGATTATGGACTCCACCCAGATGGGCAAAAATCCTGCAAGACAACTTGCGTTAAGCACCTGGACCAGAAAGGGACCCCACAGAGGAATGATAGCTTTAAAAATATCTATGGGGACACCGTCCGGGCCAGGCGCCTTACCACCCTGACTTGCATGAAGTGCTTTTTCAACCTCTTCCAAAGTGAACATCAGATTCCTTGACGCAGGATAAAAAGTAGGAGAACAAGGAGGAGTTATGGGTGCCTCTCCCTCATATACCATGGCAAAATGCTCAATCCATTCCGCCTCAGAAATAGCTATTTCAATTTTAGGGCCAGGCTCCTTCATTAAAAAAGGGGTTCTAATGATCTTCCAGAAGCCTGCACTATATATATATATATATATATATATATATATATATATATATATATATATATATATATATATATATATATATATATATTACCTACTGGCGGTCGCCAGTAGGTAGTTATAGTTAGGATTTTTTTCAATGTTAAATCTCAAAATTCTATTTGGAATAACTTTGGCGCCGATTGACGAATCTGCCTGAAAATTTCCCCAAAATGGTCTCGCGGCGCCCCGGTCCTTCCCTGAAAGTTTGGGGGGGATTTGTCAAGTGGGGGCCGAGATAAAAGGGGGGTCCCAAAACGTGTTTTCCCCATGTTAATTTCCATAGGGCGGTCAACCTCACTTTTAGCTCGTACGGCTGAATGGATTTCCACCAAACTTGGCAAAATTGTAGGGTCTGGTAGCCCGATGTGCCTTTGCTATGTCTCAAGATATGTGCTCCAGTGGATTTTGAGTAATTTAGGTTCAAAAAAATATACATATCTGTAAGCGCGCCCCGGTACGCGCACCGGGTAGCGCACCGGGTGCGACACGCGACTTGCGCGCGGAAAGCTGATTGGCTCACGGGTGTCTGTAAACATTCAAAAGAGTCCGGAGCGGCCGCCATCTTGTGTCTCGGTAGGATCGAGACACAAGAGGTGGCAAAAACAAAGGGGGAAATGACCATAAGGGGGCAGAGTAGACCCCCCTGACCCCCTAGGTTTGATGTGGGGGCAATAAAAGGGCCCCGCGGTGCAAAAAAAAAAATGTATTTTTTTTTCGATTTTTGCGGGGGGAGCGCCCGGTACACGCACCGGGGAGCGTACCGGGGAGCGTAATATGGGGAAAAAAGAATGAGATACTTTTCTAAAATTGTATGTTTATTAATTGCTCTTTTTGTTGTTTTTTTAAAATGTATTTAAGTACCAACATGTAGGTACCAATGCAGCGTCTAAAATGTAATATACACCGTCTCCTTTGTAGATATCTTGCATGTTGTTACCGAAGTTATTGTGGAATATGGAATTCATACCATAGTGTGTCAGGAAAGCAGAAACAACATGGAGGCAGGAGATGCTAAAGAGATGTTAAATACACATTGGAGATAATATAGTGGGAGAAAGGAAGTAACTATGAGCAAACTTACTATGTAACACAAAAAAGTTGAACAGTATACTATAAGTCTGACTTTACATTATAATCAATTTGGTACTAGTTTAAGAATTACATATAAAAATGAATAATGCCTGAAACAATTTTAGAATTATTAAATATAAATTTATTTTTCAGATTCTTTTTCCAAATTTAACAGAACTTCTAATATTTGATTGTCGGAAATGTCCTCATTTTGAATCAGGAAATCTACTGATTGTACACATTGAAGTAGCTAATAGTCCCGTGATTCATCCATGAATTCTAAGTTATCATTGGGTTCAATAACTTTTTCATTGTTGCTCTCCAGAACAATTTTGAAGGAAATGTTTTGCTCTCCTTCCATTTTCGTGCTGTAATTTGCATTAAAAAAAATGTATCAGTAGAGATAGGGCACTGTTGGGTTTAAGTTTAGACAGAGTTTGGATTTTTTTACAGTGATTTTATCTTTGGGCAGTGTATGGTATCAGACTGGAAGTAGAAATATAAAAAAGTGTATGTGATAAAGTAACAACGTTGGGAATGGGTATAAGGGGGCATGGTAGACACTCCCTGACCCCCTAGGTTTCCTGAGGGGGTCTTAGGAGGCCTATATAGGTAAGCGGACGGTGCGCTTACCAGTGCGCGCATTTGAAGCGCACGAAAGTGAAAAAAGTATGTAAGAGTTTAAAAAATGATAGCAAATTTTTATTATTGGAAGGTAGTTCTGAAAAGAACTTTTTTTTAATTTTTGTTGTTTTATATTTTTTTTATTTTTCTGAATTTTTTTTGGTTTTTATGAACTATTTTATATTTTTTTGGGGAAGAAACAAAAAACTGGGAATTAACAGTGGCTCAACAGGAGCAAAAAATAAAAAAAAAAGCTACTGCTTTCTTTTCTTGCTGCAGTGGTGGTTGTCTACAGCATCATTAATGAGGGAAATACTTAGTTGCCCGTAGCAGATGGTCTTTCAACAATAAATGCAGACCATCTTTAATCCACCAAATTTAATTTGTATGTTTGGCATCATTTCGCGCCTTCTGGTGCTGCAACCGAAATTTCACCTGTGGAGGTGCTGGCCTGAGGATCTCTGTTCTTCTGAAGCATGTCCGGTACCTCAGCCTGTGCCAAATTGTTAGGATGCCACCTCTCCATGTGGCGGATCATTGTATAATTCCCAAAGGAATACTTTTTCTTTGGGTTGCCCCTGGAGAGGACTTTGCTGCAAATCAAACAGGTGACATGTGGTGCATTCACTTTTTTTTGCCCAGCAGGGATGGAGAAGTACTCCCATATAAAATGCACTTTCACATGCCTTTCCCTAGGTTCTTCCCGCAAGAATCTCCTGGGCTGTTCCTCCTCATCATCTTCTTCCTCCTCTTCTTCAACTCCTGGAAGGATCTGGGGTGGTGGACCTTCATTTCTGGGTGGTGGTGGTGGGGGTGCACCGGCTGCAGCTACTACTGAAGCCATTTCTCTGCTCACAAATAGCTCTTGCTCTCTCAAAGAAGAAAGTAAGAATGAGGAAAAAAGGAGGGGGCTTTCATCATTTGGAGAAAAAAAAAGTTGAGAACCAATGAAAAGTGTTATTTTCAGGTCACATGTCCCGATGCGCTTACGTTACCCGCTCCGGCGCGCTTACGTTTCGCGCTCTGGGTCACGCCACGGAGCGCTTCCGGGTTCGTTTACGCAGCGCGCCGAAAGAATGCATCACGCGGTTATGCGATACGTCACGATGTTGTTTTCGTTCGCGGCAATTGCGCTGATGGGGCGCTCCCCGTTACGCGCACCGGGGCACTGAACAGAGTTGCGCTTACCGGTGCACTGACCGGTGCGCGTAACGGGAGCGCACCGGGGCAAAAAATTTAAAAAAATAATAATAATTTAAACATAAAAAAAATTGTATTAAATAAATATAAAATACATTATTCATTTTAATGAAGTATCTATTTTACAGCTATTGATATTTGCTATTAAAAAACCATTGAAATTCACAGAAAAAACCATAGGTTTGAGACCATATATAGTTAGGTGAATATTTTAATCATACAAAACCAATGAAATTCCCATATATAGTTAGTTGCACTAACTATATATTTCGCGCACCCGCAATCCACTGCTGATGATGTCACATATTACATCATTCATGACATGGTCAGTGACATTACTGATGACATCACTGATGACATCTCAAATGACATCACTGATGACATCTCAAATGACATCACTGATGACATCCCTGATGACATCTCATTTGACATCATTGATCACATCACTGATGACATCATTCTTGTGCTAATACGATGAACCTCTTCAGACTCTAATATAACCTTAGATACACTCGGTGTATACAGACACTCACACACTGTTACTCATCCATGGAGTTACTCAAACACCTAGTCAGTCATGCAAAGAATCACTCACCTCCATTTCCTCAACTATACAGTTATACACACCTTACTTATTCAAACATATACTAACACATATTTACTCTCTTATACAATCCCTGATACAAGTTCACAATGATCCATACAGCCACTCACACATTCACTGGCTCTCATGCACAGTTACATAGGTTTGAGGCCCTATATATAGTTAGGAATTAGCATTTAAAAAACCTATGAAATTCACTGAAAAAACCATAGGTTTCACACCAGTTATAGTTAGAAATTAGCATTTAAAAAACCTATCAAATTCACTGAAAAAACCATAGGTTTCACACCAGTTATAGTTACCTGGAAATTTTACTGACATAAAACCATTGAAATTCCCACGTTATAGTTAGTTGGACTCACTATAACTTGCGCGTGTAATGCACTGCTCATGACATCACATATTACATCACTCATGACATGGTCAGTGACATCACTGATGACATCACTGATGACACCATCCTTGTGACAGAGTAACAGACCTCCTTTCAGTGTAATGTAACCCTTGAAACACATAGTCAAAAAAAGAAACAAAAATTTTCGAAAAAAAAGAGATATCCATAACAGTTACAACCAATTCAGTATTATCACCATCTATATACACATCCACTCATTCATCAATAGTTCTATATAGTCACTCATACATATACTCACTCACCATATGTAGTGATACACCTATACATCCTGTTACACACCGACAGTCATCAAAAAGTTACTCACACACATACTCACACATACAAATAAACTATTGAACATCCATTTATTTACATCTACAGCTATACACACACTACCACCTTACTTCTAAGGAAACTTACACATACTTACTCTCTTAAACAATCACTTATAGAAACACATACTTATTTAAACAAGAACTCTTTCAATTTCTCACTCTCACATATACTCACTTATATACATCAATACTCACATATACTACATTAGAACAAATGTAGTTAATGATAAAGATACTAGTGTGACAGTCATTCACTCACTAACACACACATATACACACTCATCCACCCATACAGTCCTGCACATATGCTGTCTTCAAAACTCATACAAACAGTGAGTCAGTCACCAACCCATGCAGCCAATTATACACAAAATGAAACACTGATACAAACATTTAAATATTTAAACAATACTCGCTAATATATGTATTCACTAAGATACACTTAATAAGCCAGTTAACCAATCAATTTAAAAAATATATATATTTTTTCAATTTGCGCGGGGGGAGCGGCCGGTACGCGGACCGGGGAGCGGACCGGGGAGCGTACCATGGGGAAAAAAGAATGACAGAGTTTTAAAAAAATGTAGCCTTTTTCATAAATTGGAGGTAGTTCTAAAAAGAACTGTTTTTTTCTTCTTTTAGTTGTTTTATATTTTTTTAATGTTTTTTTGAACATTTTGTACTTTTTTTGGCTTTTGTGAACTATTTTATATTTTTTTTGTTATTTTTATGGGGAGAAACAAAAAACAGGGAATTGAAAACGGCTCAACTGGAGCAAAAAAAAAATCAGGAAAAAATTATGTTTTTTTGGGGCAATTGTGGTTGTCACCACCACGGTTGATGAGCTTTATGATTTTCTCACCATAGGTGATGGTTTTACCACAAAAAATACAAGTGATATTGTATTGGCCAAACTTTGGTTGTATGTTTGGGACCATCTCTCTTGTCTCTGGTCCCGATGGAGTGGGTTGCTTTCTTTTGGAGGTGCTGGGTGAAGATTGGGGAGGGCTACTGGCCAGTTCTCTCACCTCTGCCGCAGCATAGTTTTTAGGGTGCTTGCGTTGCATATGGCGAATCATGGTGTTATTGCCAAATGAGTATTTCTTGTTAGGGTTCCCCCTTGAAAGTTCAGTGCCACAGATTAGGCAAGCCACCTTTGGCGCATTCACTTTCTTCTGGTCCTTTGGGATGGAAAAAAACTCCCATAGAATGTGCTGCTTTGGCCTATATGGGGTATTCTCTTCCAGCAGCCACCTCCTCCCCTCCTTCTCCTCCTCCTCCTCCTCCTCCTCTTCTTCATCTCCACCACTGTGGTGTTGTGGTGGTCCTCTTGGTGGTGGTGGTGGTGGTGGTGGCTGAGATGCTCCTGCTGCTGCTGCTACTGAAGCCATTTTAAAGTACAAAATATTAGTCACAGATCTCCAAACAGGTCTTCCTCAGTCAAAGGACAAAGTCAGAATAAGGAAAAAAGGTGGGAGCTTTCATCATTTGGAAAACAAAACTGTCCTGAACCAATGAAAAGTGTTATTTTCAGGTCACATGACCCGGGCTTTCATCATTTGGAAACCAAAACTGTTCTGAACCACTGAAAAGTCTTATTTTCAGGTCACATGACCCGACGCGCTTACGCTACGCGCCCCGGGGAGCTTACGTAGCGCGTTCATATGCGCGTGGGTGCTTCCGGGTGCGCTTACGCCGTGCATATCACGCGGACGCGGCTACGCAATACGTCACAATGATGTTTTCGTATGCGACAATAGCGCTAACGGGACGCTCCCCGATACGCGCACCGGGGCGCGACAAAAGACTGCGCTTTCCGGGGCGCTCACCGGTACGCGCACCGGGTGCGCTCCAGGGCAAAAAAAATAAAATAAAAAACAAACCATAAACAATAAACATACATAAAATAGTATTACATAAATATACAAAATAGGATTTATTAAACAAAATATTACATTTCATAGCTGTAGAAATTTGCTTTTAAAAAACCTTTGAAATTCACTGAAAAAAACATAGGTTTGAGGCCCTATATATAGTTAGGAATTAGCATTTAAAAAACCTATGAAATTCACTGAAAAAAACCATAGGTTTCAAACCAGTTATAGTTGGGAATTAGCATTTAAAAAACCTATTAAATTCACTGAAAAAACCATAGGTTTCACACCAGTTATAGTTAGCTGGAAAGTTTACTGACATAAAACCATTGAAATTCCAACGTTATAGTTAGTTGGACTCACTATAACAAGCGCGCCTGCAATGCACTGCTGATGACGTCACATATTACATCACTCATGACATGGTCAGTGACACCAATCATGACATCACTGATGACAACATCCTTGTGACACACTGACAGACCTCCTTTCAGTGTAATGTAACCCTTGAAACACATATTCAAAAATAGAAACTAAAAATTTCAAAAAAATGGAGATACCCATACCAGATACAACAACCAATTCAGTAATTCCACCATCTATATACACATCCACTCATTCAGCAACAGTTCTATATAGCCACTCATACATATCCTCACTCATCATATGTAGTGATACACATATACATCCTGTTACACACCGACAGTCATCCAAAAGTTACTCACACACATACTCACACATGCAATTAAACTATTGAACATCCATTTATTTGCATATACAACTATACACACACTAGCACATTACTTTTAAGGAAACCTACACATACCTACTCTCTTAAACAATCACTTATAGAAACACATACTTATTTAAACAGGAACTCTTTCAATCTCTCACTCTCAGATATACTCACTTATATACATCAATACTCACATATACTAGATTAAAACATATGTAGTTACTCATAGAGACACTAGTGAGGCAGGCATTCACTCACTAACACACACATATACACACTCATCCACCCTTACAGTCCTGCACATATGCTGTCTTCAAAACACATACTAACAGTGAGTCAGTCACCAACCCATGCAGCCACTTATACACAAAGTGAAACACTGATACATATATTTAAATATTTAAAAATTACTCGCTAATATATGTATTCACTAAGATACACTTAATAAACCAGTTAACCAATCAGTTTTTTTTTAAAACATCCATTTACACACTTATTTAAAAATGTATTCTTCCATCGACCTATACAAATGCATATGTAAAACATATTTATTTTACAGAAAGACACACATTCACTGGATTGTGTCATCAGTGATGTCATGAGTTATGTCACTGACCATGTCATGAGTGATGTAATATGTGACGTCATCAGCAGTGCATTGCAGGCGCGCTTGTTATAGTGAGTCCAACTAACTATAACGTTGGAATTTCAATGGTTTTATGTCAGTAACATTTCCAGCTAACTATAACTGGTGTGAAACCTATGGTTTTTTCAGTGAATATATATATATATATATATATATATATATATATATATATATATATATATATATATATATATATATATGTAAAGGAGTCCCAGCCTGTCAGTGAGTGACAGGCAGCAGCAGGGTGCAGACCTCGCAGCGCCACAGCAGACAGTCGAAAGTAAAGCTCTCCAATAATCCAGACTCAAGTGAGTAGCAGGTTCAAAACGTTTATTATGAGGTAACGCGTTTCACTCCACTAGGGAGCTTGATCACACCTGTCCACCTGGCAGTCGCCAGTAGGTAGTTATATTTTTATAGTTAGGGCCATATTTTTTTTTGATTTGCCTATATCTTTGCCGTAGTTTGACGAATCTTCATGACACTTCCCCCAAAAAGTGTGCAGGTAGTTGTCCATGGAAAGTTTTTGGGTGATTAGTGAAGCGTGGCGAAGAAAAAGATGGGGGTAAGAAAAAAGTATGTTTCCCATGCTAATTCCCAAAGGGACATTAAGCACAACTATTGACTGACCGCTGGATGAAATTACACTAAATTTGGCAGACAAGTAGTTTCTGGTATGCAGATTGCTATTTCAGTTATCCAGTGTAAATTTGCTCTGTAGTTTACGGGAAATTAAGGGAAATCCAAATTAGTATATCACGAAGACTTCACGTTTAATGACAACCTCGTTCAGAGATCTGCTGATCTTTAATTGGCTGCCTACGTGTCAGCCAGGAAGTGTTAGTAGCCATCTTGGGACTCAGCTTCAGCTGAGCCTCAAAAGCAAATGCAGAAAAAAGAAAAGGAAGGTAGGAATACCCTAACCCTCTAGCTCTGGTGCTGGGGTAAAAAAAGCATTTGTTTTGGATTCACAGTGATTTTTGCTAAATATTCGCAAATATCGATGTGAATTAAAAAAAAGAAAAAACATGCGCTGTCTCCAGTGCTTATTTTTAATATTGCCTAAGTGGACATGTGTACTTAAACAAATAAGGAGAGTTGCATGGGGACCCCCTCCTAGGGCTTATTTGTGTCCTGGAGACCACCACCTCCCCCAGATGCTGGTTTATATTAATGCAGGGCCCCGGGGACAACCACCACCCGGGCTTTAAATTTTAAAATACATAGGGGGGCCATGCAGGACCCCCTGGCTCCTGCCCCAGGAACCACCATCTACCTGGGGCTATAAAAAATAATTTAATGTCAACATTAAACTGGGGCTGTCCGGACCATCCCGTGTCTCGGTGACCACCACCTAGCTGGGGCTGTAAAAAATAATTATATAGGGTGCTGCATTTCCAGCAGCTCCCTGTGTGCAAAAGCAATGCTGGCACCCACAGGAGGCGGGGAGCTGGCTGTGACTGCGGGGGCCTTAAGGCTCCCCCGCTGTCGCATAGCACACTGGGTGCCCTGGGTGGGACCAGGGTACCCAGGGAGACATAGCCGAGTCCCGGTAATGTGGTGCACATTGCCAAAAATTGGCCTGAAGAGGGGGTCCAAGTGGCCCCCCCCTTCCCCTTTAAGTTGTGGTAAGGTCCTGTTGGATAAGGTCCCTGGGGCAGTTTTGACCCTAATGCTCTTATCACAGAAAATAATGGCTGAATACGGAGGAGAAGGATAGATTTGTTTGCGACATAGAAGATTTCCTCTATCTACTAATTACATATATGGGCCACGGTGCAATACACTGTACCATATGAGAAGTTTTGGGAATATTTTGTTGGTGATGCCAAGAGACTATTGAGGGGCTTCCAAATTACCATTCCAATTGACCTTTTTCCTGTGAAGGTGTATGATTTCCTTTATACGGACTCAGTCACCATCTATCATTGGAGTGTCTTGGGTGATTATAACAGCCAATACCTGGCCATTGACTTCTTCCCATGGGGTCATCACATTATGTTTAGACCCATTTTCCAGATATCCAGTGAAAAAAGTTTTTTCTGTCTATACTGCTATTACCTCGTCATTGACCTTTGCCCGTGGGGCCACTTCACCACATTTGGACTCCTTTTTCCAGATATCCAGTGGAAGTACACAGCACAGCACAGCAAACTCACATATAGGAACTGGCACGAGGTGCGGTATAGGAGGTCCACTGTTGTCGCTCTGGGAAATTTGCTTTTATCACAGAAATTAAAGCTAATTTGGAGGCACTTACAAATATACAGGTCCCTACTGGAGCACCACTTCTGTAAAGTATAAAAGAAACATACTGTGGGCTTGAAAAATGCAAAGCAAGTGTGTTTTCTCTGCAATTCAATATTGAAAAATGATCTGAAATTCTTCGTGGCGGTGTATGCATTATTGATCTATTGGAGCGCAATCTGTCTGTGACTGTGACAAGTGGGTTCTTTCTTGTCCTGTCCTGGTGAGAGCAGAGTCCATGGTTCTCCCTTTAAATTACTACGAGTATGGAAATGTGCGAATCATTTGGAAACTTCAACCGTTTGTTACGTCCCACCTTTGTAGTATGCAAAGGTCTTTCTGCCTTTTGCCAAGATGATGGACAGCTTCACGAGTAGTCCCCAGCAAGATTCCCGCCAATTTTGTTGAGGAGTCATGATGGTGAGGAATATGAGGACATCTCCACCAAACAAAGAAGTACTTTCTTCATATAGTTAAGAGGAAGGACCATTATTTGGTGGAGACTTACCTTGTTGTACTCTTGTCCTCTTCTCTATAGGAAGATTCACATTATCACAAATTTCTGGATAAAGCTACATGAGGAACAATAAGATTGCCAAAAAGCACACAGGGTCACTGGTAACATTCCCTTGTGCTCCATTACGTAACTATAGTGCAGAATACATACAGGACATACTGGACATTTACACAAGGAGGTACCACTTAGTAATTAATCATTAGAAACTACTGCAGTTGGTTAGGTATTTTGTGCAAAACTGTGGACTCTTTTTTGATAAAGGGGCAGATGCAGGTTGTGTTGTGGCCCAGTCACTGAGACAGCTGCTGACATACCCACAAATACACTTAGATTCTCACTTGCATATTCAGGCACTCACACACCCAATGACAGACCCACTCAGACACTGATACACCCACTCAGATGCTCCCCTCCCACTCACAGATCCACTCACACACCCACTTACAGACCTAATCAGACACTCTCACATACACTCACAGACCCACTCAGACACTCATGCACCTACTCACAGACTCACATCTACTCACAAATCTACACAGGTACTCATGCACCCACTCACAGAACCAACCAGACACTCTCCCAGCCCTACTCGGACATGTACACCTGCTCACAGACATGTACACCTGCTCACAGACCCACTCAGACACTCATGCATCCACTTACAGACCCACTCATGCTATCTCATGCCCACTCACAGACCTTCTCAGAGACTCATGTACTGACTCACAGCCCCACTCAGAGGTTCACACACCTACTCACAGACCCACTCAGACACTCATGCATTCACTAACAGACTGACTCACACACTTATGCAGCCACTTCCTTGCCCACTCAGACACTCACATATAAATTGTAAATTGTAATTGTAAATTGATATTGTATAGCGCACTACTCACCCGCAAGGGTCTCAAGGCGCTTGTACGAATACCGCTGTGGAACCCATCCTGGCATTCCCTGTGAGGCGTCCACTCCTGGGCACCCCCAAGGTGGAGGCCAGGCATCCTTAGCGTTGTGTGGGCCGTTGTGGAGATTAAGCAAGCTATTGCCCAGAGTTGCAGAGTGGGACTCCATGATTGAAATAGGCACCGAGGCGAGAATTATCAGGTCCGTGGAATTTTGAGCCCAAGACCCGCCGAGGCGGGGAATTGAACCCTGGTCCCGGGCTAGACCTCTGCATCAGGGTCTGCCGCTCTAATCATTGAGCCACACTTCTCTCACACACACATATCCACTCACACACTCATTAAGACACTCACATACCCACTGAGGCACCAATGCACTCACTCACTCACACACTCTCAAAGGTTACAAGTTACAGTTACGGAACAAAATGAAAAAAAAACATTAGCAATTTACTTCAAAACCCAAAACCAAAGGTTACAGGGACATTAAAGTTAGGAAATAGAATTTAGAAAACTGTAGAAATTCACTGAAAAATCCAAAGTTTACAGGGATGTTATAGTTAGGCTCATAATTCACTCATACAAAAGCAGAGAAGTTAGCTGAGCTAACTATAATTTACTCTCCCGCAGTGCACTGCTAATGACCTCACACATTACATAACTCATGACATGGTCAGTGACATCACTGACGACATCACTGATGATATCTCAAATGGCATCACTGATGACATCACTGATGACCTCATCCACAGAACCCCTCACACACCTATTCATGCCTCCATAGAACCTTTCTTACACCCACTTCCTCACAACGCCTCAAATGCTCATTCACAGACCTACACCAGTACTCACACAACCAATCATTCATCCATAAAACCACTCATACATCCACTCACTCATAAAGGCACTCACACACCCACTAACTCACTCATATAGCCACACACATATCCAGTCATACAGTTATACAGATACTATCACACCCACTCATATATCTTTACAGCCACTCAAATACCCACTCAATCACCCATACAGGTACTCACATACCCATACACATAACAATACAGACACCCAGACTGCTACTCACTCACTAATATAGCTACTCACACACCCATTCACTTACCCATACATCCAGTGACACAGCCACTCACTCACCCATACAACCACTCATACACCCAAAGAACCACTTACAAACCCATTCACACAGCCATACAGCCACTCATAAGCCCACTCAGTCACCCTTATAGCCACTCATACATCCACTCTCCAATACAGCTGCTCACACCCATTCACTTTTCTCTAGGCACAAACAGCTACTCATTCGCCCATACAGCCACTCAGTCACCCATACAGTCACTCACATACCCACTCACACACCTCTGCAGCTACTCACATAGCCACTAACTTACCCATACAGCCACTTTCACACTCACCCACTCTCCAAATCAGCCACTCACCCACCCATTAAGCTACCCACATACCCACTAACACATCCATAGAATAACTCACACCCATGCAGTCACTCACACTCCCATATACCCACTCACACACTGATACAATCACACAGCCACTTAGATGAGATATCTTAGAAATAGTATGCCTAATTACTAGTACAGAAAGAATAGTAATTTAACTTATTCCACAGTTTAGTATATATCTTTAAGTTTAAGAAATGTTTACAAAGCACAAAACATGTAATCTATGGTGTCATTTTAGATGTCATCAGTGATATCACCGACCATGTCATCTGTGATGTATTATGTGAGTTCTCAAGCAGGGTATTGTGGGGGCATAAGTTGTAGTTCGAGCAGGTATCTATAAATGCTGAATTTCTCTGGTTTTGTACAAGTGAAATCTGAGCCTAACTATAACCTTACTGTACCCTTTGTTTTTTTCAGTGAACCTCTAAGGTTTTTTTAAATTCTAATTCCAAACTATAACATCCCTGTAACCTGCTTTTTCAGTGAATTTCTAAATGTTTTAAATTCTATTACCTAATCATAAACTCCCTGTAACCTTAGACAGATGTGCAAACTCCTTAATAACACCAAAATTCAAACAGTAATGGTTCATGAGAGAAATGTAATTTATTGGGATACCTTGAGGTTCTGATCAAGAAGCATCCATGCCTCTGCTGGAACGTCCTTGTATAGTCTCTGGTAAATCCTGCCCGAATGTATCATAGGTCAAAGGTATGGTAGACATAGTCCACCTACTCAAGGTTTCTGAAAATGTTTTCAACCTCTAGTGGGCTGACCAAAATGCACAAACAGATTGTCACTGTGACACAAAGAACAAGTACATTCTAATAGAAACAACCCTTTCAAAAGTCCAAGAGATGCAAAGCCTTCAGGAACAGGGTTTGGATGAACTACAAGAAGAATGACCCCAGGGTTTGTGTGGAATTTTTGAACTACATTAGGGAGGAATCTAGAGCCTATGCTTAGGATGACTGGCCAGAGAAAATTTGCAAATAGCAAGCATGAATGACTAGGCCACCTAGCTCTCCCAAATGTCTGGCAGACATGGTAGCTGCCAAGAAGAAAGTCTTCTGGGACAAAACTATCAGTGATATCTCTCATAATGGCTAAGAGGTAGAACATTGAAACACAGTACTGCAAAACGAAAACATTTCAAATGATCTGGCTAAATTAAGTTATCAAGGTATGCTTGCAAGAAATCCAAGGCGGTAAGAAATTCTCCCAGACGAATCAATGGAATAATAATCGTGAAAATGATTCTCTGGATGGACTGGTTAACTCCTTCCATACTGATTACTAACCTGAAAGCTGTTGAGAATTTTGACATCAGAAAAATATGGGGAGTGATGCATAGAACCCACTCTTTCTCGGGTACAGTTGACATTTTCTTCTTGTCTAACAAAGTTGGAATCCTCTTCTTGACATCTGCTTGTTTATCTATAGCTGAAGGTCATGAAGTTCCTAGAAAAGCTGACTCTGGTGGACGAATGGTGAATGCTGATTTGTACCCTTCTTCAATCACTCTTAGATCCCAGAAATCCAAGGTTTGACTTCACCGACAGAAAGGTATCTTTAAATTTTGCCTACTATTGAATTTTACTGTTCAAAATATGGTATTAATTATAATAAAGACAGCCGGTGTGCCCCCGCGCCTTGGAGAACTGCAGGCCACCCTACCGGGCCGAAGAAGGCTGAAATGCCAGAAACCGGTCCCCGGTAGCTTGTCTCCTTTCTGGTGAAGAATTGGCTTGGTAGTTTAGTCTGCCCTGTTCCCATGATGCACTGGGCCAGGGACAGACTGATTTGCATATAGCCAGGTTCTGAGCTGGGATGGGGCAGTGAGATAAATAACGGTGATGGATCAAGCCCTGATCTTTGGACTGGGTAAGAGTGGTCTGTTTAACTCAGACACTCTGTTCATCACCACCCCTTTTCTAAATCGTTTTTGGCCACTATAGGTGTGGCAGGGTATACTCAGACATGAGTCCCTTTCTCACTGCTCCATCAGGATTCAAGCAAGCCGGGCCGAAGAAGGCTGAAATGCCAGAAACCGGTCCCCGGTAGCTTGTCTCCTTTCTGGTGAAGAATTGGCTTGGTAGTTTAGTCTGCCCTGTTCCCATGATGCACTGGGCCAGGGACAGACTGATTTGCATATAGCCAGGTTCTGAGCTGGGATGGGGCAGTGAGATAAATAACGGTGATGGATCAAGCCCTGATCTTTGGACTGGGTAAGAGTGGTCTGTTTAACTCAGACACTCTGTTCATCACCACCCCTTTTCTAAATCGTTTTTGGCCACTATAGGTGTGGCAGGGTATACTCAGACATGAGTCCCTTTCTCACTGCTCCATCAGGATTCAAGCAAGCCGGGCCGAAGAAGGCTGAAATGCCAGAAACCGGTCCCCGGTAGCTTGTCTCCTTTCTGGTGAAGAATTGGCTTGGTAGTTTAGTCTGCCCTGTTCCCATGATGCACTGGGCCAGGGACAGACTGATTTGCATATAGCCAGGTTCTGAGCTGGGATGGGGCAGTGAGATAAATAACGGTGATGGATCAAGCCCTGATCTTTGGACTGGGTAAGAGTGGTCTGTTTAACTCAGACACTCTGTTCATCACCACCCCTTTTCTAAATCGTTTTTGGCCACTATAGGTGTGGCAGGGTATACTCAGACATGAGTCCCTTTCTCACTGCTCCATCAGGATTCAAGCAAGCCGGGCCGAAGAAGGCTGAAATGCCAGAAACCGGTCCCCGGTAGCTTGTCTCCTTTCTGGTGAAGAATTGGCTTGGTAGTTTAGTCTGCCCTGTTCCCATGATGCACTGGGCCAGGGACAGACTGATTTGCATATAGCCAGGTTCTGAGCTGAGATGGGGCAGTGAGATAAATAACGGTGATGGATCAAGCCCTGATCTTTGGACTGGGTAAGAGTGGTCTGTTTAACTCAGACACTCTGTTCATCACCACCCCTTTTCTAAATCGTTTTTGGCCACTATAGGTGTGGCAGGGTATACTCAGACATGAGTCCCTTTCTCACTGCTCCATCAGGATTCAAGCAAGCCGGGCCGAAGAAGGCTGAAATGCCAGAAACCGGTCCCCGGTAGCTTGTCTCCTTTCTGGTGAAGAATTGGCTTGGTAGTTTAGTCTGCCCTGTTCCCATGATGCACTGGGCCAGGGACAGACTGATTTGCATATAGCCAGGTTCTGAGCTGGGATGGGGCAGTGAGATAAATAACGGTGATGGATCAAGCCCTGATCTTTGGACTGGGTAAGAGTGGTCTGTTTAACTCAGACACTCTGTTCATCACCACCCCTTTTCTAAATCGTTTTTGGCCACTATAGGTGTGGCAGGGTATACTCAGACATGAGTCCCTTTCTCACTGCTCCATCAGGATTCAAGCAAGCCGGGCCGAAGAAGGCTGAAATGCCAGAAACCGGTCCCCGGTAGCTTGTCTCCTTTCTGGTGAAGAATTGGCTTGGTAGTTTAGTCTGCCCTGTTCCCATGATGCACTGGGCCAGGGACAGACTGATTTGCATATAGCCAGGTTCTGAGCTGGGATGGGGCAGTGAGATAAATAACGGTGATGGATCAAGCCCTGATCTTTGGACTGGGTAAGAGTGGTCTGTTTAACTCAGACACTCTGTTCATCACCACCCCTTTTCTAAATCGTTTTTGGCCACTATAGGTGTGGCAGGGTATACTCAGACATGAGTCCCTTTCTCACTGCTCCATCAGGATTCAAGCAAGCCGGGCCGAAGAAGGCTGAAATGCCAGAAACCGGTCCCCGGTAGCTTGTCTCCTTTCTGGTGAAGAATTGGCTTGGTAGTTTAGTCTGCCCTGTTCCCATGATGCACTGGGCCAGGGACAGACTGATTTGCATATAGCCAGGTTCTGAGCTGGGATGGGGCAGTGAGATAAATAACGGTGATGGATCAAGCCCTGATCTTTGGACTGGGTAAGAGTGGTCTGTTTAACTCAGACACTCTGTTCATCACCACCCCTTTTCTAAATCGTTTTTGGCCACTATAGGTGTGGCAGGGTATACTCAGACATGAGTCCCTTTCTCACTGCTCCATCAGGATTCAAGCAAGCCGGGCCGAAGAAGGCTGAAATGCCAGAAACCGGTCCCCGGTAGCTTGTCTCCTTTCTGGTGAAGAATTGGCTTGGTAGTTTAGTCTGCCCTGTTCCCATGATGCACTGGGCCAGGGACAGACTGATTTGCATATAGCCAGGTTCTGAGCTGGGATGGGGCAGTGAGATAAATAACGGTGATGGATCAAGCCCTGATCTTTGGACTGGGTAAGAGTGGTCTGTTTAACTCAGACACTCTGTTCATCACCACCCCTTTTCTAAATCGTTTTTGGCCACTATAGGTGTGGCAGGGTATACTCAGACATGAGTCCCTTTCTCACTGCTCCATCAGGATTCAAGCAAGCCGGGCCGAAGAAGGCTGAAATGCCAGAAACCGGTCCCCGGTAGCTTGTCTCCTTTCTGGTGAAGAATTGGCTTGGTAGTTTAGTCTGCCCTGTTCCCATGATGCACTGGGCCAGGGACAGACTGATTTGCATATAGCCAGGTTCTGAGCTGGGATGGGGCAGTGAGATAAATAACGGTGATGGATCAAGCCCTGATCTTTGGACTGGGTAAGAGTGGTCTGTTTAACTCAGACACTCTGTTCATCACCACCCCTTTTCTAAATCGTTTTTGGCCACTATAGGTGTGGCAGGGTATACTCAGACATGAGTCCCTTTCTCACTGCTCCATCAGGATTCAAGCAAGCCGGGCCGAAGAAGGCTGAAATGCCAGAAACCGGTCCCCGGTAGCTTGTCTCCTTTCTGGTGAAGAATTGGCTTGGTAGTTTAGTCTGCCCTGTTCCCATGATGCACTGGGCCAGGGACAGACTGATTTGCATATAGCCAGGTTCTGAGCTGGGATGGGGCAGTGAGATAAATAACGGTGATGGATCAAGCCCTGATCTTTGGACTGGGTAAGAGTGGTCTGTTTAACTCAGACACTCTGTTCATCACCACCCCTTTTCTAAATCGTTTTTGGCCACTATAGGTGTGGCAGGGTATACTCAGACATGAGTCCCTTTCTCACTGCTCCATCAGGATTCAAGCAAGCCGGGCCGAAGAAGGCTGAAATGCCAGAAACCGGTCCCCGGTAGCTTGTCTCCTTTCTGGTGAAGAATTGGCTTGGTAGTTTAGTCTGCCCTGTTCCCATGATGCACTGGGCCAGGGACAGACTGATTTGCATATAGCCAGGTTCTGAGCTGGGATGGGGCAGTGAGATAAATAACGGTGATGGATCAAGCCCTGATCTTTGGACTGGGTAAGAGTGGTCTGTTTAACTCAGACACTCTGTTCATCACCACCCCTTTTCTAAATCGTTTTTGGCCACTATAGGTGTGGCAGGGTATACTCAGACATGAGTCCCTTTCTCACTGCTCCATCAGGATTCAAGCAAGCCGGGCCGAAGAAGGCTGAAATGCCAGAAACCGGTCCCCGGTAGCTTGTCTCCTTTCTGGTGAAGAATTGGCTTGGTAGTTTAGTCTGCCCTGTTCCCATGATGCACTGGGCCAGGGACAGACTGATTTGCATATAGCCAGGTTCTGAGCTGGGATGGGGCAGTGAGATAAATAACGGTGATGGATCAAGCCCTGATCTTTGGACTGGGTAAGAGTGGTCTGTTTAACTCAGACACTCTGTTCATCACCACCCCTTTTCTAAATCGTTTTTGGCCACTATAGGTGTGGCAGGGTATACTCAGACATGAGTCCCTTTCTCACTGCTCCATCAGGATTCAAGCAAGCCGGGCCGAAGAAGGCTGAAATGCCAGAAACCGGTCCCCGGTAGCTTGTCTCCTTTCTGGTGAAGAATTGGCTTGGTAGTTTAGTCTGCCCTGTTCCCATGATGCACTGGGCCAGGGACAGACTGATTTGCATATAGCCAGGTTCTGAGCTGGGATGGGGCAGTGAGATAAATAACGGTGATGGATCAAGCCCTGATCTTTGGACTGGGTAAGAGTGGTCTGTTTAACTCAGACACTCTGTTCATCACCACCCCTTTTCTAAATCACCCTACATGGGAGCCCCAATGTGCCTGCAACAGGGGTTGGCGAGGACTGACAGCCTGACCGAAAGCACTGCTGCAGCTGGGGTGGCTGAGCAGCCCTGGGCGGTGCCTCGAGGTCAACGTAGAATACGTGCCTGGGCTGCGAGGCCTGACTGAACTTTGGCAGGTTATCTTGTTAACGGCCGGCCTTGCTCCTTACTGACTGCCTGGATCCCTGCAGAACCTGTGGTATAAGGACGTTCGGCACTGACTGAGTGGGCCCTGCACTCTTAAATAACATGCTTTCTCAACAGCAGGCAACTTTGGGGGCTATTGGACAGTGAACTGGGCCTTGGGCTTTCCCATGCTATATTGCCACCTCACGACTGGAGACCCCTTATCCCCTTATCTTGTCTTTCAGCCATCAGCCTTGCTGAACTGCTCGTGCCCCTGATGTGGTCATCAGCCAGGGTGAGGCAGGCCTATCTCTCCTCACTCACCAGACAATTGCAACATTCTAGTGGACACTGAGGCCCCCCTTGGGGTGGCCCATCCCTTCTCCCCTTGCTGGTGCTGCTGCTGGGCTCTGCGGTCTGCTTGTGACCCTCAGGCATGCATTGCCCAGGGCCAGGTAGGGCCACTCATTGGACCAGGATTTGCCACCTAAGAGCTTCTGGCGCCGAATGATCTAGTGACATCACTGGGAGCTGACTTCCCCTTGGTGTCAAGATGGGGAAAACCGACACCAGAGAAACCAAACTGTCATTCGACCAGTATAAGCAGACGTGCGTGATGGATGCTTCCTTAGAGGATCACCCCACCAGCCCCTGGGATATTAAGGAACCTCCCCCGGAACATGACATCTGGAAAATCTTTTTGGACTCAAAGCACAGCCTGATGGCATTGACAACAAAATAGACCTGCTTACTGGCAGATTTGATCGCCTCAAGGAGAAGGTGACCAGTCATGAACATATTGGCCGGTTTGAGCAGCGGACTTCGGCTATAGAGGACGACGGCACAGCAGCGAGCGAGAAGCTGGTACAAATGAAAAAGGTACTGCAAGTTATTCACAATAAAAATGATGATTTGGAGACCAGATTCAGATGGGACAATCTGAGGATAATTGGGTACCCGAGTCTACCTCCCTGAACTGTATGGACAACTATGTGGAAAAGATGCTGCAGGCCCTTTTTTTTCAAAGTGCTACTGACTGAATGCATAGTAGAAGTGGCGCACAGATCATTGGGCCCAAGGGCACCACCTGGGACACTGGCTTGCCCCATAAAGCTCCTCTTTTAAATTATAGGGACAGGGATACAGTTTTGCAGCTTGCCAGAGACAGCCAGATGCTCAATTATCAAGGTAACAATATGTCCTTTCTCCCCCAGGCTGCCAGAAGAGACTTTCTGCTTCTAAAGTGTTCCCTCCTCAAACCCTCCTCAAACCCAACTCCAAATTCTCCCTCCTGTACCCAGTCAAGTTGCCCTTCTTTCATGTAGGTTAGAGTACATATGAAGCAGACCCCAAGAATAGCTACCAAATTTGTCAAAGGTCTCCCGCCGGCGGTGGCTGGACCATGGGCTGAGCCCAGGAATGCTGACTCTGGCCACATCAGTAACAGCGATTAATCACAAAGCATCTGTGTCAAAGATGACAACAGCTGGCTGCATGCTGATCCCTAGATGAGCTGACCTGCCTATGTGACCCGGACAGGGTACCCTATTGCCCAAGCATCCTACTTTGGACTGACATGCAGATGTTACATTGGGTTGCTATCCATTTGGCATGCATTGGTCACCAGACATCTGCCTCCCTCCCGCCACCCAGCCTTCCCCTAGCTGGGGGAGTGCCGGGAGCCTTGTAGGATGATTCCCTATTTTTTCTTCAGTGTTGGTCCCTTGAGGCCAAGTTTGGGATGGGATGGCTGTATTCAGCCCAGTTGGGGAGCTGTAGTGTGTGCCGGATGGGTTGATGGAACGCTTTTTCCTATTTCCCTTTTCCCTCCCCCTCGTCTCATGGAATACAGCTACATTCCTGGGATCTAGCTACCTACGGCAGTCCTGGCCATTTCTGCTATGGCCCCATTAAAATGTATAACTTGGAATGCTCGTAGCTTAAATGATAGGCGCACATCGCAAATTGTAATGGCATTGCTGCAGCAGCATGGCGTAAATTGCTTCTTGCAAGAACTGCATCTGACAGCACACGTGCTGCCAGGTCTGTGCGAAGGAAGGATGGATGGGGGAGCAGCAGGTCACATGCTACTCGGATTGTGCTTGCGGTGTAGCTATTCTCAGTGGGAAGGGCCTGCCCTGGAGCACACACCATATCCTCTGCGATAAACAAGGATGATATGTGATACTCTCTGCCACCCTACAGGGACACCCTCTAAAACTTATCTCCATTTACAGCCGCAACATGGTCGATCCCCGCTTCTTTGCTGAAATCTGGAGGATGCCGGCACGGTTGCAATCATATAGACAAGGGGGACTTCAATGTAGTTTTAGACCCACTGGTAGCTAGAGCTGGTGCCTTCCACCACCCCCACCCACGAGAGGTGGACCAGTTGCAGGCTATCATGCCTGATAATGACCACATAGACCTCTGGAGAAACAGGCACCGCAACAGCAAAAAGGGCACGTGCGTGGATTCAGTGCAGATGTCTTGGTTGCTCATTGACAACTGGCTGGCGATGTGGACACTTGGGCCACTGGGACACCTCACCTCACAGCAAGTCAAGAATAACTTTATTTTGGTCTCTATCTGATCACGCCCCCATGCTTCTCAAACTCTCTCTGCCTGAATATCAAACCCAGGCATACACGTGGTGCTTACTAGCGGGAGCTCTGGTAGATCAGGTGTTCAAGGAGAGAATCCGTGCAGCAATAGTGGAATATTTTGCACAGTTGATTCTTGTCCGATCCTCTGGGAAGGGTTCAAGACTGTGATATGTGGAGAATGTATAGCAAAACAGGCCGGTGTCTTGAGGGCGCTACGAGGCGAGTTGATATGCCTCGAAGCTGAGATCTGTGTGTTGGAACTTCAATTTGTTGCTGACTGCAGCATGTCCATGCTCACTAGCATACGTAGCAAGATTAACAACTCAGAAGAAGCAGCGCAGTAGAAGACACATTATCTAGGCAAAGATGAGCATGCTAGGTGATGTGGTGAGGGTAACTGGGCGGGCAGGATGCTGGCTGCCATGTTGCGTAAACCCTAGGCTTGCGATTATATTGCCGAATTACAAACCAACAAGGATGACCTGATCGTCGGCTTGAAGAAGGTGCAGGGGAGAATACTAATTTCTACTTATCGCTGTATACTACAGCGCAGACAAATACACCCCGAGACCTTGATTCCTTCTTTGACTCAGTATAGTTGCTCTGGCTGGGAAATGGACATCTCAGATACCTAGATGAGCCATTCATAGATGAGAAGGTTGTGTAAGTCATTAGGGCCCTTCCCAGAGATAAGACCCTTGACCTAGATGGCCTCTCAGCCACATTCTAAAAGAGTTTGAACCCCTCCTAGCCCCGTACCTTATAAACATGTTTTGGGAATTCTGTGAGCGGAATGAGTTACCTCCATTTCTCCGAGAGGCGCTAATAGTTACTATTCTTACAGACCGTTACCCATGATTAATGTAGACAGTAAAATTTCCGCCAAATTGATTACCTCTCGACTTCTTATAATACACCCTGACCAATCTGACTTTGTGCCCGGCCGGGCAACATCGCTGAATCTGTGCACATTTTTGGTAATATTACAGGTCATAGAACCTTCCCTTTGCATGGCAGCAGGTTTTCTGGATGCCACTAAGGCATTCTATTCACTTGAATGGCCTTACCTCTTCGCCTTGGTGTCCTGCCTGGGCCTTTGCCCCAACTTCATCAGAATAATTAGCCATTTATACTCAAAGGGTGATTCCCCCTTCTCAGTTTCTCAAGGTACACAGCAGGGATGCCCTCTGTCACCCACCCTCTTTGCAATTGCGATGGTGCCCCTAGCGGCTAGGCACCAGTAACATTATGCCCATCACGGCCTGGCTTTCACACCTCAAGTTGTGCTGAAATCTATGTATAGTGGCAATGTCACTTTATATATCAAAGACTCATGTGGCAACCTAGTCCCCCTGATATGGGAATGCACTAGATTCGGTGGGCTATCTGGGATTAACATCACTGATGGCGATGACTGGAGAGTTCACCTTGGAATTTCCTTTACTTTTGTGAGTAGACAGATAAAATACCTGGGGGCCTGGCTGAGCCGCAACACAGACAACCTCTTATGGTCTGACTGTGGCTGCCTGATGGAGTGGAGGGCCGAGTTGTGACCTGGTCAGGACTTCCACTCTCCATGGCTGGAAGAATAGCCCTAGTGAAGATGATTGTGTTACCCAAATTCCTCTATATGTTCATTATTCTCCCGCTCCCACTCCCCCAGTGCTTTCAGTGCCAACTTAGTTCGCACATGGTGGCGCTTGTGTTGGCTGGGCAACAACCAAGTTTCAACTGGGAAGTACTCACACTCCCATTTGAACAAGTTGGTTCGGGCTGGCCAGAAATGGATCGCAACTATTTTATTGTGCAGGTGCATTTGGCATTTCATTGCTATATTCTACACAATTCATCACTCACACAGCACCCGAACACGATCATGCTGCCCCATGCCTTCTCCACATGGCGCTATATCAGACCCCGATGTGCCCATGAGCAGTGCTTGACACAGTTTGCTGCACAGTATGGGTGTGGCATGCGGTGAGAAGGTGGGCTGGCCTGGATGCCTAGGTTACCCCCTCGATTCCCCTGACTGGACACCCTGCCTTACCCATCACGCCGGATGCTGGCAAATGCGACAGGCTGCATCAGCTGCAGCTCACCACAATTGGGGGGCGTACCCAGAAGGTTCTTCATTACACCGCTATAGGCCTTGCAGGAGCGTGGCACCACTACCATAGACAGATACTACCATCTGCGCTCACTTCACGCTTCACTCCCAACAGCGCATCACAAATTCCAGGTACTTTAGGACTTTCTTGGGAACCCCCTTCGTGCGTAGGCTTATCACTAAGCATGGGTGGAAAATCCGTTACGCGCGCGGATTTTGGGGATTTCCGGTAAATTCGCAATCCGCGAACGCTCGCAAATTTACCGAAAATCCGCAAATTCGCAGGCAGCAGATTTCTTTTTCTTGGTGATACAATTTTGCGGCGCGCGGCGTTTACTTACCGTCATTCAGCGTTTGCCGAGTTGTTTTTCTTGATATTTTGCGAGTGCTGCGCCATTTTGGATCTTGCTGCGGGATCCCGCGGGAATTTGGCGAGCGCGATTACGTAATCGCGGTTTGCCAACTTGCACAGCGAGAGTTTGTCAACGCGAGTACGCCGTGATCACGTATCGCGGTGCTGCGCAATTGCGAGCTTGTAGATGCGGCGAGCAGCAACAATCTCGCACTCGCGAAAATACAAAATTTGCAATTCTGCACAAGAAATCCACCAGCAAGCAGTATGAACCTTCTGGAAATGATGATTTTTATCTGAATAACTCCTCAGGTTGACATTTGCCTGCACTTTTTTTGCGAGGAGTCCATTTTGGGGAGGGGGGGGTGGGAGGAAGGAAGTGCCCCACAGTCTTCAACTTCCTGTTCCTGTCCAGCAGGCTCCTCCCAGTGCTTTGTCCATCTCCTGGTCACTTTTCATTTGGATCTGGAGCTGGAAGGATTACTTTTTGTGGATGCTGCTGGATATTTGGATTTGAGGCCTTTTTGACTTTCTTTGGATCACTTTTGGATTAGAAATTTCACAAGTAAGTTTGTTTGGGGCATTACAGTTGCTGCAACTACAATTTTGGATTTTTCGATTTTTGGGCTGTTTTGGGGCCTTTTGCCCAGGGGTACTCAGTGGTGGGTGCTCTGAGTCTTTCTGTGGGGTGTTTTGAATTTAAACATCATGGAGGGGCTGGATGGCTTGGGATTGTGCTGATTTTTCTGTGATTTTCGTTTTTTTGGCCTGTTGTGGCCTTTTCACCAGGGGTAGTGAGTGTTGCATGGGCCTAGTCTTTCTGTGGGTTTTCTTGAATTTAAACATCATGGAGGGACTGGATGGCTTGGGATTGTGCTGATTTTTCTGTGATTTTCGTTTTTTTGGCCTGTTGTGGCCTTTTCACCAGGGGTAGTGAGTGTTGCATGGGCCTAGTCTTTCTGTGGGTTTTCCTGAATTTAAACATCATGGAGGGGCTGGATGGCTTGGGATTGTGCTGATTTTTCTGTGTTTTTCGATTTTTTGGGGTGTACATGGGGACAGGCCATGTGGGTGGGGGCCATTTTGAGTGCTGCTACAGACCCTGGCCATGTGCTGGGAGGGAGGGGGCCATTTTGAATGCAGGCAGTGTTCTCAGGCCTGCACCCATTTTGCCTAGCTTTCATCCATTATGCCCAGGGGTAGTGAGTGGTGCATGGGCCTAGTCTTTCTGTGGGTTGTCTTGAATTTAAACATCATGGAGGGGCTGGATGGCTTGGGATTGTGCTGATTTTTCTGTGATTTTCGTTTTTTTGGCCTGTTGTGGCCTTTTCACCAGGGGTAGTGAGTGGTGCATGGGCCTAGTCTTTCTGTGGGTTGTCTTGAATTTAAACATCATGGAGGGGCTGGATGGCTTGGGATTGTGCTGATTTTTCTGTGTTTTTCGATTTTTTGGGGTGTTCATGGGGACAGGCCATGTGGGTGGGGGCCATTTTGAGTGCTGCTATAGGCCCTGGCCATGTGCTGGGAGGGAGGGGGCCATTTTGAATGCAGGCAGTGTTCTCAGGCCTGCACCCATTTTGCCTAGCTTTCATCCATTATGCCCAGGGGTAGTGAGTGGTGCATGGGCCTAGTCTTTCTGTGGGTTGTCTTGAATTTAAACATCATGGAGGGGCTGGATGGCTTGGGATTGTGCTGATTTTTCTGTGATTTTCGTTTTTTTGGCCTGTTGTGGCCTTTTCACCAGGGGTAGTGAGTGGTGCATGGGCCTAGTCTTTCTGTGGGTTGTCTTGAATTTAAACATCATGGAGGGGCTGGATGGCTTGGGATTGTGCTGATTTTTCTGTGTTTTTCGATTTTTTGGGGTGTTCATGGGGACAGGCCATTTGGTTGGGGGCCATTTTGAGTGCTGCTACAGGCCCTGGCCATGTGCTGGGAGGGAGGGGGCCATTTTGAATGCAGGCAGTGTTCTCAGGCCTGCACCCAATTTGCCTAGCTTTCATCCATTATGCCCAGGGGTAGTGAGTGGTGCATGGGCCTAGTCTTTCTGTGGGTTGTCTTGAATTTAAACACCATGGAGGGGCTGGATGGCTTGGGATTGTGCTGATTTTTCTGTGATTTTCATTTTTTTGGCCTGTTGTGGCCTTTTCACCAGGGGTAGTGAGTGGTGAATGGGCCTAGTCTTTCTGTGGGTTGTCTTGAATTTAAACATCATGGAGGGGCTGGATGGCTTGGGATTGTGCTGATTTTTCTGTGTTTTTCGATTTTTTGGGGTGTTCATGGGGACAGGCCATGTGGGTGGGGGCCATTTTGAGTGCTGCTACAGGCCCTGGCCATGTGCTGGGAGGGAGGGGGCCATTTTGAATGCAGGCAGTGTTGTTAGGCCTGCAACCATTTTGCCTAGTTTTCAACCTTTATGCCCAGGGGTAGTGAGTGGTGCATGGGCCTAGTCTTTCTGTGGGTTGTCTTGAATTCAAACATCATGGAGGGGCTGGATGGCTTGGGATTGGGCTGATTTGTCTGTGATTTTCGTTTTTTTGGCCTGTTGTGGCCTTTTCACCAGGGGTAGTGAGTGGTGCATGGGCCTAGTCTGTCTGTGGGTTGTCTTGAATTTAAACATCATGGAGGAGCTGGATGGCTTGGGATTGTGCTGATTTTTCTGTGTTTTTCGATTTTTTGGGGTGTTCATGGGGACAGGCCATGTGGGTGGGGGCCATTTTGAGTGCTGCTACAGGCCCTGGCCATGTGCTGGGAGGGAGGGGGGCATTTTGAATGCAGGCAGTGTTGTTAGGCCTGCAACCATTTGGCATAGTTTTTAACCTTTATGCCCAGGGGTAGTGAGTGGTGCATGGGCCTAGTCTTTCTGTGGGTTGTCTTGAATTTAAACATCATGGAGGGGCTTGATGGCTTGGGATTGGGATGATTTGTCTGTGATTTTCGTTTTTTTGGCCTGTTGTGGCCTTTTCAGCAGGGGTAGTGAGTGGTGCATGGGCCTAGTCTTTCTGTGGGTTGTCTTGAATTTAAACATCATGGAGGAGCTGGATGGCTTGGGATTGTGCTGATTTTTCTGTGTTTTTCGATTTTTTGGGGTGTTCATGGGGACAGGCCATGTGGGTGGGGGCCATTTTGAGTGCTGCTACAGACCCTGGCCATGTGCTGGGAGGGAGGGGGACATTTTGAATGCAGGCAGTGTTCTCAGGCCTGCACCCATTTTGCCTAGCTTTCATCCATTATGCCCAGGGGTAGTGAGTGGTGCATGGGCCTAGTCTTTCTGTGGGTTGTCTTGAATTTAAACATCATGGAGGGGCTGGATGGCTTGGGATTGTGCTGATTTTTCTGTGATTTTCGTTTTTTTGGCCTGTTGTGGCCTTTTCACCAGGGGTAGTGAGTAGTGCATGGGCCTAGTCTTTCTGTGGGTTGTCTTGAATTTAAACATCATGGAGGGGCTGGATGGCTTGGGATTGTGCTGATTTTTCTGTGTTTTTTGATTTTTTGGGGTGTTCATGGGGACAGGCCATGTGGGTGGGGGCCATTTTGAGTGCTGCTACAGGCCCTGGCCATGTGCTGGGAGGGAGGGGGCCATTTTGAATGCAGGCAGTATTCTCAGGCCTGCACCCATTTTGCCTAGCTTTCATCCATTATGCCCAGGGGTAGTGAGTGGTGCATGGGCCTAGTCTTTCTGTGGGTTGTCTGGAATTTAAACATCATGGAGGGGCTGGATGGCTTGGGATTGTGCTGATTTTTCTGTGATTTTCGTTTTTTTGGCCTGTTGTGGCCTTTTCACCAGGGGTAGTGAGTGGTACATGGGCCTAGTCTTTCTGTGGGTTGTCTTGAAATTAAACATCATGGAGGGGCTGGATGACTTGGGATTGTGCTGATTTTTCTGTGTTTTTCGATTTTTTGGGGTGTTCATGGGGACAGGCCATTTGGTTGGGGGCCATTTTGAGTGCTGCTACAGGCCCTGGCCATGTGCTGGGAGGGAGGGGGCCATTTTCAATGCAGGCAGTGTTCTCAGGCCTGCACCCAATTTGCCTAGCTTTCATCCATTATGCCCAGGGGTAGTGAGTGGTGCATGGGCCTAGTCTTTCTGTGGGTTGTCTTGAATTTAAACACCATGGAGGGGCTGGATGGCTTGGGATTGTGCTGATTTTTCTGTGATTTTCGTTTTTTTGGCCTGTTGTGGCCTTTTCACCAGGGGTAGTGAGTGTTGCATGGGCCTAGTCTTTCTGTGGGTTTTCTTGAATTTAAACATCATGGAGGGACTGGATGGCTTGGGATTGTGCTGATTTTTCTGTGATTTTCGTTTTTTTGGCCTGTTGTGGCCTTTTCACCAGGGGTAGTGAGTGTTGCATGGGCCTAGTCTTTCTGTGGGTTTTCCTGAATTTAAACATCATGGAGGGGCTGGATGGCTTGGGATTGTGCTGATTTTTCTGTGTTTTTCGATTTTTTGGGGTGTACGTGGGGACAGGCCATGTGGGTGGGGGCCATTTTGAGTGCTGCTACAGACCCTGGCCATGTGCTGGGAGGGAGGGGGCCATTTTGAATGCAGGCAGTGTTCTCAGGCTGCACCCATTTTGCCTAGCTTTCATCCATTATGCCCAGGGGTAGTGAGTGGTGCATGGGCCTAGTCTTTCTGTGGGTTGTCTTGAATTTAAACATCATGGAGGGGCTGGATGGCTTGGGATTGTGCTGATTTTTCTGTGATTTTCGTTTTTTTGGCCTGTTGTGGCCTTTTCACCAGGGGTAGTGAGTGGTGCATGGGCCTAGTCTTTCTGTGGGTTGTCTTGAATTTAAACATCATGGAGGGGCTGGATGGCTTGGGATTGTGCTGATTTTTCTGTGTTTTTTGATTTTTTGGGGTGTTCATGGGGACAGGCCATGTGGGTGGGGGCCATTTTGAGTGCTGCTATAGGCCCTGGCCATGTGCTGGGAGGGAGGGGGCCATTTTGAATGCAGGCAGTGTTCTCAGGCCTGCACCCATTTTGCCTAGCTTTCATCCATTATGCCCAGGGGTAGTGAGTGGTGCATGGGCCTAGTCTTTCTGTGGGTTGTCTTGAATTTAAACATCATGGAGGGGCTGGATGGCTTGGGATTGTGCTGATTTTTCTGTGTTTTTCGATTTTTTGGGGTGTTCATGGGGACAGGCCATTTGGTTGGGGGCCATTTTGAGTGCTGCTACAGGCCCTGGCCATGTGCTGGGAGGGAGGGGGCCATTTTCAATGCAGGCAGTGTTCTCAGGCCTGCACCCAATTTGCCTAACTTTCATCCATTATGCCCAGGGGTAGTGAGTGGTGCATGGGCCTAGTCTTTCTGTGGGTTGTCTTGAATTTAAACACCATGGAGGGGCTGGATGGCTTGGGATTGTGCTGATTTTTCTGTGATTTTCATTTTTTTGGCCTGTTGTGGCCTTTTCACCAGGGGTAGTGAGTGGTGCATGGGCCTAGTCTTTCTGTGGGTTGTCTTGAATTTAAACATCATGGAGGGGCTGGATGGCTTGGGATTGTGCTGATTTTTCTGTGTTTTTCGATTTTTTGGGGTGTTCATGGGGACAGGCCATGTGGGTGGGGGCCATTTTGAGTGCTGCTACAGGCCCTGGCCATGTGCTGGGAGGGAGGGGGCCATTTTGAATGCAGGCAGTGTTGTTAGGCTTGCAACCATTTTGCCTAGTTTTCAACCTTTATGCCCAGGGGTAGTGAGTGGTGCATGGGCCTAGTCTTTCTGTGGGTTGTCTTGAATTCAAACATCATGGAGGGGCTGGATGGCTTGGGATTGGGCTGATTTGTCTGTGATTTTCGTTTTTTTGGCCTGTTGTGGCCTTTTCACCAGGGGTAGTGAGTGGTGCATGGGCCTAGTCTGTCTGTGGGTTGTCTTGAATTTAAACATCATGGAGGAGCTGGATGACTTGGGATTGTGCTGATTTTTCTGTGTTTTTCGATTTTTTGGGGTGTTCATGGGGACAGGCCATGTGGGTGGGGGCCATTTTGAGTGCTGCTACAGGCCCTGGCCATGTGCTGGGAGGGAGGGGGGCATTTTGAATGCAGGCAGTGTTGTTAGGCCTGCAACCATTTGGCATAGTTTTTAACCTTTATGCCCAGGGGTAGTGAGTGGTGCATGGGCCTAGTCTTTCTGTGGGTTGTCTTGAATTTAAACATCATGGAGGGGCTTGATGGCTTGGGATTGGGATGATTTGTCTGTGATTTTCGTTTTTTTGGCCTGTTGTGGCCTTTTCAGCAGGGGTAGTGAGTGGTGCATGGGCCTAGTCTTTCTGTGGGTTGTCTTGAATTTAAACATCATGGAGGAGCTGGATGGCTTGGGATTGTGCTGATTTTTCTGTGTTTTTCGATTTTTTGGGGTGTTCATGGGGACAGGCCATGTGGGTGGGGGCCATTTTGAGTGCTGCTACAGACCCTGGCCATGTGCTGGGAGGGAGGGGGGCATTTTGAATGCAGGCAGTGTTCTCAGGCCTGCACCCATTTTGCCTAGCTTTCATCCATTATGCCCAGGGGTAGTGAGTGGTGCATGGGCCTAGTCTTTCTGTGGGTTGTCTTGAATTTAAACATCCTGGAGGGGCTGGATGGCTTGGGATTGTGCTGATTTTTCTGTGATTTTCGTTTTTTTGGCCTGTTGTGGCCTTTTCACCAGGGGTAGTGAGTAGTGCATGGGCCTAGTCTTTCTGTGGGTTGTCTTGAATTTAAACATCATGGAGGGGCTGGATGGCTTGGGATTGTGCTGATTTTTCTGTGTTTTTTGATTTTTTGGGGTGTTCATGGGGACAGGCCATGTGGGTGGGGGCCATTTTGAGTGCTGCTACAGGCCCTGGCCATGTGCTGGGAGGGAGGGGGCCATTTTGAATGCAGGCAGTGTTCTCAGGCCTGCACCCATTTTGCCTAGCTTTCATCCATTATGCCCAGGGGTAGTGAGTGGTGCATGGGCCTAGTCTTTCTGTGGGTTGTCTGGAATTTAAACATCATGGAGGGGCTGGATGGCTTGGGATTGTGCTGATTTTTCTGTGATTTTCGTTTTTTTGGCCTGTTGTGGCCTTTTCACCAGGGGTAGTGAGTGGTGCATGGGCCTAGTCTTTCTGTGGGTTGTCTTGAATTTAAACATCATGGAGGGGCTGGATGGCTTGGGATTGTGCTGATTTTTCTGTGTTTTTCGATTTTTTGGGGTGTTCATGGGGACAGGCCATTTGGTTGGGGGCCATTTTGAGTGCTGCTACAGGCCCTGGCCATGTGCTGGGAGGGAGGGGGCCATTTTCAATGCATGCAGTGTTCTCAGGCCTGCACCCAATTTGCCTAGCTTTCATCCATTATGCCCAGGGGTAGTGAGTGGTGCATGGGCCTAGTCTTTCTGTGGGTTGTCTTGAATTTAAACACCATGGAGGGGCTGGATGGCTCGGGATTGGGCTGATTTTTCTGTGATTTTCGTTTTTTTGGCCTGTTGTGGCCTTTTCACCAGGGGTAGTGAGTGGTGCATGGGCCTAGTCTTTCTGTGGGTTGTCTTGAATTTAAACATCATGGAGGGGCTGGATGGCTTGGGATTGTGCTGATTTTTTAGTGTTTTTCGATTTTTTGGGGTGTTCATGGGGACAGGCCATGTGGGTGGGGGCCATTTTGAGTGCTGCTACAGGCCCTGGCCATGTGCTGGGAGGGAGGGGGCCATTTTGAATGCAGGCAGTGTTGTTAGGCCTGCAACCATTTTGCCTAGCTTTCAACCTTTATGCCCAGGGGTAGTGAGTGGTGCATGGGCCTAGTCTTTCTGTGGGTTGTCTTGAATTTAAACATCATGGAGGGGCTGGATGGCTTGGGATTGGGCTGATTTGTCTGTGATTTTCGTTTTTTTGGCCTGTTGTGGCCTTTTCACCAGGGGTAGTGAGTGGTGCATGGGCCTAGTCTTTCTGTGGGTTGTCTTGAATTTAAACATCATGGAGGAGCTGGATGGCTTGGGATTGTGCTGATTTTTCTGTGTTTTTCGATTTTTTGGGGTGTTCATGGGGACAGGCCATGTGGGTGGGGGCCATTTTGAGTGCTGCTACAGGCCCTGGCCATGTGCTGGGAGGGAGGGGGGCATTTTGAATGCAGGCAGTGTTGTTAGGCCTGCAACCATTTTGCCTAGTTTTTAACCTTTATGCCCAGGGGTAGTGAGTGGTGCATGGGCCTAGTCTTTCTGTGGGTTGTCTTGAATTTAAACATCATGGAGGGGCTTGATGGCTTGGGATTGGGCTGATTTGTCTGTGATTTTTGTTTTTTTGGCCTGTTGTGGCCTTTTCAGCAGGGGTAGTGAGTGGTGCATGGGCCTAGTCTTTCTGTGGGTTGTCTTGAATTTAAACATCATGGAGGAGCTGGATGGCTTGGGATTGTGCTGATTTTTCTGTGTTTTTCGATTTTTTGGGGTGTTCATGGGGACAGGCTATGTGGGTGGGGGCCATTTTGAGTGCTGCTACAGGCCCTGGCCATGTGCTGGGAGGGAGGGGGCCATTTTGAATGCAGGCAGTGTTGTTAGGCCTGCAACCATTTTGCCTAGTTTTCAACCTTTATTCCCAGGGGTAGTGAGTGGTGCATGGGCCTAGTCTTTCTGTGGGTTGTCTTGAATTTAAACATCATGGAGGGGCTGCATGGCTTGGGATTGGGCTGATTTGTCTGTGATTTTCGTTTTTTTGGCCTGTTGTGGCCTTTTCAGCAGGGGTAGTGAGTGGTGCATGGGCCTAGTCTTTCTGTGGGTTGTCTTGAATTTAAACATCATGGAGGAGCTGGATGGCTTGGGATTGTGCTGATTTTTCTGTGTTTTTCGATTTTTTGGGGTGTTCATGGGGACAGGCCATGTGGGTGGGGGCCATTTTGAGTGCTGCTACAGGCCCTGGCCATGTGCTGGGAGGGAGGGGTCCATTTTGAATGCAGGCAGTGTTGTTAGGCCTGCAACCATTTTGCCTAGTTTTCAACCTTTATGCCCATGGGTAGTGAGTGGTGCATGGGCCTAGTCTTTCTGTGGGTTGTCTTGAATTTAAACATCATGGAGGGGCTGGATGGCTTGGGATTGTGCTGATTTTTCTGTGATTTTCGTATTTTTGGGGTGTTCATGGGGACAGGCCATGTGGGTGGGGGCCATTTTGAGTGCTGCTGCAGGCCCTGGCCATGTGTTGGAAGGGAGGGGGCCATTTTGAATGCCGGCAGTGTTGTTAGGCCTGCAACCATTTTGCCTCGTTTTCAACCTTTATGCCCAGGGGTAGTGAGTGGTGCATGGGCCTAGTCTTTCTGTGGGTTGTCTTGAATTTAAACATCATGGAGGGGCTGGATGGCTTGGGATTGTGCTGATTTTTCTGTGATTTTCGTTTTTTTGGCTTGTTGTTGTGGCCTTTTCTCCAGGGGTAGTGACTAGTGAGTGTTGCATGGGCCTAGTCTTTCTGTGGGGTGTCTTGAATTTAAACATCATGGAGGGCATGGGATTGTGCTGACTTTTCTGGTTTTTTTCGATTTTTTTGGGGTGTATAACTGAACTGATGTTCCTCTGTCTTCCATTGCTTTTAGGTGCACAAGACTCAAGAGAACCACCAGTGCCAGGAAGAAGTCCTGCAGCGGTGTGTGTGTGCAGCATAATGTCACACGACGTCACGTCTGGCCACAGACAACTCTGCAACTCGTGCAACTGCGGCCTGCTGTTCTGACCTGCTCTGAAGAAGATGGCCCCAAAAAAAAGTTCTCCGTAGCTCCTCTAGCAAAAAAGTTGCCAGTAGGGAGCAGAAAAAGCAAGTTACCAAGGAGGCTGGTGTGCCGGCAGCCGCGTTTTTTGGGAGTAAAAAAAAAAGTACGCCTGCAGCAGCAGCGAGATCTGCTGGGGACCAAGCTGGGAGCAGCACCCCCGCTCCATTGGGCTCAGTGCCTCCACCACCACCACCACGCCAACTTAAGTCCAAGCCCTTGAGTGCTGCAGAGGCAGTCAGTGTACTTCTTCAATCACCATCGACCAGTGATGTTGGCTCATCGCAAGAAAGTAGCAGCAATGTCCCTGAATCAACACAGGTTGTTGTAACTCATCTGACAAGTGTTGAACAACCACAGCCGCAACAACAACCACATGTGCAAGTACAAGCCCAAGTACATGTGGAAGGAGAGGCAGCGCAAGGAGATGCGCAAGCAGAGGTGCATGGAGGGTCACAAGTGCCCACAATAGTTGTTCCTCCCGAAGTAGGGGCACATCAGGAAATCGACAATCAAGCCAAGGTATCATTTGAGGAAGCCACTCCTCCTGATGATTATTCATTGTCTTCCACATTCCTAGCAAGGAAAAGATCAAGGGGGGTGTCTACATCTTCTTCAAGCCCACCTCCTTCTGATGATCTGGATGAAGATTGGGAACCATCACGGCCGTCTGAGAGTGAGACACACCATGATCTGACAAAGGTACTTAAGCGTAAAAGGAAGGTCGTCGAAAAACTCATAGTTATGGAGTGTGATGAGGCTCAACAAGAAGTGGCGGATACTGCTGCTGATGAAGCCTCTCACGACGACGAGCCAGTCATCATAAAGGTCACTGCAGCCCCAGCGGGCATGCAGCAAAGACACATTTTGACCCTAGCCCGAGAAGCTGCTGATCGTGATGATGATGTCGACGAGGAGGCAATGGAAACACAACAATCATTGGAGTTAACTAGTACACCAACACCTACCGCTTCCATATTTCTTCCTCGCAAGAAGGGACCTCCATCCACCTCGACCTCAATTAGTGGTCGTGAAAGTGCACAACGTACTAAAGTTCGGCAATCCACATCCTCCACTTCATCTGGCATTAGCAGCAAGACCACCATCACCAGTATCGCCGCCTCCTCCGGCCCCCACAGACAATTCAAGTCCCCAGCTTGGGACTTCTTTAGTGTTTGCCCAAAAAGGGAAAACTTCGCCATTTGTAGCATTTGTAAGGTTGCAGTTAGTCGTGGTAAGTTTGGTACCAACTATGGCACCGGAGGCCAGAGAGGTCATCTTGAGAGACAGCACGCTGTCCAATGGTTTGCGCACCTAAAGGAGATCAAGGAAGACCGAATTGCAAGTCAAGAAAACGTTGATGTTTCCTCTGATGATGACGAGGAGGAAGAAGACGTGTCAAACACTTCCCTTACACCCAGTACCCCTGTCAGCAGCACACCCCATGTGAGCCACACTAAGAGTGTGGGAGAGAGTGAGACACCAATGCGAAAAAGTTCATCAGCGAGCGTAACTGGGTCGAAGATATCATCATCATCATTATCCCGTAAATGCTTGGTCCAGGGCAACATTAAAAAGATTTTGTTTACAGAAGCGCAATATGAACGCAACCACCTACTGACGCGTCTGTATAACACTAAGCTGGCTAAAATGCTAGATCTGGACCTTCTCCCTTTTTCTTTTGTAGAAGGGGTTGGTTTTCTAGAATTAGTGGCAGCGCTCTGCCCTAAATGGAAGGTTCCTAGCCGGTTCTATTTTGCCCGAGTTGCGGTTCCAGCACTACATGAAGATGTTCTGGAGGTGATTGGGGCAGCTTTGCAGAAGAGTGCTGTTCACACTATACATCTGACAACAGACATGTGGACCAGTGGCGCAGGCGCTGATTACATGTGCATCACTGCACACTGGGTATCTTTTTCAGGGGTTAAAGCAAAGCTAAACGCAGGTGTTGACCCGGACCAAGTTTTTAAAGCTGCTGGGAAACATGCAACACTAGCCATGTTTGGTTTGGAGAAACGTCACACAGCACAAAACATTTTGGATGAGTTTAACACAAAGGTCCCTGACTGGCTGTCCCCAAAAAAACACCAGATTGGTTATGTTTCCATGGATAATGGCGCCAATGTAGTTAAGGCCATGGAGCTGGGTCAGTATTTCAGAGTGCCGTGTTTGGCGCACTGTATAAACCTGGTTGTCAAAAAATTCTTGAGTGATAAAGACTGTCCAGAGTACGAGGTAGTGGAGACCTGCCGAAAAATGTGCAACCATTTCAGCCATTCTTTTAAGGCCCAGAAGCATCTGAGGAGCCTGCTACATCAACGTCAAATGCCAGTGAAAGCACTCATCCAGGAGGTGGCAACACGTTGGAACTCAACCTTCTACATGCTTGAGCGTCTGTATGAGCAGTATACGGTACTCGATCACTATTTCTTAACACAGGGTACAGCTCAGAAGGACCTGAGATGGGTGCGGCGCAATGGGACATAGTTAAAAGCCTGACACGCATGCTTCGTCCTTTTGAGGTCTTCACGCGTGCAGTCAGCAAGGAGGACTGTAATTTGGGAAAAGCTATCCCATTGTTGCACATGCTGGAGCACCAACTGAAGGAGGTGTGTTCTGTGTTTCAAAAAGATGAAAAAAACAAAGACCCTTTTGTTTTGGCGGAGAAATTATTAGAGCGCCTACAAGGTGATGAACGTCTTAAAATTATCCACTCAAACCAGCATTACATTTGTGCTACTATTCTGGATCCACGCTACAAAAAGGCGCTGGCAGGCCGAGCATTCTTTCCTTTTGATGATGAACATGTTCCAAAGTACAAACGTTGGCAAGCCTTGTCAGCCAAGAGGTTTGAAAGAGAACGGCAGAAAATTGCAGGAAAAGGCAGTACATCAGCATCAGCAGGCCATCCCCAGTCAAAACAATCCACTTCTGCACCTGTGGCTGTGTCACAAGTGACCTCTCAGCCGTTAAAGACACCGGAAACCGGATCATCTGCACCAGACACAACAGAAACATTGGAGGCTGAAGAGGATTGGCTAGCTCGGCTTGGGTTTGGTTCTCAAAAGGTCACAGCAACAGCTAAGCAAAGTGGAGGAACCTTGGAGGAGGACCTTGAGTCGATGGTGAAGGACTATCTGAATGACTCAACAGAGGTCTATGTTAATGCTGACCCATTGGCGTATTGGCATGGGAAAAAAGAATTGTGGCCACAGCTCTCCAACCTGGCTTTAAACTACTTGTCTTGCCCACTCGCAAGCGTTTCTTCTGAACATGTTTTCAGTGCTGCTGGTGCCATTGTAACTCCCAAACGGAGCCGCCTCTCGCCCAAAAATGTGGAGAGGTTAACAATGATCAAGATGAATCAGCACCTCATACCACCAGATTACAGAGTACGTGAAAGCGCGCCGGATGAAGACGAGGTGGACAGCAACGTAGATGAGGGAATTTCTACTCTGTCAGGTGACACTGAGCTCACCCTGCCTGAATTCGCAGAGTATGATGAAGAAGCCTTATTCTTATTCCTGGACCTTAACACCGAGGCCTGAAAATGAGACAATGAATCAATAACTTTCTTTTTCGTCCTCATTCACTTTCATTCCTGTGTGTCTGTCTTTCTTTGTTGTGCACAGTTAATATAATTCAAACTTTAATCACCTAATCACAAAAACAAGCCCATCGGCAGAACTGTCTTCACTTGTTTGCTTATTGATTTGAAGGTGCCGCAGTCTGCATTCCTCAGGTTCACAAGTTCAGAAGAACATGCTCCTCTATCCTCCTCCTCTAGACTCCTATTTTCATCAAAGCAGAGGGCTGGATTACGCCCAATGAAGAAAGACTCAGCACTTGTGGGGGTGTTCTACTTCTTTGCGGGTGAGTTGACCGCTCTGGGGTCATTGCTGGGAAGCTCCAATACCGGATAAAAGTGGTTTGGACCAAATCGGAGGCGGAATTCTTTTGTGTTTTTGCTGACTTGCTTGCCTTTGAGGTGCTCTTTGGGGGGGTTCCGGATGTTTGTGGGTGAGTTTTGGGGTCTGGGAGCACTGCTGGGACACTCTAATCTTGATTGCATTTGCTTTTCAGGAAATCCGTGGTGGTAAACCGGAGTTATGGCCTAGCTACACAGCGCGTTTGGACCGAAGGCCGAGAAATATTGTAAGTATGAGATTTTGCTTTTGGGCTGTTTGGGGGTGTTGTGCTTTTTGGCGGGTGGGTTGGCGGGTCTTGGGGCATTCCTGGGAAGGTCTAATACCGGATAGAAGTGGTTGGGACTAAATCCACGCTGATTATTTTTTTGCTATTTCTGACATTTTGCTCAATGTAGCGTTTTCGGGGGCCTGTTTGGGGGGCTTCCTGGTGTTTGTGGGTAGGTTTCGGGGTCTGGGAGCACTGCTGGCTATGGATACTTTACTTTGCAAGAGGTTTGAAGCAAATCCATGGTGGCAGAGGGGAGTTAGGGCCTAGCTGCAGAGCGCGCGCGGAGTGATTTGGGAAATGGGCAAAAAAATGACTAAGTCCCCATCTTTGTACTTTTGCTCTTTGGCTGTTTGGGGGTCTTCTACTCGTTTTCTCCTGGGTTGACGGCTCTGGGGCCATTACTGGGAAGCTCTAATACCGGATAAAAGTGGTTTGGACCAAATCGGAGGCGGACATTTTTTTGTGTTTTTGCTGACTTGCTTGCCTTTGAGGAGCTCTTTGGGGGGGTTCCGGCTGTTTGTGGGTGAGTTTCGGGGTCTGGGAGCACTGCTGGGACACTCTAATCTTGATTGCATTTGCTTTTCAGGAAATCCGTGGTGGTAAACTGGAGTTATGGCCTAGCTACACAGCGCGTTTGGCCCGAAGGCCGAGAAATATTGTAGTATGAGATTTTGCTTTTGGGCTGTTTGGGGGTGTTGTGCTTTTTGGCGGGTGGGTTGGCGGGTCTTGGGGCATTCCTGGGAAGGTCTAATACCGGATAGAAGTGGTTGGGACAAAATCCATAAGGAAAAGCCTTTTGGCACTTTTTGTAACTTAGGGTTCGTTAGGGTTAGCCCTAGCAGCAGGATTGCATGTGTTTTAGGGTGTTCTAGATTTTTGCAACTGAGTTCTGGGGTCTTAGAGCACTCGTGAGAATGTGTAATTTTGGTTGCAAGTCATTTGAAGAAAATCCATGGTAGGAAAGGGGGGATTTGGCATAGTTAAAGAAAGCCTCTGCCACTATTCTTAACTTAGGGCTCGTTACGGTTAGCAGTATTTCTATTGCATGTGTTTGGGTGGGGGGGTTTTCGAGTCTTGGAGCGATACTGGCTATGGATACTTTTGCTTGCTTGCAAGTGGTTTGAATACAATCCACGGTGGGTAAGGGGGTATTTGGGCCTACTTTTACTTTCGAAGTACGTTTTGTCACCAGTTTTCTGCTAGGCCTCGTTTTTTGAGATCTGATTGGGGGTCTTCTACATTTTTGCAACTGGCTTTAGTAAGGGTCTGGGTGGAAGCACTGCTGGGAAGGTCTAATTTTTTTCTAAAACACAGTTTACAGTACACCTAGCTTGAGGGGAAAGATCCGCTAAATTAATTTGCCCATACTTATTTATCCTTGAAAAGGTGACTCAGACAGAGTACGCACTTTCAAAAATGTTGTACTGTCTATTAGGAAAATCAAAGTGTGACTTTTTGCACTACACAGCGTACATACCTTATATTTATTTATCAGTGCTGTTTTTCGTTCAATAATTACAGGCCGGGTTTCAGTCTGCAATGGGGAAAAAAGGATGGAGTCAGGCTTCACATTAGCGAGCCGCAATTCAGCATTCGCCAGGCAGGCAGTGGACAGGGTGTCTTCTGGTCACCAACATTGATGGACAAAGCGTCAGCTGGAATGGAGGAGTGCCGCTAATAAGAGGAATTGTTTGCTGCATGCAACTTACTTACCAAATTCAACAGGACAACTACAACAATACAGATACAGTATCCATTCTTTTATTCAATGAGTGTGTGTGACTGCATTTCTTGGATCTCTCTCTGCTTCTAAATTGATCCCTACAGCCATTCTATAGGTTTTACTTCGGCTATTTTTTAAACCTAATTTAATGTAGCCCTGTAGTGTCGCATTCTGTCATTCACGGTTGTCGAAAGTACTACTTACTTTTCTGTAACAATGCATTCAGTAGTGCATGCACGTCCTTTATGTCACGTAAAAGATTTATGGTTAGCTTTGTACCCAAAAATTTCTTTATGTTCAATTATTTTTTGTCCATGCTGTGCTTTTTTTTTTCTCTCAACAAAACCTACCCAAAAAGAAACCCCCATTCCTATCCATTTTACAAACCCTAACCCTCTTCCCCCGGGTTGTGTGGTTTTGCTTGATGTGTGACTAAATGACATCAATAATTCCACACACTTGCTGGGGAGGATAAGGTCATAGCAACAGGCTGGTGAAGGAATCCGAGGATATATTCTAGACTTACTCAGCTTCAGTACTATTTCTTGTAGTATTAGCCAATGTCAAAGAAATCCTACACAAGTACAAGTTATACTATAAATACTTTACCATTTGTTAGGCTACATTGTGGCACTGTTGTAGTCTAGTGTACTGTCACCTGCTATATTCTCTATCGTACCGTTGTAATGCTACAGTAAGGACAAACCAGGTTTCATTTTCTTTTTTTCCATAGCCATGCAACTGCCACTGTGTCACACCACTAGTACCACCGCAATGAGGAGGAAATTTCAGCCGCCCTGGATTGCAACCTTAATCGCCATTTCCCGTGGAGCCAGCCCTGGGCCTAGCCCTACTTTCAAACAGAAATTACAGGTAAGATAAGCGTTTGGTTGGAGGTAGTATAATGGAGTATTAGGAGAGACGAGAGATTGACAGTAGTACTACTAAAGTCCTAGGACTATTCAGGAAAACAAACTTACTGTTAAACCCCCACCCACCAGACTCAAAAGCAGTAAAAAACAGGTATGGTCAGATAAAGTTTCAAAAAGTATATTTTTATAGCCCTAACAAAATAATCTCCCACAACACCCTCCCTAACCCCAACGATTGTCCTTCACAAATCCCCAAAAAACCCAACTCCCAATGCCCACCCCCCAAAAGTCTCTAAAAAAGGGGCAAGGAACACTATGGCAGGGTGCTGTTGACTTTAGCAGCCAGGGCATCATGCTCCTTGCGGAGGGTGGCATGTTCGAAGCGGAGGGCCTCTATCAAGTTCTTATAGTTCAGGACCTCCTGCTCCAGGTAGGACAGTCTGAGGGATAAGCGGCGCCGGCGTGCCTTGCAAATCCTGTGGGGGGCAGCTGCTGTCTTTGCTGCTCGGCGGTGGCGTTTGGCTTTGGTAGCCTGGCTCCGTACCGCTGGAGCACTGCGCTGGCTGGCAACCCGCACGGAGGAGGATGCAGCTGTCCCAGTGGACGTTGTTGTAGTACCAGACTGCGTCTCCTCCTCCTCCAGGGCCACCAGCCGCCGATATTCAGCGACAGTGGCATCCAGCCTCCGTTGCCGGGCCATTCGAGCCAGCTCCTTCCTTCTTGATGGTCTCTTGGATTTGGAAGGAGCAACTACATGAAGAAAGAAAGACATAGTCTGTAACCAATGCTCCTTAAGATTAACACAAAATGATTGAGCAGAAAGTTGTCACAGTACAAGTAGGAAATTGAAAGCACAGTACATAACTATTGAGGACAGTATCTATGTAACCTCCGACTTCTTCATCCTTGCTCTAACATTAGTGGGAGTTTAAGGAACAAATTCTACGAGCACTATGGACCCTCATTACAGTCGACTATGACAGTACTCCAGTCTTATTCTTCTTCTTCTCTCTTGTTTAGGAAAATTGGTACGTTATCTTATGCAAGCCGGCATAATGCCAGCGCAGTGAACTTGCACCCGAGAAAAACAGACGCACACCATGGTGAGTGAGACAGACTTGCGTTACTGTACCGGTCCAGTACATGCAGGTGGTGAAGCTCTTACTTTTCTATTACGGGTGGTACTGAGAATACTCTGTTAAAAGGGCTACTGCTTAATTAATTTAGCTTTCACCCTACAGTGCAAATGAGTATTAGAAAAGGAAAATGAAAAAGCTACATAATCTGATTATCTATCACTTCACATGGGTTGTATTTGATGACATATGGGATGACTTTAGGTGCTTTGCTTATTATTGAGTGAACAGTGATACACCCACACATGAATGACGTACTACTACTAAACTAAAATTATTAGGAGAGGTAGGGAGTGCCCACCGTAATAACCGGATATATGCTGTGCTTGCAGTTGCAATACAAACTACTGCTACTATTCATGGTAGTATTTGGACAAAATTACAACTTCTTTTCCTTGCCTTTCCTACACTGGAACGGACGTGCGGGTGCGGTGTTACATGCTCTTCAAAGTAACACTTAGTTCATCCAGTGACCGTCTACTCTCTCTAGATACACATATGCTATCTAAGAGTCAGATAGTACCATGAATGATCCAGGCATCCATCCATTCAAAGTATATGCACACATACAGTTTCTGTTTCACCCACCCAGGCTGTTCTCCTTCCACCCATCCTTGCTTCATCATTCACCCAGCCATGCACCATACCATATTCTTTCCTTCCCAGCCACCTCGGGGACCAAGCAAACACATATCATTCTTCTTTGCCAGTCATCATTACATTTCTCGTCCTTCCACACTTACTTACACCCTTCTTTCGCTTTTCGTTCATCCCATCCATCAAGTTCATCTCAGATCTGATTGGGATTCTTCTCGCCAAAAACTTCACAGCTAAGTCGAAGTACATTTAGAGGAGGCTACTACCTGGTTTATTTATAATACACCCGTGCAGAAAGCACACTCTGCAGTCTTCAATCTCAATAAGTAAGGAATATATAGCTTACCTCTGCCCGCCACCACCGTGTCATCCCCCACAGAATTGTCCGGCACTTCCACCGCCTCCTCCCCAGAGTTGTCCTCGTCCAATGCCACCACCACCTCCGCGCTGGCCCCGCCTCCAGATGTTCCACCTACAAAGTACATTTCATAATGTTAGAATACACCACTCACTACTATATAATATTTGGTCTAGGAGGAAGAAAGAAATGTGAAAAAAACAGTATACAATGTAATAATTTGTGACTGTCTACTCTAAAGTAAAAATGTCCCTTTTTCCAGGGAAGGCTGTTGTCTTGCTGCACTTTTTGGCACAACTGATGAATGCTTGCTTTTTATTTTTAACAAGCACCACTTTTTCTCCTAACAGACAGAAGCTTGACTTCTAAGAACACGAGCAGCATCAAGTTCAAAGCAGGTGAGAGCTCGGCTCAACCACAAGAAATGTGTCCAATTAATCGTCAGCACTAAGCACTTTTCCATTTTCAGTTAAACGTTTACTTTTATGACAAACTTGATTTAAATAAATGTGTTTACTTTTAATAAAGCTTTTAAACTTAAATAGACTCTGTGGTTTTTGGTCCTCCAGACTAGAGTGGATGAGCTAAAGGTTTTGCAATTTGTGCAAGCATGAGTCCGTGTTTCTGACATCATTGGGGAATAATCATAATCATCGGTGACTTTGGGAGATAAATGACTCTGCCACACTATCTAGTCAGTAAGGAGATTGGGGGTTCAACTACAAAGTCTGTTATCACTGAGGTATGTGGGAAGTCTAACAGCACCTATTATAATTGATAAGCTAAACAATGCATTATTTAGTGTCCATAGTTCTGTTTGTGCAGATTTGTCCCTGCAACAGTAGTAGAATGGATTGTCCTCCTATCCAAACCAAAAGTAAAGTAGTATCTTATTCTTTCTTGGTGGTCATTCACCTTTTTATTGTTGGCAATTGTCAAAGCATAAACATTTAGAAGACTTGAAAAGACATTATGGACAATCCCAGAGGACAGCACTCTGTGCATAGAGCTATTGCTGACTAGAATGGGAGTCCAATGGAATTACCAAATGTGCAATCTTAGTTAGCTACACAGACAGACTAATAAGAATAATCTAGTAATACCACACGGAGTCATAGTCGAGCAGGATAAGAATTTAGATCCAGTCTACAAGAATATCAAAGACGATTTAGAAAAAATCGAATGAGGAACGCTGGGAAAAAATAAGTACTCTATATTAAAATTAAAACTTACTGGGGCCAGCAAAGGAGCCATCGCCTGCCCGATCATGGCCTGCATCCTCAACAGCACCCTCCTCCTCCTCCTCCTGTGTCCTCCTCTTGCCCCTGGGGGAAGCTGATGTACAACATGAAAGAAAGAAAAACAGAAAATATGGATGATATTTGTCAACCAAATCAAACATTTCAAAAGAACTAACAAAATATTTTGGCGAAATGGCAAATAGACAACTATTCAACGGGATATATTATTGACCAATCTCATGTGGTCTACTACGTTATTAGTATTGCTTGATTTGCGGACCGTCGAATTGGAAACTTCTTATGTAACTCACTACACAAAGTACTAAAAAGGTTTGCCTAGGATTGGCAGGCGGTAGTCCGCAGCACGCGAAGTGACAGCCAAAGTCCATCGTGATTGCAGATCAGCGACAACACTAAAGTTTCCTACTACATTAACCAGTCATTAAAATACACTATCAATCCACCACCACTATTTCTTCTTATCGCCATGTGTACAAAGGAAGGACTGGACTTGAGTCTGTAGGGGCTGATTTAGAAGCCCCTTGCAGCTCTTTTGCTCCATTGTTGCGTGACTTTTGTGACGCAGTGGCAGCACAAAAGAGGCGCAATGGTGCGGCGTATATTAACAATGTGACGCATATGGGAGATGCATCACGTTGTAAAGCCCTGCGCCATCAGGGGGCGTTCCGGCGCAAGAGAGGGCGTTCCTGCGCAGGAACGCATCCTAAAAGTGGCTGAGGGAAATCTACAAGATTTCAATCACTCACTTTAACGACAATGATGCGTGACTCAAACCCTGCGCCTGCTTGAAGCAGACGTACAGCTTGACGCAGCATTGGGGAGATAGGGCACCCCAGAGCATTGATGGAGCTGCGCCATCGTTGCGACACAACTCCAGCAATGTGCCGCCCTTCTGGCACAGATGCGTAACGCTTTGGTGACATTTTGGGCCCATGGTACGCCGCATTGTAAATACGGCGCACCATGGGTGATAGTGGCGTGGCGCACAATTACTGGCGCATCCCTGCTACTTTGCAGGGATGCACCGGTAATTAAACATCTGAATCTTAGTGTGTAGCATTACGCAGTTCTTTAAACTACACTCATACATAATTTCACAGGCCAATGAAATGAACACAAAATCGAAAACAAATAAGCATAGTAGCAACACTACTGAGAAGAAGAGCAGTGCACCTGTAATGCACAGAAGATTTTGAAATATAATATACCTACAATGTAATGAGCAGCAATATTGCTCTTGGTAAAAAAATAAAATTGCAATATAATAACACAGCAGGAGAAAACAGAGTAGTAAAGAAATAGCTACTACTACTACTCACCAAGCCCGAGGATCTCGAGGCCAAGCAGGTCGAGCAGATCTCGTTCACGGGTCAGGACATCCGTCCAGCGGTGGGTGGCCTGGTTGTAGGTGCGCCGGACCCGAGAGTGGTGGTACATGGGCCGGCACACCTTATCCCACCGCTTCCGGCGATCCCGCATCCCGTACCCGCCTCCGATCTTGCCGCCTGCCATTATGGTCCTGGGGAGGTGGCGCTGTACATAGAACACTAGTGCGCCCACCTCCTCCGGGCTGAAAATCTCCCGGGGTGCAACTGTCTCCCCCCTCAAACGCCCGCAAGGGAGCCGGGCATGGGGTGCGGGACACTTCCCCTTCTCGGGATGCTTCCCGGCTCCCTTCACCATGGTCTGTGCAGAAAGGAATAAGAAAATAGAATAGGGAAGAGAAGAAAAGAAAAGAGTTTAAAAAAGTAGTTTAAAATTAACAAAAAGTAGCAGTAAACACAAAAATATAGGGCTAGAAAAATAGAGGGATAGATAATAAGTAAAATAGATTAAAAAAAAACTTCAAACAAGCAAAGGATGGCACAGATTTAGAGAGGATACAAGAAGCATGCCCAGAACCATAGCAATGAATGAGAAACAAGATCGCTGCGCCCGTTCACGACCGCGCGGGTAAGTTCGCTTGAGATGTTCCTCGCGAACACTCGCGAAATTGTAGGGCTGACTTATGCCCGAAATGCATTGGGTTCTAAATAAAGAATGGCTGCTTTGAACTATTTACGCGTTTTTGTGATCGTTTTCTCGAAGAGGCCGGATAGGCACACGTGATTATGTGAAGCTGAAAAACGCAGCTCATGATAAATGTGGATTCTTTCAAAAGGCTTGGAAAGACAAGATAAAACACAGAAAAACAATGGATTACAAATGAAGATCTATTTGAAACATAAGATTAAAATGTTGAAAAGGTTAAAGGATCTATTATCCTATATTGCAGTGTGACTGGGAGTGGAGTGCGAAACGCTCTCCCCACAGCATTATAGTACTTATGGTGCTTCTAGGGCAAAGCACGGCCCGGTTCTGCACGCAACATGCAAAGCTGATAAAAAACATGGACAAAAAATATGGACAATATTCTGATTAACACGGTGTGCAGACCACCCCTTGTGAAGTCTATTTTTGAGGCCATTGATGAGATCATAGACCTGCAGCTAGAGTGCACTTCCCAGGTAGCATTGATGGTGTATGCTGAAGAGGTCCCTCCTGAGCTGCAGAAATGGACCACCCTCCTGCTCCTCCTGGGTAAAAGGCGAGTAGCGATCAATTGGGGCCAACACCTGGTCCCTTGGCTGGCTGACTGACCCAAGGATGTCGCTTATTGCCGGGACCAGTTGACTTGTCACTGGGTCTTGACGACTACCCATTCAACCGGAAGATATTTGGTCCCCTCTAGGATCGTATTTGAGGCTGCACGATTGAGAAGGAGAAGAGGACACTGTCCCTGATGGACATTAGTTTGATCAGCATGTGTTATGTACTCATACACTAAGTGCCCCCTACTACGACAAGTCCGAGTTGGGGTGCGACACCTCCTAGTCGACTACCCATGTCACTGGGACTAGGGACGCCGCTGCGAGATCTCTTGCTACCCTCTCTCTATCCGTGACTAGCTCCTCTCTTCCCCTGCTCCCCTCATTTTCCTTCTGTTATGCCTTCCCTGTGATTTTGCTGCATGATGCTCCGTAGACCTGCTCTTGTTGACCTCTTTCACATTGGGAGGCTGCTGGTTGTGTAATTGAGTTGATTGTGTTAACTGTTCAATGTATGGTCTCCACAATATGTCTTGCACTGCAGTCTGTTTTTCCGTGTAACGGGTTTTGAAACTTCAATAAACAGAAATTAAAAAAATATATATAATAAAACGACAAAGCATTGCTACTCAATACACAACAAAAGGTTCTCACTAAACTGCAAACTGTCCAGAATGCTGCCGCCAGAACTCTGCTATCTATCCCTAGATTCGCATCGGTTTCCCCCTACATCCGACAATTACATTGGCTACCGGTGAGGAGCCGCATCAAGTTTAAGGCTTTATGCATTGCATACAAGGCTATTCACGACCAAGGACCCCTATTCTTAAGAAGAGCCTTCCGACCGCTTGAACATACTAGAACTCTGCGGTCATCCTCAGCGCACCTACTCAAGGTCCCCCGTACAAGGAGGGCCAACTGGGGCGACAAACGCTTTGTTGTGGCCACAGCTATACTGTGGAACGCACTTCCTCTAAACATCAAGTGCGCTCCGACCCTTCTTAAATTTAGAAAACAACTAAAGACATGGTTGTTCCCTGCCTAATCCCCCTCCTCCTCCGGAGAGTTCTGCAACCACAGCGCCGAGACACCCCAGGGTATTTGCACGCTCTAAAAATCGCAAAAAAAAAAAAAAAAAAAAGAATTTAAAACATACAAAACAGTACCACAACTGTAAGGATTAATATCTATCAAGTAGTTAAATAACCATAATTGTATTAACTTACATAATTATATTAAATATATAATATGTAGAAGTGTCTAAACCAGGTAAAAGAAAATCGAAATTATAAAGGCTACTATAATAAAAGAATGAACAATATGCTTGATAATTATAATTCATACGAGTTAGCAATGTATTTGTCAAGAGTATTTCACACGCTATAAACAAATGCAGATGAATCATTATTCGTAGACATCATTGAAGACTGACCACATCTAAAATACATTATTCAGTCCCACCAAACATAAATAGATAAAAAATAAATTGCCATCTTTCCAATTTGATGTAATTGATTTAACTGCTGTACAGAGAAGGAAATCAAAACGTTTGCAATCATCATTTGAGAGTGGGCATGGAAGGGAGTGTGATTTATGGTATTTTAAAACAAAAAAAATGTAGCAACCATTTTCAATACCTCTGTCCAGAAATGTAAAATAATATAGCAATCATAGAACATATTTGTTATAGAACCCCATGTATTTTTGCAATTCCAGCAGTTTGGGTTATCAATTAATTTTGCATTAAACATTTGAGATGGAGACCATAAACAGTTGTGTAAAAGAAATAAAATAGTGTGTGAAGTAGAAGCCAGTAGGAAGCCTCCTATATTGCTGTGAAAAGGAGGGGCGGAAAAAGAATCGAGGAGCCTCTGATATGCTTCTCAATTTTGGCGTGCCTTATTAGAATGGGATGGACATGTTACGTTTGTCACTCGGAGTCATAGGTATCTTCCCCTTGGTTACGCCTTCTCTTCTTCCTTCTTCCAGAGTTGTCTATTCCAGGAGGGTGTCCCTAGGAGGCTCGGAAAAGAAGAGTGCTTTAGTAAGTATCTCTGGTTTTAATTATTGGATTAGGACAGTATCCTTCACCACCCCCAGAGTGATGGCGTGGGAAATCTCTCAGGCGTTAAAGAGGAGCGGTCTCTGTGGGTAGAGAGAATAACTAGAAAGGGGAAAAGAGGTCTAGTATTAATCATTACTCCTTTTACACCCCCACTCCCCCTGCCTTTTGAGTGAATCTGAACACATGCATGAGAAGTGAGGGAAAAGAAAGAAAAAACAAATTGGTAGATATTGAATAGTCACAAACTAAGGACCTGCCTTTGCCTGGTATCTTTCTATCTCTTTCATCAGCTTAGTACCAACAACCTGGCTTGCCCTCCATCCCAATTGGGATGCTACCTCGGTCTGAACCATTGAGGGCTATGACATATATTTGGGGAGCAATAGTACTTCTCCCATACACCAACTTGACCTCCCAAACCATACACAAAAAGAAAGAAAAATACTTCTGTAAAATAAACAAGCATTTGGCGCTTCAACAGTGTCCTCCTCGAGCTGTTCTCCGCAGTTTCTTCTGGTTTCCCCCAGTTCTTTCCTTAGTTGTCAGGTACACACTACTCTGGATGGGTGACGTCCTTTTCTTCCCCGTAGGGAGTCCATGATTGGACTGTCGACTGGGTGGGCCCACCTTCTTCCTGTACAGGAGAGTCCAATGCAGATAATTTAACTCCCTGGTTTCTGCCTTTACATGTAAGGGGTGGTCGATGCTCCGAACAACAGTCGGAGTACGGTGGTGAGGGAGGTAAGAATAGGGGTTCTGAGTTTAGGGTACCCCGCTCATCCTCACAATTGCACAACCAAACATTGTTTCACTGATCTATCGACAAGTCAACATCTAATTTAGGATTCTACCTTTGTACAAAATTACAAAAATTGGAGGTAGTAGTAATGGGGAATTGTTTTATATACTTTAGAGGCTAAGTGACCAGACTGGCTACAAATGTTTATGCATAATTCCATATCAGATACTTTAGCTAATGATAGTGAGGTGATGTATGCATTGAGGATAGAGTTGCAAAGCAATTCTTGATTATGACTTTCTTTTCTAGGTAAATTGAAGTTAGAAGGTAAATCTGCAAAAGATAAAAAAAGATCCCCTTCACTGATATTTATAAAATACCTCCCTCAGTCCAAGGTTTCTAAATGGTATATGTTTGTTAAGTTTTAATTTGGGATTATACCAAAGTGAGACTGTTTTAGAGGACCTCATATTGGTGCAAAACGTTTCATTAAAAGGCAACAGAGCAAGTTTAAATGCATTAATAATTGGCAAAATGTTACCAATTTTATGGTTAGACATAATTAGGAAAGCTGGTAAAGGGAAAGGTTTTAGTAAATTACGTTCTATCAACAGCCAATTAAGGATAAGAATGGGGTAACAGTTTTAAACCATAATGAACTTTGTGAAATTAGAATGATGAAATATAATTCTTAAAATTCAGGCAAACCAATGCCACCATCTTTTTTGGGAAGTTACAAAACTTAAAACATGTAAGGGTAGGTTTGCTGTTCTTAATAGATTTGTTGATTAATTTATTCAAATTATTATAGAAATAGATGAAAAGCATACTGGTAGCATAGATAGCATACATAGTATTTGTGAAATTGAATTTGTGGAGTAATGACCATTTCAAGCACTCATTTCAGCACCACCGATTCAAGGTAAGCGATAACCATTTTTATAGTTTTTCCTTTCTCTTAATTATTAAGTTGGAGCAACTCATTTAATTGGAGAAAGAAAAGATGATACCAATTCAATTTCAATTCAATTCAATTTTCAATTTCAAAATGCTTTATTCGGTATATATAAATATAACCATATAGCAACAAATATAAAATAAAAATTACATGTACATCATTAATTTACATCAGACCCTAATTTATCAAGTACCAAATACAGGCATTATGTGCTCCTTCTTGGTTCTGAGGAGCACGTAATAAAGGGTTTACTTTACATGATATAAACATGAATCATAAAAGTAACATGTGTTAACGATTCAATGAGGGGCAACAGTCATAATATACGATAGCTGAATTAATCATGTGTGCAAAATTGGCAAACACAATGTAAAATATTCATTTTCCGACGCATGTGCAAAATGGCAATGACAAAGTGCATATGGGTTAAAAACGATGTATACCTTCATCTTAAAATACATGTGCAAACTGGCAGTAGTAAAGTGCATATAAGTTAAAACCATGTATTAAATTCATACAAAGATTGATTTCCGTGCAAAAATGCATTTTACAATGTATGTAGCCACATGGAAGCATATATCTGGGCTCCCTAAATTAAACATCAGCTGCATCGCTATCTTGGTACTACGTATATCATATTTTAAAAAGATGGGTTTCAGATAAAATTTCCTATGAGCAGTATAAAATTTGCAAAACAACATAAAATTACAGCTACTCTGCTTGGAAATACTGTCACAGGGGCATAAACATGTGCCATGCTGCTTAATCAGTGGAATTGCTACTAGGTGGTGTACAATTCCTAGGCGTAAGCGGGTTAATACAAAGCGATGAGAGCTTTTGGTGACATCAGTAAGGTATGATTGAAAGCCTTCGCTAACGCTGTACTCTTGATAAGAGTTGAACATACTTTGTTTTGCACATTCGGTCATTCTGGTACTTCTTTTATGTTTCAGGAAAGTGACTTTAAGCTCTTTTTTTGATAAACCTGCCCCCATTATAGGTTCTTTAAAAATATCAAACTCATAGAGTGTTTTATACTAGGATTGAGTATGGCATAACCAAGGTATATTTGAGCGGTGATCAAGCTTTAAACAGTCATTAATCACATCCTGAGTGAATTTTGTTTCTTCTTTTGACCAGATTGATCGCCATAGGGCCAGAGGGCGCAAGGCAATTAAGTCCTTGACATAGTTTAAGCCCACTTCCCTGTGTATTAGCTCATTTGAGGCCGCAGCCGGGGCACAAAGCAATCGTTTCAAAAAGGCATTCTCCTCATACTGGATTTGGTTACCACTCTGGGTATGATAGCCCCATATCCCTGCCCCATACAGGGCTGATGATATGCACCTAGAGTTATAAATAGATACCATCTCTTGTATTCTACGGGCCCCTAATTTCGCCCCAAATCTAAAAACACTACTAGTATTCCTGACCATTTTAAAACGAACGCTCTCCTGTTCATTAGCCCACCTTCCGTCTCCTGAGAATGTAATACCCAGATAACAGAACTTTTTTACAGTTTCCAGTTTCTCCCCATCTAAATAATAGGTCCTATTCTTTCTTGTCTTCCTTCCACATGACATTATAAATGTTTTTCCTTTATTAATGATCAGTTTTCTACTTTCTGTGAAGGTCTGAAACTTGTTGATTAGATTTTGCAGGCCGTTTTGGGTCCGAGAAAGAAGGACCGCGTCGTCCACGTATAAAAGAATTGGGATGGGGTTACCATTTATAGTGGGGGCATCTACTTGGGTTGTTCTTAAAATTTGATCAATTTGGTTTATAAAGAAAGGGAATAATAGTGGGGCAAGAACACATCCTTGTCGACTGCCTCTGTTAATTCTAAATAAAGGTGTGCATTCGCCAGCAGTACCAAATCTGACTTTGCTAGACAAATTTTCATAGAGTCTGGCTAAAAAATAAATATTTCAGTAGGAGCACCCATTTCTAGTAAAACTGGCCATAAAAACGAATGTTCTACCAAATCAAAAGCCGAACTTAAATCAGCAAAGCAGAAAAATAAATTTCCTTCTTTGGCTTTTGTATATTTGCTGATGATAAGTTCCAGGCTCACGCACTGCTCCATCATTCCCATCCCCCTTCTGAACCCGTACTGCACTGGGGATAAGATGTTGTTTTCCTCAACCCAGGCTTCTAATCTCTCTAAAAGGACTCGACTAAAAATTTTATTGACGAGTCCAGAAGCGAGATGGGGCGGTAGTTACGTGCCTCTGACCTGGGGCCTTTCTTGTAAAGGGGTACGATAATGGATAGGTTCATTTCATGTTTATAAAAATCCATGGGCACCCCATCGGGGACTGGGGCTTTACCGCCCTTACTCTTTCTAATTGCCTCGGTGACCTCAGTTAGGGTCACAGATAACTGCTTTTTTGCCATTTCGAACCGGGCACTATATCTATATCTAAAATCAACCCATCTGAATTAAAAATCTCAGTAAAATGTACTATCCAGGCGCGACAGCTTACATGGGAGGTGATTTCAGGGATGTTATCGTTCTTTAGGAGCGGGCTGTTAATGGTTTCCCAAAATAATTTGTGGTTTTTTGTTGCCGCTGCCATGTCCAGATTAGACCAAGCCTCATTTTGTAATTCTATTTTCCTGGTGGCCAACAAGATCTTATAATTGTGGCGCTCCTCTTTAATTTTTGCTATATCTCTGGGCTTGGTATCTAGAGCTAGTTTGAGTTTATTTAGTGAATGGGCACAATTCTTATCAAACCAAACCACTTGAATTTTCCTCAGCTTTCGACTCCTAACTGTAAGTGAATCGTCAATCACTTTAGTTATTTTAAAAAAAATTAGTGAGTAAATTGCCAGGGGTCACTTTGGAACCTAGACAGTAACCTATTTCCACACTACATTTTAAAAGTACTTCCTTCATGAATTGGGCAGGGTTAATTCTAACCCACTTTATTCTCATGTCGTTTGGTCTTTCGGCTGTGATCCCTTGAACGGGTCTCCCATAAGCGTGGGTTTTTCGACCCCAACCAAATAGTACCAGTGATAGGCTGTTGTGATCGCTCACAGTCTGCTCGACTACCCATAAGTTGGAATAGACTGATCCATTAGACACCAGAATGTGGTCAATGTAGGAGTGGGCATCCCTCCCTTTAAACAACGGGCACTCTACATTATCTCTATTCTTTGTGCAGTCTAGCAACTCTAAATCTAATTTCGCTACTAAATTATTCAAGGCGCTTCCGTAGTTGGTATGGGGGAAATGATTGTAAACAGTACTACCTCCGCTATAGTGCTCGCCTCGATGACCACAGATCCCCTTCTGTGCATGACTGCACGCTTGAATGTTAAAATCTCCTGCCCAAATTATTACAGGCGGATCGCCTAGCTGCTCTAATACTCCCTCTATCGCCCTCTCTATGTCTTGAACAATCATACCCCTGTTAGCTCCAATGATGTTATTGTAAAAATTTACTATAACTAGGTCCCTACCTTTACCATGTACCAAGCGCAGAATCTGCGTGTACGGGGCCACCTCTACACAGCTACCAAGACTGAACTCAGTTAAGGTAGTCGATACTAAAGTCAAGAGGCCGCCTTTTGCCCTTCCTGCTACGGGGATTGCTGCATCCACACTATAAGATGTGTACCCCTCAACTTGTATTTGAGCTCTATGCCACGTCTCCTGGAGACAAATTATATCATGCCCTTGTGTAATAAAGGTGTTCCAAAAAGGGGTAGTTATTTTGCCGGCAATACCTGCTATATTCCAGGTAATGATGTTGAGGCCTTCATCAGTATTATCGTGTGCAATGTCATAAGGTGCAACTGTTTCTATACTCTCAACCGGGATGGTATCAATGACGGAGGTTACATCGGTCTGAACTATTTTAGCAATTGTGTGCAAACCATCACTTGCTAACCTTTTCACAGTGTACCCGGCTACCCTCTTTATGCCAGACACCTCTGAGTCTGTTTCAACCTTTCCCCTAATAACAGTTGTATCAACTGATTGAGATAATGTGGTTTGTTCCCTTAGTCAGTCATTCTCACCCAGTGAGCCAAACACCTGAAATCTGTTGTAGGTCGGTATTGCGAAGTTGTCCCAAGGATTATATATTGGAGCAAAGTCGTAGGCTGTGTTATATTGATTGAAATGGGCAGCTCTCTGATGGTCGATTATCCGTGCTGTAGGGTGTCTCCCTGACTGGCCCCTGTAAAAATAATCTAAAGGGAGTAGAGTTGTGTTATATTCCCAACTAGAGGGCACAGGTGCATTTAAGATTGAGTCTCTGGCCCAGTCGGATGTCCTGAAGTTTATAACTATACAGTCACCATTTATCTCCTTTTTACTGGGTCCCAACCAACCTACTCTCTGGGTTGAGATAATCTGATTTGCCCCACGCATCGGAAACCCACAGTTTCTAGTGAGCCAATGTAGTGTTTTGTTCTTAAGTGTTTGCTGGTTTTCAAATTGGGTGGGATTTAACTTTGGTACATTGGCGAGGATAGCTACATACGCACTGCTTTCCGGTGGTAAGTTTATCGTTGCAGGGATTATATTGTTGATGTTCTGGCCAGGTGCTCCCCTGTCCATATTATTAGATTCTAAGCTGCCTTTCTCCCTTTGTTCCACAGCAGATTTCTGCCCTGTTGTTATAGTAGGGATGTTGGTAGTTAATTTTTCCGGGGCAGTGGCTACAACTGTTGGTGCAAGAGGACTAACTACTCTCTGGTCGCCGCCAGCCAAGTTGTTATTAGGCTTCCCCTTTGGGGCATTTTTTGTAGGTTGCTTGTGATGTGTGCTAATGTGTTCTAACAGATCTAGATTAGCTATTCCCAGCTTTTCTAAATTCTCTACCTTGTCCATTAAAACCCTCAATCTTTCAGCTATTGGGGTAATAAGTGACTTTACTAAATGCTCGAGCTGTGTTATGAGACCCTCCTCCCTATTAACAAGTAAGGAGTCTTGCTGCACAGTACCCTGGTTTTCGTTTGAATGTTGGTGGCTGCTCTGCTGCATATTATTCCCCCCCCCCCTTGTTTCGAGGAAATTTGGGTTGATCTCTTCTGTTTACTTCTACGTCTCCCCCCGGGTCTATTTACAATTACCAATTTCCTACTAGGTACCGGTCTACCTTTGGGTCCACTAGGTCCATTACCGCTTATGCTTTGTGATGGGCTCATATCAGCTGTCTTATCTGCTAGATTAGCATCATTATTACCACAATCATCTAGCTCCTCTCTGACATTAGACACATCAATCACAGGTGGGGGAACCTCACTTGGCTGCAAGTTGGGGGTTAGTGACAGCCTGCTCTCCCGAACAGCCAAATCAGTGGGTAGTGACTGTTGTAATACATCAGCACAATTCTGATCATTCCCCGGTAAGTCCGCATATGAATGCAATAGAATGGAGTCCTGCGACACAGCTGTTATTATAGAGGTGTTTGCAGGTATATTAGATCCTTGCGTAGGGTGAGTAATCAAACACATGCTCGGCGGTAGTGAGAGACGCCTCTCAGTATTTTCTATGGCAGTGACAACAACCCCTATTGTTTTTTGTAGCATTTTGTCGATCGCAGTCAAGCTTGGCAGTGGGGTTGTTGCCTGTGCTAATTTCCTTGACGTAGATCGAGTTGACATTGGTGTCTTTTTAACCATAATGCCACTTAGCGCCTCGGCAGGTACTATGTTAAGCCAAAATCTATTCACATGCAGTTCAGCAGAGATATATTACCTTGGGCGGTGGCTTGATGGTGTAACCAAGAGACGTGGCCCAGACCAGACTCCTCAGGCCTCTGAGGGCTTAAGAGGGCCCGCCCTTTGCTCGGGCTTCGCCCGGCGTCCCGCGAGGCGGGGCTTACACCGTTTTTAAGCGCCTCCTGGCGCGGTTGGGTGATGCGTGGGCCGCAGGGGCTGATGGGAGATGTGGTCCCCAGCCCGCACTCCACTCGGCGGCCGCGCTAGCGTGATGGAAAAACCAGCGAGGCAGCGGGAGGCAGGCAGGAGGCTCCGGCGGCAGGGCAGCGCCCAGGAAGGGGAGCGCAGTCAGCAGGAGACAGGCAGCAATCATGCTGGTGGACCGTGAACAGGTCAGCAAAGGTTTCCCACTCAGCAGGGGCTTACACCGTTTTTAAGCGCCTCCTGGCGCGGTTGGGTGATGCGTGGGCCGCAGGGGCTGAGGGGAGATGTGGTCCCCAGCCCGCACTCCACTCGGCGGCCATGCTAGCGTGATGGAAAAACCAGCGAGGCAGCGGGAGGCAGGCAGGAGGCTCCGGCGGCAGGGCAGCGCCCAGGAAGGGGAGCGCAGTCCGCAGGAGACAGGCAGCAATCACGCTGGTGGACCGTGAACAGGTCAGCAAAGGCTACGATACCAACATATTTGAGATTGATAGGATTCCATATAATATTAGTGTCTTCTATCACAGTATTTGTATTTGGTATTTGTTAGGCGCATATATCATCCGTAGGTCTCATAGCGCCAGCAGATACTCAGTGAAGACAGCCGCGGGGCCTGGGCAGAACTAGAAAAGCCAGGATTTTAGGTTTTTTTGGAACCTCCGATGATTTGGTTCCAGCTTGAGGTATAGAGGCAAAGAATTCTAGGTTTCTGGGGCTATTTTAGAGAAGGATCTGTCCCCATACCTTACTGTTCGGACTTTTGGAACAGTTCGGAGATGCTTACTGGTAGAGCGGAGGGTTCTAGCCGGTCGGTAATCAATCAGCTTATTAGCTAGGTATTTCTGCCCATAGCCGTTAAGGGTCTTGCGGACTAGACAGCATAGTATGAATTTGATACGTTTTTTAATGGGTAGTCAGTGTAATGTCTTCAAGCTGGACTGGGAGGTGGTGCAGGGAGGGTGGTTTAGGACCAGCCTGACCGCTGTGTTCTACAGAACCTGAAGTTTTGTCAGAAGGTCCTTATTTATGAAGGCGAGTAGTGCATTGCTGTAATCCAAACGGCTTATGATTAGTCCCTGTACTAGGGACATGCGCAATGGAAGGGGAATCCATTTAAAGATTTTCCTGAGATTGCGCTTAGGCCCGTAGCTGGTGCGCACTACATTGTTGATGTGGTCTGCAATGGAGAGTTTGTTGCGTTATGTTATCCCCAGATTCCGGGCTGCTGACTTAGGTGGGGGGCAGGGTCCCAAGGCCGGCGGCCACCACTCGTCTGTCCACTGTTTGTGAGCAGCACTGAATAGCAGTTTTTCTGTTTTGCTGGCGTTAAGTAAGAGGTGGTTGTTAGTCATCCAGTCATTTATTGCTATCATACATTGTTGGAATCTAAGTAAGTTAGGTGTCAGTGTAGAGTAGAGTAGTAGAGTAGAGAAGAGTAGCAGTAGAGTAGAGTAGTAGAGTAGAGTAGTGGAGGGACATAAAACATTTAGAGTACAAAATAATTGATTAAAGCTAACAGACCAGGAGGATATTTGTGCTTGTCAAAGCATGACATTTGTGTGAATTATGTGCAAAAAGTATACCTTTCTGTTTGATCTAATTGGATATTAGAGTTTAGAATGGGTGCCAATCTGTTAACTAATATTTTAATATAAATTTTACAGTCCTGCGGCCACATGCATCAAAGTCCGGTTTTGCGATTCCTTATTTGCGATTTTTACCGAATCGCAAATAAGGAATCGCAAAACGGGATGCATAAAATTTGCGATTCGGTAAAAATCGCAATTTTTACCGAATCGCAAATATTATGCGAATTCTAATTTGCGAATTCGCAATTCCCATTGATTGCTATGGGCCAAAAGGCCCATAGGAATCAATGGGAATTGCGAATTCGCAAATTAGAATTCGCAAAATGTTGATGCATTTCATGGTTGCAGGGGGGGGTCCAAAGGACCCCCCCCTGCACCCCTGAAATGTATTTTGAAGTGCATGTTTCAAACACACATGTCCTAAGGACATGTGTGTCTGTAACATGACAGTGTTTTGAAATGCATATTAGAGCATTTTAACACATTTTCGCAAATTACCACGAGGTTCAACGTCGTGGTAATTTGCACCCCCTAATTGCGAATTCGTATTTTTAAAATTAATCATGCATTGCTTTTAAGGAATCGCAAATTTGCGATTCCTTAAAAGCAATCGCATTTTTGGAATTCGCTAAAAATAGCGATTTCACCAAAAATGCTTCATGCATCCCAAAAACCTATTTAGGAATCGCAAACGGACGAATTTTGCGATTCGCACCGTTTGCACTTCCTAAATAGGTTGATGCATGTGGCTGCTGGACACTGAAAGATATTGGATGATCATTAGCAACTGAAGTAAGATCCTTATATGGTTTCGGTATAACAATAATAATAGCTTCTTTGAAAGAAATGTCCTAAGTAGTTTTAGTTGAAAATCATTGAATAGTAATAGTAAAGCAGAGGAGAGTTGTGTCTGAAAAGCTTTACAAAATTCTGACACAATAATATCTGAATGAGGTGAATTTTTTGAATTTAATGAATTACTTGTCAGCTGAATTTTATTTATATCAAAAGTGTTTTCCACTCTTAGTCTATCGTCTGTATTAATTAGAGGCAGTTTACGTTCTTTAAGAAAGAGACAAATGACATATTCTTGATGAACTGTAGGCTTCTCGTAAAGTTTATAAAAAAAAGATACAACTTATTGCTCAGTCTCCTCTGCATTCAGGAGTTTGGTCCCATTAAGCCTTCTAATTGCATGCATTTGTTTTAATACATAAATGATTGGTTAAATGCTATCCTGATGAATTTCAGTTGAAATAGTTGTATGATTTTTCCTTAGAAATAAGTAAGCCGTCCTGATTATATTAATATGTTTATTTAAGTTGAAAGTTGTATTATTATCTCATGAAGATATGAAAAGTCTTTCAAATTCAGCAATTTGTTTCTCTAACACAGATAGTTTAGTAAAATGTTTCTATTTTTATGTGTTATAAGAGAAAAAGTTACACCTCCAATATTTACATTAAATGCATCCTGTTGGAAAATCTTAGAGGTCTCATTAGATTTATTATTTGTGAAAAAATCAATAATAGCATTTAAGATGTTGGTGGAGTTTACTTAGTTTCGTACTATAGCTGTGTTCATTGTCCGTCTATTTTGTAGAGAATTTATCTCCTGTAAATCTAGAAAGAAAGCAATTTAAGAATAGTCTGAAATTGAAATATATTACATGTTTGGGTTCATAACCATATGACATAAATGTCTTGAGGAAAGTAAGGGATCAATTCTAAAAACGTATGACTGTTAGAGAAAAAGGTAAATTCTTTGGCTATTGAATTAGCAAGTCTCCAAAAATCCACAAGTTAGGTTTTGGAGAATAAGGATTCCAATATGGAAAAAGATTTAGTGGGTCGATATTTAGTAGTAGAGAGCCTATCCAAAAGAGGGCAGCGAATGAGAAAGTCACCTCCCATTATGAGGGGGCATTACTGCGTTTTTTAATATTGGTAGTACTATGCCTCCAGATGATAGGGTCATCCATGGTGAAGGCATAAATGTTGACTAGATTGAGTGTATATTTATCTATTTTGATTTGAGCATATACAAATCTGCCTTCTAAATAATTATGAAGGGCTCAGACTTGTATTTGAGAATTAAGTAAAAAGAGGATGGCATCTCCATATTTTGCATCTCGCAGATGGACAAGAAACAATATTGCTAATCTATCCATTTGACATGGAAGCAGAGATGTTATCATTGGTATAAGCCTCCTGAATGAAACAAAATTCAGTCTCATGTTTTTCAAAAATATTCTAATATTTTATGCCTTTTGAGAGGGTTTCGTACTCCTTTCACATTTAAAGAAATAATATTTAGGTTATATTTTATTGGCCATGGTGAAATAATGGAAAATAATTAAGATAAAAGGAACACAATACGACTAGACTAATATGACAAAATATGACAAAATATGACAAAATATGACAAAAAAAACATAAAGAAGTCCCAACCCAGGACCATATAATAATAAAGATAAAAAGACAGAGGTATTGAACAAGACAAAACACACTGCATGAACCTGTGATTAGGGATAAAGATATAGATTAGGTTGTGGGAAACATATTCATGCAGAAGAACCTGAAACTTGTGAGGCCACTTTGATAGGATCATGTTGATCAAAATATGCTGCCAGGTGTGAAGGGATGTAAAAGATTTAAAGATGTAATTTTTCCAAATATGCATTGTGGATGGATCTAAAAGACCATATTATTGTTACACCTCTCTAATGTTTCGGCATATAGCAGAGTATGCTGTCGATCCTATGAGGGGGCGTAGAACGGAACCCCCCGAATGACGTTAATTTGCGTACTGCAAGGCAAACTACAAATATACAGCAGCCTTGAGCAATACACTACCGACACACAGTGATGACACCGTGACCCGGATGTAAAAATACCTATTTCGGTGATCGCCACTTGCTGCTTATTCTGTGCCGATGCAGATGTGTTCCAAGATGTGTTATTCTTACCTGGAGTCAGCGAGAGGGCAGTAAGGGGGACACTGTCACAGTTCTCCTTTTATCTTGAACAGGAGTTTACATTCCTCCCTCTTAAAACCCCGGAGCCATAATGCTTCAACTACAACCCGGGAGCAGGAGAGGCTAATAATTTGAGGTGGGGGTTGCCCAGAGTAACACCTTAGGTCTGACTGGATCAAGTCTGATAGAAGGGGCTCTATACAAAGGTTATCAAGAGTTCATTACCAACAAAGCTGTACATAATCACATACAATACTACGGACACGCAATGTGATATTATGAGAACAACATTTCCTTGATATCTATACCTCTCAGAGCAAGATTGACATTTCCTTGATATTTTTCACTTCCTTTTGGAGTATTAATCTTGTGTGAATCTACTACTTGTGAATCTTAACAACTGTGTCTCTTTACAATTGATGGACCACACAGGGCATGTGGATTTTAATGCCTTATAGATCGGAATAATCTTGATGTGGTGAACCATGCAGAATCATATTTGTTTCCTTTTCTTAGTAGGGGATGCGGTGTGTGAAATTTAACCCCCCCCCCCCCTGTGATGCAAGAATTTTTTGTATTTGTGGTGGGTAAGAATCAAGCATGATTATGTGTGAATTGTTACCTGGTTGTGTAAGTCATAGCTGTTAGACCTGGCATCATTGGCTTGAGTCTCTCCTCCATTTTTTCTGTTTGCCTCCTCTGTTTACGATGTTTTTGCTGGTATAATGCTTTGGGCACTGTGCCACTGCTGATCAGTGCCACAGTGCAAGTGCTCCCTATGTTAAATTGATGTATTGATTGAATTCCAAGTGCTGCTCGTGGGCTTGCAGCACATGTTGTGCCACCCACAAGAGCGGCCTAGTAAAAGTATGTCTGAAGGTCTGCCATTGCTAGACCTACGTGCAGACTGGTACTGTCACACTGACTGCGCAAGTACCCCTACTTGCCAGTGGTGGGTAAGAATCAAGCATGATTATGTGTGAATTGTTACCTGATTGTGTAAGTCATAGCTGTTAGACCTGGCATCATTGGCTTGAGTCTCTCCTCCATTTTTTCTGTTTGCCTCCTCTGTTTACGATGTTTTTGCTGGTATAATGCTTTGGGCACTGTGCCACTGCTGATCAGTGCCACAGTGCAAGTGCTCCCTATGTTAAATTGATGTGGAGAAGTGTGGCTCAATGGTTAGAGCGGCAGACCTTGATGCAGAGCGCTGGCCAGGGACCAGGGTTCAATTCCCGCCTCGGCGGGATCGGGCTTAAATTCCTCTGACCGGATATTCTCGCCTCAGTGCCGAATCTAAGCATGGGCCCCACGCTGCAACTCTGGGCAATAGCTTGCTTAGTCTCCACAACGGCCCCCGATACACAAGGGATGCCTGGTTTCACCATGGGGTGCCCAGGAGTGGACACCTCACAAGGAAAAGCCAGGAGGGGTTCCCCTGTGGTAGGAGTACAAGCGCCGGGATGCTTACGGGTTACTGTTCGCGCTATACAAATACAACACATTTACATTTACATGTATTGATTGAATTCCATGTTTGGCTTATTTGGTTTACTGTCAGTCCCTAGTCTAGTGCACCAGGAGTGCCAGGGCTTGTAAATACAAATGCTGCTCGTGGGCTTGCAGCACATGTTGTGCCACCCACAAGAGCGGCCTAGTAAAAGTATGTCTGAAGGTCTGCCATTGCTAGACCTACGTGCAGTCGGGTACTGTCACGCTGACAGCGCAAGTACCCCTACTTGCCAGTCCCTGAACCTTCCCTTGACTTCATGTTAGTCACCCCTATGGTAGGCCCACGGGCAGGGTGCATTGGTAGGACAAGCCTGACCAAGTTGGCATGTCCTAATAGTGAATTACAGCCATATTCGTTTTTCACTATTGTAAGGTATGGTGCAATGTCGAGTTTGGTATCCCTGAACTCGGGGTTTAATAACGCATCCGTTTGTGTGGATGGTTTTTGGACTCTGGTTTTGAAAATAGCACTTTAAGAAAGTGGCTATTTTCTTGTCTAACTATTTCTGGTTTCTGCTGGTTTGGTGTGTGTGTGACAGGAGCTGGGTGGCTCCAGAGATCTGCTGAGTCAGTGTGGGATGAGTGGGACATTTGCATTGAGAGTAGGGGGAGAGTAGCTTCTGATAGCCTGCCCTGCCTGATACAATGCTGGCTCCACCTCCTGCCAGGCGACTGATGGCTCTGTGCCTGCCAGGTACGATCCTGGCCCCACCTCCTGCCGGGAGGCTGATAGCTCTGCTCCTGCCAGTGACAATACTGGCTCCACCTCCTACTGGGCGGCTGAGGACTCTGCCCTGCACAGTGAATAGGCCAGGTGCCTCTGCCTGGCTACACCCACAACAGACCCAGGATGTTGGGAAATTCCCCTGCATAGACAAAGGGATCAAAGCCAAAAAGGGGTATAAGAGAAGGACCCCTGAACCAAGAATTTAGATCACTTCTGACAAGGAAACCTGAACCAAGGACAAGAAGCCTGCTGATCCAAGGACTTGCCTACCCCTTCTGCCAGTGTGCTGTTTGTTGGGGGAATCCTGCAGTTGCTTCTTTATTTTTGCCAAGGAACCAGGAGAGAGGAACTGTGTGTGTACTCTCAAACTTTGCTAAGAAAATATCCAAGGACTGGAAGAGTGCCAGTCTCCTGCTGAAGTCACAGGGCTAAAGGACTTCATCTGCTTAAAGTACTATTTGCTGGAACCTGTGAATCCAGCACCTCTGAAAGAAACCAGCAATCTCGACGCCGACGGACGTCGCCGAATCCAGCTCGACATCGTGAGTAACGGCTCCAGTGTCCCGCTTCCTCGACGCCGGCCGCCGGGCCCGATCGATGCCAGCAGCAACGCCAGTGAGTAGTGAGTTCGGCTCCAGCTCCAAGTGACCTCGTGTCTGCACCGCTGCTGATCGCATCGACTTCGAGCCCTCTCGACGCCGTGAGCGCTGCTCACTCTTGCAACATCATCGACATCGACGACGACGCCGTACCCTGCTTCGCCTCGTGAGCGCTGCTCCTGCACGACTTCGATCGACGCCGCTGCAGGCTGCCCAGACTCCGAGGCCGGATCGACGCCGAAGACGCGACGCCGGACATCTCGACGCCGCTGATCATCGTGTGCTTCGCTTTTCCAAGGTTCTGTGTTGTGGGGGTCTGCTCGACTCCGGGCTCGACCTAGCGCTCCTCGCGGCGGCGGAACCCTTTAGATTAACTTTGCCTCGACGTCGTGTGACTCCCGTGTGGGTTACATTGTTGCCAAGAACTGTGTTTCCAAGAAGAAGAGTTGCTTTTGATACGAAAGACTTTGTGCTAAAGAAGAAACTACATTTATTATTATTTGGACATTTATTAAGCGCCTGGTTACGCCACTGGCGTGTCCCCGCGCTGTGATAAGTGAAATGGCTGTCCCCCCTCCTCCCACCAAGGTTATCTGCTGAAAAGATGTGTTTTAAGTTTTTTTCTGAACAGGACTTCGGAGGGTTCAAGTCGCAGTTCCAACGGGACTTGACATTTGAACTATTATTTTCCCTTCCAAGAGTATTTATTAAGATTGTGGTATATTTTTGTTGTTATTTGGTCTTGTGCTAAGCCTTATATAAAAATCCTTATTTTTATAATACTACTGTGTCGTGTCCATTTGTAGTGTATTCACTTTATTACTGTATGTGGTCATAAATGCTTAACACACAGCCTCTGAGATAAGCCTGTCTGCTCTGCCAAGCTACCAAGGGGGTGAGCAGGGGTTATCAAAGGGTGTGATCCCCTTGCCCTGACTAGAAAAGGAGTGTCCCTATTTGTCAGAAGTGCATACCTCTGCCAACTAGAGACAGCCGGTTCTAACAATAGCACTAAATGGTGTTTCTCATTCACAGACAAATAAGTTGAGGAAAGAGAGCGTTCTCGGATGATGAAAGGCACTCTCCTACTGGAGTAATATACAGCTCAGCATTATTTTCTTTTACAGGTATTTAGAGACCTATAAAATAGTAAAACATTCTTGTGATATTACTAGTATAGTGATACTGATTGCTTTTTTATGTTGTTTGTTTTATATGTCTCCCTCCCTGCTTCAGAGGGTGGGGCGATTGAGAGGTGGACCCACTTGATCATCGAACCGATCCTGGGAGTTTGGAATAAAACCTTGACAATTAATAGTGTGCATCGTTCAGTCTAGATCTTAAGTCTGAAAAAAGTCTATGGATCTTCAAAGTTTCTTTGGATAAGTCTTGTTGGGTTAACACCTTGTTATCAGTAATCATTAGTGATAGAATTTCGCTGGCAGCCTTCATGATAATCATGAGATGATGGTGATGATGATGCCTTAACATTGAAAATAATCTGCCTGGGTTTGGATTGATTAGCTTCCAGATGTGAAGGGATGCAATGTCCTTATCAAATTTGAACTTTTCTGAAATTGTTATATTAAGAAGTTTAGGCAACCTAGGCCTAGATGTATCAAGCAGTTTGCGATTCGTTAAGGCCGAAATTCTGCGAATTTCGGCCTTAACGAATCGTAAACTGAAATTTTGCATCTTTTGAGATGTATGTGTGATTAGCAAAATAAGGAATCGCAATAAATTGCGATTCCTTATTTTGCATCAGCATTTAAGGAATCGCAAATGTGCGATTCCTTAAATGCCATGTATGAAGCTTTTTTTTGTAGCGAATTTAGGTTAAGGACTCGCAAATTAACACGAACTTGAGGTCCGTGTTAATTTGCGAAATCCTTTAAAACAACAAAATAACACTATTTTGAAGGTGGCATGTGGCACACATACATGCCCATAGGGCATGTATGTGTGCCATATGCACACACATGTAAGTTTCAGGGGTGCAGCAGGGTGTCCATAAGACACCCCTGCACCCTTGAAATAATTCTCAAATTGCGATTAGCAAATTGCGAATTCGCAATTTGAGAATTACTGCACATTCATTCCTATGGGCCTCCTGGCCCATAGAAATGAATGGGAAAATTGGGGTAGATGTATCAAGAAATCATTTTGCACTTCTCTAATAGCGATTGTTAAGGAATCGCTATTTGAGAAGTGCAAAATGGTATGTATGTAGAAAATCGCTATATTTTAGCGATTCCTTAATATTCCTTAATTGCGATTAGCAAATTGCTAATCGCAATTAAGGAATAATTTTCCCATTCATTTCTATGGGCCAGGAGGCCCATAGGAATGAATGTGCAGTAATTCTCAAATTGCGAATTCGCAATTTGCTAATCGCAATTTGAGAATTATTTCAAGGGTGCAGGGGTGTTTTATGGACACCCTGCTGCACACCTGAAACTTACATGTGTGTGCATATGGCACACATACATGCCCTATGGGCATGTATGTGTGCCACATGCCACCTTCAAAATAGTGATATTTTGTTGTTTTAAAGGATTTCGCAAATTAACACGAACCTCAAGTTCGTGTTAATTTGCGAGTCCTTAACCTCAATTCGCAAAAAAAAAAAGCTTCATACATGGCATTTAAGGAATCGCACATTTGCGATTCCTTAAATGCTGATGCAAAATAAGGAATCGCAATTTTTTGCGATTCCTTATTTTGCTAATTACACATACATCTCAAAAGATGCAAAATTTCAGTTTACGATTCGTTAAGGCCGAAATTCGCAGAATTTCGGCCTTAACGAATCGCAAACTGCTTGATACATCTAGGCCATTATTCCTTAATTGCGATTAGCAATTTGCTAATCGCAATTAAGGAATGTTAAGGAATCGCTAAAAAATAGAGAATTCCTACATACATACCATTTTGCACTTCTCTAATAGCGATTCCTTACCAATCGCTATTAGAGAAGTGCAAAACGATTTCTTGATACATCTACCCCCTAGTCTCTCAGTAAAGTCTACAGTCTATAGCTTCAATATTTTCCAGAACATTAAATATGTGTAAATTGTATCCAAGTCCACCAATGCTTTTTCCATTGGAGAGATTTGATGGACTAAAGGAGTAATAGACTTTTCTTTTTTGTTTTGTATTTTTTCATCTCATTATCAAACTTTCATCAAGAAAGTTGCAATATCTCTTTGGATGTGTTTTATATCAGAGCATATTGAGTTGGTATTCATATGTATTGCATGCATTTTTCCAGAATTTCTTGTGCAATGATAAATCTTGTGATTCCACTGCTTTAGATTTTATAATTGATGGAGAAGCAGTTTGGTTTCTTTTATTTCAATGTGTTGAAGAACGCGTTATTTACATATTTGATGTTTGTGAGGCCAGGAAGTCCTTTGTGTATGTATCTAGATTCAGAGAAAAAATTGCCAACATATTATGAATAAAACATGCTCAAAATTGGTGAGGTAATGTATATACAATAGATGACCAGCAAAAGGTAAATTATAATGCACTAGGTTTACGCTGAGATTCTGTGTAGGAAATACAACAATACCTGAAACGTTCCATCTTGCCTTCTCCTTACTGGCTTGAAATTAGTATTTGCCAGGCAAAATGCAAAAATGAGCTTTGCCTTTAAGGTTAAGAGACAGTCTTCAATGCAAAACAATATGTTAGGCACTAGAAGGTAGCACTCCAATGAAGACAATCCCTTTAAGATAGAAGCAACAAGCATTTCACACAGAAGGCGTTTCCTGATTACTGCCTCCTTCAGACGAGAAGGCCTATGTAGTGAGGCAGTTCCAGGAAGCGCACTGGAAGGTTTCTCAGTGCTTTCTCCACACTTCACCAAAAATGTAAAAATAACCATCAAAATGATCTCAGTGGTAAATGTCGCAAGTCGTTACCAAGAAGTAATCCAAAAGTTCACCCAACACCAACCAGTGATAATCATTCAAGCAGGTAAGCAATTGAGTTTACAGCTATGCAGCCATCTTGATTCACACACCCTACTGCCTCACCTTTCCATTAATCATTAACCTAAAGATACCTAGTAGACAGGAAAGAAGTGAAGTCTTGGCCAGCTGAACCAAAGACACCTTGGAAAATGCCCCAATTACTTTTCTGACTCTTTTGGTACCACCTAAGTTAGGAAAGTTGTCAGAAAATTGTGTGTATGTAGTCATTCTATATCCGTGGTCTTCAAACTTTTTGATGCCGTGCCCCCGCCCCAGTGGGGAAAAAAATCATCAGGGGCCCGCTCAGAATTTTCCACAATTATTTTATTAAATTAGAAATGTTTAAATATGTTTATACATATTTAAACACTGCAGTTACCTTCTGTTTTAAAAATGCAATCAAATACATGATTGCCAAACATGCTCTTCTGGTCAGGCAGGCCTTACTAACACATACAAGTGTCCAGAGTTTGCCTTTTAGAAGTGGGAGTGTTGAAGAATATTTGGAGTCCCTTCCCTTTTGACACTTTCACTCAGCCAGGTTATAAATAGCAAGGGATGGTAGTGATGACCCGTTACAAGGCACTGTTATACAGAACAATGCTTCTTTTGGCCAGAACCTGGTGCCCCCGGGGATCACTTGAGGCTCCCCTAGGGCCCTCGCCTGCCCAGTTTGAAAACCCCTGTTCTAGATGATCTTGTAGTGCCAGAGGTATTGAAACCTCCAGAAAAGGACAGTGCTTTCTATTCTTCAATTATTTGCGAACCATTTCATTCAACTGGCAACCAAACAAAAAGAGTGCTTTCCAAGAAAGGCACATGAGGCACAGATAACTTTTGCAAACCCTCCAACTTCTAGTCACGATCCCAGACTTGATAGCAGGCACTGATCACTGCAAGTATCAAAAGTGTCTGCCAGAGAATGGGTTTGCGCTTCCATCTTGCACTGGCCAGAAGATTCACACAAAGAAACTAATGGTTGGACATCCTCCAGTAGACTCTGAGACACATAGCAAACCTATGTAGAATCTCACACAGCTAAATAAGATGGTAATGAGCCATACAAAGGGCAACATCAACCCTCCTATTCACAGGATCCACAGGAGAAAGATCCTCTATGTAATGACCTGCAAGATTTGAACGTATCAAGTCCACTGACACGGACTGTGGTAAATCTAAATATTCTGCAGTATACAACCTAGAGAGGTAATGGAGAAAGCTGTCTTTTCAATCTTCTCCCATTGAAAGAAAAGAGTGTCCTTGACTATAGGACTAATTTGAACAGTTTTAGAAAATGCCTTCTTAAACTGAGGAAAGAGAGTACATCTGGAACTGGTTTTTCAACAGGTATTCCCAGATTAGATTTAGCTAGCACCAGTAACAAAGATAAACCCACTTAATCCACTATTCTTTCTCTATGATCTATAACGCACAAGTGTCAGAGTTATCATCATTGAAAGGAGAGGCACTTGAAGAGGGAGAAGCGACAGAAGATCCCAAAAGATACTCTTCCCTCCATTTTCTTTGGCCAGACATTCTCCAAACGTTTCAGCCGTTAAGGCCTTAAGGTTAAAGTCTGAAACACCCACTTTCATTGGCACAGCAGGGATCTCAGCAACAGTAGGCTCATTGGAAGGAGAAGTCTCTCTTCTATCTATTTTATCAGTATGTTTTCCCTCCGTAAGCCAAAAAGCAAATCAGGGAGCCACCAATGCCAGAATTACAACAGCGACTTACCTAAAGGTCTCCTTCTCCTTAAATGGAAACATTGAGTCCAGGAATGCAGCTCGACCTGTTGTATCTCGCGTTCAGCCATCAATAAATGTAAATTCCCTGGTGAAAGACTCAAAATCTCCTAAATCAAGATGGCCACCACTAATGCTCCACTCTGCAATCCATTGGTGATGTCATCTCTAGTCAGAGATATCCCACAAACATGCCCCCAGCCCAGGGAAAAAAGATAGTCCATAAACTCATATGCGATCAGCCACTGACCTGACCAGGAAAGAAGGGAGGACTTGAAGGGAGCACCCATGCTTAAGGACCCCAGGTTTGCAGATTCCAGGAAGGAATGAAGAATGTCTAGTTTTTACAAGAAATTCTGCACAGGAAGACAACAGCGAAAAAACAAAAGGAATTGTTAGAGAAGTGCCCTTTTATGAGCTGTGTTAACAATAGGTTTATTTGTACCTTGAAGTGGCTGGCTGAAGACTGCTTTAAGCATGAGACTAGAAGAAATGATGAGGCGGTAATAGTTAAAGTATAAAGGTCTCTCTCTTTTGATGGAGCAGCAAAAATTAAGCTGGATGTCAACTCATTCTGCAACTATGCATAATTCGATTAAAGTTAATAGAATTGTTGTGGGGGAAGCATTCACCACCCATAAACATTTCGATTCACCATAAACAATCCTGAATGATAACTCAGGGCACGCCGTTGTTCAGCAATTCATTACTCTGTAGTTAGATTTGCACTCTAAAAAGAACTATACATAAAAACTTGATATATACATACCAGATTCATCGCAGCGTGGTTTCATTGCAGGCGTTCACCCTGGTGAAAGGGTGTTGAGATTAGTTTTTTTTTTTTTAAGTTTGATTTATTGAGGAATAGAAAGGGGAAGTAAGGGAAAGGGAAGGAAAGGAGAAGAATTACAATAAACAAATGGCAGAAATAAACATTAAAATAAAAACATCATAAAAGTAAGCATTACAAGCATGAAAAAGCATGAACATATCATAAAAATAGGAAAAACCTTAAGTAAAGTATAAGATATACGTGTACAATAATAATAGGAATGAAAAATATGTATGAATAATCAAATAATAAGGAAATCATGGAGGTTTGCGGACTTCAACTATGTCTGGGGCGGGAGAGGAAGGAACTGGAGCAGAGGCAGAAAGGTATGTTACCAAAGGAAGCCAAAGCAGGTCAAGTTTAATAGCTAAGGAAATGGGAGATACATAGTTGGTGTCTAAACGATGATTAAAACAGATTGCATTCCACCAGGATTGATATGTAACATTTGTAGCTTGTTTCCAGTTAGAGGTAATAACGTGAAAAGCTATAGCTAGGAAAAGATCAAGTAAAGGGTAATGAATAGTAGGACAAGGAAGTTCTGACGAGAGGGAGCCTAGGTAAATTAGTGAGGGTAAAAAGGGGACCTGGAATTGAAAAATCTTTTGAATTTGCTTCCAGACCAACTGCCAGAACTGAGAAATAGGAGGGCATTCGAATAACATATGTTTGAGATCAGCAGAGGGGGATGGACAGGACCAACAGGAAGGGGGAGTGTCTGTTGAAAAACGGGACAAGGCAAGTGGGATAAATAAGATTCTGTGATAGATGAAAAATAAAGTCTGGGTAGTGTTAGCAGCCCTGGAGGTCTTATGGAGTTTAGTCCAAATTTTGTCCCAAAGAGGGACCGGCCATGTCTGAGAAAAGTCCAGCTCCCAAGCAAGCTCAGTACGAGATTTTAATCTATCAGTGATAAGACAAAAGGAATTATATAAAGCGGAAGCAGAAGGAGACGTGTCCAAAAGTGGGTTTGCGATCTACCGGAATTTCGTTAGAAGATGGGAGAGTTTGAAGGTAGGAAAGCAAGACTGGATAAAGGGCGTTATATAGTGTTTGGGCAGAAACGGGTAAAGAGAAAAGAGATTGAAGATGCTGAAATGAGAGAGGTGTACCTTGCGACAATAATTGAGATACCCATAAGAGACCACGAGAATGCCAAGTTCTCCAATATATAGTTCGGTTGCGGATTTTGAGAAGAGCGTTATTCCAAATCGGTTGGTCGTGAAGAGAGAGAAGAGAAGAGTAGGAGGAAGAGAGGTAAGGAGAAAGGAGATTACGAGAGTGTGAAAGAATAGGTGAGCGAAAACGAGTTAAGGAAGATGTAAAAGATAAGAATTCCCGGAAGGTGAAAGGGGAAATGAAAGAAGATTCTATGCTTAACCAAACAGGAGGATGATATGGCAAGGTAGATGATAGCCAACGAGTCGACTGTTTCAGGGAAAAAGCGCGATGGTATTGTTGGAAATCAGGAAAGCGCACTCCGGATTGAGCTTTGTCTTTACGTAAGGAAGCAAGAGCTATTCGGGACCGTTTACCATTCCAAAGGAATTTCAATAGTAGAGAATCAATTTTCTTAAAGAAAGAGAGGGGAATGTGCAGAGGAAGCATGGAAATAGTATAAAGAAGTAGGGGAGTGAGCATCATTTTTATAGAGTTGAGCCGACCCCACCAGGATAGAAAGAGCGGGTGCCAACGAGTAATAGCCGTATCCATTTTCTTATATACATAATCAAAATTTAGCTTGAGAGTATCGGATAGTATAGGAGCAAACCAAACTCCCAGGTATTTAATTTTGGATGGTTGCCATGCAAAACCTGTAGAAGAAAAAAGATGTTTCTGACAAAGAGGATTCAAAGGTAGAATTTCACACTTATCGGCGTTCAAGCGATAACCGGAGACTGCCGAAAAAGAAGAGACCTGTTGAAGAAAAGAGGGAATGGATGTAGCAGGATCGTAACAGTAGAAAAGAATATCATCGGCATAAACCGAGAGCTTGACTTGTTGGGAACCAAAAGGAAAACCAGAAATAGTGTCATCTAAACGAATTTTAGTAAGGAAGGGTTCTAAAGCTAAAATAAAAAGTAAGGGAGATAAAGGGCATCCCTGTCTAACTCCTCTATGTAGAGAGAAGTAATCCAAGGACATCCCATTAACAAAAATAGAAGCTTGGGGATTAGAATAAAGTAAAGAGATAACAGAAATGAATTTAGATGGAATACCAATCCAACGTAAAGCCTGAAACATGAAATCCCACCAAATGCGATCGAAAGCCTTCTCCGCATCTAGGGAAATAGCTGCAAAAGGAAGAGTGAGTGAAGAAGATTTACCGAGTATGTTAAGAAAAACTCGGGAATTATCTGATGAGAGACGCCCCTTGACAAAACCAGATTGTTCTGGACCGATGATGTCCGGTAGAAGAGGGTCCATACGTAGGGCCAATATTTTCGCTAGAATTTTATAATCAGTGTTAACTAAAGAAATTGGTCTATAATTTTTGCATAAGGAATGATCTTTATCATCCTTTGGGATTAAACAAATTAAGGCTTGTTGGAAGGAACCACTAGAGGAGCCAGCGTCGGAGAAGGATTGAAATAAAAGTAGAAGTTTGGGAAGGAGAAGAGAAGCAAAGTGACTGTAAAATTCAATTGTAAAGCCATCAGGACCTGGAGATTTACCATGGTGTAGTTTAGAAACAGCTTGGGAGATTTCAGAAAGAGAAATATCACGTTCCAGAGTGTTAAAATCAACATGAGAAGTGGGAGGAGAAGGGAGAGATTGAAAATAAGCAAGAAGATCATCAGGAGTAGGAGTCTGTTCAGGGGTATAAAGCGTATCATAGAATTTAGCAAATTCTGCAAGAATTTCTTTATCTTTAAATGTGGATTCACCAGAAGAGGTTTTAATAGATTGGATTTTTGTACGTTCTTTACGAATCTTCAAATAGTTGGCTAAGAGCTTCCCCATTTTATTCTTACCACCATAATATCTAGAATTATACTTGAGAAGGGTGTTAGAAGCGGCATCCGTTGTAAATTTGTTAAAAGAGATTTTTGCATCGATAAGGGCTTTAAGGGATGAATCAGATTTTGAGGTGAAGTAAGCGTGTTCTAAAGCCTTGATGTCCGCTAAAATTTTCTCCGATTTGGCCGCGTGTAGTTTTTTCCGTTGTGACACAAAATTAATAATAAAACCCCTAGAGGCTGTTTTGAATAAATACCAAACAATAACAAAAGGGAGAGTCAGGGGTTTGATTTAAAAGAAAAAATTCTTTGGCAAAAGCAGTAAATTCAGCACCAAAAGTGGGGTCTGAAAGTAAAGCATTGTTGAATCGCCATCTGCCAGAATAAGGGGAAAATGGGAGTAAGTCAAGGTCTACAATAACTGGTGCATGGTATGAGAGTAAAATGGAGCCAATCTCTGAGCGAATAGCGTGTTGGGATAAAGGGTTACTGAGAAAAATATGATCGATACGGGATTGGGATTGATGAGGAGGAGAGAAGAAACTATATTCACGAAGTTCAGGATTGCATAATCTCCAAATGTCTACAAGGGCATTATTTTTAAAAGAATTGAGAAATTGTGTGTGCATTCTAGAGGGGGTAAATTTGACTTTTGAGTGTCGATCAAGGAAGGGATCCACAATCTGATTGCAATCTCCAGCGAGGAGTATGTAGTCACCAGTAAGGGAGGACAGTTTGGCAGAAATAGCAGGCCAGAAAGACTTATCAATTGCAGTAGGGGCGTAAACATTAAAAAGGGTAAGTGGAATGTTATCTATAAGTAAATTGACAATGAGCCAACGGCCATCAACATCACATTCATGAGTAATGGAGGAAACATTTAACTTTTTATGTAACAAGAGTGCAACTCCATTTTTTCTAGAAGTCGTAGGGGAACAAAAAACATGACCCACCCAACAGCGTTTAAGTTTCAAAGCCTCCGGTTCAGTTAAATGAGTCTCTTGAAGGAGGGCAACATCAGTTTTAAGTCTTGCTAAATGGGAGAGAACCCTCTGCCGTTTGATGGGGTTATTTAAACCGTTAACGTTCCATGTCGTTACACGGAATGAAACAATTTAGAAAACAGCTATAAGTAACATGCTTAATAATGCATAAAAATACATTTGAGAAGAAATGAAAAAAGAAGTAGAGTAGATGGTACAGAAAAAGGAATGAATACCAGAAAAAAGAAAAGAGAAAGAAAAGCCAAGGATAAAAGTAGTGATAAATCCAGAAAAAAATAAGATAGAGAAGGAAAGAGAGAGAAAAAGGTAAAGCTTGTAGTTGAGAAGGAGCCAGGATATGAGAAGTAGGAAAAGGGACAGCATCAATAGAGAAGAGAGAGACAGTACATGTCCGAGACGAACGACTGAAAGACATACTTACGAAAATGAAAAAACCAAACAGAAAGGGGGAATGGTGGTGGCAGGAGACGACGACGTGAACATCCAGAGCAAACATCAAAACCTCAAATATTATGATATCGTAGAAAGGCAGCATGAGGGAAAGGTAGGTTAAAAATGAGGTGATGTGACGAAGGGGAGAACCTGTTGAGAAAAAAGAGAACATGAGGATAAGTACATGAGTATACAAGGACTAAAAAGGAAGATGGGATGGAAAAGAGGTGAACATGCATGAGAAAACATAGAAGAACAACATTGAGTGTTGTAGAGCGTCAAGATCACAAACAATAAAGACTCAGAACTACATTCAAATGCATTGATGAAGAGAGTTAGCAAGTCAATCAACCAGGATTGGACATATCCATGACATCAGGACCATGTCGGTGGAGAAAGGCCTGTAAGGCCGCAGGATCCTCGTAGGTGGTTGTTTTGTCCTTATAAGTAACTTTAAAGAGACAAGGGTGCAAAAGACCATATCTAGCGTTGAGGGCTCTAAGTTGCGGTCTCATGTCTAAGAACTGCTTCCTGCGTTCTGCGGTGGCCCTGGAAACATCCTGCGAAATGTAGAGACGATGACCTTCCCAGATGATCTGTTTCTTGAGTTTGACAGCAGAGAGAACTTGGAGAAGGTCAGTATATTGAAGGAAAAGCATGATGACACCTCTAGGATTGGTAGCAACTCTAGGGCCAAGACGGTGGGCTCGTTGAATGTTGATAGATGATAGAGCTGGTGTATCCAAAATCTTAGCGAGAAAGGACTGGAAGAAGGCGGTGGGGTTAGACCCTTCTGAAAGTTCCGGAAGGCCGTAAAGGCGTAGATTGTTCCTGCGGTTTCTGTTCTCCAAATCTTCGGTCTGTCGCTTTAGTAGTAGGATCTCCGTTTCCATGGACGAAATCCGAGAACAGGAGGATTGCAAGGAGTCTGCGGATTGTTCCAGGGTAAGAACACGCGCATCCAGAGAAGACCATTTCTCCTGCATTGCTTGCATATTTTTGGTGGTGGCTTCCATGAAAGGCTTGAGAGCACGTAGTTCCTCTAGTATGAGATCCATAGAGGAAGAGGAGGAAGAACTCCCAGGAGAAGGTGGATCTTTTTTGAGACGCTTAGAAGAAACCAAAGAGGATGGAGTCTTACCCACGTTAGAAGTCTTTGGGATGGCTCCGTGCGGTGTTTCTGATTTTGATGGACGGTTTTCCTCCATGTCTGGGAGAGGAGAATCAGAATCCGAACCAAGTGGAGCTTTATGAGTAGTAGAAGTGAGCTTTAGGTTGCGGAGTTTTCCCATGAGAGCCAAGGAAATATTTGAAAGAAGTCAATGGTCCCAGTAAAAGGATACAGGTGGTTAAGCACAGCGGGAGACGAGCAGAAAATTGCAGTGAAGCCAGTAGCACAGCAAGAAAAAGTTCCGGAGTAAGCTCTGAAAATCCTGAGAGAAGCAAAGGCACTGTTATATGGCAGTCTAAAAGCAGGTTCCTCACTGCCAGAAAGAGAAAGCTGGGTAGAGAACATCCAAGGAGAAGAGGTTACGTGAGGGGCCGCATGGATTCAGAGGAGCGGCATGTAGGTAGTAGAACAAAAAAGAAATCGCAGGAATGGCAAACTTAGCATGTTGCGATATGCAGAAATGCCGCTGGTATAAGAAAGCAATGTTGAACTGACTTAGATAGCTTCTCCGGAAGGCGTCATATGAGAAGTGCAAGAAAATCTTGTGAGGAGGTGTGGTAGAGCACAAAATGGCGGCTGGCAAAATTAAGGCATTCCATGCAAGAATATAGTGAGAAGCAACGTAGTGGAAACAGGGAGGCTCACCTTTACAAAAACGAAGCAGTGGAGAGTGAATTATATCCAAAGCGGCATGTTAGGAGTCTGTGGAGGACCTCCCTGCCGGCCGCTATGAGGAAACGCGGCCGGCGCTTAAGATGGCGGCCGCTATCTTGAAGAAACACTCCTTCGCGGAAAGGTGCCGAAAAAGACATGGAGCCGGAAAACCAAAGCAACTGTTCATGAGTTGCACATTCCGGTCCTCCGAAACGGCTCTCCGCTGGTGGAGAAACCCCTCCGAGCCGCGAAATGAGGTTAGGTTCCGAGGCTCGATGTGTGGAGCTCCGGGACTACGCCGCCATCTTGCCGGCGCGCAAGCCACACCCCCCCCGTTGAGATTAGTTTAACCAGTTGCAGCCCCTGCTTTTTAAGCATTTCTGCATTGGAAGGGAAAGTATTTTACTATGGAGGTGTCATTGGCGGCTATATTCTTAGCATGGCGTAATTGGAAAACCAGGCACAGAGGGTAATTTACCCTGGCTTTACAATTATAGGCTTCATGCACATTTCACTCAGTCCTGGGGTTATTTCCTGAGTGGGTTCCCCCAGATGCTACTTGGTTGGAATCACCTGGGCAAAAGAGTACCATAATGATGATACTGTGCACAAAAAACAGTCACAAAGACAGTACGGGCAAGATGGCAAAGCAAAATAGCACAGTGCAAAAGGCCACTTTCTTAGGACATGTGTTCAAGTCAACGCATGTGTGTTACATTACAATAGTGAATTGAACCCAGTCTCACTAATACAAAAAGTAGACCTAACTCCCCCATCTCTTAAACCTCCCGGAAGCCGCAACGACCTCTCCAGCGTACTGATCCCCTCAGACAGCCACCCTCATTCTTCCAACCGCATGCCTACCTTTTAATAGCACTAAGCTTACACTCAAACCACTACCTTCCTAATCCACCCCCCCTTTCCTTGCTGAACATTCCCAATGTCAAAGGCAAAACTACACCAGCACTGCTGCTACCACCCAGTACACGCCTGCACCATGACTCCAACCCCTCAAATACCAGCTCCTCAGCTCCCCTGCTGCCAACCAGTAATACCCTGAACTGGTGCTTTCCTACACCTGCGCGCCAAAGGGATAGCTAGCCCGACCATACGTCTCCTGAATCTTCAACACCACAAGTACTCTCCAAAAATTTGCGACATAGTCTCCCACAACTCTAGCAAGTAGTCCTCATTTCCAAACAGTGATAATTGAACCCCGTCGAAACAAAAATTGTTTGATATGACTATGTGATATAAGAACCCCATCGGGATAAACAAGAAAAATCCTCTTCATTGAAGTTGCTATTCGAGATTGCCTCCGTCCCTGAGTTTAGATAAAAAACTTTCATCTCTATTTAATTTTGTCTGGACTTTGTCTACCGCCGAATGGTTTATTGCACCAGTTTATACTCTCCTGGGAACAAATTCAGTTCTGATGATAAACGTCCCCAACAACAGCTGCTATGAGGGTGACAAATCTGCTTTCATTGGACCAAATCGTTCTCACGCTGGTCTATGATGAGAAAGTCCAGGTAACCTCATTAAGCTCAGCAAGCAAAGGCAGCAGTTAGCCCCATCTCATGCTGCACTTGTCCCACCATCTTACATCATGCCAGTTGCTGTGTAGTCCCAGAGAGAGACTATAGGGGTTTGAGTCTGCATTTGTTGCTGTTCATCCCACCAAAAAATGTTCAACAATCCAAGCACTTGTGTTCTTAACCAAGGGGTCCAGAAAATGACCTGCACCAAGACATAACAGCAACAATTCATAAACAAAACCAACACATCGCAAACAATGGTTACCTGGCCTAATTTATCTCTCACAACACTACAGCTTCTACCACCTATATTTGCCCTAGACAAATTCAGCCTGACCACTTTCGAAGCGGAACCAGTCCTGAAAGAAGGTATATAGTAACATTTTGTTTGCTCTCTATAATATGGTGAGGCTATTTTTAAAAACCCCATCAGATGAGATGCCTTCACTCTATGACTGGGCGCATGAAAAAACCTCTTCTCTGTCAGACATCCCTAACTCGAGGTAACATTTCCACGCTTCCAAAGGGCATAATAGGCTGTCCTCCACTACCTTCACATACATCAGGTACTCCTAGCCATCTGATCCAACTTAGACATGAGTAGCTTTAAAATATTCCAACTGAAGATCATGTCCTGCCACAGTAATCTCATTATAGGAACAGTGCTCAACAGCTAAGACACCCAAAAAGCTCCCAAGAACTTCCAAACCATGCACAAAGTGAAAATACAATCCTCAAACTCTGAATGGCAGCAACTAGGTAAAAACTGAACCAACTTTACCAATACATCAAAAGTAACCAGTTTTCTTACTCTGTCCCTCAAACCCCTCTCCCTTGCCCAACCCGCCAGCATACATCTTGCCAGTTCTCCCGCAGCAGGATCAAATCCCCAAAACAAATTTCCATAAAACAATACCACTGATGGCTTTTCCACTATTGACAGTGGTGAAAGATTCCAGTCCATCAAGCACTTTATGTAACAGAACAGGTCATCCTTTCTACACAGCAAGCTCTCCATATCACAGCCACGTCATCTATCTATGGGCATAACATATTCTGGTAGATGGCACCACCACATTTTCCACTTTCTCAATCACCCTCACTCTCCAAATCTCCAAATGTTGAGAAGCACCTTCTGATCATTTTCTCTTTTGCCCTTGAAGCCAGCCAGTGAAACCTCTGTTACCATGAATAAGATAAAGCATCACCTTCATAAGTTACTTCTTTCTGGCAATTTCAGCATTCTTAAGTCCCTAGCTCTTTGACTGTTCACTAGATCCACCACGGTTCTGCTGTCCACATTGAAAGTGACCTGCCTGTTTGACATTTCACTGCCCCACACCATTAGAGCTACAACCAGAGGGAAAAACATCAGAAAAGTAAAGCAATACTGCTCCCCTGTCTCATCCAATTTCCTGACAATCTCCCTACACACCACCTAATGTCCCCCAAAAAACAAAAACAAAATCTGGTTAACTAGAGTAAGTCTGAATCTGCCTGAGTATCTCGTCATCTGAAAAACGCATTGTAATTTCACTGAGGCAAACCTAAGAAATAATGCCTAACTCGCAAATCTGCCCTCACAGCCATTGTAATCATCATGTTGTGAGGCAGAAAATCCACTCTGAACTTAACAAAACCTAACCTCCTGCAGAAATTTCTAAATTCCCTGACCATCCTGCACAAAAAATGTAAATGCCCGAAAAGGTTCTACTCTACCTGTTATTCCAACGTCCTCACCAGTACAGCTTCTTCCAATAACTGCAGTATCTATTATTTCCTGTTGATAGCCGAACCTGCATCTCAACAGTTTCAATTCAGTACCGAAGAAGGTGAGCACTGATGAAGCGAACTTTTAAAATTAATTGTATTTTTATTTGCTGATTTGAACTTCCATAATAAATAATAATATTAATGAGTTTTTCATGATTTTGTATTAATTCAACCTAGAATAATGTGCACCTACATGAACACGCGGGTTTAACATTATGTGCTCTTGTTGCATTTGTCAGTACGTTTTAAATAATAAATTAACTTTGTCTTTTCGTTTTCTCAACGTTAATTGTAGCTGTTTAAATAATAGCATGTGCTTATTTTTGAATGTGCTTTTGTCTATGTTGTGTCTTTTTTTGTGACAAAGGTTTGTTGCATTTTTGTGCTTAAAGCTAGGTAACATAAACTAATGGGTTAACATTAGTGAAGGGGGTGGGTAACAGAATGATTTTCATTACTTAAATTAATTGATGTCTTGTGTTTCCTTGCATACTAGAGTTTCGTAAAAGAGGCCTGAGGCGTAACTTAAAATGGATGTTTTTGAAGTCCTGTCATGACGAGCCGTGCACAGCAAAGAATGAATAAAAACGTCTGTCGTTTATAATCTTCAGAAAACAAATACGGGGAACTGAGCTGTGCAGGATGTGCCTCGTGTTGTATAATTTTGCCAAGGACTGGACACGGCAGAAAGGCCAAAGCTGATGAAGCAACGAACTGTTATTCAATAAAATGTTGCGAAGATCCTCGGAAGCTAATGTCACTCGTAGACAATGGACAAAGGCGCTAAGGAAAAATATGATTTTGAAAGAAGAGGCAATGATCTCATATGGACTGACGGCTGTCAGCCAATCAATTCGCAGGATGGCTTTCTAAATGTATTCTTTTAGCTAGTTTTAGATAGATAAAAGGTATAAAACTTGGCCCCTTGGGAGGAGCTTTGCTGGCTCGTTCCTGTGACCATGAGATGCTGACGGACTTTTGACTCACGTAAGAGAAATCCGAACTTATGCTTTTCCCTTTAGGTTCCATTTAGTCAGGGAAATAGGGTTTTAGGAAATGAGATTCTTTTGCCTAAATACTTTTCATGCTGATTTGATTTGAACTGACAGTCTAATGTGCCTTTACTTAATAAAATGATGCTTATTAAATGCAAATAAAGAATTAATATTTTGAATATGCTCTTTACTTGATACTTGATAATAAAGTTAATAAAATAGATTTTGAAATGACAAGCTGGTCTTGATTATTTCGAGTCTAGTTACCATTAGTTAATCCATTGCCTAGGTGGCTTAATTAAAGTTCATTTTATAAAAATGACAATGATAAACTGCAGATGTATATAAATATAAATAGTTTTGTGAATAGTTCTGATTAATTAGGTCACATGATTCAGTTGGTCAATTCTTGTCTCAGTCATTTATGGGCCTTGCGATGAATTTATGAATTATGGTGAGTATCGTGGTGTAGAGTAGTGCTTATGAGACAGAATTTCTTTAGGCCCGCTGGATCAGCACCTTCTTTCTTTTGAAGAACTAAGGGAATGCCCAATTCATACGCCAGTTCTGGGACACACTTAAAACCCAATAAAACTCACCTGAATCATTTCTCCCACCAAAAAATAACATTATCTAAATAATTTGTCACCAAATTGGAATCCGCTCAGGCCATTAGGGCCCATTACAGAAAAGAGGTGAAAGTTTAAAAAACAAGCATCTGCAATGCAACAGGACTTGCATTTACGCAAGACCTATTGCATTTCATCACGGACAACGGGAGGGGGAAGAATTGACAACGGGAGTGCAGGTGGGGGGAGGGGGGAGAAGGGGGCAAGAAGGCATAGACAAAGTAGTGCTCACTTTCTAAATACCATGGACCATACCATGTAACACTCGAAGTAAAGGTGCCAGTAGCCATGGGAGGGTACAAATGACGACATAGCCATAATAAGGAGGGGCAAACAAGCCTCATATTTAATCCTAGGGCAGCCTTTACGAAAGACAATGTCACAAGCCAATTAAAAACATGAGCGAACAGTGGGCGGAGCTTGCACAGAGCTTCCACTCCATACTCCATTACTGCATGCCTCACAGAGCGAGCAGCGCATACACACTGCCGCTATAGGCTCGACCTCAAAACAGGAGATAGCATACCCCATTGAAAGTACTTAATCAACAAAAAATTGCCAACTCAAACTGTGCCCTTAAAGGAGAAAAGTAGGAACTGGCAAAATCTGAAAAGCCAAATTAATGTCATAATTTATCAGCTCTGCAAACTCTCTTCTGGCTCTGAATCAATCAAACCCCCTCAACCACCTTCTTTGTAACAACCTCCAAATGGGTATTTATCAACTCCACTATCAGCCAGCAATCAAGAAACATTGCATAAGCTGAAATGATGGCTAAGTGAAATGATTGACAGCAGTTGACAAAACATAGCAATCCATTTAAATTCTGGCAAGGCGAATTAAGCCTACCACTATTCCCAGGTCGGTTAACCGAGTACCACAACTTGACTGGGTAATAGTGGCATTTGCTTTTTACAGCACTTAGAAATACAGAGATACTCTGTAAACTGTCAAATAAAAACACGTCACTGTTATTGATTCAGCTAAGACTAAATTCATGCATTACTTAAAATCGACATGATTTAAATACAATATAATATTATCCAGTTGTGTTCACTTGTGTGCACTGAGGCAAAAACTGTAGAAATAAGTCCATGAAAACTAATTAGACAATAACCAAGACCACCAAAGATACCGCTAATATGTTTATGCTGTAGTTTTAAAATGTGTACTCAGTATGTGTACTCAGTATGCCCAAATAGAGCAGACCAAACTACAGGAATATCTACTGGGCATTAATGTTCCCAAATTATCATGTGGTTTTACATTCCATAGGCCCTGAGATATGGAAGTTTAATTCTACTTTTTAAATCTCACAAATTAAGAATTAATTGTAAAATCCCAGATTATCCATATCAATCAAATTACAAAATATACTGAATGAAAAAGTTTCCGATAATAGTTTTACCAAACCACATTAGAACACCAAATTATGGAATGGACCATGCCTTGATTTCACAGTTACCTCTCCCACTCTTGCTCCATACTGGCAAGTGGGCCTTCTGTGGGTTCTAAGGCATGGGTTGGGTGGTACAGTGAGGCGGCATTGCTTCAGGGTGGCCCACGTCCTACACGCTGTTAACTCCACCCTCACATCGTAATAGACCCCTTAGCTGACATTAGTTTCCTCACTTTGAACAACCGAGGCATGCACACTGCTAGAAAGCACTATGCAGTCCATTCCTATATCAAGCGCCAACAGGCGCAGACCGTCTTATTGCAAAAGACTCCTATCAGAGGATGAACTGGACCTCTTGCGCAGGTGTTGGAGGAATCTTATTTGTGCCACCACCTACACAGCGTATGGGTGAGGCATCCTAATATGAGTTTGTCCCGGCAACCCCTTCCAGGAAACAAGTATGACCATTGGCAAGGAGATCTGCTATGCACTCCTTGAGGGCCACCTCATGGCCGTCCACTACGCCCCTGGAGCATCTATGCACCCATCACCGAACAGGAGATGGGTGCTGGCATGGCTGGACAAGAAAGAGAAAGCGGGTAGAGTCATTGCACAGCTGTTGTCACCCTCTGGTCATGCGACCTCGGATCCCGGAGCCATAGTTGACCTACTTGCAGACCACTTTGAAACACTGTACACCCCCCAGGCACAGTACTCGATTGAGGAGGCATATGATTATATCAAAGACCTGACCATTCCTGGCCTCTCCCCAGAAGCAGCGCTTCTACTTGAGGCAGATATCACAGTGGAAGAAATACAAGAGGCAACCTATGCGTTGGCGTCGGGTAAGGCACTGGGCCCCAACGGGTTCCCAGTGGAGCTGTACAAGAACACGGTTGAAATCACGGCCCCCCATCTCATCAAAATGTTTACCGACAGTCTGGAAGCGGGAGAACTCCCTAGAGATCAGCGCCTCACTACGATCATTCCGATACATAAACCCGGGAAGGCGGCGGAGGCTTGCGCCTCTTACCGCCCTATCTCTTTTTAATAAATGCGGAACCAAAGATCCTCGCCAAATTACTCGCACGGCGCCTGGCCCCGCACCTTACTACCTTGGTCTGTGATACCCACTCCACCACACTCGCCCATAAAATCACCTTACCATAAGTGCTGGGTGGTGACTATATATGTGTGCTCAATCTGGTGCTGAATGGGGCCCACCCTCCATTACCTCACTCCCTCCCCCCCCCATATGCTGGCAGATCGGTTCCAGAGCTGGGCACGCAATTGGTCACTCATGGATGAATGGCGCTCCCGACACCCTGCATCCCGTCTCTACTCTTTCCACTCCATGCTTCACAACTTACACATTCAGCTTGATCGTTTCCTTTGCTCTACTGCACTGGTGCCCTTTGTCCAGCTCTCATATTATCTGGGACGTGTTGTCTCTGATCATGATACGTATGTCATGGACCTCAGATGGGCAAACTTATCCCTCCTGACTCCTATGTGGAAGGTACCATGAGATTGCCTGGAAGACTGGGTGCTCCAGGATGAGCAGGAAGACCACATCCGACATATTTTTCCTAGAACCATAATATGACCTCCTCCAAGGTGCTAGAGTGCAAGGCCTTTAAGGTGGCAACAAGTGGAGTTTGCATTCATAAGACAGCAGGAATCTGCATGCCCCTGGAGAGGGTCTAAGTGACGGCCGTGCAGAACCTGGCCAACTTGGGTAAAGCAGTTGATACTAACTCCACGCTCGCCCCACAATTTGCAGACTAGAAAACCTCCTATGCTGCTTCCTAGAAAGTCTGTGAAGCTATATATTTTACAGCCTACACAGCCAAAATTCACAGGGAAGGTGATAAATCCAGCAGACTCCTGGGCTGGCTAGTCCGAAAGGAGTCCGTGGCCCGCCCCATCAAGAAGTGTTCGACCTTGTGGGAAATACTGCCCGCACACAAGCTGATATACTACAGACCTTCTACGACTACTATTCATCCCACTACAGGGCATCACCTGACTCCGCAGTGGATCACTCCAATACGTTCTTAACAGGCATTACTCTCCCGCGTATCTTGGCCTCCACTAGACTCTTCCTAGAAGCTGCAATCATGTCAACAGATGTGGCAAAGGTGATCAGTGACGTAGCTCAGAACAAAACACTGGGATTTGGCAGTCTATCCCTGAAATATTACAGTGCCTTCTCAGCACTCTTGGCAAGCCATATCACAGAAATGTAGAAGGCCGCATTAGGCACTGATGAACTCCTGCCCTCACTCCGACAGTACCTTTTCGTCTTTCTTCCTAAACCAGATATAGACCCCATACAGCTGGCATATTATAGGCCCATAGCCATGCTCGGGGCCAACTATAAAATCTTGGGCGGGGGGGCGTGGCTACCGGCAGATCAAGATGGCCGCTTAGCCTGTGAGCTCCGGGGACCCAGCCGCCCTTTTCAATAAATCCGCACACTTATCCTGATAAATATGCTGCTCCGACGACGGCCTCTAGGATCGGAGGACCAGCAGTATCGCTTGATGTGACTTTCGTTTAAATCTGAGGTTTAGATCGTCCCGAGAGACTTGCTGACGAACTGCGGCCTACCTGGAAAACTGAGTCCGGGGGCTAAAGTTGAGATCCGGCGGATGCCTAAGAACCGGAAGTTTGAAGACGGCACTCCCTATCGGCCGGCACGAGTGGGCGGAAGTTCCCTCAGCGAGGATAAGTGCTCGCCTGGTGACTTAACATCAAAAACTGCTGAGCGGGGTCCTGCGGTTCCAGCTGCTGGCCGCGACAGAATTACAACTGGTGGCTGCGGGGAGTGCGGGTCCCCCCCTGTTCGGCTACCGCCGTGAGAAAAGCAGCCTACGCCCCAGGGGCAACCCTCTCCCCCTCCACCTTCGTTCCCCAGCACGGACTCCAGCATGGCTCGGCGCATACTCAGATAAACGTTTGCATCGTGGGCCCGGCCCCACATTCTGCAAGACTCCGGAGTGCTACAGCGCCTGAATCCTGGGTGTGGTACGCCATAAAACGTTACTGCCGCCTTCATCGCGGCCCGACAATTTCTTTGGCGCCCACACTGCCCCATTCTTTCATAACACTGTACACAACGGACAAAAGTCGCCATGGCTGGCAGGGGACCGCGGCATACCGCCACACAGGCGAAACTGGATAAATTCGCTTATGAGGAAGGATCATCTCCCGGCCACTCCCAAACTAAGCCTGCAGACAACGAAGGGACAAAAAAGGTCACTCTTGAAGATGTGATGAGGGCCCTTGCTAACGTACAGGCGACGGTGGGAACTATCTCTACAGACGTATCTTTGCTGCGTGCTGATCTCCACAAAATGGCGGACAGGGTCAAAGAAGTGGAAATAGTAGCCAAGTCTCTCATGGTGGACACTTCTGAATTGCAGACCTCTGTCGCCCAGCTTGAAAAGGAGAATAAGGTGCTGGCTGAAAAGCTCGACGAGCAGGAAGGACGGGCGAGGCGAAATAATGTTCGGATTATTGGTATTCCGGAATCGGAAGGCGCAAGAGCTATGGACCTGTATGTTGAGGAGCTCATTACCACCAAATTACAACCTAAGGGACTATCAAACTTTTTCTCTGTGGAGCGTGCACACAGGGTGCCCAGTGGCAAACCTAGAACGGGTGCGCCCCCGAGACCGGTACTTGCTAGGTTATTTAACTTTAGGGACCGAGACGCCATCTTACAAGCAGCAAGAAACGCCTCTCCCATTCAGGTCTTAAACTCTATGGTCTCGTTCTTCCCAGACTACACGGCGACTGTTTCCAGGAAAAGGCAATGTTTTTTGGAGGTCAAGAAACTACTTAGGGCGCAAGAGTTGCCCTATTCGATGCTCTTTCCTGTAAGACTTGGTGTGGTGGCAGACGAGAAGACTTGGTTTTTCGATACTCCTGAGGCTGCACATGACTGGTTGGGAGGATGGGGCACTGTTTACAGATCAGATTGTAGACCGAAACCACACCGACAACGGAACGCTGAAGGTGCGGCCGGGGGCTCTAGCTCGGGAGACCCCGATCTGCACCAATCTCCGCACCTTGATGAGGAATGAGCTCTGTTTCCATATCGCTGCTTCTTTATTACAGCAGTGATCCGGTGCAAACTCGGGCCTCTGCTGCCTGAGACTCTGACCTGGGTCAAGACTAGGGGCATTCAGGGGCTGGTACCTGGCTGAACTCTTCCCCCGACAAGCAAGCGAGTTGGGGTGGCGGGCAGTTGAAAGTTCGTCTAGCAGGGAAGCAGGGAGGGTGGGTGGGACACAGGGTGGAAGGGTGTTTGGATTGTTTTTCATTGTTCCTTTTTCTTTTTGTATGATGATGAAGACGACATGTTTCTCGAAAGTAGATGCATTACAGGACTTATCCCCTATTGATATGCGCGATGTTACACACACTGACAGATGGCTGCACAAGTAGCGGATATACCTGAGACTCGTATAACCCACCAGTCGGCTTTAACAGTCCTAACTTGGAAAGTTCGGGGATTGGGGGACAGGGTGAAGCGTGGACTATTGCTGCAATACCTAAAGCGCTGTAACCCGGCCATAGTCTTACTGCAGGAAACTCATCTGGTAGGCTCGGCCTCAAAGGCAATGGATAGATAGGGGTACAAGTTTATTGCACATGCAGACTTCTCATCGGGTTCGAGAGGGACAGGGATACTAATAAGGAAGACCTTTCAGATGGTGGTTCAACAGACACGTATAGATAATCAGGGACGTTTTGCGGCTGCAACGGTGCAGTGGGAGGGCCAGCTTTTTAACTTTGTGTCCGTATATATCCCGCCAGGCCTACATGCTACAACACACACTGCCCTCACGGCCTTTCTCTTGACTCTGCCGACCGCAACGTTGGTGATAGGGGGCGACTTCAATGATATTGCAGATCAGGAGCTAGATAGACACCCACATACAACAGCGGTGCGGGGAGCCGGACTACTCCTCGGACTACTTGACGCCTTGGGTCTCACAGACTGTTGGAGACATAAACACCCTTACGATAGACAATACACTTATTTTTCGGCTACCCACGACTGTCTCTCCCGGATAGATTACATTTTGGTGTCTGGAGATGGGCTGCAGGGCATTGAGGAAGTAGATATCCATCCCAGGGGAATATCAGATCACTCTCCACTGCGACTTACATACACGAACCACCGCACCCATAGATGCCGCATTTTCCCTATCCACGCGAGCTAACTACAGGTCACCCCTATCATGAAGGTTTTAAATAATACCACTAAACAATATTTCCAGGAGAATTCTGGATCGGTAGATTCACACACCACCCTGTGGGAGGCTTACAAAACGGTCCTACGCGGACAGGCCATATCCTCCGTTGCTGACCACAAGCGAACGCAACGGCAGGAACTTAACGCTTTAGAGGAGGCACTTCAAATCGCAATTCTGGAACAGGAGACTCCCCCGTCCCTCGGACCTGCCCAGGCTGTCCGGCTACGGCGCACCGAGTGGATGGCATACCAGAAAAAAATGGTGCAGAATACAATTCAGGCCACTCGTCTTAGGGTTTACGAGCTGGGGGACAAGGCCGGAAAGATGCTGGCATGGCTGGACAAGAAAGAGAAAGCGGGTAGAGTCATTGCACAGCTGTTGTCACCCTCTGGTCATGCGACCTCGGATCCCGGAGCCATAGTTGACCTACTTGCAGACCACTTTGATACACTGTACACCCCCCAGGCGCAATACTCGATTGAGGAGGCATATGATTATATCAAAGACCTGACCATTCCTGGCCTCTCCCCAGAAGCAGCGCTTCTACTTGAGGCAGATATCACAGTGGAAGAAATACAAGAGGCAACCTATGCGTTGGCGTCGGGTAAGGCACTGGGCCCCAACGGGTTCCCAGTGGAGCTGTACAAGAACACGGTTGAAATCACGGCCCCCCATCTCATCAAAATGTTTACCGACAGTCTGGAAGCGGGAGAACTCCCTAGAGATCAGCGCCTCACTACGATCATTCCGATACATAAACCCGGGAAGGCGGCGGAGGCTTGCGCCTCTTACCGCCCTATCTCTTTAATAAATGCGGAACCAAAGATCCTCGCCAAATTACTCGCACAGCGCCTGGCCCCGCACCTTACTACCTTGGTGCACCCAGATCAATCTGGCTTTATGCCATCCCGCAATACATCACACAATCTACGACGTTTGCAAGCAGTTTTGGCCCGTTGGGAACGCATAAAAGAACCTGCGGTTCTCCTCTCCCTTGACGCCACTATGGCATTTGACACCGTGGAATGGCCCTATTTATTTGCTGTGCTTAAACACATGGGCTTCGGCCCCAAGTTCTGCGCCTGGATTCGTCTATTATATACTAGACCCCTGGCCCAGGTAGTGGCGAATGGCCACATCTCCAGGGACTTCCCGCTCGGTCGAGGGACCAGGCAGGGTTGCTCGCTCTCCCCCCTACTGTTTACTCTGGTCCTTGAACCGTTAGCGATCTGGATCCGATGGGAACCATCCATTAAGGGTATCCGGTGGTCACCGACGTGGGAAGATCGTATATCTCTCTACGCGGACGACATCCTTCTCTATCTCACTTCTCCCCAAAAATCAATTCTTGAGCTCCTTAATGTATGCGAAAAATTTGGGAGAGTGTCGCGATATAGGATTAACTGGACTAAATCGGTCCTATTCGTTCTTGCAGGCCACCTGCCGTTGCTCCCGGCGAGCTGCCCCTTGAGCTATACGGATGCGGCGTTTAAATATTTGGGTATTTACACTTCGTCAGACCCGGACGAATTCTACGACCTAAATTTGAAACCCCCACTGGACCGATTTAAACGGGATGTAAAGGTATGGCGCTCCCTCCCTCTCACTCTCCTGGGCAAAGCTGCGCTGTTCAAAATGATGACGCTTCCCCGCTTCCTGTACATTCTCGAAATTACGCCATTCCTGGTCCTGCCCTCCTACTTCACGGCGCTCTCATCTGCGGTCTCGGCTTTGCTGTGGGACGGTAAGCCGGCACGGATCGCACAATGCAAACTGGTGAAAGATTAGTATGATGGAGGCATAGCACTCCCTAATATCGAACTATACTACTGGGCGGCCCATCTCAAACAAATCAACTATTGGTTACATGCCCCACAGACTGAACCCGCTTATTTGGCAGACAGGCAATGCTTGGAGCCCAGAGGTCTGTTATGAAACCTCTATAGCCGTAGTGTTCCGACCGACCTAGTAGGACCGACACGACACACGATTCAAATCTGGTACAAGGCACACAGACACCTTCAATGCACTAATACAATCACGCAAATGACACCATTGTGGGATTCATACAGACTAGGTTTCCTTCGCAACAGTAAGGGGTTCCAGGCTTGGGACAACATAAGAATATCGGTTGTGGGAGACCTTTGGAAAAAGCGCAAGGTAGTGGACTTCGCGTTTCTGCAAACCAAATATGAGATGGCATAGTCTGACCACTACAGGTACATACAAATCCGCCATGCACTGCAGACAGCCGTCCCGGAAGAGACAGTCTTACAGGAATCCACTCCTCTTGAGGACAGGTTACTGACAGAACACATCCCCCGCAAAGCAACATCTTTCACGTATCGAAAGCTGGTCAACAATCTCCCAGACAGGTTAGTTAAGTTGCGGTTGAGTTGGTCAAGGGATGTGGGCGACTTTGATGATTCAGAGTGGCAGGAGGCAATCTCCTCGCCGCGGGAAACAGCGATCCCCTCCAGGCTTAAACTGGTGCAGCTGAAAATATTGCACCGCAGGTATTACACCAGAACAGTCCTACATACGATAGGGAGGGCCTCTCACGAGTACTGTCTCCGTGGGTGCGGGGAGAGGGGAACATTCTATCACACCATTTGGGATTGTGGTCGAGTGGCTATGTTCTGGGCTGCTGTGATGCGTACCATCTCCCAAACCACGACTGTTTCCCTGCTACCTGATCCCCGGCGTTGCTTGTTAAATGTGTGGTACACAACGGATTTGACTCTTCGACAGCAGGACTGGGCCATGCTGGGGATGATGGTGGCAAAGCGAAACATCGCTAGACTGTGGGGCGCTGAAGCGTCGCCTACGCTGAGGGATTGGTGTAGAGATATGGATGTAGCGATGGTTGCCGAGAAGGCGGTGTTTGTTCATCGGGGGTGCCCCAGGAAATGGGGGCAGATCTGGGGGGCATGGAACAAATTCAGAGGGGATATCTGTGAACCGCCCCAGATTGACTCGGACGAGGACCTCTCAGACTAAGAGTCCCAGTCCCACGATCGAGTGCTGTATGGTGGGTTTTCAGTCCATTCCGAAATTTAGCCATTACTTTGCAGAAGATATACCGATGGGGACTTAACTGTAATTGCACTACGTATATTCAAAATACTGCATACATGGTTGTTTATGTCGTCTTCTGTGTTTGATGTGATATTAACAAGTTTATTTTAAAAAAAAAAGACCCATGCAGATTTATAATCCTACTGTGAACTGTGTACCTGCATTGTTATAGAACGCCGCCATACCCCTGGGATGTCGGCACCTGGGCTGTGTTATCCTGATATTACAGAGTACATATGAATAAGTTGCGGCTGGCCCAAGGGGTTGTAGGCCAGAAGCTGTGTATAAGGTCAAAGGTACAATAAAGGTCTTTGAAAAAAAATCTTGGGCAAAATCCTAGCAGACAGGTTTTCCTAGATCCTTTTGGAACTGGTACACACGGTCAAAACAGCTTTGTTCTGGGCCGTAGCACCTCCCAGAATATCCATTGTCTCTTTGACGTACAGGACCAAATAACCGGATGGTTCCCATGAGTGGCCTATCTCATTCTCAATCTGGAGATGGCATTCGACACTCTAACATGGCACTATCTTTATACGGTACTCACCAACATAGGGATCGGGTGCAGATATTTAGCCTACACCTGACTTCGGTACTCCAATCTGACCTCCCGTATTTGCATGGGTTGCCTAATCTCCGGCCCCTTTCCCAGTTGGTTGCGGTACCAGACAGAGATGCCCACTTTCCCCCCTACTTTTCATGCTTGCGACGGAACCCCATGCCATACGGCTGCACAGGGAGGGTCGAGAGTGGGGAATCCCACTCGCAGACAGGGCACACACTGAGTCCTTATATGCTGATGACCTGCTTTAATACATGCAAAACATAACAGCCAAACTTATGCCACAGCTGCTGGACTCTAAGTCAACTGGGCAAAATCAGCCATATACCCGCTTTACCCTGGTCAACAGCCACACGACTTATATCTCGGCAACACCTGCCTCTACTGGCATGCTCAGGCAACCCGTTACCTAGGGGTCTATGTCTACCATAATACCCATGACCTATATTAGGAGAACCTCTGCAAAGCCATGGCAGGATTCAGAACCCAGGTGCACTTCTGGCAGTCCTTTCGTCTTGCCCGTATAGGCAAAATCGCTTTGGCGAAGATGGTTATTTTACCCCACCTTCTACATTATTTTGTGAACCTCCTGGTTATTCCACCATCCTCCTTCCTTAAGGAACTAGACTCTCTCCTTTGCACACTCATCTGGGACGCTAGGAGCAGACGGGATGCCCTAACCAAATTGCAGCTGCCTGTGGACCAGGGAGGCCCGGATGCCGTCTCCTTCGAGGCATACTTTCTTGCAGCACAGCTCCAATAGTTATCCCACTGGAATGCTGGGTGTGCAATCTAGGCGAAGTCTGCACCGAACACAAGCCCCTGTTTTTATCAGCAATCTGTGGCTTCCTTCTTCTGAAAGCACTGCCCCTTACCCCTGGCCCTTGCAGGTGGCAACAGCGAGGACATGCATGACCAGGATACATTGCCTCTCCAGCAGTGCCTCCTATATGTACCGACTTTACCTCTAGTTGGTCTCGCTTGCGACCCAGGTTTTTACACTATGGAGACCTGAGGGTCTGGACAGACCACTCGGTGCTTACAGCAGGTGACCTCTTGCCTGAAGGCCATCTCCTTCACTTTGGCCAACTTGCTGAGGAACATGACCTCCCGCCACAATGGTCCCTCTTGCACAGACAGCTCAGTCCCATATGTTGCACCCTTAGGGACCTCTCGGACGGGGAACCCGCCATGCATCCAGTTCTATAGACTATATTAACTATGGGTGCCAGTCATCACTGTCTCCTTATCACCTAGCTATATAAAGCCATTCGCGAAATGGCAACCACCCCTCTCACACCACTGTGCCAAAAGTAGAAAGATGAATTCAGGAGGGTGCTGCACAACAGGGAATAAGATAGGGCACTACAGTTTCTCAAAAAAAGGTCTCCTACAACTCTCTTTTTAAAAACATATAATTCTTCATACTCCAAATGGCCTATTTAATCCTGGCTTAACTACACTGCTACTTTCCCAAGACACAGTTCATATGCCCTGCTGCGAGCTCCTGACGCGGACCTCATGCAGATGCTGTGGTCTTGTCTGACCTCCAGTGTTATTGGCATTCAATCCACACCACCCTATGTAAAGTCACGGAACAAACAGACATTCACACATTAGAAGCATGCTCCCTGGGCATATTTAAGCATAAGAAACAACAGAAAGTACGCACCCGCTTTGCAGCCCTATCACTTCTACTCGCCAAATGCACACTTCACAGGTGGTTCCCTACATCCTCCCAGTGGATGTGTGTGGGGAAGCAGTGCATAAATGGGGTGCAGCAGAAAAAGACTCCCTCCTTTACGAGGAGGTTTGACTGCTGCGCAAGAAACCCATCTTCCCCCGTAAGCCACCCTTCTTACAAACTTGCAGCAAAAAGTTGGGAAATGACGATCTACCCCCATTAACACACAATGCGCTCCCTACCTGCGCAATTATCACCACCTCAATCGGTGCCAACCTCAACATTTACCCACAATGTTCCCTTACCCGCTCCCACACAGCAAGCACAACCCCATATACCAACACGCCTGCCCTCACCACAATTCCCACATTGTTCTCTACCATTTGCCACCATTACCAAGCCCGCCCGCCTCTCATCCCGATCCTTTCATTCATCCCTAGTTATGTCGTAATGACGATCTGGGGCAGGTTAAGGACAGCTACACTGGGAAATGTTGCAAGGAAAGGAAAGATGTGCAGCAGAGGCCAGTAAAGGTTCACACCTTTGTGCAACATATTCACAAACAAGCTACCTCTCCGATTGCTCAACTTTATGCTCAACTTTGACCATGTACAGTGAGTGCTCTGCTACCGTTTGGCTAGGCGTGCGCTATAGAAATAAAGAACAATGTCAAAATAGTCATCCAACATAAGCAAAGGCTGACAGAGTTTACATACAAATGAAGTGGCGTAAAAACAAGTACATCCAACGAAAGCATCACCAATGTTGAGTGCTAAAAGTTGGCAACACAAGGGTTGATGCCCTATATATAAGGATGTCCCAGGGGGGAAGGCAGGATAAGTAATGGTAAACAGCCAGCAGATAAGTGCCACTAGATACTCTCAGGATATAGTCATAGTACTTAAAAGAGGCAGGAGGTTTGGGCCTGGTGTAACCTGGAACATAAACACCATACAGGATTATTCAAACAGTGTCTCTTAAATGAGTCAAGTACTACCAGTTGGTCTTACAAAGGGTACCAAGTCTGCAAGAAGCCTGGGGGGTTGTCTGGTATTGTGTATATCACAATCGGTAAGAGCAATCTGTCAGCGATGTGGACAGACCGGAGTATTCTGATCGAGGGAAAGGAAGAGTATTTTGTAAATTAATCGGTATTCCAGGATGTGCTATGGTGATGACTATCCTATGCAGTACATCATATCATTTTACCATGTAGCACCGGGAGATGTGTAATTCAAATGAAAGTACAAGTGGGGTGAGTGACATGCAACAAACGTCATGTGTCTCCAGGACATGTGTAAAAGGATACAAAGATTATTAAAACATTGGAATGTTGAGCGTTCCATTGAAAACACTAGAGTGCTCCGGGCTTCTAATGGCTGGTAGAAGCCCAGAGCATCAACATTTCAATGTTTAACAAAACCCTCAACCCCCTAGGGCTCGCTGAGGGTCAGTGAGGCCCTCAAGGGCCGGAATGTTCTAATAGCCTTGAATCCCTCCAAAGCAGGCAATACCAGCCAATAAAGGCCTGCTCCCTTGTTAAAGGCCCTCGCAGAATGCTGGAGCGGGCCTTTAATGGCCAGTAGAGCCTGCTACTGTGGCTCTAAGGCTATAGTAGAACAGCAAAACCGTCATTACCTTCCCCATCACAGTTCTCACCAGTGTACAGATATCAGCCATAGGAGAAAGCAAACCAAATACCCACCCAATATGGCCTTTAAAGGAAGTTCCTGTCACATGACTAATAAAAGTGGGCTACACCCCTATTACATTATTTTTTTAGGTCTCGCTAGAGTCTGCACATGCGCTGCTCTTGCAAGAAATGTAGTAGGTGGTTTAAAAGTGCTACCCAGGCCAGCCACCAGCCTGCTATTACGCGCACAAGCACGCGTCACGTGCACAGCACTTTTTCCCGTTGCATGCGTGCATGCGCAAAACTCGCGTTTGTTTTTTAATTTCATTTCACGGCCGCGCAGCGTTACTTTTACGCCCGCGCAGCCAATGCTTATCTCCCTACCTGTGTGTCTCTGTGTTGGGTCCCTCTTACAGTGCTGACCCCTCGCTAGGCTTGAAGGAGTACGGAGAATGCTGAGGTGGGGCTTGCTGTAGGAAAGGGCAGTATTTCTGTACTTAAACCACACCCAGACTCATCGCATTGCTTGGCTTGGAGCTTTTGGGCTCCTTTGTTCACTCCCCCTTGCTGAATGCGGCGTTTCAGTCATAGAGCTGTGGTCTAGCTGTTTTTGGCACTGTTTCCCCTGATATCCTCTGATTCCTGCTGCGGTGTAGAACGCAGCCCAGCTTCAAAACCCTTCAGGGCTGTGGTCCTTGAAATACTGTGTTGTGCTGCCTTTCCCTTATGCACAACCTTTTTTACTTTTCCCTGTCATTTCAAAGGCAGCTTTTCGGGGCTGCTGTTTTCCTTCAATGAGTTGTGCCGCGCTGCATCCTGGACAGCATTATCCTGATCTGGGAAGACGCGTACTGGTGTTTTCTCATCTCCTGCGGTGTGCTTTATGTCTTTCTTCATTCGATCCCTGAATTACGTCAAAACAAAAGGTCAGTGTACTGATAAAAATGTTATGAACCTTTGGAGCACCAATGTGACAGTTATCAGTGATCGATGCGCCACCAGCCCCTGATAGATACAGGATACCAGCCTTCGCCCGTCCTCCCACCAATAATACCTCCAGCGTTTGTGACACTGGCGATGAGGCTGGGAAACCCATCCGAATCTCCCTCACTGTGCGTGTTAAGTAAGAAATTTGAAGGAACTGTCTGGTGGTGACCCCCGAAATTCTCTCTAGCCTCCTCAAATGTCAGGAACTTCTCTGTGGTATAAAAATCTCCCAATAGGAGGCACTCTCCCTCCCTCTATGCGCCTAGTGTCTTGACCTCTTGTATTTTGTGAAACAGGTGGAACCTGTCCAAAGGTAGGGACCTACTAAAAGGCTGGCGATTCAACACTGGCCACACCACTCTTTCCAAGACCATCAAAACCTGCGCTACACCTCTGGGACATTGTCAGACTGTCTCCGACCCTGTAGCAGGAAAAGTAGTGGCGTACCCTTCTCTACAGTACCCCTCAGAAGGCTGGTTTCCCAGTTAGGCTCATTGTGGCACCGCTTTGTGATATGCTGTAGCTGCATTGTCATATAATAACATTCTACGGTAGGCAGAGTCCACACTTTTCTCCGCTCATTTTCAATACCTCCAGTGGGACTCTGTTCCTTACTCCAGCTTAAACTAGGGAAACCAACAGCATCACTCAGCACCACCACAGCATCACTCAGCACCGGCACCTGTTCTACTTTAGCAGCGTGCGTCATTTTTGCTAAGAAAGAAACAGTGAAGACACAGGAAGCGTCTGCTTTTAAAGGGATACTCGCTTTCCATTTCTGTGGTATTAGAAGCATGAGGGAGGAGAAGCGAGCAGCAAAAATTGAAACATGCATTTGAGTCAGGCTCAGATGTGGAAACTCGGGCAAATGTGTCAATCTCTCATGAGTCTACTGGCATAGATTTGGATTGTCTTCAAAGAATAATTAACAAAGGCAGTTGACTCTGCATTTTCTTTTGTTGTTGCCGATTTATATAGCGTGAACTTGAACCGAAGGTATTGGAGTGCTTTACATGAGCACCAGTTACATTACACAATGACACATTCATCTTTTTGGTAGGCATGGGAGATTAAGTGATTTGCCAAGAATCACTGGATGTGGAGTCGACCCGGAGGCTCAAACCTTGGTTTCCTAGCTTGACAGTCTAGCCTTTTGAGATCACATCTTGGCGGTGAGGGAAGGTCAGCCACTTGTACAGGTCCCAAAGGTGCCTTCGCAGCTAGATCTTAAGTCATCTCCCTTTCAGTGGAGTAAAGCTCCTTGGTCCTCAGCTGGAGGAACTGTTGAAGAAGTCAGTGGAAGACGGTAAACTTCCTGTGTCTACAAAACCATATTCTCAGGGCAGCGAGCCTTTGTAAATTCTTCTTCGGCAATGAAAAGGGCGATTCATTTCTTTTGGGGAAGAGGTGGTGCCTTGGCACTCCCTTCAACAACAAGTCCCGGCAACAACCATCCAATCCCTCTTCTTCCTCCAACACCCCTACAGCATGACTGTCCAGAGTGGGAGGACGAATCAGAGACTTTTTCTCCATTTGTGAAAGGGATGTTTTCAACTAATTTGTATCCCTTCCACCAGATGTTTTCATCATGCCTCTGACTCCTCAAAATCCCTAGAAGCTTGAAGGTCTCCAGAAAAGTATTCTCACCCTTCTCCAGAAGGGGGCCCCAATTCCCGTCCCAGAAGAGGAAATTGGTCTGGGCTGCTACTCTCTGATGGTTCTAGTTCAAAAGTGCTTGAAGAACTATCAACCTGTTTTAGATCTCAAAACTGTCAATCTTTATGTCCCTCTTTAGAAGTTCAAGATGATGGGTTGGCAGAGGCTCTTACTTTTCATTTCTCATGGCTCCTTTCTTATTTCCTTGGACTTTTCAGATGCCTATTTTGATATTCCCATTCATCTGTTTTCACAGAGGTTCTTGGGGTTCTTTGCTTTAGGGAAACACTAACTATTGTGTGTTCTCCCTTTTGGCCTTGCATCTGTCCCTAGGGTCTTTCCTAAAACCCTAGCTCCTCTGGTGGGACTTCTGCATTATTTGTGTGTGTTTGTGTTCCGCTACCTGAATAGTTGGTTAATTTCTGATTTATTGTTCCTTAAGGGCATAGAAGCTGTAAGGATGTTTTTCAGCTGCCTAGAGGATCATTGTTTCATCATCAACCTCAATAAAACAAGTCTCATCTACTACCAACTCAAGAACATCATTTCTTAAAAGCCTTGTTCACCACAATGTTGGGGAAAGTCTTTCTTCCCCCCTACATCAACAATGTCCCATGTTTCAGCTACAAGCTCTTCTGCAGGCTCAGGAAGCCCAGCAGGAGATTGGCTACGGGTCAATGGGGACATGGAAACCTCACCCTATCTCGTTCCTTGGGTTTTAAGGCACTTATTTCAACTGGTCTGCCATCTTCTGTCCCTCTGGAGCCCACAATCTCAAGAATACGATTCATTGATTCCAATCTCAAGTCATATAACCCAGAAGCTCTACTGGTGGCTTCAGCTTACATATCTGAGCAAAGGGTTAGGCTTGCAGTCCCCGCTCTCATTGACTTTAATGATGTGAGCCCTTGGGTTTGGGGAACAACTTTGGAGGAAAAGTCTACTCAAAAGTACTGGACAGCTGCAGAGTGCATGAAAAGAACTGGTGGCTGTTTACAAGGCGCTTAAAACTTTCGCTCCATCTCTCAAGAAAAAATCACTCCAGGTCAAGACAAACTATCAGGTGGCTAGGCACTATCAGAATTATTTGGGAGGGACCTGATCTCCTCTCCTGGTGATTATAGCAGATAGGATAGGAACCTGGGTGGACAACCTGTTGAGTCTGATGGCAATCTATCTTCTGTGGAGGGAGGATGGGCATGTGGACCATCTGAGTCACCAACTCCCTTCCTCTGTATCAATGTGCCTTTCTTCTCAGATATTCCAGGAGATTGTGATGGGGGTTGGGGCTTCATAGCTGGATTGCTTCTATTTTCCTCAGGATGCTACACAGCCAAAATTCTGTTCTCTCCTACAATGTCCTGGGGTGTGGAGGATGGAACCAATGAGTTGTCCTTGGCATCAGGGTTTCTTTGTGCTAATCAGCAGGGTCCTAGCCAAGATGAAAAGGATCAGGGTAGAAGTTCTTTTAGTGGTTCGTTCCTGGTCCCGTCAACCACGGTTCCTACTTCTTTGCCATCTAGCAATTGCTTCTCCATGGCCATTTCTGCTGAGTCCTTCTTTTCTCAGGTTTCCACTCTTGTCCCAAAATCTCTAAAAGAGTTCTCACTGGGGTTTTTCCAGATTGAGAGTAGGAGACTAGAGGCAGGAGGGTTTTCCATCGGAGGTCGCTCTTTCCATTCAGAGTTCCAGGAAAGTGAGCAAACTTTGTGTATATGAGAGATTTTGAAAGTTCTTTTCTGCCTGGTGTACTTCTAAGGGCCTGTCTCAAACTCCTGTGGAGATGGTAAAATTCCAGAATGGTTCCTGTGGGAAAGGAAGGAAGCAGACATGGAGCTAGCGTGAGCACCTTCCTGTCCAGTTGCCACGCCGCACGTTGGAGCTTCGGCAGTCGGCGGTCGATTAGCTGACCTACAACGCCATCCTCTACAGTAGATGTCCATGTCCGTGAATGATACGCCCAGAGCCTCTGTTCGGGCTTTGTGCAGCAGAACTGTAAAAATCCAGGTCTGCGCTACAATACGATTGACCTGCCATACCTTGGGCATCTCAGCTGCAGCCAGGGGATACACAGCGATGATTGATTGCATCTAAGCTGGTCTCAAACTGCTTGTAGAATCGGAGAAAGCTGTAGGAGTGGTGTCGCGGAATTGGAGCGAGTGGAGCATGATCACCCGGGTGCAGAAGACCCTTAAACTGAAAGCAGCCCTAATCCAAGGAGAAATGGAAAAAGAAAAGGCTGAAAAAGCAGACCCCCTCCTAAAGGTAAACAGGACCTGGGGGCCAATAAGAAAACTATGGGGAAGCCCGGAGGAGCCAATATGCTGAAAGAGGGTGCTGTGGGAGGCGCAGGCTTATCACCCTCTATTTGTAAACATTTCTCTGTCGTTAAGGGGCACTCTATAGCCATGTATTCAAGTACATTTGCAGGGAACGATTTTAATAATCTGAGGGTGCCGAGTCAGGGGGCCCCAGAGCAGGGGGTTGTACATCAGAGTGATGACCTGACTGCACAGTTAGCTTATTGTGATACTGGGATTGATGGGACTTGTGACATATTGTCTCTAGCATCGATTCCGGAGCCTTCCACCAGCACCTCAGTCATTGCTGCTGCTATTGCTGCTATTGATGGTGCAGGAAAGAACCCCCAGGGCAGCAGGGACAAGGAGGCTAACAATGATCTTGAAGACAACCCTGGTCCTGGACCCATAGACCCGCAGACCCCGTACCTTGTTGGCAAAAAAATGTCTCTGTATCTGATGGGTCTCTGTCTGGCACCGAAAATTAAATCATTCGCTCAAGTGAAAGCAGTGTGTTAGAAGATAACAAATCTGATCCCACTACGAGAACTATTCAGCGAAAAAAAAAAGAATCTCGAAGCAAAAGGCATAGCCAGCTCAAGTGGGACGATTCAGATTCTCTTAGCTCGTTTCCCCTGGGGGGACCCTCTAATCTTCAGCTTGAGGAGAGCCCACAGTCTACTGCCTAACATCTGCCCGAACCCTTCCTGTCCTCTATATTGGACTCTATAAAGCAGTTCCAAGAGGAAGTATGATCTGACAGTCTCGCAGCCAAGGGAGCCGCCAAAAAACTTCAAGGTGGCATCAGGAAATTAAACAAGATCTATACAGACATCGGCGACCGAGTCTCAATGGTTGAAGCACAGACAGAGACTTTGGAATCAGAAATAGCCAATGTGAAAGACCAAGGAACATCTCATGTTGCAATGCCTAACTGATCTAATGGCCGAAATAGAGGAGCAAGATTATAAACAACAGATGAATAATCTGCAGCTACTGGGGATTCCCGAAGGCGTTGAGGAGGATGATCCCAGAGGGTTCATTGTTAGACTTCTCAAGCTGCATTCCCCGCGTAGGCCAATTGGAACTGGGACTAAGAGGTCCAGAGGGAACATCCCTTTCCTTTTAATCTGAAGCAGCGGCGAAATGGCAATAGCACTGGCAGTGAGAAACCCAGGGTTTTTTTTTGTTTTTTTTGGGAACTTCCTCTTGGGGCAGCTGGTGTATGACCAGGCTAGGCCGAATTCCCAAAAAGAAGCAGATGGAATAAAAATTTTTGCCAAACCTGACTTCTGCCACACAACCGTAGAGCGCAGATGGAGACTACGCCAATTGATAACTCCTTTTCAGCAGCAAGGCGCCCAAGTATACCTAATGAACCCAGCTAGACTGAAAATTATATGTGACGGCTCTACCCGGGTCTTTCTGTTGGAAATTAAGGCTGGGGAACACCTAAAGGACATTATGGGGAGAAAAAGACTGAATTAATCTGAGACTTCTGTTTAATCCAGTAGATTAAGGCCTGTATGGGTGTCAACAGTTTTTCTTTCACTTTCTTTCTTTCTTTTTTTTTTGGTGTGTTCACTGCATATAGGCAGGCTAGACCTGCAGAAATAGGCCATTTAATAGTTAAAGCCTCTGTGGTTTGGAGACTGGAACTCACACATGCTCACCATCATTCAGGGTTTCCCTGACTGCTCGTTGTGGGGGTAGTCTGGAAGGGAAGGGGGGGTACGAAGTGATGCAGTGGGGGAAAAAGTGATGTTTCCGTTCAAATCTCTGGGTGTTTTTTTTGGGATGGGACACAGGAAATCCAGCATATACGATGTTAAAAAAAGAGCATGGAGTAAGGAGGAAACCAAGAGTGCAGAAGGTAAAGGGGGGCAGATGGGGGGAGGGGGTGAAAAGGAGAAAAAGAGGAAATATGAATTGCTTAGCTGATGTTAGAAGTATGATCCCTATATTCTGTCAGATTGTGGCCCAAAAAAAGAATTGGATTATTACGTAGGGTCATGTTATTCAGGGTAGAAAATGAGCATGTTAAATAAACTCAGAATCATATCGGTAAATATCTGTGGCTTAAATGACTCCATAAAAAGGCAAAAAGTTGCACAGGTCTGCACTCACAGGGGGCCGACATTGTCTGCCTTCAGGAGACACATATCGGAGGGGCTCAGAAATGTTTGTTGAACTCACTAGGATACAAAGTTATCGGGGCAACTTCACAAGGGGCCAGGGTCAAGGGAGTTGGGATTATAGTCTCGAAGAAACTACCTTTAAAAGTCAATAGAGTAAAATCTGGCTCTCCAGGGAGATGGGTGATTGCAGGATGTTCTCTTCCTCCAAACTAGTTTTTACAATTTGCTCTATTTATGGAAGCAATCTAAATGACCCGGGGAAAATCAATGGGGTAAATGAGGAGTTAGTACATTGGCCACTCCCTATAATCCCCTGTGGCGATTTAAATCTAAACCTGCCTAGCACCTGGAAATCCGATCAATCTTGGAAGTACAGAAGCAAGAAACAGAAGGTTTTCCATGCAGTGCTCAATTTGAGAAGCACCCATGGCTTAAAGGACGTATGGTCCTATTTAAAATCTGAACAAGATGGTTTTACTTTCTTTCCAGCCCCTCATCTGTCACTGGCAAGGCTTGATTACTTTTTAGTTTCTTCTTCTCTGGCCCAGAACTACCTTTTTGACACCGCACCCCGATTCCTGTCAGATCACAACCCGCTCATTTTTAACCTAGAGGGCGGGGGTACAGACGACTAAGCTCGAACTGGAGCTTTGAAAAAGCACTTTTATATGACAGCAACTACCAGGAACACATGCACTGTTGGATCCAAGAGTTCTTGGAGATAAACATCGGGTCAGCCCTGATAATGGTTGTGTGGGACACATTAAAGGCAGGAATAAGGGGGGAGACGTTACAATTCTCCATTCAGAGGAACAAAAGAGAGAAAGAGCAGGTTAATTGTTTACAAGATCAAATGATAAAAGCTGAAAAGAAACTAATATAGGCCGTTCAGTCAGGAGTAGGATTTGAAGCCGCACAAACGATGGTAGCCGTTACCAAAACTGAGATTGGGACCATTTTCACTGAGAGAGTGGCTGCAAAATGGGCTTCGGCCCGAGAAAAGCTATATGAGTGCAGTGAGCTTATTGGCCATCAACTTGCCATTTCTACCAGACAACAGGCAACTGCTAATGTAATTTCCTCATTCCAAACAAACTTAGAAGGGGTTACTAATGATCCTGTAAAAATACAGGAGGCTTTTCGGGAATTTTAAGAAAAACTATATACAGAAGAGAATACGAGGCCCATGGAGTTCAGAGAAATAGAAATCACTAATTATCTTGAGGCAATACCGGTAGTCAAACTCAATACCGAGAATCGCGATCAAATGGAAACTTCTCCAACTTGGGAAGAAATTGCAACTGCACTTGCAAGCCTACCAGATGGCAAAGCCGCTGACATAGATTGCATTCTAGTTGAATTTTATAAAATCTTCTCCCAGCAAATTAAAGATCTGTTTTCGGATGTGATAGTTTCCATATTTATTGGGTCCTCTCCACCGCTTTCTTGGTCCACAGCAAAAATCGCAATATTTCCTAAAAAAAGACAAATCACCACTAGAGATGTCTTCCTACAGACCTATAACCCTTATTAACCCTGATTCTAAAATATTCTCAAAAATCATTGCATCCAGATTATCTACAAATATTGAGCCTCTTGTCTCCAACTGGCAGCGCGGGTTAATTCCTAAAAAGGGCACCACTGAGCATATCCGCCAGACCATTACTCATTCTCATTAATTCTACTCGATGCTGAAAAAGCGGTTGATCGGGTCTCCTGGCAATTCCTACGGGACGTCATGAGGCAGATCTGCTTCGGTCCTAAGATAGTGCAGGCCTTGTAAGCTTTATATCAGAATCCCACAGCCAGAATATCAATTAATGGACATTTGACGGAGCAAATAGAGATATCACGAGGGACGAGACAGGGGTGTCCTTGTTCCCTGTTGCTCTTCGCCCTATATATTGGCCCTCTTATTAATTTTTTTTTACTTAATCCTGAAATAACGGCAATGAGCAGGTTTGGCATGGACACTAAGATCATGGCTTATGCCGATGACCTTGCTGAAGTAACCCCGGAACCCAAGACTGCCATTAAGGCTTTGGAGCAAGAGGCCCAAGAGTTTGGAAAGTTATCTGGATATGTCCTCAATAAAACAAAAACACAGATCATTCTAAATGAAAAAATGCATTGGGTAGACGATTGAGTAGTTCAGAAAGCCAAATACCTAGGGGCTAACATGGTTGTGGACCTAGATTCAATAGTAAAGGAAAATCTGATTCCGTTAGCAGCTGATATTAAGAAGTCACTCAAAAATATTAACAATTCACATCTGACTATAGTAGGGGGATGCAACGTCTTAAAAATTAGCTTTTTCCCTAAATTACTTTATTTTTTAGAACAATCCTGTTAGAGTTTAGGAACAGCATGCTTCATATATTCAAACAAATCTTCTACCAATTTATTTGGGCCTATTCACAGCTGAGAAGGGCCTTTAAATTGCTTTCTTTGCCTAGAGATAGAGGTGGGTGGGCTCTCCCCAATCTAAAATTGTATTATTGGGCTGCAGTTTTGCAATATAGCTCTGAATTATTGCAGGATCACCTTGTTGAGAACCCCTCGGGACTGCAATCTCCCTATACATCACTACTAGGGGAAGTGCTAGGGGCTGTCTCTGGAGGCAGTTGGAATTTGGCTACTACAAGCGGGTCAGATTTAAGACTTTGACGAATGCTTATAGGGTTTTTACTAATATACGCAGATTATTTGGATTGGGCAGACTAAATCACGGTACCGCCTTTAGAAATAATACTAATCTACCACTTATTTTTGAAAAAACATATCTCCAACAGTGGTATCGAGCTGGTATTTTTAAACTGGGGGATTTGGTGACTTCTGAAGGCACCTGGACTTTCAGTGATCTCGAAGCCCGTTATAACTTGAATAATAATCAGTTACTTTTGTACCACGGCATTAAAGGTTTTTTGACACATAAATCAGGTGAACTAGCAGGGTTTACAAAGATTGACAAATTGCAGGGGCTAAGGCCACCACGGATCAGATACATTTACACAATATTAAACAAGTGAATGCCTGATGACCTAGGAAAAACAGATGAAAAGTGGCAGCAGAAACTGAATTCCCCCCCAACACCTTCTGTAACGCATTAAGTCTTGCACAAACCCATCTGTTGTCAGCTAAATTCGAGGCACAATTTTATAAAACAGGCTACTTCCTATATATAACTCCCAGCAGAATCGCTAAATAGGGAACAGGTAGTGGAACAATGTGACCTAGATGCGCCGAGTTTTGCGCAGACTTGTGCACATGTTCGCTAAATGCCCAAAGCTAGAACCTCTATTAGACAAAGTACAGCGGTTCTTGGGGGAATTTTATTACTAGACAGCCAACTCAACCCAACTACTATCCTGCTGGGACTGTATGACACGATCGATAGGAAGACTGGGGGAGCTTTAAAGTTTGTGGCAATGACTATTCTCAGGACTTGTATTGCTCTGCATTGAAAAGACCCAAACCCTCCCTCGTTTGCCCAATGGCGGGTTCGGCTGTTGGTTACATATAAACTGGAGAACGCTATAAATGCCAAAAAAGGCAGGCATGCAAAAAAAAGGGCTAGAGATATGGGAACCTCTAACCAGGTGGCTCAGTTTAATGAATTCACAGGATCTATCGAAAGTTTTCCATTGATGTTTCTTTACACCTCCCTCTATTGCCCTTCCCTCCTTCCCTCTTTTCTTCTTTTTTCATCGTCTCTACTTTCTCTCTCTCTTCCTCTCCTTTCTCTTCTTTGCCATCCCTTCTTCTTTTTGCTCTTGTGACCTTGGATCCGCCTTGGTAAACTTTGGTTAAATTAAATTTGATAGGCTTTTTTCAATGTAGGATTTCATGTTTATGTATTGTTAAATTCATCTCTATTTTTCTTTACGCTGGAAACTCTTACTGTTTGTAATACTCACTGGTAATGTCGAGGGGTTTGGGAAGGGGACTGGGGGGACTCTGTAATGGATTATTTTGAATTTGTATTCTTATGTATGGCATATATTAAAATAAAAATAACATTTTTTAAAAGAGGAATGGTTCCTGTTAGGATTCTCTGTCTCTCCCTAAGTAGTCAGTGGGCGGCATGGAGGCTATTATGGGTACTTCCCTTCTCCAGTTTGATTCCTTAGCTTCTTCCTTCCTCAGAAGTTTCCCTCTAAAGTAACCATTGGTATATTCCCCGGTTCCTCCATGGGATTTGTCTCTAGTCCTTAATGCCTTACAGTGAGCCCCTTTTGAACCCCTTTCTTCGGTTTCTAACACTTAAAGTATTTTTCATTGTTGCTATTACTTCTGGCAGAGGGTTCAGTGATATTGGCTACTTGCTAACACACCCTCCATATTTGAGGTTCTTTCAGAACAAGGTAGTTCTTCATCCTGACTCTTGTTTTCTACTGAAGGTTCCTTCTGCCTTTCATGTCTCTCAAGATATCATTGTCCCAGGTTTTTTTCCCTCCCCGTCTACGCATGAGAACATTTTTTGCTATTCTCTTAATTTGCCAAGACCTCTTTATCTTGAGAGAACTCCTTCCTTTTTGGAAGATTGATTTTCTTTTTGCCATCTTTGGAGTTTTAAATAAGGGTCACCTTCCTACCACCTTGACTTTGTCTCATTGGATTAGAACAGCAATTTCTTTTGCTTTGTATCAATCAGGTATCTCTTCCAAATGCAGTCATTCAACTAGGAGGGTTGCAATCTCTTGAGTGGCCTTCAACAGTGCATAATTGAAGGACATTTGTGTGGGAGCCAAATGGCCTTCTCCACATACTTTTATTTTTTATTACAAAATGAGGATGGGAAGAATGTTTTCTTCAGACTTTTAGGCTGGGCTCTTTCTGCTGTTCACTAACCTTGCTATTTTCCCTATTCCTTTCCCTCTCATATGAATCAAAGCATTTAGCACCTTCCTATGTGTTGCAAATTTTTGCACAGTAGCTTTGGTATATGCTCACTGGTGAGGACTTGTCACGTGGCCTGGCTAGAAACAATGCCATCTTTATGCTCACGTTTCTTAAGTTGCCTTTTTTCTGCAACCCTGTGACTTTTGACTTACATTTGTGTACGTGTCAGTGCAGAATAAGGATCTCTGGAAATGTATTTTCTTACATTTGAACTTTGTAGGCACACTATCATGACACCTTGAACATTCAGTACTTTGTATAGAGTTCACTGCACAAATGTCACGGCTTATTGTTGTCTGGTATGAAACAACGCCATCTAGCTATCTTTGCGGACTGACAAAGACCTCAGCATGCCTGAATGGACACTGTTTATTATATATACGAATATACTTCCTCGTGAAAACTAGAGTAGCACTCTGCGAACACTTTGAGGTTGCGGCACCCTGGAATTACAGCTCAGCTGATTCCTGTCACCTCCATGAGGGATGTCCCTCTCTACATCTAGACATACTGCCTAATGACACTTGCTCGCAGGTAATATGGAGTTAGATTACTTGGCTGAGATTTTTGACAGATCCCCCTCCCTAGAACAAATTAGGTTAGGGACCGTTAGCTAAGAGCACACTACATCATACTATATTATACTACATATATTGCCACAAATATTCATTGTTTTAGTATAAACATGGGGTTATTCATTCTCTCCACTGTTCTTGTATTGCTTTTAACCACCTATAATCTATACATTGCTTATCCCTGAGCATACACATTCAATTTAAGAACATTATATTCACAATTTTGATTGTGGACATTTTAAACCATATAAGCACAAATGTATAAAATTATGTAACATGATTTGACAGCAAAAAAATGAGAAAACCTTTTTTTGAAGGATTTGTTGTTTCCAAGACCTGAGTGTGATCATGAACTAATTTTAAGAGCTTACCAAAGTCTCAAAAACTGGCATAAGAATTTGCTTAAAACATTATTCCCAAGAAGATTGATAGCCGGCGGGAGCAAGCCTTCCTTAGTTTATTTCTACAGTACAAAAAGAGGCATACAGGAGCAGATGTATGATTTTTTGGAATATGACACAAAAGGATAACATTTTAAGGATGAACTCTGTGGTATGTAATGACATAAGGAAGTGCTTGACAGAATGGGTAGTACATTCATTGTATTGCCTTCCAGCAGGGGTGCTTAGAGAACAATCAAAACAACATACATTAGTGAGTGTGATGCTCAAGGGGGAGTAATAAAAGTCAGAGCTGAGGCCTAAGCAAAGCCAGAGAACGTTGCAAGTTTGGTGGGTTTGTCTATCATATCTGACATCACTACTTATCTATTGACAAGTGCATGCCGTCAGTCTATAGTATCTGTAGGAGAAGAACGAGTAGGGAGGTATGTTGGAGAAATGTAAACATCCAAGCTTAGAGAGGAAGTAAGGGTGGGAAGTGTACTCCTGTAAAGATGTACGTCGACAACAAGAGGTAGTGAGATAAGGCAAGCCAGACAACAGAATAAATGAAGAATTTGCTTGTAGTTGCCTCACAGATTGGCAATGAGGGATGTTAATGTTAACCCAGCTCATCTTTGCACCTTTGAACTATCTTGGAAAAAGGAGAGGCTGAGGGCACCCACCACAATTCAAACTTATAGGGCCTGATTCACAAAGGTAAACTTAGACCAAATGTCTAAATTTAGACCTAAAGTTTAAGTTTAGACATAAAGTCTAACTTTACTATTACTAAAATTAGAATTTTGGTCTAGTTTAGCCCAAAGTCTAACTGAGATCAAAAGTCTCACTTTACTAGTAGTAAAGTTAGACTTTAGGTCCAAACTTAGACTTTTGGTCTGAGTTTACATTTGTGAATCAGGCCCGAGGTCTTCAGATTCAATACAGATCTCGACAGCAGGTGCTTGTGCTACTGAACTAACTTACAGGGTAAAAAGGATGTGGATATTTAGGCGTAAACAAGGATATTATTCAAAGAAAGGGTCTCTAAAAACATGGGGGCAAATTAGCAAGAACCTTGTTGAATTTATTTATCGCCATTTTAGCAGCAGGAAACTGCCGCTAAAACGGCGATAATGTGCTTGCTAATATGCGTTATAGAATTCCAATAGAATGCCCTGCACATCTAACCTGGGCTTCTATTGGAATTCTATAACGCACATTAGCAAGCCCATTATCGCCGTTTTATCGGCAGTTTCCTGCCGCTGAAACGCCGATAATTTTAACGAGGTTCTTGCTAATATGCCCCTTCAAGACCTGGGACAGATGAGCGGGAATTAGGTAAAACCATGCTGTCTGTTGCCCTGGGGCACTGTTATCATAGTAGCCACTGGGATATATGGAGAGTTTACTACCTATTATTTGGCCTGTTGGGTCCATTGTCTGAGTCATGCACCTTGTCAGCCAAAACCTGGGGCATGTGAGCGACAAAGCCCTGGCTCCGGCTGGAGATATCCTTTCCCTGCCTCCGCCCCTGGTATGTTTGTTGCTTTGAACGCTGCTACCTGACTATCAACGGTACAAAAGGGGGTGGTAATGGACGGAGAACATCTGAACCAATCAAACACTCACACCCAGTCAAAAGATCTAGGTTTAATCCATCACCGTTCTTTAGCCCACTCTGCCACCCCAGTTCAGACATGGCTATATGCAAATCAGTCTGACCCTGTGCCTCATGGGAACAGTCCAGCCCGAACTGCCAAGCCATGCCTTCCCTGGACCGGAAACAAGCTTCCGAGGACCGGTTTCTGGCATTACAGCCGTCTTCAGCTCTCCACATCACTGGAGTCAAGCTATCCAGGCTGAAGAAGGCTGATAGCCAGAAACCGGTCCTTGGATGCTTGATTCCGGTCTAGGAAAGACATGGCTTGGTAGTTCGGGCTGGACTGTTCCCATGAGGCACAGGGTCAAGGCTGATTTGCATATAGCCATTGTCTGACCTAGGGTGGTGTGGAGTGCAAAAAAAACGATGGATTTAGGCCCAGATCTTTGTACTGGGGTGAATGTAAGACATTGTTCTGCATTCTGTCCATCAATTGTGTTTTTTGCAATTTTCACCCCGAGTGGGCTGGGTATGCTCAGATGTGAGTCCCAGGCTTTCCACATCACTGGAGTCAAGCTATCCAGGCTGAAGAAGGCTGATAGCCAGAAACCGGTCCTTGGATGCTTGATTCCGGTCTAGGAAAGACATGGCTTGGTAGTTCGGGCTGGACGGTTGCCATGAGGCACAGGGTCAAGGCTGATTTGCATATAGCCATTGTCTGACCTAGGGTGGTGTGGAGTGCAAAAAAACGATGGATTTAGGCCCAGATCTTTGTTACTGGTGTGAATGTAAGACATTGTTCTGCATTCTGTCCATCAACTGTTTTTTTTGCACCTGACTATCAAGGCACTTCACTGAAGGTTAAGGGTAGCATGTGCCCGCCTTCCAATCCACTTCGGCGTCTCTTCAGGGGTACAGTCGCCTAATTAAGATGCAATGTAAAACAATACATCCTTATGTCTGTAGAACTGTACATAGACCAGATGGCCTGGTCAGCTCACGGATACACTTCACGTTACATTAAAGTGTATGTTAAATTCCCTGCACAGAGGTGGCAGACTGGCATGCGCACACAGAGTTAATTATGCCTTGGCTCGCCATCCTGTGATTCTAGGCAAATTACTTAATCTGCCCATTCCTATGAAAATAATCTGACTTTGTGTATTGTAATCTGGTGCTCATGTAACGCGCTCTAATGCCTTTAGGCCATGTTCTCGCTATACAAAACCGCTAAAAAAAAGTAACAAAAAACCTTTTGCATCATGTGTATGTATCCGTTTTCTGCCCGCGTTGAAGCTGTCTGGCGCTATTCCTAATCTTTTTGCCCTCCGCTGCCTGGCAGAGGGCTGTGAAATGAAAAGTGTTCAAGATTTTAAAAAAAGCATACACACAGAGGGAAGTCTAATTAAATGAAGCTAGTGGTCCCGCGGCGCTCCGCCAAGTGGATTAACTGGCGCAGTGTTAAAAAAAAGAAAAAACACGCGACTTTACAGCAGTCGGCACAAGCAGTCCTCGTTCAAAGCGAACAGTGCATGCAAACTTTCCAAATATCTGATCTGGCACCTTATCAAAATCGAGCAACAAATGCGTTTCGGATTTTCACTGGTATTACGGAAAGAAAAGAAGCAATTATTGCATATGGTACAAAAGGTATGGATAGGCTTGCCAGCCCAAGTAGGACTTTTGCACCTCCTTGGCCACTGGGTGCAAATCTTCATCTGTTGTTGACACTGTGAGGATAATTTGGCAGAGTATACTGTTTCACGCAGTCAAAAGCTCCGAAGACGGGGTCTGGTTGCTGATTAGGCTGGCAGCTGGACTGTGCTGGGACAGAACCCAAGGCAGGTGCTGGATTTGAATCTTTCACACAGCCTCATCATATTAGCGGAGGTGTGGGAATGAAGTCATTCTGTTTTTTTGCACAGCTTTGTTTTGTGTGCTCGGGACGTAATCTAGGCACAGATAAGCGCCACGTTTCAGCATATGGCGCAAACAAGCAGCCCACAGACTGCAGATAAACAGCAACCGCCTTCAAGGTTTTACATGTCAGAGCAGCAGGCTCAGCACACTTTATCAGCTACCGCGGGTATGACTCACTTATTCAACCTTAGTGAACTGGGGCACAAAGCGGGGTGCGTCACAAACTGATCACCAGTTGCTCACACTGTGCTCACATTTGAAGGCCGTTATTCACTGACTGGTGCGCAAGGACCACTCTGCACTATTCTGGGACTTATTTGCAAGCCCATTGTGCAGCCGGTGGGTCACTTTCTTTTGTCACTCTGGCAGCGCAGTGTGCCTGCCCATATTTACAAGACCTCATAAAATCACCCTGCACGATTTTTCATGGCCTTGTAAATATAGGCCCCTCTCACGAATTACTCTGTGTGAAAGGGGCGTTCCATGAGTGTTGCTGTGGGTGTTCCCACGCAACATCCAATGGAACTTGACACATTTCCGCATTTACAACATTTTGTAAAGCTGGGAGTGCGTCAGAATCCTACGTCTCCTAATAGTGCAATGAGGAGAAATACTATTTACAACAAGGGGTGGTGAGGGACAGAGTCTCTGAATTAAACAGAATACTCTCACCCAGTCAAGAGATCAGGGCTAGATCCAACACCGTTTTTTAGCTCACTGCACCATCCCAGTTTCAGAACCTGGCTGTATGCAAATTAGTCTGTTCCTGTCCCAGTGCATGATGGGAACAGGGCAAACCAAACTACAAAAGCCAATTCTTACACTGGGAAGGAAACAAGCTACCGGGGACCGGTTTCTGGCATTTCAGCCGTCTTCGGCCCGGCTTGCTTGAATCCTGATGGTGCAATGAGCAAGGGACTCACATCTGAGTATACCCTTCCACGCTTAGGGTGGACAAAAATATTTACAACAAGGGGTGGTGAGGGACAGAGTCTCTGATTTAAACAGAATACTCTCACCCAGTCAAGAGATCAGGGCTAGATCCAACACCGTTTTTTAGCTCGATGCACCATCCCAGTTTCAGAACCTGGCTGTATGCAAATTAGTCTGTTCCTGTCCCAGTGCATGATGGGAACAGGGCAAACCAAACTACAAAAGCCAATTCTTACACTGGGAAGGAAACAAGCTACCGGGGACCGGTTTCTGGCATTTCAGCCGTCTTCGGCCCGGCTTGCTTGAATCCTGATGGTGCAATGAGCAAGGGACTCACATCTGAGTATACCCTTTCACGCTTAGGGTGGACAAAAATATTTACAACAAGGGGTGGTGAGGGACAGAGTCTCTGAATTAAACAGAATACTCTCACCCAGTCAAGAGATCAGGGCTAGATCCAACACCGTTTTTTAGCTCACTGCACCATCCCAGTTTCAGAACCTGGCTGTATGCAAATTAGTCTGTTCCTGTCCCAGTGCATGATGGGAACAGGGCAAACCAAACTACAAAAGCCAATTCTTACACTGGGAAGGAAACAAGCTACCGGGGACCGGTTTCTGGCATTTCAGCCGTCTTCGGCCCGGCTTGCTTGAATCCTGATGGTGCAATGAGCAAGGGACTCACATCTGAGTATACCCTTCCACGCTTAGGGTGGACAAAAATATTTACAACAAGGGGTGGTGAGGGACAGAGTCTCTGAATTAAACAGAATACTCTCACCCAGTCAAGAGATCAGGGCTAGATCCAACACCGTTTTTTAGCTCACTGCACCATCCCAGTTTCAGAACCTGGCTGTATGCAAATTAGTCTGTTCCTGTCCCAGTGCATGATGGGAACAGGGCAAACCAAACTACAAAAGCCAATTCTTACACTGGGAAGGAAACAAGCTACCGGGGACCGGTTTCTGGCATTTCAGCCGTCTTCGGCCCGGCTTGCTGGAATCCTGATGGTGCAATGAGCAAGGGACTCACATCTGAGTATACCCTTCCACGCTTAGGGTGGACAAAAATATTTACAACAAGGGGTGGTGAGGGACAGAGTCTCTGAATTAAACAGAATACTCTCACCCAGTCAAGAGATCAGGGCTAGATCCAACACCGTTTTTTAGCTCACTGCACCATCCCAGTTTCAGAACCTGGCTGTATGCAAATTAGTCTGTTCCTGTCCCAGTGCATGATGGGAACAGGGCAAACCAAACTACAAAAGCCAATTCTTACACTGGGAAGGAAACAAGCTACCGGGGACCGGTTTCTGGCATTTCAGCCGTCTTCGGCCCGGCTTGCTTGAATCCTGATGGTGCAATGAGCAAGGGACTCACATCTGAGTATACCCTTCCACGCTTAGGGTGGACAAAAATATTTACAACAAGGGGTGGTGAGGGACAGAGTCTCTGAATTAAACAGAATACTCTCACCCAGTCAAGAGATCAGGGCTAGATCCAACACCGTTTTTTAGCTCACTGCACCATCCCAGTTTCAGAACCTGGCTGTATGCAAATTAGTCTGTTCCTGTCCCAGTGCATGATGGGAACAGGGCAAACCAAACTACAAAAGCCAATTCTTACACTGGGAAGGAAACAAGCTACCGGGGACCGGTTTCTGGCATTTCAGCCGTCTTCGGCCCGGCTTGCTTGAATCCTGATGGTGCAATGAGCAAGGGACTCACATCTGAGTATACCCTTCCACGCTTAGGGTGGACAAAAATATTTACAACAAGGGGTGGTGAGGGACAGAGTCTCTGAATTAAACAGAATACTCTCACCCAGTCAAGAGATCAGGGCTAGATCCAACACCGTTTTTTAGCTCACTGCACCATCCCAGTTTCAGAACCTGGCTGTATGCAAATTAGTCTGTTCCTGTCCCAGTGCATGATGGGAACAGGGCAAACCAAACTACAAAAGCCAATTCTTACACTGGGAAGGAAACAAGCTACCGGGGACCGGTTTCTGGCATTTCAGCCGTCTTCGGCCCGGCTTGCTTGAATCCTGATGGTGCAATGAGCAAGGGACTCACATCTGAGTATACCCTTCCACGCTTAGGGTGGACAAAAATATTTACAACAAGGGGTGGTGAGGGACAGAGTCTCTGAATTAAACAGAATACTCTCACCCAGTCAAGAGATCAGGGCTAGATCCAACACCGTTTTTTAGCTCACTGCACCATCCCAGTTTCAGAACCTGGCTGTATGCAAATTAGTCTGTTCCTGTCCCAGTGCATGATGGGAACAGGGCAAACCAAACTACAAAAGCCAATTCTTACACTGGGAAGGAAACAAGCTACCGGGGACCGGTTTCTGGCATTTCAGCCGTCTTCGGCCCGGCTTGCTTGAATCCTGATGGTGCAATGAGCAAGGGACTCACATCTAAGTATACCCTTCCACGCTTAGGGTGGACAAAAATATTTACAACAAGGGGTGGTGAGGGACAGAGTCTCTGAATTAAACAGAATACTCTCACCCAGTCAAGAGATCAGGGCTAGATCCAACACCGTTTTTTAGCTCACTGCACCATCCCAGTTTCAGAACCTGGCTGTATGCAAATTAGTCTGTTCCTGTCCCAGTGCATGATGGGAACAGGGCAAACCAAACTACAAAAGCCAATTCTTACACTGGGAAGGAAACAAGCTACCGGGGACCGGTTTCTGGCATTTCAGCCGTCTTCGGCCCGGCTTGCTTGAATCCTGATGGTGCAATGAGAAAGGGACTCACATCTGAGTATACCCTTCCACGCTTAGGGTGGACAAAAATATTTACAACAAGGGGTGGTGAGGGACAGAGTCTCTGAATTAAACAGAATACTCTCACCCAGTCAAGAGATCAGGGCTAGATCCAACACCGTTTTTTAGCTCACTGCACCATCCCAGTTTCAGAACCTGGCTGTATGCAAATTAGTCTGTTCCTGTCCCAGTGCATGATGGGAACAGGGCAAACCAAACTACAAAAGCCAATTCTTACACTGGGAAGGAAACAAGCTACCGGGGACCGGTTTCTGGCATTTCAGCCGTCTTCGGCCCGGCTTGCTTGAATCCTGATGGTGAAATGAGCAAAGGACTCACATCTGAGTATACCCTTCCACGCTTAGGGTGGACAAAAATATTTACAACAAGGGGTGGTGAGGGACAGAGTCTCTGAATTAAACAGAATACTCTCACCCAGTCAAGAGATCAGGGCTAGATCCAACATCGTTTTTTAGCTCACTGCACCATCCCAGTTTCAGAACCTGGCTGTATGCAAATTAGTCTGTTCCTGTCCCAGTGCATGATGGGAACAGGGCAAACCAAACTACAAAAGCCAATTCTTACACTGGGAAGGAAACAAGCTACCGGGGACCGGTTTCTGGCATTTCAGCCGTCTTCGGCCCGGCTTGCTTGAATCCTGATGGTGCAATGAGCAAGGGACTCACATCTGAGTATACCCTTCCACGCTTAGGGTGGACAAAAATATTTACAACAAGGGGTGGTGAGGGACAGAGTCTCTGAATTAAACAGAATACTCTCACCCAGTCAAGAGATCAGGGCTAGATCCAACACCGTTTTTTAGCTCACTGCACCATCCCAGTTTCAGAACCTGGCTGTATGCAAATTAGTCTGTTCCTGTCCCAGTGCATGATGGGAACAGGGCAAACCAAACTACAAAAGCCAATTCTTACACTGGGAAGGAAACAAGCTACCGGGGACCGGTTTCTGGCATTTCAGCCGTCTTCGGCCCGGCTTGCTTGAATCCTGATGGTGCAATGAGCAAGGGACTCACATCTGAGTATACCCTTCCACGCTTAGGGTGGACAAAAATATTTACAACAAGGGGTGGTGAGGGACAGAGTCTCTGAATTAAACAGAATACTCTCACCCAGTCAAGAGATCAGGGCTAGATCCAACACCGTTTTTTAGCTCACTGCACCATCCCAGTTTCAGAACCTGGCTGTATGCAAATTAGTCTGTTCCTGTCCCAGTGCATGATGGGAACAGGGCAAACCAAACTACAAAAGCCAATTCTTACACTGGGAAGGAAACAAGCTACCGGGGACCGGTTTCTGGCATTTCAGCCGTCTTCGGCCCGGCTTGCTTGAATCCTGATGGTGCAATGAGCAAGGGACTCACATCTGAGTATACCCTTCCACGCTTAGGGTGGACAAAAATATTTACAACAAGGGGTGGTGAGGGACAGAGTCTCTGAATTAAACAGAATACTCTCACCCAGTCAAGAGATCAGGGCTAGATCCAACACCGTTTTTTAGCTCACTGCACCATCCCAGTTTCAGAACCTGGCTGTATGCAAATTAGTCTGTTCCTGTCCCAGTGCATGATGGGAACAGGGCAAACCAAACTACAAAAGCCAATTCTTACACTGGGAAGGAAACAAGCTACCGGGGACCGGTTTCTGGCATTACAGCCGTCTTCGGCCCGGCTTGCTTGAATCCTGATGGTGCAATGAGCAAGGGACTCACATCTGAGTATACCCTTCCACGCTTAGGGTGGACAAAAATATTTACAACAAGGGGTGGTGAGGGACAGAGTCTCTGAATTAAACAGAATACTCTCACCCAGTCAAGAGATCAGGGCTAGATCCAACACCGTTTTTTAGCTCACTGCACCATCCCAGTTTCAGAACCTGGCTGTATGCAAATTAGTCTGTTCCTGTCCCAGTGCATGATGGGAACAGGGCAAACCAAACTACAAAAGCCAATTCTTACACTGGGAAGGAAACAAGCTACCGGGGACCGGTTTCTGGCATTTCAGCCGTCTTCGGCCCGGCTTGCTTGAATCCTGATGGGGCAATGAGCAGGGGACTCACATCTGAGTATACCCTTCCACGCTTAGGGTGGACAAAAATATTTACAACAAGGGGTGGTGAGGGACAGAGTCTCTGAATTAAACAGAATACTCTCACCCAGTCAAGAGATCAGGGCTAGATCCAACACCGTTTTTTAGCTCACTGCACCATCCCAGTTTCAGAACCTGGCTGTATGCAAATTAGTCTGTTCCTGTCCCAGTGCATGATGGGAACAGGGCAAACCAAACTACAAAAGCCAATTCTTACACTGGGAAGGAAACAAGCTACCGGGGACCGGTTTCTGGCATTTCAGCCGTCTTCGGCCCGGCTTGCTTGAATCCTGATGGTGCAATGAGCAAGGGACTCACATCTGAGTATACCCTTCCACGCTTAGGGTGGACAAAAATATTTACAACAAGGGGTGGTGAGGGACAGAGTCTCTGAATTAAACAGAATACTCTCACCCAGTCAAGAGATCAGGGCTAGATCCAACACCGTTTTTTAGCTCACTGCACCATCCCAGTTTCAGAACCTGGCTGTATGCAAATTAGTCTGTTCCTGTCCCAGTGCATGATGGGAACAGGGCAAACCAAACTACAAAAGCCAATTCTTACACTGGGAAGGAAACAAGCTACCGGGGACCGGTTTCTGGCATTTCAGCCGTCTTCGGCCCGGCTTGCTTGAATCCTGATGGTGCAATGAGCAAGGGACTCACATCTGAGTATACCCTTCCACGCTTAGGGTGGACAAAAATATTTACAACAAGGGGTGGTGAGGGACAGAGTCTCTGAATTAAACAGAATACTCTCACCCAGTCAAGAGATCAGGGCTAGATCCAACACCGTTTTTTAGCTCACTGCACCATCCCAGTTTCAGAACCTGGCTGTATGCAAATTAGTCTGTTCCTGTCCCAGTGCATGATGGGAACAGGGCAAACCAAACTACAAAAGCCAATTCTTACACTGGGAAGGAAACAAGCTACCGGGGACCGGTTTCTGGCATTTCAGCCGTCTTCGGCCCGGCTTGCTTGAATCCTGATGGTGCAATGAGCAAGGGACTCACATCTGAGTATACCCTTCCACGCTTAGGGTGGACAAAAATATTTACAACAAGGGGTGGTGAGGGACAGAGTCTCTGAATTAAACAGAATACTCTCACCCAGTCAAGAGATCAGGGCTAGATCCAACACCGTTTTTTAGCTCACTGCGGAGGAGAAATACTTGCACAAAAACAATCACCCCCGCAGCGCAAGCACCCCTGCAAAATGACACAAGAATGCCTCTGCTGGAGCATGGCAGTCAATTGTCCGCCAGCACAGCAAAACAAACAGGGATCCGTCGTATTGTTACTAATACAATGTATTCCTTTGCAATTTGTAGTATTAACAACGTACGTTACAATGGCAACTAAAAAGCAAGTGTTTCAACAAAAATTAAAACAGACAAAGGTAATTGACTTTTAGAGATTGTCGAGTTAATACACAGTGTACGAAGAAAAGCAATGGCGGCACAGACGAAGGGCGCATCTTGATTTGAACACAAACTGTTGGAGTCAGGCACGCAACACCCATTGGGCTCACCGGGCTTCAGCCCTCCCCGTCGTTTGTGTCAGCCCGGGCTGAGACAGCTTTGCGGGCTGGCGATGTCTAATTGCAGCCGCACCCAAGTACTTCACAGGTCTTTAAAAGACCGTGTACTTGTAAATGAGGCTTTTGTTGTGTTTTCATCCCTTTTTAAAGCCGCTCTGGTTAAGGCTGGAAGAATTAGCCCCCCCCCAAATCTTTTTCAGCCCCCCCCCCCCCCCCCCGAAATTTGGCTCTAGTTGCCCGCCTGGTTGGTGTACAGGCAGAAATCGTACCCACTAAAGAGCAACACAAAGGAATTTACAAGTTTAGGCGGTTTCTCAACTTGGAGTGACCAAAGTAGTACCATTACGATCAGTGAGGATATATTCTGTCTTTTTTCCAGTGGATCTGAACGCTTACATGTGTCTCGCTGTGAAAGAGCGATGCCAACAAAAGCCATGAATGATTTATAGCAAAGGGTACAGGCAAATGACATTAATGAGTTTAAAACAGCAATGCATATGTGGGGTTCATATCAGTAGAAATTATATTAAAATAAAGTCATGTCTTTGTTTCAAACAGTAAATAAAACGGAGAGTGACGGCTAATTCAACCAGAGTAAATCCAAATGAAGCAGTGATTGATATATTGGAAAATACAAGCTGTGCAACAGTGCTGATTCTTAAAAGGTACGGAGAGGGAATAGGAAAGAAAGAAAGAAATAAGACTATTTTACAAGAGATAGTTTACTGATTAAGGGCCAGATGTTGACTCCCAAATACCGGTCGGTAACGGCCGAATTCGGCCGTTACCGACCGGTATTTGGTGATTGGTATGTAGGGGCATCATTTTACAGAGTCGGTAAATTTACCGATTCTGTAAAATACTGAATCGGTAATTTTACCGATTCGGTAAAACCCAGATGTAGGTGGGACTCTTCTGAGTCCCAAAGGCCTTTCAGATTCGGTATTTTACCACCCAATCCAATTGGGTGGTAAGATACCGAATCCTGGTGTGCATGCACATGTGTGCATGCACACCTGTGCAATGTGACACACAAGTCCGGAATTGGGGTGCTAGAGGTTGTCAAAGTGACACCCCCTGCACCCTTGCAGGATTCGGTATTTAACGATTCGGTAAATACCGAATCGGTATTGCCCATTGATTCCTATGGGCTTCATGGCCCATAGGAATCAATGGGCAATACCGATTCGGTATTTACCGAATCAGTAAATACCGAATCCTACCAATTCGGTAATTCTCAATTTGGAATTACCTACATCTCCCCCCTTCATATTTACCGACTCTTAAATACCGAATCGGTAAAATTCGGTATTTAAGAGTCGGTAAATATGAATTACCTACATCTGGCCCTAAATCTCTTAGACTGAGACATAGAGAGTTAGTCTTAGCAAGTAAGAAAAAACTGCAGGAAGCAGCCTTTTTCGGCTGCATCAGAGATTATTCATAGAGAAGTAGGGCTACAGTACTTTACAGACGTAGTCGCATTATGCCCCCTATTGCTTTGGCACTCTATATGGTCCAAAGAAGAAACTAGTTTTACAAAAGCAATCATCCAAGACTGTCTCAATTTGGACAATGCCATGATGATCCCTTGGCTAAGCTAACTTGGTGGTCGATTAGGATGGCGGACGGACTTGCGTCCGTCAGCCACCCCCGAGGTGGAGGGACCGACCGCAGGGGCAGCGGCGGTCCCTCCGTAGCAATTAGGATGTGACTGCCACCCTGGCGGTCACATCCCGTATATTTTACATTCTGGCGGGTGCTGCTTTGAGCAGCACCCGCCGCAATGTGAAATATGCATGTTTAACTTTGGCATGCACAACTTGGCAGGCACCGAGTGGTGCTTACCACCTTGTCTGTTTAAACGTGGCACATTTTATTATAAATGCACTTAATACACATAAAGGTATAACTGTTCCTATGTAGCGCCAAACCTTTGATGACTTGAAATCGTACTACATCTTTTAACCAATAATTTTACAAGTTCCTATGTTGTGATGTTTCTTAAATTTAGGCTGTCTATTAAGTGCCATTTGATATGTTATTGTATTTTATTAACAATTTGCGATGCAATCGTATTTTATGTATACTTTTATGGTTGTTTTTATACACCAAATAAAGTTCAAGGAATTGAATTGACTCTTTTACAAAACAAGTTCGTTAAAAGTAACTTTGAATTCTTGTAATATATTTTCACTTTTCAATTATATAACATTTTTATTTTCAGTTTTAAAAAAACGACCTTTCTGACGAGACATCAAATTGATGGGGTCGAAATGAGTTGACTTTTTTCTGGAAAAAGGGAAATGATATTTGGTCTATATTGCGGGCAATCAAAGGACTGAGATAAGTACCACAAAAAAACTATTGGCTGAGACAACCCCTGATTACTTGTGGGCATTCATATGTCTTTCTTCAAAAAAGTGAAAGCCAGTGATGACTCTTGCTTGTGAAAAGTTCAACACTGTTTTTTTTCAAATTTAATTTTAATTTTACTGTGGATAAAATTGAGCATTTTGTGTAAAATCGAATGTTTTGAAATAGATATTGTCTCAGGCAAAACCTGTATAGATATTATTCAAATGTCTCAAGTATTTGGTTTTAATATATAAATTGTCATTATGATTTGATTAGGGGCCCAAAGGGCCAAGATACCTGTGGCATATGTGATCTAATGTGTTTGACACAAGAAAAGCATTTAATAGAAAAAAAAGATTTGTAAATAAATAACCAAGGTTTTAGGTCATTAAAACCTTGAACCCCAAAGAAACAAGCATTTACAATGCAACGGTCTCGCCTTTGTAAAAGTTAGAGCTATTGGCATTGTGAATGACAACATTTTTATTTATGTGTTGGTTTTGAAAACATATAAATAAATGGCATTGTCATTTACAATGCCAATAGCTTAATCTAATCTCTCGCAAATGTGAGACCTATTGCATTTGCACCCACACACACACACAGAGCCACACACACACAGAGCCACACACACAGAGCGCCACACATACACACAGCCACACAAACACACGCACAGAGCCACCACACACAGAGCCACACACACAGAGAAAAGTGGTTTCCACCTCACAATGCAAAAAAGAACACACAAAAATTTGCTTCCGGGACGGACGCAGACCTCCACTTCACAGACAGGGGCACACGCAGACCTTCAAATAGACAGGGGCACACGCAGACCTTCAAATAGACAGGGGCACACGCAGACCTTCAAATAGACAGGGGCACACGCAGACCTCCACTTCACAGACAGGGGCAAAACGCAGACCTCCACTTCACAGACAGGGGCACACGCAGACCTCCACTTCACAGACAGGGACACACGCAGACCTCCACTTCACAGACAGGGGCACACGCAGACCTCCACTTCACAGACAGGGACACATGGCAGACCTCCTCTTCACAGACAGGGCCACACGCAGACCTCCACTTCACAGACAGGGGCACACGCAGACCTTTAAATAGACAGGGGCACACGCAGACCTTCAAATAGACAGGGGCACATGCAGACCTTCAAATAGAAAGGGACACACGTAGACTTTAAAATAAAAAGGGACATAGAGACAGGGGCACACGCAGACCTCCACTTCACAGACAGGGACACACGGCAGACCTCCACTTCACAGACAGGGGCACACGCAGACCTCCACTTCACAGACAGGGGCACACGCAGACCTTTAAATAGATAGGGGCACATGCAGACCTTCAAATAGACAGGGGCACACGCAGACCTTCAAATAGAAAGGGACACACGCAGACTTTAAAATAAAAATGGACATAGAGACAGGGGCACACGCAGACCTACACTTCACAAACAGGGGCACACACAGACCTTCAAATAGACAGGGGCACACGCAGACTTTCAAATAGACAGGGGCACACGCAGACCTTCAAATAGACAGGGGCACACGCAAACCTCCACTTCACAGACAGGGGCATAACGCAGACCTCCACTTCACAGACAGGGGCACATGCAGACCTCCACTTCACAGACAGGGGCACACGCAGACCTCCACTTCACAGACAGGGGCACACGCAGACCTCCACTTCACAGACAGGGGCACATGCAGACCTTTAAATAGACAGAGGCGCACGCAGACCTTCAAATAGACAGGGGCACACGCAGACCTTCAAATAGAAAGGGGCACACGCAGCCCTTCAAATAAAAAGGGACATAGAGACAGGGGCACACGCAGACCTACACTTCAAAGACAGGGGCACAGGCAGACCTCCACTTCACATCGAGGCAGACCTACACTTCAGACAGTAGTAGTCTGTTGGCGCTTCTCTGAGACTCGTCTAACTCCAGAGCATATCGAGACTCCAGTACAGTCATACATACACCTGAGCTCCGGGTCATACTACAGATTGCAGTACCTCACGCCGGAGCCGATCCTTCAACGCAGCGGGTAACCCACCTCGACAGACTGTCCGCTGTCCTCCCTCGGAACCAGGGCCAGCCTGCCCGAACTTCGGCAACTCTCCTGCCTGCCCGCCGCTCACCTCTCCAGCACACAATAACCAGGAAACGTGTCGCTCTGCGGTAGGTTTGAGCAAAGGAAGAGGCCAGGCTGTGGCAGGGGGCAGAGGAACACCCCTAGCCGGGGACCGACCGGCGCCAGCACGGCCCAGTCTGAAGAGGCACAGAGAAGGAGGAGCCGAGGAGGAGAGGTGAGGCCATAGAGGGCAGGCAGGATTACTGGATGGGAGGAGGGAGGGCCAACGGAAGGGGGCAGTGACACTGAGGGCACGAAGAATCAGGAGGGGAGGGACATAGGAGGGCCAAGGAAGTGGAGGGTGGAGCAAGGAACTATCGTGCATGCGACGGCGGTACGAGAAAAGTGGCTGAGGTGAAAGAAAAGGCAGCCATCATAACACCATGTAGATATAAACTTAATGGAGATTGCTGCAAGCACAGCATCGACTCCCAGGCAATAAGGCATCAGGATTTGTCAGGAAGATTCATAGGCATCTGGTAAGAGACATGTACAGAAGACCACGTTAGTAAATAAGCAGGCCTGCTTAGAGGAGGTCTGACAAGCAGATAGGCATAGTAAACGCTCCTATAGAGAGCCAAGTGAACTGGTACAGAAGGGTACTTTAGATAAGCAGGCCTGTTCGACTTAGAAGGGAGGTTTGAAAGCCCAGCTAAGGCATGTTTCTTTCACCGGGTCGCAGCTGCGGTATTCCAGCAAAAATACAAGTGCATTTTTGACAGGTAAACACAAATATTTTTTGAACAGGCAGTGCTAACACATTCAGGGATGAACGGTTTGATAAACGCACTCCCACGTCGCAAATCCAAGGAGGAAAAAGGTTTTACCGAAGCACTCCCACGTTTGCCACTGCTTGCGCACTGGGTGCCCCGTCCACAGCGGAGCATCCCGTAAACATGCACAAGGCGCAGTGTCTGCAGCGGGCGCCGCCTCCCCATGCACACCAAGGAACGATGGTAAGTGTAAAGAGGGGTCCCCGCAAGGAGAACGTGTTGTGTAAAACACACACTGACACAGTTATGAATCAAAAACCATTAATCAAAGATAATCAAAGGTTACTCATAACAAGTATTGAGATCCTAAATGAGCGCCTCGTATCACGTGGTTACCCTGCCCGAATGGTTAGACGCGCCAGGAAACGGGCGTGGTATAATCCACGGGACAGCCTGCTGAATCCAGAAACTCGTGATCCAACAGAGCAAAATCGAATGATCTGTGTTACCACTTTTACAACAAGAAGCAATGAAGTGAAACAAATCATAAATAAGAAGTGGCCTCTGATAGCAGAAGAGATTAAACAACCACATCTCCCTCTTCATTCTTTCAAAAGGGCCAAAAATATACGAGACATGGTGGTACACTCATACTTGGAAGCAGTGAGTCCTCCTACGCTTACAACTCTATGGAATCTACCACCAGTGATCGGACACTACAGATGTGGTACATGTACTGCATGTGAGACCACCATCCAGACAAAGACTTTTGCACATGGCGACAAGGTTTATACCTTAAAACATCACACCAATTGCAATACAAGTAGTGTAATTTACATTATAGTATGCCCATGTAATCAAGTATATGTCGGACAAACGCAACAAAAAATCAAATCTCGCATCTCTTCCCACTGCAGTAGATTACGATGCAAGGTGTTGGGTGCCCCTTTGGTAGACCATTGGCAAAACGCTGGACACGTGGTGTCTGATTTAAAATGGTTGGTCATTGAAAAGGTGTCCTTGGGAAGAAGAGGGGGTAATTTACCAACTGTCCTTACTACATGTGAATCCAAATGGATGTCTCTTTTAGACTCCATAACAAACGGGCTGAATGAACAAGACAGTAGCCTGGCACAATTGGCAGCATTAGGATGATGTATCTGATTATTGTTGTTATGCCCTAGTGCTTGCCGTCATATTTTGCACTAGTCTACACCCTCATGTTTGAGAAGTGCACAAGTTACTTTATCTGCATCTGGTCCACAAGTTTTTTACTAATTTTTCTGTATCAGAGTGTGTGCGCTCGTTTACACTCTCATGCTAGAGAAGTGCACGAGCTGTATTATAGGAATCAATTGTATTTAATTTTCCTGCATCATAATATGTGTACTCGTTTATACTAGTATGTAAGGGAAGAGCATGAGCTGCATCATATGAAACAACTGTACTTGTTTGAAATAATACCCCTAATTCATATCAGAGGTGATTACTGTATAGCTTTAAATCACTTATGTCAAAAAAATCCCCCCGTTTGTCCAATGACCAACTGTATCCCTTTACACACCACCATATATTGGAGATTTTCCCTGTGAGAGGGACCGTTTCACAATCATCCATAATAAATACATGGATATTCTTTTATTGACACTGAATATTGTTTAAGATTTGGAGCCGACTTTGTAGCACCGGTCCGCCTGCATCTATCGAGTAACTCTTCCATGTCCTTGACCATAGTCTAATAGTGGCTCCGCCCCCAACTCCGCGTAGCTGCCGGCGGAGTTTGCAGAGACGAGTCTGACTACCGCGACTTCGCCTCTCTGTGGTTCAGTAAGTAACATCCCCTGCGCCGCCTCTAAACAATGCGTTCCCCGTTGAGATCCGATTAGTTCTCCGATTAGTTCTCCCTGACCCGTGATTTGTTTCCTTCCTAGGATTCATTTATCACGGAACCTTCCCTTATACCGGAACGTTGAAATATGGCGGAATCTTCCGTGTGTACCTGGAAGGGTTGTCCCACTTAGCTCTGCTCTGACCTAATAAAGAAAAGGTTTTCAAACAAGGTATGTTACGGAGCACTTTTGGCTCTTAACTCGGAGCAGGCTTACATTTTCAATCAACTATGTTACCAATATGACCTGTATTGCTCTGTTACAGCGATTGAACAGGCAACAGTGTCACAACAGAATCCACTTAGGTTTTGCCCAGACAAATACAATTGGTTATATCGGCATTCTCTTAAGTTATGACTCTTTAGTTTTATGTAGCGATTTTTAAGTCGGTCAACCACATAGGTATGGTACTAATTAGGGTTTCAATGCTTCCCAACAGTGATAATTTGTGAGGCAAAGTGACATCAGGCACCATATCCGAATTGCATAGACTACCAGTGTAATTACTCCTGTGTAGTTAATGTAAGTTATAAATGGAATCGTATACTACTATGTGGGCGTTTTGCTTATTTTTATTTTTACTAATAGACTAACAACACTGTTACACCTTAACTTACAGTTGGTGTATTCTCGGAGCAGCTAGTCTTACCTGGAATAGACACAAATTGGACATCTTTCCACTTCAGCAATTTGATTGTTCTAAGCTGAAGTAAGTCTCTACTGCATAGAGTGATTTTCACCACGTTGTTTTTAAATTCTTTGTTGGTTAATTTCCCTCTGGAAGCATGATTTATATCATTGAGTTTGAGCATGACTCCATGCTTGCTCTTTCTCACTGTCCTTGTCCGGAGGTTCTTCTTGGCCCGGACTCCATGGTTTAGTTTCACTCCATAAATAAAGTACTCTGCTAGACAGGATGATGACTGTCAGGTCTCATGAATTCATTGAATTGACCTTGGTTTTTTAATTTCACAGATAGGACTGCCCCACCCTACTTCGTCTTCCCTCCCCCCTGCACCTGTCCTGATGAAGACCCCGATAAAGGACCTAATGTAGCCTACGGTTAGGGGTCGAAACGTCGACGACTTTCCTTCTCATTTGGGACCTCCGGCACATCCCCCTGATTACATTGAACTATGTATGTGACCGTTGAATGTCCCTAGGTTAATAGTGATACAATGCATGCCACAATTGTGTAGGCTTTTTGTTTTTGGAATAACTCCAATTGCGATTTGAAGACTGTAATAACCTATTTTCTTTGACTCTGTGTATTTTTCTTGACTTTACACCGCTTTGAGCACATTTTTCTCTTCCCTCTACTTTCTCCCGTTTGGGGCCATTCACTTAATAAATATGAATGTAACGTCTTATTGATTTAAACCTAGTGTTGTTAAATAAATGACAATACTTGTTATGAGTAACCTTTGATTATCTTTGATTAATGTTTTTTTTAACTGTGTCAGTGTGTGTTTTACACAACACGTTCTCCTTGCGCGGACCCCTCTTTACACTTACCACATAACGCCCAGGTCCCCGCGACTGCATGGGTTCAACCCCCCTTTATGTAAAATCACCAGGGAACGATGGCACCAGCAGCGTCCCTCCGTGTCCATGCAGTGCCCAGGGCAGCGTGAACACGCAAGTAAAACAGCACTCACTGTGGGCGCAGGCGCGGGGCTGCAGCTGTCCTCCTCGGCAACACCTGCCCGTCTTCATGGGCTCCCTGCCTGGGATGCTGCGTCACTGCCTCTCACTGATCCCGCGCATACCCCGCCCCTCTGATCTGACACAGCCCCGCCCAGACTGCAGGGTGCGGCTAACGGGGACGGCTGCTCAGCAAGACGCGCAACCATTGGACGCCGGCGGTGCACGAATGAACAAGAGCATCGATTGGTCTACAGTGAACGGCTCTATGTGTAGGAAGCTCTCAGGGGAGAGCAAAAGGCCCCGGCATGGGCATAAAAGAAGGACTACATGATAGCGCTGTGTTTGGCAAATTGCCGAACGTGTATACACATTTCAAGTTTTTCCGATTAAGATTGACGCTTGAGTTTTCTAAAATATTAATAATAGCCTAGGTATATAATATGTAAGTGAGAGGACATGTACAAAACACAGTAATGCCTGCACGGCGAGCCTGGAAGACAGGCAGGCGCTGACAGGCAAGAGAATATGTTCAAAACACAGTAATGCCTCTATGGCAAGCCTGGAAGACGGATCCAGGGGCCTGGCAGGGTTCAACAGTCAAAGAACCGAGTCACAAAAACATGACGTGTAAAGGAGAGGCTTCAGAGGGGACTGGGACAGGGACCGAGCTGGCACAGACTGAGGAAAAAACATCAATGTAAAAAAAAAAAAAAGGAAACACCCACAATGGCCCACCTCTGAATGACGAAACAAAGGGGGCGGGGCTTAAAAAAACACAGAACCGCCCACGAATCTGCTCCCAGAATGATTGCCACATCTCTCTTCCAATGGCTAGCCTCCATTTATGGAGCTAGCCAATGGAAGAGAGGCGGGTTAAAGCCCCAGTACTGGAGATCAAAATTTCTCGGCTGCGCGACACTGCTGCGCAGTGTACGCTAGGCCGAGACCTAAAAAGGTGTGGTGAATAATTCCAGCCAGGGCATAACAGATATTTTTATAATGAACAAGGTCTAGCCGCAGGCTGATGCAAAGGCCCAATCCCTCAAGTTAGAACAAAAGTTTCTAACAGTGGCATTTTGAATATTGTAATTTAAAATCCAATTATACAATAAGAGAGGATTTTTTTATTACACCAAACGTGCATTGTTTATCTGTTTCCATTTAGAAGTCACAACTTATTAAAAGCATTAAGGTAACTCCAATGTTACCCTATGAGATAGGTGTGCCTTGCAGTAGTGAAAAACAAATCTAAACATTTTTCAGTACCCGGACATGTAAAACTATAAAGTACTTGCCCGAGTTTTTAATTACACTGCGCCCTACCCTCTGGGCTGCCTAGGCCTACCTGAGGGATGACTTACACGTTTTAATATGGAATGTTTGGGACTGTCAAAAGGTTTATTTTGCCAGGTCAAAATGGCAGGTTAAAACTGCACACACAGGCTACAAAGTCAGGCCTAAGACAAGTTTAAAGGGCTATTTAAATGGGTGGCATAATAAATGCTGCAGGCTGACTAGTAGCATTTAATTTACAGGCCCTGGGTATTTGTAGTACCAGTTTACTATTGACTTAAAAGTAAATCAACTGGGCCAATTTGCTGTAAACCACTTCTACCCTGTTTTAAGGAGCGAGCACGAGCACCTTAACAGTGGATACCATTGGTAATGTGCACAGAGTCCTAAAAGCCAACACAAACGGGTTCAGAAAACAGCATGGTGAAGAGGAAAAGATTGGGGATGACCCTGCAGCAAGGGGCAAGCCACTATTAACATCCATGGGCTATACACAATCAAATGAGAACAGAGATAACAAAAGAACACAAATTGAAAATGCACTAAGTACTATTCCAAAACATAACACTCTTAACTATTTATAAGCAAACACAACAAAATGACTACAATACAGTTAACTACACTACACTAACCATGGTACAAAATATTGTATACACTTTCCCCAATGTTTGTCGGGCTGTTGGTGTGGCTGTAAGGAGGAGTCCCCAAAAATTGTTAAAAGTGCGTAAGTGTCAAGGGTGGTGGTCAGATTTATAATTTAACTTTAACATGAAATTGAGAAGGGTGCTGATTATCACACATTTATAAAATAATCTACATGTAAATCTATTATAAACAAAGGCACATTAAAAAATAACCCTAAAATAAAATCATATACTATTAAATTAAGACACTATACACCCCAAAACCTCCCAAACCCATAAAATAAGCCACAACATTATTTAATCTTTGATTTGACAGAAGCAACTATAACAAAACACATTAGGACAAAAATGGTAATTACAGACATATCTGTTCCAATTCTCATTGTGAAATTCCACAATATTTTAGTATAGAATATTTTAACCACAGTATTATTTGTATTTATTTATTTATTAACACACACACACATGCCAGAAAGCATTCAACTTTGTACCACACAATAATAAACCTAGATTACATTCTTGATAGAAAATAAAATGAAAAAGCAATGAACATGGGGCAACATAGTATAAATATTGCAGTAAATTAAAGCGGTCTGTGAACACTGCTCTGAAAAATACAGTCATTGCTTATTGTACATTAGGTATTTAAAAAGATGGGGGTTGGTAGCATACTGCCTCACAATCCCAGCACAGTTCGCCCCTTTGCATCCTGGTAAATGCAGTACACAGTTCAAACTTACTTCAAAATTAGCTGGAGTTTTTCACCAAAGTTGGTGCAGACATTGCTGTATATCTATAGACATGTGTTTCTGGGTTGAGCCCTTCATCAGTAGAGACCAGCAGTTTTAGAAAGCAAAACAAAATCATCTGGGGTTGCTGGAAATGCTGCCAAGTTCTTCTCAGGTCACAGTACCACTCACAGGCACACAGGTGCATCTCCAAATCTCGTCAGCTTGCTTGCTCAAGGGAGCCTTTTAAACAGAATGCGGATTGGGAGCACACTGCCTCACAGTCCCAGCACAGTTCGCCCCTTTGCATCCTGGTAAATGCAGTACACAGTTCAAACTTACTTCAAAATTAGCTGGAGTTTTTCACCAAAGTTGGTGCAGATATTGTTGTATATCTCTAGACATGTGTTTCTGGGTTGAGCCCTTCATCAATAAAGAGCAGCAGTTTTAGAGAGCAATGAAAAATCATCTGGGGTTGCTGGAAATGCTGCCAAGTTCCTCTCAGGTCACAGTACCCTTCACAGGCACACAGGTGCATCTCCAAAGCTCGTCAGCTTGCTGGCTCAAGGGAGCCTTTTAAACAGAATGGGGGTTTCTGTTTGATAGGTACAGAGACCTGAGAGGAATGTGGCAGCTTTCTCAGCAAACCCCAGATGAATTTCATTTGATCTCTACTGATGAAGGATAAACTCCAAAAACACATGTGTCTAGAGATTATCAGCACTAACCTGCACCAACTTTGGTGAAACACTCTGAAAAACCTCAAGTAAGCATGTACATTGAACTGCATTTACCAGGATGCAAAAGGGGCGAACTGTGCTGGGAGGTGAAGCAGTGTGCTCCCATCAGCCTTCTGTTTGAAAAGGCTCCCTTGAGCCTCTGAGCTGACGGGCTCTTGGATATGCACCTGTGTGCCAGGGAGAGGTACAGAGACCTGAGAGGAATGTGGCAGCTTTCTCAGCAAACCCCAGATGAATTTCGTTTTATCTCTACTGATGAAGGATAAAATACAGAAACTCATGTGTCTAGAGATTAACAGCACTAACCTTCACCAACTTTGGTGAAACACTCTGCAAAACTTCAAGTAAGCATGTAAATTGAACTGCATTTACCAGGATGCAAAGGGGCGAACTGTGCTGGGAGGTGAAGCCGTGTGCTCCCATCCCCTTTCAGGTATTCAACAAGCACTGCTTATGTTTATATTTAAAATTAGGCTAAATGATTAAAGCCCTAATTACGAGTTTGGTGGTCTGATGGACCAGCAAACCCGCGGTGGGTAGCCACACAGGCAGTCTGACCACCGTATTATGAGTATGGCTGTCAGAATGCCATAGGACTGCCACAACCGCCTGGGATCTGTGATCTTCCACGTTGGCACGGTGGTTTGGGGCAGCAATATGCTGGCTGTGCTGCCGCACCGCCAAGCATATTTGGAGTTTCCAGACCTCCACAATTTTTATGGTGGTGAGGCCCCCATGAAAAGTGTAGAAGTCAGGAAACTAAAGGGGCCCAACAGGGTCCCCTGTTGCCCCTATGTATGGGGATTAATGCAGGGGGGCCCATGCAATGCAGGAACTTTCTTTGGCAGTCCACAGCTATGCCATGCTAAGGTTCACATATGAGCCTTAGCAGGGCACCACCGTGGGATCGCCAAAGCACTGCCTGCCAGACCAGGAGAAAACTCCTAATCTGGGGGGTGTCGGGTTTGGCAGTGTGGAAGTGGGGCACTTGAATGGTGGCACACTCCCATACCACCAAAATTTTAATCATGCCCTAAATGTTGTTAAGGGGAGATTCTGCAGCCTGGTACCTGTCACGCCAAGCAGTTTATCTCCAGCACTCTACAAACGCCAATTAGGAATGATCAATTTGGAATTGATGGTAAAACATAATTATCTTGTATGATGATGGAACTGAAAAAGTCTTGATAGATATGAACAATAAATCCCTTGAAGGCTTTCCAAATTACACCTGGAACTCTAAACTTTATGTAGATTTTTAGTGCAGTATTGTAGTTGAGAATTATAATTAGAACCTTTCTGAGGACAACAATAAATTGCTTGCTTTTGCATGGCTTACAGCATTACCATGTATTTCTGCTGAAGAGATGAAGGGCAATAAAAAAGCCCAGAAAAGACAACTGCTTCAATGAGCAGGCTTAAGACACTGAACTAAAAAAGGGCAAATCTTTGCGAGGTTTTATCGTTGAAAGTGTGCATTTTTTACTATTCGAGTACCTAATGATCAAAGCTGATTTTCTAATAAAAAATTACCCTCAAGTTTCCTTTTGATTGAATAGGTAATAGATGTGCTTCTAACATTGGATGAGATTCAAAGTCTAATGAGGAGGGATGATGTGACCCAAAAGTCTCATTACATATTTATGAGAGGCTTGCATCACGTTTACACCATACAAAGTGGTACATGAGTTACTCACATAGATCCCCTGCGCGTTTGAGCGAGTGTGCACAATGGGGTCGATTACGATGTCGGTCGAAAACATTTCGACCAACTTGGTTTCGGAATGGTTTACAAACAACTCGGGTTTGGGGAGTCCGACCCATGGATTACAATGTTTCTGAACACCATTTGGTCGGACGCCCATTGACTTCAATAGGAGCCTATGTTCCGACCGACAATACAGGCTCACATTGAAAAAGGGGTGGTCATGGAAAACCTTGCACCTTGTGGCGGGCACCCCTTGGTGCCCGCCACAGTGTGCATGGTTGGAAAGAGAGGTCTCATGGGTACCCCCACAAGCCCCAATCAGACGCCTCCGGGTGAAGGAGTGCCTGCTATGGGCCCCCACATTTGGATTACGAAAATCTATCCGTGTTGTGCTGATTGATTTGGAAAGGCTGTCCGAATACAACATCGTAATCGCTCAGTCGGAAACACGATCCATAGAGATGTACGAGTCGGCTCTTACCGCCTCAGGGTCTCCGAATGCCGTTCAGACGCGAGTCGGAACCAAGTCTGACAGACCGAATAGTGTACAACCATTGTAATCGGTTGGTCGGAAATGTTTCTGAGTCAGTCAGTAACAAGGCTTCCGACACAGATTCGGATGAACTGAATGCCATACGGAGTCTTTCCGGCCAACACATTAAAGAGCCCCAATGTGTTTACCCTACACGCATTGAGTGTGAAGCAGCGCGCTCCTCCTTGAACTCTGACTGCCATAAAGTGCTTGGGTGACAAATTTGAAATGTGACTCCTCCTTTCTCCCTGCGGAGAAGTAATGAAGGCATGCAGAGTCAATTCGATGTTATGATTTCTACTGACACGCCAGGTTTTAGGACCAGGGGACTAAGAAAAGTTTATCTATGCCACCCACTAGCCAGCAGTTCTTCAGTGCAGATAGATAGAGTCTGGAAATTACTGCTAACAAGTCACTGTGCATAAAAGAAGTGTCTCAGAGCAGCTTGTGTTTGTAAGGCGATACCAGTGATGATGCTGCAGCAAAGATAATGAGCTTTTAAATGCCGCTTTTGGGTCAGTTTATTTTTTATTTTGAGAGACTATTGAGTGGAATGTGAACACCTGCAGTGGAGCTCGGCTCTAAATAAGCTGGGGAGGGTGAGCGGCTCCAATGCCTTGATGGGAAATGGGCAGGTTTAGCATTCATTCCTTGATGAGTTTGAAACCTTTTTTGCAGTTTTATATATAGAGCAAACCCAACCAAGGTATTGGAGCTCTTTACATAAGCACCAGTTACAATACACAAGATCATATTCTTTTTTTTTCTAGGCACGAGGAGATTACGTTTTCTGCCCACAATCTCAGGATGTTGAACCAACGCTTAGACTCGAGCCTGGTTCCCCAATTCCCAAATCTGTTGCTTTGGCCACAGGGGCGGCTCTAGGCTCATAGCGGCCCTGGGCAGGGAGCGTAGGTAGGGGGCCCTGGAAGAGGGGGTCCGGGCGGGGCAGAGCACGGAGGCCACTGAAGAGGGGGGGTCAGGGTGTTTGGAAGTGGAACAGAGCCGGAGGCCACCAAATCTGTGCCAGGGGCTGCCACGCCAATATGTATCGATCCGTAGAGGATTATTATATTAAGGATATATATTGGTGTGGTGGCCCCTGGGCTTTGGTGGCCCTGTGCAGGTGCACAGCTTGCACATGCCTAAGGCCGCCCCTGTTGGCCATACCCCCTGCCATCTCCACCCCCTCCACCTCTCCTCACAAAGCAAAAAGGCGAGTTGAGAGCACGGCAGGGATGGGGTTTGTAAACAATTCTGCAGTACACAGAAAAAAGACAGAGAAGCTGTTCATCATCTGAAGGCTGCTGCATGTGCATGAGCAGGGCTTGCACTGATGTGCCTGCCATCGGTCAGCCTTTCTGTGTAGATTGTATCTTGATTTATTTTGTTTTGCTCTGCTTGAACATGAGAAGGAGGAAACATCAAACACCTGATTTTTTTCCCACTTCTGAAATATAGTTGCGGCCTGAATCTCTGAAATGTGTCCTGCCCTCCAGGAAATAGTAATTCATCCACGATCCAGGGCATGTTTTCTCTATCTAATTTGAATTGTTTTTTTCAAGCTATGAAAAACAGGCACAATAGCAATAATGTCTGTGTGCCAGTCAACAACTAGGAGTAAAAGATTGAACTGAAGAAAATATCTATGGAGTGTGATAGAAATAGATATTAAACGTATGAGAAAACAAGCAAATATGAATGTAACAAGGAGGAATAGTATATTAGAAGAGTGAGAACTAAGGAGAGTAAAGAGGAGAAATACAGTGAGAGGGAGAGACCCTGGCTGTTTTCATGTGGCCAGTATTTTATGTACAGGCATTTTACACCCAGTCATTTGCTGGCCTTTCATGGTACATATTATGTGGCCCAGTAACAGATGAACAGCGTGTTATATTCAGAGCGATCTACGGTCAGGTATTCTTTGGAACAGTGACTATTAGACAAGCAAAGGCACTGTAGTGCTTGCTCTTCCTGTAAGGTGCAACCACAGAACATCTTTATATATAGTCTCACATACATTTTGCCATATTTGTAACACTAAGAAATGGCATTACTACACTATTCTTTCTTGTACTGTTGATTGCCTTAGTTTGTGTCACAGGTATTTGAGATACATATTTTGATAATAAGTCTAGATCATGTCCCTGGTTCCAAGATGCTTAATTGTTTGGCTGGTACATAAGTTAGGATGGTCGATAATTTTGCTGTGACACTTTTCCACATGGGCATAGTTCCTATTGTTGCACATTTTGTTTTGTGTCTAGAACTGATGTGTAGTTTTTTTCATATGAAAAACGAAGAATACTCCAGGCTTTCTTATGATTGTTTCTTGTTCCAGAAGAGTGATATGTACAGTGTCTATGATTGATGTACTGGTCACTTTTGTGAGCTATCCATCTCAACAGTATCTAAACCTAACACGTTTAAGTCGATTTCATTGGGATAATTTGCTATAAAGTGCACACTTAAGAAAAGTGAAAACTAGGGTGGATGGGAAAAGGAGGTTTTGAAAAGGGGCATCCCTTCCTCTAGACCTACTTTTAAGCAGCACTCACTGCCAAGAAAAGTTTGCACACAAACATTCCACTGCCGCACAAGAGGGAGGATACTTAGAGGGAACATTGCTGACACAAGCCTCTAAGTCAGATTTATGAAGCAACTCAAAGCCCCTCTGTGTGGCCTGGAATGGCTTAAAAAATCTTGGGTAAGGCAAAGCAGCACAAATCGCTGCGTTGCCTTACTCAGTGTAGGGAAACATTCCATGGGCATTGCAGTGGGTGTTTCCACCGACCTACAATGGTTTTTGAAGCACTCACAGATATACAAGGACTTGTAAACCTGGGAATGAGCTAAAATCTCATGCCTCCCCGGGTGAGGCATACCTAGGAGAAATATCTTTATTTCTCCTTATTTTTTCCTCTTCTACGTGTGCTGCTATCTGCAGCACACATAGAAAGAGAAAAAGCTTCTCAGGATTGTTTTTGTGCAGGAAGGTGTCCCTTCTGCACAAAACCAATCCTGCATAAAACTGGGGCACCCTTCCACCATGATGCAAGGGTGCCTGCATTGGAAGTAGGCTCCAGTGCACGGGGAAAGGAACAGGAATACGATGTATTGGATTAATACCTTGCATTCCTGCCCTTTCCCAGTGACGCAGGATAGCGCAGCAAGGTGACTTACTGTGCTGGCCTGCACCACTAATTTCATATATATGCCCCTTAGTTTTTCTAGAGTTCCAGGAAGTAATAGTACCCTCGTCAGATATAAACTCACTCGGATTTGCCAGGCTCTAAGTAAAATCGGTGTCCATTTTTGGGACTGAAGACCAGAGGCTATATTCAATATTGCCAGGGTAATCATGAAAGCTTTAAATGATGTTTGGACCAAATATCAGCTTCACGATGCCACACAAAGCCCCTCTGTGTGGCCTGGAATGGCTAAAAAAATCTAGAGTAAGGCAAAGCAGCACAAATCGCTGCGTTGCCTTACTCAGTGTAGGGAGACATTCCATGGGCATTGTAGTGGGTGTTTCCACCGACCCACAATGGTTTTTGAAGCACTCACAGATTTACAAGGACTTGTAAACCTGGGAATGAGCTAAAATCTCATGCCTCCCCGGGTGAGTCGTACCTAGGAGAAATATCTTTATTTCTCCTTATATTTTGTAATCTTCTATGTGTGCTGCTATCTGAAGCACACATAGAAAGAGAACAAGTTTCTCAGGATTGTTTTTGTGCAGGAAGGTGTCCATTCTGCCCAATTCATTCCTGCATAAAACTGGGGCACCCTTGCACCATGGTGCAAGGGTGCCTGCATTGGCAGTAGGCTCGAGTTCAAGGGGAAAGGAACAGGAATAAAATGTATTGGATTAATACGGTGCATTCCTGCCCTTTCCCAGTGATGCAGGGCAGAGCAGCAAGGTGACTTACTGCGCTGCCCTGCACCACTAATTTCATAAATATGTCCCTTCATTTTTCTAGAGTTCCAGAAAATAATAGTACCCTGGTCAGATGAAGACTCAATGAGATTTGCCAGGCTCTAAGTGAAATCAGTGTCCATTTTTGGGACTGAAGACCAGAGGCTATATTCAATATTGCCAGGGTAATCATGAAGGCTTTAAATGATGTTTGGACAAAATATCAGATTAAAAATATTGTTTGCAGAAATATTGTGTCAAGAATATCTGGCTCTCATGTATATTGTAGACAAGAATATCGAAGGTAAAAATATAATTTAAGTGTTGCTTTTAACATCGATGTAAAAAATATTGATGTAGTAAATATTGTTTGATATAATATTGGGGGTCATTACGATGGCAGACGGACTTCAGTCCATCCACCACTGTATCGGATTTTGGACTGGCCACCTATGAGGTGGCTTACCCATCATCCGAATTATGGTGATGGCCGCATTACCTATATTTTGTATTGTGGCGAGGATGCGGTCTGCAGCCCTGCGGCAATTAAAAAAATAGGGTGCAGACATACCCCTGTACTACGTGCAGGCACCATGCGGTGCCTGCAAAATGGTGCAGGGATATGCAGGGGGAACATTAGGTGCCCCCCCCAGTGTACATGTCCCTGCCTCTGGGATTAAGTGGGTGCCTACTACGGGCCCCCAAATCCATTTCCGCCAGCAGTCTTGCGGCAGGTATATTGCCACAGAATGACCGGGAGAAAGGGATGTCATAATCCCTATGGCTATGGCAGGGGGAAAACTGCATTGCGATGGTGGCGGGACCGCCACCAACAGCATGACGGTGGCGGTCCCTCTGCCATTGTAATGAGGCCCATTTGTTTTTAGTGTAGAATAGTGTGTAATGTATTTTGCTTATTCTATATGTTTATATATATTTTTATATATTTAATTTTAGAATACATTTTATTTAATTAATTGTCATAATTTGAAAATTGTAATTGTTTTAATGTTTTTAAAGAATGTATTTTTTTTTGTTAGTTGGAGGATATTGGATTAGTAGAGGGTAAGGGTGGGGAGTTTAAATTTTTTTATAGTATAATTTGTTTGTTCTAAATTAATAATTTTTTAGATTTGCATTTTTGATACATTTTGAAAATGTATTGTATTATATTATATTTGTATGTTTATTTTTAATTTAATGTGAAATTAGATAAATGGAAATGTTTTTTTTAAATGAAATATTAACGGCCTGATTACAATGTCGATCGGAAAGACTCTGAATGGCATTCAGGAATTTCCTAACCCGTGTCGGAACCCATGTTTACAACTGCGGGGGCTGAATGATTTTGGTCGGAAAGGCTGCGAACGACATTCGGATTTTCCTAACCCATGTCGGAACCTATTTTTCCTACCAACTCTGAAACAGTTCCGACCAACCAATTACGATGGTAAGGTAACCATTCAGTCTTTGCGACTTGGTTTCGACCAGCATTGGGAGACTCCAGGTTGGTCTGAGCCGAATCGTACAGGTCTATAGACCGCATTTCCGACCAATGTATTACGATGTTGGATTCGAACAGCCTTTCCGAATCTGTCGGTCCGACACAAAATGGCTGACAGAAACTGATTTTGGGGGCCCGTAGCAGGCGGACCAGGAATTGGTAACCAAATTACAGATTAATGACTAGATTCAGATTTATAACCCTTAGAATCATACTGTAAAGGTATAGGATGGCAACAGGAAGCCTGAGCCTCCTGAAGAAGTTTAGATGGGTTAGAATCACACAGACTAATAACTCTGCTACTGCCATACAGAACAAAAGTAGCAGAACCTGGTATTCTGTGAACAATTTATGACTATCTCTGCTATACTTTAGGAATCTGAGTACCCCAATCACAGACCAGTGGAAAGAGCATTTATGAAATTTAAAAGACTAAGGGGCAAATGTATCAAGCGTTTTTTTTGTCGCAAACGCTGCGAATCGCAAAATAGCAGCGTTTGCGACAAAAAAAACGGGAAATGCGATGTATGAAAAAAATCGCATCGCTAAAATAAGGAATCACAAAATTTACGATTCCTTACTTTTGCGCCACCATTTAAGGAATCGCAAAAAGCGATTCCTTAAATGATATGTAAGGAACAAGAAAGTTATGCAAATTCACACTAAGAAATCACAAATTACCACCAACTTGTAGTTGGTGGTTATTTGCAAATTCTTTAACAAATGCACTTTTTGCAATTTGTAAAGGTGGCATGTGATGCTCATACATGCCCTTAGGGCATGTATGTACGCCATATGCGCACACATGTCAATTTCAGGGGGGTGCAGCAGGGTGTCCTTAAGACACCCTTGCACCCATGAAAATATTCAAAATTTGCGATTAGCAAATTGCGAATCGCAAATTGATAATAATTCCCCATTCCTTCCTATGGGCCTCCGGCCCATAGAAATGAATGGGAAATTATTCCTTAATTGCGATTAGCAATTTGCTAATCGCAATTAAGGAATTTTAGGAAATCGCTAAAAAATAGCGAATTTCTACATACATACCATTTTGCAATTCTCAAATAGTGATTCCTTAAAAATCGCTATTGGAGATTCACAAAAGGGTATCTTGATACATCGGGCCCTAAGACATTAAAAAGTTTCAGTTAGAGTTTATGATAAGTAATAATAGTAAAACAAAGCAGCAGTCAAAGTTTAAAAAGCTCTGTCATGAATCCCATATGTCTATTACAGGTGTAGTGTAATACTACACAATAAACTGAGTCTAAGGGGTAAAAAGTCCCTAAAGTCCATAGGAAAGGATAACTCATGGAAGGGATCTGGAAGAAACAGGCTCAAAGGTAAAACTCAGCAGGGCATTGCAAAGTTATGGTTTGGTAAACGGGTCCAAGGAAAGTCTGATAGACAAGGGGTTCCTGCCATTTGCTAGAGCAGAAGAAATCTGCAAAATGTTCTCAGAACACCCATGTAAGAAAAGGAGAGAGTGCGCTGAAAGGCAAAGACAACTCCCTCTTCCGTCTGGGGAAAATTGGTACAATAGTTCATTAGTCCGGAGGTGACACTCACTGTGTCACACCATCATTGTCCGACTTCCCTGAGGTGATCTTTTGCTCACAAGGTGCAAAGGTGGCATCATCTAGAAATGATCCCTTGCCAAGCATGGGAATGATTGTCCATCACAGGCACACATGACATTAAATGCTGGAGCTTCCAGTGTACAAGTTTCTAAAGTAAAATTCTCATGGAAGTGTCAATATTCTAATATATTATGTATCAACTCTTCTAGCATCTCATGGGAAAGTTCAAGAATACTACATGAGTAAAAAAAACTACTGAAATATTTTCTCACAGACATCGTACGAACTTGCAGGCCTAAAGAATGAAGTCAAGTAACACATTGAAAGGCAATATAGCATAATTAATATAAAGGTATACATTTAAACATAAGAATGTGTGACTTCATTAGTACATTTGTTAAGGCAGTCAAGTTCATAGATTGACTCATGAAATTGTTCAATAGTAAATATTGATTATTACTACATTGGAAAACATATACGTGTTCCATATGTGCATACATTTAAAGAATGTTGTTGTTTTAGGAAATTTGAGACTCTACTCATATAAAGAGCATGTCAGGAAGGTTTTAGCTTTCTAGCTATTAGCATGACAGTTTCGCACCAACGTTTCATAATTCAATAGTGCATTACAAGGAAAGTAAAAGAGGATGGTTTCATAGACAATTATACATTTATATTCAGCATGTGAATCATTACAGTTGCAAGTAAAGCCTAATAATGCATCACAATTATAGTTTTCATTTATAAAATCTTATCAGTTGCTTAGCTGCAGGAACATTGGTTTTGATAAGCCAAAACGCATAACTACATCAAACTGTTTAGCATGGTTTGCAATTTATGTGAAAATGAACTAATGGACAAGTTAGACACACAGTGTATACTTTTTCCACTTTTTCTACAATATGAGCACTCTTTTATGGTGCATGTGCTATATGTTTTCTCAGGATCACAGTAATTTTCTAAGGCATGTGCAAGGTGCACCTTCATTTTACTTGTCTGTTATTGTTCTCATCATAAGTTTATGTGTTGTGCAAAGAGTGAGTATTATCTAAGCTGCATCAATCCTCCTTTGGTGGCGAATCAAGCTATCACGTCAATGTCTTATCAGATGTCACAGATTAGGGTCTTATTACAATTTCAGGTGGAAAGTTTCCACCTGACACCATCTCGGATTCGGTAACCGACTGACTCGCAGTCCCGCTTGACCAATTACGATGCAACAGAACACTGTTCGGTCAGAGTCCCATTGTTCCCTATTGGAGCCCGTGTTCCCACCGACAACTGATGCTCCTATGGGAAAATGGTGTGTGTGTAAAACCCTGTACCCTGTGGCAGGCAGCCCACGGTGCCTGCCACACAGTTCAGAGTTTTACAGGGGAGGCCCTTAAGTACCAACTCCGCCCGAACCAGAGGCCGCAGGATGAAGGGGGCCCTGCTATCCCCCAAAGTCACTTTCCGACATCCATTTCGTGTTGGACAGTTGAACTCGGAAAGGCTGTTGGAAATAGACACTGTAATTAGTCGGTCAGAAACGCTGTCCGTGGAGCTGCACAATGCAGTTCCGACTGACAAAACTTCTCTGAGAGCCAGTCGGAACCAATTCAGAATGACACCGAGGTTTACAGTCTGACCGCAAACAGCGTAATCAGTCGGGCGGATTATAAGACAAACGAGTCGGTCGGAAGGGTTCCGATGTGGTCTAGGGCATTCAGACTGTCGGGCAGAGGCTTTCTGCCCAACATCGTAATGAGGCCCTAAGTTGTCTTCATTATTTTTCATCTGGAATCTTACAGAGCTTTTGTTTCATCATAGTATTTGACTACGTCTATCCTCCAATTCTACATCTGCTCTCTTTATTGTCATCCCCCTTTTCCTTTGTGTGCGTCAGCACACTTGATAGTGTCAAACACCAGCAATACTTTACGCTAATTAATTAAAGCGGTTGAGGAACGGCATCGACATAAGAGCATCCAGCCACGTGCTGTATTCTTCCTTTAAATTATCTCTCCCAGATTATTGGGTAAGTGAAGTTTCCTAGGTGTAAATAATTCCTGCATGACAAAAGCGTGAAAAAGGCAGAATTAATAGGAGTATCTATCTTTTGTTGTTGTTCCTATCAGGGCTTGTTTTTATCATTCACAAAACATCGGTGGCTCCCTTGATTCATAAAGAATACCCTAACTGAAACAAGGTAAAAAAGATACCCTGTAGTATATTCAGATCAAGCCAGGCTATAGACTTTTCAAGTAATTTCTTACTGATTCCTTTCTAAATTTAGATTTGTACACTATATGAAGATAATAGTGATGCAATTCAGAGGAAGAAGTTGAGTATGGAACCAACCTATGTGGTGTGAATTTGGAACTATCTCTATATAACAGATAGTTAAAGGTAATTAAATCTGTATGTGAAGTATTTGTACTCTCTATCCAAGCCCAATTGTAACACATGGGCTATCCATTCTTTCACATTTGGACTTTAACATAAGGATGTGTCCTTGAGTGAATTTTCCCTTGAATAGGGTTACCCACAGATAGAGGATCTATTTACTAATGCCCCTCCATGACCCTTCAAAAACCATTACCACATGCTTAATGGATAAAGAGAATATCTGATTGTTTCAAAAACTTTGTTCACTGGATAAAAAAATATGTTGCTGTGCCAAATCTATTGACTGCTTTAACTGTATGTCATTATTATGCTATTGTTGCACTGTGTAGAAAAAAGATGTAATTAGTAACTGTCTCTAACTGTATGTTTCTTTCTGACTAGAACCTTGTCCTGATGAAGGTCTTATCATAAAACCGAAACGCTGCATCGACAACCCTGTAACAATTATTTTAAATGTTCTTTATGTGAATTGTCACACTTTTTTAACTGGTCCCAATGGCACAAAAATTGTTTTGAAAAATGAATTTTAAAGAAATTGTTTTATGATTATATTATCTGTTGAATAAATTGTACAATTTTTCTATATTTAGCATTTCAGATTATTCTTTATCTTGACTTTATCCATTTTGTTGTGATTTTTATTCTTGTGGTTATGGTTTATATATATAGTGTGAACACCCCCTTCACTACTCGCTAGGAGGTTTATATACATAGCATGAATACCTTCTCCAATAGTCCCTAGAAGGTCCTTTTTTCCGAACACCAGCAATAAGCACAGAGCCACTACCACTAGGGATCTCAAAATGTTTTCCCCAGTTCCACTTCCTAGGTTTCCCAACCATCTGCTAAAAGAAGAAAATTGTTTTCTTATTTATTCCAAGGCACCATCAGTTTTAGCTCTTTCAGGTCTTTGTCTAGATCAGTAATATTCTTGATGCAACCTTTTAAGTCCTAACTGTTGCCAGGTAAGTAAGTGCAACATTGTTGAACCTTTAACGTCCGATAGACTGCACCCTCCTTCACGAGGAGGATATCTAAAGCATATCTATTCTGCAGTACCATAAAAACAGATCGCTACTATTTCAGCATAAACAGCTAAGGTTCCTCCAGCTGTATTTGTAGCTAGTTTATCAACTACAGTAGAATGTTTTCTAAGCTTTGGAGAGTTTAGATTCACTCCTACAGATGGTATTAAAGAACCATTGATGTCTTCTATGATTTCACTTGCACTAACACCTCTTTTCATTCTCCCATGCTGCTCTTTTTTTGAATCCTCAATTTGTCACATATGATAAATGTTTGGAAAAACAATTCCCATGTAACAGGTTCTGTGCTATCTTCCAGGTAATCTATAAAAGGCACTTTTCCCACAAGTTTAATATACTCCAGAAAACAAAGGATCCACTCCTCCTAAATAACTCCCCCAATGTCTATGAATTTCAAATATGTGGTCACATTTACTAGTACCTACAAAATCTGTGTCAGTAGTAGATCTTCTCATGAATATGCATATTTTCCCTTTATGTTGCCAATCCAGAGCTAGGGCAGCCATATTTCACACTATTCTATGTTTTTCTTTGTGTTGTGCCCAAGAGGGCTCGCTCAAATGATTTGCAGCTTCAGACATGAAATCTCTACGTCTATCTTCTACTGAGTCTATGAATTTCTTTTCTACTCTATCTAAAACACAGGTTAGATTGTTTTGATGTGCATCAGCTACATCCAATGACAGAGTTGGTCTTAAAAAATCCCATTGTTTCATCTGATTTAGCTTCAGGATCAGGATTTAAAAGCTTCATCACAGGAATCTCTGAAAAGACCTATTAATAATTCAAATAATAATATTGGAAATTATCTATTCCATAACATAAACTTGTCAATAAACTACAGGAAATTCCCAACGTAAAATGAATATGATAGTACGTAATTCCTTCTGTAACTGGTGCAGGTAATTGCATACACACATAGCAATTCCTTGCATCCACAGTGTCAACATATTAATACAATAGCTTAGTATAAACATTCTGCTAATAATCTTCCTTTGAAGCATCTAAGTGTATGGTTTTATCATCTAATGCAGTAGGACTATTACTAGTAGATGAGGAAGCTTTAAAATTATGCATGGTCATAGAATCTTCTGCAGGCAGATAATGAGATACATTCAAAATAATAAGCACTGTGTTGTAACAACAGCAAATACTCGTGCACCTCTGGGTTTGCATCTAAGAGAAATTGCAATATAAAGCTCCATGTGTTCTCAAGATCAGATAGTTTAGTTTTAGAAGATTAGCAGCAAATTATTTTTTAGTAGTTCAGGAAATTCGGACAAGCAGCAAAGCACAGTTCAAGCATAATTTACTAATTAAAATGCAGTTTATTTAAGTAAATGTGCAGATCATTCCATTGATGAGTATTTCCAGAATAAATTGACTCAGTCCATTCAGGAGAGGAGTACTTTTGTCTGGGTACTCTTGCTCTTCTTGATCTCCTCCCTGCTGGGCCTTCGTCATCACTATCACTCTGGTCAGACTGGCCAGAACCCTCTGTAATGGTTTGAGGAGCTCTTACTTCAGTCAGACAGCTTCTTATTCTTGCTTGTCTTCTGAGCCAATTGTCTCTGGGTACAACTTGGGTTACCTTTGCACTAGGCCCTTTGCTAGGGTCTGTATCTCAGGTAGTCAACTGTATTGACTGTGACTCTTGTGTAATGACAACAGCTGACTCTCATGGACCGCTCCCTGGCCAAATGAGTATTGTACCAGCTTCTTGTTGGTCCTGAACAGCTCGACTAACCTGCTCCCCCACTGGAATCACTGGCACATCAGTAACAGGTGCTGTTATATCGTCCAGGAGACCTGGGCCTCTGTGAGTATGGGCTGCATGTACCCAGTTCGGGGGACCTCCGCACTTCACAGCAGTAGTGGTAACTAGAATCACCTGGCATGGCCCACGCCAATGATTTTCCAAGCACGACTTCCGTGCTTGCTTCTGCACTATCACCCAGTCACCAGGACTGAGTTCATGGTTCTCATCCTGTTGAGTCAAAGCTGTAGCCTCTCTCACCTGGTGAGACACAGGACGTCCCACATCAGCTGATCCTGTGCAGTATTTGAGAATTGTGTCCTCTGTAATATTTACAGACGTATTTGCAGGCACAGCTGGTTGTCTCACAGATCTTCCGATGATAACTTCATGGGTGACAATCCTGGTTTCCTTTCTGGAGTGCTCTGCAGACTCATCAACATATGAGGCAATGCATAAGGCCACTTCAAAGATGTAGAAGCACACACCTTTGCCAATCTGGATTTAAATGTGCCTTTAACTTGGTCTACGAGTCCAGAAGCATCTGGACGGTAACTGCAATGGAGCTTCTGCTTAACTTGCAGTGCTGCATATAACATCTTCAAGATCTCATTGTTAAAATGAGTTCCTCAGTGTGATTCAAGAGAAGTCGGGAAACCGAACTTCAGTATCAAGTCTCTTGATAACAGTAAGACTACTGTAAGACTGTCATTCCTTCTTGTCAGGTAGGCTTTCACCCACCTCAAAAAGATGCAAATGATCACCAGGACATATCTCAGCCCTTTACCAACGGTTATTTCAATAAAGTCCAATTGCATCCTGTTAAAGGGACCATCCAATCTCTCTATGTGACTCATTGTGACTAGTGATTTCCTTCCTACATTCTGTTGCTGACACACCATGCATCTTTGACATAGACTCCCAGCCATCAATCTAATTCTTGGGGTAAACCAAGTCTGACAGAAAAGTAGCATCATTGCGCCTCTCCCTACATGTGCAGAACCATGATAATATCTAGCCATGGGTGGTGACAAGCTATCAGGTAATACAGGTCTTTCATCAGTTGAAAACCAAACATCACCTTCCTCTCTTTTAGTACAACCAGCTCTAGTCCAACCTTGCTGCTCAGCTTCTGGAACTTCCTCTTGCAATCTCTTAACGTCCTTCCAAGTATCAACAGCAGATAATAACATATTGCAGTTTGTGACATCTGAAATTCCATTGATTGGGTTCCCATTAAAGGTATAGGCGTTCAATGCACAGTACCTATCAATCTCGTCAGCACAACGATTGCTGACTGTCACATAGCCAGTGCCTTGCCTATGAGCAACACACTTCACTACTGCAATTTGATTGGGTAATTGTAGGGACTGCAAAAGTTTCCCACACTTTCTCCATTATGTAAAGCTGAGCCAAGGAAGTCATCAACCCACACTGTAATCACAATTGCCCAAAGTCATGTACAATGCCAAATCTGTACTGACTATCAGTGACAATTGTCACTCTGAGCTGGTCTGAGACACAGCATGCCTTCGTCAAAGCAACCAATTTTGCAACTTTGGCTGAAAACACTCCTTGAAGCCAAGAGGCTTAAGCCACACTTGAAATAGTGCAGACTGCATAATCAGCTTCCAAGTTTCCCTCATTATCTCGCGAACAAGATCCATTGACAAATAGCACATGATCTGATTCAGGCAGTGGAACATCTTGTATATCAGGTCTTGGTTTAATACACAGTTCAGTGACAACAACGCATTCATGCTCAACCTCATCATTCACATTCTCATTTCCAGGAAGGGGTAGTAAAGAAGTACGATTCAGAGTAGTGCACCATTCAAGGCAGACATGTTCTGCTCCTAGGATGATTTGCTCATAGCTGGTGAGTCTACAATTGGTAAAGTGCTGTGTCCAAGTAATGGGTTAGCAGTGCCTCAACTGAGTGAGGTACATAAACAGTAAGAGTGGGACCCATGACTATACTTTCACACTGTTCAAAACTCACACATGTGAATACAATAGCTGTCAAACACCCAGGCAATGCAGTGGCTACAGGATCAAGAGTGGCTGAAAAATAAGCTACTGCTTTGCATCTGGGTAATCACTGAAAGAACGCAGCCCTCTATTTCACTGCAAAACAATACAAAACATTTGTTATAATCAGGCATTTCCAGAGCCTGTGTGCGGCAGAGACATTCTCACAACTCTCTGAAAGCATGCATGCAGCTGTCATCCCACGGTACCGGATCAGAGACATCTCTGTAGAGGCTTGGCTGTCAGGAAAAACTTGAGAATTCACTGTTGATGGTACCGACAGTTCCCAGGAACATGATAACTTCTTTCTGGGTGGTTGGTGGACTCATGTTCAGATTCTTTCTTGGGACACTTTCCTTGCTCCTTTCTCAATGTGATGTTGTAAATATAGGACATCTTCTTGCAGAACTGTAATTTGGTCAGAGATACTTTATGTCCGTTCTCAGCTAAGTGGCTCAGCAAAGCAATAGTGCCATCTTTGCAAGCCTCTTGGGTGTCCAACGCCACCAACAGGTTGTCGATATATTGAACTAGATCACGAGGACTCCAGATTCTTTTCGAATATCTGGTTAAAAATTAAGGGGCTTTCCGTATACTCTTGTGGGACTTGTTACCATGCCAAGACATAGCTGGTGAAATGAAAAGCAAAAAGGTACTGGCTATCCTCGTGCAAAGGGATGGAAAAAAGGCTTGGCACAAATCAATACCAGGGAACCACTCAGCCTAACATGGAATCTGAAATAACCTCACAAGTGGATTCGGTACCAAAGGACAACAAGGAACAACAATGAAGTTTACTTGTTGCAAGTCCAGAACAATATGGTACTTGCCTTTGGGCTTCTGTAGGCCCATGATAGGTGAGTTTCATGAACTCCCCATTATCTCCTTTAGGATTCCTTGCTCAATCATTGAGTCAATCACAGGCTTAATCCGAGCAATGGTATCAAAAGTAAAAATGTATTAAAATCAATAAGTCAACGACCACTTATAAAGCGTACAGCTAGCTCGTTCGAGCTGTCTCAGCGCTGAAATAGAATTGGACTAGAAAGACTGCGAAGCTCAAACTACTACACCCGCTGCCTAAAGAGACAGGTTTTTAAAGCCTTTTTAAAATCCTGTTCCTTATCTAACATGCGCAGGTTGCCGGGCAAGACATTCCAAAGTTTGTCAGTCCTTACTGTGAAGGACCTGCCTCCTTGTTGTATTTTTGCAAAACGAGCGACATTGAGGAGACCCTGCTGATTGGATCTCAAGGTCCGCTCCTGAAGATATATGCTAATCCTTGACCCGAGGTAGCCTAGGCCTTTGACATGGTAGGCTCGAAAAGCAAGGGTGAGTACCTTAAACTTAATCCTCTTGGCCACAGGGAGTCAATGAAGCTGTCTCAAGTGAGGAGAAATGTTCTGGTGGAAAGGGACTTTACGGATTAGCCTAGCAGCCGCATTGTTCACCGTCTGAAGCCCGTGGTTCCAATAGCCAGGCAACCCTAGGTTTTGTGGAATTCATGGGAATTTTTAATTTGGCTTCACAGTGAAATGGACTGGTTCAACACCTTTAATAAGTCCAATGTCTTTTCCTGAAAAGTCCCAGACATCAGGTAACACTGTGTTTCACAATTCTGTGGGCAGGTCATCTTTGGTCAACAACGGGTACATTTCAATATCAGAAATTGGTCTGACAACTTCTTCATCGTTCATATGGAACTCAATTGCATTTGGGGTACAATAAATAGAACAATTTAACTTGCATAAAAAGTATTGTCCAAACAGATTTACTGGCCTCGAATCACACACCATAAAATGATGTTGATCATCAAAAGATCCTATTTTGACAAATACCTCTTCTGAAACACGACTAGTGATTTGTTTATTTGTAACTCCCACAACTTGGATTCTTCCTTCTGAGAACAGTGGGTCAGGGACCTCTGCTGTACTTCCAGTAGAACAGATGGCACCAGTGCAGACTAGGACTGAGATAGAATTCTCATTTACCTCATCATCCACATATGGACCACTTTGGTCTACCTTTAAGGCTGCACCAAGTATGCAGTCACCCTCCCCTCTAAGGCACCGTCATTGTGACAGGTCTGAGCCGAAATAATCCGTTTGTATCATGGAATACTGTTGGGTCATTCCTTGATTCACACAGGGATTTGTATACAAATTGTGGATCTGATTCGTATTGTATTTCTCGACATGTACATTTTGTTGTGGCACAGGGGCTTATGGTATTTGCATTGTTTGACCTTGGGGTACATTGGGATTTTGAAATATTTGTGTCTGTTGAGTCTGAACCATGTTATTTTCTTAGGACTGTGCATACCCCTCATTCTAAACCTGATTTCCATTATTATTTCCATTAATCCGACATTCGCTCTTCCAGTGTCCCAACTACTCAGCACATCAACACCTGTTCTGGGAACAATCTGAACCTTGTGACTGAAATCCTTGCTGCTGAAAACCATTAATACCTTGCATCATGGGGACCTGTTGATATCCTCCATGCAGAGGAACCACATTATCAACAACTGGCTGATTCTGACCTCTCTGTGCAATCTTCCTTTGGACAATCATTCATTTTTCTTTCAGTTTTTTATGTTTCATTTTTATTTTGTCACTATGGTACTTTGCATACCGCAGAACTCATCAATAGGCTTACTCTGCAAACTAATCAAATGCTGCTGAATTATTGCAGTAATCTCAGGTCTCAACCCATGAACTACCCATAAACACAATGTCCCATCTCTTTCTCTGCGAGATTCTCCATTCCACTAAATTGTCTAAAAGCTTGCAGTAAGCTCTCATAATAGGCATGAACTGATTCTTTGATTTCTTGAGTCGTTCTGCCAATTCTGACCTAACCAATATCTTAAAGAGAGATTTTGGTGTTCAGAAAGGTAATCATCACCTGATTATATTTCTTCATTACTACTGCTGATGGGGCACCTGCATTAGGACATCTCATTGGCTCTACCTCAGGCCAATCTACAACAACTGTACATTCTGTCCATAAGTAACCTGGGACCACAATCTCGAAAAAGATATCCAGATCCTTTCACAAAACTGTTTGAATCTTCACAAACAGCTCAACTTGTCTATACCCCTTAACTAGATTATTTCTCAATTTTGGGAACTCATTTGTGAAGGATATAATGTCAGCCCTGCTTCAAGGCACATGCTCATACCTTCCTCCAGGTACGTCTCTCATAGGAAGCATTTATACTTCTTCTTCTACCCCCAGCAATTCTAAACATTGTTGGTTTCCTTCTTCTTAACCATCTACCTTCCCATTTATCTAATTCACTACATTTTCTAAGAACTGTCATTAATTCCTTGATCTGCAATGTCATTCCTCTCAATCTCATATGAGCAGGGTCTCTGTCACTGAAATCTAAATGGTAGGTTTTCTGTACTACTTTTTATTTTGCACATCGATCTCATATTTTTGAGCCACTTCAGTTACCCTTTCATGACTCTGTCTGGCATGTGTGGTAATATCTTTACATAGAAATAGTAGTTCCTCATCTTGGTACGTATTTAGGGGCCGATTAGGATCGCGGACGGACCTGCGTCCGTCCGCGACCCCCGAGGTGGAGGGAACGTCCGCAGGGGCTGCAGCGTTCCCTCCAGTGCAATTAGGATGTGACCACCACCCTGGTGGTCACATCCTCAATATTTAACTTTGCGGCGGGTGCTGCTTGATGCAGCACCCGCCCCAAGGTTAAATATGCATGCTTCGCATTTGCATGCACAAAGCAGCAGGCACAGCGCGATGCCTGCCGCTTTGTGCATGCAAATGCAGGGGGCTACCATAGGTACCCCTCATGTGCACCCCCCACCACCCGTCACCCCGGGGGCCCGCAACGGGCCCCCAAAGAAAACACTGTATGCCTTTCCACGGCGGAGAAGCCGCTGCGGAAAGGCATTTGTTCTGCCCCATCCTAATATCGCTGGCGGTGTCTGTTAGACACCGCCTCCATATTAGAGCTTTTCCGCCGCGGTCGTAAGGCGACCGTGGCGGAAAAGCGGCGGACGGTCTTCCTGACCCCCAGTCATCCTAATCTGGCGGGGGTTCTTTGAAGGCTCCGCAGCGGTTTTTCCGCATCCTCCGGGTCGGCGGACACTTCCGCCGGCCTGGAGGATGCGGAAAAAACACAATCCTAATCGGCCCCTTAGTTGGGATAAGCTAAGAGTTCCAGTGATTATCTTTTCTAACTCTACTGTCAACCTCGCTACATCCATGACCCTTTCTTTCTCCGAAACCTGAGTATTTGTTCCATTAGTTTCAGGATTTCCATTAACAACTGGGGTATCTATCCCTCTAAGCCAATCATCAAATTCTCAGGATGTAAGACCTTATTGTTTGGCTTCTGTATTCAAAAGTATTTCTCCAGTACATGTCCCTCTGCTCACATCAGGCAGTGAATACAAGAGGGACATGTCAGAATTCGGTGTTCCCATGTGCATTGTCATTCCAGAAGTACAACAGTTTACTTGTGGAGGCTCACCCATCACAGGCATGAAAAATGGTGGTGACCTCTGGATCATTCTTTTGGCAGACTCTAAGCTCATTCGACAATCCCCTGAATGGTGACAATAGGTGTTTGAAAAACTTTTCTCACTGTTGAATCTACAGGTGTACTAGCCGAAGTGTTTATTCCAGTAGGAACAGCTAATGTATGGGCAGTATTTCCCTGCAGCCCAGACTTATAAAGGGGTACAAAAGGACCAATAGTAATGGGAACAGTCAAAGCATCTAGAGCATTTAAAGTATTTGGATTTAAAGGGACTGGCTTTCAGTATCTCCTTTAGAAGGGTGTATGTACATTGGAGTTCAAGGGTACAGTAGGTGCTTTAGGGATAACATCTGAATTCCGATTTGACAGTCGCTCAGATTGAGACTCATTGTATGGTGGTAGACGTTTCAGCAATAAGTTATTTAAAAATTAATTGTCTATGTCACTGTCTTCATCGCCAGCAATAACGTTAATCTTGGCTGTTTCTAGATTCTTTTTCTGCTCTTTTCATTTGCCTCTCACTTGTTCTACTGTTAGGACATTGTACATTCTTGTTCCCTCATCTATGTCACCTCTCCAAGCTTTCTGTTTTGCATCCCACCTTTTATCTGCATAAGTGTTTAGGACTCTTCCACATTTCCGTTGATATTTCTCCTTCTCCTTCTGGTGGGCTATGTGTCCCCATTCTTTATGTGTTTCAAATTGAGCAGGTCAAGAAGGTGGTTTCATTTCATTCAGCGTCCTCCTTAAATGTAAATTTTTGATTTATTATTGAGTTTTGTATAGCACGGACCTGACCCGAAGGCATCAGAGCACTTCACAGAGGTAGCACAGCAGCAGTTACAAGAGCTACATCAGTGCAAACAACAGTACCTAGTTATAACATAACAAGAAATACACAATAGACAGTAGAATATGTGTGCGATAGCAGCAATTACATAGAATTACATGAAAAGCAAATAACAGTACTTAGTAACAATTTAAAAGAATTATACGATAGACAGAGGGATAGCTGTACCTTATAGCAGCAATTATGCAAGTGACATAGAAAGTTCATAGGGATATATAGTAACCATATACAAGGAGGTCTACTTATAGACAGTAGGATCTGCAAACAATATAGTTCTGATGTAGATGTGGAGAGAGTGGCGGAGGTGGGGAGAGTGGAGTAACAGAATTTCCAGGGTAGGGGCACTCCAGTTTCGGAGGAGATGCGGGGAGGGAGGACCAGGCCAATCAGAATATTTAAGGGGGATGGTTTAGGTATTTATTGAGTAGTAGAAGTTTAAGATTTTTCTTTAAATGAGGGAAGAAGTGATTGTCTTGTAGGTCCTGAGGTAACGAGTTCCAAATTGTGAGATCACTCCTGGAGAAGGAGCAGGTGTGTAATTTTTCTTTCTTGAATTTGGGCGAAATCAGGAGTAAACTGTTAAAGCTTCAAAAGGGTCTCTTTTGGCCGGCTTTTGAAAGTTTGTTTGCGAGGTAAACTGTTTTTTTCAAGTACAGAGCTTTGTGGGGTATGCAAGCGTTTTTGAATTTACATCTTGCCTCGATTGGTAGTCAGTTGAGTTTCTTATGAGTGGGAGTGATGTGGTGGAAATGACTCTCCCCAGATAAAAGTCTGACCGCAGCATGGAGTATGGTTCTTGAAAGGAGCTGAGTATGTTTTTGTGGCGCCCATGCTCATCACTTTACTATAGTCTAGTTTCAACAGGTCTAAGGACTATACCACAGTCTTTAGGTATTCGATGGTAATGAAAGGTTTGATTTTTCTCAGGTGTTTTAACACATACAGGGCCCTTTTAGCTGAGGCATAAATGTTTTCTGTCAAGGTCAAGTTTTTGTCAAGTGTAATCCATAGATATCTTACAGAGTTGGAGATGGACAGTTTGCTGTTTAATGCAGTGAGGCTATCAAGCCAGGTGTCTACAGAAAAGGACTTATTTTTTGATGGAAGGGTAGCAGTTCAGTTTTGTTTGGGCTAAGTTTAAGATCATTGTTAGATAGCCAGGATTGGACCATGGAAAGGGTGCCTTTTAGGTGCTGGATGTCTTTTATTGACCAGAATTTCACGTAGAGTTGGTTGCCATCAACATAGAGATGGAAGGCTTTTCTGCCTTGTTTCAGGATCATTGTATGGGGTGCAATATAGAGGTTAAATAGGGCAGGAGACAAGAATGACCCTTGAGGGACTTCTTGAGAGACTGGTATTGCTTTTGAGGTGGAATTATTTATTTCGATTATCTGTGAACGTTTGTTTAGGGTAGGGGCAAACCACTGAAGGACAGTTCCATTGATACTTGCCCGGGTGTAGAGGAGGATGTCATGGTTGACAGTATCAAAGGCAGGCGAGAGGTCCTAGAGGACTAGGAGGCAGGCCTGGCTTTTGTCCAGAGATCTATGCAGGTCGTCAGTGACAATCAGTGTAGCAGCCTCTGTGCTGCAGCTTTTCCTTAATCCAGATTGGAAGACTGAATTTTTCAATGTGGTTTTTGAGTTGTGCCAGCACGCATTTTTCAATGATTTTGGCTAGGATAGAGAGGTTAGTAATAGGTCTGTAATTTTTAAGGTCGTTCTGGTCAGTGCCTGTTTTTTTTAATGAGGGTGTGATTTGGATGAACCGCTTGATAAGGAGTATTTGATGATTTTGGTCCATGAAGGAGAGATAAAATGACTGCGGTTGTTTACAAGCATAACAGGGAGGGAGGTAATCAGAGATGTGTGATGTCAGCTTTAGGCAAGCAATTAGTTTGAGGACTTCTTCTTTGGGAACATAGTTAAATTTGGTCCAAGTTGCATCGTTATTCAATTGCAAGGGGTTGAGTTTGGCTTTCTGGCTTGCTAAGAAGGAGAGTTTGAGGAGACATCCATTGGTAGGAGTTAAGGCCTTGGGTGGAGCCTCATTGCAATTGGGATATCCGTGGAGTAGGGAGAAGAATGTTGCAAATTGTTTGCAGCACTTAGTGGAGGCATTGATTGTGTGTTGAGGGAATGAAGAGGTTTGCTGTTTGATGATGTCGAATAGGGCTTTAGGTCTGTTGCTAGACTGGTCAAGTTGGGCTTAGAAGAAGGAGGATATTTCTTGGAAGATGTGCTTTTTATATTTTAGGCATTCTTTTCGGAATATCAAGAGATTGGTTAGGCAGGGTTGTTGTCTCCAATTTCTTTTAGCCAATCAGAGTTGTCGCCTCTTGTTGTTAAGGCCTTTATTAAGCCAGGTTGTTGAAGGGATACCCCTGGATTTCTTGAGTTTCTGAGGGGTGACTGTGTCCTTGAAATCTGCAGTTTTTATGTTGTAATGTTAATGTTATGTTAATGTTAGTGGGTATTTGTTAAGCACACTTACACCGGGTGGCTTCACGGCGCTGACCTAGTAACAAAAGGGGACTAAAGGCGAACTGAGAAAAACTACAGCTGTCAACTATCCCAGGTTATAAGCTTGCCTAAACAGCCATGTCTTTAGGAGCCTCCTAAACTGCATAATGTCAGTGCAGGATCGAATTTCCAGAGGAAACAAATTCCATAGTTTAGGTGCCAAGACTGCAAAGCGGCGGCCCCCCTGGCGCACACGTTTGAACTTGGGTACAGAAAGCAAGAAGAGATGAGTTGAGCGGAGGGTCTGGTTAGGCACATATCTGGGTAGCAAGTTCGTGATAAAAGCGGTGCTTTCAGCATACAGGGCCTTAAACATGGTACAACCTGTTTTAAAGGCACAGCGCTGGAAAATTGAGAGCCAGTGAAGTTTCTGAAGCGCATGGGTGATTGGTTGCCATCTAGGTTGACGCATGAGCAGCCTGGCTGCCTGGTTTTGGACCAGCTGTAATCACCTGAGTAAATATTGTGGCATCCCTAAGTATACAGAGTTCGCATAGTCCAAATGCAATAAAACCGTGGCCGTTAAGATCCGGGCCAGGGCGTCCTGAGTAAAGAACCGGTGGATTTTCCTGATCTTACGCATCTGAAAGATGCATTTTGAGATCACACTGCCTACCTGGGATTTCAATGTAAGTTCCTTATCAAGGGAGACTCCCAGTGTTTTTGCTGAGCTAGAAGGAGAGGGAGAAGAGCCCAGCTCCGTGGGCCAATAATGAGGACCCCCAGAATTTGCCACTATCCCCGGTCAAGACAAGCTCTGTCTTGCCTGGGTTAAGTTTCAGGTGGTTACAATCCATCCACTGTTGTATAAACAACAGTGTTTCATGGAACTCCGCCAGCGAATGATCGGAGCCATCGATCTCGAGGACCAACTGCAGGTCGTCTGCATAGTTGAAAACTGTCACATTTCTCAACTTCAGAGATCGAATCAGAGGAGAAATATAGATGTTAAATAAATGAGGTGACAAAGCTGAACCCTGAGGAACCCCACATGAAATTTGGTGAGGGGAGGCAAGGTGGGATCCCTGACGGACTGCCTGAGACCTGTCATTCAGAAAGGACGACAGCCAGCCGGCATCCACCCCCTGGACACCTGCCAGTTCGACACGGTCGACCAAGATTCCATGGTCAACCATGTCGAACGCGGCTGAGAGCTCTAATAATACCAGTGCCCGTGGGGAGCCCCTATCCACATGTTCTCTAAGAGTATCCATTACCGCCACTATGATTTCTTCCGTTGAATGGGCCGGCCGGAAACCCGCCTCGTGGGGGTCAAGATAACCAAATTCCTCCAAAAACTCAGATAGACAGTTTGCTACATGAGTTTCCCAGAGTTTTGCCACAAAAGGCAGCAAAGAAATTGGCGGTAATTGGATAACAGTGTATAGTCCAACCCAGGTTTCTTCAATAGGTGGACGACTATGGCCTTCTTGAGTGCCGATGGGACTTTACCCATAGTTAGAGACTCATTCATTAGAGCCAGTATGGGACCAGGAAAAGGCGAAAAGCAGTCTTTAAGGATATGCGGTGGGCAGCAGTCATATGGGGCTCCTGATTTTACCTTCAGTAGAAGCTTATGGAGAGTTTCCAAGTCGATGTTAGGGAATTGACTTATCACATGAGGGTTTTTGAACTGATCATCAGAGCTAGGTACAACGGAACATTTGGGGATATTGTTTTTAATAGTGATAATTTTGTCAATGAAATAATCATTGAGGGAATTACATAATTCCTGTGATGGAACCGCCTTCAATAATATTCTCTCTGGATTAGAGAGTTCATTGACAATATTAAAGATCTCTTTTGAGTTGTTGTTTGAATTGATGATGCGATTAGAGAAGTGAGCGGCTTTAGCTGCCAGAATGTTTTTTTGTACTCTTTCCGAGCATTCACATAGATCAGTCGTTCTTCCTGGCCATATTTCGCACGCCAGTGTCTCACCAGTTTACGTAGCCGCAGCTTCTGATCTTTAAGTTCAGTAGAGAACCATCTGGTTACATCGGCATGTCGGGTGGTTTTTAATCTGCTAAGAGGGGCATGTTTATTGCTGGCATTCAAAAGCCAGTTCGCGATGTTGGTTTCCATCGTCTCAATATTAGGTGCAGCCTGGGGGAGTGTGTCAGCTAGCGAGCTGAGGAAATCACCCTTATTAATGGAGTTCCATCTTCTAGCAAAACCACCCACCATGAAGTTAGATTTCTCGGCTGACGGGAGCTGTAAGATGAATTTCAATAGGTGGTGATCTTACCAGGTACAAAGGGAAACTATAGGACTGGAAATCTCCACCCCATTCGTCCAGACATGATCTAAAATGTGTCCATTTTGGTGGGTGGGGGACAGTACTTTCTGGGTGAAGTTCAAATTCATAAGCAGGTCTGTCATTTCAGCCGAGTGTGGGCCCTCCTCAGGGTCTTGATGCCAGTAGTTAAAATCACCCAAGAGCAATACCATGGCGTGATCGATAGCCAGTTTAGCTATCTGTTCGCTAAGTTCCAGGGGGAAGGAGGGAGTATTATTAGGCGGCCTTATAAATTAGTACACAGACAAGGGATTCATGAGGGGATTCAAGTTTTATCACTAGGTTGTCAGTGTCTTTAAGGGCGAGGCTAGGCAGGGAGCTAAACCTGTAGTCACTGCGAATAATGGCTGCTACACCTCCCCCTACCTTATTAGAGGAGCAATCAGCATGTATAATGTAGTAATTATTGGGGATGGCTGCCAACATGTCCGGATTAGAGTCCTCCGTGAGCCATGTCTCGGTCAGCGATAGAAGGCTGGGGCTGTCTGATATTAATAGGGAGAAGATATCCAGCTGATGCTTGACAAGCGATCGAGTGTTCAGATAGTGTACCCTCAAGTCCAGACTAATTCCTAGCTCTTGAATGGATAGAGTATCGCCAGGGACTATATAGTCTAATAGTTCCGGAAAACAGGTTCTGTTTATGAGAATGTCATTTTTTGACAGCAGATCCAGTGTATGCCTGGTTGGAATCAAATCAGTAGAATGCAGGTTTTGTATAAATGCTGTGGAGTAGGTGATAATCTGGGCATTATGACTGACCCCTGGTTCCATTCGGGTGCGGACGGGCGCAGACGGGCTTGGCTCTGGTGCACCGCTGGCGCGCCCGCTGCACCCGTCCGCTGCGCTCCCGCTTACCGTATTGCATTATAAGCCCCAAGTCCCCCCTCTGACACCACCCACGGGGCGGGGAGAATAGCTCACCAGGTAGACTATTGGAGGATAGTAGGGTCTAGCGCGCTCGCGCCACGTCCCCGATTAAGTAGGGCAGCGTGCTGGCGTGAGGGCAATGTAAACAACTAGACCGTACCGTCTCCCAAGATGGCGGTGCCGGTCAAGGTGTACTGAGGGTCAGGGTTCGATTCCCCCTCCCGCTCCAAAAACGCCCACCCAAACAAATTCCCACAAAATGTAACACAAAGATCTAATCATCAATGTTTCAATTTAAAAGCAGTTTCTCAATGTTTAAAAAAGCTTGATTCTATGCAAGTTAATCTGCAAATGTTTTGGCAGGGGAAGTGAGCAAGTCGCCTATCGATAGTTCTCTGGGTCAGTGGGCAGTGAGTTCCTCAGCAAAGAAGAGGTCAGTGGAGGTAGAATGTGGGAGCTGACTAATGCTTCTAGCTCACCTTTGCGGGATTTGCTGTATGTGCTTGGGACAGATGGATTGAGGGAGGTTATTATTTTGGATGTTATTGAGATCGAAGAGGATTAAGTGATGGTCAGTCCAGTCAGAAGGTAGAATAGAGAAGAAGGATAAGGTGCTGCGTGTGGAGATGAATGCGGCAAAAGTAGCGCCCTTTTCGTGAGTTGGTTTATTGCAATGTTGGATGAGATCATTAGTTTCCAGGAGGGTGCTTAGGGATTACACTAATGGATGTTCGGCATTATCAAGGCTAAGATTAAGGATCTCCTAGTATAATGCTTGAGCTGCTTTTTAGGGAGTTTTGCAATATGAGGTCTGTTAGACCCTTTAGGAATTCTCTGTTTTTTCTGGAGGGTGATAGATGACATGAAAGTCAATGGGTTTGGGGCCTTTAGAGGAGAGCAGCTGAGCTCCTAAATATTCAAAAGTAGCATACTTGGTAATACGGAGGGGAGATATGCAAAGATCGTTTTTGTGTATGATGACTAGTTACCCACTTGCCACTCTTGTGGCTGCAGTGGATGATTGAGAAGCCCGGTGGGGTGAGGAGATCAATGAGAGGGGATGAATGATCATTCAGCCAGGGTTCAGTTAGAAAGCAGATGTCAATTGTGTGTCTTAGGATAGATACAGCCACATCAGTGGAATGCTTGGCTGCTGACCAGCAGTTTAATGACATGCAGTAAGGGATAGTTTGCCGTGGGGCGAGGGTAAAGGGGCCAAGTCGTTTATGGTCAGATCAGTGTTCCTCGTAGGTGAGCGAGGTTGGGTCTGGTTGTAGCTAATGTTTGCTTCCTTATGCAGTGATGAAATTTCATTCAGAATAGCATTGATTCTCCATCCATGCCGGGTTTTGTGGAAGCCAGTCAGCTCATGCTTGAAACTCCATTACCTATTATCCCCTGCTCACTGCTTCATCTCCACAACTGCAGGCCAAGGATGGGTTGAAGAGTCCAGCACACCTGTGGCAGCTGCTAGCCAGTCACATGTGATGCATGTGAGTACTGTGAGCTCTTTTAAGCCCCATCGCCCTTCATTCCAGGGTTGGTATTGTAGCTGTGTTCCTGTGAGAGCTACCCTTGTTTCCTGACCTTTTGCTATCATTGTTTCTAGAGTTCCTCAGCTACAGTTATTCATTGATTCCTGAGCTATAGCTATCATTGATCAAGAATTAGGACTGCCTGCTGTGTTACCTTAATTTCTGATCTATAGCTATCCTTGCTCCTGAGCTAGCACTGCCTATTTTAATCGGAGCGGGGCACGGATGTGCCTGCGGCGTGCCAAAGGTGTGCCAAAGGCAAGCCCCTCTGTGCCCGTCCACTCCTGAACGTCGCCAGACGCCTGGACCCCTGCTTCATTTTAGTCCGGTACTGTATCTCCTACCTTCACCTTGAAATATCTGGAAACATGACCATACTTAGATATTCTAGTGAAAAAATCAAAAAGTTAAACACCTCTCTGATTTAACCTACCAGAATTCTAGCCTCTGAAATCGCTAGCTGGCCTCAAATTTCTCTCGTCGCTACTCGCTCTGATCAGACGGAGTTTTCCTCCCTCTTTGGCTCTAACCCCTCCAGTACAGAGAGGCCAGTTGGAAAGCTGAATACCATATATTTTAACGCTTGCTCCATCCCTAAACACGCACTATAAATCTGGTCTCTAATTGATTCAGCCACCCCAGACATCTGTTTCATCACTGAGACCTGGCTACATGAATATGTCGCCCCCGATATACACATCGTTTTTTCATCAGAGTATAAAATAACTTGACTCGATAGGAAAGAAACCAAAGGGGGGGGGGGGGGTGGTGGTTATTGATTGCAACCAAAAAGAATGTGACTGTGGCTAGTCTGGAAAATTTTGTCTCTAATTACCTAGAAATTCTTATATTTGAGATTGAGGGAAAACCGAATAATATTTGGAAAAGAGCCTTAATATATCGCCCCCCTGGTGCTAAAGGAGATTTTGCTAATACACTGCTCGAAATCATTGCACCTCATGTCCTCACCTCTGACAAATTTCTTCTAGTAGGGGATTTTAACCATCATTCGGAAATACTATCTAATTCAGACACTGGGAAGTTAATATCTAGTATGAACACTTTGGGACTTAATCAGAAGATCATAGGTCCCACACATCAAGCTGGTCTAATTCCCCCGATCTGACAGTAGCCTCTCCTATTCCACTGCTCTGGACAGATCACTATCTACAAAAATGTTCCTTTCCGATGGCCAGAACAAAAATGGCACCAGTAAATGGATTTACACTACAGAGATCTTTGAAAAAGATCACTTTACCACTGTTTCAAAAAAAAATTCAGTTAAACACACAATTTTTCTTTTCAAGTGCTAGCACTCCGGCACTACAATTTGACATCGCTATAGAGACACCGCTAGATAAAATTGCTCCTCTGAGCAAATTTAAGCAGAAAATCAGAACTGCTCCATGGTTCACAGAGCAATTTAAAATCACGAAATCGAAATGTAGAACTGCGGAGAAGAAATGGCGGAAAAGTAAAGATCAGATTGATCGGAAAACATATAAACTCTTGCATTCTAGCTATATGAGCGACATAAAATCGACAAAGAGAGCATTTCTTACGGAGCGGATAGGCAGAGGCCAAAACTCCTCTAAGGAACTCTTTCAAATTATGAAGGAATTCACCAATCCAAGCAACTCATTACAAATCCCGAATTCCTTGGAGTGGACACATGCTCTATCTCAATTTTTCGAGGATAAAATTGCTACCATTCATCATCCATTGTCCCTCCCATCCTAACCCAACTCAGTCAGATGCCTTGGTTATATCACCATCAGACCCCCCATACATCATGGAGGAATTTATCAAATGTGACTGGAAGGTGACCTTGTCCGCCGGGCTGAAAATTAAGTCAGGGTCTTCCACCGACCACATTTCCCCTAAACTCTTTCCCACACTTGCGCCGGTATTGGTGGAACATCTTACCACTATACTACCAAAAAATAACTGTGGGTCTGAAGTAACAATTAACTCTGTAATCTCTTAATGTCTCATCTACAACTACTACCTCGATCTATTTTGTGGGATACATAGGGACTGTTCACAATGTGATTTAATTCCCACCAGTTACACACCGAACCGCTCCTTTATCATCATTTGGGCCATTTCACAAAGGGATATGTCCACTTTGTAGACATCAGTTCTCTAATGGAGTGTCCATTGATGAATCAATTAGACACGTAGATTATTCAGGCAGTTCAGAAATGTGAGGTGGTAACTGAAAGCAGTGCTCAACAAAAAACGTGAGTGATGAAAGGTCCTCTATTAAAACTGGATAGTGGATGCAGAACAATTTTATTAAGAGGCAAACCACTTCCAAATGTTAAAAACAAGGAGTGCAAAGTATCAGTAGTTCATAACAAATATCTACTGGATGTATGCTAAGGTCAACATGTTTCTGCAGTTTATAGATCCTAGAGGTATCTCCTGCTTCTTCAGGACCACTATTATACTCCGCTACTGCTTCAAAAAGGGTGAGTGCATAAACAATAAATGAAAAGGTATCACCTGATTCAGTACTCTCACTCTTCTTTAATGGTGAACAAGACATCCACACACAGGAGGTATCATGTAGAAAAGACAGAAAAATAAACAGGGCAAGTGAGATAACGCATTCATTATCTCTCCATCATGAGCTATATACTATCATTATAGCCCTACATTGGCATGCTGCAAACATTACCCAACCCAGTCTTATTGGGTTCCCTCTCACTCACCTCGAGTGTGAGAGGCAGGCGCCACTCCTCACCTGGCTACAGCTCAGGAAAAATGGGGCACCGCTCTAATAAAGAAACCGTAAAAGCGATTGTAAGAACCTCTCATGAATGCCGCTCAACATTCCAAACTGATGCTCACATTGGTACTCTTCATTTCCTATGGTAGGTCTTATATTCGTAATCAGACTAAGTGCCGTTATCTCAACAGAAGGAAACGCTCAAGGCACGAACATTTTCAAAAGGCACTCGCACGCGTGCATATACAGTTTTGTGGGAACTCGCAAGAGTGTGTGCAACAAATGCGGGGGATTAATGAATTCTCGAACTGGCAAGAAATGTTACCTGCAGATATATCTTAAAATTATGCTAACCCAGGGGCCAGGTCTTATAGGCAAAAATAAGTTACTTAGTTAACAACTGGAAGGGACAAGTAAACAAAACCGCTCTGCATTAGTACACATTAAATGCAGGCATAACCTGCTCGTATGTTATACTCTGGTGCCTACCTGTCCGTTGGTACGCCAAACAGTCGTCTGGGCTGTTCGGGGAGGTACAGCGGCACGGTACGCCGCCATACTTAGAGATCTCTAGGGAGAAACTCATTGGCTGTCCCGTGAATCCAACGTTATACTCAGCATGCTCATTGGTACACGAGAGTATCCCAGGAGCCCATTGGTTGTTTCTGCGTGTCATGAAGACGCGCCAGCCTTAATGCTTGGGAAATGTAGTCTGAATAGTCAAGACGCACAAAACCATAGGTTCAGGGTTCAGAGTTGTAGATGAGACGTTAAGAGATTACAGAGTTAATTGTTACTTCAGACCCACAGTTATTTGTTGGTAGTATAGTGTCTAGTGTAGGGGGCTATAACTGTGCATTGGTCTCTAAACATTCCCCTGGACCCTATTCCCTCCCTTTAAGTTAACATCTAACCAACCTTTTTAACAAATCATTTACGGATGCGGACTTCCCAACAATATGGAAAGCAGCTAAAGTCAGGCCCATATTTAAAAAGCCCACGGCAGACCCTAACATTCTCTTGAATTATCGGCCCATCTCTCTACTTCCATACTTTGGGAAAATGCTCGAATTCATTGCCAACAAGCAGCTTGTGAGTCATCTCGAAAATCATGGACTTTTGGATCCCTCACAATTGGGATTTAGGGCACAACACAGCACAGAAACTGCGTTGGTCGAGGTTGTCGATAATATCAGACTGGTGCTGGATAAGCACCAGTCAACCATCCTCGTCCTACTTGATCTGTCTGCGGCCTTTGACACCATCTCCCACCACATTCTAATTCAACGGCTGTGGGAGATTGGTGTCAGGAAAACGCCCTAAAATGGTTTTCCAGTTATCTATCCAATCGCTCAACAACGGTCCAAATCGATAAAAACAGAGCAGGTGAAAGACCTGTTAAAATGGGCGTTCCTCAGGACTCTATTTTGAGCCCGACGCACTTCAATGTCTATATGACTCCTTTGGCCAAAGTGATCAGAGCCCATGGTTTTGATGTTCTGTCTTATGCCGATGATACGCAGATCTTAGTTACACTAGATCCTGATCCTAACGAAACCAAACAACCTTTCAAAAACTGCCTGATACAGGTTGAGGAATGGATGACCACCAATCACCTCCAACTAAATGGCAGTAAATCAGAAATTATGCTCTTCGGCAAAGCGTCAGAGCACTGGACAGATGACTGGTAGCCAACTAATCTGGGTAACTGCCCAGTAACAAAGGAATCAATCTGCAATCTGGGTTTTCAGATGGATAATAAACTGTCCATGAATAACCAAATAAATAACATCATTGGTACATGTTTCGGACTAATGCGTAGTTTGAGGGAAAATTTTTAAGTGAATCCCAGTTCAGGCCCGAAAACCCTTAGTACAGGGTCTAATAATAAATAGAATGGACTACGGAAATGCACTTTTAGCCTCCATAAATGAACATCATCTGAGCAGGCTTCAGGTTCTTCAGAACACTGCAGCTCGGTTGGTTCTTAACCTCCTGTGAAGAACTCCCTCTGCTGCCTGTTTAAAAAGCCTTCATTGGCTGCCGGTAAAAAAGTGTATCCTCTTCAAAACGCTATGCCTGGCCCACAGACAGATGTATGAAACAGGCCCCAAGTAATGGTCCAAAAAACTTAGATGCAGAAACGAAACGAACTTCTGCTGACGCCTTTAAGAATACTAACCTCCGAAACGGTGGTCGTGCGTTATCGTTTCTGGCTCCTGCTTCATGGAACAAAATGCCCTTTCATCTCCGTAGCACCCCTGAACACGGCTGTTTCCGTAAGAGGTTAAATACCTGGCTTTTTGCAAACTAACTGCTCTATTTCCTCTGTCAGAGACTGCTGCAAGCGCCATGAGACTCCTAGGATGTGATTTGTGCGCTATACAAATTTCCCTGACTTGACTTGACTTGACTGCAGTGTTACCTTGATTGTTGAGCTACAGCTATCCTTGTTCCTGATCTAGCAGTGTTAGCTTGATTCCTGTTCCTGAGCTGTAGCTATCTTTGTGCCTGAATTAGCGCTACCTACAATGCTACCTAGATACCTTGATTCCTGTGTTGCAGCTATGCTTTGTTTCCGGAATGGGCACTTCCTTGTCAGCGAACTGGCACTGCCTTCAGTCCTACCTTGGCTCCTGAGCCTTAGCTATACCTTGTTTCCTCAATTCATGAACCAGGACTATTTAGCGCACCCTTGAAGTCTTTTTCCTTCTGCATTTACCTTTGTCCAGTCCCTGCCTTTTGCTCCATTTTCCTTTGTTCCAGTTTCTACATAGCTGTTTTCCTGTTCTGCAGTGATAACTTCCAGTATCCTTGTGGGTTTTGTTTCTTACCTTCATCCAAGTGCTCCCTTTGTTTTTCCTTCTTTCCTGTTAAGCACTCCACCTTGCTATCTCCTTATCTATCATGCTTGTGTTTTGTTCTACCCCCTTGCTGTTACCGCCTCGCGTGTCCCTGTTTGATTTCCAGGATCCGTGGACCCAGCTGACAACCTAGATGGTGTTTGTTGTTCACTGTGAGCAATATCTTTAAGTTACATTTATATCATAACCATAGGCATCAGCTCCACTGACCCCGCTTTTGCATGAATATCCTATGTACATGTATTTGCAGTCAGTATCTGTAACAGCAATTGTGGGTGAGGACCTTACTGAGCTTCAGTCTTACCATGTGGAGCTTCTAAGTGCTTTACCCCACATTCCCCTTTATTGTTTTTTTTTTATACATATGTCTTGCATGTCAGTCCTGGGTGTCAGGTATTTTAAATGTTAAATTGCCTCTTGAGTACCTGACCTTTCTGAGTCTTTTTTTTTTTAAGTTTGAGTTTATTAAAAATTAAAGAGAAAACACATTACAAAAGCAGAAAACATAAAAGAAGAAACAGATAAAATGAGAAATGAATAAGGTAAACAATGTAAAGAAGATTATGATGTTACAAATTACAAAGAGAAAAATACCAAATGCAATCAAGGAAAATATATGCAAATAGGAAACAACAAAAGCATATCAATAATTGAAGAACCAACAAAACCATGCAATATATCAAAAACACTATTAAGAAAAACATTCAATGAATAATAAAAAGGAGGAAAAAGGCAACGGTAAATCACTGTGGTTTTTGTACTTCAACTGATCTAACATTGGAAGTAATGGCAGAGGGGGCAGATGAAGACAGTTAATTCACCAAAGGGAGCCAGAGAAGGTCTCTTTTAATCGGTAGAGAGATGGGGGTAACATAGTTGGTATCGAGACGATGATGAAAGCAAACCGCATTACACCATGCACGAAAAGTAACATTAGTAGCTTGTTTCCAATTAGTGGTGATTAGGTGAAATGCAATTGCTAGTAACAGATCTATGAGCAAATGATGGTGAGGAGATTGGGGGAGAGTAGGAGATAATGAACCCAGAAAAATGTGTATAGGTGAGAAGGGGATTTGGAAATGAAAGATTTTTTGGAGTTGGAGCCAGAACACTTTCCAAAATTGGTGTATAGGGGGACATTCGAATAACATATGTTTCAAATCAGCAGATGGACAAGGGCAAGACCAACATGTAGAAGGAGTGTCTGAGGAGAAAGTGGAGAGAGTTAATGGGGTAAATAAAGTTCTATTATAAATGAAATAGAGAGTTTGAGTAGTGTTAGCAGCTCTAGTGGTTTTATGAAGTTTAGACCAGATCTTATCCCAAAAAGGGACCGACCATTCTTCTTGAAAATCACGTTCCCAAGCTAGCTCAGTCTTAGACTTAGGTCTATCTAATGAGAGGAAGAAAGACTTATAAAAGAAGGAAGCAGAAGGAGAAGAATCTAATGCAGAAAAAATAGAACGATGAGCGAGAGGGATATCACTAGAATTTGGTAAGGATTGTAGATATTGAGTAAAAACAGGTAGTAGCAAATTGTATTGAGTACGAGAACTAGATGGTAAGGAGAATTGAGATTGAAGCTCTGAAACGGAAAGGGGATGATCATGTGAAAGGAGTTGAGAGATCCATCGTATACCACAGGAGTGCCAAGTTTTTCAGAAAAAGGAGCGATGACGAAGTTTGAGAAGTTTATTATACCAAAGAGGTTGAAAATGAGTTGAAGAAAGAGAAAGATAAGAAGATAATAGGAAAGGAAGAAGGAGTTTACGAGAGTGAGAAAGAATGGGATTACGGAAACAAGTCAAAGTAGACGTAAAGGACAGGATTTCGTGGAAATCAAAGGGAGAAGTAAAAAAGGATTCAATTTGCAGCCAAAGTGGAGGATAAAAAGGGAGATAGATGGAGAGCCAACGAGACGATTGTTTCAAGGAAAAATCGGTAGGCCCTGAAATCTGGGAAGCGAACTCCAGCATGGGATTATCCTTACGTAAAGAAGCAAGAGCACTGCGAGAACGCTTGCCGTTCCATCAGAACTTTAGCAGAAGGGAATCAATTTTTTTGAAATAGTAATCAGGAATATGAATGGGAATCATAGAGATGGTATAAAGTACAAGTGGTGATAACATAATTTTTATTGAATTGAGTCGCCCCCACCATGACAACAAGAGAGGGTTCCAACGGGTGATGGCAGCATCCAATTTCTTTGAAATACAGTCAAAGTTTATTCTAAGAGTGTCAGACAGGAGGGGGGCAAACCAAACGCCTAGATATTTAATCTTGGATGGTTGCCACGAAAAACCAGATTGGTCAAAGAGATGTATTTGACAGAGAGGATTTAAGGGGTAAGATTTCACACTTGTCAGCTTTAAGACGATAACCAGATACAGCGGAAAAAGAGGAAACCTGATGAAGAAAAGCAGGATGCGAAGAAAGAGGATCTGAACAATAGAAAAGAAAATCATCAGCGTAAACCGAAAGTTTAACTTGTTGGGAGCCATATAGAAAACCAGAAATAGAATTGTCTTGACGAATTTTGGTGAGAAAAGGTTCCAGGGCTATAACAAACAATAGAGGAGATAATGGACATCCTTGACGAACACCCTCTGGAGATCAAAATAATCTGAAATCGTACCATTAACAAAAATTGAAGCTTGAGGGCCAGAATAAAGTAAGGAAATAATAGATATAGATTTGGGTGGAAATCCCGCCCATTTAAGAGCATGGAACATGAAATCCCAACTAATCCTGTCAAAAGCTTTTTCAGCGTCTAAAGAGATAGCAGCTAAAGGAACATCTAGGGAAGAAGCCTTACTAAGGATGTCGAAAAAGACACGTGAGTTGTCCGAAGAAAGGCTACCTTTAACGAAACCGGACTGTTCAGGACCGATTAAGTCGTGTAAGAAAGGATCAATTCTGAGAGCCAAAATCTTGGCCAAAATTTTGTAATCGGTGTTGACCAAGGAAATGGGCCGATATTTCTTATATAAAGAGTGGTCTTTATCTTCTTTAGGGATCAAACAAATTAAAGCTTGTTGAAATGAGCCGCTAGACAAACCCGCATCAAGAAAAGATTGAAATAGAAGTGAAAGTTTTGGTAGAAGAAGAGAAGCAAAATGATTGTAGAATTCAATGGTGAAGCCATCGGGACCTGGGGCCTTACCATGACGTAGCTTTGAAACAGCGTGGGAAATTTCTGTAAGAGAGACATCGTGTTCTAAAGATTCAAAATTAATATGGGTAGAAGGAGGAGGAGGAATAGAATGAAAATAGGAAAGAAGATCTTCTGAGGCAGGGATGGTTTCAGGGGTGTAAAGGGTTTTATAAAATGTGACAAATTCGCTTAGAATGTCTTTGTCTTTGACGAGAGACTCTCCGGAGGAAGATCGGATAGATTCAATCTTAGTACGTTCTTTCCGAACCTTCAGGTAGTTGGCAAGCAATTTCCCCATTTTGTTCTGACCACCGTAATAACGTGAATTACATTTTAATAGGAGATTGGAGGCGGCGTCAGTAGTAAATTTATTGGATGAGATTTTAGCATCGATAAGGTCTTTGAGGGAGGATTCTGAGTTAGAGGAATGGTAAAGAAGTTCCAATTGTTTACTTTCTGTGAGAATTTGAGCAGATTTGGCTTCCATAAATTTTTTCTTTTGTGAGACAAAATTTATGATGAAACCTCTAGAAGCTGCTTTGAAAGAGTCCCTTACCCTGACATAAGGGATATCAGGAGTTTGGTTTAGAGAAAAGAATTCAGTAGTAAAAGAAGTAAATTGTGTACAAAAAAAAGGATCGAGAAGTAAGGAATTATTGAATCTCCATCTGCCAGAGTGAGGGGAAAAAGGAATGAGATCAATATCTACAAGGACAGGAGCATGATCTGAAATTAAAATTGAGCCAATATCAGAGTGTATGGCATGCTGAGCGAGAGATTTGCTAAGGAAAATATAGTCAATGCGAGATTGTGAATGGTGGGATGGGGAATAGAAACTATATTCTCTAAGATCCGGATTACATAGTCTCCAGATATCAACCAATGCATTATGATGAATGGCGTTGGTAAACTGGGAGTGCATCTTAGACGGGGAAAATTTTGCTTTGGAATTCATGTCAAGAATAGGGTCATAGATTTGATTGCAGTCACCACCCAATATAATATAATCTTTATTAAGTGTGGTTAATTTGTCAGCGATGGAAGGCCAAAATGATTTATCTATACCAATAGGGCCATAAACATTGAAAATAACAATAGGCATTTTATCAACAAGCAGATTAACAATTACCCAGCGGCCATTGGCATCACAATCATGAGAAACCATGGAAACATTTGACTTTTTATGCAACAAAATCACAACATTTTTCTTGCCCACAGCAGGAGAATGAAAGACATGTCCCACCCAACAACGTTTAAGCTTTGAGGCTTCTGCATCTGAGAGATGAGATTCTTGAAGAAGGGCGACATCAGTTTTAAGCCTGGCAAGATGGGTTAATACTCGTTGCCTTTTAATCAGGTTATTTAAACCCTTAACATTCCAAGTAGTAACCAGGAAGGTAATTCAGTGAAAAAGTACAAAACAATGATATGCATGTTCAAAATTGTAAAGGAAAAATGTACAACAAGAAGAAAGAATAAAAGAAGAGAGGAAAGAGAGCGAAAAAATAAAGAAAAGAGGAAAGAGAGCGAAAAAATAAAGAGGACAGAAAAAAGAGGAATAAAGAAAGGACAAAAATGAAAATGAAGACGAAGATGATGAGAATGAAGAGACAAGGAAGGGAAAAGCAATAGCATAGGAAGAAAAGAAGAGAAAGAGATAAAGAGCAAGAAGACAGTACAGGTTCAAAACAGACGACTGTAGAGCATACTTACGAAAGCAAACGAACAATGGGGAAGTGACAGCGTCAAGAGACGGCGACGACAACAGCGAGAGCGAACATCAACCCCCGCCATAGGAACTTCAAATATTCACAAAGACAGTGCGACACAATAGGAATAGAAAAAAGGGGGGAGAGGGTATCTGAAAGATAAAAAGAGGGAGAAAACGTTATACGAAAGAGAAAAATATGAGGTAAGGACAATATTATTTAGGGGAGAATGCGGAAGCATAAGAGATAAACAACAACGCCTAGGACCAAGACAGCAAAAGTCAACAAAAATGAACAGAGACAGCAAGGTCACATTGGTACGGAGAACAATCCATTAAACAATTCTGGAAGTGTCCATGACGTCTGCTCCATGATGGCGAAGAAATTCCTGCAGCATTGCAGGGTCGTCAAAAGTGGTAGTCTTTTCCTTGTAAGTAACTTTGAAAAGACTTGGGTGGAGGAGACCAAGAGCTCTCAGTTGAGGACGCATATCCAGAAATCTCTTACGACGATCTGCGGTTACTTTAGCTACATCTTGTGATAGAAAGAGACGGTGACCTTTCCATAAAATTTGTTTCTTGGCTTTTGCAGCTGAAAGAACCTGAAGGAGATCCGTATATTGAAGAAATAGCATTATAACACCTCGAGGCTTGGAGGAAGTCTTGGGACCAAGGCGATGAGCTCTTTGAATATTGATGGAAGAAAGAGCAGTGGAGTCCAAAATTCTGGGAAGAAAAGATTGGAAGAAAGCTGTGCGATTGGACCCCGCCGAAAGCTAAGGAAGACCGTACAAGTGTAGGTTGTTCCTACGATTTCTGTTTTCCAATTCCTCCGCCTGTCTTTTAAGTTGAAGTATATCAGCTTGCATGGATGGAATACAATAACAGGAAATTTGGAGAGACTCAGTTGACTGCTCCATGATTAGGACTCGAGATTCTAGGGAGGACCATTAGTCCTACATAGTTTGGAAGGTCTTGGTGGTGAGATCCATGAATGGTTTAAGAGCTCGTATCTCCTCCAAAATAAGATCCATTGACGAGGAGGAGGAGGTACCACTTGGTGAGGGAGGATCTTTCTTCAGGCGTTTAGTTGACGCTGAGTTAGTGGGAAGTTTACCACCATTGTGTGATTTAGGGATTGTCCCAGTCGCCATATCAGGCTTGGACTTAGTAACATCCTCCATGTCGTGTAAGGTTGAGTCAGAATCGAAGCAGGTAGGTACTTTTGTAGGCGTTGAGAGTTTCAAAGAGCGAAGTCTCCCCATAAGAAATCAAAGAAATATAAATGAACCAATGCAAAAGCCACCAAGAGTCAGTCTATGAGGGAGCATATGTTCAATAGTCGGAAAAGAAAACAGAAAAATACCCAAAATGGCGGCAGTTCAGTTAGGGGAAGGTATTTCAAAAAAGAAGCTGGTGGAAAAGACCATGTGATGCTTTCAGAAGAGAAGGAGAAGCAGAAAAAACCATTTGCGTAGTGAAAAAAGGAAGAAATCCAGCATCTGCACCTCAAAAACTGCGTAGAGTTGAATTCAAAATGGCGGCCAGAACCATGAGGTGTAAAAATGACAGCAAAAATAAGGGAAAGAAAAGCCACCAAAGGGATAGAACTAAAGAGCACTGAAAATATTTCATCTCAGGGACGCAGGAATTCAATCTCCTGGAAAAACCACTTAGAGGAATGACAATTATGTGTGAGAGGTGGTAGAAGGCACAAAATGGCGGCCGGGAGCAGGAGGACCAATTCGCGGCAAAAATATGAAGCAAAAAGCGCTAAAATAACAAAACAAGAGTGCGCTCAGCTCACCTCAGCATTGGGAAGCAGGAATTCAATCTCCTGGGGCATCCCTCCTTGAAGAGCCATGAGTGTTGCCAAAAATCGCGGAGATCCGCTGCGAGGCACAAAATGGCGGTCGGAACCGGGAAGGTCTGAGTCACTGTGAAATTGGGGATTAAGAATCCACTTTGAAGAAAATACATGAGGGTGCTGGGCTCACCTCATGTTTAGACGCTAAAAAATGGCAATTTCCGAATCAAAATGCCGGTCGCTTCGCTCCGAGGTCAGGAAAGGTGAGGGTGAGTCACGGAGCTTCACCGCAGCGCCGCCATCTCAGGCGCTGGGTAGCCACGCCCCCCAGAGCCTTAACCATGTTGTTCCCTTGTTCAGGCTTCCCCTTTGGATCCCTTTTCTGCTTTGACGCCCTGTGTGATTCTGGACAGCATTGTACTCCTCTTTTTGCTTCCTTTTCCTACCCACCCACCAGTTCTTGCCCAAGTCCCCGACACTGTCCTGGACAGTCAAGACAGGCATACTCTAAAATGATCCGAAGATGTCCTGTCAAAAATAAATGTGTACTTGTTCAAGGTAAGATTTCCTTTGTGCAGCACTTTGCATTATTAGACATGGCTGTCACCAAGTTCCTCCCATGTTTTTTAAAACCCAAGCATAACCTTGCTGTAATTCAGGCCTTAGCTCCTTGGATTATTCTCTGCATTGCTTTAGTGGAAACTTCAGCCGCTGAAGACAGATGAAAATTAGGCATTTGTGACTGTATGCACCCATTTGCAGGACAAATGTGGTGAGGTATGTAGAAGATGCTTTCAACTCTAGGTGTTGATGGGCTTTATGCAGATCTAGCATGGAGAGCAATCTGCCCTCATTTAGCTGGTCTATCATGGTAAATATGCTCTGTGAGGTTCCTATAATTGCTGGTTGGTGTTTCAACGTGTGCAGACCCTATTGAAGAATTGCCTTTTTTTAGTAATTGGGAGTCTCATTTCTCACTATGTGACTGTGCGACTGAGGTATTTGTGAATGCTATTGTACAGAAGCTTCTGGAGTCAGTCAGAGCTGAAGTTCCTGTGATGCCCTAAAAAAAGGTGCTGAGGTGAACAGAATGCAAGGCAGATGGCAGTAATAGAGAATCAGAGACAGGGAACCACAATTCTATCACAAGTGACCCTGAAGGAACCCATTATACAGCTAGTCCCAAGAGTGTGTTTGATGTAAGCATTACCAGTGTTCTTGAAACCTCTGTTTTGTTCGAGTAAACCTTTATCAGTAGGATTGCAGCAGATGAGAGCAAGGCCCTTAGATAAACAGTACTTGATGGAAAGTACCTGAATTCCACATGCATGAGCAGCACTGAGAAATCAAAGTCATTTCCCTGTTTGTTTGTGGAATTTCAGAGGACTGATCAAGTGTAACTGAAATGGTGATGCAGGATGATCATGAATAGTGCATAGGATAAGTGCAGGGGAACCCAACGGAGACCAGTTAGTGTACCACTCAACCTAAGAACACCTCAGTCAAAGGGCAATAATATTCATTCAAAATGGTAAGAGGTTAGTCGCCATCTCCTGTGAGTGACTTATAATGTATTGCAAACTACTGTTAAAGGAGTCAACACAGTTCATAGACATTAACTTAAGAGTTGGATGTAGGAATAAATGCTACACATTTCAAGGAGCTTTGTGAATGATGTTTGGTCCACCAGAAATTGTGACTGATATGTTCATTTGACTGCTCTGTTTTAATAAACAATAGAATGTTTTACACCAAAATAAAAGTTTGTGTAGAAAAATGTTTATTGCAGTGCACGGTGTACCTTATATTCGGTAATGATATCTTTGACATCTTACAAAGTATTAATGTCGGTTGCTTATTATACTATTGTATACAGCAATATTTTCTGACATAAATATTTTATTCTAAAGAGTGTTTACAAATATATCGTCCTTTTGGGTGTAGAGGATGTGTTCTTAACTCCATCGGGGCAATATTTAGGACATTATTGTAATATTCTCCTTTTTAAGTATAAGTACTCTTGGTTTAATCCTACAGTAGACTGTAGAATACAAGGGTTGGCAGAGTTACCTGAGGGGCGGCTAACAGGAGTGCTGGTGGATGAGGTGCACCATAAATATAGCGCCTGCATACTCTACACTTTCGCTTTCACTGTCGAACACCATTACATTGATTTTTACGACTAGTGACCTTCGTCTGACTATGATATTCTGGTATTATACTATGAACATGTAGCTTTACATAACTAACTGGTACTAAGCAAGGTGAAGGAATATTACATATTTATTTGTTAGGAGATTGAAATTGTCACCTGGGAATTGGCCCTTTTGGTGTTTACAAAGGATCCTGGGAAGATCGATGTTGAAACTTCACAACATTGTGGAGCTGTTCAAGTAGGATTTATGAAAACCTGGCTATTTTTGTCTTAGGTTTGCTGCTTGTTCGCCTTTCATCCTGTCTCCTCTTGGTCTGCTATAGTGCCTTGACACCCTTGGGCATTAGTGTGCTTCATAAGTGATATCCTATCCTATAAAAGGCTAAGGTGAGCAGTCCTCCAAAAGGGTCCTGCCCCTGATTCACTCCAACAGCCATTGAATTCCTTTACAGTCCACAGCAGAATATTGAACTCCAACGCCTGTATTCCTTATGACATGCCGGTTGTAAGTTGCCAGTTGTACAGAATGTGGTGTTACGGCCAGAAATGCCAACTCTGCAAATGGAGAACCAGGTTTGAGTTGGGCGTTGGCTCAACCTCCTGTGATTCTGAGCTAATCACTTATTCTCCTAGCGCCAGATGTATCAGAGTGAAGTTTGGGTATTTCCACACATCTAATCATGCATTTTGTCGCATTCCTAGGTTTACAAAGACAAGTAAACATGGGAATGTGTCAAAATAGTTTGCATTCCCATAGACACGCAACAAGGAGAAATGTCTTTGTTACCCCTTATTTTTTCATCGCCTCTAAGGATTGCTTTTGTTCAGGATGGTGCTCCTTCCTGCACAAAAACAAACCTGCTTGCAATGCAGGCACCTTTGCACCATGGTACAAGGGTGCCCACATTTGTTTGCCCTAAGTTGTCAGGATATGCCCAGACATGGGTCCCTTGCTCACTTTGCCACTGGATTCAAGCTAGCCTGGCTGATGACGGCTGATTAGCCAGAAACTGGTCCCAGGATGCTTGCTTCAGGTCCAGGGAAGACATGGTTTGGCAGTTCGTGCTGGACTGTTCCCATGAGGCACAGGGTCAGAATGATTTGCATATGGCCATGTCTGAACTGGTGTGGCGGAGTGAGCTAAAGAAGGATGATGGATTAAGCCAAGATCAGTTGACTGGGGGTGAGTGCTTGCAATGTTCAACACTCCGTCCATCACCCCCTTTGGTTTTGGTTTTGCCACATTAGTGCTGGGCAGTAAACATTACGCCAGAGCAGACAAAGAGCAGGGTTGTGCCTAATGTAACTTCCCTCGCAATTTGACGCAGTGCAGCTCAGCAAGTTTTCCTGCTGCATTGTGCTGCATCAAATATTAGTAAATGTGTGCACTAGTGCATAGAAAAAATATAATATGAACTTATATAATGTAACTGGTGTTCATTTAGAGTGTTCCAGTACCTTTTTGGTGAGTTTTAGCTATATAAACCTGCAAAAAGGTTTACAGCCTTAAGCATCGTGCCAATTAGAAGAGGCTGTAACACTTACTTAGCCTTATTGCTGAGAGAGTGAAACTCCTCCTGAACGTCACACTATGCCAACAGTAGGAAACAAAATGCAAACGGTGTGATACCCAGAACTAGACTGAAAGCACTAATACAGCACCGAGTGAGCTGAGTCCAAGGGCCCGATTCACAAAAGTAATCTGAGACAAAATCCTAACTTTTTGACTTTTGGTATTCACAAAGTGCATTTAGGAGTAAGTAAAGTTAGGAATCCTAACTCTTACATTTAAGACCAAAACTTACATTTAACTGAGACAGAATCCTAACTTTATGACTTTTGGTATTTACAAAGGGTATTTAGGAGTAGTAAAGTTAGTAATGCTAACTTTACTACTCTTAAACTTAAACTTCAGACCAAAACTTAAGTTTAACTGAGGCATAATCCTAAAGTTACCACTTTTGGTATTCACAAAGGGCATTTAGGAGTAATAAAGTTAGGATTCCTAACTTTACTACTCCTAAATGCAATTTGTGAATATCGAAAGTCGTAAAGCTAGGATTTTGTCTCAGATTACTTTTGTGAATCAGGCCCCAAGTTATTAAGCATCCTTTGCAGTAGTGTGGGAAGATCACCTATGACTTGTCAGGAGCATGACGGAAGTGGAGCAGGAGGAAGAGTCCACCTCATCACCAGAGTACTGTTGGGAATGATGACGTAGATGATATTCTGTACAATATAACAATTTATTTGCTTCAGGAATTAACCAGTGCTATAAAATGGGCCGTTGCCCACTGGTACTGAGTAATGACACTTTTTAGTTTTTTTCCCTTCTTCTAGGACAAAGGAGAGTACAAGTACTCACAATGGCTCAGCATTGCTGCAGGCACCATTGTGCTTTGCAATGTATATTCAAACCATCCCGCCAACCAGAGGATGAACCAGCAGAGAGCAGTATACATGACACTATGGTTTTGCAGCACTCGCTCCACGATTCTTGTTGTGCAGCTCCAGCCTACTCTTGCTTCCAATTGGCTACTTAGGTTCAGCAAGGTGGAATGTGTAGGCTGTTGCAGGCTCAATCTTTGCCTGTCTGAGTCTACCTCTGCTGTTCAGTCAGACTGTCCCTATGGGTCCCAGCCTCCCCTGAGAGCACTTAATCCAGTTCCCATCAGCTGGCTCGAGGGCCGGAACAATTACCACACCGCTCCAGGACTCTCAATCAAACCCCCAAGAGGAAGCAGGAAGATTCAGAATGCTTTCATCTTCTGGTAAAATGCAGGAAACTAGTTCTGCACTGACCAGTGGCACAGCAGCTTCGTTTTTTTGTAAAGTGACACACTTTCTTAACAAGAATGAAAGCGGCACGCTGTTTAGGTGTTTAATTTGCAATGTGTTTAAGCCAGCTGTATGTGCCTTGTCAAATGTAAAACTTGTATTAAGTCAGTGAATACTTAATACACGCACCAAACTCTTTCACAAATTACTGGAGCGGTAACAATGTGGGGGCAGCAATGGAGATGCGGCCTGTACTGTCGGAGCCACCCGGCCCGTCCAGACACGCACGCACGCACGCATACAGCCCGGGGGCGGAGTAGCCCTCGGGTATAAATAAACGGGCGTAAGACCGCACGTGGTCTTTGCCCCTAACCAGCAGACAGTCTCTGTGTCCCTTATTACACAGTAGTGAGTTAGGCCCCACTACGAGGCCTAGGTTGACCTTGCCCCTCATCGAACACCACATTGGCGACGAGGCGGGTCCCCATCCACGCCTCGCCACACCGCCGTACCTGTTGCCATCCCACGGGGCTGCCAGGGCCGCGCTCACGCAGCCTGCGCTGGAGCCAGCGGCTGCCGCCATCGTCCTTGGTGGGTGCCACCCCGTGAGGGAGCTCGCTCCGTCCCCGTGAAGCCCGGGGTGCTTTCGCGCCTGTCGCGGCGCAGGAGGTGAGACGCGTGTCCAGAGGGGTGCAGCGCCTGGGGGCTGGAGCACACGGCTGGGCCCCGCGACGTTCGCTGTCCTGCGCTGCACCAGGCCTACCACCGCAGGGGAGGGGAAGCGCGCCGCTCCTATCGGAGGGACTGGTTCGGCCCTCACCGCGCCCCCTGCCGACTCTCACGCATCTCGCGGAGGCGGGAAACGGAGGAAGCCCAGTGATTGCTCACGCATCTCGCGGAGCACGGAGCTCAACTGCCCCGAGTCTGGGGAGGCCCGGCTTGCCCTTACGCCCTGCTGATAGGCGGCCAGCTGCAGACTGCATTCACACCCCAGGAAGATCAGGAGGCTCGCTAGGGGGGAGGATCTGCTGCTACCCTGCTCACGCTTCCTGCTGCGCCATCTGCAATCGCTGGCCAGACGCATTTGCGGACCTCGGACCTGACCTACCCAAGGAATGAGTGTGCAAGCCTCCGGAGGGGCGGCGGCCACAGGGCCCGCCCCGCGGGTCCCTACCCCGCCACCAGGGCCACTGCCCAACGCAGGACAGGTGCAAGGCGGTCTACCACTCCAGAACCCTGCCCCGAATGTCGCGCCTGCGGCGCCAGGCCATGCCATGGCGCCGCCGATCCCGCCATTTAGCGAGTTGGCGGAACCCTCCACTGCAGCGGAGCGTTGGCGCTTGTGGTTGGGACGCCTGGAACACTACTTCGTTGGCGCAAGAGAGACCAACGACAGAGTTAAACGCTCGCTCCTGCTATGCTACGGTGGGGACGAGCTATATGAACTCTTCGAGACCCTGCCGAACAGAGGCGAGGGCGATGACTACAATGCGGCCGTCACGGCCCTTAACCACCACTTTGACCCCCGTGTGAACCCGGACTTTGAATGGTTCAAACTGCGCCAGGCCTGTCAGGCTGAAGGGGAGCCGATCAATGCCTTCTATGCTCGGCTACGCAAACTGGCCACGGCGTGCGAGTTGCCGGATCGGACGCTGGAGATCAGGGCGCAACTGATCCAAGGATGCAGGTCTGTCCAGCTGCGACGGCTGATTTTGCGCCAGCCTCGGATCAGCTTGGATGAAATCTTGGTACTGGCCAGGTCCCATGAGCTCTCCAACGCGCGGGCAGAGGCGATGCAGGCCGCGCTCGACGGCCCGGTGGTCCCGGCGAAACAGGTGTCGGTTAAAGAGGAGCACGTGGATGTGGTGCGCAGACGTGCCCCGCCTTCAGCGCCGCGGAACCAGGCCTCAGCCGCCCCCCGGTCGGCGTGTGGAAACTGCGGGATGGAACATCCCCCGAACGGAAGGTGCTTTGCACGGGGCAAGTCGTGTTCCAATTGCGGAAAGTTGAACCATTTTGCGAAGGTGTGCCGCAGCAGCCGCCGAGCTGGCTCCGGCGGACGGAACATCACGCAGGCCGTGCGTCAAGTCTCCCTGGAAGACCCCTGGCCCCTGCGCGGACGCGCATCAGACGGCGTTCCGGCTGGACGAAGAGGACGATGACGATGTCTTTTTCGTCTCCTTTGTGGGGAGAGATGGATCTAGAAGAAGGCCACCACCAATGTGCGAAGTTGATATCGCAGGGTCCCGGGTAAAGGCGCTGATCGACACAGGGGCGTCGGTAAATGTCATGGACAGCACACAATATGAACAGCTTGATCCTCGTCCGCCGCTGCTGCCTTTGAGAGCGAGGATTTATACATATGACAGTGATGAGCCGTTACCCCTGAGAGGAGTAATCGATGTGGAGGTATCATGCAACGACCAAAAGGTGAACACCAAGTTCCACGTCACGGGGGGCAGAAGAGGCACGCTGCTAAGTTGCCACACAGCGGAGGATCTCCAACTTGTGTTCTTCGCCAACCAAGTGCACGAGAGGCACGCTGATGCCCTGTTGAGGGACTTTCCGACACTATTCCAAGGACTGGGTCGACTAAAAGGAAAGGTCTTCAGACTACACATCGACCCCACCGTCAAACCAACCGCACTCAGACATCGGAGGGTGCCGTTCCACCTGCGGCCGCAGGTGGAGGACGAACTGATCAAACTTGAGAAACTAGGGGTGATTGAAAAAGTGTCGGGCCTACACCCTGGGTGTCGCCTCTGGTGGTCGCACCGAAGCCAAAACAGCCGGGCGCCATCAGGCTGTGTGTGGACATGCGCCTCCCGAATATGGCCATTAAACGGGAGCGGCACCTAACGCCAACGATGGATGACATTGTGGCCGACTTAAATGGGGCCAAATGGTTTTCAAAGTTGGACCTTAATGCAGGCTACCACCAGCTTGAGCTCCATCAAGACAGTCGCAATATCACGACGTTCTCGACCCATGTTGGCTTACGCAGATTCAAGCGCCTAAGTTTCGGGGTGTCTTCTGCAGCGGAGGTCTTTCAAAATGCGATTAGAGAGACACTGTCGGGGCTGACAGGCGTCATTAACCTAAGCGACGACATCTTGGTCTTCTCAAAAACCCTAGAAGAGCACCACGGACACCTGCGAGCTGCACTTCAACGCCTTGCGGATCACGGACTAACCCTGCACAGGGAGAAGTGTTCCTTCTACAACGAATCAGTCGCATTCTTTGGATACATCTTCTCGCGTGAGGGACTGCGAGTGGACCCCAAAAAGGCAGAGGCCATCCGGTCAGCACCCAAACCAACATCTGCAACGGAGGTTCGCAGTTTCTTAGGGATGGCCACTTACTGTGGCCGTTTCATCCCTAATCTGGCGTCCCTGTCGGAACCACTGAGAGTACTTACCAAGTCAGGCAGGCCATGGACATGGTCGAGGAAGGAAGACGAGGCCTTTCGGGCGGTGAAGGAGGCCCTAGTGGATGACAAGGTCATGGCATACTTCAGACCGCATCGCCAAACTGAAGTCGTGGTGGACGCCAGCCCGGTGGGGTTGGGGGCAGTCCTGCTACAAAAGGCGGAAGATCATACGTGGGTCCCCACGGCCTACGCAAGCAGGGCACTGACAGCGACCGAGATGCGCTACGCACAGATCGAATGCGAAGCGCTGGCCATCAAGTGGGCGTGCCAGTACTTCCACCTCTATTTGTTTGGCCATGAATTCACCGTGGTCACCGACCACAAGCCGTTAGTTCCGCTATTCGCGGGAACTGCCAGGCTCGCACCTCCCAGGATTGAGAGGTGGGCTGTCCAGCTCCAAACGTACCGCTTCAAGGTCATCTTCCGGCCAGGGGTCGACAACCCGGCGGATTTCTTATCCCGGCACCCGTGTCAGGAATCGGCGAGACGGGAAACCGAGGACCTCGAGGAAGTGGAGGAGTTTGTGAAGGTTTTGTCGCAGGAAGCCTGCCCCAAAGCACTCTCTCTGGAAGAAATTGGGGCCACCACTGACAGAGATGAATGCCTGCGGAAGGTGAAGCGCACCCTAGAAGACAGGAGTTGGAAATACTTTCTACAGGGAGCAGGTGCCCTCACGGCAGAGGAACAGTCTTTTCGCCAGCACATGTGGCGTGCGCAAAGCGAGCTAAGCACAGGACCCCATGGCGTGGTTCTGCGCGGAGACACGATCGTCATTCCCACCAGCCTGCAGAAGGAAGTCGTTCGATTAGCGCATCAAGGGCATCAGGGCGTAGCAAAAACAAAAGCTCGGCTGAGGGGGAGAGTCTGGTTCCCGGGCATGGACAACGCGGTGGAGCAGGAGATCCGTGACTGCCACTCGTGCGTCATCACGGGCAGAGAACCTACTCCACACCCTATCATCACTGAAGAACTATGTGACACCCCTTGGTCCAAAATAAGCATTGACTTTGGGTCCTTCCCGGATGGGCGACAACCCATGGTGCTGATAGACTCGTGCTCAAAGTTCCCCGTGGTGGAAGTGCTCCCGTCCATGGCGTTCAGTCATGTGAAACCGGCTCTAGATCGGGTGTTCGCCATGTTTGGGTACCCCGATGAAGTACGATCAGACAACGGGCCGCCGTTCCAAGGCGCGGAGTTCCAGACGTATCTGGCAAGGAGAGGAATCCGGCACAGGAAGATCACCCCGCAATGGCCGCAGGCGAACGGAGAGGTGGAGCGGTTTATGAGGACCATGAATCGAGCGCTCCGGATTGGCGTGGAGAAAAGTGAAGTGCCGGAAGAATGTCTGTCACAGTTTTTGAATGCATATCGGCTAACACCCCACTGCACTACCAAGTGCGCCCCTGCACACGTCATGTTTAAGAGACCACCACGAGACTGTATACCCGTGAGCCCAGCATGGCAGGCACCGGAGTTAGACCACAAGGAGGCCCAAGACCCGCGAAGAAAGACGAATGAAAGAGTGAGTCGAGCGCGGGGAGCAGGAGTCAGACCACTCGCACTTGGTGATCAGGTAGTACTCAAGACTCGTCACCATCAGTGGAAATACCAAACCGCGTTCGAGCCGGAGATATGGGAAGTCGTGAACATTCACGGTACCATGGTGTCCGCATCACGAGGAACCCGAGTTGTAACAAGGAACATATCCTGGTTCAAGAGAGTGACTCCCAACGAAACCGCGCCCGAGCAAAGGTGGGAAGACTGGGAGAGTGGAGAAGACCCGCTGGTCACTGCGGAGGAAGCCCAGGTGCCCCGAGAGAGAGGGCCGGAGCTAAGTCAAGGAAGTGCAGGTGGAATCACCGTACCCCCAACAATGGAGAACGTCGCTACAAGAGAATCTGAGGAGCCAAGGGCCGGATCACAACGAAGCCAACGGTACAACCTGAGACCAAACCCAAACCCCAGTCCAAAGACTCAGGGACTATGCCTGGAGAGTACGCTGTGGAAAAGACTCTGAGTGAGGCTGGACTGAACATCTGTGAGTTTGGAGGGATGTACTGTCGGAGCCACCCGGCCCGTCCAGACACGCACGCACGCACGCATACAGCCCGGGGGCGGAGTAGCCCTCGGGTATAAATAAACGGGCGTAAGACCGCACGTGGTCTTTGCCCCTAACCAGCAGACAGTCTCTGTGTCCCTTATTACACAGTAGTGAGTTAGGCCCCACTACGAAGCCTAGGTTGACCTTGCCCCTCATCGAACACCACACGGCCTATTGTCCAGAGCTGCCAACTTTGGAACTGTGGAGCAAGGTTCAGGTCCCGGCGTAGCCTCATCATCATGTGATTGTGTATAAATTAGTTGTTTTTAAAACTGTTCCCCAAAGAAATTGGAAAGAAGAACACATGGATGTTGCCATTTATTTAATTCGGGAATTTGATGACTCTGTCAGCTTCCAGTATCGTTCTGGCACTGCCAAATTGCTTTCTGAATGTTTCAGTTAGAGTTGCTAGCCTTATCAAGCCTTGATGCTGATTGTGTGTATGTTTGAACATAGGGTGTCAGTCATATGTATTGCCCTGTAAAATAGCGAGACAATCCTATTTGTCCACTTCTCATCTATCATTCTAAGAATTTATGAAGATTCCTTGTATATAAAGCCTGAAAAAGTTAGAAACATAGCCTGGCCCCAGTGCCCCCCAAACTCTACCCCTTATCCCACCTTAAACTTCATCCTTCTCCACAGGTCCTCGACTCCTCCCAAACCGGCTTCAGAAAAAAACACAGTACGGAAACTGCCCTCCTTGCCGCAACAGACGAAATCCACACCCTACTGGACAAAGGAGAAAAAGTAGCCCTCATCCTCCTCGATCTCTCAGCGGCGTTCAACACAGTCTCTCACTGCACCCTAATATGTAGACTCCAGGACGCAGGGATCCAGGACAAGGCCCTCGACTGGATCCGCTCATTCCTCTCCAGCAGAACGCAGCGGGTCAGACTCCACCCTTTCCTCTCGGACCCTACAGCAACCACCTGCGGAGTCCCCAGTTCCTCCCTTAGCCCTACACTCTTCAACGTCTACATGGCTCCGCTTGCTCCCCTCGTCAGAACCTACTGACTCAACATTGTGTCATACGCAGACGACACCCAACTCATCCTCTCCCTATCCAACGAACCCACACAACTTTTGAGAAGGCATTGAAGCTGTTGCCAAATGGATGAAAAACAGCTGCCTACAACTAAACAACAACAAAACAAAAGTACTCATCATGGGCCCACACCCCGATGCCTGGAACGACACCTGGTGGCCCCTGCCCTCGTAAGCCCGCCCACCCCTACGGACCACCCACGCAACCTGCGAATCATCCTGGACTCCGAGTTCAAAATGGACTACCAGATCAACTCTGTCTCGTCCTCCTGCTTCCACACGCTCCGCCTCCTATGTAAGACCTTCCAATGGATCCCCCTTGAACACAGAAAGACCGTCACTCACGCCCTGGTCACTAGCAGACTTGACTACGGCAACGCACTCTATGCTGGAATAAACAAAAACCTCACAGCAAGCTACAGAACATCCAGAATGCCGCCACAAGACTGGTGCTCAACCTGCCAAGACACTGCCACATCTCCCAGCACCTACGCACACTCCACTGGCTCCCCATCAAGGCCAGAGTCACCTTCAAGATGCTTACCCACGCACACAAGGCCCTCCACGACACCGCACCAGCATACCTGAACAGCTGACTCCAATTCCGTGCACCCCAAAGGACCCTACGATCAGCCCAGCTCTCCTACACCGTGGTCTCCCACACCAGAAAAGCCAGATCGGGTGGCCGCTCCTTCTCCTTCCTCACAGCCAAAGCCTGGAACGCCATTCCACTCCACCTCAGACAGACAACATCGCTCCCCATCTTTGCTAGAAACCTCAAAACCTGGTTCTTCGACAAACCCCCTCCTTGATGGACTGGAACCTGCACCCCCTCCACCCCCAGCGCCTTGAGACCCTTACAGGTGAGTAGTCGTGCTTAACAAACGCTTGATTGATTGCTTGATTGATTTGTGTACCTGCCAACGTACAAATTAATTCCAGGTGGGAGGAAGGGGCAGCCTTTGAAGGGGCGGAGCCTCCCAACAAGAGCTACCTATTTATTTATTTATTTATTTTGGCATTTATAGAGCGCACTGTTACCCGAAGGTGTCCTAGCGCTAACTGAAATACTCCAGAGGGGGGTGCATCGAACGTGATTACTCAGTAAACAACCAGGTCTTAATGCCTTTCCTAAAGGCTATGAGATCAAATGTGTTTCTCAAGGCAAAGGGCAGGGCATTCCAGACCTTTGTAGCCCCCAGCACAAAGCTCCTACCTCCCCAGTGTGCTTTCCTGACACGCGGAACCACGACTAATCGCTGACTCGCCGATCTTAACTGTCAGAGGGGGTTATGCCATTGAAAAAGATCTTTCAAACAAGCCGATCCGGTGCCTTGAAGGGCCTTAAAGACCAGACACAGGGCCTTAAAAGCAATCCTCTTCCGCACTGGCAACCAGTGGAATTTCAAGAGTTCACACGACACAGAGGCATACTTTGGAATGCCCGTCAGAAGTCTGGGTGCTGCATTTTGCAGAACCTGCAGCTTGTTAAGAAGCCCCTGTTGGGCATTAAGCAGAAGGCTATTACAATAGTCTAGCCGAGGTAAGACCAAGGCCGTAACAATTGTCCTTTTACTGCTTTCGGGAAGAAATGGAAGTATCTTCCTCAGCAGTTTCAGAAGAAAAAAGATAGAGGATGTTAAGGTACTGACCTGGGCTTAAATGTCAGTTGGTCATCTATAAGAACCCCTAAGTTCTTTGCCTTTTCCACCGGAACGGGGGTGCACCCATCTCTTCTGGCCACCATTGCGGGCTCCAAAAATCATTGCTTACACCAAATACAATGACTTCGGGTTTGGCTGTGTTTAGTTTCAGGCAATTTTCGCCCATCCACCCACCGCCAACATACATTCCTGAAACCGTAAGGCCACTCCCACTTCTCTCCCTGGCAGCACTGACACCACAATTTGGGTGTCGTCTACGTAGGAGGTCAGGTTAAAGCCGAAGGATTTAATGATCGGAGCCAGGGATGTGACGTATACATTCTGCCCCTGACCAAGCCCCCAAACCCTACGCCTCTCCCATAAAAAGTCAAGAAAAGGGTCATTGAGGCTGTGGCCATGTCCTGGGGTGTTTTTTCACATCTGAACAGCTGTCTGACTTTCCACCACCCCACGATGAACCTTCTCCCACCTTGCGGCCAAGTCCTGGAACAACCTCCTCATACACCTCCGAACCTCCTACTCCCTCGCTGAATTCAGGAGCAGCCTCAAGACCTGGATCTTTGAAATGATTCCCCCATGCAGCCTGGATAACCCATTGGTGATTAGTGAACTTTACAAATACTGATTGATTAATTAATGGACATTAGCTGCTAACAGAGCCCGAAAACAAGCTGAAAATCGGTGAACAGTCAAAATATCATGTCCAAAATATCGATTGGACATAATATCGAGAATTTAAATATAGATTGGACAAAATATCGAATAGACAGAATATAGCTATCAAAAATATTGTTTTTAAGGTAAGTAATGTAATATCGAATGTTAAAAATATAGAAAGTTAAAATATCGAAGTATATAATATAGATTGTTAAAAATATCGTTTATTTTAATAATATCAAATTTTTTTATAGTGTTTTTTATGTTATAATATGTGTGAAAAGTGTGTATTTATGTTATAATTAATTTTTATTAATGAATTTTGTATTTTTCTTTTTTGCGTAATTTAATTCTGTAGCGGGTTGTGAGTTTATAGGGGAATAGGGTGGGAAGTAATTTAATTATAATTAATTAAATAAGTAAATTTATTTATTGGTATTATTTTTTAATTAATTATTAATTAATTTATATTTGGTAAATAATTAAATTTTAATTGGTAATTAATTTTAATTAATTGATTAATTGCTAATTATGTTAATTTAACTATTTATTGTGTAGGGGTTGTGGGTTTATAGGGGAATTGGGTGGGAAGTAATTTAATTATAATTATTTAAATATGTAAATGTATTTATTGGTATTAATTTATAATTAATAGTTAATTAATTTATATTTGGTAATTAATTATATTTTAATTGGTAATTAATTATAATTAATTGATTAATTGCTAATTATGTTAATTTTACTAATTTATTCTCTGTAGCGGGTTGTTGGTTTATAGGGGAACAGGGTGGGAAGTAATTTTTTAAAAATTTATTAAATAATTAAATTAATTTAATAGTATTTATTTCTAATTGATAGTTAATTAATTTTTAATTATTAAATAATTAATAGTTAATTAGTAATTAATTTGTATTAATAGGTAACTAATTGTAATAATGAATGTTAATTAGTAATTTTAATTGAATAAATATTATATTATATTAAATTGGTAATTACTTTTAAATAATTTTTTATAGATATTACTATACATTTTTTACAATAATATATGAAGTATTTACTTTTCCTAATGTTGCATTCTCTGGAGTGGGAATAGTAATTTTAACCCCTAAGCTATCCAATGCTTTCCCTACTGTTGCACTCACTGGAGTGGGAATAGTAATTTTTACCACTACTCTATCCAATGCTTTCCCTACTGTTGCACTCTTTGGAGTGGGAATAGTAATTTTGACCCCTACGCTATGCAACGCTTTCCCTACTGTTGCACTCTTTGGAGTGGGAATAGTAATTTTTACCTCTACGCTATCCAACGCTTTCCCTACTGTTGCACTCTTTGGAGTGGGAATAGTAATTTTTACCCCTACGCTATCCACCGCTGTCCCTACTGTTGCACTCACTGGAGTGGGAATAGTAATTTTAACCCCTACGCTATCCAACGCTTTCCCTACTGTTGCACCCACTGGAGTGGGAAAAGTAATTTTAACCCCTACGCTATCCAATGCTTTCCCTACTGTTGCACCCACTGGAGTGGGAATAGTAAATTTACCCCTCTACGCTATCCAACGCTTTCCCTACTGTTGCACCCACTGGAGTGGGAATAGTAAATTTTACCTCTACGCTATCTAATGCTTTCCCTACTGTTGCACCCACTGGAGTGGGAATAGTAATTTTAACCCCTACGCTATCCAACGCTTTCCCTACTGTTGCACCCACTGGAGTGGGAATAGTAAATTTTACTTCTACGCTATCCAACGCTTTCCCTACTGTTGCACCCACTGGAGTGGGAATAGTAATTTTAACCTCTACGCTACCCAACGCTTTCCCTACTGTTGCACTCTTTGGAGTGGGAATAGTAAGTTTTTACCCTTACGCTATCCAACGCTTTCCCTACTGTTGCACCCACTGGAGTGGGAATAGTAATTTTAACCCCTACGCTATCCAACTCTTTCCCTATTGTTGCACTCTTTGGACTGGTAATAGTAATTTTAACCCCTACTCTATCCAACGCTTTCCCTACTGTTGCACTCTTTGGAGTGGGAATAGTAATTTCTACCCCTACACTATCCAACGTTTTCCCTACTGTTGCACACCTTGGAGTTGGAATAGTAATTTTTACCCCTACGCTATCCAACGCTTTCCCTACTGTTGCACCCACTGGAGTGGGAATAGTAATTTTTACCCCTACGCTATCCAACGCTTTCCCTACTGTTGCACTCCTTGGAGTTGAAATAGTAATTTTTACCCCTACACTATCCAACGCTTTCCCTACTGTTGCACTCCTTGGAGTTTGAATAGTAATTTTTACCCCTACGCTATCCAACGCTTTCCCTACTGTTGCACCCACTGGAGTGGGAATAGTAATTTTTACCCCTACGCTATCCAACGCTTTCCCTACTGTTGCACCCACTGGGGTGGGAATAGTAATTTTAACACTTCTGCTATTGTACGGTAATAATATTGGATATTATTTAATTATTTTATGTTACTATATATATATATGTTTTAACAAATGTGATTTAAAAAATTTTTTTTATAACTTTTATTAATTATTTAATTATTATAAGTCACATAGCTGACTCTGGTTTTTACGAAGGAAAGGATTCCTGTTGCTGAACGGAGGGTGCTTCTCAGCGCAATCTTGCCCTGCTGCGACCTGCAACCTGGGAGGTCGCGCCGCTGGTGGGAGCTCTTCCGTGGTCGGCGGATTGCCTACTAGCTCCCAGCGAGCGCTTGACCCATTAACTATTGGCTGCCTGCACCGGGGGACTGCGAGGACCAGAAGCCTTAGCATCTTCTAGCTGGTGCCTCTTCCCCCGGCGGCAACGCCCCCCTGCACGATCCTCCCCTTAAATTGAACAGTCTCACACGCAACGCGGGACGCGCGCGGGGAGAAGCGCGAGGCGAAGCCCGGGCCAAGGGTGGGCCCGTTTCAGCCCGTTCCAGACTGTGCAGGACTGGACTGGGCCACGGTATTTACATTTACATCTTCTGCCCGCTACTTCTATCCCTGACCCCCTGTTGGATGTTGACATTGTACTTGATCCGCACTTATCACTTATCATTAATTTTGCCGTACTTGAAGCAACCATGAATAAGCGCACTAGAAGTAAAAAGACCTCTAGCCTAACCGATATTACTGGCCCTATAGACCTATTCATTACTAAGACCCACGAAGTCATAGACAAAAGCATACTCATCTTAGAACGCAGGGTATCTCATGAACTGGAGGTTGCAAGAAGATCGTCCATGGGGCCCCTGGCTTCTGCACAAACCCCCACTCAACAAGGACCAATTATCCCATTGCTCAAGCAAGCTGAGAACACAAACGCATTAATACACACGGTTCCAAATATTGTCGATCTATCTGCCACCCAACTTTCACTGGGGTCTAACTCCAGTGAGGACTTGGAAAAAACACCAGATCTACAATTTTCCCATCATCAGGTGGATATCGTAGACCCTAATTCCATGGGCAAGCGGGAGGGTGCCACAGCCAAGAGGCAAAACACAGAGACGACCCCACACGAGACCACACTAGCTCTGCATAACGCCACGTCCCCCCTTAACCCAACTACTGATACAATCCTGTCAGATCAATTGATCGCTTCCAATAGTGGTCCCGATTGTATATTGACCTCACATGATGCTGGTCTCCGAGAGCTGACAGAGAACCAAGCCCTCGGGGGTGGCATACAGAAACCATGCACCGCATGTGTAACACTACACGATTTCATTACAAAAAGCATGGGGCTGTTGCTAAAACACCATCTGCAACCACTGGAAAAGAGCATCATGATTATTGAGAAGCAACTAGCTAAATTAAATACTCCTGCTTTCAAGCAAAAATCCCTGGGTACACCTGCCAAGGGCCTGGGGATTGCGAAAGACACAAATAACCTGCCTCAACCCCCGTCTTTACCAGTTACCCGGCCCAAGCCCCTGCCGCTCGAAAGAGTTGCAAACACTGAAGCTCTAAAAAACGACAGGCAAAACAAACAAATTACCTCAAAACCCGCCCCAACAGAAGGGATCGGAAAACAAAAAGGCCCCACTGATAATTCTCAAAAAACCCCAGCTCCCGTGGAGCTAAACAGTCAAGCAGCGAAGCAGAAGAATACCCCACAGACATCACAAAAAGCCCAACCACCCCAGCCACAAGCCAATGAGAGGAAAGGCCCAAGGTACAGGCGTCCGATACACCTGCCGCCCGAGGCGACCCCATACACCGTCATACTCACTGGGGTCACCGAGCTGGCAGATGGCACAGACAAACCCCCTTGGTCTTTGCGCAACAAGGTACTGCAGTGGTTGAGCCAAAATAGACCTCTCCATCCATCTAATCATGGCAGAATTATTTCAATGAGAAGAGTGTTCTGGATTGGCGATACCAAAAAAAGCTTACAGGGCGATTGCATTGTACTTAATTGCGAGGACCCCGCTACAGCTGATTATATTTCCTCATGGCCAGCTCTAGAGAAAAGGGGGGGGGGGTTGATGTACAGCGCCTCTCCTTTTTCTACCCACCTCTAAATACTTTTAACTATGGCGACCCCAATAGTTGGGAGGAAGTCCAGGACTGGCCTTGGACACAGGTGGGGCACTACAACAGAAATAGAAATAGGAATAATAACAACCACTGGAATAGAGGGTGGGATAACCGCCCATGGCCACCAAGGAGAGAAAACTTAAATCCTGATTATTGGAGGGGGGCCCCCACAAGGAATAGGTACGACTGTTTGGACATGGTCGATTGACCAATAATGATAACAAAACAGAAAGGAAATAATTTAGGCATCCCAGATGAGACCTGTAAAAATGAACACCAGTTTATCACCGCTAACATCCTGCCATTAGGGAACACACCCGACTCCCCAATAGGGGAAACATCGCTAACACTCCAGCAACCACCGGACCATCTAATTAAGGCCCCAAAATGGGAAGGTTCCGCAGCTCAAGAGAATTTTAATGCTGGGGCTATACCCATAATCCCGCGGGACACCACACAAACCCATAGGGAGGTAGAACATAGCACAGAGGGTGCTGAGAGGTTAACTCCTCAGACACTGGCATTAGAAGCCAGTCAACATAAATTCAACCTAAAAATAACTTCCTGGAATATCGCAGGACTGAACAACAAATCAAGGGCCCAGACATTCCTATCCTTTATGGAAAAACAGGACATAATATGCTTACAGGAATGCTGGGATCAGGAGGAGACCCACATTGAGGGCTTTAGTACCTTCTATATCCCGTCGATACAGGGTAATCGAGGTAGAGGGTCGGGGGGTTTGTGTATCTTCGCCTCCAATTTGTGTAACATAAAACTGTCCACATATATGGCAAGTGGACCCAAAGTAGAGGTGGCTAGATCAATGCAAGGACTTATGGTCAAAGCAAAGGGGTGGTCCCTTTTTGTGATAAATATATACATCAACGTTCCAAAAGTAGATCCTAAAGCTCTAATAGCTGAGCTCACTACAATGCTTACGAGGGGTGGGCAGGACGCAGACTGCACTCTATTGGTAGGCGATTATAATTGTCACCTATGCCCTTACAGTGCCACAAAAAACTGTGGCATTTATAATTTAAGAGGGGACCCCACCACACACTTCGAACACTCCATTATGGGTAACATGCTAAACCAATTAATGCATGATTGGGACTTGGGCTTTGCTAACGAACTATGTGAGTCTTCTGTAGCTTTTCAGACAACCTTTTTTGGGCGAGGGTCAGGCACTGTAATCGATTACATCCTAGTGTCCAATAGGAATCAGGGCTGTTTGAAGGAGTTTAACACGGAAGATCTGGCATTAAGCGATCACTTTCCGATTAGTACCACTATTTCTTTCGGGAAGACCGAGAGCTCTGTGTCAAGCATACCTAGTATTCTTCACGGCCACTCAGTGTCACTGGCAAGAAAGAATGGATATGCTATAAAATGGGCAAAAATTGATTCTACAAATTTCTTGAAGGATTTAGTCCAGAAAGAATTGAAACAATTCACGACCTGCCTAGAATCTAATATTAACCCTCAGTCAATTATAGAGGCTTATGGAAGGATAACTGCCACTATAAATGATAAGTTAACAAAAAAACGAAAGACAGGGACAGTAAAGAGAGTACACGGCTGGTTTAACTCCGCCTGCTCCAAAGCCCATAAAGACCTGTTACAGGCATTAAAGATAATCCCTAAAGATACTAGTTTGATTAAGGATGCCAGGCGAGTATATAAACAGACCCTACGCGATAGACAGGACGAACTGAAAAACCAGGCCTGGGAAGCCCTAGTAAAGGCAAGTGCCTTAAGGGATAATATTTCCTTTTGGAAAGAAATCAACGCCCCCTTCTTCTCCACGGACAGCAAGGCTGATTCGATGGAGATAGCCATAATGGAAGACGTTTGGGTTGATTACTTTACTTCCCTATATAAAAAAGACCTAATAACTATGACCCCAGAATATGATTTTAACAATAGGCAGGGGGAACAGGCAGTGATTCAAGATAGTTTCCCTTTAAATATAGTCATTACCCCCCCAGAGGTCGAGCTAGCAATTTCTCAGAGCGCTAATTTAAAGGCCCCCGGCCCAGATGGAGTTCCCATTGATTTATTTAAAGAAAATGTAGATCTTTGGGCTCCTCTATTAGCAAATGTAATAAATGCGTACAGCAAAATGGGTTTTCCTGACACATGGCATGAAGCCATAGTAATTCCAATATTTAAAAAGGGGGACAGACAGGACCCAAAATGCTATCCCCCTATCTCTTTGCTAGATACCCTGATGAAAGTTGCATGTAGAGTACTATTAACTAAACTACAAACCTGGTCTAAGAGTAAAGGGATTCTATCGAAATTGCAGTATGGTTTTAAATCGGGTTTAGGCACTGTAGAGCAGGGTTTAAACCTGGCCTTAATAACAAATAAATATATTGGAAAGAAAAAAGGGAATCTTTTCCTAACATTCGTCGACCTAACCTCGGCGTTTGACTGTCTAGACCATAGTGTGCTATGGAAAACCCTGGTCAAATTGGGGATAGATAAAAACATTCTATATTTTATACAGGAACTATATAGAGACGCAGGTGCCACGGTTAGATACAGCAAAAACGGTGAGCGAACTAAAAAATTCCCTATAGCAAAGGGTGTTCGACAGGGCTGCATCCTTGCGCCATTTCTTTTTAATTTATACATTAACGAGATAGCAGACTTTTTAAAAGATCTTGAAGTGGACTACCCTAAAATAAATGGCACCTCAGTACCACTACTATTATATGCTGACGACGCCGTGATCATGGCTCGCACGCAGCTGGGTCTTCAGAAAGCGCTAATAGGATTCTCAACCTTTATGACCACGAGAGGCTTAAAAATTAACGAGGGAAAAACATTCACAATGTCATGTACATTGAGGAAAAATATACCAGACTGTAAAACCTTCGTTAATAACACTAAGATAGCTATGACCAAAACCTTTTCTTACCTAGGCATCATATTTAATAACAGGGGCACATGGTCAACAGCAATACCCTCCCGGAACCTGGCCTTTTCCCGCACGATAGGTGCGCTTAAACAATTTGCTAAAAGACGGGGTAGGAAACCTGTAGATATATTGCTGAAGATTTATGCAGCCAAATGTGTGTCCACTGCTGTATATGGGGCAGGTATTTGGGGACTGGCAGATTGTACACAAATTCAAACAGTGGAAAATGCTTTTTTGAGGTATTTATTATCAGTCCCCCGCTCCACGTCCACTACCATTTGCCACAATGAACTGGATAGAGTCCACATCACCGATCTGATAAAGATAGCGCCAGTGATGTTGTGGTTTAAAATCTGGACATGCGATGATACAGGTTTCAACAGGGAAGTAATCCAAGACTGTTTAAATCATTCCACTTCTAGTAAGCAGTCATGGTTAGCCTATGTGAAAAAGTTTTTGTTCTCTATTGGTAAACCAGATCTCTACCTAAATCCCACACCATGCTCACAAATGGAAAAAAAAGCTCTAAAAGTGGCATGCTTTGACTTACTGGAGGAAAGGAGATGGTACTTAGACGGGCACAAGTCCACCATAGTAGCCCATCGTAACATCCTACATGGCACAGGCCTTCACGCTTATCTAGCCCCAACCTATTCGTGTTATCACAGAATGCTCCTGACTCGAATGAGGACGGAGTCATTCTACAGGCTAATATCATTTCCGGCCCGAATGATTGGTCTGCCAATTTGGAAAAAGGCCCGTGTGATGACCTATCCAAACAGTCAAACTTACATTGCATTTTCTTTTGCAAGTATTACCAGTGGGGGAGAAAAAGATATCTGTTACTATTGTTAAAGACATGGGGTTTGAGAACCTGTAAAACTGCACTGGTCAGACTGTACATGATGCAAGATGAACTTACCATAGTGACAGCGATAACATTTTTGACCTTCACTGTAAAGTGTAGAGGGACCATGGGCAATGGCTAGGACTTTATGGATAAACAAAAATTGTAAAATCGTATTATATTGTACCTTATCACATCAGATAATACGTAATACAGGAGTCTGTATGCATTCCAAGAGTCTTTCAATGAACTTTAGAAATTTTTATACATTTTAATGAACTTCATCTGTTATGTCCTCATGATATGTATTTTTGTAAGAAGTTTTTAATGAGAAAATCTATTTAGTCTGTCTATCTTTGTGTTTTGTATGCTTTTATGGTTTTTTGTCAAAATACCGAATAAAGCTATTTTTTGAACTTTGAACTTTTGAATTTAAGTATTTTTAAGTTTATTTTAGTAATTAATTTTTAATATTAATTTAATTTAACATTGTTTTTAATAAAGTCGATATTTTTATAAACTATATTTTAGTAAACGATATTTTATACTCGATATTTTTGTACTTACCGGTTTGTAGATACAAACTCAATATTCTGTCTGTCGATATTTTTTACACGATATTTGTGATAGTCGATATTCTGTCCCTCGATATTATGTCAGTGATCCCTGAAAATCTACTGTTTACAGTGGTTTTCAGCTCGTTTTTCCTGCCACCATGTGATTTCGGCTCCTCACAGCCGAAATATGCTTGATAAGACATGCGTAAGACATACCTACATTCTGCGTCACATACTCTGGAAAAGCTCTGGCTCAGCAGATCTCCCCTCTGTGAGAAGAGGGCGCGGGAGGTAAAGCTGCTGCTGCTGCTGGGTAAGGGGTGGGGACGAGCAGGGGTGCACTGGGCCTGGAATCGGATGCGGTGGGGGGGTGGGTGCAAGAGGCTGGGCGAAGGCACAGCCAGTGGTGTTTGAGAAATCTGTGGCATACATAGCGTATTGTCCTAGTATTGCAAAGCAGAACGACATTTAGAAGTAAATCATTTTTCCAAACCCTTATGAACACCCTCCGTTTTTCCCCGATGGCTTACTTTTTTATTAAATCAAAGAATACACTGGATTTCTTGACGTGGGAGTCTGATTCGAAATAGACGGACAAAATCAGTTCTGGTTGAGGTATTTAGAGCTGGCTCCTGATAGCACACCAAAGTGGAAACTCTGTTTTACAGCTCAACAGTGTTTACATGCTGGAAAACATTAAGCTGCCCTTTCTCACCATCAGTAACCGCACATTATTAATAACCCATCAGGATGCCTCACTTGAAGGTTATCGGCACGCCTAGGATATTGCTAGAAGTACATTTCCATTCTCCACCAGGGAATTATAGTCTGGTAATGTCTAAAAAAAAATAATGTTCTCCAAAATATATATCTCTGTTGATAGGTATTGCGGAATGTGGGAATGGTGTTATTTGACAACGAAGGAACAACAGTTCAGTTTACATACAGCCTCTTCATTCACCTGAGCAGCTTTTCATATTTGCCAAGTTCTCAGCTCTCATCTGCCACAGCCGTTAAAACGGGGTGTTAACTGCGAAAAATGGGGTAATCTCATGCTATATTTTTTTTATCAATCAGTTCTCTGTCTGACCTCCCGGGGGCACCTGTTTTTTAATAATAATTTCTTTGATCTTGGGGAGGAGAAGGGACCATTGGCTACATATCGGCACTATCAGGCCCTTTCCATCTGGGAGCTTCAGAAGAGCACATTGATTGGCAGGTTTTGTGAAGAGTATGGGTGGACAACTATGACACATTACTGATTCCACCTCAAGTGTCCGCTTCAATCGTATCTTCACTCACAAACTTTATAGTGAAAGGAGCAGGGGATTGAAAGATGTTGTGTAAAAAAGGTCCTTTGAAAACTCTCGGAATGAAGTAAACCTTTGATTGGGGTGACATCAGCTACAGTACCATCAACTTTAAAAGACAGTTTCTCCTGCAAACCGAACTGTAAATGTTAATGTTAATGTCAATGTTAATGTTACAGAGGTCTTATATAGCGCACGGCTACTCCTAGGAGTGTCCCGGCGCTTTGATGTAAACCTGCAGTAAAAACACAACACCACAAAAGAAAGGGAGCGGAAAAGAACGTATCTAAAGAGCATAGAGCCAAGTTTTCAGGCCCTTCCTAAAGGTCAACAGATTGGAGGTACTCCGCAATGCCACTGGCAGAGTATTCCAAAGCTGTGGTGCCAACAGCCTGAAAGATCGGCCCCCAATGCGTGCCTTCTTTACTCGGGGGACAACGGCCAGGGAAAGAGACTCGGATCTGAGGGAACGGGTAGGGTGATAAAAGGCTAGCCTCTTCTGGAGATATTTCGCTCCCGTGGCATAAAGAGCCTTGTGGGCCAGGGTCAAGGCTTTAAAAACTATCCGCTTCCGGACAGGCAGCCAATGAAGTGACTGCAGGAGGCCAGAGGCTCTGACTTGCCTGTGCAGGCCAAAAATGGCCCACGCAGCCGAGTTCTGGACCACCTGCAGCCGTTGCAGAAGATGCTCCGGCAAGCCGAGATAAAGGACATTAGAGTAGTCCAGTCTCGAGCCAATTAAGGCCTGGACCGTAGTCTTCCTATGATTTTCCAGAAGCATCGGCAAAAACTTGCGGAGCATCTTCAAGAGGCCAAAGCAAGTGCCTGTAAGGCCCAAGATCTGTGACCTCAACGACAGACCATTGTCGATCTTGATCCCCAGATTCTTGGCTAGCTGGGAGGAGCCTGCTGGAGGGAACATGTTGGCAGGCCACCATTCCTGCCAGTCTGGATCCGACAGGCAGCCGAAAAAGAGTACTTCGGATTTATCCGAGTTGCACTTGAGGCTGTTAAACTGAAACCAGTTAAAAACAGCCTCAAGGCACCCGCGAATACTCTCTCCATCAAAAACTGCTCCTTTCCCACATGTAAAGAGGAGCTGGGTATCATCGGCATAGGAAACGATCTGGGCCCCAAACGTCTCCGCCAGTGCCGCCAAGGGGGTCATAAAGATGTTAAAAAGAGTTGGGCTCAATACAGAGCCCTGCGGCACTCCGACTCCCAAAGGCGGCATCACGGCAGAGCAGGGGGGGGGGCCCAGACCGTTTGTCGGCGGCCATCCAAAAAAGATCTAAACCAGCTGAGCACCGTCCCCCTCAGACCGATCTCATGAAGTCTGACGAGGAGACCCTCATGGGGGACAGTGTCAAAGGCCGCCGACAGGTCCAACATCACAAGCATAGCTTTGCCTCCAGAATCCAGAACCTCCTTAATTGCTTCCGACACCTCCAGAAGCGCCGTTTCGGTGCTTAAGTTGGTACGGAAGCCGGATTGGGTGGAATGCAGCAAATTGTGAGATTCTAAAAAGGTGGAGAGCACAGAATGTACATGCTTCTCCAGGATCTTAGCAAAGGCGGGCAGAAGAGAGATGGGCCTGTAGTTGGAGAAAGCTTCTGGATCTAAACCGGGCTTCTTAAGTAGAGGAATGATCATCGCCTGCTTCCAGGCCTGCGGAACCCCCCCCCCTTCAAGGAGAGATTAAGAATAGGGTTCACCAGAGGATTGTCGACTTCTGCTACCTTCGCTAGAAATTTAGCGGGGCACGGATCAAGGGGTGATCCGGACTTGAGTTTGGCCAAAAGTTCCCGTGACGAAGAAACAGAGAGTGGCAGAAATTCCGTCAGAATCGGCTCCGAGCAGGTGGTAAGATTTGAAACACCCATGATACTGGGAGATAGTCCATCCACCCTCCGGGGAAAAGAATCCTGGATTAATTGAATCTTTGTAGTGAAAAAATTGGCAAGAGCACTTACCCATGGCTCCGATGGATCTGCCTGGGTCGCAGTAGTGCGTGGGGACGTAAATTCCCTCACAACAGTAAAAATCTCTTTGCTCGAGTTAAAGGCAGTCTCAATCCTTTTTGCAAAATAGCCTTTTTTCTCAAGGAGGATGTCGCGATGGTAGGCTTTAACGGACGTCCTATAGGCAAGCTTGGCCGTGGGATCATACTGTGAGCGCCAGGCCTTCTTTGCCACCTTGCACTGCCGTCGCGAAGCTGCCAGTGCTTCAGTGAACCAGGGGGGCAGACACCCGTTTCGCTGTTCTACGGGAGGTAGTCACGGGGGCAAGATCGTCCAGCCTCTTCGTTAGCCAAGCTTGCAAAGACTCTAAGTCCCTTTCAAGTTCTCCAGTCATAGGGCAGGGGTGATCCAAACATGCCTGTGCCAGCATGTCCGGGGTCACCCGGTGGAATGCCCTGGGCGCTTGACATAGCTGCCGGGAAGTGATGTTGGGTGGTTTAGTGGTTCCACACACATGAAATTTAACCAGCCTGTGATCCGACCAGAGCACTGGCAAAGAAAGCAGCATCTCTATAGGGGTGGTAGAAAAGACCTGATCCAGGGTATGGCCTTTTTCATGTGTTGGACCAGAAAGATAGGGAAGGAGGCCTAGAGGAGCTGTGACGTCAAGCATTTTAATTGTGTCTGGGTCCAAGCCATTCTCCATGTGGAAATTGAAATCCCCGGCCAACATACAGTGCTCAGATCTCAGAGCCAGTGTGGAAACTACCGACTGGAGGTCTTCAAAGAAGGGGCCTACCGAACCCGGGGGCCTATAAACAAGAAGCCCTTTAAAAGACTGATGAGGTGATATTACTAAAGAAAAGGCAAGGGATTCACAGCCTGTGATAGTATCTATGGGGATAATGGAACAGGTGGCGCAATTATTCACCACCAGTGCGACCCCACCGCCCCTCCCCTTCAGTCTGTCTTGCCTGAAGATATTATACTCAGGGGGAATTGCTATAGCAATATCCGGGTTAAAAGACTCCCCTAACCATGTCTCTGTCAACATCAAGCAGAGGGGTTTTTCTGTGACCAAGAGATCGTGAATATCCAAAACATGTTTGCTCAATGATCGAGTGTTTAAGAGCAAACAGAGATGCTTCACGCTGTCTGCCTCTCTGTCAGGGATAATGACTGGTGCATTACCTATCGCCCATCCACAACCTGGACAGCGCCTATTGCCCCTCAGTCGACCCGGGAAGACTTTATGACAGGAACATACAACCGTGTGCAAGGACCGAAGCTCTGCTGATGTATATCGAATCATGAGGTTAGCTGAAGAGGATATCACAGATAAAACAGCCCAACCCGTCGCACCGGAAGCCTCCGGGACGCTGACGGGCGCAGACGGGCTGGACTCTGGCGTGACTCCGGCGTTAGTCCGGCGCGTCCGCAAGACGCATCCGCTATGCGGAGAACGACTGTCCCCTTTTATAGAAGCTAGAGCGCAGCAGAGCGCTTACTCCCTCAAGATGGCCGCTGTCTGTGCTTCCACTCCCCCGGGCCACGCTCTCAGCGTCAGTACTCAGCTGAGAGCGGGCCCAGGAGCGGGAAGAAGCGTCAGAGGTAGATGCCAGGAAAACCGCCTATTAGTCAAGCGGAGAAGTCTCGCAGGTCAGGAGGTCCTGAAACGCTCTGTAAATCGAGCAGAATGTGGCGATAATAACAAGTCAAAAACAGGTTATTTAAAGTACACACTAAAAGTGATAGAAGAGAAACCTCCCGGCTTCCGCCTCAGGAGGGAGAGACAAATACACAGCTTACACAGGCGTAAACAGCGAAGAAGCCCATTTTGTAGAAGCTAGAGCGCAGCAGAGCGCTTACACCCCCAAGATGGCCGCTGTCTGTGCTTCCACTCCCCGGGACCACACTCTCAGCGTCAGTACTCAGCTGAGAGCGGGCCCAGGAGCGGGAAGAAGCGTCAGAAGTAGATGCCAGGAAAACCGCCTATTAGTAAAGCGGAGAAGTCTCACAGGACAGAGGTCCTGAAACGCTCTGTAAATCGAGCGGAATGCGGCGATAATAACAAGTTAAAAACAGGTTATTTAAAGTACACAGTGAAAGTGAAAGAAGAGAAACCTCCCGGCTTCCGCCTCAGGAGGGAGAGACAAATACACAGCTTACAAATCAAAACACGCATTAACAAAGCCAATAAGCTGATTGACTTTGCCAATGCTTTTTGCCGATGCTATGCAGCATCGGCAAAGAAAGAAAAGAAAAAGGTGTGTTGATGCAAACTTGAGCATATGCACGCACACATCATGGTGCTGCTGAAGGCTGCCCTTCCTTATGCTCGTGCATTCCTGATGATGAATGTGCACTCATAGATTGACACAGGCATTTGATTTATTTTTTTATTTTCATTTGTAAGCCACTTGTAGCAGCAATTTATTTAAAAATCATTTGCGCAAGAGCCCTTTTTTTTTTAAGGAAAACGGAGCAGTCCTGCAGCAAATGACAGCTGCTGGTCCCCCTAAAATTGTAACACAACATTTTTTGGGGGGGGAAAGGTTTTGTGAATTGAGAGTTCGGAGGAAACAAAAAAGCAGGTGTCGCACTTCGGAGGCTGATGCTGAGTGTAACTGTGAGCAGGAGGGGCCTTTAAACGAAATACTTCTAATTAGTTGCTATAATGTGCCTATTAGTGTCAATGTTTCCACGTTAAAGAACAGTAAATGTTAAGCACCCAGGATAATGTGCTGCATGGCTAAATACTTATAAGATCCCGCAGGCAAGACCTATTGACTATGCCAATACTTGGTTTTGTTTGCAGTGTTATTTGGTGAACTCGACCAAAGGTATTTGAGTGCTTACATGAGCACCAGTTACATTACACAAGGTCACAGGAGGTCAGGTAGAGTCTCAGTTCTTGCTCCCACCAAAGAGAAGAAGGGAACTGGGAGGCATGGAAGAGGTCATTCCATTGTGGTATAGTTTATGCTTTAAAAATGAAGTCTTGTAAATTAAGAAAATTAAGATTGCAAATTAACAAGAGCCTAAAACATTCAGAACAAGTTTGTGCTGGCATCTTTATGCTGAATACACAAGGTTCACAATTCTTATCCGGTGAGGGAGGTTCTGGTATCATGGCAGTGGGCTCTACTACCAATTAATAAACATGAGCATTAGCATATATGTATATATTCATATTTATTTTTGTATTGTGTTAGATGTTTTACAGGCGATCATTATTAATTACCTTTTTAATGTGAGTGAGATTAATAGGGACTATAACCTGTTATTGTAAAAATCTGGCACTCGGGCCTCTTTAGGCTGCAGTTTGATGTAAGCCAAGTAGAAACTTGGCAGATGACATAATCTCACAGTGCCCTGTTATCTAATGTCCACAGAGTTCTCAGCAAGTAGTAGTCACTAGTCCCTGGCCTTCTTCATCCTCCTGTGTGTTGAAGGATGAGGGTGTGTGGTGGTATAGTTTAGCCTCATCTGGCCGTCAAACTGCACATGGCAATGAGGACTGGGAAAGCTGACATCGGCCCTGGCATCAACCGTGAGACAGGATGCTGGTAGAGGCGTGAGAGTTTCTACAAGAGGTGTCAGGGCTGTTACTTTTGACTCTTTTTAGGTGGTGGTAGCCTGTTGGTGGGATCTTTATTTAAAAGGTGTTTTTTGAATCACTCATTTCTTAGGTAGATCTGTATACTGTGTATTCTATGCCAGAAGGTTTGCTTGTAGGAGCTGTGTTGGTTGACCTTGTTTTTTTGCTGCTATATTCAATGGGTTATCCTGCTATGTGTTTCTTTCATGGTGTCTTAAGCTTCCACTCTGAATGCTGCATTTCCCTTCTGCGGCCTGTGTGTCAATCGATCTGTGCCTCTCCACCCTTTGTAACCCCTATGTGTGTCTGCCACCTCTTCAGTATCAGCTTTTTCTGCCTTACACCCTACTGAAGTTCAATATGTGACCCTTTCTCCACTGCAGCCTCTCTGTTGTATCTATCTTGCCCCTGCCGGCCCTCTGAGCCCCTCCATCCCTGAAGCTCCTGTGTGCAACTGCCTAGCCCTAGCCTAGCCTGTTTAAGTGCCTGGCCTGCCATCCTTTTGTATGTGCTCTGCCTCATCTCATCGGTGCAGCCCCTCTATGAGCTAACTGTAGTGTTTATGTGTGGCAAAGATCTCTTATAAGCCCGCAGTATGCCCCTGCCCCACATGGGCAAATACCCTGTTTCTGCTGTCTCTCCGTGTGACCACGAATCCTGGAACTCCAATATGACACTCATCATCCATTTCGCTTTTCCGTGCCACTCCGCTTCGCTTGTTTCAGGCACAAACCTAACCTTACACCCAGTTTTGCCAGTCACTGTCTTTGTTAAAACAGATTCACAATTGCTTTATTAACCTTCTGCTTTCTCAAATTTGCTTGAAAATGCTCCATTTGTCCACTATTTTTTCAAATTTTTCTCGGGGGAGAACCCCCCTTAGGTGGTTCGGCTCGCTCGCTACGCTCGCTCGCGTCACCATGTCACTAAATCAGGAATGTATAAAAAGGTGTGTCACCAACATGAAAAGTTTGAAAAGCTGTGGTCTGACAAGTAAACCAAATATCCAATCATGGAACCACTAATCAATACATCAATTTACAGTAAGGAGCACGCGCACTGTGGCACTGGACAGCAGTGGTGCAGTGCCCAAAGCATCTAACACCAGCAAAACACATGAGGCAACAGTTAAAATGGAAGGGAGACCCACGCCAATGGTGCCAGGTCTAACACGTGCCCCCTCCAGCTGAAATGTGGTAAGAACTACCCTACCTCCTGGGAGTTCTCATCACTAAGGTGGAAAAATCTGGACAGACCATCAGCGTTGGCGTGTTCTGTACCAGGGCGGTTTTCCACCGTAAAGTCCATACCCTGTAGGGAAATGGACCACCTCAACAGCTTTAGATTCTCACCCCTCATCTGCATCAACCATCTGAGGGGCCTGTGGTCTGTCTGAACCCGGAAGTGAGTCCCAAAAAGGTATGGTCTCAGCTTCTTCAGTGCCCAGACCACAGCAAATGCCTCACGCTCAATTGCACTCCACCTTTGTTCCAGTGGAAGTAACCTCCTACTGATGAAGGCTACAGGTTGATCTAGGCTCCCCTCATTCATCTATGACAAAACAGCCCCACACCATGCTCTGAAGCGTCTGTTTGAACGATGAAATCTTTGGAGAAGTTGGGTCCCAGGAGCACGGGCGCTGTGCACATGGCAGCTTTCAGGGCCTCAAAAGCTTTCTGACAGGTGTCATTCCAAATCACTTTCTTGGGCTGCTTCCTGGAAGTCAGCTCTGTCAAGGGAGCAACAATGTTGCTATACCCCTTGACAAACCTCCTGTAGTACCCTGTGAGTCCTAAAAAGTCCCTCACCTCTGTCTGGGTTTTGGGAGTTCCAAGCCAGGAGGGTTTCAATCTTGGGTTGTAGCGGCGCCACCTGGCCGCTTCCAACTTGGTGTCCCAAGTACACCGCAGAACCCTGCCCGGTCTGGCACTTACTCATCTTGATCGTGAAGCCTGCCTTCCGAAGTGCCAACAACACTTACCAGAGGTGGTGCAGATGTTCCCCCCAAGTGAAACTGAACACTGTGATGTCATCCAGGTAGGCGACACTGAACTCCTCCAGTCCAACCAACACCTGGTTGACCAACCTCTGAAAGGTGACAGGGGCATTTTTCATCCCAAAGGGCATAACCCAGAACTGGAAATGCCCATCTGTTGTGGAGAATGCTGACCTCTCCTTTGCCCCATCAGTCAAGGCGATCTGCCAAAACCCAGACGTCAAGTCAAATGTGCCGAGGTACCGGGCAGCCCCTAACCGATCAATGAGTTCATCAGCTCTGGGGTTGGGTGCGTGTCGGTCTTCGTGACCGAATTGAGCCCTCGGTAGTCCACACAGAACCGGAGTTTGGGTGTGGCACCCGGCGCTGCAGCCTGCGGCACCAAGACCACTGGGCTGGCCCAAGGACTGCTGGAGGACTCAATCACCCCTAGTGCAAGCATCTTTGAGACCTCCTCTTTGATGCAAGCCCTTACCCTGTCAGTTACCCTGTAAGACTTGTGCTTCACAGGTAAGCTGTCTTCTGTATCCACATCATGGACGCACCAATCTGTGATACCAGGAACCAGGGAAAACAGATCAGAAAACTGTCCCAGCAACTGGCGGCAGTCATTCTGTTGCTCAGGGGTCAGGGTGGAAGAGAGGTTAACACCATCCACTGACCCATCTTGCTCTGTGGCCGCCAGGAGGTCAGGAAAAGGCTCAGTCTCCTCTTCCATTCCAGCATCTGTCTCCAAGAGCATGCTCACTTCAGACCTCTCTAAGTGGGGCTTAAGGGGTTCCTGGGAGACCGCAAGTCCACCAAGTAGGTAACTGGACTCTTGCACTCCACAACCTCAAATGGTCCGGCCCACTTATCTTGGAGTGCACAGGGCTCCACTGGGGCCATGACCCACACTTTCTGGCCAGGTTGAAGCTCTACCAGAGCGGCATTCTGGTCGTACCACCGCTTCATCTCCTCCTGTCTGGCTTCCAGATTCACCTCAATGAGTTGCCGGAAACGCCTAGTCTGGTTTCTGAAGGCCAGCATGTAGCTATATACATCCTGGGGAGGTTTCCTGGGAGATTGCTCCCAGCCTTTCTTGACCAGACTCAGAGGTCCTCTGACCGGGTGCCCATAGAGAAGCTCAAAGGGACTGAACCCTAGAGATTTCTGTGGCACCTCCCAGTATGCAAACAACAGGCATGGTAAGAGGACGTCCCACTTACACCTAATGGGTTCGTCAAGACCAATAATCATGCCCTTTAGGGTTCGGTTGAAGCTTTCAACCAACCCATTTCCTTGGGGGTGCTAAGGAGTGGTGAACTTGTAAGTCACCCCACACTTCCTGCCTGAGGGACTTCATATACTTGGAATTGAAGTTGGTGCCCCGGTCAGACACAAAACCTCTCGAGGGAATCCTACTCGTGAGAAAATTCCCATCAGTGCTTGTCCCACCACGGGGGCCGTCACTGACCTCAGAGGTATGGCTTCCGGGTACTGGGTGGCATGATCCACCAAGACCAGGATGAACCTGTTGCCCATGTCTGTCTTGGGGTCCAGGGCCCCCACAATGTCAATCCCCACCCGCTCAAAGGGGGTACTGACCACAGGGAATGGCTGGAGAAGGAGCCTTCTGCTTCCTCCCACTCTTTCCACTTGCCCGGTAAGTCTGACAGGTCCTGCAATGAGTGTCTGAACTCTTGTGCATTTGGAGCCAATGAAAGTGGGTGACAAGCCTCTCAAAGGTCTTGTCCTGCCCCAAAGTTCCTGCTAATGGCACATCATGAGCCAGCCCCAGTAGGAAGGCTCTGAAGCTCTGGGGTACCACCAGCACACGGGCTCAGCAACCTTAGGCTCACTATACAGGAGACCATTCTCCTAGGAGATCCAATGTGACCCAGACTGATCACCTGCTGCCTGGCTTGCAGCCTGTTGCTGCAAGCCCTCATGAGAAGAGCATTCTCTCTGCTCCCTGCAGAATCTTTCCCTGGAGGGGCCTCCTTCTTGCTGCCAATGGGTCAGCTCAGGCAGGTCCCCCAGTTCAGCTACCTGTTCCCCGGTAGGCTCCAGGGCATCTCCCTCAGGGTCTACCTCCTCCTGGGCCGTGGGAACTTTGGGGGCCGGTTTCCCGCACTCCCTGCCTCTTCTCTTTAAGGCAGGTTCCGGGTCCTCTTGAGCACCCCTACTGGCTGCCATTGACCGGGAGGTCATGCCCGCCCAGTCAGGCAGACCCACCATCCTCAGGTGAGTACTCTTCTCCACCCTCTCCCAAGGCGAGCTCTCCAAATTGTTCCCCAACAAACTGTCAACCGGCATGGTAGGCCTCACAGCTACCTGAAGAGTACCAGAGACCCCCACTCAAAGGGAACCTGAGCCATTGGACAATGACTCTCTGTGTTGTCAGCGTTAACAACTCGGCAGAATGCATGTGGGACAACCTGCTCTTGAGACACCAGGTGACACCTGACAGCTGTCACACTGGCTCCTGTGTCTCTAAGAGCCTCCACCTTTTGGCCATTGATGGTCACCCACTGCCCATATTTCTTAGTGTTACTGGGCAGTTGGTTCTCTGGGACCAACTCACAGTCTCCTAAAGAGACAAGGGACATTTCTGAGGGACCCCACCCACCTTGGACTTCCACCTCCTCCCCAAAGGCTACACTAGCCGTCTACCATTGGGTGCTGGTTTACCAAACAGGTGGCACCTGGAATCATTCGCCTTATGAGCCAGGTCCCCACATTTGTAACATCTCAGGGGTCCCTGTGGAACAGGATTACCTGTCGGGACCACTGGCTTTCCCTCAGGGGGAGGCTGGGAACCCTTCCCTTGGTTCCTTTGGGAATTACTTTGGGGCCCTCTGCGGAACTCCCTCTGTTTACCCTTGTCCCCCCACTCTTCTGCTGGGGACCCTGCCCACCTTTGGCTGAGTCTCCCACGTGACCCTTGTGGACCCTGGTACTGACCCAGCGGTCCGCCTCCTCAACAAGCTTCCGAAGGTTAGCCAGCTTGCTATCAATCTGGTGCTGGCGCAGCTCTGGAAAACAATTATCAGACAAGTGCTCCCATGCAATCAAATCCAAGAGACCTTGAAAATCATTAACTTTGCTGCCCTTCACCCAACCAGCCAATGCTCTGCAAAAGAAAGTGACATACTCTACCCAGGTACTATTCTCTATCTTATTGCACTTCCTGAACCTCTGTCTATAGAGTTCAGGGGTCAACCCATACCTAGTCATGAGGGCCTCTTTCATGTGGCTATAGGACTTATGGACTTCAGAAGGCAAGTCCATCAGTGTGTCCGGCCCCTAACTAAGGAACCTTCCCCACAAGCCCGCTCCCCAAACTCTCTCAGGGACCCGGTGGGAAGACAAGGCTACCTCATAGGCTCTGAACCACTGCCCAATATCATCATTTAAAAAAAAACTCCATTACCACATCTTTGGGGATGTATACTCTACCTTCCCCAGGTGCTGACGGTGTGCTGCCTCCAGAGGGAGTAATCTCTAGGCTCCTGGCTTTCAGATCCAACTCCCTCAAAACTTTGTCATGCTCCAACTGTAATCTCTTTTCCTCTAGAGCCATCTTCTTGCTTTCTAGCTCCACTTCTAGAGCCATTTTCTTGCTTTCTAGCTCCAGTTGTCCATTCAATTTGAGCTTAGCCATCTCCATTTCGTGCAGCCTGTTTTCTTTCCTGTCTGCCAACTCTTCTGGGGACAGACCTCGGGCAGAAATACTACTACCCACTGGGGAGGCCGCACCCCTCTTCTCAGGACCCAGTGGCCCACCTAGCTGCTGCTCTGCATCCTCATAATCCACTAAATCACCAGGGGCATTCCTTGCTGCCATCCAGGCCCTCAGCGCCTTGTGGTAGTGCTCGCTTCTTGGTGACTCCGGTCAAAGGAATTTAAAACTTTTTGCAGAAGCTTTTGAGCTGCTTGCTGGTGTAACTTTCTAGTTTCTCTTCCTCCCAATCCCAATCACCAGATGCAACGGAGGCTGTCTCCTCCACGGTGACTGAATCAGGCATGATTTTGTTTTAAATGGCGATCTCTGGCAAAAGCAAGTATCAGAAGTACGTGGTTGCGTTATGGTCTGCACTCACTAAGTAGTGTTCACCAATCACTGTACATGAGTCACAAATGCAAATTCAGAATCCCTTCCGCTGACTACCAATGTTAGAATTGGGGGTCTCTAGTTGGCACAGGTAGGTACTTGTGACAAATAGGGACCCTCTCCTCTAGTCAGAGTAAGGGTATTACACTCCTAAAAGAACCCCTGCTCACCCTCTAGGTAGCGTGGTGCGAGCAGTCAAGACTTATTTCAGAGGCGGTGTAAGTTAAGCATTTGTGACCACATTCAGTAACCCAGTGGCAACACTACAAATGGACACCACACAAGGTTTTATATCAAAAATAAGGATATTTTATATAGAGTTACCACAAGACCAATAAACGACAAAAAGAATCCACAGTACTATTAGATTTCAAGAGTTCTTGTAAAGTCAAGGTTCTGTGCGAGTCAGTAGCCTGGTTCGGCTACAGCGTTGTTGAAAATAACACAGAGTCTAGCAGATCTAGCGGACCACGTCAGTACAGGCCCACTCAAATGTCGACAGACTCTGTCACAGTACCTTTCATTTGGGGCGGCCGGCACAGATGTGCGAGCCGGTTCCAGTGATCGTCGAGGTGCAGAAAGGAAGCGTTGCAGGACGCGCTATCCCTCGATCGATGCGGTGCAGGCAGCAGCCCGTTGACAGAGTCAGTGGATCCAAGGCTTGCGTTGCAGGGCGAGACAGTGCTTCGATGCGGTGTTTGCAGCTTGCGGTGCGGCGAACAAGCCGGAGTTCAGGAGCTGGCGTCAATCAGTCCGGACAGCGGTGCATGTCGGGCGGTGCGTCGCGAAGCGTGCAAGGTGGTGCCCAACTCCGGTGCGGTCACAGGACTCGAAGTCAGCAGTAGTGACAGCGTCTGTCAGACCAGTACGATTTGGTGTAGCGAGGCATTGCACGCCGCGGTGTCTACCAGTCGCGGTGCAGGCTACGGCTCGGTGATGGCGTCACGACGGAGTCGGTGAGCGCAGATCTTGCGTTGTTCGAGGCAGACGTTGCTTGATGCGGTGCCTACAGGACACCAGGCTGGTTGTGAGAGTCCGTCACAGCTCCCTGCCTCTGTAGCCACTTGTTTCCAGCAGCAATTCGCAAAGGCTGGTGAAGTCCACTGGTCCTGGGACTTTGGTCAGGGGGCAAGCTCTCTTCCTAGCCCTTGGAGATCTTTGCACAAGTTGAAAGAAAAGTCCACAGAGTTCTTTCTCCTCCCTTTGACAGTCAGGCAACCACTGCAGGCCAATCCCCCAAGCTGCACTTCAGCTTGGGAATAGTCTCTCCTCAGTTTCTTCAGGTTTCTTCTCCTCAGCAGAGGTTTCGTCTTGTAAGTTCAGAAGTGATCTAATTTCATGGGATCAGGGTCCCAATACTTGTACCCCAAAATCCATTGTTCTCTGAGGGGAGAGGGGCCTGTGCCCAGTTCAAGCCAGTTCTGAAGAACTCTGTTTACCAGACTTCTCCTTTCCTTTCACAGCGCAGGGCAGGCACATCAGATGCCCCACAGGAGGTGGAGCCAGCATTGTGGAAGTCAAGTACAGTCCTGGAGCACTTTGTTGACAGTCTTTCTTCTCTTCTTTCAGTGTGCAGGGCAGAGACATCAGACGCACCACAGGAGGTGGAGCTGGCATTGTAGAGGGAAGGCCCAGCCCTATTCAGGTCCCAGGTGCAACTCCTCCCTCCCATCTAGATGCAGATCTCTCTATTCACCACCGGGCTGCCCCAGCCTGTCTCTTGGAATCCCCTAGCCCTGTCACTTACAGAAACCAGACAAAGGAATACACAACTTTGCAGAGGCGGGCTCAAATGGTTAGGCAAGCAAATACCTACTTTCTAAAAGTGGTATTTGCAAACACAGAATATTAAAATAAACTTCACTAAAAGATGTATTTTAGTATTCCGAGTCCAGGCATACTAAACTCGAATTTCTACCATGTTCCTTGAGTCTGCTAGGATTATAAACATATATTAATCCAGCAGCCCATTCTGGCCTATGGAGAACAGGTAGCCTTGTAATAGTGAAAAACGAATATGGCTGTAATTTACTTTTAGGACATGCCACACACATCAGGGCTTGTCCTACCTTATACTTACAATGCACCCTGCCCTTGGGCCTACCATAGGGGTGACTAATATGAAGTCAAGGGAACATTTAGGGACTGGCAAGTGGATGCACTTGCCTAGTCAGCATGACAGTACTAGACTGCACGCAGGCTCTGCAATGGCAGACCTTAGACACATTTACAAGGCCGCTTCTGTGAGTGGCACAACCAGTGCTGCAAGCCCACTAGCGGCATTTGGATTTACACGCCCTGTGCACTCTCAGTGCACAGTACTAGGGTCTGACAAGTAAACTAAATATCCAATCATGGAACCACTAATCAATACATCAATTTACAGTAGGGAGCACTCGCACTGTGGTACTGGACAGCAGTGGCACAGTGCCCAAAGCATCTAACACTAGCAAAAACACATGAGGCAACAATAAAAATGGAAGGGAGACCCACGCCAATGGTGACATGTCTAACAGCTTGCAATGCCTGCTACCCATAAGCTACCCATATCACTCAAGAGATGGTGACGTTAAAAGATTTGTCCTATCACAGGTGGGTCGATTGAGGCCCCAAACAATAGGGGCCCTACTGCTTTTGAAATCAGTGTCTCCATCATGGGCCAGATCAGCCCATCATCATCCGCAACCAGGTTTCCTTCTAGGTCCTCTGTTTCTGTATGCTGTGCAGAGGCTGACCCTCGCCTTGCCTGATTCAGCAATATCTTCTTCTTTCACTTGTCAATGCTGCATAAATCCTTCGGCCTGAAGTGGTTTGTCCGAAGCAGTAGGACTATTTTCCAATTTCTGGCATTCCTGTTCCCACCAATTCCAGGGTTGGGGAAATAACAAGGATTACAAGTTTTTGGGGAATAACATGTGACAATCAGTGCTTCTGTGCCAATTCTGCATGCTTTCCACTGGTGTTTCAAATGAGATGCCAGCAGCAGTATTGATTATTTCATGAATTTATCTTCTTAGCTGTCTATAAAATCTGTTGCTTTTAAGTCAGCAGTTTACATGGAAAGGTATGCTCTAACTCATTTCTGCTCCTTTACCTCTCTGACTGCAGGCACTTAACGCAATATGGGTATAGTATTCAATAGATCAGGACTGGGCAAACTAACATGCAGGCATTTTCCTGATAGGCTGTTTTCAGAGCTGGTGATTCACATGAGTCAACAATGAAATCCCCCAAAGTCCGATTGTAGTCACAAGCTCCTGCAGTGTGCAGCTCTTCGGAAATTTTTTGGCAGGGCTGATTTTGATTTTTTAATCCTTCCTAAGACTTAGGCGTCTCCAACGAGTAGCTGGTGAGCTACCAGTAGCTCTCCAGCACCGTGTGAGTAGCACTGATGTGTGCAGCCTAGCCTCCTACTAAGTGAACTTTTGCTCAGTTAAATTATTATTTGTATGACAAAATTAAAAAGCATACATTTGAGAGGAAAATGTGTGTCATTTCAGAACTCATAAGCTGTTTGGAGAAAAATTGTTGAATTTTCTAAATGTATTTCAAGCTATTATTTGAGTTGGATAGATTTATTTCTCCCATTATTACTTTTGTGCCAGGGGGGTACAGCTATGTATTGCACATGTAGAGTGGAATTTACGGGTAACCTAGCTTAATGCACTGATGTGATCACTGCTGACAGTTTTGTTTGGTTTGGGGTGGCGACTCATACATCACTAAAATTAGTAGCTCAGGATGATTTTCATTGAACATAAGTAGCTCCTGTTACAGAAAAAGTTGTAGAACCCGGCAGATATTTTCTAGGCTAGTTTTACCTTCTTGCCCAGTCCTGGTTTATTGTTTACTCCGGATACAGACCAGAGACACGTACTTGATTTGGGAAAGTGCTATCCTTTTCAAACATGTGCAGGAGATGGAGCCAATTTTACATGGAAAAGTGAATTTAGAATGGAATCCCTTCCTAACCGGTCAGATCAGGCCAAAAAAAACAAAACCTCAGTGAACCATTGGGGCAACATATGTTAAAGTGAGGTTTAATATTTTAGCATTATTTTGTCTCATTTTTAGGTTGGGCCTAGCATTGCAGCGCATGTGCTGCTCGCTTTGAGAGGCATGCAGTATTCCGTATGGCATGGAAGCTCTGTGGAAGGTCCGCCCACACCCCCCCATCTTTTTCATTGGCTTTTGTCTTAAATGATGCCTTCAGATTGGTTGTAGGCTTGTTAGTCCCTCCTTATGACGACCATGTTGTCATTTGTGTCCTTCCATGGCTACTGGCCCCTTTACTTAAGCACTACTTTCTCCCCGTGCCCCCCCTCCCGCAGTCCATACCTTCTCACTCGCCTCAGTCCCTTGTTCGTGCCTTCCGCAATCCTGTTTGCAATGCAATAGGTCTTACATAAATGCGAAACCTATTGCATTACCAATGCTGGGTTTTTTGTAGGCACAGGAATTTTAAGTGATCATGTAACTCACTGAAGGGAAATAATCTGATCTACCAAACAGAAACACATTTCAGATGCTGAAGTAAATTCGGCCCGACCTCATCCGTTGCCCCTAATTGATCTTTGGTAAAGAGGACAATTGGCCGTACTATTATTACTTCCGGCTCTCATAACAGCCATCACAGGGATGGACAGATTCTAGGAGTCATCTGAGAGTAAAAGGGGCTTGTACAGCGTAAAGTAATCCAGGATTGGAGGTTTTTTGGTACCTCAGCCAATCCTAGTGCGTTGCTCTCAATTCAGAAGTTTTCATTGGCTCTATCGTCCACACGTGCTTCTGTGGTGTATAAACAATGTTTTACGAATGCTGGCGGCAGCCCTCCAGTTTAAAGCCGGATGGACTTCCTTTGAGTAGGTTACTTGTAAGCCGACTCACGCAGAGGCCTATCATTCAAACCTATGGCGGGTGGCGACAACTTGTATCGGAATGTGTAGGGCCTGCTACTTCCAACTGTCGGGAGGGTGGACGGAGGTGGTAAACTGTGTAGCATTTGAAAGAAGGGCCAGGTATGGCGCGTGAGTTTTGCTGATGCTGGGTCCCTGATCATAGGGTCTCTGCGGTGACTGGTACTGCTCAGTTCACAAGGAAAGTTGACAGTCGTCTCGGTACGAGAACTACTGCGGGTATGGCTTGGCGGGTTGCATTTGGGGTGTGACCCCCCCAAAATGCTTTTCTGTCTTGGTAGATTTGTCCAGGGGGCCTGAATTGGGTCTGTGATGCCTGTGTTGATTTCTTTGATGTCCTGATATTGCTCAGAAGTTTGCACTTGTTCAGTTTTGGGACCAGGAATTTATATCTATATATATTGGCTGGTTTACCAAAAAGTAGCAAATCAGCACCCATGGAAGTACTTCTTGAACGAATGCAACTTTACTACTTTTTGGTATTCATAAAGTTTAGCACTAGTTGGCTTGGAAAGCTGCGCTTAAGACTAAGTAAGGCCCATGCTATGATGTCCTCACAAATGGGAATTATGGATGAGGCAATTTTCTTTTTCAGCTACTGCAAGAAATAAGTGAAGCTGTTTTTCTAGAAAGGTGTCCTGGCCATGTCCTGCATTACCTTTGGTGTCCTTTCTTCTGCCATGGAAGCATTTTTCTTCTGCAAAATGAACACCCCCAATTGAAGCTATACATCCTTTTGCAGACTTTGAATGGCACCCTGTACCATTACATGTACCAAAGCCTGTCTCACCTTTTTTTCCAAGCATTGGTGGAATGCAGCTGTATTAAATTTTCTGATCCTAGGACAAAACACCAGCAACTGTGCACAGGGGGAAGTGTGCCTTGTCATTGGTCACAACACTACATTTTTTAACGATTTCGACCCACTGCTTGAGGAGGTGTTGAGTGCTCTTGAGGATCTTGATACATTCCAACTAATGTGTAACAGTCTGAAGAACCAGGTGGAAAGTCAGTTATTTCATTTGCTAATGCAACATTCAATTAATTCCCCTGAGCAAGTTGTATGCACAAGCTTGCCTACTTAGGAAAGCGGTTTAATTTTTCTGTGACCCTTAACTTAACTGTGATAGAACATTTATGTTTAACAGACATAAACGTTTGACAGCTCGGCAAATCCACCAATATTCTAAACATTCCCATTATCTGCAACTCAATATATACAACATTTAATTGCTCTAGAATTTGGGGCAATCATGAGTACTGGTTTGTTATGTGCAAATAAATGACTACTTTCTTGTTTAAGTTGTCATTTAAAGTCTACATTTTTTTAAGTGAGTCCTGCTCTTATTGAAAGTAAGTGATTCCGCAACCAAGAGAATTTTTTCTCAAAATGAAACGAGAAATAGAAGTGATGTTGGCATATTTAAACCCTTCCATGCTGATGACGAACCCCAGCCGTCATGCACTACGGTGCTCGTGTGCTGATGACGGCTGGGGTTCGTCACGGCCCGCCCCTGTTCGTGCTGTTTACAGCACACCAGGGGAATCGCGGCCGCATGGAAGGGGTTAATGCTGAGCTTCAGATGTAAATTAATAAGAATGTTACCCTCAGAATTCTATTCCTTTTCCTTTGAAAAGGCAGCTCTGACAAGATGTAACTAAAAGTAGGTACCATGGCATTGTAACTAAATGAGTATGCCAAGATGAGGGACTCACTTGCCCATTTGTTGTTTTCACTTGGTGAGTTTTAAGCTTCTATCCACTAAAAGTAAGCGTAAAAGCGCATTCTCAACAATGTTCATTTGAATGAACATCTTATATAACTGAAACGAAATCAGCACCATACAGACATTTTGAGGAGTGTATTGAACCTTTTTAGGTCGAGCATTTGAGACCTCTTGTATATACTTTAGTATACACTTATATGTGTATGCACTTTGTGGGCTCTGGGATCAGCCCTTGGACTTGTCAGCTTCCGTGTAGGGACTTTTTTTCTGTTCAACTGTCTATATTTAACTGTCTTGATAGAAAACGACCAGTAGAGGTCAGTAAAATATCAGAATATCTTTCTGCTGAGGGATTTTCTTTGTTTACTTTTTCTGGCAACTGCCTCTATTTACCTTTCTTAATAGAAAACGACCAGCAGAGGTCAGTAAAATGCCAGAATCACTTTAGTATTCACTAGATTCCAGTCCATAGAAATTGTTTTCCACGAGCACCAGTAGACAATAATATTTTTCAAATCTTGTATTTTCAGTGATATGACCACCAAAGGTCCTGATTTTATATTAAAAACAGAGCTTTGGACAATACAATTTCCTGCTGAAAGGCAATATTTCTCTCCATGTGTTTCCGATACCTGGTGTGTCACGCAGTTGGTGTTTACTTTTCCCTCCATGTTAAAGAACAGCAGATGTTTCAGCACCCAGTCTAATGTGCTGCATAGCTAAATACATATAATGTCCCAAAGGTGAGACCGATTGCATTGCAAATGCTTGTTAGTTACTTCCCCATCGATCCTTCCCACAGTGTCCTTCAAATAGCCTGCCGTGATTCAGATAATGGCTCCGTGGAATGAATTGCCAACTCTTTTCAGCTATGTGATATTCCAGACCGGTAACAATTCCCTCTGGGTTTAACAAAAGTTTCCTCTTTTCAGCTAAAATGCGGCATTTGATTATAAGAGTTCAATTTTCCCGTCTAGCCCAGGCTAGTCACAAGATTCTGTGCATCCTTGAGGCTCCTATGACAGACAGCGTGGAAACACGCAACAATCCACACTTTCCTGTACCTTCTCCCACCGGGGAATACTTGGACCGGCCCATTCAGACTGAGTTCAATAGCAGTCAAAAGGTCTTTTTCCTCGGTCTGGCAAACTGAAACTTTTTTCCAAAGAAAATACACAAATTCAGCTGCTTCCCACAGAAGAGTTAAAAGGTTTCCCCCAGCCCTTAGATATATTTTCGGCACATCCTGGATTTATTAGTCAGTCCTTTGTATCAGAGTTGTTTAGTCAACTTTACTGTAAAAGACCTCCCTCACTTCCTCCTACTTGGTACACCCCTTCCAGACTGTGGCCCAAGACGGCTCTGCAGCGGGGCAGCCCATCTGCCAACAGTGCTTGCAAACGGGTGGACCAACGTGCTGATGCCCTCCGCCCAAGAGCAAGGTGGGCAAAGCAGCACTTTGCCTCGGTCGAAAAAGTGGGCGTACCTTCCCGGCTACTGTTAGGACTCTATAAATAGCTCTGCAGTCCAGGCTTGAAGAGCCCCACCATTAGAGCGTTCCATTGCAAGTAGAGGTCTACATTCTGTATGTAAAGTTTCATGTGTTAATAACCGAAAATAAAATCGAATTTGTGTGACAAGTTCAACACACTTGGGATCTCCTTCTAGATAGTAAAAAAAAAAAAGGGCTGAGGTTGACGCTAAAGGTCCTCTTGTCCCTCATCAGTCTAACAGACTTGTTGCAAATTCTGTTCAGAAGCCCGATTGTTTCGATAATATAACACCCTTCAAAATCCTAAAGTAAATGTGACCAAATTAAATCAAACAGCATAATCTCGGAGCAGTGCTTTGCAAACATTAGTCTTCCAGTTTCCCTAAATAAGGCAGATATACAAACAGTGTAACAGGTGCCAGAGGACAAAGAGGTCACTAGATTGTCATTCTTTTGAAATCTAACATGGCCAACACAGCTTCCAATTTTCAAAGGCTGATGAAATGAGTACCATTACATTGGGAAATAGTAATATCTCGCATTTACAGTGAGCATAAAAATGGAAATGTGGTATAAAAATTAGTAACAACTCTTTGGCTCGTGGGATTGTTTATTTAGGACCATGCATTCCTATTATTATTATTATTATTATTACCTTCCACAATCAGCAGGAAAAACTCTCATCAGCACATGAGTGTTCTCGAGATCCGATTACTGCAATTCACTTCTTTTGAATGCGCAGGAAGGAGTTCTCAATAAATTACAAACAGTACAAAATGCTGCAGCCAGAACGTTACTGTCTATCCCTAAATTCTCATCCGTTTCCCCGTACATCAGAAAACTCCATTGGCTCCCTATCAGGAGCCGAATCAAATTTAAAGCTATGTGTATAGCTTACAAGACCCTGAACAACACAGGACCACAGTTTTTAAAAGAAGCTCTCCGTCCAGTTGAACAACATAGGATTCTACGATCTTCTTCAGCCTCTCTGTTGAAAGTCCTTCGAACAAAGAGGGCCAACTGGGGAGACAGACGCTTCACCATTGCCACGGCCAAACTATGGAACTCTTTACCTCTCCACATCAAAACTGCTCCCTCGCTTCTAAAATTTCGTAAAAGCCTCAAGACATGGCTATTCTCTTCCTCCTAACCCCCTGTTCAGACATGGCCATCCTCCACCTTAACTCCCCTGACACCTCTTAGTGAGTTCTGTGAATTTAGCGCCGAGACACCCTTATGGGTATTTGTTTGCGCTTTAAAAATTGCTAAAAATAAATAAAAATAAATAAAATAAATAAATTAGAATTATGGGACATTGGAAGATCACATGATGCAGTATGATTGCTCTGAATTATGGAGCAAGGAAATGCAAAAAAAGTGGAAAGAAAAGACAATCTAAGCAATATATTGTGCAACCAAACAAATAATATGCTTACTTTCGGTGGCATTATCTCTGTAATGACAGTTTAACATACAGTTACTGATAGAGAGGTTGATTAAAACAGAAAGCCGAGTTAATACTGCAGAGTCGATAAAACTATGAAAGTAAGACATTGAATAGAATTTGTCTTGCATGGAAATACAGACACACCATTTTATTCACTCCTTCTTTAAAATCCAGGGTGAAATAGTTTTGGTAAACATACTCAGTGTTGCACTTTGCATGATGGAAGCATGCATATACACACTTCTTGTGATAAAAGGTGTGCCTATTTTATTCTGCAGATTGATGTTATATTTTAAGACTTGTCCTCTTGAACTCAATTTCAGGTTTACCTTTTGATCACACAATAATGTCTCTGGAAGCACCTCGTTTCAAAACGAAATAGACCTGCTGACCGGTATTGCACATTTTCTTGACAAAGAAGCAATTATTCTTTCCACACTGCTTGTTACATTTCCTGCTGCAGACTGAATCCCTGCCTAAGGCCTAGAATCTGGGGAAATTCACGCCATCTCGCCACAATTCTCCCCCCTTTAGTGGGTGACAGCAACATGTGAATAATAAACAATTACCTTTTGCAGTGTCCAGAAATGTGTTGCATTCAATATGCAGCCTGTTTGAACACTAAGAGCCTGATTCTGATGTGGTTTGGAAAGCTTCCCAACCGAATGGGTTTGGGTTTGGTTTCCAATCGGATCGGTTGAGTCCAACCGACCGAGTACGAGGCATCCGGATGCTTCCAGATATGATTTGGTTGGACTCCTATTGACTTCAATGGGAGTCTATGTTCCTATCCGCATCGTAATTAGGCCCTAGGTGGGAATGATTTCCTAACCGCATCGTAATCGGGCGATTGGTTGGAAAGACACGTTCCTGATCTGATTTGGATGGAGCAAATGCCATTAGGAGACCTTCCTGACTGGATCAGAATCAGGTCCCTTAGTGATGGTTAACCCTTTAAGTGCTGCCGTCGACCAACGGTCGTCGCGAGCACTACCTTGCCAGTGCTGCGCACGACCATTGCCCGACAGGCCAGCACCCGTTATTCGAACGTTCAGCACTGGGCCCTGAATGTTCGACGCTCTTAAGGAGTTAATTATGTGGCATTAAAGGCACATTCTTAAATACATGTCAAACTTGCTGCATCAGATTAATGGAATTACAGTGCCCTTACATAAGGTGTATGTGGTAAATGGAAGTGGGAGAGTTCCTGTTCTTAGGTAATGTAGTGGGTACGGGGTGGCATAGAGCTCAAAAGCAGTACAGGTGCAGATGAGGGAAGGTAGGATGAAGTGGGATTAAAGTCATGATCATCGTGGAAGGTGAATTGTGACGAGGTGGATCTTGAGTTTTGAATTCCTATAGGGATGGAGAGACTCTTAGATTCAAAGGTCATCTGGGTGGATAGATGGAGATTGGATACATCCTTGTTCTATTTTTATGTGCTTTCTGACCTTCTGTCCCTTTCAGGCCAGTGCCCGCACAAACATGAAGGTGAGTGGATAGGGAAACTTGTTCTAGAATATAATTTGCATTCTTGGTGTGGATGGGCCTAAATATGATGATGACAATTGAAAAGATGTTCAGTTTTGGTCACCTACTGTAGCATGAGATATTGTAGCGAGCAACGGTTCAGCAAGATATTGCAGCAAGCACTGGTTCGCCCGTTAGCTATCAACATTTTGACCCAAATTTGTAAATATACAGGGATCGCTTCAGGACAAGGCACACCACACCATTACCTGATAAAAACTACAAAAAAGTTAATCATTAATGTCTTTGACCAGTGAAAAGGGCGAGTCAAAAATAGGAATACTCGTCGGTAAGTTTTAAAAGTCAGATCTAGAAAAATAAACAACAGTCCAATGGAAATTGCAATTTAATTGTAAGTACAGAATGAGCATTGTGTGGCTAACATATATTTTTGACCCAAACGATTTAAAATGTCATCAAGGACGTCCGTAGTGACAGTAGCTGGTGATAATAATCGAACCTGTAAATCATGCGTACACCTACTACAGTCGCAATAGACGTCACTGACAGATTTTAGTCCGGTTGGGTAAAATGAACATTTTCTTCTCTTACTTACAATTACAGTGTTTACATGAGGCTGATTTGTTCTGTTATTTTAAATCTGACTTTCAGAGAGTATCTGTGAATATTTCTCCTTTTGACTCACCTTATTAACCTTATCAGGTTACCGGCGGGATAGTAGGGTCGGCCTGTTTCATAAAATTTATGACGTCGTGCCTCGGGAAAGGGTAGCTTTCTCACATGCTAGATGAATATCTATTATTTGCACTGTGTTCATTCGGCACTGAAGGAGACAACATTCACTTTGTTCAGCGATCACCTTCAGACAGGCATGTGTTGTGATAGCCATGTGATTCCCTTCAATGCAATTTGGCTGGTGGTAACAACCACTTTTCAGAGCACTGCTTTTCAAATACCTTCCTCTTGCAAAGATTTTTATTTCTGCCTGAAAGGAACTTTCAGCAAGAGAAAAAAAGCATATGATTACAGCTTATCAGTGTAAAATAATTAAAAAGAAACGTACAGAGAATTGTGCCTCCATGTTGTTGCCAATTGCCAAAATGTATTCAAGTCGAACACAGAAATATGAAAATAAATCATAAATACATGGGGCCAAATTTACAAAGGATGCAAAAAAGTGCAGCATTTAAAATTGCTGCGCTGCATTTTGTCAGTAGGAGAAAGAAGAGCGGCGCCCTATCTACTAAGATATGACGCTGTTCTGCTCCTTCCCTGAGAAGGTACACGTTTGGCTGCTACGTGTCAAAGCGGGCACCCTATAACCATAGCCTAAGGAGGCCTGCGTTGTGGTAAGCAGGACCAGACTGGATATAGTGGGCACTGGGCATTTCCCGGATGGACCCCAAGGATAGGGGCCGGTTTTGGACCCCTCGGAGGGGGGGGGGGTGTTTTTGATACTGGGGGCCTGTTTTTCTGCAATATCGGTCCCTTGTAACAAAAGTAGCTGCAGTGTTTTCCACCCACCCCACCACCCCCACCTGCCAGCCCGACTCACTTGCCAGAGCTAGTTTGCATTCCCAGTCTGGCCCTGATGGTAAGTGTGGTTTTTACACGGGAGAGGATAGCTGTTATAAACACATTTTCCTGTTTATCCCTGCCTTAGGGAGGAGCAAGATTTTGGCACAAATCCCTTTCTACAAAAAACATTGGTGGTTGCATTAGAATGCACATGCACTCCTCGTGGAAAGCCCCCTTGACGCAAAATAGTGCATGGCAATGCATTGCCCTGGGTTGCATTATTTTGGGTTACAATCCAGCGCAAACCTTGATTTGCATTGGATTTTAAATCCCACCAGAAGGCTTTGCGTCAGGTTTCTGTTAAAAAAGTAATGCAAACCAGATGCAAAGTCTTTGTAAAACTGGGCTCATATGTATGTTTAGCTAAGTAAAATGAATAACTCATCCAAAGCTCAACACAGTCCTTACTGTCTCTTAAAGCATAGTGGGAATCGTAAATGTAACACCTCTTAAGCCCAACACTTTCCCTACTGTTGACTAAATTGGAGTGGGATTAGTAAATTTGACTCCTCCAAAGTTCAACACCATCTCTACAGTTGATCAGGTTAGAGTAGGAATAATCATTTTTTTATCTGAATAAAAAAAAATGTAATATGTATATTATATATTTTTATTAAATATGTTAATATCTAAATATATATTAGTTTTATGTTTGTGAGTTATGTGTGTTTTATATATTGTTTTATATTATAAGTACATATTTTTATATTCAATTCAATTCAATAAATCTTTCTTCAGATATAAAATATCCATAAAAGCACAGATCAAAATACCAGCAGAAATACATACATTTATAATATTTTATATTTGAATACTAATTTAAACTTAATATATGTTTTAAATTTGATATAGTCCGTAATACTGAAAATTCAATATACTTACGTATTTTCTGATTATATTGTGGTATATGTGTTTGTCACTTTACATGTAAGATAAGATGCTTAATGTTGATAATTCTGTACTCAATATGTTTTAGGCAATATTTTTACTGTCGATATTTTGTCATACAACTGCCTTGACGTCATTAGGTATGGTCTGCTTTCACTTTCAGCAGTGCTCAGGGGCATAAATCTATACTTCGAACACAAATCATTGCAGGAAGGGTGCGGTGCTGTTCTTATGTGTGGGAACGCTGGTAAGTAGGAATAGTGTTAATCCTCACAGATTCCGGTACTTTCCCTAGCAGAAAATGTGCAATTTTAAACAAAGTTTGAAGTTTACAGGCCTGAGCTCTCCTGGGTGGCCCATTTTCAGAAAAGTCAAGGTTTAGTAGCTTTTCCTGGGTGCCGGCTGAGCCTCGGTCCAAATACCACTGCTTCCTACTTCACTAAATATGTCAGTTTTCTTAGCAAAAAGCTCAGTCAGCTGGCATTAATTACGGGTGGAGGGGCAGTCGGTTGCACGGGGAGGGTCGTGCGGTTGGCATGGGTTTAATTTAATAATAAATAATAAAACGTACCTGTCTGCCGGCCAGGTCCCATGTTTTCCCCGCTCCTGCTCCCGCTCTCCTGCCTTCCGCAATAACAGGAAGCAGGCAGCCTCCCTCCACTTCCCTAAGCCAATCAAAATGCTGCAATGGCAGTGTTGTGATTGGTTGGGATATCACCCAGCCAGGGGCTTATGGGGAGGCCATGTTCTCAATGCAGCCTGCATGGAGAAATGGCAGAGTGCGCATGAGCAGTCATTGCGCCCTCAGGAGTGGGCACACCACTCCTCCCCTGCTCGCAGAGCAGCCCCGCCCACCCACCTGCAACTAAACATAAAAGGATAATAACGGGAAGTTATTACCATTTTATGTTTCTGCTTTTCACACTGTGAGAAAGCAGTGGCGCGACGCTCCTCCGCCCTAGTGGAAGAGCCGCCCATGGAAAAGCTCATGTCTACACATTGCTTTTTGGGGCCTCTCATGGTGCAGGCGATAGGCCTAACCACACAAGGGAGGTTCCAGGTTTATCAGGAGGAGAGTGGGAATGCTGACAGGTAGGAATTTTGCAGATCCCTCAGATTACAGAACGTTCCCTCAGAAATATGAGGAAAATGGTGATTTTAGCAAAAGTTTGAAGTTTGCAGGAAATTCTGAGTAGGCAACTTTGTGGGATCCATGTAAATCCCATCACTTTGGACTCTCCTGGGTCTCTGTTTGTCAGAAATATCTAGGATTTGTTAGTTTCCCTGAGTGGCAGCGAGCCTGAGCCCAATTACTGCAGCTATCCTCATCGGCATAGAGAGGCAATTTTCATGACTAACGTTTTATGTCTCTACATTGTGTTTTGGGCCTTTCTGTCCCTGGCAGTAGGCCCATGCACACAAGTAGGGCACCATTTTTATCAGAAGAAGTTTGAAAATGCAGAATAGTAGTGCATTTGTAATTAAGAATTGAACTTCTCAAAATGTTTTACTTCTAAATGTGAGCTATTGTGAAAGAAAAATATATTTTGCAAAATGCCATCTGAATCACAGTATAGTATAGGTACGCTCAAATTCAAATTTGTCAAAATAATGGCTCAATATCATGGGCACATTTAAAAAAATGCATAGGTTTCGTGCATCCCTATTTTCCAATCATTAGATTTTGCTATGTGAATTCTTACATGATTAGTACACAATTGAATATGACTATAAGCTGCAGCTCAGTTGTTGTCTCTGGGTATCGCATGTTTTTGGGCAACCAACAATTATTATTATTATTATTCCGAGTTTTGTATAGCGCCTGGTTACCAATAGGCATCCCCGCGCTTATCAGAAAATAACACAGCTACAAGAATGCAAGGATTAAACAGAGAACAAAAAAGTTTTTAAAAGTTTACGAAACCTGAAGAGACTGGCTTCGGAGCGCAGTTGTAAGGGCAGTGAGTTCCACAAGGAGGCCACATTTATTGAAAACCTTCTGCCCCCAGTTCTTGCCTTTTTCACCCTGCCAACCTGAAGGAGATGTTGGTGGTCAGAGCGGAGGGAACGAGAGGCCTTATAGGGCTGGACCATCTCCTCAAGAATAGGTGGACCCACCCCGTGCTGGACTTTGTGGGCGATGCAGAGTGACTTGAATTTCACCCGGTCCTTCACAGGGAGCCAGTGCAGTGCCCTCAACGCCGGGCGGGCAGATTGCCGCCTAGGGAGACCCGTCAAAAGCCTGGCAGCCGCGTTCTGCACTTGCTGCAGTCTGTTCAGGGTAGATTCAGGTGCGCCCAGGAAAAGCGCATTGCTGAAATCCAGCCGCGAGATGATAAGTCCCTGGATGAGAAGCCTTCGAGTGGCCACTGGGAGCAGGGGCAGAATCTTCTGGGCTGAACGGAGCAGGCCAAAGCACACGCCAGCAGTCTTTTTGGCATGGGTTTTAAATGATAGGTCCTGCTCCAGCCATACCCCCAAGCTCTTGATCTCCTGCTTGGGGGGGGCATCGGTCCCAAACAGTCTGGCCAGCTGCTGGGGGGCAAAGATGGAGAGGAGTTCCCCAGCAGCATCAGTTCCGTTTTGGAGCCATTTAACTTTAGGGCTGAGCTGCACATCCACGTGTAGATCTTTTCAAGACACGTGTGCAGCCGGTCGGGATGGTACGCCGACTGGGAGAGGCCTACCACCAGCTGGGTATCATCAGCGTAACTGATGATTTTGATACCCAGCGGCCGTACCACATTCTCCAGGGGGGCCATGTAAACGTTGAATAGGGTAGGGCTCAATGAAGAGCCCTGTGGCACACCACACTGGAGAGGGGTAGAAGATGATTTTTCCTGGCCTTCCCACACCTCAAATGTACGACCTTCCAGGAAGGAGGCGAACCATTTGAGGGCCAAACCCGTGACCCCCACCCCTGACAGCCGTTGGAGAAGCACCTGATGGTCCACGGTGTCAAAAGCAGCGCTGAGGTCCAGGAGGATCACTGCCACTGATCCCCCCGAATCCAGCATGCTCCTCGCATTCTCCACGACCGCCAGCAGGGCGGTGTCGGTCCCCTGACCGGGCCGAAAACCCGTTTGGGAGTCGCCCAGGAGGGAATTGGCTTCCAAGAAGTTGGAGAGGCGGCTATTCACCAACTTCTCAGCCACCTTACTGATACCCGGCAGCAAAGAGATAGGCCGAAAGTTGGCGAGATCGGCGGGATCGAGGTTAGGCTTTTTCAAAAGAGCCTTAACCACCGCCCCTTTCCAACTGGGGGGGACCACCCCATGGGCGAGAGACAGGTTTATCAAGTCTGTAGCAGGGCCAACGATAGTAGATGACACCTGTTTAAGATATTTAATAGGTGCTGGGTCTTTCGGGGAGCCACTCTTCATAGATCTCAGCACCGACAGGACTTCCTCCTTAGTAACTGGACCAAGGGAAGCCAACTCCGCCAATGGTGACTCAGGTTGGGAGCTGGGATTGTCCTCCAAAGAGGAGATCTCACCTAGCCGGGGAAGGGAAGCCAGTATGTTGTCGATTTTACTTTTAAAATACGAGGCCAGTTCTGTGCATTTTTTTTGAGGGTCCTCGTGGAAAACCTGAGGGTCGGGGGCATTGAGTGGCTCCTTAATGACCCTAAATGACTCTTTGGAAGAGTTGGCCGCAGAGCCAATGCGCTCTTCGAAGAATCCTGATTTTGCCACCCGAATAGCGGATTTGTACCTGCTTAGGGCCGCACGATATTCTTTACGATTCGCCTCACTCCAGTCTCTCCTCCAGGACCGCTCTAGCCTCTTACATCCTTTCCTCAGAGTTCTTAATTCTGATGAATACCAAGGTGCCGAGCCCACTCTCTTCCCCCTCGTAAGTTGTTTCTTTTTGGGTAGGAGAGTGTCTAGAGAATCCACGAGCCAGGTGTGGAAGTTCGCGTCAGCGACCATCGGGTTGGCTCCCTGAGAGGGCTGCGTGGCCTCCAAGTGTGCCGCCCAGGTGTCAACTGGGAGCCTCGACCAGGCTCTCTCCAGGGTGTGAACCCGTGGGACCTCTGCAGCTCGGCTGTTGAATTGCCATAACGCGGACACCAAATAATGGTCTGTCCAAGGTAGGGCAAGAGCCGGAGATGGAGTAAGATGGTCCAGGTTAGAAAATAAGGGATCAAGCAGGTGGCCCTTCTCGTGGGTCGCGCCCGAATTGGCCAAATTGAGTCCAAAAGATCTGAGATCGTCGAGCAGATCGACTCCTGTGGCATTGGCTGGGTCCTCAAGATGGATATTAAAATCGCCGAGAACAACAAAGTTGGCAGTAGAAGAGGCAAGAAGTGCAGTAATTTCCAAGAGAGAGTTAGGGAAACTACCCAAAGGTCCGGGAGGGCGATAGATCAACAAGCCCACCAGAGACACTGTAGGTGACAACCGAAGGGAGAACTGTAAGCTCTCACAATCAGCCACCCCTCCATTCTGGATCTTACAGGCGAGCGTGTCTCTATAGAGAACTGCAGTTCCTCCTCCCCTCCCTTTAGGTCTATCAAGGTGGAGTATATGAAAGCCTGGGGGGAGTGCTCTGACCCTGTCAGGGCCAGAGCTGGGGGAGAGCCAGGTCTCCGTGAGAAATAACACATCGAGCTCGTGGTCTAGGATAAGTGAATTGATTTCAATGGCATGGCTCGGCAAGGACCGGCAGTTTAGTAAAGCCATGGAGAGAACGGATTTCACAGCCACTGAATTGTGGCCGGAGGAACACGCTCTGCACGGTAAAAATGGGATAATCCCCATCTGTGCAAAGCTACAATTAGTAGGGTGGGGCGGACGCAAGGCGATAAGGGCGTCTCTTCCGTATTGTAACCTGGAGGTGACAGGCGTCACTGTGTGAGGCATGGTGTCAGGCCCTGGGCCCGCCTGGGCGCGGACGGGCGCAGACGGGCAGGACTCTGGCACGACTCCGGCACAGGTCCGGCGCGTCCAATGGTCGCTTCTGCTGCGCGGAGCCGTAAGTGCCTGTTTTTATAGTCCTTGTCTATGGCCTCCCCAACCCAGCCCAAACCAAGATGGCCGCCAAAACCGGCGCCCAGCCCTCGGCATCAACACTCAGCCGAGGGTGGGACCGGAGCTGCAGGGAGGGGGGAAAAAGGAGATTTTTAAGCGCTGCTGAGCGCTGGGGGGTCTCTACACACTGCAGCAGGCTAGAAAATACAATTAGCAAGCACAGGTGAAAAAAACGAGTAAAATCACGAAAATTAGTTTAAAATTGAAAGAAAAGCAGGAGACCTCCCGGCTTCCGCCTCAGGAGGGGAAAGGTGAACAAACACTATATATCCCTGAGAACATAGGAGGCTGTTGAACAAAACGGTATATTACTTTTTTAAATTGGCCATCAGGCCAAAAAATTACAGTTGAAAAACATAGTCACATATTTTTTGTTTTTCCACCCTATTTTTCTATTCTATTTCAATAATAAGTTTCTTTGGAAAAACCATGAGTGATCTACACAAATGACCTCTAGCTGTATTTGGAATTATTTTAGAAATGCGCATCTTTCTGGGTTCGCCAATAGGTTTCAAAGCTATTTCTGCCACAAATTGCAAGTAGGTAGAAACTACAAAAATATGAATACATTTCTAAACTCTGGAAAAAGAATTGCGGTAATGTTTTATGACAAAGTTTCTGAAACCTGGGAAGGAAGTGATCTTAGCATTGCAAGCCTTGCCAATATTAAAAAAAATAAGCTTTCTTGTACAGCACTTCCTTTCCATTTTTCCCAAAATATCCCAAATTTTGCTATATTTTGGCTATTTGCTCATTTCCCTTCAGGGGGATTCACAAACCCCAGGTATCTTTAAAATCCCAAACAAATAGAAAAAAAGGATGCGTATATGTCCTAGATACCGTGTGTGTAAAATCGCTTGTAGTGTCAAGCACAATGTGTCCTAAACATGAAAAAGGTGTCAGCACTGGGGAGGTAAAAGCCTCAGCAGAAAAGGGGTTAATATTGGTGAGTATACTATATATTTCGTGTTCATGGAATTTTTGTCTTAGTACTACTTTACTTTTGTTATTTTTTTTGTAATGTAAATTTACTATTTAATTTAAATATATGCATTTTTGGTGGGCATCTGGGTATGTAAGGGGGTAAGGTGGGAAATGTTTTAACATGCATATGTTTCGTAGATTGTTAATGTTTTATAATGTTAGTTGGATAATACTTTTTGAGAATTATGTAGATCGTTATCTAATTACAAGGTTATTAGTAATCTTTTAATTGTTATTCCATTGTATTTCTTTTTAAGGTGTGTTTTTAACTGTTTTTGCATTTGCTTATTTGTTATGTTTATTTTCTTTAGATAATGCCATTCTTATTGTTTTTTATTTCTTTTTTTGGTGGGTTATATTTATCAATTGTATTTAAGCAAGAGATGGTAAGCTTTTTGTATTTGTTATTGTTGGGGGTCTATTTAAAAATATCTGTAATTATATTTGAATTATTTGGAGGTGTGTTTTGGTGTATTTCTTATTTTTATGGTGTATATATTTAACACCTTGGCTGCTTAAGATATTCCCCTGTTGTGCTGGACCATAATGGAAATGGGTGTGGTCATGCAAGCTCAGCTCGTCATGAGCACACGAGCAATGTGCCTCATGACGAGCTGAGCTTGTCATGAGCACCGAAGGGGTTAGTTATATATTATATTTTATGTAAATAATATTTTTATTATTTATTTTTATAATAATATGTATTTTAATAAATTTATTTTTACAATATTGTTATAAATCTACTTTTAAAAATAATCTTAGTAATCAATAATGTAAATATTTGTATTTTGTAATTTATAGTTATTTAGTTGTTTTTAGTGAACTAGTGTAATTATTTCAAAGTCTTTTTATTTTGAATGTCAACAGTGCATTTCACCTCAAAAGTGTATAAATTAATTGAAATTATTAGTTTCTTTATAAATGCTACAATACACTTAGGGGCCCATTACGATGTCGGGCGGATTGCCTCCGCCAGGCTGGCGTTAGCCACCGTTGGCCTGGCGGAGGCAATCCGCCCGATATCCATTCCTGAATTTCCCCCCGTCATATTAGTATGGCGGGGGGACCGCAGCGGACGGAAAGACCGTCCGCCGCTTTTCCGCCCCGGTCGCCTTGCGGCCGGGGCCTAAAATGTTTAATATGGTGGCGGTGTCTCACAGACACTGCCAGCCATATTAGTATGGGCTGTCAGTCATGCCTTTCCGTGGCCGCAATGTTGCCATGGAAAGGCATGCGGTCTTCACTCTGGGGGCCCCCTGGGGGCCCCAGAGTGAAGGAGGGGTGGGGGCTGCACATGGGGGGTACCTGTGCCTGCCACAGTGTCGGGCCCATCGTGCATTTCTAGAACTGTGGTGGGCGGTGCTCTCAGCCCACGCGATGCCTGCCGCTTTGTTTATGCAAATGCTGAAATGCATTTCTCGCATTGCTCTCAGCACCGCCCGCCACAATGCTAGAAATGCAGGATGTGCCCACCACTGTGGCTGGCACATCCTAATGTCCCCCACGGGAACCCGCCTTTATGGTAAGTGGTCCCAATCCCCACTAGGATGACGGGCGGACATCCTAATGGACACCTTAGTAACAACAATCCATTTTCAAAGATTTTCAAAGTGTTGCTTGGGCTATAGTAATTCTGACCCCTCCAAAGTCCAACACTGTCCCCAATGTTGCTTATTTTGAAGGGGAATAGTAATTCTGACACCCTACAATGTCCAACAGTTTCATCAGTTTTGCTTAATTTGAAATAGGACATATAAACTAATATATATATTATAATGTATATTGTTCTTCATACATTGCAAAAATAAATGTTTCATTAGTTTTTTTAACATATTATTTTTTATTTAAATGCCATTTCACATTGTTGTTTTTTGCAATATAAAGTACTTTATATATTTTATTAAGTACTGTTTTATTTATTTCCCAGTATTACATTTAGAAAATGTTTGTGCGCTTTATCAAAAAACTTGTAAACGTTTTTTGTACACAATATAATAAATGATTCTTGTTTACATTTCTTTTACATTTTTCTCCATTTGCTCTAATGCAAACACAGGGCGTTATCACGATGTTGGTCGGAGTTGCCTCTGACCGACACCGTAGCATTCTCGGGACCGACGACCTACGGCCGGCGGTCCTGACACCGCAATTACAATGGGACTGCAGATGGTGTGGTCACATACTCTCCTTTCTCAATGGGAGCTTGTGCTACGGCCATAAACCCGCCATAGCACAAAGGCTTTCAAGTAAATATTTCCATGCTGTTATGTGTTTTATGTGTTTGTATTCTGTAGGTTGCTATGGGTTTTTTATTTATAGGTATCTTAAGGTCATGGACAGAAATGTTTTTGTTTTCAGTTTCAGATTTCCCTTTACTTTTGGAGTTTTCCTGGAGCATTCATCTCCTTCTTCTATATGTTTTGGATTTTGAAGGGCATCAAAGAATATGAAATAGATTTTCAGGTTGGATTACATTTTGCTAAAGAATTTTAGCCTTTTTTTTACTTGGGGGATTGTTTTTGAGATGTGCTATATCAATTATGGATCTAGGATTCTTGCACAAAGATGTCAGCAGTGGATTTAAATAGCATTTGTTTCCCTTTACTTTGAAGTTTTGGGTGAAATATGTGTATTTTTTATGTTTGAATTATTTATTTTTATATTTGGATATTTTTTTATTGTAGTATTGATATTGTTGTTTGTTATTATATTTGGAGGTTATGGGCCCCATTAGTATGGCGGGCTACCCTTGGGAAACAGGACCGCCCGCTGAGGGTGCGGAGGTCCCACACTCCAGATTAGTATGCGCCCGCCAAACTGGCGGGCGCATGGAGCATCTGCAACATTGCGGTGGGTTGTGCAGAGAGCACGATCCGCCGCAATTCCACAGAGGTAGGATGTGCATTTCAATGCACATCATGACAGGCAATGCGCAGTGCCTGCCACGTGGTTCATTGAAAGGCAGGGGGTAACATAGGTACCCCCATGTGCACCTCCCACCCCCCCGGAGTCCCTGGGGGCCTGCAACGGGCCACCGCAAGCAGACTCCGCATGCCTTTCCGTGGCGGCAATGTCACCATGGAAAAGCATGTTTCCGCTCACATTCTAATATGGCTGGCGGCGTCTAACAGACACCGCCACCATATTGAACCCTTTTCCACCCGGTCGACTTGTCGACCTGGCGGAAATGCGGCAGACGGTCTTTCCTTCCGCCGCGGACCCCCCAGCCGTTGTAATATAGCGGGGGTCTTTGCTGCAAGGATGGGGGGCAGATTGTCCCTGCCAGGCCGGCGGTGACCATCGTCGGCCCGGCGGGGGCGATCCGCCCGCCGTCCTATGGGGCCCTATGTATTTTTGAAAATGTTTGACTATTTTAATTGGATGTTTTGCAAGTAGTAAATATTAATTGTGTTGTGTATTTAAAATGTAATGTATAGTTTTTGCAAAAAATATTTTGTGCTTTTTAATGATTTTTATAACATCTATTTTATTCTGTTTTTCTTTCAAGTTTTCTTATAAGTTTCATTAATTCACAGTCATTTAATATAAATTTACTTTGTAAATATTATTTAAATATTTTCATTAAGATATGTGATTATATATTGGTATCAGGTTTTATTTATTGGTGTAGTTGTTTGTTATGTATATTTTGTAAGTTGTGAATTCTTTTAAATAGTGTGGTTGCAATGCACTCTAGATACTATAAACTGTGCTTGCTTTGAAATATGTGATCTGTGCTGGCTAGTATAGCGTGCATGTGTCTTTTTAGTTTGGTTACTTTGGATCTTAGTTTTTGTGCTAGGGATTACGTAAGTCTTATTTCTTGATAACCTTTCTCTTTTTTAAGTTTTCTATGCATTGGTTCTGGGTTCTTCTACCCTTCTAATGTATTGTTTGTTTTTGCATCCTGGGGAGAGTATACTATTGTACATATCCCACTAGGGGATGTGGAATTTGGATAGTCACCTGTGGCCTTATTAGATCATGCATTCTATCCACGTGTCCTCAAAATAATCAAATTAGGGTAGATTTTGGTAGCCTGGTAAAAAGGAGACTAGTAGTATGTCTTGGGGCCTGATTACGATTTTGGCAGTCTTGCAGTGGGCCGTCATAACCAGCGTCCCGCTGCAGGACCACCAAACCCATAGTCGGACCGCCGACTGGATTACAAGTTAATCCAGTGTGGTTCGTCCTGCTGCACTGGTTTCACTGCAGTGTATATCTGAAGCACAAAGGTGCGCCTTAGACATGCACTACTGTGAGACCACCGCAGCCCATTCCTGCATAGAAAGAAATGCACAATGTTCAAGTCAAGTCAAGTCAAAAGATTTATATAGCGCGCTACATACCCAGAGGGTCTCAAGGCGCTTGTAGAAGGGTGGGGAGTTACTTGACGAATATCCACGTTTTGAGTTGCTTTCTGCATGCTAGGTGGTTCTGAGTAAGGTGAAGGTGAGTGGGAAGTGAGTTCCAAGTTTTAGCTGCTAGGTAGGAGAAGGATCTACCTCCCATGGTGGTTTTGTTGATGCGAGGTACAGTGGCAAGGGCTTGGTTGGAGGATCGTAGCTGGCGGGAGGGGGTGTAGAAGGATAGTCGTGTGTTGAGGCATTCGGGTCCGATTTCGTAGAGTGCTTTGTGTGCGTGGGTTAGGAGCCGGAAAGTGATCCTCTTATTGACTGGGAGCCAGTGGAGGTTTTTCAGGTGATCAGAGATGTGTTCTTTACGCGGGATGTCTAATATGAGCCTGGCTGAGGCGTTCTGGATGCGTTGTAGTTTTTTCTGGAGTTTTGCGGTGGTGCCGGCGTAGAGGGTGTTTCCGTAGTCCAGTCGGCTCGTGACCAGAGCGTGGGTGACTGTTTTTCTAGTTTCGGTAGGGATCCAGCGAAATGTTTTTTTGAGCATGCGAAGAATGTTGAAGCAAGATGAAGAAACGGCGTTGGCTTGTCTGTTCATCGAGAGTGAGGAATCCAGGATGACGCCCAGGTTCCGTGCGTGGTCCGTCGGGATGGGTGATTTTCCAAGGGCCTCTGGCCACCAAGAGTCGTCCCAGGCGGAGGGGGAGGTACCTAAGATGAGGACTTCTGTTTTGTCAGAGTTCAGTTTCAGACGGCTGTGCTTCATCCATTCGGCTACTTCTTTCATTCCTTCGTGTAGGTTGGTTTTGGCCGTGTTAGGGTCTCTGGTGAGTGATAGGATCAGTTGAGTGTCGTCGGCGTAGGAGATGATGTTGAGGTTATGTTGGCGTGCGATGGCCGCGAGGGGGCTCATGTAAACGTTGAAGAGGGTGGGACTGAGTGAGGACCCTTGAGGTACGCCACAGATGACTTCAGTGGCCTCTGACTTGAATGGTGGAAGGCGGACTCTCTGGGTTCTTCCGGAGAGGAACGAGGTGATCCATTCCAGTGCTTTTCCTTGGATTCCGATGTTTTTGAGGCGCTGTAGAAGGGTGCTATGGCAGACTGTGTCGAAGGCTGCGGAGAGGTCGAGGAGGATGAGGGCGACTGTGTCTCCATTGTCCAGTAGAGTTCGAATGTCGTCTGTTGCTGCGATGAGGGCGGTTTCGGTGCTGTGCTTGGCTCGGAAGCCGGACTGTGAGGAGTCGAGGGATTTGTTGGTTTCGAGGAATGTGGCGAGCTGGTTGTTGACAGCTTTCTCGATGACTTTGGCCGGGAATGGAAGGAGTGAGATAGGGCAATAGTTTTTGAGTTCGGTGGGGTCAGCTGTGGGTTTCTTCAGGAGGGCGCTGAGTTCGGCATGTTTCCAGCTTTCCGGGAAGGTTGCGGAGTTGAGGGAGCAGTTGATGACGTCTCGGAGGTGCGGTGCAATAATGGAGTCTGCTTTGTTAAAGATGTGGTGAGGGCAAGGGTCTGTGGGGGATCTTGAGTGGATAGAGTTCATCAGACGGATGGTGTCCTCAGTGGAGATTGGCTTCCAGTCATTGAGGATGTTCAGGGGGGGTGGGGGTCCTGCAGGGGATTGGGTGGGTTGGTCTTCGGGTTGGTTGTCGAAGCTGTTGTGGATGTCTGCAATTTTGTTGTGGAAGAATGAGGCTAGGGAGTCGCAGAGGGCTTGAGAGGGGGTGATGTCGTTGGAGTTGGCTGAGGGGTTGGTAAATTCCTTGACGATGTTGAATAATTCCTTGCTGTTGTGGGCGTTGTTATCTAGACGGTCCTTGAAGGCTGCTTTCTTGGCATTTCGGATTAGTTGGTGGTGTATGCGGGTGGCGTTTTTGAAGGCGTCCTTGGTGCTGTGGTTGAGTCTTTTTTCCAGGCCTTCTCGAGGGAGCGACAGAGTTTCTTGGATTTCTTAAGATCATCGTTGAACCAGGAGGCCTTCTTGCTGCCTAGTTTGATTTGTCGTTTTTTCAGTGGTGCTAGGATGTCGGCGCTGTTGGATAACCATTGGGTGAGGTTGGTGGCTGCTTGGTCTGGGTTTGAGGAGTGGGTGGGGGGCTTTTGAAGAAGCGATGAGGAGATCTGGTCGATGGTGATTTTGTTCCAGTTTCTTTGCAGAGTGGGTTGGGGGTGGTTGTTGGATGTGGGCTTGTTGTAGGTGAAGTGAACGCAGCTGTGATCAGTCCAAAGGAGAGCTGTGGTGTGGCTGAAGGAAACATGCTTGCTGGAGGTGAAGATAGGGTCGAGTGTGTGACCTGCGATGTGGGTGGGGGTAGTGACAAGTTGTTTAAGTCCGAGGTTTGCGAGGTTGTCCAAAAGGGTGGTGGTGTTGCGGTCGTTGTTCTTTTCAAGGTGAAAGTTGAGGTCTCCCAAAAGGATGTAGTCCTCGGAGGGGAGCGCGTGTGGAGTGATGAAGTCCGTGATGTCTTCACTAAATTGTGCGCGGGGTCCTGGAGGCCGGTAGAGGAGGGTGCCTCTGAGTGTTGTGTGTTACTTTCCATGCAGTAATAGGGGGTGCTAAAATACAGGGGAGTACAACATGCACCCCCATGCACAGGGGTGACACGGGTCATGATAGGGCCCACTGAGTTTCCTCACCACCACCCTTTTCATGGCAGGCTCACCGTCGTGAAAAGGAGGGATCTGAGGAAACTCAAAATATGATTGGCAGTGCCGCATGGCACCACCAGCATATTGCAGGCTCAGAACGCTGATCCCCAATGGATGCTGTGGTCCTGTGCCAGTCTCACCACCACACTTGTAAAACGGTGATCAACCCACCAGCGCTGTGGTGTTCGGACCACCACCTTGGCTACGACTGCCCTGTGGACCACCTTTGTCGTAATCAGCCCCTTAATATTTTTTTCTTTAAATTAGAATATTTTTATATATTTTTTATTTTATTTCATAGTAGTTTAATATATGTTTTAATTTATATTTGGTGATTTATTTATCAATATTTTAGTGCTCAATAATTTTGTTATCAATATGTAGTTGTGTTTCATTTCTTTTAACTGTTTCCTCAGCATTTATATTTATTATATTTTTGTGTTCGATAATATTTTACAATATTTTAATTGAGAATATATTTGCTGTCAATATTTTTGTTGTTAAGGGTTTAAAAAAGTTGATATTAGGGTTTTGTGTATTTTTACAACAATGGGCCTTATTACGATGACGGGTGGACTCAAGTTCACCTGACATCATTGCGGAACCATGGGGAACTGCCCGACCTTAGGTCGGTGGTTCCAACCTTAATAGTTGGATGCAACCACCTATAGCACAGTGGAAACATCCATTTTTCAATGGAAGCTTGTGCGGCACGCAGAAAAGGCCTAAAGCACAAGCTTCAATTGAAAAACTGATGTTTTCAAACATCCCTGCACCATGTGGCAGGCACGGTGAGGTGCCTGCCACACAGTGCATGGATGTTTACAGGGCACCATATGTGCCAACCCGGCCCCAGTGCGAATGGCCAGCAGGGAAGAGTCCCTGCTAGGGGCACTTAATGTTGCTTTCCGAGAGCATTGTCTTGTCGGAAAGGCCGACATGGAATGGCTGTCAGAGACCGACATCATAATCCCGACGATGGAGCAGCCATCATTAAGGGATTATGAAGGGTTTCTGATGCACTCCAACCGCACACATTGTAATAGGTTGGTCGGACCGCAGGCGCAGATGGCGGTCGGACCACAACTGAGGAGCCGTCGATAGCAGTCGGACAGCTATGGTAATCGGCCCCAATATTTTTATCACAATAGTTTCATACACAGAATGGGAATAAACCAAAACTGTCACAAGCAGAGAATTGTACTTGGAATATATTCTTTCCAGGTTTGTGTTAAGTTAGTTCTTGAGGTCTTTGCAATACAAAAATTTGCGGAGTGAGTTTTGAGGGGTTAAACCATTGTGGACCATTAATTTGTGAATTAACTATAAATATGAATTTAATGAGTGTAAGCATTAAAACAAATGTATGTATCTCAATTACAAGTGAGTTTTTTCCTAGGCCTTTGCAGTATCTTCAGATCGGGGACCAATTTATGAAGCTGAGCAGCCTGATTGGTTGATACAGGAAAATTGTGTTGCCCATGACACAAGGAATCCCCAGCTCCTTAGGGATCCTGCAGTGCATAAAAAAATAGACCAGGCATAAGGAGCTGTTGGAACATCTCCTAGCCCTATGGAGGCTGTGTGGCATTACAGAAAAGCACAACTTCTCCTTGAAATGAAACGAGATATGTGTTTTATGTTTCAGGATACCCCTGATCCAAGACATAATTGTGGAGGCAATCATGGATTTAGATAGCCCTGCTGAGATCCACACATTTTGAAAAAAATAAGAAATAAAAAGCATGTAATACAGAAATGAGCATGGGGATTAGCACAGGACTACTTCCTGCATATAAGCACAAAGCACACATACTTTGACCACGGGCAGCATGCTCTTCAAACTTTTTTATTCAGAGCCCCCCTTCAGAAAAAGAAATATGCCACCCCCTGCAACTGACTGCTAAAATATTTAATGGTTAATGCTGAGTACTGCTGAAATAAGCTGTTAGATGTTAACGGGTGCATGGGGATAAGCTCCAAGATAGAACAAAGACAATACTCATAGGTAGATACCTCTGTCCCACTCTCTAAGCATTATGGGCCTTGTTACGTTTTTGTCTGTTCCAAGACCACCGTCATGGTGGCGTCGGATTACCAATGCCGACTATGCGGTCCGTCTGCCGTATTGCAAGTTATACGTTTTGCTAAACAAAGGAATGCTGGCGCACTGCCAACACCGCCAGCCATTCGTTGACTGCCCCGATGGCGGTCGGAGAAATGCAGCTGCCATAGGTCAGACTGAGATGTTCACCACCAACCAAATTACGAGTTGGCTTTCAGACAAGCTGACTGTGGCGGTGGGACCGTCTGCTTCGAGTCGGAGGAATCAAAGGATTTGGGGTGCATACTCACCCATTTCCATTTCTTCCCTTCAGTCCCCGACGTGGGTACCTTCCTCCAGTGCCCCCCTTTATAGCAGCATCTTGACCCTGAAGAAAATGACCCTGTTGGGGCCGAAATCCAGGTAAGTAAATTTTGTACTATTTACCTATTGACTGGCCACATATGGTCCAGACTCCAGCAATAGGAAAGAACTCATAGTAGGTATTTTTCCACATTTGTCATGCATATGTGTAAATTGCAGTCAACAAATACACACCTGCATCAACACATATCAAATAAATAGACACCACTGACTGAAACACCACCGGTGGCCTACTGGGAACCTCGTAATAATGTGGTCGGGAGACCGCCGCTGCGGTGGTCGTCTTGGGATCTCCCCCACAGCGGTTTGGCGATCAGACTGCCAAACTCATAATCAGGCCCTAAATGTAAAGTGTGCCCATCAGTGTGTAGAGTACAGGCAGCAACAGTGCAAACTTCCCTCACATACAATCAAAAGGCACAGCACAGCCAGTAGCAGTGAAAGCTCTTGTAGCACACAAATATTGTGTGATGTAAGGTAGATGCAGTGTAAGTCCCCCCAAATCAGAGCAGGTATAGTTGAGGCAGCAGAAGTGCAAGATTCACTCAAACGCAAAAGAGGCTGAGCACGAGCAGCAGCAATGCAAGCTAACCCTACTGCAACAACTAAGCACTAATATAATAGATTGTGTGATCCTATAGGAATGAGATCCAGAAGATGTGCTCCCAACGCCTCCCAAAGTCTGCCACAGCCTGAAGACAATTCTGTACTCCAAACTAAATCAGTCCTAAGAAGAAAGAGGAATGGGATAGAAAAGAGAGAGCAAGAGAGAAAGATGTTCTCTGGAAAGCCTGGCAACTCTCAATGCAGATGTCTCCTGTTTTTCTACTGACTGGATACTTTCAAGTGGAAGTTAGGGAGTATTTGTATGTGCTCCCACAAGATAAAGGAGGTGTTAGAACGGTTGAAAACTAAATGGAAATACTATATTCCAACTTCCCTAAGTGTCACTTTTCCTAATTCCCACCAGGGGTTAAATCATTATTCTCAGGACTGTGTTTATTCAGTTGGTATATCCTAATGGAAGAAAGGCAATGGAATTATTCTAGAATACTCTGGAGCCTATTTCCTAATCCTTTCAAGGAAGCCCCAAACTCACTGCCCCTTGGGTTACCTGAATTACAGCTTAGGATAATTGCACTATTTTTTTGTAAATACAGGAATTACATTAATTCCTTAAAAGCTGTCACAGATTGTATCTTCATAGTTAAAAAATCAACAAGAATACATGTCAACAGTTTATTCTAATGACCACATAAATGATAAATCAAACTAATTCTTTGGAATTGTTCTTAAACTATGTTGTGATAACAAACCATCAATATTTCCAATGGTTATATCTCTTTGTCAGTGAGTAATGTATCTGGTGTCTTTTTCAAGGCACCCCAAAGTCGAAATGGAGAAAAGTACCAAGTACCAGAACGGTAAGTAAAAGTCAATTATATCACAGTGCATGCACTCATTAGCTTGGTATATGTGAAGGCGTCTCTTGGTAAGTTGTTTTTGGTATTTTCCTTACAGGTTTCCTTGGCAAACAGGATGTTTACTACAGGCCAAGGTTGTGAAGTGATGGGACCTCAGCACAAGCAGAAATAAGGTGAGACTGTAGCAATGCAAGAAAGAACCTCTTCAAGGAAAGACCATGCGAGGAACAGCTGGTGGCAGTTACTAAACAAGGAATTCTGCTAAATCAGAGTAGCAGGCAAGCGAGATAACGGGTACTGTGACTTGGGTGGATCAATCAATCAACCATAGCATTTGTAAAGCGCACTACATACCCGGGAGGGTCTCAAGGCGCTAGGCGGGGGTCCTGCTACTGTTCGAAGAGCCAGGTCTTGAGGAGTCTCCTGAAGTTTAGAAGGTCTTCGGTCTGCCATAGGCGGATGGGGAGGGTCTTCCACGTAAATGGATGAGGCTTTTGTAAACAGCTGTGTCCCCAAATGATGGCCATTGCTTCTCGTTAGAGATGGAATTCTCTGGAGAATGCGGTCTCCATGTTTAACATCAAGATAGCCTGGCATGTATGCCTGGACCTGTCTCCTGTGCATCTTGGCATGCTACACACAGCCCAGTGCTTCAGCGCCAACTGTGTGCAGTAAACAGCAGCTGTGACACTTACTACCAAAACAGGAATAACACTGGCAGCAGAGAGCTAAGCATGGGTATCAGGGATTACTGTGGAGTACAGGTGACTATTGGAAGACCTTTATGTCAGATGTCCCTTTTTGTAACAGATCATCATCTCTCTCCTAGAGTTCTTTAGTGGGTCATTACATTACATTAGGCAGTTCTCACACAGGGTCTTCTGGACCCCATAGAACATCTCCATAACACAATAGTTCCCAAACTATACTTCAGGAAATCATTCACTTGCCCTCATCAACTCTCAGGGGTCCTCTGCCTGTTCTGAGACACTTTCAGCCATGCCTCAAACACTCTTCAAGCATTCAGCCATTAGAAACTCTCAGCTGGAACACATAGGGCTGTTCTTTATTCAACTTCAGTCACTCACAATTCATCCTCAGACATCACTCAGACCCACTTTCCTTTCACCTGGCTGTAAATATCACTTACTGGGCCTCACCCGCCTGCCCTTAGTGAACTCATGAGAACTTACCAGTCTCAAGTTATCCTAACTTGACTCTCAGATGTCCTCGACTGAAGGGCTGATGCCATTCTGCCACTCTTGCATTTTCCTGGTGGGCTAGTGGCGGGTAGGCTGCTTTTAGAGCAAGGTGGGATGCATTGACACATCCATGAACGCCTCATGGCCCCATTCTACTTGCAACCTCCTGCTTTGTGGGGCTTGTTTGAATATATTTGACAGGGCTAATTTTGGTTTACAGTCCAGCCCAACTCGGCAGTCTCTCACATTCCTTCTGATGCCCCTCACAAATCCTAGGCTGGCCCTCACATACCTTTCTCGCCATCCTGCCATTTCCCAGGGTCCCTGAGACTCCTTGCTGACTCTTAGAACATATTGCACAGCCCTGAATACCACTATAGCTTGCCCTTGAGCTCTCTCTATCCACATCTAATTTCCTTAAAGCACATCTGATAGCCCACAATACCTTGTTTTCAGTGTGCATTATGACAAACTCAAGCCCTCTGGTTCCTTTAGATTTTCTCTACTAGCGCAGGAGCTCTTTACTGTGGCATACACAACCCACGAGACTCCCTGCCATGCTGCTCTCAGCTCCCAAGACAAGATACATCAGGCATCTGCACTCAAAGTCCAGGATGGGTCTTCACTAATCCTCTGCTACTAGGGTTCTGCTGTCACCATTGCTTCAACCAAACTTGGAATTTAAGCCCTGCTTATAGGAAAGTAATGGGTCCGTTTGCAATAATATGCAGAAAACATATTATATAATATATATTCCCAAGATTAGCTAATAACCAGCAAGTTTATGGTAACACACTTTCCATAAAATGTCCAAATAAATGTACACATCTACATGCGAACACACATACAGCTTGTTTTTTCAGTCTTGCAGTTGAGTGACAATGTTAACGTGTCTCATTCAAGGCTCTAGGTTTCAGAGTAGGCTACCTCAGTGGGTCCATATGATTCTTCTAAAGGACCTTGACTAACCTGTAGCTCACAAGGGCTGATACTGGAAATGAATGTGAATGGTTTGAAGCGCTACATGTGTCCTCATTAGCTTCAGTGTCAATCCCTGCGGGGCTAGCTCAAATGTGTTTTTCTTTGTGCATTGCTAAAGTCAGTGCAATCAAATTAGCTGGTATTATTATGGAGTGCTAAAACCAATTTAACTTGCTTTGTGTCCTATGAAAAATAATTTGTAGGTTAATTAACCATAAACTGCTGCAGACATAATCCATTAAATACAAATATTAATGAAAAATGCATACTCTGAACTAGACAGTATATAACACAACTGCTCTATCTCACCAAGCTCATTTTCATATGCCCTTACATCTGTTGAACAACTTGTAAAAGGGAAGCTATAGTTCTTCACTCGAATAATGGTTCCAGTTGTGGCTGGTGTTTTGGCAGAATGGCAGGGCAGGGGTAGGGGTGGGACAAAACAAAAAACTTTTTTTTTTTTAAAGCGTACCTAGATCCCACCGCTACGCCGCTCTTCTGGCTCCACTGCAGGCACAGTCCCTGCATGAGAGCAGCATCAGGATTGGCCTGAGCGCCCTTGATTTGTGCTCCCAGAGAGACTGGGAGCCTGTGCCTGCTGTCTTCAACCCAGCAACACAGCTCGGTTGAAGCCAGTTTCAGTGGCCTTGACGTTTGGCTGTCCTGAGATAGGAAGCCAAACCGTCATGCGCACTGACAATAGTGCACCTACCACTCCTCCTGTGCCTGTCATCCCGATGGCCACCCCCTAGAGAGGAGAAAAATAAAACAATAAAAAACATGCTTTATTATCATTTTATTTTTCAAGTTTTGCTGCTGCTGCTGGCAGGGCTGGCAATACTCCCCTGCCATAGCGAACGAGCTACCGCTGAATGGTTGTTATAAAAACTTTGATGTTATCTGTGATATTCTGTAAGAGGTAATGAGTAGGACTCTGTGAACTTCTTTCAACAGATTTACAGTTGGGAAATGGCAAAGATTTTAGCTATGAATAGTACCTAAAGTGTGTTCCATTGCATCTTCCTACAGATGCATTGCAAAAAAACAATTAAAAAGTTGTAAATGCCAGTCAAGACTGTTGCAGCATAGCTCGGTGGCATGTGGGCAGAGGTCCTTGGAGTGCTAACAGGGCCAAAACTGGTGCTGACTGAGGGAATGAGGGCAGGATGCAGTTGTGACTATTAGATATTGCCTCTAAAACATAACTTCCCTTCTACTTAGCTTCTTTGGGAAACTTCATTGTTTCTTTTAATATCAACCAATATTTTTGATTAAAGAAGAGTTTTTTCATTGATTATAATTATATAGAATTTCATTGAGCATTACACAAAGCCAATTTTTTATAAAGTACATGGGCTTAGCCTCGAATGGTACAGCGTCCCATTCTTTCGTAACTTCATGCTACAACCTGGAATGACATATTGTGAGTATTGGAAACTTGATCTAAGTAATGTTGTGTTCACCCCGATTGTAGTAATGTATTTATAGGGGAAACAAGTTTTACAACGCAACTTTTACAACGCACTACCATTACAGCAAAACTTTTACAACGCAACATCCATTACAACGCATGCCATTACAACGCAACCATTACAACACATTTTTTTTTTAAAGTAATTTTTATTGTAGGCTTTCAGCGCACAGACCAGGATACATACAGTTATAGTGTTGCTTTGACTTATCACGAACAATCATTCTTTGTCATGGTATACACAGCCTGCAGGCCCACAACCCGGAGGTGGGGCGGCAACAAACGGTCAATCTTAGTTTTGTCTGGTTGCGACGTGCCTTGGCGTGCCTCTAGTCTCCTCACCTTCCCGGCCTCGGTACACTCGCGCCACCTCCTGCGTGAATGTCTGTAGTTGGGCGGCCAGGTAATAAAGTTCAAAGTCTGGTACAGCTAACCCACCCTCATCTTTGGGGCGGGTGAGCTTCGCCAGCGCTACTCTGCACCTGCCCGCCCCCCAGAGGAACGAAGTCAGCTGGGATTTGAGTTGTCGGAAAAAGGAACTGGGGATCCAGACCGGGAGTGTCCGAAAGTAATATAACAATCGCGGCAGAGCAACCATTTTTAACAAGGATATGCGGCCAGCTACAGAGAGCGGGAGAGTGGCCCAAAAGGCCATGTTGCCCTTCAGCGCTCGCATGCATCGACCAACGTTACCCTCTAACATGTCCGCGGCCATGTGATATATATATATACACCCTTAAGTATTTAAGACAAGTCGGTTCCCAGTTTAGTGTGGGCCGGTGGTCAGGACGACCGGTGCCCCTCCGTAGCGGAAATACGCATGTTTTCGCCCAGTTGACCCTTAGGCCCGATATTACGCCAAATCGCCCTAGCAATCCCTCTGCTCCTTCCAGCGCTGTTGTGTCATTTTCAAGAAATAACAGCAAGTCGTCGGCATATAGCGATATAAACTGCTGACCATCTCGGCTACCTATGCCCTCGAAATGTCTTCCCATCCGGGCCTCGGCCGCTAATGGTTCAATCGCTAGTGCGAACAATAGGGGGAACAAGGAACAGCCCTGGTGGGTGCCCCTCTCCACCGGGTATTATTGCGAGACTGGGGCCCTATCCTCACCCTTGCCACTGCCGCTGTGTACAGGACACGCGTCCACTTAATATACCCTTCTCCTAGTCCTTCTCCTAGTCCGAATCGGTCCATGACCTTGTACAAATAGTCCCATTCTAGACTATCAAAGGCCTTTTCGATGTCTACGGATAGGACAAGAGGCGCTTGATTCGCAGCCTGTGAACACTCCAGCAGACGCGTAAGCCTCCTGATGTTAATCCTCGTGTTCCGGGCGGGGATGAATCCATTTTGGTCTGCGTGTACCAAGCCGGGCATATGCTGTAGAAGTCTAGCTGCTAGTATGGAGCTCAGTATCTTATAGTCAGCGGTTAGCATGGAGAGTGGCCTGTAGGACGCAGGGCTACTACATTCCCTACCCGGCTTCAGGAGCGGTATCACTAACGCCTCCCGCATTGATTGGGGCAGGCGACCCATTGCCCTGGCCTCTTTATAGATTGTCTGGAGTCGCGGCGCTAAAATGTCTAGATACTTTCTGTAAAATTCAATGGGAAGCCCGTCTAGCCCTGGCGTTTTGTTGCGGGCCATTTTTTTGACCGCTCCCCTGATCTCTCCCAGGTCGATGTCCCTTCCCAGATCTTTTGCCTGTTCCTCGTCTAGCTGGGGCAATTGGAGGCCATCTAGAAAAACCTCGGTCTCATTCTCTCGGTCCCCCGGTTCGCTTTTGTAGAGGGCCTCATAATACTTTTGGAAGCCATCTAATATCTCCGTTTGGGAGTAACAGGTGCAGCCCACTTCATCTGCTATAGCTAGTATTGGGGAGCATCGCTTCGTGGGGTTCGCCAGCCACGCTAACAGTGTGCCAGCCTTGTCCCCCTGTACGTGTGTTCTGAGCATATACGCTCGATGGTCAAAGACGCGAAGTCGCTCCACCTCCACCGTCACCGCCTCTGTAGCCGAACTAACCTCCTCTTGGAGGTCGGGCGGCCAGGCTGTATTTTCTCTAACTTCCCGCAACTTGGAGTCTGCCTTACTGATATCTTCTAGCAACACCTTCCGCGCGCCCACGTATTTTGTTATACATTGGCCCCTCACCACCACTTTAAAAGCATCCGATTCCATCGCCCTAGTAGCCGCCGTCCCCTTATTATCGGTAAAGTATTGGGTTATACCCTCCTCCAGTGCCGCATGGGACAACGGGTCTTCAAGGGTCTCTGGTCTTAATTTCCAGGTCGGCACTCGAGGCACCTCGGTCACCCAGGTTAATGATTAGTGGGTTGTGGTCCGAGATCGTCCTCGTTAGGTACTCCGACCAAGTTACAGCTGGCAACACGCCCTGCGAGCACAATATCGCATCAAGCCGGAAGTGTAGGTCATGTAGGCTGGAGAAGTGAGAATAATTGCGGGTCGTTGGGTGGTGCGCCCTCCATACATCAGTCAACCCCCATCCCTCCTGCCATTCCAATCTACCCTTTGTGAGTCGGTGAACAGGTCATGCACTTCAATACATTAGTATTAGCCATTGTCCCGTAAGTCAAATCGCTGTCGCATATCAAATTTCAGCCCCTCACGGATGGTGTCTCCCGCCCAAACTCCACTGGGTATTTCGAACTTTCCGTCTCCCAGAATTCCCTGGAACAACAATCGCCAAATGTGGAAAAAGTCCCCAACAGTGTGCCCCCTCCTCCCCCCCAGAACAGGCCCCAATATTGGACTATCAGATCCCATCCAAACTAATGCAACTTCCCCAAACAGTGTTGCTACAACACGGTCGTAACCGTGGTTGCCTTAAGGGCTAGTGGAGCGCGGCCAAGGCCAGAAGGGAGCCACGCAGGCTCTGTCCCCGCACCCTCCCTTAGGTTCCCCATGATCAGCAGCAGGCTTGAAACCCAGTTCGCAGTCCCCGGTCATGACACTCTTTAGTTCGTGAAGTTCTCGTTGGCAATCCTGCCCACTACCTGCCAGCTCCGAGTCAAATGTTCAGGATCATCTCCGATGTCTGTGGCGTCACCAGCGGGCCCTTGGTACTGTGTATTCCCGATAAATCCGATTCCGAGCCCGAGGCTGAGGCGTGTGTCTCAGTGTCCGTGCCCTGTTTGGATTGGGAGCCTCCGGATCTCACCAACGTTTTTACGGCTTGAAGCGCGGCCTTTCGCTCCGCTTCCGTTTGTGATGCCGATGGTTTCCGTGTTCCATGCCGCCTCTTGCGCAATCGTTGCGATTTCCGTAGGCCCATTGGTGCACGTTCTCGTTCCCGTTCTCTTTCCTCTCGGGCCTTGGCACAGTCCGTGCCCGCCTTATATGTGTCCCACCACTCCCATGCGTCCGCTGCCGTGCCGAAGAAGTGTGTCTTCATGTCGACCACCACCCTGAGCTTCGCCGGGAAGAGCAAGGAGTATGGGATGCCCTCTGCTCCCGTTTAAGCGATAGAAAGGAGGCCCGTACTCACTGTGTCTCGAAGGTGAAGTCAGGGTACAAGGTTACTCTGCTGTTCGCCATTTGAAACGGACCAGTGTCCCGGGCCCTCTGAGGTAGGAGGTCCCTGTCCTTATAATGCAGCAATTTAGCGATGATCGGTCTCGGGGGTAGGCCTGGTTTAGGCGGTCCGGATGGGACCCGGTGTGCACGCTCTAGGGTGAAGAAGGGTGACAGGCCCTCTGGCGCCACCACAGTCTTGAGCCAGGTATCAAGGAACTCCACCATGTCCTCCTCTTCCTCCTTTTCTGGCACTCCTACGATACGGACATTGCTTCTCCGACTCCTATTTTCGGCGTCCTCCGCTCGTCTTTCAAGGACCTGGATCCGGTCGAGGGCATCCGTTAGTCTGCTTTCTAGAGTCTTATGAGCAGGAGCCAGGCCCTGCAGGGTATCTTCAACCTCTTTGACCCTATCTTTGAGTTTGTCATGGTCCGCTCGTAGGAGGCCCAGTCCTGAGACTACTTGTGCAATATCTTGCTGCAAAGTGTCTTGTGTGGCTGCTATGGCCTCCAGGATACGATTCTGCAACTGCTGCAGCTCAGAGGGTCCTGCAGGGTCACCTTCCGTCATATCGGAGGCCGTCGCTCCCTCAGTTTTCCCCTTCGGCTTCACCATATTGCTCAGCCACCTCCTCCAAGTACGTCCTCAGCACCCGGTCACCGATCAGATCTTCTGCCGGTCTCCCGACCTTATTACGGGCGTTGGATCCTAGTTATGGGACCGTCGCGTTCTCAGCCCCTCCCTTCTCCGGATCATTTCTGGATCATCACCCAGCTCGACTGTCCGCTTCGTGTTTGCGTTCTTCTGTAGATCTCCGTAGGTCACTCGGGCCAAGACCGATCCAGGGCTCTGTAGCGGTCCGGGAGTGCTCCCCGCCGGCACTGTCTTGCGGCCCACCGGTAGGGCGGGAGCGCGGCCTATGTTCTCGTGCCTCTGCGCCCCGGCCCCCACTTGGCGCAAGACGTCGGTCAACCTCCTTCACTGGTGTAGGGGCGCTTGGGCTCTTCCCCAGGACTGATGGCGGTCGTCCCCTCCACCTCCGATAGCTCGAGGCTCGGTCTCCACCCTTTTGCCTCTTACAGGGGGGGAGGACTTAAGTCAGTCCCCCTCCAGGGCGTCTCGGCCTTACTGACCCACACCACTCCTCGACTCTTCACTGGCCGTATGTCTGCGCGTCGTTGGCCTCCGTCCTTCTACATGACTCAGCAGCCCGGGTCACTCCGCCATCTTGTCTAGTCTCTGTTCTCGGGCTAGACGGCTCGGTGGGGAGACTACCCTTTCGGTATTTGTCCTTCCCTGGGTCACTGAATCATGTTTGGCAATGTTATCCGGATTCCGGGCTCTGGCTCCTTCAAGGGGAGAGTTGGATCCGCTGCTGGTCAACTTTTATCACACCTCGGCCGCCATTTTGGGAGCGTCTTTGTTTCGCTTAGTTTTGAGTTGGATTGGCGCTCCGGTGTCAAATCTCTGGCAATCGGCTCCGTTGGCGGGTCTCCGTGTGCCCCTTGAGTTCACCTGCCAGAGCCCCCGTTTTTTCGGGGCCATCGTGGGTTTCTCTGCACCGATTTTCAGGATATTTGCGGGGATCGGGCGCGGAGCTCCGAGCTCAAGCCGCCATTCCCCCCGGCGTCCAAGCCACACCCCCCGCAAACATTACAACACATGACACTACAACGCATACCACTACAACGCATGTCATTACAACGCAGTCATTACAACGCATACCATTACAATGCATATCATTACAACACATAGTACCCTTACACTATCCAACACTTACCCTACTGTTTTCCCCCCTGGAGTTAGAATAGTAATTTTTACCCCTACACTATCCAACACTTACCCTACTATTGCACCCTCTGGAGTTAGAATAGTAATTTTTACCCCTACACTATCCAACACTTACCCTACTGTTGCGCCCCCCTGGAGTTAGAATAGTAATTTGTACCCCTACACTATCCAATACTTATCTTACATGCAATGTAATGTTATGCGTTGTAATGGTATGCGTTGTAAAAGTAGTATGCGATGTAACGGAATGCGTTGCAAAGGTAGTTTTAAAAAATGTGTTGTAATGGCATGCGTTGTAATGGAAAGCGTTGTAATGGATGTTGCGTTGTAAAAAATGCGTTGCAAAGGTATGCATTGTAAAAGTATGCGTTGTAACGTCATACATCCTATTTATAGTGGCATTTAATTGATTTAACCTTTGAAAATTACCTAAAAATAATAATTCTGTGACTGATTGAGCTGCTTGAGTTCATTTCTTATAAACATGAGTACCCTTGTATATGCCATTGCTAGAGGGGAAATAACTACAGTTCTATAGTTATTTGGCTCAGCCTTACTGAGTCCGAGTCAAGGCCCTTTGATGTTTTCTGATTGCTAGAGGGAAAGCAGGGGGTGTAAAAAGGAAGTCTCTCTGAGAAGGATATCTGTGAGGCTCAAGCAAAGATGAACAGAATTCCCCCAACCCTACCTGGCTTATGGGTGTAGCTGCTTTTGTACAAAACCCTGTCTGGCTTATGGGTGTAGTTTCTTTTGTACAGGCGGTGGGTCAGATTCGCTTCAGAATGGGTTTTGATTCTGTGGAAACATCTGCAGAATGAGGTTACTGCAAGGCTGGAGGTAGACAAAACAATAGTAACATGGCTACAATCAAGAGTTTAGATTGTAGTAAAAAAAATCATATGAATGCTTAATTTCACTATAAAATTGAAGGCCTAATTCATAAAAGCATTTATGAATACAGGAAACAGTACGACAGGAAGACTCTTTTACATACTTTTACAAGTCTATGTGAATCAGCCCTGAAACATCGAGGTTCCTAATAGTAAAAGTGCACAGTGAGCAAAGTGCTTTATATTTGAACTAATTATGCATGACTGTTCCCATTGTATTCCTATTTCAGGTGTTTGAAGCTATTTCACAAAGGCATGCAAGAGTGCATATAAAACAGTACTACAGAAGTGCTACTTTATATACTCCAAAATACCTTTGTGAATAGACCTCTGAATGAGTAAGTACAAAGAAGTGCTGGGATGCTGCTCTTACTCAAACTAACATCTAGATATACCCAAATGTATGTATACAGTTCAGGCGCATGGGATTGCGTCTGAACCCCAGCAAGTAAGGTGTAGTGATTACATTCCATACGTATTTGTCCACTCTTGATATTGAGGAGTAGACTGAAACCACTGTGATGTGCTCTTTGCAATGAAGGTAGTGTTTAATTTTCTTTAATCAAATACCAAATAAAATACATGCACAGAATCAACATTGACTACTATAATCCATCATTAAATTCATTGTTTACTTTTATAGGGGTATTTCTGGCACTCTTTTTGGAATTATATGGTCGATCTATGAAAAGTAGGTAGCCATCAGAGAAGTTGTGTGTTCTTCACTGGCAGAAAACTGTGTGAAAGGCCAGGTGCTAAAACTTTCAATGTGAAAGTGGGATCGTAAACGTCGAGTGACATTTTTTCTACTTCTTGAGGAAGCCTTACATTTTTGTACAACAATATTAACTAGAGTTTGTACACATTTTGAATTATTGTTCTTTATGTCATCATCACCAGTCGAATTGTAGTCATGAGCTCGTTCTGAGTTGGATTTAACTCTCTTGTGTTTGCTTTTGGCCAAAATGTCAGTGACTATCCCATCTGCATTAACATGCAAGATGGATAAACTAAACGCAACTCTTGTCTTTCTTAACCTTTACAGTGTGTAGGTACTACAAACAATTAGCATCTTTACTCTGCATCTCTTTATTGTACACCATATGTCTGGTGATTGACCAAAATATGAAAAATATGAAACATAAAATATTGTGTGGCCACAAAATCATGGTAGGAATACAAGTATATTGTGAAAGTAAGTTTTTATAATTAAGCAAACTTTTACTCTGCTTAACTCCACATATATGAACCTTTATGATCATGATAGATAGATAGATAGATAGATAGATAGATAGATAGATAGATAGATAGATAGATAGATAGATAGATAGATAGATAGATAGATAGATAGATAGATAGATAGATAGATAGATAGATAGATAGATAGATAGATAGGTAGGGAGGTAGGTAGGTAGGTAGGTAGGTAGGTAGGTAGGTAGATAGATAGATATCTTCAAGGTGCGTAGATGTGGAGTTAAGAATAGTACATCAAGCCTTACCTATTGCACTTAACTTCTTAATATTCTGGTCCTCGCTGTTTTGGCCACATGTTGTTTTTGTCCGCAACATTCTGCCAGACAATTCGACTTCCTTACCCCCTCCAAAGCATTGACCTCTTTAAATTCATTCTCATTCATCCCCACTGTTTTTGTACCACAACATTTTTCTACTTACATAACACATTACCATAATCTCTTTAACATTTTCATCGCCCACACATCATTTTTGTCGGGACAACAATAGTCAGATCCTCATTTTCTCTGGCTTGAAGGCACTCAGGCGAAGATTGCTCATTTAAACCACATGGCTCTGCACGTGTTCAAGTGTGCTACTCAATAAAAGGTTTCATATTATACAGGGCGCTTCCAAAACTACAAAATCTTATGATATAACACACAGTCACTTATATTCGTAATCGTTCATCCAGGAGTTACCGCCCTAAATGTGCATATTTTACAGCTTGTGTTTGTTCTTCTGCATGAACTACACGTGCTTGCCTGTTTGCTGGCATTTATTCTTTTCAATTGCCTCAGGGTCGATTGCAGAATATTAATTTGTAGAAGAATTGTCTGGAAGACAGAAAATTACAGATATTAACCGCAGTGTTCTCTGTAGAGAACAAGGTTCATAATAAGATATACAAGTTGGGGTACCCACTCGGTGTTCGTTATCAGGTTCCCATCTGACATTCACTCCTTCAGGCACATTTAACCCTACATGATTAATTTTCTCTAGGACTTTTAAGGCCAAATATAAAAAACATTTTAAGGTCGCAAACACTCCGGTTTTGAGTTTGTGATTGCAATAATGCTTATTCAGTCATTATACTTTTATTCGACACATGTATCATAAAAAGTACAAACATATAGTACACACATAATTATAAAAACAGTTCATTATTTACAAAAATACATATAAGAGTTATGTGGAAAAATTGACTTGATGAGCATTTTTTAAAATCTTAGTCCTAATGATCCAGGCACATTATAAGAACTTTGCAACCCCACAAATAGTAACCATAGAAGAGGTGTCGGAGATAAGAATACGCAAAGCTGATTTGTAGTCTCTAACACCAAGATTCTTTAGTACTGGTTTTAACCATTTCTTCCTAGGTAAGATGTATGCCTTACAGGCAAAGAAAAAGTGGCCCAATGATTCTTCGGGATTTATACAACCTGGACACATTATATCCTCTTCCCTCCTATTGTTCCATCTAGATGTAAAAGTTTTGAGGGGCAATGTTCCATGTCTAAATTTAAGATATAAAGTCCTTTCCCGAGGAATCTGAATAAAATCCAAAAACAATTCCAATTTTAGGGTACATTTATGGGTCAAAAAAGTCTCGGTCAAATGTCCCCAGTTTGGGTTCTGTAGCGCCTTGGCCTCTATCCAATCCCAATATAATTTTTTCACCACTTGTTTTGGTGGAGGTGATTGGGATACCCAAGCGTCGCTTAAACCCACACTTACTACAAGCTTTTTTAAAGCATTTAGCCACTTGATTTTGCCTGAAGTGTTTAATTTTAGCATTTCATCTAACACAAGGGCATAGTTAGCTAATTCGGGGGTCCTCCTCAAACGAACCCAATATAAGAGGGGACGGAGCTGGAGGATGTCCCGAATAGACTTTCTACCCAGGTCTAAGAATAAAGGTTTAAGTGGGGTAGAGGATGGAAGCGACACCAAGTCCCTCATAAACTTGTTCTCTGATCGGACGTGGTCGTTGGTATTCTCATTGCCCCACAGTTCCGAGCCATAAACAGCTGAGGCAATTGCTTTTCCCTCATAGACTGATAAGGCAGGGGCCACTGGCCTGCTTACAGAGAGACGTTGGTTTTTTAAAATAGTGCCGGAAACCCTTTTAAGATTTAAAATCATTTTACATATATGGGGTTCCCATTTCAAATGATTATTAATCCTAACACCAAGGTAGTCAAACTCATCGACCACCTCTAAAGGAGATCCATTCAAGGTCAAGTGGATATTCCTATATTTCCTCTTGGCGGTCATAACCATTAGTTTAGTTTTGGTTGTGTTTATTGTAAGTCCCCGTTCCTGACAAAAAACACTAAACTGATCAAGAAGGGTTTGGAGACCTGTGGGGGGTTTTGATAAGAGGAGGGTGTCGTCGGCAAAGAGGAGGGATGGCGTTTTCTCCCCAGCCACAATGGGGGCATCGGCCGGTGTATTTTGCAGATGTTTCACCACCCCATTTATAAAAAGGGAGAATAAAGTAGGGGCCATCACACACCCCTGCCGCACCCCTCTGTTAACAGGTATACTCTTAGTGAGTTGCCCCTGCGCCCCCCATAATGCTTATTACATTGTACTAACTCCATTGTATTAGTCAGTAACTTTTTCTTACAACTGAAATAGGTTTAAGATGGATAATAATTCAGTATTTGCAAGGGACGTGGTGTAGATGTGTTTTCCAAATAGCAATTTCTATCCATATAGATCAAATAGTTTAGCGATCATAAAAGAAATGAACATTTACCAACCCCAAAGTTGGGGTGGAATCCCACTCATAAAAGAATGTTTTAAAAAATGGTGGGAACACAGTCTGCTCTCAAACAAACTTTTAGAATGTTTAAAAAAGAAATTAAAACACATCCCTATTTTAAAACGGACTGCATTTCAGAAATAATACATGTTTAAAAAGCGATAGCAGACCTGTTGGTCAGGGCTGGATAGGACTTTTGCCCACCTGGCATTACTCTGGTGAGCTTACCCTGGTGAGCTGGAAAAAGGAGAAAATGGAGGGAAATAAACATCTTCCTCCTCGTTATGCCTGCCCTGGGAGGCGTAAGATTTTGATGCATTACCTGGTTTATAAGTCCTTGTAAATCTGGAAATGCATCAAAACTCATAGGAGTTGCTCGGCAACACCCACAGCAGCGCCCATGGAACACCTCCTTGGGGCAGATTAAGGCAACGCAGTGATTTCACGTGCATGCCTTACTCAAGATTAATGAGGCCCCAAAAAGCCACACTTAGTGGCTTTGCGTGGCTTCATAAATATGACTCAGAGCCTTGCATGTACCACTTCGCTTGGTGCAAACATGATGCAAGGCTCTCATAAATATGTCCCCTAGAGCTTAATTTGTACAGAAAAGTAAGTGTAGAGGCCCAAAGTATTTCAGGGTAGCCTGGTGCTGCCAAATGCTGGGTTACAAAAAACACCCATGGCGCCTAGTCTTGATTCCACTTTATGCCACTTTCCTCCAGCACCCTTCACCTCCTGTCACTATATCTCATTATTGCAGGTTCTTTTTCAGCACTGCTTTCTCCCTTGGTAACTATTTTCGTCTTCCTCCTTTTTTCTCCCTTTTCTGCCTTTCTCTCTCTTGCACTGGATCATAGTTTGTTGATGGAAAATGCATCCAGGTGACCAGAAACAAGTGCCAGTCCTCACCAACTTGAGTCACCTATGCAAAGTACACAGTAACACGTTTTGCGCTCTCCGAGTGCCTCTTCGGCGCAAGTACATACATGATGTGGCATTGACATTATAGTGCACTAACTTTGATAAATAAAATTATCAGTGGAATACTGAATAGGCAAAGTAGGCACAGGCCTATGGGCCCGCTCCTTTTAGGGGCCCGCGACAACAGATCAAAATTATTTTAATTTCATCTTGAACCACAATTACAGTCAAGCTTTTTGTTATATTGTTTCCAAAGGATAGGAAAAAATGAATCAACTCAAAGAAACAAAAACTTTACCTTGAAGACTCTATAGAGAAAATACTGTATTAATGTAATGTACACATTACCATCTTAAAGTACATAAACCAGAGACATCAGATTCACATAACAGTTGGGGACATGTGTATGAGGAAGTGGCGGAGTGAGGAGTTAGCTGTCATGGCTTAACGCCTCACTCCGCCACTTCAGAAACGCAAGGCTGCACCATATTTAGAAGGATATGGAGCAGCTACACATAGCAATGTAGCGCCAATGATAGAGCGTGCAGGTCACCCGACTCGGTTTTACCATACTCACCTGGGCCCATAAAAACAACCTATTTTGAGTTTTAATCAGTTAACCTGTGTCCTTACTCTCATCAGTGATTTACAAATTTTATTTTGGACCTATACCATTGACTTATCAATCCTTGTTATCAATACCTATAGTCCTAAGGATCAAAAGGAGTTAGAATAATAGGTAGAATAATAACATTTGCACTCATTTAATAACCACAAACTCGGGAAAGGTTTGAACTCTTTATCTAAATTTCTTAAATGTCTTAATCCAAATATTAAACATCAGAAATCTTTCAAACAGGAAAATAATGATTAGAATGAGAATATGCAGAGATTTTATAAAGCAGTCTTTACGCATCTGACATTAGGGTGGGAAGAGAGAAGGAAACAGTACAATGACATACCCACATAGAAAATGTACCTAGAATAGTATGAAGACCAACCCTGGCCACGGATCAGTCAAATGATAGAACCCAAAGTGCAAGTGCAAGCGAGTCAACAGGTGCCGACCTGAAATCAGGACAGGTGCAGCCAAATTTGGATGAGGGCAGGACCACCACAGGCTAAGACCGGCACCCACAGGTAAAGTTGCTACGCCAGTGCTACAACCCTCTCTGCAGCTAACAGCCTAACCGCAATTGGTTTATCGAATCTTCTGTCAGAGTGCTCCGCCACCACCCTTGCTCCCGAACCCCGATTGGGTTATCGAATCTTCTGACAGAGTGCTCCGCCATCACTTCTGCTCTTAATAGCCTATTGAGTGCGTTGGGTCAGTGACAGGTCAGCTATTCGGACAAGTCAGACAAATTTGATAACCAAGCCTGCTCTAGTTATACTATTTTCCAGGACAGTGTACCACCCCCCAATGCTGCAAGTGTAAGGATCCTCAATTTTGATTGGACAAGAGATGGGGATAGATCCTCACACCATACTAAAATGAAACTTTTACTTCTGAATATTCTATTAACCTTCCCGCCCATCAAATTTAATTTTCCACCCAACAATGGATGTTCTCATAGAAATACAATGTTAACAATATGTTTTTCCGCTTGGGGTCATCAGGTTAGATTCCCAGGCACCTCTTCTAATGTACTGTAAGTTTGGCATGTTTTCAATGTCAAATGACTTCAGCTTCTTCTGGAGTTGGACATGTGCAGTGTGGGTTTTCAAGATGAAGTAGCAACGCCTCCCAGGCCCAAGATTATCCTTTCATGAAAAATAGAAAAGAAACAGTTTTAGAACACGGAATAAATGAATGTACTGTATACCACTTATCTCTACTCTATTCCGATTACTTTAATTCAACTATTGAGTTAATGATTAGGCAAAATGAACAGCTTAGCAAAAGCAGCAGTGCAAGCTTCATGCATGCAGTAACACAGAGCAGCCATCTTAGTTCTAGTTTGCAGAAGCGAAAGTTTCCCTCCAAGCTGAGAAAGACGTCATGTCACATGAGTAGGACAGACGCATGTGCAGTAGGAAATCCCGCGTAGCAGCGGCCATTTTAGTGCAGTTAGATTATTGTTAGTAGAAACACATAAGCAAGCTTCTTCTAGATACCCAACGTGTCGTGAAATGCAATGTTAATAAGACAAATATGTTAGTTAGTACATTAAAGTTATGTCGAGAGGACTGAATACAAGCAAGTCGCATTACGTGCGAATCCTTGCTCCATCACCAACGCCGACACCCTTGCACTATAGGGGAGGATGGTTAATGTGTAGGAAGGCGTTCCATCCTGCACATAAACAATCCTGAAATGCCAATTTGCCACTTCAATGTGTGCTACATAATGGGTCACCTTCCTACACATAAACAATTCAAGGCTTTTTGCTTTTTCCATGTGTGCTGCATAAGGCAGGCAGCACACATGGAAAAAGCAAAAACAAATAGAAATAAAGCATTTCTCCTTGTTTTGCAAACCTAAGACCAGGTTTTCCCAGGTCTTAATTTTGGCACTGCTTCCTATTTACGCTGCCCTTGGAAATGGGGGCAGAGTCAAAATCAATGGGTGTTGCGGTGGAACGCCAACCACAACACCCACTGCCCACCCCTTTCACACTAAGTGTTGTGTGAAAGGGTGCCTTATGTACAAGGCCCCTAGCGCCATGGGACCGTCACAAAAAGTGACGTTCCCATGGCGATAGGGGCTTGTACATATGCCCCATTGTCTTTTAATACCTCATCTTCTGGCAGCTGGCAGTTTGTAAAAAAATCCAGTGCATTGGAGATATTTTGAGAGGGAGGCCGCGAAATTTCGACTGCCTAGGGGACACCACAGGGTTTGATCAGGCACTGAAAATGATTTCTTCAGCATTGTCACAGAATACAAATAGGGGACATAATGAATTCAAATGAAGAAAAGACGAATTTTTCGGGTAGCTGCTGCGCTTTCTTGCTTCTAAAAACGACACCTTAGCGAAACATCAACGAACACTTTCCTCGAAACTTCTAAACTAGAAATTTTTCATCAAATAAATGTACTGGGCTGCTAAGCTAAACTAGTGCTCGAGGAGTTGAAAACAAGATTTTCCTTTTTCCAGAAAAATTGTAGTTTTCTTGTTTAAATGCGTGTGACAAAAGTAACGGTAACCATTTTCGCTCAGAGGAGTCAAAATTCTGTAAATGTCAACTGTATCACATCCTGCAGTGGTTTATCAGATGTATTTAGAAGCTGCTGAAGGCGCCCACGGAGCTGCTTCTTTCGGTAAACCCCTGTCGCTTTCTGCAGCCTAAGCGTTTTCAGAGTGTACAGGAAGGCAGGGTCAGCCTTTCAAAACAATTTAACCGAGCTTTGCCAAGGCTGCGGACAATGCGCATGAACCCTGCGACTTCCCGTCGGCTCCGCGTGCTGCCCACGCAATCAGCCTTTCAGTGTTACCAACAGAACTCGAAGCATTTCTGTGTTTTGAAACAAGCCACAGATCTTGCGTGAGAATAAGAAGACGGAAAATAGCACAGAAAAAAATGTAACTTTTTTTGTACAGCTTGAAAAATTTGATAATTAGGGCTTTTGCAGGGCAAGCATTCGTGGGCTCTCTCGCCAATTTACAAGCGGCCCAATACATTTCAATATGTGCAGTAACTCCTGTTCCTGCACATGTCAGAAATAGGAGTTTTGTGTTTAAAACCTGCCAATATTTATTGTAGGAAAAGTGCCAGGTGCAAGAAGAAATTGGAGTATCAGTAGAGGGTGTGGTAACCGACCTAAACTTGTGCCTAACCCTCTGGTAGCCTGGCACAGAAGTAGTCATTTCTAACTTGAGGAAATGTGCAAAGTATTTGTGCAGTACTCAAACAAGTAGTAAAGTAAATCAACGCAAGAAAAACCCCTCATCAATTTGGAAGAATAGAGTAATTTTTACTAAATAAAAGGACACTGAAATGACATCAAGCATTGGAAAGCCAATAGGTCTGGTATAGGCAGCCAGCCCTTTGTCAATTCTTGTTTGGTTTTGCCTTTTCTTTTGCAAAACATTATTGTTCAGGAAGCTGCCAGGCCCTTATTATTCTAAACAAAAACATTGGCTAAAGGCAGAAAAATATTGTTTTGGTGTCAATAAAGCACAAATTGCCATAGTAATACATGGCACTGAGGGTACTACTTTATGTGTTGATGTGCTCCTTGTGAAAGGGCAGCAAGCCATAACTTTAAGAAAAGTTAGCCAAAGGGTGAGCATTGCTCATTGATGCATGCAGGATTAGGTTGGAGAAGAATGTGAATGACAGAACTACTGCCTAATACGCAAAGTCTGGATACAAACCCTTGTAGGTAACTATGTTATGCACATACAAAAATAACAGGCTAGTTGACCTCTGATCATCATAGGATTTGTCCTTGATAAATGTGCAGTTGGGTTCTTAAGACACATAGAGTAACAATTAGTTTGTTATTTTGTGTCATCCTATGTATTCTGGTTTTGAGCTCATGGCTTGTCATAGTTCAGGTGGAGGAAATAGGTAGGCCAGCCTTAGTGTTGTTCTCATTATGCCTCAACCTGACAAACATACTATGATTACTTTAACTCCATGAATCAGCATAAGTATTAAGTAAATGAATACATCTTGCCTGACTTAGTCACCTTATTGACTCTTTTCCAGTTGATCTCAAAAGAAAACACTGTAGTTGTTTTCTCTCATCTTACCGGATAGCTGAGGTTGCTGAAGGGGACCGCTGTTGTTTGCAGCCACTGTTGGTCTCTGAGCCCATATCGCCACTACGAGGAGCTAAAACTACATATCCCAGAAGCCCGTGGCGCTGCCTTAGCGCGTCACTACTGAGCACCAGGAGGTGCTTAAATTTGAGGCAAGCCCCACGCAGCCGGGATGCTGTAGTTGTTTTCTCTCATCTTACCGAATAGCTGAGGTTGCTGAAGGGGACCGCTGTTGTTTGCAGCCACTGTTGGTCTCTGAGCCCATATCGCCACTACGAGGAGCTAAAACGACATTTCCCAGAAGCCTGTGGCGCTGCCTTAGCGCGTCACTACTGAGCGCCAAGAGGTGCTTAAATTTGAGGCAAGCCCCACACAGCGCGGGACGCGCGCGGGCGTGCCCGGGCAAAGCCTGGGCCAAGGGCGGGCCCGTCCCGCGCCCGTCATCGGCCGGAAGAGGCTGGGCTGGGCCACCCCTCTAACGCTACACAAAGGACACTAAGTAATACTTAGAGCAGACTTGTATGTTCCATTTTTCATTGGTATTGTGTATTATTCTTAAACTATCATTGAATATAAATGAATAAGAACACACGTAAAGGGGGGTAGGAGTGGTTGGGACCTTGGATGCCTTTCTCAATCGTGCAGAAAGTGTGCTCATGCACGAAATAGAGATTACTGAAAGGAGGCTTTCATTAGACACCTTAAGCCTACCCCCTTGACAAGTTGCCATTGATGATACAAATTCTGGTCCTAGATTGTGTTTTCAATCTTCAACCCGGTCTAGTGGCCCAGATAGACTCCTCCCACCGGGCCAATGATGTGCAGATTGATGTGCGGACTGTTAGCAGTATTGCAGCACCAGTAAGTAATACTCGAACAAGACAAAAGAAAGCTGCAATAGCGCCTGGTACAGCAGTCCAGACAAGGAAAAGGAAAGCATGTAATGCCCAAGAACGAGTGCCCAGGTTGCTAAAGTTGCTAAAAATAGGAGCACCGGTCCTATAAGGGGTGGGTCTACTTTGTCTTCTGCAGAGTTAGCTTCTAAAGGGGATGATGTCGCAGGTATGGATCGAATATCGCATGGTGCGCCTTATTTAAATTTCGAGGGGCTAAATGAAGAGACAATGGAACAACTTAAAGATCTATTTACAGTTTTATTGGACCCTCTATTGTGTAGATTAAATCTGATAGATCAAAGGTTAGCTAAAATAGAAGACCATTTATTTAAGACACCTGCCAGCACCAATGGGAGCGGTACAAGTGAAGTTTTGGGTAACTGTGTTGATCCTCCAAACACTACCTGTCCCTTGGTGAGCCAAAATAACCTTACTGCCCCGGTGTCAATAACATCTAATGCTCCACATCCCAGTAATCAATCATCCAAAGGCCCTGTGATGAGGCCTAGGGTAAAGGGCAGTGGTGACAAAACTCAAAGGGTTTTTCTAGATCTACCCCCAGAGGCAACACCTTATACCGTAGTGTTGCCTAATGCTCTGCTTTTGGGACCAAGAGAGGAGGAACACTGGTCCTCACTTAAAAACAAGGCCCTTCACTTTTTGGATGTAAAAACGGAGCTAGGGAATTACTTATTTGATGAATTTCTGATGGTCAGAAGGGTGGCTTGGGTCGGCAAATCTGTAAAAGGTATGGCCAGGGACAGCATAGTTATCAGTTTTAGGTCTTCTAAGCTAGTCAGGTGGATTCTGGAAAGGGCAACATCAGACTTTATTAGGGAAGACGCCATAAACTTCCGTTGGTTTTGTTTTTACCGAGCATGCTTATCCAACAGAGGGGGTTCTCATAGGTATCAGGGTCAAACGTTGGGACCATTCAATTATGCTGTCCAAATTCGTAATAGATATGAGGCCCTGAGTTCCTTGGAAGAAAATGACTGACTGGGGCACCTACCTCAAGAGTGTGATTGTGTGCAATCAGTTAATAGGGATCTAGGAATGATTAGTCTCATCAAGCCAAGTGATCAACAGAGGGGTTCCCAGCTAGATACAGACACTCCCTTGGATGGCCTACCTTCCAATGAAACTACTACAGAAGCTGATGAATGTTCCCTAGTAATATATATAAATGTAATTGGCTCACAAATAGCCAGGAGTGGTATGTGTGGTGAAGAAAGAACTAGTGTGGTGCAAAATGGAGGGGTTATTGAAAATAGGGAACGCAACTTCTGTCTTATTTCATGGAACATAGCTGGCTTGAAAACTAAACTGCAGTCAATGGATTGGTGCTCCTTTATTGATACAAACGATGTTGTAGCTCTACAGGAGACTTGGTTAGTGGATCCGGTGTATAGATCTGGTTATATTAACTTTTATAAACCCGCCACTGCTGTACGAAGGGGGAGACCAATGGGAGGCCTTATTATCTGGGTAAGGCAGAGAGATAAGTATTCAGTTCAGTTGCTGGATACGGAAGGAAATGATATATTGGTAATAAAGTCAAGAAGAAATGGTGCAAAGGTCCGTATTATTATCAATGTATATGCAAGAGGCTTACCAGGAGGGAAAAGCTCAGGTACTATCGCCCTCTTAGATTCTTATCTTACTATGTATAAAGGAGCGAATGACATAGTGGTTGCTGGCGACTTTAATTGCACCTTCGAGCCATTAGACTTAAATGATATAGATTTAGGATATGAGGAAGATCTGTTATGGGAAATTCCCCTATTATCCTTGGCTCCGATTAAGAAATGGACGGAGGCAGCTATACAACTTAAAGTCATATGCCTGGAGCATGGTCTCAGAGCAACCAATGGGAGGACTATGTCGGACAAAAATGGGTCTCCAACTTATAGCTGTGGGACAAGAAATAGCCGTATTGACTATATTCTTGTAAACAAGGAATCCTGGCATAATATTATTGATATGATCATTATGGAGAGGGTGGAGAGTGATCATAACCCCCTGGCGTTGAAAACGGTAGGTGTGGGTAAAAACGTAGACCTTGTGCCCCCACCGGGTGTAGAAATGTATTTAAGTAATGACAACAGAAGAGTTAAATGGTCAAAAATTATATTAAAACATGACCAATTGGATGCCATAAATGTCCTGGTGTCCAAAGCTTCGGCAGATCTCATACGCTGTCAAGATAATTCAGGAAATGAGTCCAAGGTTACACTGGTACATAATGTTTTATTTAACAAGCTGAAAGGCTTTTTTACTTCAAAAGGATCATTTAAGAAAGAGCACCTAAAGGTATCCGTAGATTCATGGTATGGGAATACATGCAGGGCGGCCTATAAAGCATTAGCTCTGGCAATCAGATCCAAGAATAGGGATAGTATTCACCAAGCTCGAGCAGAGTACAAGCTGGCCCAACTCAAAGCCAAGAAAGATTGGGATGAAGATTATTGGCAAGAGTTATATGTTGCCAGCTTAGAAAGGAACACAGCTGGTTTTTGGCATTTGTTGAAGTGGGGTAAGGGTAGAACCTGCCAACCACCTACAAATCATGTAGTGCCCGAGCAATGGGTTTCACATTTTAAAAATCAATTTGCTGTGGAACCTGGAGATTGTGACTTACATCAGGGGCCCTTGTTTATTCAAGCTGATATTCCAGTATTGTGTTTTACAAAACTGGAAGTAGAAGCGGCCCTTAATAGTGTACGGAGCGGCAGAGCTCCTGGGCTTGATTGTGTCCCTGCAGATCTGTTTTTGCACAATAAGGTATGGTGGGTAACCGATATACAGATTCTTGTAAATGCGATTGCAAAGGGCTCCCCAATCCCTGAGTCATGGAAAGGTGCCTAGATTTTACCTATTTTTAAAAAAGGGGATAGAACAGATCCGGGTAATTACAGGCCCATCAGTTTAATTGACTGTTTACAAAAGGTGATAGCCAGGCTTGTGCTGAGTCGTATCCAAGACTGGATCTATGATTGTAATATCCTCTCCCCGTTACAGGCGGGGTTTCGATTACACCAGAGTACAATTGACCAGGTTTTTAGATTTGTTTTAATTTATTGGCGCGTTGCGATCCTTAATGGCAGGAGATTATATGCCGCCTTTGTAGACCTAAAGTCGGCTTTTGATTTAGTACAGAGAGCAAGGTTGTGGTATGTTTTGGCTGAACAGGGCTTGCCCAGGGACTTGTTGGCTTTTTTGATTAGATTACATGATGCAAATTTTGCCCAAGTACGCTGGGGCCAGCATGGCCAAGTGGCTGATAGTTTTAAAGTCCAAAGAGGTGTCAGGCAGGGGTGCGTATTGGCACCGACCTTATTTTCACTTTACATCAACAGGGTGACTAAGTATATTGACAAATATCCTACAGATTCCCCGATTTTAAATGGTAGTAAAATACCTATGTTGATGTTTGCCGACGACACCCTGCTATTATCTAAAACTCAGCCAGGTCTGCAGATGGCTATATTAAGGTATGAACTATTTTGTAAAGATTATGGTCTGATAATAAATGTAGCCAAGACTAAGTTCATGGTCCTCCATAAGCAGAAAATAGTAAAAGGGATAGTTTCTATGAACAACACTGTACTCAAGCAGGCAAATGTTTTTACATATCTTGGTATTACACTAAGTCCTAAACTTAAGTGGAATCCACATCTGGATACGTTACTGCTCAGACATGCACAGTTGTCTGGTGCTCTGTTAAAAGAACACAGGCTATCCCACACCAAGCCGATTGCCCCAATAATGAAAATGTATAATGCAAAAATTACGGCATCTATATTGTATGGGGCAGAATTGTGGGGCTTCAGCAATTTCTCTGCACTCTCGACCTCACGAAGCAAGTTTATGAGGGCTATTACGGGTTTACCTCAATCCACCCCTCTACTGTCACTTTATTATGATCTGGGAAGCCAGTATTTGGAGGATGTGGCTCGCTTTAGACCCGTGGCCTACTGGAGGAGGCTCTGGGTAACCCCTGAGCTTTCCTATTACGCCTATTCCCTTCCTGGAGGTCAGGGATGCAGCGGAACCGGGTGTGGGAAAAATGTTGTGGCTGATGCAGGTTAAGAGGATACTTTATGACCTTGGACTGAATATGTTGTGGCAAAATCCATTTAGTGTTACATTCCCGTCCCGTAAAGAACTAAAGGAGCTATACTGGAATATGGTTATGATGTAACGATTTTCGTCTATGACAAGTATGTCCCTGTCAAGGTTTTTTTTAGAGACCAAACATGTACCCGTCTATGAAAAGTATTGGGACCTAATAACGGTTCCATGTGATAGGAAATTGTACCACCAATTCAGGATAGGCACACTTCCTATCAAATCATTTTGCCCAGTGTATAAGAATCTGAGACATAAATGGTTAAAGCCGATTTGTCATATGATTGGGTTTACTATCTGCACAGAAGCATTAAGGATTTTAAAAATAGATGGTAATGAATTATGTATAATCGCTATCGCCAAATTTTTACATGGCATGTAAATAATCCGTGCCCACGCCTTGCGTTACCAATGAATTTCTGAGGTATGACTGTATTAATTGGTTTTATGAACCTGGTATATAGATGGTGGTTTTTATGGATATTAATCTTTTTATAAGTATTTTATATTAACTTATTGTATTTTTGTATGACCAGAATATGTAACTTTGGATCATTTTCTATGGGGATCTTGTATTTTGTATGGATGAACTCAATGTTTTTATGGTATTGTTTTAAAAATGTAAATGTCCTGTATGATTATGTAATCGAATAAAGACTATTTGAATTGACAGTACTTGTTTCTTAGAGTAAGCCAAGTTGGGGTATGTTCAAGTAAAATTCTTAATACCCCTCTCATGATTCTTCCATACTCCAGCGCCAAAAGACTGGAAGCCTGCTGTCATTCCTTCCAGTACACCCTCCCAAGCTGGTTGACAGAAAGGTATGGCAGGGCTGGGGCTCTTTGTTGCCTCTGCACATTATGGAAGTGTGCTAGGTGTCCAAGCAAGTGCACAATTAGAAGTTCTTGGAAGCAAGAGGGTGTGTCTGTGGATGATTGCTTTGTCAGGGAAAAGGAATTGGAGAAGAAAGAGTACAGTTTGTATAATAACCCACTGACATTAAAAATGTATAAACATAGCTGTACAAAAAAACTGATTAAGACCAGGCATATGCTGATATGGCTGTTTAACTATTAACAGTCTGTAGAATGTGAGGGCACTCAACCCTGCCCCTTGTATTTTTCAATGTTTTGCAATAAATCTGGTTTTCTCTTCCTCTACATTAGGATGGGTTCGCATTGTTCTAGTGCCATTATATTTGGGCTTTCTGGAGAAATCGAGAAAAGTCTAGAAGGGAAGATGTAGCAGCCATCTTGTTAGTGAGAATTATTTTGGTGACTAACTAAGGAAACTCACACCAACTTTCTCTGTATTGAGGTAAGAACACTTAAGACCACCAATTTCCAATACCTCAGTGAAAGTATAAATATTAAACGTCGTTCATGCAACTAGCACAGTGCTAAGGGTCATACAGAGGGGCAGTGTGTTGTTCTCCTCAGGGAGCACAAATTCAAAAGGACACACCAAACTTACCTAAAGCACATTTTCATGCAAGTAGTAGAGAGTCAAGGGACATGTTATTCAAGAGTAATAAAAAAAGCCAAAATTTTAACTGTACTAGACCAGCTCCTTTGCAAGCCTCTAAACGCCAGGCAGAAAAACACACTCCTGACAGCCTAGAACAAAAGCATCCATGCACATCTGGTCAGTACACAAGAGCATTCACCCATTTCAAACATGCACAACACAAATATCTGTAATTTAAATTGACATAGCATACTATCTCAAACACTTGATATATTTATTTCGTGTTGTTTGTCAGTATCCCACTATTTCACTCACTTTGCCCCACTCTTTCTAACATTAGACTCTGCACCTTTTCTATTCTTCCAAGTGTATCTTGTGACCTCCTGCACCAGCTTGGCTTCCCTGTCCCAAAGTAATAGCTGTACATGCTTTTCACTTTACCTGGATGCCAAGGTGCCAAAGTGTTATTTTCACCAGCCAGGATTGACTTTAATGAGGACTACGTAACATCAAGGTACCAGAGGGACATTTGTGCATGCTATATGTGGGAATTGTGGTCTTACTGTAAATGAATCATACTGAAAGTACACAAATGAATAATGAGAGAAAGCAACCTCGCATGAAGACTAATTACTAGATATTCTGAGGAAAATCAAACTTTTTTGCGTTTTTCTTAGTCATTTAGAATGTTTATGGTGTTATTTGAGGAATTAGTACTTTGTTCTACTTATATTTTTGAAAGATTACTATTTCTACACAGGTCGATTTAAAGTTCAAATTAGTTTTATTTAATGAAGCTTGACTTGAATAGAGTTAGATCTTATGTGCTGCCTACCTAGACATAATGATTGTAGCAAAGTTTCCCTTTTTGCCTTTATCACCCCCATTCTTTGACTGTTGCTGGTGCTTACTGACTCTAAAAGCGGGCAAACCTCTGCTACCTGGCCCCGGGCAGAGTTCTGACCTCTAAAGGTATATGGTAATTGGTATAATTCTGATGGCAAACACCCTACCTGTAAGTCCTTAGTATATGGTAGAGCATGAAGGCTTAGAGATCTCAGTGTACCTAATGCACTTACATGGGCACGGTTGTGGTGTCTGGTAACATTTTAAAGCCAGGCCTGCCTTGCAGGATGGTTTTAAAATAAACATGTGTTCAAATTCAACTTTGGAATTAAAAGTAATTCTAAAGTTCAAAATTACCTTTTAATTACATTTAAGTCACCACTAAGGCCTGCCCTAGTTGCCCCAAGGGTAGTGTGTATTGTTGTAAAAAGCAGGAAAATTATAAAATATGTTTTTTATGCCCTGGTAAGGAAAAACAGTCAAATCCGTTTTTAGGTCTCGCTGAGTCAGGGCACATGCGCTACACAGAGAGACATTTAGTAGCTGCTTCAAAAAGCGCTACTTTGCCGGCCACCAGGTTGCTAGAACGCACACACAAGCGCGCGTCGCGCACAGCACTTTTTTCGGTCGAGGGCGAGCGCAACAATCGCGTTTTTTTATTGCCGCGCAGCGTTGAGGACAACCGACTGCTCCTGGACGGAATCGCAAACATAATGCACACCAAAGGATGTGTGGACAACTGGAACAATTGCTACATCAACAGGTGAGCGTGAGGGGCTGTTGCGTTCCTTTGCTAATCTTTTCCCACTTCCCGCGCAGGCCGCGCACCCTTGCCCCAGCGTGGCGGCATGATGGCTATTCTTGGAAACCACTCTAGCATTCCGATTGTGCCTCGGAGAGCAACTGAGATACGGTGAGCAACTTCAAAGCTAATAGATGATAAGTAGCTTTCCTTTCGGCCATTGGCTGGCTTTATTAGTGCTCGTTATTATTTCAATATAGAAGCTCGTCGCTCCATGACTGTACAACTACCCAGCCTCGCAGGCTTGGAATTTCTTCTACGCATGAAAATGTCAGTTATATTTTTGTATTTGTACCTTGAGGGAACGGAGGCAAACGTGTCGGAGTCTGGAGGCAGACTTTTACACTTAGGGGACACTAAAAAATGGTTCTCTCACCGCTCCCCACGTCCCAGAGACCTTTCTAAAGTAGTGAGTGAGTATGTTACAAATGCTGGTAGTCATTCGTACGTTTATTTAACCTATTGCTATGCGCACGCAACTTTTGCTTTCTAGCTAGATTTTGTGCTATACAAATACCAAGAGACATGCATACACTGCATTGTCCGGAATCTCCTTTGTTGAAATAATAATCCTCCGAATTTATAGGAACAGGCCATGTGGCAAGTGGGAAGGTCTCTCAAAATCGGGGCCAGATGTTGCTTACTAGAAGGGATTACTTTGCAGTGATGAAGGCTATGAATTAAAAATATTTGTATTCAGGCGCAGGTATAAAAAAAAAGCATTGGCATAGCCATTAGATCTTGCCTTTGGGATCTTATAAGTGTTTAGTTATCCAGCACAAAATCCTTGGTGCAACAACATCAAGTGTTGCATGGCTGAACACTTATAAGTTCCCAAAGGCGAGACCTATTGGCTATGCCAGTGCTTGTTGTATTTTTGCCTCTTGTATTGCCACTAGCCTCATAGGCTAACATGGGACACTTTGTTAAACTCAATAAAGTCTAACTTTGATTGGAGCTAGCTAGACAAATCATTCAAAGTATCAAAATAATGGTTATAATGAAACCACCAAATTGCCAAGGTTGGATTTATGATAACTATTACTGGAAAGTAGTTTTAGAACTTACTATCCTGAAGTTACCCAAAACAGCCCTGTAGCAGCCACTTCTAATTAGGCAGCCTTTAATAGCCTGAGCCAAGCTGCTCTCTAAGTAGGCGTGAAGAAGCCTGCATCTGTCACAATACAGCCATTTGGTGGGAGGAGATATGCTTCCTGGAGAAGCCAAGGAGAAGAAGGGGGCTGAAGAAATAAGCTGGAATTCAAAGACAGGAGAACAGATGTCATAGGACCTAGGCTAACTCCCGCTTCCTTGATCCCTAGCCAGATGGGAGCCCCCTAATTAGATTAGGGGCTGCAAAGGGAGTTTAGACAGATGGTAGCCAAACAAATTGGTTGGATTAAAAAGCCACACACACCAAAGAGACAGTTGTTCCAGGAAGTGGTCATAGCAGAGGAGTGTAGCTTTATCCCTATTGGTTGGGCTGCCCCCCACCCCCTGCCAGCCCAGAATGGTGGATAAATATGGGAGAGCTGCAGGAGCTGCTCAGATCACTGCCTGGAACATCAGAAGAAGGACTGCCATACTGGACACTATAACTGCACCACAGAAGACTTGTACTATGAAGGACTGCACCTGCTGCACTCACAGGGCTCCACAAAGAAAGGACAGTGTCTGACTCAAAGGAAAAGGAGTGGACTTCCTGATCAGTAACAGGTACAACAGAGCTAGAAGAAGTCACCTGCCAATCCAAAGAGAGGATCACTTCAGCTGAGTTGTTGCAAATAGATTTTCCCTGGACTGTGCAGGTGTCCTAGGCCCCAAGAGGCAATTGAGAGTTTCTGAACACTTTACGGGTGCTACCGCACCCTTTTTTTCCCCAAAGGAAATCAGAACAACAAGCTCTCAAAGTCTGGAAACTTTCTGCAAAGATTTACAGAAAAGCACCAGGAGGAGACCAGCTTGATGTTGACAGTCAAGCCATCATCGCCAGACAGCACTGGTTTGTCCTACTGAAACTTCTGGTGCTCCTCGCCATTGACGTCAGGATAAAAACTTCCAGAACTCACACATGCATTGTGTTGCACCAGGCCGCCATTGTCGAATCAAATTCCCAGTCTGGAGGACTCTTCGTCGAGAGAAAAGGTCCAGGAAAAAGACAAAGTCCAAACGTAAACTTTTGACTAGGACTTAGCCCTCTCCTTATCCAATCCATGCTCCATCGTGGGCAGCCTAAAACGTTAACTTTGCCCTGGTCAAATCCGACCACATAGTCGCAAGTGACGCTTTGCTTTTGTGGTTGCTAGAATATAAAATTTTTGACGTAATCCTTAAAAATTCCTTTCCCTGGTTCCCTACATTGGATTTTTGTCATTTTGGTGTAATTGTAAGGATACAAATATTCTCTATGTTTAGAAATTGGTGTTGGATTTTTATTGTGTTGTGTCTATTCCTTATTTATTGTTTTGGTGGTATTAAATGCTTTACACATCTCTGTCTCCTACGTTAAGCCTGATTGCTCATTTGCTAAGCTACCAAGGCTTAAGCAAGGATTCATTCACTGAAACTTGACTTTACCTATTAATTATTGTGGTATTAGTACTAGCTGAGGGTGAATACTGGCCTTCAACTTGATATTCACCCTCAGCTAACATTAATACCACAACTTGATCTTATAGAAGAACTATGCTGAGAATAAGGCATTGGTGACCTTTAGCACTGTGTCAGTTACCACCCTCTGTGCTGTGTAATTAACCACTTTCCTGCAGGGCGTTTTTTCCTGCTGTGCGGGGGGAGGCGGGCCGCACGCTCAGCTCGTCATGAGGCGCAGTGGAGCTGCACTCATGACGAGCTGAGCTCGTCACGGCCACACCCGTTTTGGAACGTTCAGCATTGCGGGGAAATTATCTCCGCGTACGAACGTTCCAACGGCCGTGATGAGCTCAGCTCGTCATGAGTGCAGCTCAACCGTGCCTCATGACGAGCTGAGCTCGTCATTAGCACGCAACGGGTTAAACCCTCAAAAATGCAAATGGTATCAAGTAGAAAGTCATGGCTGACTAAATAACAAAATATTGTAAAGCATCTGCCCAAAAGGATTCCTGCAGTGTCTCTCCATCATTAATATGTAAGTCCACTTGAATATATTTTTTTTACGATCTCTATGCACTTTTACCTAAGAGATGCTTGCTTGGTAGCAGTACCATAACAATTTAAAAAAAATCTAATTCTTTACCTGCCTTTCACCTTAGGTTCAGACCTTGATCATGCCATTCAACAGTATACAGACTGGCTAAGCTAAAACACTACTGTTCCACATGAGATTTGCTGTTGCTCATAGCCACAAGATTGCAGACCTCATCAAGCAAATGAGGCCTAATATATAATTTATGGCTACATGGCTTTCCAAAGAGAACAATCTATGTGGCTCGAATTAATCCGCACCAGCTGAAGTATTTATAGAGCTGATTGCTTCAATAAGTTAGGTAGAGAATTTGCTATTATGACCAGTCCTTAAATTCCCATTGATATTGAGCAGTGTCTACCATTGGTTGTCTGGAATTTTCTTCAAAAAACGATAACACTTCTTTATATTTTATTTTACTGTATCATCCTTCCTACTCCTCCATATCCCATTTAACTGAGTCAGCAAAAATAGTAAGTGTTAGATATTTGGTTTGAGGTTGGCAGAGGTATGCACACTGTCTAAACAGGAACCACAATCCTAGTCAGGTTAAGTTAGATGCACACTCTAAATTAACCTATGTTAACCTCTGGTTGCTTGGCACAGAGAAGTCAGGCTTAACATAAGAGGCAATATGTGAAGTGTTTGTGTCTTACTCAACACAGTAAAACAGTGAAAACACCATACACAAATAATCCACACCAGGTTAGAAACATAGAGCTCAATTTAATTAATGAACAAAACAAGACCAAAAACACAAACATCCAATAAGTAGAACCGGAATTATGAACTTTTAAAGAATATCCTGATATATGGTGCTTAGAAACATAACAACTGGGGCTATCTGGTTGCGCTTGAATGGGTCACATCCAAAAGTTCAGGCTGATTGCGATGGAGAGTGGAACGGATACAGGAGCCATGCAGAGCCCGCTAAGAACAGTACCTGCACAGAGGAAGCGCCGACGTCGAGGAGCAAAATGGGAGGAGTGGTCGAACGCAATGCATCGGTGTCAATACTTCGGGCTGTAGGTGATGCATCTATTCAGATTTGGACAGTTGGGAGATGCGTTATCATTGAATCCCTTGTGAGGCACGTGATGCGTCTCTGTCGAGCCACACTGGCGGTGCTGTGATGTTCTCGAAGCATTTATGTATCAGTGTTGAAGCAAATGTGTAGGTTCCAACTGGCGCAAGGTCAACACTTCGTGGATTTTGCTGAAAAACTGACAGAACTCCCACTCCCAAGGGCTCAGGACTAGAGTGGCACCACTTGGCAGGGCAGAACTCACAGTTGGCAGAGATCAGAGGCTGCAGCATAGTTGAATTGAGTCTTTAATGTCCGGAAGACTTCAGAAAACAGCAAGCCCCTGGACTCACTTGGTCCTGGGGATGTAGAGATGCAGGTCCAGTCTTTTTCACTACCAGGCAAGGAGGGCAACACGTAGCAAGGCAGGTATAAGTCCTTTCAGGAGCACAGAAGTGCTTTTTCTTGGCAGAGTGTCCTCAGGTCCAGAATTGTACTGAGTTGTTGGTGTCAGGGATCTAGTACTTATGTATCCAGTTGTGCCTATGAAGTGGGGGGGGCTTCAAAGAGAGGACTTTGAAGTGCATAAGCTACCTGGCCTTCCTGCCCTCACATCAGACTTACTCCAGGGGGGTATGTAGCCCTTTGTGTGGGGACAAACACAGCCCTGATTCAGCTGCTGGTGTCAGCTCCTCCCTCCCATCCTGCCCACCAGGATGTGAATGGCCCATCAGGCACACCTAGGTTCCCCTTGTGACTGTCTAGCGGAAATCCACAAAGCTCAGCTTTCACACATTCCAGATGTGCATTAAGAGGCAGGCAGAAGGCACAAAATGGTTAAACTAAAAAATGCCAACTTTCTAAAAGTGTCATTTTCCGACTTTCAACATAAAATTCAACTTAACCATAAATTGTGAGTCCAGAGACACAAACTAGAAATATCTATCTTCTCCCTATTGGAAACTAGACTTATAAAATGTAATAATGAAATTCCAATGCTAACCTATGGGAGAGATAGACCTTGCAGTAGTGAAAAACAAATGTAAGAGTGTTTTACTACCTAGACATGTAAAACTTAAAGTACCTGTCCAACTTTTAAAATACGCTGCACTCTGCCTCAGAGGATGCCCAGGGTCTACCATAGAGGTGACATATTTATTGAAAAGGAAGGTTTGGACCTGGCAAGAGGGTTAACTTGCCAGGTCGACATGGCAATTTAAAACTGCACACACAGGCTTTGCAATGGCAGGACTGGACCTGTTTAAAGGGCTACTGAAGTGAGATGCACAATCAGTCCTGCAGGCCTACTAGTAGCACTTAAATTAAAGGCCCTGGGCAAATGCAGTGCACTTTACTGTGGACTTATAAGTAAATTAGATGTGCCAATTGTGGATTAGCCAATGTTGCCATGTTTTAGGTACAGAGCACATGCACTTTAGCACTGGACATCAGTGGTGAAGTGCCCAGAGTCGTCAAAACAGTAGGTCAGAAGGCAAGAAGTCAGGGGAAACCTGCTCAGGATGCTTGGTCTCACAGTAAGCTCACTTGAAATCTCTACACCTAACTTATCTTTATGGGCAACTTGAACCTCTGGCTTGACTCTCCTATAAGGGCCACTCTTCAATTAAGAAAATTGATACTTTTAATCTTCACCTACTGAATTGCAACCCTGACTTCCAACCCTGCCCACATTGTCAGCCATTTTGTAACCCTGTCATTTTGCCACTCAATCCATTTTTAGAGGATAATCTATTACTGTTCAATTTACCAACAATAAGGCTATCGTCTTTAACATGCCGCTCCAAGGTTATTCATCATCAAGTCCATACTGGTACAAGATGGAAGTCCTGTTCTCATGAGGCACTTGCCCTGACAATAGCTTCTGTTTTAGCTACAAATATGAAAATCTTTCAAATAACAACCCTTAGTCTGTACTTCACTGCTTTAGTGAATACTTAATTAACACCATGGACAACACAATTCCAAGGGCAAGAACTTTTTCCAAAGCACACCCCAACACACAGGTCATAGTTTACGACTGACCTAAGCAAGCTTAAACATTTAGCAATTTAGCACACCAGCTGGATCACATCTGGTAACAATCTTATGATATTGTATTAAAAATCAAATATGTTACTCCTGGTAAGGTGGATAAAGATGAGATCAAGAGTGATTAAAAAAACATATTTTCCAAACTGGTTTGCTAATATTCCCAATTTATCTAAGGAACTTTTTAGAATTACTTATAAACTCTAATATTCTCACTCTATTTGATCCTGTGTTATTCATAGTAATAATGTTTGCAATGATCTTTCAACTTTTTTTAGGGACCAACATTGCAAAAACCCAGACAGAAATTCATTGATTTTTAAACCTTGATTCTTGACATTAGACAGAGCAAGTACTTTACCTGCATCTTCATTTAACCCATTCAATCTAGTTTTGGCAGACTGTCTTCTGAAAGTATTTGATTCTATGTGGCCTTCAGGTTCTCCTAATGAATATGCACCTGCCAATGGATGATCACTTGTATTTCTGCCATTCCACCATTTATATTGCTTCACTTAAAATGGATTTAGCGCCAGGCTTGTGGAAAGCTGCTACAGATAACTCCCTTGTTAAAAGTCTTCTTTAGACACCAAAGACAAACAATTTTAGACTAAGTTCTTTGCTTCCTATTCGAATTCAGTATTAGAAAAAAATATTTTCAATCAAATTTAGAAATTAGTTGAGCAGCACAGCATCCTTGACGTCTTGTGAATGGCTTTCCACCTTTTCTGAAGAACTGAGTTTGTTGTTTTCTCAGTTCTCGAGGATCTCTACAAAATGGTTTGTGACAATAGTGTTGAAACATTGATCCACCTAAATTTAACTGCGGACTTCTACACTATTGATCATCCCATTCTAATTTTCAGGTTAAATACCATTGGGATCCAAGGTTCTGCTCTCAAGTGGCTTAAATCATATGTAAAGAATTTTCAACAAGTAGTGGCTCTACCCTTTTTTTGGTCCGTACCTATAATTTGTGCCACGGTGTCACACAGGGTTCCCTCCTGTCACCCCTCTGGTTTAACAGCCATACACTTCCTTGTGCCAACCTACTTCATTGGGAACTGGAGTACATTTACAAGTATGTGAATGAAACCCAACTGCTATTTGGGACTCTGCAACCATCCAAATGGCTCAAGACCTATGTATAAAAAAAAAATTCAATTGTTTAACTCTTATTTGCGGAAGATGGTAAATCATTTTTAAAATGTAATCGTCCAAGGATAAATTTCATCTTACTTCTTCTGATATCCTATGTAGAAAAGTGTTTGACTGGCCTGACTAAAATGGCAGTGTAGCATCTGCCACTTATGTCTGTAGTCTGGGCATATATATCAATTCTTACCTCTATTCGAAAACACAAATTGCAATTGTAGTCAAGATGTGCTTCGGGCAGTTCTCTACTTCATTTCCTGGTCGAACAACTTCATGTTCCAGTTATCATTGCACTATTCCAATTTGGATTGAACAACGGCAATGCAATCTACCTCGCCCTTTCCCAGTCTTTTTTTTACCAGCTTATACTGGTCCAAAATGCAGAAATGTATCACTATTCTGCCTAGTGCATTGCCCTTTCACCATTATTAAAACATCTCCAGAGGCTACACATTAAAAGTTGATTGGTTTTTAACACCAATGTTATTGTCTATAAAGCTGTATATAAATCCTCACCTGACTTTCTAGCCTTTAAATGTTCTTGGTCTACTCCTACTTGTGCACTTTGCTCTGCAAACCATTGCCGCTGATAGAGCTTGTTCCACAGCTGCAGCAAACCCCTTTTCACTTAAGTTCTCAAACCCAATAACTTACAGTTCAAAAAAGCATTGAAATATCCCCACTTCAGCCTGCACTAACTCTTTATATCTTCAGTGAAGTACGATTTGAAAAAGAACAGCTTTCACATATGTGACCTAGAAGCATCAAAATCTGGGCATGTGGAAGCAAGGTACATTTAATATTACCACATCAGTAACAAGGAAGAGTAGATGGTGCATCCCGAGGAAAGTGTCAGTGAAGTGGTAAGAAAAATGTTATGCAAATAAGGTGAACACCTATAAAAGTTATAACTATGTGGGCATAGATGAGAATTTGTGCGGTATTTCCACAGTTACATGCCCATCTAAACTTACACCTTTAGAAAGCTAGAAGAAACTGGTGTAGAGAGAGTGTAAATGTTTACCCATATTGCCCACTTTCACAGTGACTGTGTAAGAGGAAAAGTTATTCACCTGAGACATATTCTTTGGGATCCTTCTGATGTGCATACAGAATCTAGACAAAGCAGGAACATGTTAGGCTGTGGGCAAGAGATTTATGTAAGAAATGTTTGTGAATTATATGCCTTTCCCTGCAAAATGGCCTCAGATTGTGCACAACTTCTTTGGAAACCAGGCCCACCTATGCTTTCAGTTTGGTGGTAACTGAAAATCCTCCAATTGCTGCAGGAAAGTCTAAATACAGAGCAGTATCCCCCGGCAGAATTTCCTCCACCAGCAGGATATAGAAACCCCTACAAGACACAGTCTACAGTCCCTCTCATGGATAAGGTTTGGTGATATGTTGGGTGAAAACTCATTGTAGGTGGAGGCTCGAGTCAAAATCCTCTCTATGTCATTCGGCTATCCAATTTCTTCAGATCATTCAAGTTAATGCCGCTGTTGAGATGCCATTTCTCTTCCTGATATCCAGTAGCCCCTAAGCTGCCATGTTTTTGACAGCAGTTAAACAAGCATACTTCTGCTTGGTGTGGTGTTGTATGCCTCTTTTGCACTCTTGAAAGGCTGCACATCCCTGTGTAGATGTGTCCCCTTGGGCACTAACTGTGTCCTCTGTTCTGAGGTTTTAGTCCAATTTTGTCCAATTTATTAAGTAAAGTTCATGGACATGCTTCTTCTTCAGAAAGTTTTATTCACGTTTCTTTAAAGAATTTGTTATTCTTATTTCATAGTTGTCTCATTTGTAGCTTCAATGCATATTGGGTTATAAACCCTTCATCAGGGAGAAATCTGCAATAGCAACGATATAATGAGGAAACCGAACTATGTGCTTTGATTGGTTAGTAAGCGTGTATCATGCTCTCAGGATCGTGGTTTAATACGGGATGGACAAAGGGCGTTTTGGACTTTGTGTCATTGGTCATCAAGATAGTTATTTACTGCAAAAAGGTGGTATATCATAATGCTGAAAGAACGGCGGTGTGTGTTATAAGTGTAAAGATAGTAAGCTACTCCCCATGCTCAATGTGGTACAATTGCTTTAAGGTTATAGCCACGGATAACCAGATGGTGCTAGTTAGAAGAACTAACAAAGTGAGGTTAGGTAACTTTCGAGACACTGTTACCACCTCCTAAGCAAAGTCACGTATGTTCAGTTTCTAAAAAGATGAGACAATGCTTTAAATCGTGCCTAATATAGCGATACATTATGATTATAGCCATTAAGCATGCTGTTAGCATGACACTTACGCGGTGTGACGATTGTTATTCCGTGTTCATCGGTAAGGCGAAGAATGTGTTTCTGTCTTCATTAGTGCGGCAAAGGCAGTCGCAGTTTATCACCCGCGTGAAACGCTGGGAGTGTTATTTATGTTAAAGAGTGACCACAGACTGGGTATAGCAATGGAATTGGTGGCGGCCATGTCAGTACGATAAAATGAACGCTAATAACGGACTGGATGTGGTAGTGGGGTTGAGCAGCTGCCATCATAGGACGGTTCGCAAAGTTTGAAAACAAAAAATATAAAAGAATGATAACAAGGCTAATAAAGATGTGTAGTGATAACGCTAACAGACATATGTCTCAAAAACATTACAGCAGATTATTTGTCAGTCAAAACAATGTCATTACATTCTCAATATGTACAATTATGGTTGTTAATATATGTGCGGTTCCAATTCAAAGGTAACCAGTTGTTTTAAAGATATCAATATACACAATTATGGTTGTTAATATATATGCGGTTGTAATTCAAAGGTAACCAATTGTTTTAAAGATAACATTGGCATTCCATACGGTCATTCATTCCGTATGGCTTGAGGGAGTCCATTTGACTGATTCTGTAATTCTCTCTTTGAAGGAGATATTTGTTATTGTCTCTACCTTCCATCTTGTGGACTGTCTCTAGAATTAAGAATTTAATTTGACTGATATTGTGGTGATGTTCCTGAAAGTGGACGGCCAGTGTGGATTTGATGTTCTTAGTCCGAATATTTGATTTGTGTTCATTAATTCTCGTTTTGATGTTGCGCTCAGTTTTTCCAATGTAAACATGTCCACACGGACATTTTAGTAGATATATTACATTGGTGGTGTCACATGTGGCTGTTACTTGTAATCTGATTTGGTATCCTTTGCGTGGATGCGTGATGGTTGATCCTAGGATAATATTATGGCAGTTACTGCAATTATGACATCGCAAGGTTCCTTTAAATGTTTTGTTAATGTTTTTTTTTTGGGTTTTCAAAAGTTCACCCAGATTCCTGCTTCTAGTGTAAGAGAAAATGGGAAGTTCATAGAATAAGTTGTTGAAGTCCTGTTCTTGTATCAAGATGGGCCAGTGCTCCTTTATTGTGGAGAAGTGTGGCTCACTGGTTAGAGGAGGCAGACCTGGAAGCAGAGGTCAGCCAGGGACCAGGGTTCAATTCCCAGCTCGGCGGGGTCTTGAGTCCTAAAATGTCCATGGACTCGACAATTCTCGCTCTGGTGCCTACTTGATTCACGGGTTCACACTCTGCGACTCTGGGCAATAGCTTGCTTAATCTCCACCATGGCCCCTTGCGGCAGGATGCCTGGCTTTCACCTTGCGGATGCCCTGCCGGGGGTATCTCACAGGGGAATACCAGGATGGGTTCCCTAAGCAAGTGCTTAGAAACCGGTTGGTGATTTGCGCTATATAAATTCCTGTACATTTACATTTACATGATGTTTTTAAATGTGTTGCTCACTGTTGAGAATTTAGCTACCAGAACATTACGGTTGCTCGCTTTGGGTTTAGTCTTGATGAAGAGATCTTCACGAGTCTTGGATTGACTGCGTTACATTGCTTGGTCTAAGATCACATTAGGATATCCTCTTTGTTTCAATCTAGTAGCCATTTCTTGTATTTATTCAATCAATCAATCAATCAATCATGACATTTGAATAGCGCGCTACTCACCCGGAAGGGTCTCAAGGTGCTAGGGGGAGGGGTACGTTACTGCTCAAAAAGCCAGGTCTTGAGTTGCTTCCTGAAGGAGAGGTGGTCCTGGTTTAGCCGGAGGTGGATGGGGATGGAGTTCCATGTCTTGGCTGCCAGGTAGGAGAAGGATCTTCCTCCGGCAGTGGCTCTGCGGATGTGTGGGACGGCGGCGAGGGCGAGGCTGGTCGACCGTAGCTGGCGGGTGGGCGTGTAGAAGGTCAGGCGGTTGTTGAGGTACTTGGGGCCCAAGTCGTGGAGAGCCTTGTGTGCGTGGGTGAGGAGTCTGAACGTGATCCTCTTGCTGAAGGGGAGCCAGTGCAGGTCTCTCAGGTGTCCGGAGATGTGGCTGTGGAGGGGGATGTTCAGGACGAGTTGTGCGGAGGCGTTCTGGATGCGTTGGAGTCTTTTCTGAAGTTTGGCTGTTGTTCCGGCGTAGAGGGTATTTCCGTAGTCCAGTCGGCTGGTGACAAGTGCCTGGATGATCGTCTTCCTGGTTTCGGTGGGAATCCATCGGAAGATCTTTCGGAGCATGCATAGGGTGTTGAAGCACGATGATGAGACGGCGTTGACTTGTCTGGTCATCGAAAGGGAGGAGTCCAGGATGAAGCCCAGGTTACGTGCGTGGTCCGTTGGCCTGGGAGTGGTGCCCAGGGCATGGGGCCACCAGGAGTCGTCCCAGGCAGAGGGCGATGATCCCAGGATGAGGACTTCCGTCTTGTCTGAGTTCAGTTTCAGGCGGCTGTTCTTCATCCACTCGGCGACGTCTTTCATCCCTTCGTGTAGGCTGGTTCTGGCGGTGGCTGGGTCGTTGGTGAGGTAGAGGATCAGTTGGGTGTCGTCGGTGTAGGAGATGATGTTGAGGTTGTTTTGGCGTGCGACGGCTGCGAGGGGGCTCATGCAGACGTTGTAGAGGGTGGGGCTGAGCGAAGATCCATGTGGTACGCCGCAGATGACTTCGGTGGCCTCGGATATGAATGGGGGGAGTCGAACTCTCTGGGTTCTTCCGGCGAGGAACGAGATGATCCACTCCAGTGCCTTCTCTTGGATTCCGATGTTGCTGAGGAGCTGCACTAGGGTGCGGTGGCAGACAGTGTTGAACGCTGCGGAGAGGTCCAGGAGGATGAGGGCCGCTGTTTCCCCGTTGTCGAGCAGGGATCTGATGCCATCAGTGGCTGCGATGAGGGCGGTCTCGGTGCTGTGGTTGGCTCGGAAGCCGGACTGCGAGTGGTCGAGGGATCCGTTCGTCGCGAGGAAGGCGGCAAGCTGTCTATTGACGGTCTTCTCGATGACTTTGGCAGGAAAAGGGAGGAGCGAGATGGGGCGGAGGTTCTTGAGGTTGATGGGGTCCGCTGTTGGTTTCTTCAGGAGGGCGCTGATCTCGGCGTGCTTCCAGCTTTCCGGGAAGGTGGCGGTGTTGAAGGAGGCGTTGATGATGTCCCGCAGTTGGGGTGCGATGATTGAGTCGGCCTTGTTGAAGACGTGGTGGGGGCAGGGGTCGTTGGGGATCCGGAGTGGATGGTGTTCATCGTGCGGGTGGTGTCTTCGGTGCTAACCGGGGTCCAGGCGCGGAGGGTGGTGGTGGGGGGCGTTGGTTTGGTGGTTGGGTGCGAGGTTGGTGGGCCGAAGCTGTTGTGTATTTCGGCGATCTTGCGGTGGAAAAACGAGGCAAGTGAGTCGCAGAGGTCTTGCGAGGGAGTGATGTTGTTGTTTCCGGCGCTGGTGTCGGAGAGCTCTTTGACGATGTTGAAGAGTTCCTTGCTGTTGTGGGCGTTGTTGTCCAGACGTTCTTTGAATGCTGTCTTCTTGGTGATGCGGATCAGCTGGTGGTGTTTGTGGGTGGCGTGCTTGAGGGCAGTCATGTTGTCTGTGGTCTGGTCGTTGCGCCATGTTTTCTCAAGGGTGCAGCAGTTTTTCTTGGAGTTCTTAATTTCGTCAGTGAACCAAGAGGCTTTCTTGCTGCCGTGTCTGCTGGAAGGGGTCTTCAGAGGTGCGAGGTCGTCTGCGCTGTTGGTGATCCACTGTGTGAGGTTGCTGGCTGCTTCGTTGGGGTTCGTTGTGCTGGTGGGATGGTTCTGGCTGAGGGAGGTGGTGAGCTTGTCGGCGGTGATCTTGTTCCAGTTCCTGCCGGGGACCTGTTGCGGGTGGTGGTGGGTCGTGGTTCTTCCGAAGCTGAAGTGGATGCAGCTGTGGTCAGTCCAATGTAGTACGGTGGAGTGGCTTAAGGAGATGTGTTTGCTGGAGGAGAAGACAGGGTCGAGCGTGTGGCCGGCGTAGTGGGTGGGGGTGTTCACCAGTTGCTTGAGACCGAGGTTGGCGAGGTTGTCCAGAAGGGTGGGGGTGTTGCTGTCCTTGTTGTTCTCCAGGTGGAAGTTGAGGTCCCCTAGGAGGATGTAGTCAGCGGAGGGGAGGGGGTGCGGGCTGATGAAGTCTGTGATGTCTTCGCTGAATTGTGTGCAAGGCCCCGGGGGTCTGTAGATGAGGGTGCCTCTGAGTGTGGTCTTGGGGTCGGTGTGTATCTGGAAGTGGAGGTGTTCGGCGGCGGTGAAGGTGTCGTCGGAGTAGGTCGTGATGCGGATGGTGTTCTTGTGTATGATGGCGATGCCTCCTCCGGTCTGGTTGACGCGGTCCCTCTGGGTGATCTTGTATCCATCCGGGATGGCGATGGCGATGTCGGGCGCTGAGGAGGCGTTCATCCAGGTTTCCGTCAGGAAGGCGACGTCTGGTGATGTTGTGTCGAGCAGGTTCCAGAGTTCGACGGCGTGTCTGTGGACGGAGCAGGTGTTGAGCAGGATGCACTTGAGGTGGTTGCCGCTGGTGCTCGGCTTGGTGGGTGCGGCGTAGGTCCGGAGGCAGGTGAACTTGCAGGCTTGGCAGGTGAAGGGTCCGTGTGTGCATTTCGGGGTGGGTTGGTAGCAGGCGGGGGTTCGACCGGCGTTGAGTGCGTTGAGGGTGGCGGCGTCATAGGTCCGTTGTGTGGTCTGGCGTCGGCGGGGGCCGGGGTCCTGGTGCAGGGCGCGGTCCAGGCGCGGACGGGCGCAGACGGGCTTGCCTTTGGCGCGCCTTCGGTGCACAATCGGCACACCCGCTGCGCGTGACCGCGGTCTCCTTTTAAGGCGAAGTGGGAGGGAGGAGCAGCTGGGAGGCCGGAGCGGGGAGGACACAGAAAGAAAAGGGGGCGGGGCCGCAATGTCACAGCGGCAAGGAAGCGGGGAGCGGAGTGGGGTCACACCAGGGGAGCTAACGAACCAAAAGAAAACAGAGGTACAGTTTACCAAAAGACAACAGAGATATACTGCAAAAACAAAGTATCAAAGTAACAATCAGAGGCACAGGAGGGCAAAAACGGCTCAACGAGCAGCAGCGAGGGGGCACAGACTCGCCTACAGCTGGAGGGCCGTGCGATGTGGGGGTGTCCTGAGGAAAGGTTACACTCACCTGCTCCGCGCGGTCTCCATTTAAGGCAAAGTGGGAGGGAGGAGCAGCTGGGAGGCGGGAGCGGGGAGGACACAGAAAGAAAAGGGGGCGGGGGCGCGATGTCACAGCGGCGGGAAGCGGGGAGTGGAGGGGGGGTCACACCAGGGGAGCTAACGAACCAAAAGAAAACAGAGGTACAGTTTACCAAAAGACAACAGAGATATACTGCAAAAACAAAGTATCAAAGTAACAATCAGAGGCACAGGAGGGCAAAAACGGCTCAACGAGCAGCAGCGAGGGGGCACAGACTCGCCTACAGCTGGAGGGCCGTGCGACGTGGGGGTGTCCTGAGGACAGGTCACACTTACCTGCGCCCCGCGGTCTCCATTTAAGGCAAAGTAGGAGGGAGAAGCAGCTGGGAGGCGGGAGAGGGGAGGACAGAGAAAGAAAAAGGGGCGGGCCGCGATGTCGCGGTGGCGGGAAGCGGGGAGCGGAGGGGGGGTCACACCAAGGGAGCTAACGAACCAAAATAAAACAGAGGTACAGTTTACCAAAAGACAACAGAGATATACTGCAAAAACAAAGTATCAAAGTATCAATCAGAGGCACAGGAGGGCAAAAACGGCACAACGAGCAGCAGCGAGGGGTCACAGACTCGCCTATAGCTGGAGGGCTGTGCGGCGTGAGGGTGTCCTGAGGACATTTGTTGAGTTGCGATGTGTGGTTGATGTGATTCGTTTGATCCTTAACATCTGAGAATACGGTAACAAAAACAAAACACCAGCGCACATCACATGTAGTAACTTTTATCCTTTGTGCAATCAGCACTCTTCTTCAATAAATATTCTTGCAGGATCACTCTTTTTCAATCCAAGAATATCATGTGGCGTAGACCATTCAGACTTTATTTCTTTTAAAATACAATGTTCCACAGCTGACATGCATTTCGCCCTATGCAGGTTTCCTCAAGGCTTGTTCACAGTGTATTGAGCACTAACGTCATAAAAGCACATGTTTCCAAATTTTGAAATTCTTTATGTAAGATTCACCATAGATTTTTCGTACACGTTCAAGCATGTAATATCCTGCAAGAATATTGATTGGAGAAGAGTGCTGATTGCACAAAGGATAAAAGTTACTACATGTGATGTGCGCTGGTGTTTTGTTTTTGTTAATGTGATATCTGTTGCACTTCTAGTGGACACACAGTCTTTGACGCCGTAGGTGGATGAGCGTCAAACACCAATGTTGTACTCATTATTTGATGCTTTGTATTTAGTACTCAAAATCTTTACAATAAGGGGACACTATATGATGTGCAGGTCACTAATAGCAAATCCACCTTCCTTTGTATATTGTTTCTGAGAACATTATTTATACGCTATATTGATGATATTTTCATCATATGGAACGGACCAGAGGGCATACTAATCCAAGCATTGGATGACCTAAATTACATCAATAAACGCATACAATTTTCACACGAGATATTAAAAAATCGCATCACTTATCTAGACGTGACAATCACCAACACAGGCGACACACTGGAAACAGACCTACATAGGAAACCAACGGACCATAACAACACTTTACACTATAGCAGCTTACATCAGGAATCCTTAAAAAACATTTACCGTATTCTCAGATGTTAAGAATCAAACGAATCACATCTCAACCACACATCGCAACTCAACGAATACAAGAAATGGCTACTAGATTTAAACAAAGAGGATATCCTAATGTGACCTTAGACCAAGCCATCCAACGCAGTCAATCCAAAACTTGTGAAGATCTCTTCATCAAGACTAAACCCAAAGCGAGCAACCATAATGTTCTGGTATCTAAATTCTCAATAGTGAGCAACACATTTAAAAACATCATAAAGAAGCACTGGCCCATCTTGGCACAAGAACAGGACTTCAACAACTCATTCAATGAACTTTCCATTTTCGCTTACACTAGAAGCAGGAATCTGGGTGAACTTTTGAAAAACTAAAAGAAAACCATTAACAAAACATTTAGAGGACCCTTGCCATGTCACAATTACAGCAACTGCCATAATATCACCCTAGGATCAACCATCATGCATCCACGCAAAGGATACCAAATCAGATTACAAGTAACATCCACATGTGACACCACCAATGTAATATATCTACTAAAATGTCCGTGTGGACATGTTTACATTGGAAAAACTGAGCGCAAGATCAAAATGAGAATTAATGAACACAAATCAAATATTCGGACTAAGAACATCAAATTCATAGAGGCCGTCCACTTTCAGGAACATCACCACAATATCAGTCAACTTAAATTCTTAATTCTAGAGACAGTCTACAAGATGGAAGGTAGAGACAATAACAAATATCTCCTTCAAAGAGAGAATTATTGGCTCAGACAATTGGACTCCCTCAAGTCATACGAAATGAACGACCATATAGAATACCAATGTTATCTTTAAAACAATTGATTACCTTTGAATTAGAACCGCATATATATTAACAACCATAATTGTGTCTATTGAGATCTTTAAAACAACTGGTTACCTTTGAAGTAGAACCGAACATATATTAACAACCATAATTGTACATATTGAGAACGTAATGACATTGTTTTATCTGACAAATAATCTGCTGTAATGTTTTTGACATATGTCTTAGTTAGCGTTATCACTACACATCTTTATTAACCTTGTTATCATTCTTTTATATTTGTTTCCAAACTATGCGAACCGGCCTATGATGGCCGCTTCTCAACTCCACTACTACATCCAGTCCGTTATTAGCGTTCATTTTATCGTACTAACATGGCCGCCACCCACTCCATAGCTATACCCAGTCCATTGTCACTGTTTAACATAAATAACACTCCTGGCTTTTCACGCGGGTGATTAACTGCAACTGTCTTTGCCGCACTAACGAAGACGGAAACACATTCTTCGCCTTACCGATGAACTCGGAATAACAATCGTCACACTGCATAAGTGTCATGCTAACAGCATGCTTAATGGCTATAATCATAATGCCTCGCTAAGTTAAGCACGATTTAAAGCAGTGTCTCATCTTTTCAGAACCTGAACATATGTGACTTTGCTTAGGAGGTGGTAACAGTGTCTCGCAAGTTACCCAACCTCACTTTGTTAGTTCTTCTAACGAGCACCATCTGGTTATCCGTGGCAATAACCTTGAAAGCAATTGTACCACATTGAGCATGGGGAGTAGCTTACTATCTTTACATTTATAACCCACACCACCGTCAGCATTATAATATCACCTTTTTGCAGTAAATCACTATCTTGATTACCAATGACACAAACTCACAAAATGCCCTTTACCCATCCCGCATTAAACCACGATCCTGAGAGCATGATACACGCTTACTAACCCATCAAAGCACATAGTTTGGTTTCATCATTATATCGTTGCTATTTTAGATGTCTCCCTGATGAAGGGTTTTTAACCTGAAATGCATTGGAGCTACAAATGAGACAACTATGAAATAAGAATAACGAATTCTTTAAAGAAAAGTGAATAAACTTTCTAAAGAATAAGCATGTCCTTGAACTTTACTTAATAAATTGGATAAAAAATTGGATTAAAACCTCAGAACAGAGGACACAGTTAGTGCCCTGGGGGACACATCTACACAGAAATGTGCAGCCTTTCATATTATGTTTAACGTTTTTGACCGGTGAACGTTGCCCCAGGAGCACACAAAAACTTCACAACACATTAAGGGCCAGTTGAGGAAGCCTAATACCGGTCGGTAACGGACGAAATTATCGAATTTCGGCTGTTACCGATGGGATTAGGCTTTTTTCAGATGTAGGAGGCCACATTTCAGGATTCAGTAATTTACTGAATCGGTAAATTAAGAAATCGGTAAATTACCGAATTCTTAAAATACCGATTCGGTAAATTAACAAATCTGTAATGTAGGGAGCACTCAAGTGAGTGCTTCTTACATTTAAGGATTCGTTATTTACCACAAACTATAGGTTCGTGGTAAATAACGAATTCCTTTTAAAACGCAATTTTTTGCTTTTAATACAGTGCCATGTGGCAGACATACATGCCCTTAGGGCATGTATGTTTGCCACATGTGCACCCATGCACTATTCCGGGGTACAACAGGGTGTCAATGTGACACCCTGCCACCCTTGATAGGGTTCCCCCTATTACCGATTCGGTATTTACCGAATCGGTATTTACCAAATCGGTAATTACCATTCATTCCTATGGGCCCATAGGAATAAAAGGGAATTACTGAATCGATTTTTACCGATTCGGTAAATACCGAATCGGTAAATACCGATTCTTAATTACCGAATCTTACCGATTCGGTAATTTTTACCGAAAAATTATCTACATCCCATTTACCTATTCTTAAAAACCGAATCGGTAAAATTCTGTATTTAAGAATAGGTAAATTGAGATTACCTACATCTGGCCCTAAATTGTATTGAAACACAAGGTCGTAGCGCGCACCACTCTTATTATTTTCTGTTTTGCACTCTTAGCACATCTGCATATTTTAGTGTCTTATTTCACATCAACTAAAGTAAGCGTAATTTACACGAATGGTGAATGATCTCTCAATTGATAACCAATAAGAACTGAAAAGATACATTTATTTTCTGGAGATTATTTTGACCAGAATCGGCCATTGATTAATAAACACACTTGTCCAAAAATTTAAATATATTGCTACATTAGCAGAAATACCAAAGATGTGGGAACACATGCAGGAAACCAAGAATTCAATACTTTTGGTCTTATTACCCAAACTGGACACATTTAACTCTACTTCAGCCAGTCAGAGAGCAAGCGTGTCATCGTGAGCAAACCCTTTGAAATACCTGTGTCTCTGTCACACATTCTTAATGTAAATGTAACGATTATATATACTTTCAGCCCAGTCATTTGAGAATCAGTTATTGGAGAGGCCACATCTCTGAACAAAATGTATCTGCTTTTCTTTTCTAAATTCCCAATACATTATTGCACTATTATGCGTGGGGGTTCTGTAATCCATGTATAAACGGCCAGTGTCTAACTTTTTTACAATCGGCAACTTGTGATGCACCCAGTTGCACAGCTGAGTTTTGATGTCACAATACTTGCTGCCAAGAGCGAACAGCTTAGGTGCAAGACAGGTCAGGTCACAGAGCTTAATTGAAGCAATTGCTTAAACATTCCTTTTCTTTTTTCTGTTCAATTTATTAGCTTACAGTGACAAGCAGAGAAAGCATGTTTATTTTTGCACTCCTTAGAAAGATAGAGAAAAGCTAGAATCTTCCTGCATGTTTCTACACATTCCGATCTAGTACAGCCTTTTTTTAAACTACCTTTTTATTAAACTGGTTCTGATATCTGTTTGCAACAAAGAACTAACATGTTTTTTATGTGTTTAATTTTGCACTAGAGGTTTTATTTTTATTCTACATGTTTGCAAACATGCTCACTCTTTCATATGAAACAGCTACACACCAAAGTAGGTTTTAAGTAGTTTGTGGGAAAGGAGATGTGTGACCACGTATTATATGGGATAAAGACCCCCCTAGCTTACATTATAAGGATATCGCAAGTCACCTTGAATTTCCATAACCTTATAAAGGAATTCGACCTTCGACCTCGTACCTCTGTATGGTTTTGGAACTCCTCAATGACTTGCAATATCCTTATAATGCATGGCAGGGGTACTATATCTCTTATATATTAATGTGTAGGAACACCAACTGTATAAATGTTTAACATTAAGTCAATTCATTTTGATAAATAATTTTAACGAGTTTTAACAACCACGGAGCAGCCCTTCATGAAGTCAATTTAATCTCAATAGTGTCATTTAATGTCACACACATACCCAGACAATTTTGGGGCATCAATAAGAGGTAGGAGAAAACTATATCAATGTTCTAATACTGTATTGCAAGGGGTTCTTTCATACCCCATTGTATCTCAGTTTGAACTAATTCATAATGTAGTGCATTTCACTATATAGGGCCCTCTTGCCAGGATGGTGGCTACGTTTTTAGCAGTTCATATTCACACCAGTTGGCCACCCACAGAGTGATGGCTGAGATTGATAAACTTGGTAATTTCAGCTCTGCACTCAAATGCAGAGAGCTCAAGCTTTGGGCATGAACAGGCGCGGTGCGTTCAATGGGGGGTGGGGGCAACTGAATCAGTTTACTTAAGTTCAAAGACGCCGAGGGAGAACTGACAATCATGTCAGTCAGCATGACGTCGGACCGCCCACCCCTTCAGACTCTGAAGGGGTGGGCGGTCTGGCGTCATGTTGACTGACATGATTGTCACCAGGGGCAGCAGGCAGCAACACAAGTGCACATGAGTGGGGACAGAGGGCGAAGATTTAGCCCGTGCCCACTCATGTACACTTGTGTTTACACCTGTTGGCGCATGCCCATTAGGAGCCCCTCGGTCACCTAATGGGTGTGCTGTGGGCGAAGAGAAACCTGTGCCCCAAACCAATCCTGGCACTGCTGGCAGCGCCAGGATTGGCTGAGAGAGGCTGCCAGTCTGCTCCAGGGCCGTTCGTTCGTGCAGGCGCCAAGCTAGGGGAGCAGAGGTGGTGCAGACCGGTCCGGCTGTAAGGTAAGTTTTACTTAGTATTATTTAATTCCCTGGCACCTACCCCCACGCGACCCCCCCCCCCCCCCCCGCAAGCTTCACACACATACACATGACTGGCCCCCTATGGCAAAAGCAGTGCTGCATATACATGTGCTTTCACAAACATACAGAGACACACACATTAGGGCAGAACAGCAAGATCAGAACAAGCTTCACACACACTCTCGCTCACTTACATATGAGATGTACAATCAGGCAACAGTAACACAAGCTTCACACACACACATGACTGGCAAACTCTGACAAAAGCAGTGCTGCACATACACGTGCTCTCACAAACATACAGAGACACACATCAGGTACAGTACAGCAATATCAGAACAAGCTTCACACGCTCTCTCGCTCACTTATATATGATGACATGTACAGTCAGGCAACAGCAGCACAAGCTTTACACACACATAGCAGGTACAGTACAGCAGCTCATGCTTCATACACACTAGATGTACAGTACTGCCACAGCAGTGCAAGGTTCACACACACAGAATGGTCACAGAATTGTCTCAGTAAAAGAAGCGGCAATGCAACCTATACATACACACAATCACAATTACATAAACACACATTAGAAAAGGTACAGTTGTGCACGCCAGTCAGTCAGTTTAAGGAGGCAGTTGCTAGAACTTTTTTTACATTTTTACCCCATGTCTAATTGCATGTAAAATAATTTTGTATAAAAGTGCACTCTTTTTAAACATTTTCACAGAGGGGACAACCCCCGAATCCCCTTTTGTTGATCGGGCTTGCTTGCTTTGCTTGGTTCCGATGTAACACTCAGCCCCAACTTTTACGCCACACTACTTTCAAAAGTCACCAGCCGCCACTAGGCATGAACAGTCACAGAACATAGTGGGTAATTTTACTCAGCACGCCATTGTATTTTTCTGTAAAGAAGTAGGGTCAGTGTTGTAAGTCGCATATATTTCTTCCATATTTATTACTTCATTCATTCATCTGCTGATTTTAAAGTGATTTCAGGATGCTATTCATAAAAGACAACTTTACCTTTTAAAACTTCTTTTACAACATTTTTGTACCGGTTTTCAAAGCATATACAAATAAAATAGTAATTCATTCAGTCACTATGCACAGGAGATCACTGTCAATGAAGTGCTTGTCACGCAATTCATGAGTATTCTTCAGTGTCACAGTAGAAAACGTGTATTCATTAGGCTATAAGTGAGAGACAATAGGGAGTTGAGCAGTACAACTGAGGGTAACTTGAGAATCAGGTTAAAATATGTCTGCAGTAATACTACTGCAAACTCCACTGAGTATGTTAAGTTTGAGAATTACATGATGAAAACTAGTGAGCGGGCGTAGTCTTCTTTTATAGTCAAGCACAAATGTAAATGGCTTGTATTGCTTTTTTGTAAAGTTGCTGTCCATAGCACCTAAAATATTTACAGCATTTACTGCATTGCATTAACAGCTTACTTTATTCACTTTTGGCCAACAAGACTTGATTGTGAGCCTTACTGGTAGGTAAAGCCAATCGCTGTCAACAAAGCAGATATTCCAAATTCTCCCATTTGTGCTCTCTCGGAAGTCATTTATTATCCTAAAGAGAGAAAGAACTCCGTTCAACGTTACTTCGTGAGTGAGGAAAACAAATTCTTGATAAGAGAGCTTGTTAGCCACTTTTGAACACCACTACTGAAACCACTTTTGTAGGCTGCGCCCTTGGAAAAATATTTGCACGATTCATGCTGCATTATCACATCCTGTTAAAGTTGCTAACCACGCTCCCTCTTGTTCTCCACTTTTTTGCCTTCCCCATTTTTCTTTATTCATCCTGATCAAAAAAAGTTAATAGCTGGTGATATAAACATTTTCAAATTGCAGTTAAATTTGATTATAAAGGATGGCTTAGCATTTCATCTGTGGTGTAGTTGGCTGACTCAGCTTCAGTATGAATTGGATAGCCCTTCTCATAAGAATATAGTTAAACATACAAGGTTTCTGCATTGTCACTTAATGCTTTTCTGATCCTTGTGCTTTCCTTAGTGTTGAGGTTTTAGGTGTCAAGCGCCTCATTTATGAGGCCTTGCGTCACCTTTGCGCCGTCGGTGCATCACTTTTTGTGACGCACCAGCGGCGTACAAAATGTGCCTTGTTGCGCCATATTTAAAAAGTGACGCATCTAGGTAGATGCGTCACTTTTTAAACCCCTGCGCCACATTATACCTGCGTCAGGTATAATGTATGCAGAGGAGGCGTTCCCCCGTAAAAAGCCTCGTAATAGTGAAGCAGTGAAATCTATAAGATTTCACTGCGTCACTTTTAGGATGCTGTTGCGTCAAAATCTTGCGCCTGCCTCACAGCAGGCGTAAGACTGACGCAAGCCCTTTCACATGGGGCTTTCCTCATGTGAAAGGACGCATTGCTGGAGATGCGTCACTTTTGTGACACACTCCAGCAATGCGTCACTTTTGTGCTTACAGATGCGTCAGAAATACTGACGTATCTGTAAGTCCTTGCGACATGATGCGTCATACATTAAATATGACGCATCATTGGTGTCGCAAGGAGTGTGCAGTGAAAAGTGACGCATCGCTGTTTTCACGCAGCGATGCGTCACTTTTCATAAATGAGGCCCCAGGAATCTTGGATTTATTTTAGGAGTGTTCTCTGAAAGTTATTGTTGACGCAGAGGGAATGGGCCCTTTTACTTACCCCAGCTCCAACTTACATTTTTAGCTGCTAGAGGAATAAAAGAGTTAGGTTCAGTTTAAACATTACAGTGCAATCCATTTAGTCATACAGTAAAGCTCAGAGTCGATATGTGTGATTAAGTGTGGATTTATTACAAATTTAGTGAGGACTTCAGTAGCAATAGTGTAAAGTATAAGAAAGACAATCTGATGGTAAGATTGGAAGTTGCGGTCCTTCTACCTATAATGCATGAGAAATTCTAAATTCTCCAGCTAATCTACACTAAAGAATGCTTAATAAAACCCCAATTAGATCCATTAAAATAGAAAGGTATCAGCATAGCAGAACTTCTGTAGAAGTCCTCTAAACCAAACTTCTGTAGAATTTCTCTAAAGCAGAAGTTTGGCATAGCATTAAGCCACGCAAGGAGAATAGCGCATATAGGTCTAAACCTCTCCTAGTCTGAAAGGAATTTGAATAGAGCCAATGAGCATTCCCTAATAATACCCCTAAAAGACCCTTCTAAATCAGTATCAAAAGTACAATTAGTGACCACCTTCAGACATGCTCCCTTGGCAGACACACTCATAACTCTTCTTCTTTGAGCCACATATTCGAAGAGACCTTGGAGTCCATCTCCTCACTCCACATAGACAGTAGCCCTCCCTTCTAATAATTTTTTTTTATCGCCCTCTACTCCCCTCATGCTTTCTTATCTTGTTCACACAATGAGCATTTCTCCATTCATTAGGTCATTGTACCAGGCACCTGCAGAGGAAAGAAAAACACTGCACCCAAGGAATTATTCACATTGAAGGTTAAACACTGAGAAACCCAAATGCTTGCAAAATGCAATCCTGAAAGATACAGGTTCCATTATACAGTAACTATAGCATAGTAAATAGGTGAATACGGGAAGATTAACCAATGTTATTTAAACACACACGTAGAAGTATATATGAGAAATGCAATTGATTGTTGCTGTAAGAGAAGCATTAGTTTTCACATATATATAAATTACATGGAAAATGCCCATTCGTTATATGGCTTTAAGTGCACTTCACTTCATTAGTAACATCATACCACATGAGTACATAAGGCCCTAAATATACGTATAGGTGATCTAATCAATATTGATGGGGGTGGAGCCAAAATTAGGCAGCTCCATTATAATTTGCAGTTAAAGAAAACAAATGGGCCCAAGGACCAGAGCCACTTTGCAAACCAGAATGGAAAAAATGAACACCGACGGGGTTTATGAACTGCCTTTCATTTTGAGTTCAAACTGATGTACTAATCTGTCATATCTCAATTTACATATTCCTAGAGGGTTGCAAAGCCTCCTGTCTCATAAATATAAATGAGGGAAGTTAGATTTTGCGACCTTTTAAAAATGGCTGCTAACGTAGGGATAGAGGACTGCAAATGTAAGGGTTGAGGTCTGAGAGGGACAGGAGAGTGAATTAGTGGTGGATTAGAAGGGGGAAATATAAATTGTTATCAGGAGTGGAGAGAGTGGCAGACATGTGAGTATGCTAGTTGGATAAATTGGATAGAGGAGGAAAGGATTATTTGGGAGTTCATAATAGTAACAAAGGTTTACAATTAATCAGAGAGCCTATTAGTTGGATGAATAGAATAAAGGATGGATAGAGGAGTGAAGGGTTGGTAAAGAATTGTTTGGAGTTCATAGTGGTGAAACAAGTTTGGAATGAGTCAAAGATTGGAGGTAGGAGATATTTTGTAAAAGGAATAGGATGAGTCAAAGAGTGGTGATTTCATGGGTTTTGGCGAGACTAGTTAACTTTTTTCACTACAGTGGAAGAAAATATATAAATATGTAGATTCATGACCATACATAAGAGGCATAAATACAGAGATCTATTAACATGATACGCACATGGAAAAAATCAGGAGACACAATATTGTGCTGCATTAATTGCCATATGTACATGCATAGGTAAATATTTACAAACTCAGGCTTTCCATTTATTTCAATAGTGAAGCATTTATAAATACAATTGCTATTATCATATTTACACATTGTGACAGATATGTGTTATTATAAGAAAGTAAACGCAGAAGCATACTCTCATCATCTTAAATGTTATTGATGTAATGATCTACTTATATATGGAGATAATAATAGTGATATATTTGAATGTATGTACACATTTTTTTTTATAAAAAATATATTAATTCAGAAAAAGGGGTGGTGATGAACAGAGTGTCTGAATTAGGCAGACCACTCTTACCCAGTCCAAAGATCAGGGCTTGATCCATCACCGTTATTTAGCTCACTGCACCATCCCAGCTCAGAACCTGGCTATATGCAAATCAGTCTGTCCCTGGCCCAGTGCATCATGGGAACAGGGCAGACTAAACTACCAAGCCAATTCTTCACCAGAAAGGAGACAAGCTACCGGGGACCGGTTTCTGGCATTTCAGCCGTCGTCGGCTCGGCTTGCTTGAATCCTGATGGTGCAGTGAGCAAGGGACTCATGTCTGAGTATACCCTGCCACACCTATAGTGGTGCAGTGAGCTAAAAAACGGTGATGGATCAAGCACTGATCTGTTGACTGGATATGAGTGTTCTGTTTAATTCAGATACTCTGTCCATCACCACCCCCTTTTCTGAATCGTTTTGTCCACCATAAGCGTGGAAGGGTATACTCAGATGTGAGTCCCTTGCTCATTGCACCATCAGGATTCAAGCAAGCCGGGCCGAAGATGGCTGTAATGCCAGAAACCGGTCCCCGGAAGCTTGTTTCCTTCCCAGTTTAAGAATTGGCTTGGTAGTTTGGTCTGCCCTGTTCCCATGATGCACTGGGCCAGGGACAGACTAATTTGCATGTAGCCAGGTTCTGAGCTGGGATGGTGCAGTGAGCTAAAAAACGGTGATGGATCAAGCCCTGATCTGTTGACTGGGTATGAGTGTTCTGTTTAATTCAGATACTCTGTCCATCACCACCCACTTTTCTGAATCGTTTTGTCCACCATAAGCGTGGAAGGGTATACTCAGATGTGAGTCCCTTGCTCATGCACCATCAGGATTCAAGCAAGCCGGGCCGAAGACGGCTGTAATGCCAGAAACCGGTCCCCGGAAGCTTGTTTCCTTCCCAGTTCAAGAATTGGCTTGGTAGTTTGGTCTGCCCTGTTCCCATGATGCACTGGGCCAGGGACAGACTAATTTGCATGTAGCCAGATTCTGAGCTGGGATGGTGCAGTGAGCTAAAAAACAGTGATGGATCAAGCCCTGATCTGTTGACTGGGTATGAGTGTTCATTTAATTCAGATACTCTGTCCATCACCACCCCCTTTTCTGAATCGTTTTGTCCACCATAAGCATGGAAGGGTATACTCAGATGTGAGTCCCTTGCTCATTGCACCATCAGGATTCAAGCAAGCCGGGCCGAAGACGGCTGTAATGCCAGAAACCGGTCCCCGGAAGCTTGTTTCCTTCTCAGTTTAAGAATTGGCTTGGTAGTTTGGTCTGCCCTGTTCCCATGATGCACTGGGCCAGGGACAGACTAATTTGCATGTAGCCAGGTTCTGAGCTGGGATAATGCAGTGAGCTAAAAAACGGTGATGGATCAAGCCCTTTTCTGTTGACTGGGTATGAGTGTTCTGTTTAATTCAGATACTCTGTCCATCACCACCCCCTTTTCTGAATCGTTTTGTCCACCATAAGCGTGGAAGGGTATACTCAGATGTGAGTCCCTTGCTCATTGCACCATCAGGATTCAAGCAAGCCGGGCCGAAGACAGCTGTAATGCCAGAAACCGGTCCCCGGAAGCTTGTTTCCTTCCCAGTTTAAGAATTGGCTTGGTAGTTTGGTCTGCCCTGTTGCCATGATGCACTGGGCCAGGGACAGACTAATTTGCATGTAGCCAGGTTCTGAGCTGGGATGGTGCAGTGAGCTAAAAAACGGTGATGGATCAAGCCCTGATCTGTTGACTGGGTATGAGTGTTCTGTTTAAGTCAGATACTCTGTCCATCACCACCCCCTTTTCTGAATCGTTTTGTCCACCATAAGCGTGGAAGGGTATACTCAGATGTGAGTCCCTTGCTCATTGCACCATCAGGATTCAAGCAAGCCGGGCCGAAGACGGCTGTAATGCCAGAAACCGGTCCCCGGAAGCTTGTTTCCTTCCCAGTTTAAGAATTGGCTTGGTAGTTTGGTCTGCCCTGTTCCCATGATGCACTGGGCCAGGGACAGACTAATTTGCATGTAGCCAGGTTCTGAGCTGGGATGGTGCAGTGAGCTAAAAAACGGTGATGGATCAAGCCCTGATCTGTTGACTGGGTATGAGTGTTCTGTTTAATTCAGATACTCTGTCCATCACCACCCCCTTTTCTGAATCGTTTTGTCCACCATAAGCGCGGAAGGGTATACTCAGATGTGAGTCCCTTGCTCATTGCACCATCAGGATTCAAGCAAGCCGGGCCGAAGACGGCTGTAATGCCAGAAACCGGTCCCCGGAAGCTTGTTTCCTTCCCAGTTTAAGAATTGGCTTGGTAGTTTGGTCTGCCCTGTTCCCATGATGCACTGGGCCAGGGACAGACTAATTTGCATGTAGCCAGGTGCTGAGCTGGGATGGTGCAGTGAGCTACAAAACGGTGATGGATCAAGCCCTGATCTGTTGACTGGGTATTAGTGTTCTGTTTAATTCAGATACTCTGTCCATCACCATCCCCTTTTCTGAATCGTTTTGTCCACCATAAGCGTGGAAGGGTATACTCAGATGTGAGTCCCTTGCTCATTGCACCATCAGGATTCAAGCAAGCCGGGCCGAAGACGGCTGTAATGCCAGAAACCGGTCCCCGGAAGCTTGTTTCCTTCCCAGTTTAAGAATTGGCTTGGTAGTTTGGTCTGCCCTGTTCCCATGATGCACTGGGCCAGGGACAGACTAATTTGCATGTAGCCAGGTTCTGAGCTGGGATGGTGCAGTGAGCTAAAAAACGGTGATGGATCAAGCCCTAATCTGTTGACTGGGTATGAGTGTTCTGTTTAATTCAGATACTCTGTCCATCACCACCCCCTTTTCTGATTCATTTATTTATTGTCATTTCTCTAGTGACTATAAAAATATTTACAGAGAGAAACATACCCATATTATTTTTTTTGTTTTTTTTCCATTAATTAGTATTATTTATTTATATTACTTAATTATTTTGATGTATGTATTACTTATTTTTTTAAGTAATCAGTATATTGAATAGTTAACATTTACACAGCATTTCTGTTTAATCATATTTATATGTTGTGAAATGAGTGAACATAAAAACGAGAGATTCCTAAGCATATAGTCAAATACTTATAAGTTACTTATGTAATGATTTTAAGCATAACAGTAAGGAGTTTCTATATTTTAATCATATGTAATATATACATTTGTTAACCAATATTTCTTTATTCATACAATAATAATATCTGCATTTGTACAAATAGATACACATATCTGAGTATATGTATTCAGTCAAAGTTGTTGGTGTCTTGTGCATACTATTGCTGTACATTTGTATTTTGAATATGGAGGTCATGTAGGGTAGAGCCAGCTGTTGAGTAACTTCTGAGGATAAGATGGTTATCTGTGGATCTTATGTTTGGAGGGAATTAATTTCATAGTTTGGATGATTCAATAGAGAAAGATGTTTCACCCATTTATTTTTCTTGTATGCTGGGATTTTGAGCCGTGGCGCCAATCTGGAGCAGAGGTTTCTTTGTTGTATGTATTTTGAGATTTTCTTTCTGATGAACAGTGGCCCTGTTCCATGTATTGCTGTGTGGCTGATACAAAGCAGCTTCCAAAGAGGATCTTCTGGCACCAGTAAACAATGTAGGGCCCTTAAGTCAGGGAAGGTGTGGGCTTGTGGCTTTATATGTAGTAGTAGCCTGGCAGCAGAGTTTTGAATTAGTTGTAATCTTTTCATATTTGATAGAGGTGATCCATGGTAGAGGCCATTGGTGTAATCAAGTCTAACAGTGCAAGAGCGATAGTAGCTTCGACTTTGTGTGGAAATCCTAAGCTTGGGAAGATAGATGTGATGCAGATTTTTCATAGTAATGAAACTTTGTCTTGGTATCTTATCCACCTTGGCATTTATTGATAGCTTGGAATCCATAGCAATTCCAAAGGTTCTTATTCCTTGAATACTTTAGGAGGTGGTCCCAGGTCCTGGGCCAGGCGGAGAGTGAGTCAAAATGTTTCCAATTGCCTCTGGGGATTATGTCAGTTTTGGACGCTTTTAATTTGAGATGGCTCCATAATATCTAGTGATCAACGGCTTGGAGCCAAGTGGAGATTTTTATATTTCTAGTATCTTTGCGGCTTTCCAGTTTAAGAAGTATTTGTGTGGCATCTGTGTAGTTATGGCAAATAAGGTGAAATTAATTGATTACTGCCAGTAATGACTTCATGTAGTTGTTGAAAAGCATGGGTGGGATGATAGAGCCTTGAGGGACCCACAGCTTTTATGATGTAGGATTTGGGAGAGAAAAGAGGAGAAAGAATGATATTTGTTCTGTTTTGAAGGTGGGATGTGATCCAGTCAAGAGCATTCCCCTCTATGCTGGCTTTGCAGAGTCTTTGGATTCTCTAATTAGGAGGGAGTGGAGTTAGCAACTTTAACATGATGTGATTATGCTTCGTGATTAGAGCAAATCTTTTTTCAAGGTTGCAGCCTACAAACGTGGTTACAATACTGGTGCTCAGAGGTGGCTAACAAGCTCTCTTATCAAGAAATAGTTTTGTTTGCACCCACACTACGTGCCATGATCAACTCTTTCAAAGGAATGTACAAGGTCCTAGAGGAGTAGCGTAGTGACCTCATTGTGGTCTCATGTGTTTTTAAGGCCATCTCAGATGGTGATTAGGGCAAATTCTGTGCCCCTTCCTGGAAGGAAACCTGTTTGGACCTCTGAAAGTATGGAGTTATCTTCAATAAATTGAGACATCTGGGTGAATGCTGCGCTTTCTATTATTTTGTCGACTAATTTTCCATTTGCAATAGGTCTGTAGTTGTTCGGGTCTTGATGGTACAGGTTGTTCATTCTAATAATGGGATTATGTATGTGATTTTTAAGTCTTCGTGAAAAACTCCTGTTGTCAATGAATGATTGATGATCGTTCTAGCTGGGGTGGCAGTATAGGTTGTTAAAAGGATGTTCTTGAAGATTTGTGTTGGACAAGGGTCATTGGGTTGGCCAGCTCCGCTGCTAGTTGTGACAAGATCAATAAAATACATTTTTGATAGTTGTTTAAAGGAATTTAGAGATAGTTGGAAAAGGGCTGGTGCCTGTGGTTTTCCTTTGATTTAAATAAGAATCCAACATGTCTGCTTCGGTTGTGGGATGATTTTCCAGTTTGTCAGTAAACGTTTGGGACATAGGATGGTTTCCTCTGTGTATACAGGTTTACAAAAATTGTGTGAATTTTATAAAAGTTTTTATTTGCACATTTTGCATTCTGAATTCTGTTTAATAGTAGCTTTTATTTTAGCTTTTATGATAGATGACTTGTAAATTCTGTTGTGTTTGTGTACATGAAGTTTGTGTTGAGTGTTGTTTGTTTTGAGTCAGATGCGCTGCAGCTTGCAATTTGTTTTATTGATCTGCACTCATGCAAGGTGCTTGCTTATTTTTGGCATGCTTTGTTGTTTTTAATGGAATTAGGATATCAAAAGCTGCCTGGAGGCACTCATAGAGTTTTTGAACTGAATGTATTGTGTCCAAATCTGTGTTGGATGTTAGTTGTGTGCCCACTGTTTGGTTAAATCTGTCCCCTTAATTGAGCCATATCTGACCTGGGTAAATAATGTGTTTCAATGCCAGCTTCTTACCAGGTTCAGAATGAATCTCTTCTTGCCGCTAATCAGGTTTCCCAGCGGTTTAGCCAAACAGTGCATCCCCGGTCCCAATGATTGTGACAACCTTTCAGCCCAGACCGTAGCTCACTTTGTATTGTTTTTCCCATTCTACAACCATCCTAGGAGGAAATGTTTGATACCTATTTTAAAAGGTTTTACATTTAATCCAGTAAAACCAGCAAAGATTTGAGAAAGGTTAAAATCTGTGTATTCATGGGCTTTTTCCCAAGCAGTATTGTCAAAATCCAGGAGGCTTGGCCCTAGTCAGTGGTTAATTTTGCAAAAAGGTGCTGGCGCACTTGTCAGGAGGTAGCTTCCACCAGTCCATTGATCCCGCGAGCTGTAATTCCAAGGCGATCCAGTGGATTCAATCTTTTCCATTCATGTGGGGGCGTCATGTTATTCTCTGTATGTCTCCTTCAGACGTACGGAGAATAACCCGACGCCCCCACATGAATGGAAAAGATTGAATCCACTGGATCCCCATGGAATTACAGCTTGCGGGATCAACAGTAATACAGTAGAACAACAACCGCGAGGAAATCAGACCCCGGACCTCCTTATAAGACGAAAGGAATGGTCCACACCTGGAAAGGACCCCCTAGGACAACCTTGAAGCGGCACACCAGACCCTAGCTCTCCTGCCCCACAGTCCTGATGAAGACCCGCAGTGACCCACAAACAGGGCCATAACTGGGTTGAAACATTGACGAAAATATTTGGATCAGCGATAGAGATTCTGTGGAAAAGCCAACAGATGTGGCCCACAGTTCTTATTAATGAATGAAATTTGTCTGACCAAAAACCTCCACTCCTTTCGACACTGTATATAAGCCACGACACTATCACTGCACGATATATCACTGAGCACTTGAACTTCACTATTACCACAATCTGTTGCGCCGTTTGAAACATTTGAATTGTGTGTTTTCTAAATGCAAAGAAGGGTACTTATGAATGCAAGAAAATTCATATAAAATAACTTGAGATACCCCATATTGGTTTGGATTTGCTTATTCGTCTAAATTGATTTTTGGCATATGTGGCTACGATGGACTCGCTGAAAAGAAATGAACTACTAACTGTTAAGTAGAATGTGCTAAAAATGTTGTTCTAAACCCGACAGGACCATTGTTACCTTACCACAATAAAAACCTTAGCGCTGGGAACCAATCAGAACCCTATCCCTAGCAGCCAATCAGAACTCAAACCCTAAGGCCTAAGTCCAATAGAAATCCTAGTTCTTGAAAACCTAGCTCTATCAGCCAATCAGAACTCAAACGGATGCTGCTTTAGAAAACACAATCTTGACATTGCTGAAAATACATAGGGAAGAAATTAAACAAGCTTGGTGAATGCATTTGGTTTTACCAATGTGATTAATAATAAGCTTTTAGTTGTAAGTTGTAGCTTGGTAAGCAATTATGCAATATAAGATGTAACAGATGTAACAGATTAGATTTTTGCTTAATAGCCCCAAGGTTGTTTCAAAGTACTATACATTTACATTTTGTTAATTGATTTTGGATTTATATAACCATTTCCAGTGATAAAATAAATGGGTAGGAACCATAATTAAATATCTCAAAGCAAAGATTATTATCTTTGACTCATATACTCTGCTCTGTCTCAGGCTGTCATATGCCAGGCCAGGCATGATAATGTTTGAAATGTTTATTTTTAGTGCAGCCCAAAAAGGAGAAGCACGTGGGGATTTTGATTGAATGCTAGACGAAACCTAAAAACGGACTATTGAACACAGATTGTTTATCCCAGGCAGACTGACCATAGATTTGAACATGGTTTCATCTGAAATATTATCTACTTACAACTTTAGCTTAATGAAGCATTGTTTCTGTGTCGAATATGACAAATTCATTTAAAAAAATAAAGGAATAATGTTCTTATATCAACCACCTGTTAATAGACTGTTGCTGCTTGATTGTTTTTCTTCCTGTGCTTTCTAAACGGCATTGTTGAGTGTGTGTGGTGTGTAGGAGGAGATCTGGGTTGCCAGCAGAAATCTCACTTGCCACTGAAAAACAATCATTGATGAAAGGATGTTTCTGAAAGGCTGGTGTATGCGCGTGATTATTTGTGTGTGGAGGGTGGTGTCTACTTTTGAGTTCTGCAGCTGGGTATCTGGATTTGATATTAAAGCTATTGTGCTGTGGTTCATTGCAAAGCTCTTAAACATGGTACGACCTGCCACGGGTGGAAGGATGGGGTAACATTGTGGAAGGGGAGTGGAAAGAGGATATGGCAGGGCACGAAAGGGAAGCCTTAATGGCGTACATGCTGTTGTGCCGAAGCCCCACTTAACTCATAGTGAAGTAGTGTGGCTCACTGGTTAGAGGCGGCAGACCCGAGAGCAGAGGACGGCCCGGGACCAGGGTTCGATTCCCGGCGCGGCAGGTTTCTGGACGAGGGTCAGCGGACTCGATAATTCTCTCGCCTCGGTGCCCACTCTGATCAGCGATCACACTCGGCAACTCTGGGCATTAGCTTGCCTCATCTTCACTAACGGCCCCACCAGACCGCCGGGGATGCCTGGTCTCACCCTGGAGATACCCATTAAGGGACCATCTCTCAGGGAAGCCAGGAAGGGTTTCGCAGCGGTCGAAGCGCCTTGGGACCCTACGGGTAAGTAGTGCGCTATATAAATGCCTATACATTTACATTTACATTCATTGCTGTAGTGGTACCATGGCGTTTACAAATGGTCGGATACTGCGTGGTTTAATCAAGCTTCGAACCATTTCCCCTAGTAAGTTTCAGATCTTTTTTTCTTTGTTGTATTTGCACCTGGAGAGATGGACAAGGACCTGCCATTTAGCTACGTGGTTGAAGAAGGTTTTTTTAATGGGGTCCCCTGACTGTGTGCTGTCAGCTGACACCCGTATGGATCACATTGCACTGAGAGCAGCAGAAGGACTTCTGAAAGTAGCACCACAATGCTGCACCAGAAATTACTGCCCGTAAAAAGCTGTTAATTAGACATTGAGCTTTTTTGCTAAGGTCATAAATTTCTAAGGAACAAAATACATGTACACAGTAAAATTGGCATTGTTTGATTGTACCCAACAAAACAAGGTGGAGAGAGATAGCTTCCAATGCAATGGCATGGAATAAGGTATTGGAAGCCTCAACCACGCCGCAATTTTGAACCTTCCATTTCTTTAGAAAAAAACAGACCTTGATTTCCCTAAAGAATAAAGAGAATCTGTGTGCGGGCAAAACAACCAGACAGGTGTGGAAAGACAGAGAGAAATGGGGAGAAAGTGCCAGATGGCAAGTAACAGAGGAATGCAGAGATAGAGAGAGAGAGAGACAACAGGGGGAGAGACCAACAGGGAGAGAGAGAGAGAGAGGGAGAGGGGAAGCTATCAGTGCTGACAAGCTCCATTCTTACCCACAAATCCTGCTCTGTGCAATGTCCAAGCAGGAATAACTGTAAGGCATTCTTGGCAGCTCCTGTTGCTTAATAGAGTCCCCTGACTGTGTGCTGTCAGCTGACACCCATAGGGATCGCACTGCACTGCGAGCAGCAGCATGACTCCTTAAAGCGGCACCATTGCAGGCTGCCAGTGGTCCACGAAGGAGACCCGCTAAAAGGGCGGCCTATTTAGTGCCACAAGAGGCACAGGAGGCAGCCTCCCAGTGTTTGGGACCCTCAAGGATCCAGGTGTGCCGCGTCATTTCCGGGGAGAGTTCATTAACATGTCCCCCCTGTCCAGTTCATCCCAAGTAGCTAAGAACCTTGGGGTTAAGATGGACAAGGGTCTGACGTTGAGATCCCAGATCCTAGGGGTGACGGGTACATGTTTTGGCCTCCTGAAGATGCTGCAGAAGTTTTTACCTCTCCTGTCTGAGGAACATAGGAAGCTGACTGTGCAGGCTCTGATCGGTTCTAGGTTGGACTATTCCAACGTCCTTTACCTGGGCCTGCCAGAGTATCTGCTGCAGCGGCTTCAAGTGGTACAGAACGCGGCCGCGAGGGCCATTTATGGCCTTAATAGGCGAGCCAGTGTTGCTGGCCTACTGCACACTTTACATTGGCTCCCTATTCGCAAACGGATCGCTTTTAAGGCACTAACCCTGGCCTATAAGGCTTTCCATGCGCTGGGAGCCAAGTATCTAGAAAGGAGACTCGCCTTTTATCATCCGGCCCGCTCTCTTAGATCAGAATCTCTATCTCTGGCTGTTGTGCCACGTGTCAAGAGAGCTCGCATTGGTGGCCGCTCATTTGGACTGCTGGCGCCAAGGCTGTGGAACACTCTGCTGTTGACACTCCGTGAAGCCACTAGTCTACTTGCCTTCAGGAAGGGCCTTAAAACATGTCTGTTTGCCCTCTAGGCCGTTCCTTTTTTCTTTCCCACTTCGAGTTTGTTTCCATCCTGCTTTTATTATTGTGTTATGTTACTCGGTTGTAGGTCTACTTAGTAAAGCGCCGGGACACTCTTTTTGAGTAGCCGCGCGCTATATAAGAAAATAAATAACATAACATAACATAACATAACAGAGTGGGGCGTTGGGTGAGGTACATATAACTCTCCCCGCCCACTGGGAGCCCTCTTTGTCCACTACCCCGATGCTGTTTCCTTCCCTACTGCATACCCGGCGTTCAAGTAGCGTGTGTGTGGGGGGTTTTGTCTAACGTATTCTTTTGTGTTGCAGTCGGAGTTACAGGGCGATTCAGAGGCTGTACGGTACATACGGGTACCCTCTGCAGGTGCACAACAAGGATACAAAGGCCAAATATCCACAGGGAGGTCCTCGTGTTGGACCCTGGAAGAGCGACAGCGCCCCATTAGCCTTACGGGCGGTTGTGGACCTGAGCAACCGGGGGTTGCCTGGCAGGCTACGCCCCCTTATGCCACTGCACTCTGCACCAATGCACTCGATGCCAATTGACTCTACTCAATGCACTCTATGCCAATACCAATACCACCACCAATATCACCACCACCAATATCACCACTACCAACACCACAACCACCAATCCCACCACCACCACCAATACCAATAAAACCACCACCAATACCACAACCACCACCAATACCAATACCACCACCACTACCACCAATTCCATCACCACCAATACCACCACCACCACCTATACCATCACCATCAATACCACCATTTCCACCACCACCAATACCACCAATCCAATACCACCACCACCAATATCACCACCACAAATACCACCACTGCCAATACCACCACCAATACCAATACCACCACCACCAATATACAGCCACCAATCCTAATACCACTACCAATAACACCAATACCAATACCACCAACATCACCACCACCAATACCACCACCACCAATTCCACCACCAATATCACCACCACCAACACCACCACCACCACCAGCAATACCACCACCACCAATACCAAAATAATCAATACCAATACCCCCACCACCACCAATACAACTACCACCACCAATACCCTCACCACCACTAATCCCACCACCAATACCACCACCAATACCACCATGACTAATACCACCACCACAAATACCAATACCAATACCACCACCATCACCAATTTCACCAACACCACCAATACCACCATAACCACCCATACCACCACTACCAATACTACCAATACCACCAACAATACCACAACCTCCAATACCAATAATGTGGCTGTGGGCCTGCCAATCAGACCCACAGCCTGCTGTTCTCTCTCTAAATTTATGCCAAGGCACTTTAGGTGCCTTACCAATTGTAACATGGATCACCTTGTGAGCCCCTGTACAGTGTACCCTAGGAACCCAGGGCATAGGTGCATCCAAGGCCTACCAGGGGCAGCAGCACGTATTGTGCCACCCCTGGCCTGGCCTTACTATTTGACACAACTGGCTGATCACTCAGCTGGGGCAAGGTGGTGAAATCACCCTTTGCTTTAGGTACAGTATCTCTATATCTAACACACACAGGGACACACAGTAACCTATAAGTCACTCCTATGGCAGGCCTTATCAATCCTGGATTTTTAAAGTTAACAAAGGTCCTAGGCTTCAGATTACTTTAAGAAAATGATAAACACAGGCTTAGAATAAGGACTGTGTGTTTTTCTTCAGTGTCCAGTCGGACAGAGAAGTATTTATTTGGAGAATTTGATAAAAATATACATTTTATAAAGTGAAACAAGTCACACATTAATAACTGGGCACAAGCCTGTACCAAGTCAAGGAAAAACAGTACATAGGAGAAGAAACAATAAGAAGGAGAAAATAATAACAGGCAAACAAGTTGGAGAAAGAGGTGGCTTACAATACAATAAAATCTTAAGTAATCTCTAACCCACAGTAACTGCAACACAAATTACAAATTGCAAATGGAGCAGTACTGTACAAACAGTTGACGAACGTTTCGATCCCCATCTCCAAAATTTAAGTTGGGATCATCTTCAGGACAACAATAAAGAGCTTTGCCTGATTGATTGCATTTACATAAGCCTGTGGAGTTAAACAGGAAGGCGTGGGGGGGGGGAGAAGAAAGGATTTATCTTAAAGATTATTTACATTAGTAACAGCTAGTCAGTTGCAGTTCTATACATTAAGGGTGCAACAAGTGCACGTGCAATTGTGCAGAGAGGCTTCATTATTGTTTCCAACGGGCACGGGTGGCGATGTGCTCATATTTGGAAAAAGTGCAAGATCATGCTGGCGCACGGACGTTAACACACAAATGAATGATGATTGGTCTTATAGCAGGTACCGGCGTTTACATTGTGCCAAGTGAGAGTGACGAATGTGGCAGGAGCAAGGGCAGTGATAATATCGCCGGTTGTGAGCAACGACAGATGGCATGTGCCTGGTGAAGAAACGCGTAAAGTAGTGACCAGTGACTAATGTGGCCGATTATAAGGGCGGCGGTGAGGGGCTGCAAACTGACCGTGGCACTTGGTTGTAGTGCGATCACGTCGTGGGTAGCAGTGCAGCAATGTCACTTCTGTGGTTAAGACAGAAAAATAACACGTTAGTGGTTGGAACACCGCTGGGTTTGTAGCGAGCGGTGGAACCGTGGTGGTGGATTACCTAGGGGGCCTGGCTTTATAGCGTAGGCATCGTTGCCGTTGTTGCTGGAACCGCAAACATATTTCCTGGAGTTTCAGAGAACCTGCATAAAATCAATTACAGCAATGAAGTTACCCATGAGCTACGGCGTAAAAAGGTGGAGCACCGCGTATTCGGACCAAGTTTTACCTTTGCAGTAATTACTGGATGTTTTGGCAGCGCGCTCAATGGTGTGAGCCTGTTCAGAGCGAACCTAAAACAATGGAGGAAACATATGGTACATGAGTCTTGTGGACTAATTGTGGACCTAAGCAGCAGCCGAGTGTGCGGGGTGAACTGGGGTGAAACTTACCGCGATGTGAACGCGTTGGGACGAAAAGATGGGTCCCGTCTGGTCAGCGTGATAGCTGTTTGAATAGAGCCGGGAGGGGAGTGCATAGTAATCTATCTTCTCGACCGTGGTGAGCGAAAGAGAGGAAGGACTAATTGATTGTCATAGACGTGGCTGGAGCATGCACGCCATCTTGGAGTGGTGGCCTAGGGAGTGAGTAGTGCCTAAGGAAAGACATGGAAGGTTTTTGGCTCTTTGCTGTTGGCGGTACTTCAGACAAAAAACATTTTCAATGAAACTGATACCTATTGGCAATTCCACAAACTCAGAACACATTTTACCAATCTGTAACAGTGAAAAAAACATTTAGTGCGCTGGGCTCAACTGCACTGAATTGTTTACATTTGGCTCACGCAAGAAGGAGAGTTCAGGGGCAAACAACCCATGAGGAAAGTTATATTAGACTGGTCCAATCCTCGGTTCTGTTTAGGCCATCCTGAATGGAATTGAATTGTATAATGGACTTCAATTCTTCTTTATTTAGCAGCTGTCCCATATTGCCGCCTCTGGGCGGAAGCTTCAGCACTTTCAGTACAGTCCATTTGATGTCATTTTCTGAGTGTTTTAGTGCTGTGAAGTGCTCAACCAAAGGTGCATTGGGGGTCCCGCACCGGATGCGACTTCGGTGTTGTCCAATGCGGATCTTGACTTTCTGGCTGGTTTGCCCTACATACACCTTTTGGCAGGGGGATTGGATTAGATAAATGACGTTGGAAGTATTACAGTTCAAGAAAGAACGGCATTGTACAGTAACATTATTAAAAGTGAAACTTTTTCCTTCCATAGTACAGTCACAATTATTACAACAGCCGCATTTCGCATGTCCGACAATGGGGGACAGACCCCATATGGTTTCAAGAGTAGAAGCAGGTAATGTACTAGGTAGAGCTGCCCTAACCAGGTGGTCTCTGAGGTTTTTATTCTTCTTAAAGGCAAAAACTGGTTTTTCAATGCTGATGACACCTGAATTAAGGATTGGCCAGTGTTTAAGAATTGATTTTCTCAATTGGTTGGAAAATGGTGAGAACGTGGACACGCATGCAATACGTTTCGACTCAGTTTTAGGTTTGGGGGTAAGTAAGATCTCTCTTGGACAGTACCAATCCCGTTTTGAGGCACTCTTCACTATTTTCTTAGGGTAACCCCTTTCTTTCAGTTTGAGTGCTAAAATGTCAGCTTCTTGGAAATAATCCTCCTTGCAACAACAATTGCGCCTAATTCGCAAAAATTGGGACTAGGGGAGGGAGTCGCGCAGAGCCCTTGGGTGGTTGCTATTATATGCCAAGAGAGTGTTCTTTTCGGTAGGTTTTCGATATAGTCGTGTGAATAGGGAACCTTCGTTGTGGAAGATTGTAAGGTCCAGAAAGGAGATTGATTCATTGTTAGTAGTGATGGTGAAAGTAAGACCCATGCAGTTGTTATTCATCCAGTGGGCACGCTCGGACGGAGCCACTGCCTGCCGACTTTGCAACTATTGCAGAGAATCCTGGCTACACTTGCTAGGTTGCTGCACTAAGCTGGCCAGCGACCGACAGCGTCTGCTACGTCCGGCACTACGCATCTTGGGCCACAGAACTTGCAGAGAGGCTTCGGATTGGTGTTTCTCTGAAACCACAACATGTTTACTAGCTAGGATAGGCAAGTTCATCCATCAAATTAAAATGGCACTCGAAAACCAACTAAAGGATACCATCCCGAAGAGCCCTGTGACCCACCGCCCTAAAGTTGGCAATCCATAGATAAATCAGGGAGCCGCCGAAACGAAAAGGGCTCCATCGGTCAGAGGTATCCAACCGGGGCCGACCCAGGGTCCGATGAAGTCCACAGTGCCACTGAGGATTCCGAACTTATATACGCCTTCCAGACTCTAGTAAGCGAGGTCTCACGATGACTCTAAATCTTTAATTCTTTTAATAATGTATAGTACCAGCGAACATAGCCAGTATCGAGACCACTTAGCTGCACCAATGGTCCTGACCAGTGTAGATCGAGCGGGGGGGGGGGCATTTTACTGTATTTTACTGTATTTTACTGTATTTTATCGAACCAAACTGTATTTTTTTATACTGTAATGATTTTAAGTAATCGCACAGTTCATTAATAAACAGTCGAGGAATTGGCGCAGGCAATCGATGTCCTGTTTCCAGATGATAAAGATATCATCGATATACCTGCGCCAAAACCCTATCCCTGAAAAGAAAGGATTGGAGGAATTAAGGATAACATTGGTCTCAATCTGGTCCATGAACAGTACTGCCAAGTTTGGAGCAAAAATTGCGCCCATGGCAGTGCCCTTGATTTGTTCATAGAAGCTGCCATCAAACAAAAAGAAATTTCTCGTGAGGCATATTTCGAGCAATTGAAGAATGAACACACTTGGCACAGGATGAGGGCGGGGGCGTGAGTCTAAAATCTTTTGGATCACAAGAAGTGCTGATGTCTGGGGGATATTAGTATAAAGGGACTTGACGTCCATGGTTACTAGAGTCTCAGTTGTGGGGTTGAAAGGATGGTGCTCAATCATATTGATCATATGCATGGAGTCTTTTATGTAGCATTGAGTTGATGGGACAAAATCCCTAATGAAATAATACACATAAGAGCCCAAGGGTTCAAGAATGGACCCACATGCAGAGACAATGGGACGGCCAGGGGGATTGTCTGCGTCTTTGTGCACTTTAGGGAGTGTGTATATTACCGGAATTCTGGGGGTCTTTACATTTAGAAAGTTGAATTCCTTTTTAGACAGGTAGCCTGCATCAAGGCCATCCCTGGTGACTTTTTGTATTAAGGTCTGTATTTCCTTAGTTGGGTTTTGACTCAGTCTCTTGTAATGCTCTTTATTCTCAAGTTGTCATAGAATTTCAGAAATATAAGCAGTTTTTTCTTGTAGCACAATCCCTCCCCCCTTATCTGCACTTTTGATTATCAGGTTGTCATTATTTTTGAGTTGGACAATTGCATTTTTTTTCTTCTATTGAGATATTGCAAGGAATGATTTTTTTCTTATTCTGAAGGTTGTGTAATTCCTTCAGAATGACTTTCTCAAAAGTGACCACTTCAGCAGGGATTATGCCAGGTGTTGGTAGAAAGGTGGAGGGAGGGCGGAAGGGAGTATTGGCAACCCTTTCTGGTGTGGGATGTAACTGAAAAATGGCTTGAAGGCGTACCCGTCTAAAGAATCTCATGAGTTCAGTTTGCAGTTCCATGAAATTAGGTGGAACTGTAGGCACAAAGGATAGACCTTTCTTGAGCAAAGAAGCTCATCTTCTGCCAGAGTATATTTGGATAAGTTAAAAATGGGGATGGTATCAATTTTCTGCGGAAGAGTGGACCCTGATACTACCACTGGTAGTAGTTGTTGCGAGTCCTGCGCTCGCCCGGTGGATTGTGCCATCGCTGGGTTTTCTTTACTTTTCCACGTTGTGGTGGGTCCTGGGCGCCTCTGGCTAAAAAAGTGTTTTGATGTAATCCGCCCCTCCTGCCTGCGCTGCTGCCTTCGCCAGGGTTTGAACTGTCTGAAGATTCTGCAGAGGTATCTGAGAACCCTACAAGGTTCTGGCGTTTATTATAGCGGCCACAAGGGCGGCTATTTTTGTATCGTGGGTACGATTTGTTCGTATAAAAATATTTTTGCAAGTAAGGATATGTGTTTTCAATGTTATATAATTTTACGTCCTTCTTGATTTTATTGGACTTTTTGTTTTGTTCGATTCTGTGAAAGTCCGCAAGAGTTTTGTCAATCTGCTCAAGTAATTTTTTGGCATCAGGGGTTGGGTCTGAGTCAGATATTTGTTTGAGGATCTCTGCAATTTCTAGTTCTAAGGATTTGAGAGTTTCGGTAGCAATATCAATGCCTAGGACTAGCCAATGGCGAGAGCAAGTCGTACCTATACAACTAAAGTTTTGAATATACTTAGGGTTATCCGTAAAGATCCCCGGGATGTTTCGAACCTGGAGGCCCAATGGAATTACGTTACCCTTTAGGTAGTCAGTCAACATTAGAATCATAAGTTCCAACCGAACTACTTTTTCTTGAGTTTTTCAAGCTGGTCCGGGATAGAGTTATTTACAGGGGTTGAAGCATCTGGTGTCTCTGATAGTAATGACGGGCATGAGCAAAGGTGTTTGATGTAATCATCTGTATAGAGAGGTGCATGGGCTGACATGCTGGGAGTAAGCGTAAGGGAAGGGATGTATACACGCAACTGTGAATAAAAAATATCAATCCTGGAGGCAGAGTGCTTGGTTATGTGTGAGATGGTGCTCTAGCATGAGCTGAGCCTGTCTGCAGCTTTCAGAACCATGTCCTTTAGCTCTTTCCTGATAGCGTCATACCATATACTCTTAAGTGCATTATGAACCTCGCGGTCAAATGCTAACTCTGGTTTTACATTATCAAAACATGTCGAGTAAGGTGTCATACGAATTGGAATACTACCCCCTTGACAATTCTGGCGACGGGGGTAACATTCCACCCTTCTAGAGGGACACGACATGTACAGAACCTGAACCCCGGTTACAGTTAAACAGAGCCTCAGCATCACAAAATGGATGCTGCCACCACAGACACAAGTCTGACCTCCTGCTGCTGGGAGTCCTTCCAGCGAGGGAGGCTTGGACAAAGGGTGTCCTGCCTTGGTAGGTGCTAGCACCACCCCAGACAGGATTTTGTGTATCTGGTTAGGTAGGGCTGAATAGAATCAGACATGCCCGGGGCACACAAGGTGTCCCCGTGCATAGGCCAGTTCAAACCGGTGCTGGGGCACTCCAGCCCCAGCTCTGGCGCGACACTGGACAAAGGAAAGGGGGTGTAACCACCCCCCTTCCTGGTCCCACCCATAGGAGGGGCCAAGAAAGGAAGTCCAGCCCCTAGAATTAGTTTAAAAGTAGGAGCTGAGTCCCAAGACGGCAGATTACCCTGAAATTCGACTACAAGAAGAAAAAACTCTGGACCTTCGACGTTCTGCTGCTCAGAAGACTGAAGAATCTCCCTTGTGGCCAAGTAGTGGCCCCCCTGTGAACACAGGCACCATCCAGCAATCAGCGACTGCTTTGCTGCTGCCTTCTGCCAGAGCCCGAGCCCAGAGCCTGACAAGAACCAGACTCCCAGACATCTAACAGCGCGATCCACAGTCCCTGCTAAGCTAAGACGAGTGGAGGCGACCTGAGACTTGGGACAGGACCTCAAGAAGCTGACTGCGCAGCCCCTGAGGTACCCTCATCGCTGTGCTTGGGGTCTTGAGAAGCCCCACCACTGAGCTACAATTGCACCAAGGACCAGCCCTCCAACTCTCACGCGATCTGCGTGGGGCCCTTCTGCTTTGTTCCACTCGATGTGCCTATCCGGTTACTAGTCCGTTGGCTAGTGGCCATTTTGGCAACCAAACGACAACTTTCCACCGCTGGTCTGGTTGCTCCAGACTGGCCCTTGCTGCTCCCAAAAGCGGCAACTCCTCTGACCTTGCTGGTTAGAGTGAAAAGGCCTTCTCTGTTTCCTGCGTGGCTTGCATTAGCCAAGGCCTGTTTGCTCCAATCAAGCCGACTCCGCCATCAACTAGAGCCTACGTGGGACAGCTTGTGAGTGACTCCTAGTCATCGTCATCGTCGCCTAGTCCACGCTGCTGAAAAGACAAGCTTCACGAGATCACCTGTTAGCACCCGACAACGCCTCCTGGTTCCACGCCGGTCACTGGCTAGTGACTGTGAACATTGTCCCCTCTGCTTTTAGGTCTTCACCTCTTCAGATCCACCCTTGGATCCACCGGAACTCTTTACATCAGGTCGCCTGCAGCATCAACACTCCAAGGCTCCATCCGGACTCCTGCAGAATCCCGACACACTTTGGCTCCACTGCACCCGCTTCCTGTGGGTGAGGTAATGCTAGCACTCCGGTGCCCCCGAGTAGTTTAACACTCCTGGTCTCCAGACTCCAAAGGGTTAAGTCCTAGACTGACCGGAAGACTTCCTACCTTCACCTTTTTAACTTTTACGCATCCATTGACTTCAATGTAAACTGCTTCTAACTTTGCGCACTGCAAACCAGATCCCGTGGGCCTCCTAGTTCCTAACTTGCGTTGGTACAGCATAGCCCCAGCGATTCCCAAGGCCCTAGGCCCTACTTCCTTTCAACTCGTGGTACTTATACAACTTCTTTAGTATATGGTTTTAGGGGCCACCCGGACCCATCCATATTTGTGCCACTTTTGTATACTTACCTATTGAATTGTTTTAACGTGTTTGCTTCTGTGCTCATAAAGAGTTCAGGGGACTATTTGTAGTAATAAATACATATATATTTTGAATATATATCCTGTGTGGTGTCCTTTCACTTGGTGTTCAAGGGGGGTTACATATGGTAATACAGATGGCTTCACATGCCAAAAGAGTTTAGCCTAAGACTGCTTTGTCCACTCTACCACTAGGATAGCTGGTCTATAAGGTTGACTTACAACCAATCACCATAAGGGTTGTTTGGAATGATACAAGGTGGTCACTAGAACTAGTGAACATCATATATCAGGCCAACTTCTCACAAACACCACCACCAATACCACCACCAATACCATCACCAATACCACCATCATCAATACTACTACCAATAACAATAACACCACCAATACCAACACCACCACCAGCAATATAACCACCAAGACCAATCCCCCTCCACCAATACCACCACTACCAATAACACCACCAATACCACCACCACCAATTACCACCACCAATGCCAGCACCACCACCAATACCACCTCCACCACCACTACCACCACCACCACCAATGCCACCATCACCACCAATACCACCACCACCAATACCACAATCTCCACCAATACCAATACCACCATCACCAATACAAATACCACCACCAATATCAATATCACACCACCACCAGCAATACCACCACCACCAATACCCTCACCACCAATACCACCACCACCAATACCACCACCAATATCACCACCAATACCAATACCACCACCAATACCACCACAACCAATACCAATACCAATATCACCACCACCACCAATAGCACCACCACCTCCAATATCACTACCACCACCAATACCAACACGAATACCACCACCACTAATACCATCACCACCAATACCACCAACAATACCACCACCACCAATACCATCACCAATACCTCCAATAACACTACCACCAATACCACCACCACCAATACAACCACCAGCAATACCACCACCAATACTACCACCACCAATACTAATACCACCACCAATACAAATACCACCACCAATACCAATAACACTACCACCACCCCCACCAATACCACCACCAGAAATACCAATACCACCACCACCACTACTAATACTAATACCGCCACCAATACCACCACCACCACCACCAATCCCACCACCACCAATACCACCAATGTCACCACCACCACCACCACCACCACCACCAATACCAATACCACCACCACCAATACCAATACTACCACCTCAGCACCTCTCGCTCTCTAGTAATAGCAGGGGCACTGTACAAGGCCGGAGCTGCAGCCAAGACCATTCCTCCCCCCTCCCTGCATGCCTGCTATAAAGCACAGCCCGTCCTGCACCAGGAGGTGAATCCAGGGCTTTACTACAGCAGGAGTGATTTTTATTAGGCCAAAGATAGCAATGACATTATGCAATGCCACACTGCTCACTGCCAGGCTCTTCCTCTGATATTTACAATCTAACAAGCGGTCTAGAAGGCCCTTTAGTGCAATGCAATATGTCTCGCATTTGCGAGAGTTTAAGCTATTAGTATTGTAAATGACAATGCCTTTTATTTATGTTTTAAAACCCAAAACATAAATAAAAGGCATTGTCATTTACAATGCCAATAGCTCATACTCGCAGGAATGCGAGACCTGTTGCATTGCAAATGTTTATTCTTTTAAGAGGAGGCACGCACATATAGCCTGTTAATGCTTAGCAGTCACTCAGACGAGTTCCCTTTCTGGGTTCATACAAGTGCCTGCCTGCCTAGGATGTGTCTCACTCTATATGCCAGCCTTCCCCCAGTCTCTGTAAATACAGAGCTAGATCCCAAGAAGGCTCTTTCAAAAAATATTCCAAGAGAGAGAAACAGGCTGTTAAATAAACTGCAGATGTGCAGAGCACACTGAGGTCTCTATCACCTCTGGGCCTTAGAGACACTGGACTGGCTGCACCACTGACTGCCTGGTTCAACTGGGTCATATTCCTGCGGGGAGCTGACACCATAACAACCAACAGCCTACCGAATTCACGGAAGAAAAGTGAAATGTGGCTCTCGCTGGACAACTACCTGTCCTCACACAAGCCACCCTGAACGTTAGGGGAACAACCGGGAAGAAAGCCCAGAGCCCAGACAAGGCAGCACTACACAGATCACCTACTCTGTAACACACTGTGCCTCTTTACTCTCTATGGGCCCGATGTAGGTAAATCTACATTTACCACTTCATAAATACCGAATCATACCGAATCGGTATTTATGAAGTGGTAAATTAGAGGGGGGGGAGATGTAGGTATTTCAGATTCGGTAAATACCAAATCTGTAAGATTCGGTATTTACCGATTCTGTAAAAACCGATTCGGTATCCTCCATTGCTTCCTATGGGCCTTGAAGCCCATAGGAATCAATGGGCATTACCGAATCGGTAATTACCGATTCGGTAATTACCGATTTGTGCAAGGGTGCAGGGGGTGTCACTTTGACACCCTCCAGCACCCCAAAAAAAGGCATGTGAGCCATGTGGCACACAGACATGCCCTAAGGGCATGTCTGTCTGTCACATGGCATAGGTGTGCATGCACACATGTGCATGCACACCTGGATTCGGTATTTTAACACCCAATTGGATTGGGTGTTAAAATACCGAATCTGAAGGGCCTGTGGGACTGAAAGTAGTCCCACCTACATCCCAAATTTAAAAAAATCGGTAAAATTACCGATTCGGTATTTTTGCGATTCGGTAATTTTACCGAATCGGTAAAATACCGAATCGGACAAAAAAAGTCCCCTACATCTCAGTAGGCCAAATACCGGTCGGAAACGGCCGAAATCGGCCGTTTCCGACAGGTATTTGGTACCTACATCGGGCCCCTTATCTCTACACCCCTCTCTCCACGCCACCAGGGGTGCGAAAAGACAATCGGGCAGACTGTAAGGGGGAATGGGGAATGGCGAAAGGAACGATGAGAAGAAGAAGAATGAAAGATGGACAAATAGCCGTGAGCCAATGCTTAACCCCCCTCCCCCGCCCCCCCCCCCGGGCGCCTTTTCCCTGTCTTTTCTCTTATCTATGTTTTCAGTTATCTCCCATGTATATCCTCTGCACCATGTAAATATAATTTTCAATAAAAAATGACTGAAATAAAAAAAAAATTAAAAAAAATAAAAACACAGGTATTTAGGTTTCAGTCCGGCACATAACAGATGCAGTGAAAAGGTTCTCTCAACCTAATATAAACTTATATTGACTTGTGATTGTGTTGGTTGTCGATTTACTTATGTACTATTGCGCAACCTTCTCTGATGTGTCTGTAAAATGTACCTTTTGTCCCGAATTTTTGTCCTGAATTCTGACCTTCTGTCCTGAATTCTTTCCTAAATTTTTACACTCACTGTCCTGAATTTGCACCCATGCTAATTGGTCACCCTGTGTTTCTTCCATTACTCTTCCTCTTCCCACCAGCTTCACGTCTCAGTGCCCCGCCTCTTCTCGTTTCCATTTCTAGAACCACTTGACTAGTGACGCATCTAAAATGCCTCACTAGTGGTTTCTGTTCCTCTCCTCACCCTGTGATGAAAATGGCGGCTTCCAAAAGACCTTCTGCCTTAAATGCCACATCATATGCTAGACTTTACTAGTCGCCGAGTCACCAACTTTATTACTTTTATGAAAAGAGAAAAGTTGAAAGAAACATTTGTGGTTAATGGATTTGTGCCCTCGTATTGGCCTTAGCAAAGCATTGCAGCAATATATTTTTTGTCATTACAAAGCTTAATTGTTTCCATTTCATGTAGACTTATTTTCTCTTTCTTGGCATCGCGCTGTGTTGTTTACCGGGGTACAAGTGCAGCTTTGGACAGCTCGAGACATGTCTCGCCCACACAAAGAGGCCAAGACCCATCCGGGAACCAGAGTGACGTGGGATAAAATTGATCGCGAGCCTTCCCCTCTGAGAAGTTTAAAAGAACGCCTACTTGTTCAGCTTTTGAGCCGGGAGGCACTGCAAAATCCAGTAACAAACACATTCCAATCCGCATATGGCATTATAGCTTGCCTCGCGAACCTGGTACATAATATCCTGGTAAACAGTCCTCGCCCTCGGCATTTTGTAAGAAGCACCATATACTTAAAAGCAATTACTACAGCCTAGTTTGATGTACTGCAAATCTTAATTTATATTTACTGAGGTAATATCTCATAATGTGGTGCTTAATCATAGACGCTCTTTACATTAATTACCACATAAAAAAAACATTGAAAAAGCCTTGTTGTCGAAGTGCAAGGGTGCGTTGAGATCGCTGCTCTGCAAGCTTGCACAAAACATGCCATCCTTGTGAGCTCCGGAGACTTTGATTAATGTACTTGTTTTGATGAGCCGTACAGTGCTTGGTTTGAGGCGGTGGTTGTAGGTGGGGGCCACTGGCACTTACTTTTGGGGACCAACACTTATTTTTTCCTCAAAAGCCTTTAATTTAAAGCAAGAGAGGGAGAGAGAAAACATAACCGGGAAAGAAAGAGCAAGAGAAAGAAAGAAAAACAGTGGCAAAGGGAGGAAGCAGGGATGCAAAGGAAACATGCAAGAGTGAAATTAAGAGGCAAGGAGTGTGTGCTGGTATATCACAGAGACATGAGGTTAAATCACGGCTACACAGTCTTGGTATTCATCACAGAGATGTTCGACAGAGCAGGCAGTGGGGACCACACTTATTGTTTTACAAATTAGGCACTGATTTTATATCCCCTCTCAGCTGCTTAAGAAAGTTTACCTGCCTGAAAGAGGTCCCAGTGAAATAAGGGATCACAGATCCATTAGCCATGGGGAATATTTGATTGATCCATTAGGTCTAGCTAGACAGCACAGCTGTCACCATATGTCATGAACAGAATAAAAAACTTTCAGAAGTAGTAGTTACTGTGAGAGGTGCTTAGGCTGCATGGTCAGCGACTGGCTGCCGCCCCCCTCCCAAATGACCACACCCACTCCCGGACACATGAACACGGAACATGGTTATCTTTGGAAGGCGGGGGTCGCGGGACCCCCCGGCCGTATTTATTAAGATATAAAATTAAAATTTTAATAGCATGATAAATACTTTATACAAAAATCAGCAGGACATTAGATACAATATTGTCAACAAGCTTGAGAGACTAACCTTAACAGAGACTCTAATACAGGTTGTTTCCTAACCGAAACTAACATCCTCAGCTAGATTTTTGTATACTACATTTCTGGCCATATGGCAAGGTCGCTAACCGGTGTCAGGTCTTACTAGCTGCGCCTCACCTAGAGATGTGCGCATGCGCAGCCGGGCCTGGTAATTACCCGGTCCACGCCGTGAATCCAATTACAAGCTGCGCCTCACCAAGAGATGTGCGCATGCGCAGCCGGGCCTGGTAATTACCCGGTCCACGCCGTGAATCCAATTACAAGCTGCGCCTCACCAAGAGATGTGCGCATGCGCAGCCGGGCCTGGTAATTACCCGGTCGACGCCGTGAACTCCATTTACCCACTAAAGGAGGGCCCTTACTCTGCGCCATCCGATGACGTCATGAGTATGCGCGCGAGGGGTGGCTACCAGCCTAAGGAAAGCGTGACTACTCCAACCCGCGCCCCTTTGAACAGCAATTACCTTGCCCCTGAAGTTCTATGAGGTGCCAAGGGCACCTCCCCTTGGGCGGGAACCTCCATGGGATGATGCCCGCCCCCTCAGACCTTAAAATAGCTGCTCACCGGTCATGACCACCTTACCGCATGCCTCAAACCTAATAAATACGACGACCTATGGAAGAAAAGAGCTAAAGGACAACTACTCTAACTAATATCACATTAAAATCAACATATCGCTACAAAGGAAAAAAGGTCCTAACACACACACCACAACAAAACATATTATAGCATAGTTCACTAAACAGGGGACAAAAGTCCTAAAAGAAAACAATTATCAAACAAATACTTTAGTCACATAAAGCTCGCTAAAACCAGGCATTGTGCTAACAATAACCCAGCAAAGTATATATACATTGAACTAATACAGCTTCAACCAAGTAGTTCCAGGGATGGTGGGCGGGAAAACAAGAAGCCCCGAGCGCGGGGCACGACACTCTGTGGGGGAGCGTCCAGAGAACAAGAGGGTCTCCTGGGCGCTCCCCGCTTCTTTATTCCCAAGGGGCCAGGTGGGGCGGACACGCCCCCACCCAGCCCCTCCTGCAGCCCGCCCCCCCGACCCGGAAGCCCAAAAATGACATCCGGGTCAAGGGGAGCGCAAACCAATCGGTGGCGAGGCGCGCCTGGAAGGGCACGCCCCTCCACCGAGAAGCACTGAGGAGGGGGACGGTCGCCGCGCCGCCATGCGGGCGGGGGGGCCAAGAGCCCCCCCTTTTCACATGGTCAGCGACTGGCTGCCGCCCCCCTCTCAAATGATCACACCCACTCCAGGACACATGAACACGGAACATGGTTATCTTTGGAAGGCGGGGGGTCGCGGGACCCCCCGGCCGTATTTATTAAGATATAAAATTAAAATTTTAATAGCATGATAAATACTTTATACAAAAATCAGCAGGACATTAGATACAATATTGTCAACAAGCTTGAGAGACTAACCTTAACAGAGACTCTAATACAGGTTGTTTCCTAACCGAAACTAACATCCTCAGCTAGATTTTTGTATACTACATTTCTGGCCATATGGCAAGGTCGCTAACCGGTGTCAGGTCTTACTAGCTGCGCCTCACCTAGAGATGTGCGCATGCGCAGCCGGGCCTGGTAATTACCCGGTCCACGCCGTGAATCCAATTACAAGCTGCGCCTCACCAAGAGATGTGCGCATGCGCAGCCGGGCCTGGTAATTACCCGGTCCACGCCGTGAATCCAATTACAAGCTGCGCCTCACCAAGAGATGTGCGCATGCGCAGCCGGGCCTGGTAATTACCCGGTCCACGCCGTGAACTCCATTTACCCACTAAAGGAGGGCCCTTACTCTGCGCCATCCGGTGACGTCATGAGTATGCGCGCGCGGGGTGGCTACCAGCCTAAGGAAAGCGTGACTACTCCAACCCGCGCCCCTTTGAACAGCAATTACCTTGCCCCTGAAGTTCTATGAGGTGCCAAGGGCACCTCCCCTTGGGCGGGAACCTCCATGGGATGATGCCCGCCCCCTCAGACCTTAAAATAGCTGCTCACCGGTCATGACCTTACCGCCACAGGCCAGCATTGTTAACCGACGATCTGGCCTCCCCCTATTTAAGAATTCACCCAGGAGTGTGTTTACCCAGCATAACCCTCCAACCAGGCCCAGAGATTATTAGACCAAAGGACATTCCCTGACTCGGTTAAATGAACCCCATCCTTCAGGTAGAACCTTTCGCCCCAGATACACCCATGTGGAATTGTCTGCAACCGGGGGGCTCGAAATAGTTTGTCCAACTGAGTGTTGATCCTCTTTACCGAGTGATTCAAAGCCCTGACCGAGTCCCCCCCTCGCCACTGCCAACCAGGAATAAGTTGAGACCACACTACAATGCAACCCGGGCAAGTCTTGGCAACCCACCCTGCCGTGGAGATGATCTCTTCAATCAGGATGCGCCTCCCTAACTTCGCCAGATCATTCTCCCCTACATGGAGTATCACCACCGACGGGGTGGAGGGCTGTTGAGCTAAAAGTCCCTGGAAAAAAAACCCTAAACTGGCTGAGGCACAGGCCCCCCTTCCCAAAGAATGATAGCCAGCCCTTTACGCGCCGCCCTTTCCTGACGGTCTCCTGAAAGAAAAACACGCTCAGCACGCCTCACGTAAGAGTGCCCCACAATCCAGATAACCTTTGTCTTGTGTTCATCCTGTTGCTCGTGCTGTGATGGTGCTGTTCGCTGACGGCCGGTGGTGAGTTCCTCCCCCGCGTCACAGGTTTGAGAAACTGAAAACCAAAACATACCAAGCGTGAGCACCAAATTGTTACAACATGTCAATTCGTACATAACGTTTATAACACTCAGATGTCCATCTCCCGATGCTCTTCACATCCTCAGCTGAGAGACCCCTTAATGCCGCTTCAGTTGCAGCCCCTATCCTAAAGGAGTGGGTGCCAAATTCTCTAGGATCTAACCCTGCCTGTCTGACTGTTAACTCAAGGACTCTCCTAAACTGGAATCTAGTCAATGGTGTCCCATCAGCGTGACACAACAGTGCACCCCCCGCCGTGCCCCCCGCTGTCCGTGGAAAATCTCCACGTGGGAGACTGGGCAGCAAGGGTTGGCCCGGGCCCGGTGGAGCACTATGGTGTGACCCCGAGATTCCTGATCTGTTTTGGACCTCTGAATTGTCACCCACATAGTATCCTCTCTGATGGTAATACTAGACCGCTGCAGGCCACCCAATTTATCCTCTTTTGATCCTGCTACCAGTTCGCTAATCCTAAAGGCCCCATAAAAGGCCAGGGAAAATGCAGCTTTGAACAAGAGGACATCCCACTGTGAGCTACAGACCTGGTGCAATGCCTCCAGTAATGCTGCCAACCGGGCCAATCCAATGGGCCTTCTCGTATCTACAGAGTGTCCCTGCAGCCGGCGCCATCCCCTTAAAGCCTTGCGAACTATAAAGGTATTCGTGGGATCTCGCATGCCCTTAATCTGTGCAAAGAAAGAGACCGCTGCCCTATGCCTGCTTGCCGCTGTCACCGTGCACCCTTCCTTGTGCATCCATTCTAAATAGGCCTCAAAACTGGCCTCCTGTGCCCCCTTAACTGCCCATTCCTGACCCAAGAAATTACAGTAAGACAAAAACGCCCCTTCGTATGCTGTCCTGGTCCTGGGGGCTAAGCTAGCAACCACGAGGTCCTGTAATCTGGGGCACCAATCTGCCAAAGAACTGCCGGGAAGTGTGTTGGCGAGGGGTCTGCTGCAGGAAGATGTTCCCTGAAGACCTGCATTTTAAAACGAGAAAGGGAATCGGCTGCATTGTTGAGGATGCCAGGCACATGCTTGGCTCTGAAAACTACATTCCACTTCAAGCATTGCAGCACAATCTCTTTTATCAGGCGTATATAAACGGACAGCGAGCCCCCTGTTGGTTTATACATTCCACCACTGTCATGTTATCCGACCAGAACACCACTGATTGGTTACATAGATGTTCTGCCCAGACCTTCAATGCCACCCATATCGGGAAAAGTTCCAAGAAGCCAATGTTGGTGCAAGGAAACCTTGTTTTTACATAGGCATTGGCGCAGAGCTGCCTTAAACTTAGACACCTTGTCCTTGGGTAACCTGAAGCATCCCTCAACGGAGTCAATTTCGATGCCAAGGAATTCCAGGCAGGTGGCCGGCCCAACCGTCTTCCCTGGTGCCAGCGGGACCCCAAAAGCACGCATGAGCACGCAAAATTCCTGCAATGCCCAAGCACACTCCTGAGAGTCCGCCGCCCCCAAGAAAAGGAAGTCATCCAAGTAATGCATGACCTGTTGGTGGCCAGTGACCTGTCTCATAGCCCATTCTAGGAATGAGCTAAATGTCTCAAAGTATGCACATGATATGGAGCAGCCCATAGGCATACATTTGTCCATGTAAAACTTGCCATCAAAAGTGAAACCTAAGAGGTGGTGATCTAGGGGATGTACAGGGAGAAGGCGGAACGCAGATTCTATGTCAGACTTTGCCATTAATGCACCTGTACCCAGAGCACGCAGTAAATCAACCGCCTGATCAAATGAGGCATATTTGACACTACAAATCCCCTCATCAATCGCATCATTCAAGGACGTCCCCCTCGGGCCGATAGGTTGTGGATCAGTCTAAATTGGCCCCTCTCCTTCTTGGGTACTACCCCCAGAGAAGAACACACAAAATTGGGAACAGGCACCTCTTGGAAGGGGCCTGCTATCCTGCCCAGGGACAATTCTTTGGAAATCTTAGCGGCCACCACCTCTGGATTCTGTGTTACTGAAAGTTGATTCTTGCAGTGTGGGCTACCTGTGTAACCCATTGCTGGGATCCTAAAACCTTGAGAAAAACCTGTGGAATTTTAGTTTGCAATCTAAACATCATCTGCGCCAGCTTGTCATCCACGTACGACATGCACAGCAGCCATTTTAGGTATCATGGTCTCCCTGTCCACGATCGATCGCCAGCGCGCCCCTCTGACCCAGCAAGCATCCTCCGCGCACCCTGGCTCCCCTCCCTCCTCCTCATGAGCATAACCCTTCTGCATGACCCTGTCCTTGGGAGTCACACCAGCGCCTGACCAGCAGCTCCTCTCTTCCTATGAATGCCCCTCTGTTGATAAAACCTTCCCTCAGCTCGATTGTCCACGCGGCATGAATACCACTCCTTTGATGACCCCTTCCCCCGTGTCCAGCTGTCCACACAGGTCTGAGGCCATCGCCTAAGCCGGCAGATATCATTTACTGCCCCTTATTGCACGAGGTCGCTCTCCTTCAAAGGACCCTCTATTGATCCAGGCCTCCCCACCCCCTGTGATTTGATCAGGCGCACACATCCTAAGACTCGACGGAACACTCAGCTGCGTGATGACCCCCTCCTCTTATCAGCAGGTTGAGGACCTCTATTGTGGGGATACATGGGGGTGGGATTGACACGAGAATTACAGGGATGTCTTTTCCTTTATGTCACAATGTTCTGATTGTAATAAAGAAAGGTCACATGCCATAAACCAGTGTATAAGAGGCCAGGCCTCCGAGAGGCTGTTAGAGCACCTCGAGACGATACCTTGTTGTCTGATCTGATGTGTTCTGCTCCGTCGGAATAAACCTTCTGTTTCCTGCCTTCTGGTCTCCGGCGCCTGCCTCATTGCTTGGTAAATTTGAATGGTACAAGGGCGGTTAGCGCCGGGCAAATCTCGAGAAAGGTTCTAGCCCTACCTTTTTCAACAATTGGCGTCCCAAAGCGTGGGGCCCATCAGCGACACGTGGATCCAGTGGGAGAGGTCCCGATGACAGAGTGAACGACTGCAACGATCGGGAAGAGCTCGTGTCCGATAGACGCTCGTCTGACAGCCGATCATCCGACCTTCACTAGTTCTGAACAGACCTCTCTCGAGTGATCTACGGTCCTGACTGGGAACCATCAGGAGTGCCACGGGCATCACGAAGGAGAGAGGACGATCGGGCGCTGGATCCAGAGGACAGGAAACCGTCCATGCGGTCCGGGTAAGGTCGTGTAAACACGACGAATTGAGAAAAGATTGTTTTGTTTGGATAATACTAGTATTACGCTTTGTTGAAACCTCTGGAGATTCACTGTCTGCAAACGGAGAAAACAACAGGCTCTCTCTTTGCAAACAGTGAAGGATAGGTAACGCAGACTTTTGTCCCCGTTGTAATCCGTCGTGCCTATCTTCCTCCCCCACTGTTTCCCGAACTGTCGTTCGTGGATTATTGTCTGGAGATTCTTTTTCTGCAAACAGGGAAGAACAAGGTCTCTCTTTGCAGGGAGAGAAAGAGTAGGTAACGATAACTTTTCGTGCCCACTTATTCTCCCCACTGATTGTTTTGATTGACCGATTGTTCGGTATTGGTTCGTTTGAGGTATTCACCGCCGGCAAACAACGGAGAATAGAAATATTCTGTCTAGTCTTTGCCCGCCGTGATAAGATAGGTAGTGCAGACTTTTGTCCCCGTTGTAATCCGTCATGCCTATCTTCTCCCCACTGGTTGGTAGCCTGTTTAGCCCGGACCGCTTATTAGAGATGAACCATCCAGCTCCACTGGAGGGCACCCCTAATAAGGACATGTTCACTAAGTATGGACTAGTCGCTATAGCTTACACTAACCTATGGCATAAATATACAAGAAAGAACCCTGAAAGTCAGTGGCCACTGATAGGTTCCTTTAATAAAAATAAAATAAAAACATTAGAAATAGCGCTCCAGAAGAATAAGACCACGCCCACTATGCTCGACAGTATCGGCATGTGGCGCAAAGAAACGGAACAACGAAAGAAAAGAGAAGAAGCAAAAATAGGAAAAGAATTACGAAAGGCAGCTCACCTGGCCGCAAAGCAACTAGAAGAGGAAATAAAAGAAAGAAAGGAAGCTACACAAAACCAAGAATCAGGGTCGACAGGCCAATGTCCTGTTAGGACCCCCTCTGCGCTCTACCCTGAATTGCCCTCCAAACAACGGGCAAACGATGAGTTACTGCTAGGTCCCCCAATCATCTACATGCCCCCTCCATATGCTCCCAGCCAACAAAACCTGCAAGCCCCGAGTGTGAGTGAAAGTGACCCTAGCGCTAGTGCACCAGCCCTCACGGCCTCTGCGCCAGCCACATTAACAACTTCGTCAGGCGATCCCGAGGCTAGCAAACAATCATCAGCCAGGCTAAATAGGTTGAGCAAAGATGAGCGGGATGGGATCGACAAAATAGCAAAGACTTTAGTAGAACGAAGGGAGAGCGAAGATTATACAATGAGTGTATATAATTCACATGCCGACAGCCACAGACGGCATTTCATCTTGCGATTCAGCTACTACACCCTGAACGCATATGAAGATAGGTATCAAAGTAAGGGTCCCGCTAAACTAACAACGCTGTATAGGAAGATTGATGTTGGAGATGGGACTGAACGTGAGGCGACGGAGCTCTTCATGCAGATGCTTGAGGTCTTCCGCCACCTCACGGAACAAAAACCAGAAGCCAAGGTTACAGTCCCTGAAACAACCTCGGTACTAGCCAATACTATGATGCCTATCAGAGAAGCGGCCCCTTACTGGATCCCGCCACGGGGCCAGGGAACGAGCGATGATATTAATAATGAAAATGCAAAAGGGAGGGTTGTGTACAATTGGGTTTACCAACCATGGGACCGACAGGATATCCTAACCTTCAAACAAACCCTGCCCGATTTACGAAAGAACCCGACGGCATTTTATACCGAATTAGGCACAGCCTTGGGTTCGACAATAATGACTTTAGCGGACATTGACTTGTTCTTTGGGTTATGCCTGCCAGCTGACGTGTGGAAGCAAATCCGGAAGGCTGACCACACGGATCTGTTTGGACATACCTGGGACCAACTCGGTAAACTAGATAGACAGCGAGAGCCAGGAAGGAAACCAGTGAAGGACATACTGGAACTCCCAGACAAACTAGTCCAGAAATTAAAGACACTGATCCCAGAAAGAAAGGTAGATTGGTCGATAGTCACGGCCTGTCGACAGAAACCCCAGGAAGATGTGTCAGAATACTTCTCCCGATTCGAGACAGTGTTCTCCGACTACAGTGGCCAAGACATGACCACCGCAACCGGACAGCACCTGTTTGTACAAAATTACGTAAAGGGCCTAACACAAGAAGTCTCCCAAAAGCTACAGACGAGCGAGAGTAGTTGGGGGGCCTCCAAACCCGCAGCTATCCTTCAGATGGCTCAGTATTACGAGCACCAAAAGAATGAGAATGATAGGGCGTCCGAGAAAAAGAAGAAAGATTTAAAGGAAAGGGTAATGATAGCCCAGATACAGGGTATAGCGGTAGGACGGGAACACCAAAGGGGGAACTACCAATCAACCACCCCCAGAGATCTACCTCCTAAGGATCACACCCCAGCACCCCACACTGGACGTAGAGACATTAGCAATGACCAATGCGCCTTCTGCAAAGGGTTCGGCCATTGGAAATCCCAGTGTCCGGTTCTGCTAGAGATGAATAGAAATAGGGATTCCAGGGATGTAGCAGGTGGTCCGAGGAATAGAGTACAGGGACGAGGGAACCCCAACGACACCAACAATGACAGATCAGGGAGACTGAACACATTTGACCGTCCCCGACAGAACCAATATCAGCTATCCGAAGGTGACAATGCCCCCGATTTTGCATAGGACTGCCAGGGGCAAGGGAGGGATCCAGTCGAGCTCTGTGTTGACCAGCAAGGTCCTTATGTCACCGCTAAGGTCCTGGGTACAGAGTCTCCATTCTTGGTAGACACTGGGGCGACACGTAGTGTGTTATCAAAACGACTGATTCCAAGGGCACCCTTGTCTGGCTCACACATAACGTCGATAGGTTTCGATGGAACGCCCTCCACTAACCCCCTGTCCGTACCTATTACCTTTGACCTAGAAAACAACACCACTGACGCGACATTTCTACTCTCCTCCAACTCCCCTGACGCCATTATGGGCATTGACTTACTGAAACATTTTCGAGCTACCATTAGGTGTTCCCCAGATGGAATACGAGTCATCCTGTACGACAACCCAGACATGCCCAGATCCCGTTCCCCACGACACATGTGCTCCATAACTGACGCTGACCTGTCCCTGCTTGACACCCTACCTCCGTACCTGTGGGCCAAAAATGACTCTGATGTGGGGCGAATGATGATTGATCCTATTCACATAACTGTACGACAGGACGCTATGCTCCCGAAACTCCCGCAATATCGGATATCGCCAGAGGGTGAGAAGGCACTGGTAGCGATCATTCAGTCTCTGGTAGATGCAGGAGTGGTTGAAGAGGTGGTTAGCAACGTCTGCAACAGCCCAATCCTACCTATTGTTAAGAAGCAAGGTGAAGGAGATGAGAAAGCGTACCGCTTCATCATCGACTTGCGAGAGATTAACAAAGTGGTTGTACCCCAATATCCTGTAGTCTCCGATATCACCACCATTCTGACCCTCATCCCGTCCACTGCCACCACCTTCACTGTTATCGACCTTAAGAACGCGTTTTTCTCTATCCCCATTCATCCAGACAGCCGTTATCTCTTCGGCTTCACTTTAAAATCCCGCTCGTACCAATTTTGTGGAGCTCCCCAGGGGTACACTGAGAGTCCCAGCATTTACAGCCAGGCCCTCAAAAGACAGCTGGATGCCTTCCAACTACCAGAGGGAGTGGTGTTGATCCAATATGTCGATGATATCCTTTTGGCGGCCGACACCACCCCGCTTGCAACGACAGCCACCGTCCAACTCCTACACTTTCTTGCAGAAAATGGCCATAAAGTCTCCAAAAAGAAGTTACAGTTCTGCCAGCCACAAGTGACTTACCTAGGCCATCTTCTGTCCAAAGAAGGGAGGAAACTTACACCCGACCGAATCCAAACCATCCTAGACACCCCCATCCCAAAAACACAAAAGCAGGTCCGCTCTTTGGTTGGCCTAACCTCTTTTTGCAGACAGTGGTTGCCTAATTACAGTCTCATTGTGAAACCATTACTTGCCCTGCTGACCAAAGATGTCCCCTCCCCGCTTCCTTGGACCACTGAGTGTCAAGCCTCCTTTAAGGAATTACGGGATGCACTCTGCTCAGCACCCGTCCTCGGAACGCCGGATTACTCCAAATCCTTCTCCCTCTTCACCCACGAAAGGGAAGGATGCGCATTGTCTGTCCTAACTCAATCGATTGGTCCTAAGCAGCGCCCTTGTGCCTACTTCTCCGCCACTCTTGATCCTGTAGCCAGAGCTTTGCCTGCCTGCCTTCGAGCGGTAGCTGCCGCTGCTGTCTCTATCCGCCAGAGCGAAGGAATCGTACTTTCAAACTCCCTCACAGTATTAGTACCCCATGCAGTCGACACCCTTTTGAACCAGACAAAGACCCAACACCTGACTAGCGCACGACTGACAGGGTACGAGTTGACTCTGCTTGCACCCCACATCACACTAAAGAGATGCACGACTTTGAATCCTGCCACATTGTTACCCCTGCCTGAAAATGACCCCGACGTGCCTCCCATACACGACTGTGTGACCCTCACAGACGAACAAACTAGGAGTAGGGTTGACCTCCGAGACACTGCTTTTCCTGACCCCGATGGAGAGCTATGGGTAGACGGCTCATGCATCAAACTCCCAGATGGCACCACTTCAGCTGCCTATGCAGTAACGACAGCCCGAACAGTAGTTGAGACAGCCTGCATCACACAACGATCTGCCCAGGCAGCAGAGCTGATAGCCCTCACCCGAGCATGCATCATAGCCGCAGGGACCACCGCGAACGTATATACGGACAGCCAGTATGCCTTCGGAGTGGTCCACCATTTTGGACTCCTGTGGAGGGAGAGGGGATTCCTGACGTCCCACGGCATCCCCAATCCTCCACGGAGATCTAGTTTCCGCTCTGATTGAAGCAGTTCTCCTCCCCAAACGATTAGCGGTGATCAAATGTCAGGCACACAAAAGGGTAACAGACTTAGTCGGACAAGGGAATGCATTGGCCGACATCACTGCACGAACCACAGCTGAGAATAGGACGGCAACACACATGTATGTGACCAGGTCGCAAGCAGAGAGATGGACTGACGCAAGGGAAATGATCAGAGACATCCAGTCGGCCAGCACTCCTCACGAACTGACTAAGTGGGCAGGGGTGGGTTTGAAGGACGAAGAGGGCTGCTGGCGAAAAAAAGATGCAAACAGATGGTTGCTACCCGACTCATACCTGATTCCCATACTGACAATGGCACACTCCCCCGCACACATAGGATCTGCACCCATGATCGAACTCATTTCCAAAGTCTGGTACAACGACAAAATCCCTGACTCAGCCAGACGCCTAGTTCAGCAGTGCCTCATCTGTCTGCAACACAACCCCGGGAAAGGAACTGTGGTACCCCGGGGAGGGTTTGGGACCCCCAATCATCCCTTTGAGGTCCTTCAGATGGACTACATCCAACTAGAGAGATGCCAAAACCTGAAGTGTGTACTAGTCATCGTATGTGCCTTCAGCAAATGGGTAGAGGCCTATCCAACCCGTGACAACACTGCCATGACTACTGCCAAAGTACTACTGAAAGAATTCTTCCCTCGCTATGGCCTTTGTCGAATTTTATGGAGCGACAATGGCCCCCACTTCATAGCTGAGGTTATCCAACTAATCCTAAAGGGGTTGGGGGTGAAGCAAAGGTTTCATGCGGTCTTCCACCCCCAATCCGCCGGTCTAGTGGAACGCCATAATGCCACACTGAAGCTGAAATTGTCAAAAATAGTGGCCACCACTGGACTTAACTGGCCGGATGCCCTCCCACTGGCCTTGTTATCGATGCGCTCCACTCCCACCAAGCACCATTTGACCCCCTACGAGGTCGTGTTTGGGCGACCGATGAATCTCTGGACTGCTCCCAAACCGACCTCCATTCATGACGTCCCAGACGTCCTACTGTCTGATTATTTGTGCAAGTTAACTAAAACGTTGTCTGTCATTCATCAACAGGTGCAGCAGGCCATCCCCGATGCTTCCAGGGGCCCCGGCCATGACATCCAACCGGGAGATTTCGTGTTGATACGAAATTTCCAGCGGACCAAGAGTCTGGAGCCGCGGTGGACGGGCCCCTGGCAAGTGCTGATTACCACCCGAACGGCGCTTCGAGTGGAGGGGAAGAAGCACTGGCTGCACGCGCATCATTGCCAGAAGGTCTCTGCGAACCTGGCTACGACAGAAAACGTCAACACCCAAGAAGAGCTCCTGAGCAAAGACCGACCGATATTGGACTGTTATCCCGATACTGAGGCACTCGAACTTGCAAAATTCTCTGATCCCACTGTGCCATCCAGAGAAGGGTATTTCCTGCGTCGAAAGGAGGGAGTTTCGGCTAAGTAGGCCACGGACTAAGTTAAATCTCAGAACGGTGACCTAAACACAATCAAGGGTTACCGGGAGAGAAGCTAAACGAAGTCTGTGGTTCTGCCCACTACCGAGCCCCTTGAAGGTGATGGAAGCGCCAGATAAGAAGATGATGGAAGCAACAGGAAATACCCAGTATAGAAATCCAAAAACTGACAACTTGCACAAATCAAAGACAATCGCACTCTTCATTGTCTTCCTCTTCTGCCTCCTTCTCATGACCTCCTTCTGGATTCTGGAGGAAAGCACACCGGCTCATGAGGCATTGCTACCTACTGCACAGCCAACACCCCTGAAAGAGCATCACCTAATCTCTCTGTCGCCCCAGCTCCAAGAAAGGCGCAGGGAATTCTGGAACAATTCCTTCGTGCAACTGTTGCACCAACACAACCTTGCTGCAAATGCTACGAACTGCTGGATCTGCGGGTTGCTCCCGCATGCCACAGGACACTCCATCCCCTTCATCCCTTCTCCTTTCTCAGTTCACGGCTCTTGCCTCGCCTGGTTGATCCTCATGCAAGAGAGCCACAAGGACAACGCCACCTCCAGCCGGACAGTGTCACACTTCTACTCTGGGTTCTGGCTGAACAAAACCGGAAAGACCCCTGCTGCCCTGTGTCCTGCGCTCGCAGGCGCCACCTTCCTCAAAGACATTCCAGCCAAAGAACGAGTCGAAGTGCAGGTGCTCCACAATCCAGCCAGAACCACCTTCTCTCATCTGCAAAAACAAACTACTGCCACCCTGACTGTGGCTCTGTCTGTAATCAATGTCACTGGCCTTGTGTGCCTCGAAGGCCAGGGAACGCAGCTGGTGGGTCACAGTTCCTGCCGAATCACCAGAACACTGGACTCAGTTGACCCCCCTTCTTTCGTTGCTTCTCCGAATATGTACTTTGTGTGTGGCACCAAAGCTTACACCTGGCTCCCGAGAGGTTGGAAAGGCGCCTGTTACATTGCCTTCGTTCTTCCACCCACGTATGTAGCCCCTGCCAACCACCACCGGCAGAGGCGTGCAGACGACATTGGACAAGCCGACTCCACCGGAGCACAGTTCCTTGATGCAGCCAAGGGACTTGTTCCCCTGTGGGGCCCAATGGCAAACAGCCGTGCTATCCGACACCTGACCCAGGCCGTAGAAACAACGATCAACATCACGGCTGGCATCCTTGCCAACAACACTGCGGAGCTTCAGGCGGTCCGCCTTGTGACCCTTCAAAATCGTCTTGTCCTAGACGTGGTCCTAGCCGACCGAGGAGGAGCATGCCGCATCATCGGATCCAGCTGCTGCACCTACGTGCCAGACAACTCGCCTTCAGTCTACAAAGCCATTGAACACCTCCACAGACTTTCCTCAGAGGTTCACCAAGAACAGGAAGGATGGTCGCTTGGGAGCTGGTTTTGGGACGCTTTGAAGAACTGGGGTTGGAAGTTGTTTTCCTTCGTGCTGATACCTGTTGTAATATTATGTGGGTGTTGCTTAGGTATCCAATGTCTGCCCCCTTTGTGCGGCCTTGTTTCTAACTGTATGTGCCCAAAGACTTTGGACTTCCGAAATGAGCACATGAGCCCCCTCTATGAAGTAGAAATACGTGGCCTTATGGGGATAAATCCAAACTGACAAGTTGGCGAGACATGTTAAAAGGGAGGACTGTGGAATTTTAGTTTGCAATCTAAACATCATCTGCGCCAGCTTGTCATCCACGTACGACATGCACAGCAGCCATTTTAGGTATCATGGTCTCCCTGTCCACGATCGATCGCCAGCGCGCCCCTCTGACCCAGCAAGCATCCTCCGCGCACCCTGGCTCCCCTCCCTCCTCCTCATGAGCATAACCCTTCTGCATGACCCTGTCCTTGGGAGTCACACCAGCGCCTGACCAGCACCTCCTCTCTTCCTATGAATGCCCCTCTGTTGATAAAACCTTCCCTCAGCTCGATTGTCCACACGGCATGAATACCACTCCTTTGATGACCCCTTCCCCCGTGTCCAGCTGTCCACACAGGTCTGAGGCCATCGCCTAAGCCGGCAGATATCATTTACTGCCCCTTATTGCACGAGGTCGCTCTCCTTCAAAGGACCCTCTATTGATCCAGGCCTCCCCACCCCCTGTGATTTGATCAGGCGCACACATCCTAAGACTCGACGGAACACTCAGCTGCGTGATGACCCCCTCCTCTTATCAGCAGGTTGAGGACCTCTATTGTGGGGATACATGGGGGTGGGATTGACACGAGAATTACAGGGATGTCTTTTCCTTTATGTCACAATGTTCTGATTGTAATAAAGAAAGGTCACATGCCATAAACCAGTGTATAAGAGGCCAGGCCTCCGAGAGGCTGTTAGAGCACCTCGAGACGATACCTTGTTGTCTGATCTGATGTGTTCTGCTCCGTCGGAATAAACCTTCTGTTTCCTGCCTTCTGGTCTCCGGCGCCTGCCTCATTGCTTGGTAAATTTGAATGGTACAAGGGCGGTTAGCGCCGGGCAAATCTCGAGAAAGGTTCTAGCCCTACCTTTTTCAACAAACCTTCCTGCAGTAGAGTGGCCGCTGTGCGATCAGGGTATCTATTCAACCAGGGGATCATTGCAAAAACGTCTACTGGCGTTGGAGGGGCCAGCTGGACTGAGTTACTCAGGCTTCCCCCTTCCCCTGTGACCGTGGTTACCTTGCTTGTTCCTACACTTTGTCTCGGGGTGGGACGGGTGACCACAGATTAAACACGCATGTCTAAATTTACAGGTGCCCTGGGGCCTTGAGCAGGAGCGCTTATTAAAGTCCCAACACACCCCTTTTCTCTCTGACCCCCCCCCCTTATTCTTCCCGGGGACCTCATTCCCCTGGTGTGACCGAAAGGGCTGTTGGGGCCTGGCGGAGAACACCCTGGCAGCACTGGTAGACTGTGTAGGGGCCGTGTCCCCTGAGATCTGCTGGTGCCATGACAAGGAATCCACCCTGTCCCACGCTAATGATGCATCAAACTCTTTGGCCTTCCTAAAATTAATATCATACTCCTTCCAGGCATCGCCGGCATACTGATCGCTCCACCTCACAATCCTACTCATGTAGCAAGACATAGCTGCCTGGATATTTGGGGGCCGTTCGGCCGTAATCGCGGAAAGAACGGCAAAGGCCCTGATCCAATTCTTCAAAGTTTCCTCTACCTTGAACCTGGAGAATTGTGCCCTCCATTCACTTGGATGCATCCATTCCTTCATTAACTTAGCCTGTTCCATCTCCCTATTGTCTAACAACAAGGAATAAATGTATACATACTTCCCCGCCCAAATCATTTCCTTCACTGCCTGAGACACATGTTGCCCCAAGTTTTCACTCCTGGATGGCACTATGCCGTCCCCCAAAAGGGGCAGCGCCACCTCCTTACCATTCACGGGCGCCTGTGTTGGTGGCACACTATCTCCACTTGGCTGGGCTGGACTGGAACCTGTAAGTGAAGAAGATATGGGCACCGCAATACTATCAGCCGCTGTTGCAGCCTTAATTTTTTCTACCAGTTTAACTGCTTCAGCCGCATGGTCGGCTGAGGGAAGACACACACCCCCTTTTCGTAGCCAAGGCAATAATGCCGCTATCTGTGACTCCAACTCAACTGGGACTGGGTCCGGGTTACCAGCTGGCACATCCGGAACCCCAGGGGTAGTGTCTGAAGGACCTGGCGCATTAGGCAAGGGGGCAGGTGATGGTAGCCCACTCGGGCCTGGTACCGGCCCCACGGGCGCAGGAGGAGTAGGTGCTGCGGGAAGGGCTGGTGCTGCAGGGGCCACCGGTGACACGGGCGCCGGGATTGCCGGCGGAGGTGTAAGGGGAACTGGTACCGCGGGTACAGGCACCGGTACTAAGGGTACAGGGGCAGGGGCATTGTACCGCGGTTTTTTGGCCTTGGATTTCTTAGGTGGGGTAACAAAATCCCCCCTCGGCAAGGGTGCCGTTCTCTCCCGCACTGTCCTGCCCGATGGGCCTGGGGGGTCAGGAAACCTCTCATTCATGCGAGCTTCTAGATCGTCCATCTTTCCCAACTTCTTGTTAATTTGAGCCATTTCCCTCATCATGGCATGCATCATCGCCTCCATGCTAGCCCCCCTTTTTCCACCCCTTGGCCCCGGCATGGTTCGCACGCCACAGACCTACACTCCTAATATCGTCTGACCGTGCGCTTTGTACCTTCACAAGCTGGAGGATGTACAGGGGGCTGTAAGCACCATGCAACGGCAACCGCAACGCCCCGGCTTATCCGGTTTGTCAGGGGTGAGTAAACCTAGCGTAGACCCACCCGGCGGCAACCAGAAGCTATGGAATGCTAGCCCCCCGCTCTCCTCTTACCGATAAATCCTGCGTGTAGCCCGCCGGTATTGGATCAGCAACGTCTTACGTCCCGTGCTGTGAGCGAAGTGCAGCAGTATTGTTGTTAATAGCCTGGAATAGAAGATAATATCAATACCGTGGAATAAAATGCATGAGCAGAGTTAAAACAGACAGGTTGACTTATTGGAGGCCTGAACCCCCCTATTAACCACCCACGAGGCTGCCTTCAATTTGACGCTATAAAGTTATAGCTTTGAATAAGCCACCCCTCTCTTGTTATTTAAAACACCGAATTGTAGCATCCCCAAATTGCACAATAAACTTCACTTAAGCCGAGAACAGATTGTATTTAAATAAATTAACAATTTTCTGTAAAATGAGTTCATCGCACAGTAAAAACAACGAAAATTGCCCAATCTCCCCTACAGGTCTCCCATCCAGGCCCTGCCCTGGTCGACCCTGCTTCGCTTCCTCCCGTTGCAGCTGTACTAAACACAGCCCGCCTAACTCCGTATGATTGTGGCCCTGGGCGCGGAGAAAACAAAAGCGTTACTGAGGCACCTTTGAACCTGCACGGTAACCTTCCCGCGCTGTTTGTGTGGCGGGAAATCTCACTGCCCTAGAACGAGAAACCGTTCGAATGCCGGTACCGCCTGGATCCGCGTGTGTACACAAAGGGACCTGCACGCCTTTAAATTAGACTTGCCGGCTGACACACGGATCTCCGATGCGGCGCTCCCCCCCCCCCCCGAAAAATACCTTTTGGCCGGGACCGACCGCGATACACTCTAACCCGCTCTCCAGCCGCTCCGTAACCTGGCAACCTGGTCGACTCGCGATGCTGTCAATATGCCGAACCTCAAGCACTCGTCTCACTCGGCAGTCCTGGAACTCCGGTACCTCGAAGCCTGGAAAACAAACCGAATCGATTAAGAAAAACAAGAAGCCCCGAGTGCGGGGCACGACACTCTGTGGGGGAGCGTCCAGAGAACAAGAGGGTCTCCTGGGCGCTCCCCGCTTCTTTATTCCCAAGGGGCCAGGTGGGGCGGACACGCCCCCACCCAGCCCCTCCTGCAGCCCGCCCCCCCCGACCCGGAAGCCCAAAAATGACATCCGGGTCAAGGGGGGCGCAAACCAATCGGTGGCGAGGCGCGCCTGGAAGGGCACGCCCCTCCACCGAGAAGCACTGAGGAGGGGGACGGTCGCCGCGCCGCCATGCGGGCGGGGGGGCCAAGAGCCCCCCCTTTTCAAATGTATGACGTTACAACGCATACATTCACAACGAATACCATCACAACACAACTTTTACAACGCATGGCATTACATCCCAGATGCTATTACAACGCATACCATTACAACGTAAGTATAGGTAAGTATTTCATTTTATTAATATTAATTTATTTTTAATATATTTTTTTTATTTAATTTAAATTAATTATTAATTGTATTTAATATAATTTTATTTTCTATTCTAACTCCTGGGGGTTGTAATATTAGGGTAAGTGTTGGATAGTGTAGGGGTTTAAATTTCTATTCTAACTCCAGGGAGGTGTAATAGTAGGGTAAGTGTTGGATAGTGTAGGGGTTAAAATTACTATTCTAACTCCAGGGGGGTGTAATAGTAGGGTAAGTGTTGGATAGTGTAGGGGTTAAAATTATTATTCTAACTCCCGGAGGGGTGTAATAGTAGGGTAAGTGTTGGATAGTGTAGGGGTTAAAATTACTATTCTAACTCCAGGGGGTGTAATAGTAGGGTAAGTGTTGGATAGTGTAGGGGTTAAAAGTACTAAATTAAATTAATTTATATTAAAATAATTAAAAAATATATAAATAATTCAAATAATTAATTAAAAATAATTTCAAATTAATATTAATTAATTAAAATACTTACCCATACTTACGTTGTAATGGCATGCGTTGTAATAGTATCTGGGATGTAATGGCATGCATTGTAATAGCATGCGTTGTAATGGATGTTGCGTTGTAAAAGTTTTGTTGTAATGGTAGTGCGTTGTAAAAGTTGCGTTGTGATGGCTGTTTCCCGCCTAGGCTCTGACCCATGTTGCTTACCCTAAGTACAACATTTTATTGGGCAGAGGGTTTATGCTTCCACTGAAAAACAGTATCGCACTTTTTGGCTTTTGGAAAGGCTTATTCTCAATACAACAGGGCTGAGTCGGTTGCTATGGCAAGTCACTGATTAAGGTAATAGGCCTGATCTGTTTGTTATAACAATTATGATAAAGACAGTAGGCCTGACATATTTATTGTGAAAATCATTTTAAAGTCAATAGGCACTTAAGGGCGATTTGTTATTATTCTGCATTAACCCCTTGGCTGCTGGGGCTATTCCACTGCTGTGCTGGGGGGCGGGGAGTTAGGGGGGCGCACACAGCGCCCCCATGCTCATGACAAGCTCAGCTCGTCATGAGCCATGGTGCTCTGGTGCTCATGACGAGCTGAGCTCGTCACGACCACGCCCGTTTAATGGAACGCTCAGCACAGCAGGGGAATTAGCCCAGCGTGCGAGCGTTCCACGGGCCATGACGAGCTCAGCTCGTCATGAGTACCGGAGCACCGTGGCTTATGACGAGCTCAGCTCGTCATGGGCATGGGAGGGGTTAAAGCCTCCAGAAAGGTTTTTTGAGGTATGGAATCTCACATATTATCAATGTATGCAAGGGTTTTGGTGGTTTACCCCTTCAGACAAACCTTTCAGATAGTAGATATGCAGGGTGACAATTCTTATTCGACCCTTTAGGAGGTTTAGGACCTTGTTTTAGGTTTACCCAAAAATGTTGTATACATATGTAATTTTTATGGATGTGTGCCTGATGGATAGCTTGTGGGAAAGGATATGCTCAAAGCAGTAGGACTGAATTGGTTATGGTGACAAGCCAATGATAAAGGCTATAGGCCTGATAGGTTCATTGGTAAAAGTTATATTCAGTGTCAGAAGTCTGATCTGTTTATGATGACAAGTTATGAGAAATGCAGTACTTCTTGTGTGTGTACGTTAATATATAGTATTTGCATAGAACAAAACTGGCTAAAAGGCAGGGAAGTACTGTACATGGTCAAAGGCAAGGGCAGCTGGCATGGATCGTGGGTGGTGAGGCGGGGGTGTAAAAAAAGAAAAAAAAAGACCCACCTTATCGCCACGGCTCTCCTCCGCGTCGACCGGAACAGGAAGCTCCCAGGCACCCCTAAGCATGTGTGAAAGGCAATATGCCTTTCAAGATGGATTTTTATTATACCGTGATATTTCTATTAGACAGGTATTTTGGTGCATGGACTCTCACAGTGTACGGTTGCAGGCAGGGATTTTCTTTTGTGTGGCCCACTCAAGCAAACTATGGATAGAAGATATACACTATGTTCATTTTTATTGGACTTTTTAAGGTTTTTATGTTGTTTTGACAGTGGTAATTTTGCACATATTTGGAATTATATTACATTATACCTGGTATTTGCCAGGTAGGAAGGCTTATGCTCAGTACAGGATGCCTGAGTTGTTTTTTGGTAACAAGTCAAAGATATATAGGCCTGATTGGTTCACTGGGAAAGCTATTTAAGATGTCATAGATCTGATTATCATGAAAAGTTACAACAAAGGCAGTACGCCAGATTCATTTATTATGAAACAAATATGTTAAAACCAAATGTCCTTTAAGGGTCGATTTATATTGCACTGTGCCGACAGTCATGTATTTAGTAACATAACATTTCACAGATCATCTTTGTAGATAAGGATTTTGATGCTGAATACACCTTTGATAAACCGTAGGGATAGAAGATTTGCACTGTAATCATTCTCCCTAGAATCTCTGCAGAAGTCCTGGCAGACTTAGTTGTTTTAAGGACCTGAAATACAGAATGCCGAAGGTAGAGCGTACTCGCTCATACCTGTTTTAAGAGATACACAGTCCAGTATAAGGAGGATTTCTTTGGACACGGGGCCATTCTACTTTAATTTAACGGAACTGATTTCGGGAGACTCATTTAAAGAATAAAATATTAGAGATGAATGGTGATAACAGTGAACAATATGTTGAAGAGACAAAAAATCTTCCCAGGCGTATTCTTGAAATTCTTGTGAATGCCAGAGAAGTCAGAAGCTTTCTCAAAATGTCGGAGTAAACTTAAGGACCAAATTTTCAAGCCTTTTTGAGGATCATGTCCTAAGAAACATGAGGCTGGTGAAAATTTCCGTCCCCTGAAGAAGGGAGAGCATCCCGAAATGCATTGGGCCAACAGATTCGTTTGTTTCTAACCCTGGAAATTTCAATATGTTATGATGACACAGTGAAAAATGGTAATTTTTATTATTTTCAAAATTACCGCTATTTATTAGAAATGTTATGAGTGGACTACGTATTAGTTTATAGCAAACCGAAGACTTTTTCATAAGAATCAATAAATACAAAAAGTATATTATGAATCATTTATGGTCGAGTTTTACTTAAATGTGTGTAATAATTGTTGATATATTCATGTAGCAGTGCACATGGGGTCAGGAGAAATGTATTGTTCGGCAGGATTTAAAGAGACTTAGTTGTCGGCCAGGATCTTGCAATTTAAAAATTATTAAAAAGTACATACATACATAGATATAAATGTATATGCATAAATTTCACCATATAGAAGCTTTGTGCCAGCCTTCTTCTGCAATCAGTCTGTATGAGTGTCATTTACATTCTGCTTCCATTAATGAAAGAATACAGCACAGGGCAATGGGTCAGCCAGTTTAGCCATCGGCTTTCTAGACTGTGATAGATGGCATTTGTCTAATGACAAGTGCACATCCGCCTGAAAAGCATCTGCCTGAAAATTAATGCTTTTCAGTCCAGTCCATCAGTTTTCCATTTTCTCCTTTCCCTTCTTTCATTGACTTTTTATTTTCATGTTTTAGAGCATGCTACAGGTCCTCAGGTAGTGCTAACATGCCTGTGGCTTTGCTGCTAATTTAATCCACATTGCACCACATCCTGTGCGGCCATTACCTCTCAATCAGTTAACCCTCATAGAATGGCATTATACCTAGCGGTTTGTTTTACCATTTCAAGATGGCCAACATGTTAGTTCTATACCTGGCGGCCATAATGTAACTTTAAAACAACAATACACCATGTCTAAAAGCATTGCAAGTTATCCGCCTGCTGCTATCTTCATTTTTATTTGCTATTAGAAGCATATTCACACTATGCATATGTTGTTGAGTGTGTGTGTGTGTTTGTATTTTGTTGTGGTTGAGTAAGTGTATGAATGTAAGAATGAATCAGTGAGCGGATCGATGAATGTGTGAAAGAAAAGATTAGTGAATGCATGTGGGACGATTTATTTAGTGCCTCAAACCATCAATGATTGAAGACGCAACTAATTTTTAAGCCAGACCTAATGACCATGCGCATGTTTGTTTATATCACCTTCAGTCCTGAAGACAAGCAAGCAGCAAAATGTTCTCTCCATGGTGGAGAGCAGGGTCTCAGCCGAAGGTGTTAAGGTCCAACCCACTACGACTTGTGAGGACTTGCCTGCATTGCAAACCCCCTCTCTGAGCGAACCAGAATGCTCGCTTACTCAAACACTGTCCTTCCTTGCTAGTCTTCAGTAGCCTCTTTGTCAATTCCCTCCCAACAGTCTGAGATCCTTCCAGCCATCAACTCTGAGGTAATTAGTGCTATAACGTGTGCCCAGGAGTTGTAGGGCCTTACCATGTTTTCTAAAAATGTATCTAATCCCAAAATTATTCCAAAAAGTTCTTTGCGAAGTGCCACAATGTGGCCAAACTAACATTATGTAATTAGAACATGGCACACTTTCAATAGAGACCAACTCCAAATTGGGGTCTGTCCCATGCATGTGCAGGATTCAGATCCAGGGAACAAGGGTGGCCTTCTGGATACCAATCCCTTGATGGAAATAGTGCTCTCCTGGCACTCACTGGCAGACTGAGGGCTCCTATATAGCGCTCCAGTATACAGAGAGGTCCCTATGCACTGTTGACCTAAGTTGCTCCCGAATAGATGTGCATTTAGCAGGCGTTTGAATATATGCGTGGTCAAAAGGATTGTTCCAGAAATGGGGAAAGGAGAGGAGAAATGTCGTTTTCCTTTAAAACTACAGGTGAGGCTCTGCTGTGGCCGAAGAGAGGAATAGTCCAAAGTGTATGGGTAATGCATAAGGTTTAATGACTGTAAAGCAGGAACTTAAAATGTTCTGCACTTTAGAGGTCTTCAAGTCTAAATCGATAAATTGTGCCAGGCAAAAAATGGGGAACAACACGTTCAAATACCTTGCATGCCCATTTTGCATGTATAAGTTATCCCTTGGGGGTCCGGCTTGCACTGCCAGTACCAGTGCAAGCATAAGAGCACGTGCATGGTGCTTACGTGCCCCGAAAAGATAGAAAACATGCCAGAAAACCCTTTTATAGACTCTCTTGGTGACAGGTTAAGCATACCTGAAGAAGTCTCCCAAATAACTTTTCGAGTTAAACACTGCAACACAAACAAACTCTGCTTTTCCATGACACTAGAAATGTTATTCTAGATTTGGTGCGAGAATGGAATGATGAATGCTCTTTGTGTTGAACTTAGGATCGACTGTCAGTGTTTCAGGCTTGAATAGGCATTGAAAGAAAATTTAAAGGGGCAAGGCCTCGAGCTGAGACAACTAACAGAGATTCAATAGACTACAGACGAATACAGCGTGAAGCAATCCATTTCCATCACAGGGACTCTATTGTGCAAAGAGCACATCTGTAACGCATGAGGGTGAAAGGTAAGCGGTGCTCATGTATGCTTCACAGTGGGGGCCCTTTAGATACTTGAATGTTGAAGCACATGGGCTAGGTCTTTAGAGTGTCAAAATGGCGTTCCTCTGCTTCCATTTTGAATGTAAAATTTGCTCCATCCTTCCTCAAAGTCTGAAACACATTCCTGCTGAAGGCTGAAGGGACTTCCACCATCCGGTGTTTCCTAGAAAACAGGGATAGGGGAGAGGGTACATGGTTAGGGAGAAAGAATTAAGGTGTCCTGAAAGGATCCTCTTTCTTTTCGGCTTACGGTCCTGTACGAGTAAGTATACTCTGTAGCAGTGGCATGCCAAGTGAGCTGTAGATCCTACTGGAAGCAGAAACAAGCATTAGCAAAGCCAGGAGGTCTAAAATGTTGTTATGGAAAGTGTTATGTAATCGTTTGGCACTACTGAATGTGTTGCCCCAGCTGTCATAGAAACATAAACTCATAATGAAGCAACAACTTGGGCTACAACAGTATAAATGCTGGTAGTAGTGCCTTTTTGTTGAATAGGCTGCATCAGCTGTACCTTTAAAGAAGTGTGTTATTAGAAGTAGTTATAAGATGAAGTTGGCATTGTAAGTGGTGAATGCTGCGGCCAGACTTGTTATGGACGTTCCCAAGTTCCAGTCTGCTGCGGCATCCATTTGTAAGCTGCACTGGCTCCCTTTGGGATACAGAATTCTGTTTAAGGCCCTCTGTCTTGTCCATAAGGCTCTTCACAACTTGGGCCCTGAAGTCATTAACCGGCTCTTCCCACAATATGTACCTACTAAACATCTGTGGTCGGCCAGCAAAAACTTGCTGATAGTTCCTAGGTTAAGGAGAGCTAGGTGGGGTGGGGGGGGGGGGGGGGGGACACACAGCCTTTTCTGTTGCTGCGTCTAAGCTCTGGAACTCTCTCCCCTTATCGATCACCGGGCAAGATTCTTACCTTCCGTTTCGCAAGGCATTAAAAACATGGCTTTTCGCGCTTTAATTACAGGGCCTTCCTTGCGCTCCTTTCACCTCTGGACCCATCCATAGCACTGTTCAATGTCAATATCTTTATGATTTGAGAGGCATCTGAGGGAACTGCCAAAACCAAGGTCTTTCCAGTTACCAATTTTCTGTAAGCAGAGAACTGCGTTTTACTAGCCTCAACTGGTAATGCATGCAAAACAGCTTGACACTCTCCAAATGAATTCAAACTGAAGTTAGAAACAGCAAATGTCTTGCAACCTGTCTCCATGAAAGCACTGCATAAAATAATTTTTCCTCCCTAGGTGGAAACAAATTGGGAATACCATATAACTTCCGGCACCTAAGGCTGGTGATCTCAGAAAAACGGCCACAGGAAGATTAGTTGGATCAGCAATAAACAAACCCAAAATTGAGATGCATACGTCAAAGTAAAGTGGCTGCCAACTTAAGACATGAAAGCTAAATATGGGATCTTGAAACAAACCTCGACACTATAGTTGTGCAAGACTAGGCCTCCTAGAAGAAAACCTTTTTAAAATCTACACCAAGGTTGGGCCTTGAAACTGGCCTGAGACATGTACCAATACCAGAAAAAATAAGAAGGGTCCCTGTGCAATATCATGTTCAGAGAATGAAGAGCAGAAGAGTCAGTGTGGCCGCCACAAAACTAAAATGGAGGGGCAGGTGGAGAGAGGGACATAGGAATAATAATTTTAAAAAAAATCTTACCTGCCCTGTCGTTGACGTTGTTGACGCCGCCGACCGGCTCAGTGCTTCTCTCTTCTTGGCAGTCACTGAACCACAAAGGCTCCCCACCCAATCCAGGGGCTGCTCTCATGCTATACCAAGCATGAGAGCAGTATGGGGATTGGCCTGAGTGGGCTGGTCGAGTGCTCGCCTCAGGCACAGGGAGTCTGCGGCTTTTCTACAACCCGGTTGTCAACACACGTGAGTGGAAGAAACCTAAGTGCGCATGCCTATTTGGCCGTCCTAAGACTGCTGGAAAACCCATATGCACATTTTTCAGAGCCCATCACTCCTCCCCACTGTGATGGTCTGGCCAGGCCCTGCCCAAGACTCCCATGCTCAGTCAGTCAGCAAAAAATAAAATGATAATATTGTTTTATTATCATTTTATTTTTCGCTTACTGACTCTGACCAGTGGTGCTACAATCCTCTGCATTACAAAGGAGCCGCCCCTGAGAACAGTTAAGAACTAGACAAACCTTGACAACGAGTACAATCCTAATACTTAAAACTAAACATTACCTTAATCTAGAGGGCAAAGCTAAAGAAATGCATCGTGATACAGCAATGAAGAGACAAGCACAAAAACTTGAATCTTTAAATCCATGACAATAGCAATAAAATAACATATCAGAGGGAAAGAAAACTCAAAATCCTAAAGAGGAAATCATAATCACAATAATCAAGTATATATTTGTTGGGGGCGTGGCTAATGCCCGATGGTGATGGCGGCAGACCCGTAGCTCTCCCGAGTCGACGGGATTGGAGGCGGCCTGAATGCTGTGAATCCTGGAGGTTCTGGCGCGGAGACGGAAGACCAATTGCCGAAAGATGTGTTGCGCCGAGGGAATCCCTTTCCATGCTAACTGGAGACTTGTAGGCACTTTTCTTTTAACTTTTGCTTACGGGCTGCGATGCGGCTTCATTCCGGTAGTGACCGCCATTTTGTGCGCTCTCGCAGACAGATTACGTCCAGTTTGCCAGCTGAGATGTTTTAACGCCGGTGAACGTTCAAAACCCTGTAACGCTGCATATGATTGTTGGACATCCCATAATACTGCAAAGACGATCTAACATTACATTATGAGACCTGCAGCTACATTTTGCTCTGTTTCCACGTTGTGAGGCGACCCACTTATTCAATAGCCACCATTTTGTGAAGCCCTGCCAATAAAATCACCTCAGTGCGATTTTTTCTCTCTCTTCTCTTCCACATTACAAGGCTGTCTTGCACTGGAGCCTTTCCCCCTTACAGTCAGGGCATCATACTTGCTAATATATAAGATGACTTTTTCCTCCTTGCACATGATGTCCTTAAGCAAATGACGGCTATACTGTTGAGACATCTTTGTCTGCCTCTCTTCATGAAATAAAGCTGGCTTCATACAACTCATGTGAACCTTTCCTGGATACTTTAGTGTAGTTTGCACCTTTATGATTGCTCTTTCCTATTTTTTTGTGATATCTATTGAGGCGTGTTTATAAAGTCATGACCATTGTGTTTGGATGCACTCCATCTTGCCGCTTACATATCTAGCTGTTTTTTTTACTACAGAGCTAAATACTGAGATATTTCAAGTTGCTTATTTACTTTCATTGGGCTTCCATCTACAACTTTGTTTCAATTTATGGGAAGATTAACTAAAGACCTTTCTCAACTTAAGTCTTCAATGGGCGGATTTGCAATTCGCTCCAGTTCTCGCTACAGTTGTCTCTCCATGGAGGACTCAACAAGCACTTCACCTAGAGGTGCGTCGGCATCTAATACAACGTTATCCTCTGGAGTCACCAAATTGACGGGTAAGCGGCTGAAGAAGGACCCTCCTTCTCCCCCTAAACAAACTACTTCAGTCACAATGGACCTGCTACTAGAAGAAATTCAGGCTTTGCATCCGTTTATTGAAGAAAACAACTCCAAGCTGAAAATCCTCACTGATAGCTGGTCAAACGTAGAAGAACGCGTTACAGCTCTGGAACAAAATGTTGACTCCTTAAATTCTTCAACCTCCAAAGTAGACTTCTTATGTTCCCAGGTCTCAGCGCTACATAAGCACATCAAAAATGTGGAAAATAGGAATAGGAGAAATAATCTTCGCATTTACGGTCTCCCTGATGGAACGGAAGGGTCAGACCCAATTGTCTTCTTTAAATCCTTCATCCCAAAGATCCTCAAATTGCCGGATGACACTTTCCTCAATATTCAAATGGCCCATCGGTTGGGTCCGGCATCACATTTGTCATCTCCTTCTGCAGTAAGAAAACCGAGGGGAGTGATCTTATATTTTCTGGAGTACACTGACTTGCTCAAAATTTTATCTGCAGCTAGGGCTATAAATTGTATTAAAAAACACAAGAGGCTCAAAGGGGAATATTTAACGACCTGACTGCTCGCTCCCCTACTGCAAAGATACAAAACACACAATAGAGCAGACCAGGTCTGGGAATGGTGGGTAGCTAAACTGGTAAATGTGAGACCCTTGGGTGCATGTGTGACCGTATGCTGTTGAGTAACAAGAGCCAAAACAATTCCCCTCAGCCCACCCTTATGGTGGAATTTCATCATGTGGGGATTGTTGATCACTAGATATCAAACCCGACTACATCATGCCGGGAATGGATATCGGTGCTCAGGCCATAATGTTCCTCAAAAGAAAATGTGAATGAAGTGCAGTGCTTAAGTGATTGTGGTGAATAAAATTGACTACCAAGACTCAGGAAATGTTCGAACAGAAATCTCGGTGTCAAGAGTTAAAAACGCGCCAAGTAGTTATACAATGGGACTACCTTCTTGCGCTGTGCATAGCGGTCGACATGTTTCAGCCTGTAGGGGGACTACCCCGGCTTTCTTCAGGACCTTAGATATGGTATAGCTACTGCGACCGAAAAGTACTTTGTGAAATGAGGAATAACATAAGATGTACTAAGGAGAAGTTACATATCTACCAGGAACTTTGTGCTCCAATGTCCGCTGGAGGAAGAGGGACATGTCTTCTTCCCAGCTTTATGTGGGTGAAGATCTCACCTCACCCGGCAACCGGGAGAATGAGGCCCCGCTCTGTCCGTCGGTGCCCCTAGTTTTGAGCCAAGATCATCCCGGTAAATGTAAGAAAGAGTGTAACTTACAAACTAATAAATAGTGGAGTATCATCGAGAGATGGTACAGTCATATTTGTGGTAGAGGCACATGAATATCGGCAGACGGGAAGCACCACTTACAGCGGATATATCGCATCGCGCTGACAGTGCATCGCTGCTGTTACTTCGTGCACGACAATACATCGCATGGCAGCAGGACGCATGCAAGTGCATCGCATTTCCTCGTACATCGTTAACCATTACATCGGAACTCGAAACATTTTGTTTATTTAAGGCATTTCTTCAACATTAAGTGTCTTGTTTATTTAAAAATAGACTTTTGCGAGCGCAATTATTCCGGCATACTTTACAATAAGGGGCATGGTTAAATAGACTTTTGCGAGCGCAATTATTCCGGCATACTTTACAATAAGGGGCATGGTTAAATACCGGCATACAAAACATTTTCTTTATTTAAGGAGAAGAGACTTTTGCGAGCGCAATTATTCCGGCACACACTTTACTGAAAAAATACCGGAGACTTTTCACACAGACACAGAATAGCATTTTGTTTATGGCATTTCTTTACCGGGCATTTGTTTCATTGTTTATTAATTGTAACATTAAGTGTCTTGTTTATTGAAAAAGAGACTTTTGCGACCGCAATTATTCTTTACAATAAGGGGCATGGTTTATTTAAGACACTTTTGCGAGCACACACTTAACTGATATCAAAAATACCGGCATACTTTACATTTTGGGGCTGGTTTATATAAGACACTTTTGCGAGCACACACTTTACTTTACAGCAACACCATGTGCCAATTACAGCGTCCATAATTACAATAACATGTGGGCTGACGGATAGGTTGCCAGACTTTGGTGCGGTCAGACAAGGTTCGAGCCTCCACTCATAGCAAGATGAATTGTGTTCATAAAATGGAAATTAATTTTTTTTAAGTACATTGAACCTACATTGCATTATTATATGAAAAATACCGGCATACTTTACATTAAGGGCCTGGTTTATTTAAGACACTTTTGCAAGCACACACTTTACTTTACAAGAATCGCTTTTTGTTTGGTGCTTTTCTTTACCGGCCATTTGTTTATTTAAGAGACTTTTGACTGCAGAATCGCATTTAGTTTATTGAAACAAGTGTATTGTTTATTTAAGAAGACACTTTTGCTAGTACATTGAACATAGATTGCATTATTAAACACTAGAGCAGCGCATATGCCAGCGGAATTGTGCGCATATGCGGAATTGTGTTCATAAAATGGAAATTGTCTTTATTAAAGTTAAGAAATGCAACGCAATTTAGGGCATTTCTTTAAAGATACTCACGTCAAATTCATGCATCATATTTAATAAAGATCGTCATCTGATGGGTGGATGGGTGGGTGGCTGGGTGGGTGGGTGGGATGGGATGGATGGATTGGATGGATGTGGGTGGTTGGCTGGGTGGTATGGGTGGGTGGGTGGGTTGGATGGGCGGGTGGGTGGGTGGGATGGGTGGATGGGTGATGGTGGATTAATGGATGGGTGGGTGGGTGGGAGGGTGGGATGGGATGGGATGGGTGAGAGGATGGGATGGGTGGATGGATGGGTGGGTGGGATGGGTGGGTGTTGGTGGATTAATGGATGGATGGGTGGGATGGGTGATGGTGGATTAATGGATGGATGGGTGGGATGAGATGGGTGGATGGATGGGTGGGTGGAGTGGGATGGGATGGATGGATGTGGGTGGTTGGCTGGGTGGGATGGATGGGTGGGTGGGTGGGATGGGTGGATGGCCGGGTGGGTGGGATGGGTGGAATACTACAAGCCAAGAACGCTACCTGAATGACTTACTACTGCGGTGGCACAACGAAATACCACGTTATCCAAATGTCGCATACCGCAGTGTCTCTGAATTTAAACATAAAACAGATATCACAGGCTACTAAGGGTGCCCAAATCACATACAAAGCTGAGGGAAAACCAGCGCTATTCTAATCACATTTTTACAAAACATTTACAATCGGGGTTATACTTATAAATAAAGCAGGAACCGTGGCCTATTTGTTTTTCATCAGAAGAAATGTTACTAGTGCACGAGCATAAGTGTCAAATTTACATAAATTCGGCATTTCAAATTGATCTTCTAAGCGTTGCCTTTGTCCACGTTGTGTTCTTCTAAAATGCAGTGAAATTAAACAAGCGCTTCACTACAACTAAATAGAAAAACATTGCCAACCCAACTGAATTCGTTTTATTTTTAAAGGGAAGTGAGCATAAACCATCAGTATCGAGAAAATGTAAAAAAAAACATATGCATAGATGGCCTGTAGTGAACAGTATAGGCAGGTCATTAAATGTCAGCGTTTAATAAATGCGAATCAGTCCAGAGTGAACCAAAATATATTGTACGACAAATGCAATGCAACAACAGTATCGTTTGTGTGTTAAAATAACTTAAAATCGCCATAAAAAAACGTACAGTGAATATAAATAATTTGTTTGAAAAGGAAAGGTAGCACTCGCTTTCTTTTGTCGGACTATCTCTGTAATACAATATACTTCGAGTGGTCTTTGGGTCCTCCATTACCTCACGTTTGCCTTCGTTATTTCAACGTTTTCTACGAGCTTTGTTGTCTCCCATATGCTAGGAAGCTAACCAAAGAGAACAAATACTTACACAGCCCGTTCACGCTTCATTCAGTGTAGAGCACGGAATGAGTAGAGAATAAAAAGAGTAAGCAGGAGCATACTGGACACTTACCGGTTCCAAAGGCAGTCCACAGGATAAGGACACAGGCACAAATGGCGGAAGACACGGTGGGCAACACGATATATTCCCCCCCCACCCCCCAGATTTGGAACTGATGTGAAACATCGCGTTGTCATGTCGTGCGATGTTATGTTGCCGATGTGACACCCGATCCTGTCCCACGGCCGCATTTGCGGCGCAACGTCGTGCGATGACAAAATGGCCGATGTAAGGGCCATTGCGATGTATTGTCCGCGATGCGAACGCCCGCGAGGACGTTGCACGCGACGGATCGTCATACAACCTCGGCAGACAGAGGTATTCTATTCATGGATAACGTTTCCAGCAGCAAATGCTGTAACACACGAGTTCCACTACTACAAAGCAGAGGGAACTCCAGCGGAATACGTTCATTTTGAGGACGTCTAAATTCCACTAACTTTCCAGGAGCATCAGCTCTGGTTTAATGGCGCCCTAAAACATCAAAATCACATTAACAGGCTCGGTCCACTAGGTAGACCAGGAGCCACATGGCCGGTTCTAGCCAGCTATACACCACATCCTGACATTGAAGAAATGTCAGACAGAGAACTGTTAGTTCAACTAAAACAATTAATTAAAATACATAGACAGTCAGTCCAATATGTCATGCGGACTTTAACGGTCCAACCTGCTATAAAAATTCCACAGCACACCCCTCACCAGGGGAATACAAACAAAATTACACCACAGACTATACAATCAGTCATTGGTAAGTTACCCGCAAAACGGGAACAAATTCCGTTCTGGCTGGCTCAAAAGATTACTCAAATAGAGGCAGTATTCCCTGATAGTACACCTCATGAAAAACACAGAATTCTGACAATCTGCTTACCAATGGGGATCGCACCACATGTGAAGGACTGTGACACTTTGGGAACAGTCTTTGCTTCAATCTACACACAAACACATGGTGTTCCGTCTATGGCGGTTATACCAGACGTACTAAGACAGATTCAAAATGAATACGGTCCTGAGCCTGCTTTTAATCTAGGTATGAAATTACTGAAAGATTTTAAACAAGTCTCGGCTATACTACTAGCCAACATAAAAGGAGAAGCAGCATCAGTGGCGATCCGCCAAAAATTAAAAGAAACAGAAATAGCAGAACAACCTTTTGAACTTGCCAGAATAATTGAAAAATCCTATGAAGAATTAGGTAGAGATAGTTAGGGTGGGAAACCACTAAAACCACAACTAACAGAAAATCCTGAAAAGACTTTCATTAAAAATAATTTAATAATTCCTAAAAAGAGGTGGGAGGGTAATAAACAGCCCACTCCCAGAGAAAAACAGTTTCAGTCCAGTGAAAGGTCTCCCCAACGGAGAGATCGATCTCCAGAACGGGGGGTAGGTCTCCACAATGGGAGCCCTCTGAGAAAAGATATAACCTCAGAAATAGGGATAATTTGAAAAAACCTGACAGATATCAAGATATTGATACACGTCCCTCTCAATCTTTTCAGACTTCCTCGCAGAAATCGGACAGAAGAGGACAGTCAGAACATAAAGAAGAGCGCGTCAAGTCCAAGGAACCCGCTCACCAAAGTAAAAAATCTCAATTTCCCAAAAAGAAGGTAGCAAGCATAAAGATAAAACATGCCGAGGATCCTGAGGACACAACTCAAGAACGGGGAGTGGGCCCAAACAGTGCTAGACAGCGCAGCAGAAGTGACCATAGCTCGCAAGATCCTGATGAATCTTCTGGAAACAGTGGACACGAATGAATACATTCAGGTGGAAACTGCAGATACCAGAGTCAGTGTACCCCATAAATTATATGAAATAACATTGCGTATAGAAGGGGACATAACTAGGAAAATAAGAACTCTCTTTTGGGAGAAACTATCTAAAGGCTTTCTAAAGGCTATGATATTCTTCTAGCTGAGAAAGAATGCCCACCAGAATTTGTTAGGGAGTGCCCACATGGCGAATAAATTATTATGCCTGCCTTCTCAAATCATATTCCAATTCATAAAAAATACACATTTGCAAGAAAATGGGCAGTAAAAATCATGTAGGATGGGATGAGGAATCCCCTCACCATAAAATCCAGTTAAAAAATCAACCTACTGCACAAAGGCAGTATCCTGTTAAGCAAGAAGCTAAAAAACAAGTCAGGGAGATCTTAGGTCAACGTGAGTACCTGGGGGTGATTGAAACATGCACCTCACAAATGAACAATCCTTTGTTTCCTGTCCCCAAACCAGACAATTCATATCGTCTAGTATTGGAATACAGACACTTAAACTCTTGTTGCAAAACATTTGCAGTACAAAATTCACACAGTGCAGCACTGATGAATAACATTGTGCACAAAAAATATAAAACGACATTAGATATTTCAAATGGTTTCTTCTGTCAAAACATTGCACCAGAAAGCAGGTATTTGACCGCTTTCTCAAGTATGGGGGCCCAGAGGCAATTTTGCCGTCTCCCCCAGGGATTCAAGAATAGCCCAGGATTATTTTCAGCCAGAGTAACAGAGTTACTACAAATGTATGATGATGAGGCATTATCTTATGTCGATGACATCTATCTAACAGACGATGATTTGGACAGGCACTTGAAAAGAGTGAACACCATTATACTTGGGTTCGCATCTGAAGGGTACAAATTCAACTTAAAAAAATCACGGATTGCCCACCCCACTGTCCTATTTCTAGGATATGAGTTATCAAGTGAAGGGAAAAGCCTAGCAGCCAATTTCTTAGAGAAATGTGCACTGCTCCAAGCACCAAAAACGCTGAAAAACGTACAATCAATTCTAGGTTTCCTGAATTTTGGAAGAACTTACGTTCTGAATTATGTAGAAGAGGGTTAAACCTCTCTACGAATTAATAAAACCTGATTTCAAACAAACTAATTGGACTCAGAAACACACAGAAATTTACGTTCAATACAAACAGACATGTTAGCTAAAACAAAGCTGCAAACACGCGTAAACGAACGCAACCTTGTAATCCGAGTCATCCCAGGAAGATGCGGATTCACGTACCTGACCTATAACGAAGGTGAAACGGTGCCAATAGCTTACAAATCACACTTGTACACACAAGCTGAAATAAAATTCACTTCAACTGAGAAAATTCTCACAGCGGTTCAAACTGCTATAGCAAAAGAAAGAGCCCTCGCACTGGGAAAACGCATATCGGTCGTTACACCTGTACCTGCCTTAGAGGCAGTGACAAGAGCGAGCATTCCAAATGCTAAAGCTTTACATCCAAGATGGATACAATGGTTTAAATCTCTTGCTGCAACAGACGTTGAATAAGTTTTTGACCCTAGCTTAAAAATTAAGAATTTCTCCAATACAAGTACGAATGTCCTCTGCCGACCGAAATTCTGCCTCTTGAACAGTACGTCTGTGTAATCTACACAGATGGATCTTCGCAACATTGGATTGTGGAAAAACAAGTATATAGTGCTGCGTGCGCGATTGTAAAAGGTCGCTGGCGCATAGGTAAATTCAGACCAATAGTCTCTAAAACTCAATCACTCAGAAACTTTACAGCTCAGCGAGCTGAACTGCAGGCTTTAAAGATGGCGCTTGAAAATGCCGATCGCGAATTCCCCACACTAATAGTGTGCGATTCGTATTACTGTGTCCAGTCTTACAATGAATACTTGCAGAACTGGGTTCAAAACGGTTTCAAAGATGCGAAAGGTGGCACAATCAAGCACAAAAAGCTTTGGGAACATGTAGTTCTTTTACAGAAAGAACTACAAAAGACTCACGTGATCCATACACTGAGTCATCAACGTGATGGCGTTCACGTTGCAGGGAATTCATTGGCTGATGAAGCCGCAAAGGCAGCCGTCCACACGGCTTCCGTAGCTACAAATAAGCGTTCTAAAAAAAGAATAGACGGTGAAACGCTACTAGCAGTAAAAGCCTCAATGGAAGGCAATTATGCAGCGTTACCTCTAAATTATCCACTCGGAAATACATACATAATTGATGCAAACTCCGTTCCTTTTGCTCAAATCCCTGGAGTGGGGGACAGAGTAATTCCAAACAGGAAACAGAGGGCTTACTCATTTGAAGAAGCACACATGGGAGAAGGTCTGAGGCACCAAGGGATTTTAACTTCCCTAAAATAATTACAACTAAAGTACTGGTGGCCGGGAATGAGCGTGCAAATTTATAACTTTGCAATGGATTGTGAGAATTGCAACAGACATCGCAGTCATGAACCAGACCAGGCAATTGACAATAGCACAGTCAGTCCAGCCCAGACACCTCTGTTAGATAGCATTAGACTGTCTACACGCAGACGTCCCTACGGACGGATGCGGCTCCACAACTACTAGGACAAGATTCATTTGGATGTGGCCCCAGCGCTCGGCTGATGCCAGAACTGTTATAAAAGATTTGCGAGTCTTTATCGGCACATACGCAAGCGGCACTCTACATACTGACCACGGTTCTGCGTTTAGCTCTCGAGCTTACAAGGAGGCCATGGCCAGCTTGGGCATTGCATTGCGGTACTCTAGTCCCTTCGATCCTGAGGGTAATGCGGTAGTGGAAAGAAAAAACCGTGGCATAAAGCAATCTATAACAGCGAGGGTATTAGGTTTGGGTGATGGGTGGGCCAAACATCTAATAAGTGTCCAACGTAGTCTTAAAAATCTGCCAAGAAATTCTCTGTGTGGAATCACTCCGTATGAACTTTTGTTTGGTACTAGAATGCTAATCGAAGACCTCAATAGTCAGACTTCCGTGGTGGAACAAAAAACCTTTGATATCAAAGATCGTTTGGCTGTTTTACAGGACTTAAATGACACAAGAAGAAGTCTGAGTAACACAAAGCTGAAGCCAACGACCACTGAAGAAAAACCACCTGTCCCAGCAAGACCTGTCTGGATTCCAAAGATTGGGGATCTGGTCAGAGAAAAGATCGCGGTGAAGAAGGAATTTGGGCCTTCTTACAGAAAAGCAGTACCTGTCTTAGCAATCAACGGAACAAGATCAGTAGTACTACCGCCCCGTGCTGGTAAAAAGGAGAACAGAGTTGTATCAATCGACCTGGTAAAACCACAACCATGTGGCCAATAATAAGTAGTAGGCCCAGTGGACTCCCAAGATGTAGCAGAAGACCAAACCTTGCTACAATTCAAGAGGTTCAAACTGAAAGACTAATCACATTTGATAAACCTACAGTGAATAAAGAAGGACTATGCAACAAAGCCATGGAACTTGTGCCTCTTGAAACCCAAATTGCAACAGTTTGTCAAGAAACACCTGTCTACAATGATGTAGCCTCGGACTATACTAATATGAAAAAGGAAGAAGCAACTACAAAGATTAATAACAATCCTGGTGCGATTCCAATAATTGACAGAACTGCCTCTGGCTATTTCATCAATTTCGATGACTTTTCTGAAGATCCTAGTGAACATGAAAAAAAGCCAGCAAACAAGACACTCAAAGAAAAAATAACAGAACTCTTTCATCAGCTGGGAGAAATATATCTGATTTCACCATGGATTGAATTGTGGATTGTGTTAGGTGTACTTTTCCTCCTGCTCTGGCTCATTTTAGTTTTAAGCTTGGGAAGAATGATTGATGGAAAATACAGTACAATGGGCACAGCAAGCCAGAACATCAACTTGGTCCTGAAACCTCACTAGTCATCTCATGCTGAAAAAAGAGTAAACATCACAGCCATTCCGATACCTGGTGGAATAGCATGGGACGCTACTGATTATGATATCTATGGCCCGGTTGAACTCTTGAAGTATCCACATCAGTTCAAGGTTTCATTAAGTGACTTTGTCTCACCAAGCATTTTCTCTGATGATTGGGACTTTGAGACTATTAAAAATATGATGTCTGATTTAGAAATGTCAGCAAAGTTTACAAATCCTGAATATTTAGAAGGTTCATCTGATTATGAAGAAATGTATTGCTTTAATCATTTTGGGCACCACTATTTGCATAAATCTGCAAAACCTAGAAATGTTTTTACTTATAATCAATGGGAACATTGTCCAACACCGCCAAAAGGCAGCTCGAAAACATTTTATGAGAAATTTCCATACTTCTCAGGGTTTAATGTCGCAGATCCAGAAACGTTTTATTTCAAAAATGTGAATAAGACAGGAATCAAAAATATGTTAACCAATACAAAACAGATATATTCTGCAAAATTTTATGAAAAACTATCTACATTTGGTTTTGAATTCTGGAAAGATAACATTGAAACAAAAACAATCTGGGGTTCAAAAGATTGGCAAGTACAGGGATTAGAATCCTTATTCAGAGCCTGCACGATCCCAGAACAAATAATGTTCCTGAATGACACCATTAAACAAACAACCTGTCTCGGCCTAGCTAAGATAAAAGATTTAAACAACCCGCCTATACCAAAACCTATGCCTGATAGAAATAGCACTACAGATGAGGGGTTAGACGTGTCCCATATTTTACACCAAAACAGAACTAATCCTGATTGGAAAAAATGGTTGATCTGGCCCACAGACACTAATAACTGTCAAGATAGATTACTGGACAAAACACAGGGGTTCAAACAGAACAGGCCAGACCCAAGATATTCCCAGAGACAACATCCAGGGATAATAACAACATACAGTGTAGGAAAACTATGCCTCGAGTGCCTACAGGAATCCACACTACCTGAAATTAAGCAACACTTGACTTTACTTAAAGAAGGTGCTGACTTGCGAAATTTCTTATTGGGACCTCACAAACAGCGTCAAAAACGTTTCATAAAATCCGGTATATATGCTGCTTACAACGAAGCTTGGAAAATAATGCAAATTGAAACTGCTGAAAAAATACGAGAAATTGATCATATTAATTTGGAAAAATCGCTGTCTGTAGTGGACAATGGGTTAACGACTCTGTCCTCCAGAATTTATTCTTTGGACAGCATTGTATCATCTGCTATTGAGATAATAGAACAGGATATGCTAATGTTACAACATGGCCAGTCCCAATTACGTTCTATTGTACAGTTAGGCTGGACGTTACAAAATCTGCGTTCAGGCTACGTGCCTTGGCGTCTAATCAACACAACGTCATTATTTTCTATCTTTAACTTTACAGATAAACAAATCTCTTTGGCACAAAAAGGAGCAGACTATACGGTACTGAGCATTGAAAAACTAGAAAGATTACCATTAACAGTTTCCGAGAGGCCTGTCATTGAATGGATAATACATGGTACCATAACAATACCAATAACGACATTCCAGTTTCAATACTGCCTACAGGATATACCAGCGGGCCTGTATGAAAGGTTGGGTAAAGGATACATTAAGTCGACCTGGAATTTACCTTACACACGTAGATGTTGGAGTGGGGGTAACAAAGAGCTATTTCTTAGTAGAAACAATTGTGAAAAATCACTAAGTGGTACACTTCTATGTCAAGAAATTAATTTACATGGAGCCTGTGAGGGTTCATCTAATGATCTTTCTTGCCACTTGCACGGCACTCCAGCAACACAAATAAAACCTGTTTTCAGGCAGCTTTCCAACAATAGCTACGTTATGTTAAGTGACCACAGCTGTTGTGGCATGTTGCCAGGAACGCCCTATCTCGTCAGTGTTACATCCAGGGTCACTTGTTGTATGCAAGTATTGTATCCAAACAGCAAACTAGACAAGGAGGCAATGATTTGGCCTTAATTGAATATCTCTTCTATTCGAATTGATACATTAAGCAGAATGAAAGCCATTCTTCAACAAAAAACTGTGCTTTTGACCTCGTCTAGAGAAACGTATGATCTGCAAGTTGCAAGGACCTTAGCAGAGATACATACATTATTATCAACAAATTGCCCCGTACATTTCGTAGAAATGTTAGGTCAAATTTTAAACATGTCAGATACCAGTGGCATCGCACATGTATTTAAGACATTTTTTTCAGGACTGTTAGCACCCTTTGAAGCAGACTTGAGCATTTTCCCGAATTTCGTGCACTCTGTGTTCGGCGGTCTGCCTCTCATTTTGGGACTAGTAGCAATAATTCTATTTTTGTTCCTTCTGCTCAGATATGGCAAGTCCAGTCACCAGCGATACCCAGGTTACCATGAAACAAGCGATCCAGGCACTGCGGTACCGAAATTGGATAACACATGTCCTCGGCTTTGCTCGTCTAAGAGATCTCAATACCACATGGTTTCTATCATTCAGACCAATCTGGCAAGATTGCATCTTACCTGTTATACGATGACTGCTCTGCGGAGAAGATGCGTGTTAGACATCTGTCTCTCACTCCCATCAGCAGTACCTATGGATGTCGATACTTTGCTTGGTTCTGTAATGGCTCATGCAACGTGTTGTCCATGCGGCTACCAATTCTGATGACGGCATTCGTTGAGACCTCACCATTACAACTAGGTGGCGGTGAGGTACGAGATGAAAGCGGCACACAGGTACAACCTTCTGTGAACATTGCTGATCCAGATAACCCTGACGGTAATGCATCTCACATATGCACTATTTCCACTTTTTCGGAAATGGCCCAACTTTCACCTACTGTGGTAGACGAATTCTTTGCCAGCCTATCTGAGTTAATGTTTTCTCCTAACAAAGAGAATAACTCTTGAGAAACAAGCACACAGCGTTCCCTGAATTTTGATTTCGGCCTTCAGGTTTGATAAACAGAACTTCTAGAATTTGGAACTATTTTTTACTACAACGAAATTATTTTTTCTCAATACCAAAATATTTACCTTTTTTTTGCACAGAGTAATCTGCTTAATGTAGAACTATTCTTAGAGAACAAGATTTCTATTTTTTGATTCCTAGAGACAATATTTTGAAATTAGCCTCTAACACATGTACAGTATTTTTAGATAAATCTGTGATGAAATGGTCTCGACCTTCTCTTCTGTATTAAGAGCCATTTCATAAATGTAAACTTCGTGAATCATTCAGCAAGCATTTCAAATGTAAAACTATATGCATTATTTGAATGATACCACTGCTTAGAAAACGTACAGTACAATACTCATTTTTCGTGTACAAACCATTTCAAATGCATTTTATGTATTTTTTGGGGTGGGATTGTAAACACATGCTTAGAAATGTTATAACTGCTTAGTATTTAGTAAAGATGGACATTCTACGTGGAGTGGGTGTTGTAACGTATCTAGGGCTCTAGTGTAATTTTCCCAATTCATGCCCATATATAGGTATAACTTATCATATCCTTATATAGGCATAAGAATCATAACCATATTTAGGCACAGCCGATGCAATCCAAATACGGCATGGCTACTTCCACTAAGCTCCTAGAGTACAACGAGTTCTTGAAGACAACCAGCCTTCAGCAGTACGGGACTTCCCCCTGCTTCAGTATTGATTTGTCCCAGAACTCCTGGAGTGTGTAAAGAACTTCTAGTTCTTCGTGACGTTATTATGTTCACCCTTACGTCAAACTCGGCACCTTCCAGGTATAAATATACCAGCATCTGCCCTAGCAAACACACAGTGGTTTTGGAGCAGATCGACTAACTACTTGCCCGACGCCCTGCTGTATGCGAGTGCCGAAGGAAGCTGACCCTCCTGCTGACGCACTGAGAGAGACGCTGTCTTTTCTCCTGCCGAGAAATCCAGCTCCAGTTTTTCCCTGCTACCCTTGCGGGTTACTGGGAGATCGAGTCCTGAGAGAGAGATACAAGACCTCCTTCATTCTATAACCAAGGTACGGAGCTGATTAGACCCTTAGAGAATTCTTGGATAGATTCTTGGCAGAAACTATTTAACTTAAACTACACCTCACTTACTTTTTCCCTAGTACTAGACCTAGGTTAGGTACACCGGGGTAGGCGTATTTTAGATGCACCAGTTGAGCACTTTTAGTCATTATTTATCATTGTATGTATTTTATCTATTTTAAGTATCTTATGGCTAGGAAACCATACAAATGCTTTTACAGTATTATTTCATAATACTTCTTTTACTGTACGCACTTTACTTCATAGCAAGTATTACGATTGTAGCAATTAACTTCTCTCGCATGAGAAAGAAGACTGCTCAATAAATAACCTTTTTATTGAAAACACCTGTCTCTCTATTTCTCTGCACTTCTGGTGAAACTAAGCATGCACGATTGACTGAGTGAAATAGCCATCTATTATTTCCGCGACTCTGATGATATATTTCTTATTCTTGGGGAACAAAGTTGTCATGTTATATGGTTGTCAGAAACGAATCCCTTCTTGTGTATGCGAGTGAGTTTCTAGTGACCTCTGAGCTAGCTGGCATTCACAATTAAGTCTAACATATTCAATAGAGACCTAGTCGACCTAAGTCCTACATCTAAACTATCGTTTATGTCATTCCAATGCGCAGAGCCTATTGGGAATATAGGAACTACACTACAAGACTAGGCACATTATTTGTATATCCGTTGCATATGGCATCAACATTTTTAGACTTGTGGGCACCTGTTACGTTGTTTATTGACATAAGTGCTAGACGCTCTCTGTCTTCTACTCCTTTACAAGAGTTGACTAAACCTCCATGAATTCCTCCATGTTGATATTATATAGTCTAATTATATTATACTTTGTAAAGTGTATTTTTGTATAGCATGTGCGATCCTTTTTCTTATCAATTTCTTATAAAACACTTATTTTACTTGTGCACGATATGTTTGACTGATTTTAATTCTCCTGCTTTACGTTTATCAATTCCAACTGTTATACTTGATGTAATCCTTTTATTTTCATTATTACTGTTTTTTCTACATTAATATATTCCTTTATCTCAATAAACTCACTTTTGAACTTTAAAAAAGTATATATTTGTTAAACAACTTACCAATACAAGAGAGGCCCTTATGTCTAAGAGCAAGAGTTGAAACAGTCAACTGAATACGGGTAATGCAAGATTGAATTTAGATAGTTCTGATAAACATACAACGTAAAGGGGTTGTTGTCTGAAATGTCATGATAAGAATATCAAGTGGCTATGTGTATATATTATGTACTAGGGGTCGCCTATTAGTAGTTGTAGTTAGGCAAAGGGTTTTTTGTTTAGCTAATAACTTTGGCACCATTTGATGAATCTTTACGAAATTTTCAAAAGTACTATGCACCTGAGTTCAGCTGCTGTCTGAAAAGTTTCAGTGTTATTCATCAAGCGGGGGCTGAGAAAAAGGGGTTTCCCAAAACACATTTTCCCCATGCAATTTCCCATAGGTATTTGTGGTGTCTTGCTGATCTCATTTGGAATACAGGATGTGTACTCCAGATTCCAGGTCAGACGGTTTGGGCCAGGTTTTTATGTAGAAGCTAACCGATTTACCTCTGAATGAATAAAGCTTCTTACCTACAATTCTTGTGCTGTGATTCTTTGGAATCCACTTTGCAACACTGGCGATGACTGGAGAACGGACCTTCAAGCCTGGAGCCCTGCGGAATACAGATCCCGAGACCGTCTTATTCCACAAGCGATTTTGTGTCTTCTGGAAGCTGCTACTCTGGATCCTGTTGATGTTCAGTAGATTGACGAAAATCACATCGAAATTGGAGGTAGTGGTGAGATTATTTTGACTTACTTGCGCTTTGCTGTTTTTGAGACTATTGTCTCGTGCACCGCTCCTTATGGAATGTGTGTGTACCTTATCTCTGCAGTCATCTCGAAGAAATGCGCTATCTCAAGCTCGCGTCTATGAATTGGAAACGGAAGCTTTTTTGTGAGTTGACCGCACATGTCCACGCGTCTCAAGATAAACTAGAACGCTCACTATGAAATTTAACGTAGCGAATGAGCGTAAGGGCTATTGCGTTAATTCTTCCCTGCTGTTGGCACACCGTGAAACGCAAAGTGGCACATCAGAGTTTGGGCTAGACTGCTGACTCTCCTTTTTATGTCAACCGACGAATGATTTTGTGTGTCAGCGATATGCACGTTAGGGTCAATTTCCACAAAATAAAGCAAGCGTGTTGTTATTTCAACATTCCAGCAACAGACATGCCTAAATGATTTTTAATGCCAAGTTAAACTTCTTGCAAGCGTGTTTCCATTTCTACATCTCGGCGACACGCACGCCTATGTTATTTATAAATTGCCAAATTAAACATTCTTTATTTGTGGTGATATAACAATATATTTTACTTCCAGGAAAGCGGTTTTCACATCTCATGTATCATGTATTACTGAAAATTCTAGGTATACATTGGAATATAATTTAAGACCTTTTTTTTCCAACACATGTTTAATTGTTTTCTGCTTATTAGGGCTATAGTAGTTAAACATTGTAATTTTCTTTCCATTATTGTTATTCAGCATTTTCATTGAAAATTTTAACGTTCCACCACCATTGTTACCCTCTCCTGGTGAACCTATTCTAGAATGGAAGCAATGGAAAGAAGGTTTAGAGGCATATATTGAAGCCATTGGTGGCAATGATAATACTGACAAAAGGAAACTTGCAAAATTGAAACATTGTCTAGGTGCGGAAGGCAGGTGAATTTTAAGTCATCTACCACCAATTACTGTGAATCGCACATCATCATCAGATGATGATATTGATGTATTTGAGGAAGCTATTTAGCAATTAGACAAACATAATATATAAAAAGAAAAAAATGAATTTGTTACACATCATAAATTTCTCAGCAGAGGCCAATTGGTTAATGAATCTATCAACGTTTTTGTCAATGACTTGCAAATTTTGGTATCCAAATGTAATTATTGCAACTTTGTGTACAAGTTGGTCTCGTACCATCTGGTCATGAAACCTGGAATAATGCACAACGCTTTGAATGCTCCACCGGTGTCTACAACATCAGACATCCTACAGAAGTAAGTTTTGGGGGTTACATATGGTCTGCTTCAATTCTGCCATTACATAAATGTGCAACTTGATGTTTGAAACTGTAATCAGACCTGTTAAATAAACCAGTGATTGACAGTGCAACTGAAGAGATCGGTCTGTCAACTGAATGGCAGTTGATTTGCAATTAATCCCTGCATGCTTCTATTGAGTTGGTGGTGCTTCTGTTGTGAATCTGCTATTCAACAGTTTTATGAAACTAGTTACCCCTATTTGGGAATATGCTTAAACTGGGGACTGTCTCATCAAGAAGGTTCTGCTTATTTAAGGAGAAATAAGAATTTTTATTGCATTTTACAAATTAATCCCTGCATCTCCACACGTGAGGAAACTGCCTGCACATACATGAAGATATGTGGTCTATGTGCTCCCGGAGGAATTTTTGGCAGAGAAGGCAGGGTCGCGCTTCTGCTGTGAGCCAGTTTGAACTGTTTTCTTGTGATTCAAAATACAAACAGAGCTTGTGCACTTACCTGTTTGTGTTCTCGTGCTGTGCCGCGGTGCTCTTCTGTGACACTCGTTGCTGTGAGACCTCCATGAATTCTGTGATGTCCCGCATTGCTGTTTCTGGACGCTCTGTTGCTCCGACACGCTGTGAGCCACCCAGCTCAGGGTCTGAAAATGTGCGGCCATTTTATGATTGGCGGCAAAGATTTATTGGTTTGATGATTATCCTTCATTCACACTTCAGTCAACAATTCAGAGAAGGAGCTGTCTCCAAAGATTTGACGACGGTGGCTACTTTTATTGTTTTAACTTGTTATGTTTACCTGCAATTCTTGTGCTGTGATCCTTTGGAATCCACTTTACAACAGTATTTAAGACACAACTACAGCCCAAACAGCTGAATGCAATTACACGAAATTTGGCAGAAAGCTAGATCTTGGTCCAAAAAGCATGCTTTTTGTGATTTTGTGTAAATCCGTTCGACGAAGAGGCCAGGAGGGCTTGAAACGCGTAAGGATGATGTTAATAAATTAACTTTGGATTGAGTTAACTTGCAGTCATTAATTTATGTCCCAATTACGGTGAGTCCTCACAGCAGGGCAACCTTTTTGATGGATATACATATATATATATCCGTGTCCGTTTTCCACAGTGATTATGCTCTCATATATATATTTATATATATATATATATATATATATATATATATATATATATATATATATATATATCATGTCATGTGATCAAGGCTCCGTTAGAGCCGAAACGTTGGTGACTCTTTCTGCGTGATTAAAAGCTGCATATACCTCGAGGTCCGTGTCCGGAGTTTTCTTGCTGTGGTTGCGCAAGCGTGCGAGCTGGGAAACAGACGGTGCACAGGATATATATATATATATATATATATATATATATATATATATATATATATATATATATATGAGAGCATAATCACTGTGGAAAACGGACACGACTGCTCGAAACGTGTACGCGCATATATTCTTACAAACAAGCATTTAGCTGTGCACCGTCATGGACGCCGACGACGTGGTCAGAAGAAGAAATAGGGAAGAAGCGGCCGTAAGCCTGTTTGATGACAGCCCGTGGCGGAGGTCCAACAGGCAGGGGCTAGCATAACACCTGGGACCGGGAACAGCCAAATCAGGGAGCTGTTCAAACAACTGGAAAAGGCCATGAAAGTAGAACAAGCTAAGTGGTGGGAGCAAAGAGTCCCTCATGGCCTAAGGATCATGCTGGCCCCCAGCTTCGAAAACCCCGACCCAAAGATGCTCCATGATTGGGCACAATGTAATTTGGACAATTCCAGTCGTCTGATGCGAATCCTGGTGGGGTACGCCGAGAGTGATGGTGCTAAACTCCAGATGAAAGTGAAAGAATTAAACAACCAAATAAAAGCACTGAATGAAGAGGATTTGGAGAAAAAGTTAAGAGAGACTATGATGGCAAGACTCTCAAAAGAAGAGGACATTATTATGAAAAGAAAGGCCTTTAAGTTCCAAAGGGATAAACTAGATTATTTAAATGGCCGTATCTACACTTTCTCGAGGAAATTTGATCCTCCGACATTGAACAAAACTCCAAAACAACCTCAGGCGGGCGTAGGACAGAAAACACCATCAGTTTCGTCAACGGATGTGAGTACGATTCCGAGCAGTGACTCCGAGTATGAACAAGGTTCGACTGCGGCAGAGGCGGGTTTTACAAAGCGGTCGTTGGGACAGGAGGTGGAGTGCCTCCAGAACGACCGCAAGAAATCACTAAGGTCCCATGCCTCCAAACCTGGCACAAACAAAGGAACAATGCCAAGCGTAACCAACGAAGGAAGCACAGGGCAGCCAAATCAAGGTGCAAAAAAGAAGTCATACAGGAGATGGAATCGTCGTTGAATCCACAAGTAAGTGACAACATGACGATTGTGAACTTAACTAATACTCGCCTAAGTCCAAAAGAACAGAAAATTTTGTCATTGGGGTTATCATTCTGCCCACCATGTATGTTTGATTATGCCAGAACCAGAATGGACTTTTTTAAATTTGTGAGAAAACTGAAACTTAGAAAACTATTCTTGGTTAACAAACAAAAGGCACGCAAACCACAAGAAATTAGCATGGGGGAAGATAATGGTTTAACAGTGAGGGAATATGAGCTACAATGCGATCTACAGGATCTCCTTAACGAGGGGGACCTAGATAACGTCCAAGAGACAGCAAGTGCAGAGGTAACCAATTTCCCTGGCAATACATCTTTTAAACCAAAATCAACGTATAACCCAGTAATGGCACATGACAATATTGACGTATTCAGTGATATGGTAATCTCAGAGATGAAGAAATTGAACAAAAAAACTCTGTTGACAAAGAAAGGCACGTTAAAATACAATAATCCTTTCGGCAGCCTAATGAAAAAATTACAGAATGATGAAAAAACTGTGATTAGGCAATCAGATAAGGGGGGCAACATTGTTCTTTGGCCCCTGTCTTCATATCTGGAGGAAGCGCTGAATCAACTAGGCGATAGACTATGCTATAGCAGATGCGATCGATCAGCATTCAAACAGGCATGGGACAAATTGAACACAAAACTGTATACATGGAGAGGACAAGGACTCCTGAGTGGGGATGAACTGAAATTCTTAAAGACTAACCACCCCATAACTCCGGTGTTTTATTTGATCCCCAAGATCCACAAAGACAGTGCAAAGCCACCTGGGAGGCCCATAATTTCAGCTTGTGGGGGGACATTTGAAAAAGTGTCCAGATATATTGATCACTTCCTTCAAGACTTTATGAAATCCCTGCCATCATACATCAGAGACACTATGGACTTTTTGCAAAAAATCAAATCAGTAGTGTGGAGTACAGAATATCTACTGGTCACACTAGATGTTACTGCTCTCTACACGAGCATCAATCATGTAGATGGAGTGAGGGCAGTAAAACATTTTTTGAGCAGAAGACCTGTGTGTATGCTGGAACATAATACTATGCTGGTAGAGATGCTGGAAATGTGTCTTTATAACAACTATTTTCTCTTCCAAAATCAGATGTTCCAGCAATTGCGGGGAGTGGCAATGGGGGCCTGCTTCTCTCCCAGTTACTCATGTCTGCACATGGGGCTGTGGGAGGAGCAGGTCCTGGGCAATGCCTTTAGTGAGGTCATGTCTAGTAAAGTGCTAGTGTGGTACAGATTCATAGACGATCTGTTTATAATTTGGAAAGGGACAGCAGGTGAAGCAGAACAGTTCATCAGTGACATCAATCAGAATGAATTGAATCTACACTTCACAGGTACCATCAGTGACAGGAAGGTTAACTTCCTTGACGTAGAGGTTTATGTAGAGGGAGGGAGACTGCATACGAAATTACATCGCAAAGAAACTGCAGGTAATACAATCCTCCATGCCTCTAGTCAGCATCCCAACCATCTAATCCGCAGCATCCCCTATGGGGAGATGTTGAGGATTAGAAGAATCTGTAGCACTGATGAAGCCTGCTTAATAGCACAGAAAGAAAGCAAGACAAGGTTCTTACAGAGAGGCTATACAGAAAGTGTGGTGTCTAAAGCAATGGAAAGGGCCAACAAGGCAGCAATATCTCCAATAACATCGATGGTGGTAGATTCAACAGTGTCAAATACAGCAGTGGACCAACCAAGATTTATTCTGGGTTATAGCTGCCAGCACAGACAGCTACAGAAAATTGTAAAGAAGAATTGGCATATAATCACGGGGGATCCTGTGATTGGTAAAACGATGCCAACTTTTCCGGCTATAACATACAGCCGTGCAAGGTCCATGAATGGCATGCTAGTCAGCAGTAGCCCGGAAATACCAACTCGGGGTAACTGGCTGGGAAAAAGCAAGGGTTTCCTCAAATGTGCAGTGTGCAAGGCCTGCACTATAGGGAAGAATAAGACAACATATTATTCCCCGTTTAGTGAGGCAGAAATTCCCATTTCCAAGAAAATAACATGCAAGTCAGACTTTGTCATCTATGTCTTGGAATGCGTTTGTGGACTTTGCTACATTGGTAGCACTAAACTGCAAGTCCACAAGCGCATATTGCAGCATATGAGGGCAGTTATCAATAAGGACGAAGCTTATCCTGTGGCTAGGCATGTCAACCTATGCCACAAGGGGGACGTGAACTGCCTAAAATACTATGCTATAGACATGGTGCAGCCATCACGCAGAGGTGGAAATAGGGAAGCACGCTTACGAGTACTAGAAACCCGTTATATCCTTGAACTAGACACTAAGACACCGTATGGCCTCAACGCGACTGAGGATCTATACACCTGCTTGCATCTGGAATGACAGCTGCAGCTGGATATATGGATCAGAGAGTGAAAATGTTCAAATGAATTGGGGCATAAGTTCATTAAAACAGGCTATGTTATCAAGTACTGCCAGATTTTAAAATAGTAGTATAGAATACACAATTTGGGGTAAATCACACATTTCTTTTCAATGGTGTCTGGATGAAACAGAAAAAAACCAAGCAATGTAGAAGCAGTGGTCCGGAATGATATTAACAATGCCCACTTGGGCAATATTATTTAAATCCTTGTGACATAATAGATCCCTTTGAAAAAATTGCACAATGCACTTTATTTTCTGCAAAATTTGCACAGAAAGTGTTTTTATATATTCGATCCACAGTGATTGTTTGTATATAGGTGTACTGCTATTTTGCACATGTGTAAACATTGTTTTTAAATATTTAATATATTTATTGCGAAACTTTGCACAATTCATGGGATCAATTGTCATTATAAACTGAGAATGAGGGTTTTTAAAAAAAATCTAAATACAATGAAAATGTTGTTTGTTATACAGTCCGGTCCAGGCTGAAGTATTTTCTCTATTTCTATAGGCTTGGAACCATGTGACTAGTCCAGCACTACAAATCACTGGGTGTAATTTGACCATGTCATGTGATCAAGGGCTCCAGGGCCCGAAACGCGTCATGGCGATCGAGAGGGTGCACAGAACAGAATAAAAAGCGTTTAAACCAACCTACAAGGGTACGTTTCGTTGTTTGTCTACCTGTTGTGCTGAATTTCGAAGTTCCAGATATATATACATATATATATATATATATACATATATATTCACGCTCCAAAGTTGCCCCAAGCAACGAGAAGCACTTAAGCTAGCAAAGTTCAAAACCTTTATTAGGGTACAAGCAGAAGCCTTCAAGCCGGTCCCTTAAGCAGCTTTTCTGTCCCTAATTGCCTGACACGTTTCAGAGATAAACTCCTTCCTCAGAGGCTGTGACAGTCAAGTATGCGCGTTGTCGACACCGCCCATTCATTTAAATAGCACCTTGCACATGTTGATTCCACTGCTCTGAATAAGTCTGTGCATGGAATTCTGGGTCTTGTAGTGTCCACGATTAAAACCCTGGATGGGAGCGCTAATCTTCCTGCTGGTAAGTTTTCAAGCCCTGTATGAGCCTCAGCTTGCGGGTCCGCTTTTAATCCCTCGTTGCTGTTCCACGCAAGGGGGTTTCTGGGATAGTAAACCCCCGTGGTTCCCATATTACCGGGATGGTGCTCCTCGACGGCCGGGCTGCCGCCAACAATATTCACGCTCCAAAGTTGCCCCAAGCAACGAGAAGCACTCAAGCCAGCAACGTTCAAAACGTTTATTAGGGTACAAGCAGAAGCCGTCAAGCCGATCCCTTAAGCAGCTTTTCTGTCCATAATTGCCTGATGCATTTCAGAGATAAACTCCTTCCTCATAGGCTGTGACAGTCAAGTATGCGCGTTGTCGACACCGCCCATTCATTTAAATAGCACCTTGCACATGTTGATTCCACTGCTCTGAATAAGTCTGTGCATGGAATTCTGGGTCTTGTAGTGTCCACGATTAAAACCCTCGATGGGAGCGCTAATCTTCCTGCTGGTAAGTTTTCAAGCCCTGTATGAGCCTCAGCTTGCCCCCACGGTCCCGCTTGCTCCCCGCTTCCTGCGGAAGATGGCAATGCTTTTGAGCAAGTTGAGCTGCTGACATGCAGCTCCCCTTGCTCAAATGCAATTCTGCTTTGCTTCAGTGAAGCAAGAGCAGGCTCCCGCCCTGCCATAGCAAACAGCATTGTCCCGGGGGTGGGCACCCCAGGACATTCCAGGAGCTGGCCCTGGAGGTTGGTGGTCCCCAGGGCCATCGAGTGCTCCAAGAGGGGGGGCCGCATGGCCCCCCTCCCTTCATTTTCAAAGCCCGGGGAGGTGGTGGTCCCCAGGGCTTGGGGGTCTGTAACGGACCCCTAAATGTCAATATACAGTGCCCAGGGGAGGTGGTGGTTCCCGGGGCATATGGGGGGGCTTGAGCTCCCCACACATTTTTTTTTAACCAGAGCCCCGGTGAGGTGGCGGTCCCCGGAGCTTGGGGGGCCAAGAGGCCCCCCACCCTAATTATAAAAAAAGCCTCGGGAGGTGGTGGTCCCTGGGGCTTGGGGGGGCTGTGTGCCCCCACACATCATAAATAAAGCCCCGGGGTAGAGGTGGCCCTGGGGCTGAGGGGGCCCTTGCGGGGCCCGCCTCTTAATTTAGCATGCCCCCGGGACCTGGCCCACCTGGGGGCTCACAATCAACGAAGCGCGGGGAGGTGGTGGTCCCCGGGGCTTGGGGGTCTGTAACGGACCCCCCAATTTAAATATACAGTGCCCAGGGGAGGTGCTGGTCCCCGGGGCATGTGGGGGCTTGAGCTCCCCACACATTTTTTTTTAAAACAGAGCCCGGGGAGGTGGCGGTCCCCAGAGCTTGGGGGTCCACGAGACCCCCCACCGTAATTATTTAAAAAAAGCCTCGGGGAGGTGTGCCCCCGCACATTATAAATAAAGTCCCGGGGTGGTGGTGGTCCCTGGGGCTGAGGGGGCCCTCATGGGCCCGCCACATAATTTAGCATGCCTCCGGGACCTGGCCTACCTGGGGGCTCAAAATCAACGAAGGGCGGCCGGATTTGTGACCCCAGCGCAAATTCGGCTGTTGTAAAAAAACAAAAATGTTTTCTTTGGCCCTGGGGGTCCTTGTGGGACCCCCTGAGCAGGCCTAGGGGGTCCTGGTGCTTCTACCCTGCCCCCTTTTCTTTTTTCACCTTTTTTCTTGCAAACCCTCCTCGGACCTCAGATATTGATATTGATATTTTTATTTTTCTAATTTCTCTGGAAATACTGAATGGATTTACACCATTAAACAAAAGGGCTCTTTCTGAACCAAGACCTACCTTTTTGCCAAATTTGGTGTAATTTCGTTCAGCAGTTCGGGCTGTAACTTTGTCTAAAGTTTCCTATGGAAATTAAGGTGGGCAAAATGCTTTTTGGGACCCCCTTTTTTCCCGGCCCGCTTGACGAATCACTTTAGGGGTGATTGTTTTTGTGCACAACGGGACATCTTCCTGCACAAAATCAATCAATGGAGGTGATTTTCTCTTTCGATGGGTGCTGAAGAATGCGATCTATAAGTCTCATTATTATTATGTATTCCTGCTAGACAGTGAAATCAAGGGAGACTGGGCCATCCTAACAGGATGGGAGGGGCAAAGCTTTGCCCTGCCCCACTTACATTTCAATGGGCTGTCTCCAGTACACTCACAAAGAGGTTTTGTCATCGTAGACCACTTGGAGCCTACGTAGGGGAAGGAAGGAAATTTCCAGAACCAGATGTGGAGATTGTCTAGAAGACCCTCAGATCTCCTCTTTAATACACTCCTGGGCATGCAGAGAACACTAAGGGCTGTCTTATACTCCAGAGGACTGCCCTGTTGCTTGAGATCTGCTTTGCACCTCAGAGGACTGCCCTGCTGGTTGAGGCCTTCCTTGTTGTTTTAACCTAGGATTACCAGTGTGACTCCAAGGGCTAGTTTGCTGACCTCCTGTGTGAGCTATAGGAACACATCATGTGCCAAACCCCTTGAACCCTCCACATAGTGTCTGCTGGAGTGAGTTCTGACCCCACAAGTGGTGCCCAACCCGTCCTGGCCCCTTGCTTGTGGTGTTGAAGGATTAGTTACTTACCTGTAATCCTAGTTCTCATCCAGGGGTATACTCATCAAAGTCATAATCTATGAATAATCCCCGCCCATGTACGGGATCCCGGAGCATATAGAAAATACATATAAATATATATGTATAAATATGTGAAACATATAATTGCAGCCTAAAAAATATTTTCTAACTGGCAAAAGTGCCGCAAAATTACATAAATTAGTATACATACAGTAGTGCCCTTCCAAACCCTAAGGAAGAAAGAGCAGAAAACATTTGTATACAACAATGCTTTATTGCCATAGGAAAACCTGTAATTGCAGGCATTTGCCAGTAGGCTGCAATAGAGTATAAAGCAAACAGAGAAAACTGACACCTTGCCTTTAAGGCATTAGAGTAGGGGTACCGTGCCTTTAAGACCTGAAGGCAACCCCCTGCTCCCATGGTGCACCACAGGTGACAGTTGGGTCAGTTCTTTTTGGAGGTGAATAACACCTGAGGAGATCCATAATAAAACATCTCATAACTTAGTAACTTTGCTCGTCCGGGGAGGTGGGCGGGAGCTTATGACGTTGATGAGTATACCCCTGGATGAGAACTAGGATTACAGGTAAGTAACTAATCCTTCTCATCCAGGGGATACTCATCAATAGTCATAATCTATGAATAGATTAGCAAGCTCATACCCAAAGTCTCGCGGACGAGCAAGAAGTGTAAAAACTTCACAGAAAAGCTAAGACATATATTGACAATATATCTTAAGCAAACAAGTTCCTTAAAGAGGCCTGCCCTACTCTGGCATCGGCCTGAGTATCTGAGACCAGGCAATAATGGCGGGTAAAGGTATGGACAGACCGCCAAGTTGCCGCTTTACAAATTTCAGAGATAGGAATATTACGAAGGAGAGCTGTAGTGGAAGCTTTCCCTCTGGTAGAATGTGCATGTGGTCTACCCTGCAAGGTTTTGTTAGCTAGTTGGTAAGCAAAAGCTATACAGGAGACGATCCAGCGAGAAATTGACCGTTTGGAAGCTGACAGACCAGTATTAGTACTGCCATAGTTAACAAAAAGCCGGTCAGACTTTCTCAGAGGCAGGGTTTTTGACAAGTAAAACTTCAGGACCCTCCGGAGATCAAGGGAGTGTAATGACCTCTCCGGGGGAGTGGAAGGATTAGGAAAAAAGGTAGGTAAGGTAATAGACTGGTTGATATGAAAGTCTGAAACCACCTTAGGCAGGAAACTTGGGTGTGTTCTTAAAACCAACCTATTGGCATGAAAAACTGTGTAAGGTTCCTTGCAACACAAGGCCTGGATTTCGCTGATCCTACGGGCAGAGGTAATCGCCACTAAAAAAGCAGCTTTCCAGGTCAAGTGCTGCAAAGAGGCCTTATGGATAGGCTCGAAAGGAGCACTCATCAGCTTAGTCAGTACAATATTCAGCTCCCAGGGAGGAGAGGGAGACCTCACCGGTGGGAAGACTTTTTTCAGGCCTTCTAGGAAATCCTTAACTACAGGCATAAGGAAGAAAGATGTCTGACTGGGAGACTTCCTATATGCTGTGATGGCAGCTAAATGAACCCTGATGGAGGGATATTTCAAGCCTGATCTTGCTAAATGTAAAAGGTATGGAAGAATCACCTGCTCTTGGCCATGTACCGGGTCAAGAGAATGCTCACGACACCATATGAAAAACCTCTTCCACTTGAAAGCGTAAGACTTCCTAGTGGAGGGTCGCTTTGATTCTTTAAGAATAGTCATGCAGTCTGCTGGGAGGTCTAGATGTATATACTGGATGACCTCAGGAGCCATGCCGTCAAGCGAAGGGAGGGAAGGTTGGGGTGCAACACCCTCCCCTGGTCTTTGGTCAGCAAGTCTGGACGGCATGGTAGGCGCCGGTGAGGAACTTCCGACATCTGAAGGAGATCGGGGTACCACCACTGGCGTGGCCACTCTGGTGCTATCAGGATCATTCTGGTGTTGGTCCTGTAGAACTTCTGGATCACTGCCGGGATCAGAGGCAGGGGGGGAAAGGCGTAGAGTAACGTTTGAGACCAGCTGATCAAAAGGCCATTCCCCAGTGATCCCTGTTGGGGGAACCTGGACGCGAAGACGGGGCATTTTGCGTTGTCCGCGTCTGCGAACAGGTCTACGTCTGGTACGCCCCAACACCGAAAAACTTCTTGAGCCACTTCCTCGTTGAGCACCCAATCGTGCGCTTTGACGAAGATTCTGCTGAGGCAGTCTGCTTGGACGTTTTGAATTCCTGGTAGATGAACTGCCACGACGGACAGGCCTCTTGCTAGGAGCCAGTGCCAGATGGCTTGTGCTTCCAGAGACAAGACTCTTGACCTTGTGCCTCCCTGCTTGTTCAGATAGAACATAGTTGTTGTGTTGTCCGTCTGAATCTGGAGGTGTTTGGTGCGCAGGGCAGGATAAAGAGACTTAAGAGCAAGATGGACTGCTCGCAGCTCCAGGAAGTTTATATGGTAGCCTTGCTCTATCTCGGACCATAGGCCTTGAACTTGGAGTTGGTCCATGTGAGCACCCCAGCCTTGGAGGGAGGCATCCATGACAATTGACTGAGACGGAGGAGGACGATGAAACGGAACTCCTCGTAGAAGATTGGATCGTTCAACCTCCATCTGATCGAGTCCCTGGCTCCTTGAGGAAGCATGACTCGGTCTTCCCACTGATCCGATCTTTGAGACCACTGATCCTCGAGGGCTTGTTGCAGAGGTCTCATGTGAAGGCGAGCATTGGGCACAATGTAAATGCATGATGCCATCGATCCCAGCAGAGAGGACACTTGTCTGGCTGTTGGGGCCTGATTGTCCAGAAGAAGGCGAGCCTTCAGAAGCATAGATGACAACCTCTCTTCCGAAGGACACACGCTTGCCTGAAGTGAGTCCAGAGAAGCACCCAGGTAGTGGATCCGCTGGGAAGGGTTGAGAACTGATTTCTTCAGATTGACGTGAAGACCCAACGACTTCATCAGTTTGAGGCAGAACGAGAGATGGTTCTGAAGCAGAGACGGAGTGGAGCTCTTCAACAACCAATCGTCTAGATATGGATAGACGAAGATCTTTCTTTTGCGGAGAAAAGCAGCCACCACCGCCATGCATTTTGAGAATGTCCGAGGTGCAGATTTCAGGCCAAACGGCAGTACTCGATATTGGTAGTGACGACGTCCGATCTGAAATCTTAGAAACTTCCGATGTTTGATGGACACTGGTATGTGGAAGTAGGCGTCCTGCAAGTCAATGGCACACATCCAGTCCCCCTGGTGTAGGTGTGGGAAGATCTGGTGCAGGGCAAGCATACGGAACTTTTCTTTTCGTATGAACTTGTTTAACCTTCGGAGATCTAGAATGGGTCTGTATTCTTTGATAGATCCTCGTTTTTGAACCAGGAAATATCGTGAGTACACTCCTTGATTTCTGTGAATTAAGGGAACCTCTTCTATGGCCATTTTCTCTAGAAGGACGGAGACTTCGTCTTTTAGCAATTGAGTCTTGTAACGTGGAAGATGTTGCAACTGGGGAAACAGCTGAGGAGGAGGGGATTTGAACTTCAGCAAGTAACCATGCTGCACAATACTCAGCACCCATTTGTCTTTTGTAATGGATTGCCACTCTGTCAGATGATGAGAAACACTCCCTCCCACCGGAGTGGTGAACAGACTTGGAGGAAGCAATGGCTCAGGGCTTAGGAGGTTGTTTTGAGTTGAACTGCTGTCTGGTGTTGCCACCTCTCCCTCTGCCAGGACGACGCTGCTGGAACTGCCTCTTCTGTTGCGACTGGGTCTGCCACTGAGGGGTTTGAACCCTCTGTTGGAAGGCCTTCCGGTCACCTTGGCGAAAGCGTTTCTTGAACTCCTTGGGCTTTTCTAATCCCACAGCTTTGACGGTGTCCATTTCAGCTTTCATTTTGGACATTTCGTCGTCCGTGTGTGGACCAAACAGAGATTTCCCATTGAAGGGCAAATTCAAAATCTTCTTCTGGGCATCTGGTTTGAGCCCTGTCAGGCGGAGCCAGGCTGAACGACGGGAACAAATGCCACTTGAGTAGCCATGAGATGCAAGATCAGAGGCATCAACTGCGGCGCTAATAACTTGATTAGCTACCAGGCCTCCCTCCTGCAAAGTCTCCAGAAAATCTTGGCAATCTTCCTTGGGGAGTTTGTCTGTAAAACGAGTCATAGAGTCCCAAAGAGACCTGTCGTACCTTCCAAGTAAAGCAGAGGCACTCACCACCTTCATAAAGGAAGAAGAGGTGTTGCATACCTTCCTTCCAAAAGAGTCCATAAGCTTGCTATCTTTTTCAGGTGGTACTGAGGAAGACGTAGAGCCTGCATGGGACTTCATGGCAGCCGCCACAATGATAGAATCCGCAGGAGGATCCGATCTGAGGAACAAGGGATCCTCTGCAGGGGCCTTATACTTTTTGGCTATTCGAGATGGAACAGATCCCACCACTACTGGTGTGAGGAATGTAGCCATAGCTGGTTCTAGGAGGCCAGGGACCAGGGGAAGCAGAGGTCTGGGCACTGTACGATGACGGAGGGTATCAAAGATCACAGAAGAGGGAACCACTGGAGTGTTCAGCGTGATATTAAGCTTTGTTGCTCCTCTGACTAATACATCTGAGAAAGTCGCAAGATCATCAATTGGAGAGACTCGGGAAGGTGGCGTAGAGGAATAGGTCGGAGAATAATCTCGGTAAGAAGACCTAGTTGATGACGACCTTGTGGAAGACCTTGTACGTCGCCTCCTATGGGACCTGTCACGATTCCTGTTGTGACTGTCCCTAGATCCAGACCGATGTCTTGATGGAGACCTTGGTCTTGGCCTGACTGGAGATTTGGATCTTGGTGTTGGCCTGACTGGAGATTTGGATCTTGGTCTTGGCCTGACTGGAGATTTGGATCTTGGTCTTGGCCTGACTGGAGATTTGGATCTGGCAGGTGTCTTTGACCGCACTGGAGCACGTGATCTGACTCGCGATCTCGGTCTGGGTGACCTCCTGGGGCTCCGAGGACATCTAGCTGGTCTAGCTGGAGTCTTCGCCTTAGAAGGGGAATATGTACGGGAGTAGTCCGAGCCCGGACTACTCTGTCCAGATACAGCCCCTTGAGGATGAGAAATCAAGCTGTCCCCTGATTTGGGCGTAGATTCTGGAGAAACCTGCACAATGTTCAAGCCAGGAGATGACGATTTTCCTCCTGAAGACTTTGAACCCGGTGAATCCACCTCTGCAGTCACTTTATCCCTCGATGGCGAAATCCTCGACGTCGAAGAGGTCTGGGTGACTAACGGCGTTGAGCGGTGTCTGGAATCACGCCGTGAAGAGGCTGACTGAGAGCCTCGACTTCGATCCGGAGACCTCGACGACGATCTTCCTCGACGTCGATCAGGTAGAGGCACTTCATGACGTCGAGCCGACGACGTTGCTCGACGTCGTCTTGACGATGACCTTCTTCGACGTCGCGTTGACGGCGACCTTTCCTGACGTCGCCTCGGTGTCGACCTCCTTGACGTCGAAGGATGGGATCTGACAGTCCCTCTCGACGGCGGCCCGCTTGCCAGCGGCGACCTAGATGCCGTCCTAACTCTCGACGCCGAACCCTCCCGGGGTGGCGGAGAGTGTCTCGACGTCGACGGAAGCCTCAACGTCGACGGAGACTTAGAAGTAGCAGCAGCCATGGACTTCGAGCCCGAAGCCTCGACGCCGACTTACTTGACTGCGGCGGAGATCTTCGACGTCGTGAAGATGATCTGGGCCTTTTCGACGGTGTCCTCGACGTCGACGGAGATCTTCAACCTTCATTCCTCTTTCTGGAGCCAGGAGAGGTGGAATGACGCCATTTTTGGGCATGCTTGCTTGTAGGAGACGATCTAGGGGCTGAGGAAGCACCCACCTGGTGACTCTTGTCCATCTCCTGCATGGCATGAAGTCGAATCCTCTCCCTGTCGCGAAGAGTCCGACTTTTAAATTTTCTACAATGATGGCACTGATCAGGAATGTGTGAAGATGGAAGACACACAATACACACAGAGTGTGGATCATTCAGAGCCATCTTTTTGTCACAAGAAGGACATTTCCTAAAAAGAGCAGGCATTCTGACAGGAAATTCCTATGGGTTACCACAGAAAAATAAATCAGAAGCCTTATTTATTCAAAAAATGTCGAATAATTTGAGAAAACTCTCTCAAAAAACCAATTTCAGTTGAAAACTGAAGAGCTCAAGCTCCAGGATCCTCACAGAAGGAGCCGGAAAAAAGAACTGACCCAACTGTCACCTGTGGTGCACCATGGGAGCAGGGGGTTGCCTTCAGGTCTTAAAGGCACGGTACCCCTACTCTAATGCCTTAAAGGCAAGGTGTCAGTTTTCTCTGTTTGCTTTATACTCTACTGCAGCCTACTGGCAAATGCCTGCAATTACAGGTTTTCCTATGGCAATAAAGCATTGTTGTATACAAATGTTTTCTGCTCTTTCTTCCTTAGGGTTTGGAAGGGCACTACTGTATGTATACTAATTTATGTAATTTTGCAGCACTTTTGCCAGTTAGAAAATGTTTTTTAGGCTGCAATTATATGTTTCACATATTTATACATATATATTTATATGTATTTTCTATATGCTCTGGGATCCCGCACATGGGCGGGGATTATTCATAGATTATGACTATTGATGAGTATCCCCTGGATGAGAAAGTGCTGCTACTGACAAGCCCTAAAAGTTGGCATGACAAGACCAGGATCTACCTGATTGCTGATCTGCCAAAGGTGCATAACCCATCAGGATGACTTCATAGTAGGTCCCACTATGTTCTTCTCTGCAGCAGCATATCCTGTTCAGCAATGGGATCTGGCCTTGTGGAGCCCTTGTCAGCTACAGCTTGTAGCTGTGTCCTGTGTCAAAGAAGTGACAAAGCCAAATGTAGAAATCGTCAAGCAGCTCCCAGGCGACTACACTTCCTCTTCAGACACTATCGGCTGCCTTGCTGAACTTTACTTTCCTAGAAATGTTTTCTTGAAATTTCTTCTAAGTCCGAACGTAAGCCAAGACTGGACACAATCCAACTCATCTATCCAAACCGTGCTCCATCACGGTCACAATCATTTTTGACTTTGCCTCACTCTTGCACACCTAGATGCCCACAATTAACACTTTCATCCTTCAGGTGCTGGTTTTCACAGAAAAATCATAACTCCAGTTCTACTGATTAGATTTAGTTTGTTTTGGTGTCAAATGATGAATTAAACCCACAGTGCCTCCACGTTAAGCCTGACTACTTTTGTGCCACGGTACCACAGGGTTAAGCACAGGTGTTATTTTACTGACTCTTGTGTTTCATCCTGACACGGATTGTGGTTGTTGCCTGAGAAGGGTCTTCCCCACTCAATCAAAAAAAAATTCTTACAATATACCACAGGTTACTCCCCCTTCCCATATGCTCAGACTGCTTTCCAGTTGTTTGACCTAGTAATGATGAGAATTAAAAGGGGATGGATATCTTGTTAGGTGATGAGTGGTCAAGATGTAGCCGACCTTCATTGTCTAAAATGTCTTAGCTAATAGATAGATGTCCGTAAGAACAGCACATGAAAGTGCTTCTGAATGTGTTTCCCCCTATAACAGTGGGCTAGGAGTTCTCCACAAAGAGGAAGGTAATCTGCATCCCTGGGCTGCCGCTGCTAAGCTCTTTCCAGCTTCACTCTGGATAAGGTGCATACAACTATCAACAATCTCAAGAATGGTGTAAAAGTTTGGCAACTATGCTTCTTCTAAAGAAATGCTATAATCCTCTGAGGAATGTATCCAATGTTTTCTATCAATTTGACACAAATGTTTTAATATTTAGTTGGAATGAAAGGTAAAATCCATGGTTTATGGAAATTCATCCCTAAGTCTATTTGCGTGGCTATCTGCTTAACTAGTACAGTGGGGTAACTAGTCATGTCAGATTCTTCTGAGACTTCATGAACTATGAGAACAGAGGGGAGAACTTTGGAAAACTGTGGGAGGGCAGTCTCAATAGTGTTTTTTGCTGTAACAGGATTGTGTGGGAGTGTAAGGGGGCTGGTGAAGATGAGCAAATGGAACCGTAGGGCTTGCATTATGGAAAGGGTGGATTCCCTTGGTCTGTGCCATGGCATACCTTCAACAAGGTATGAGAGGTGCAGAAAATGGCAGTGCGCCCTATTACAATCAATGTGCTGCTACAGAGCAGCTGTAAACTCGTAGCTACCCTTCACGCAGTGCAATAGTGTAAGGTGTAGCGGCAGTTTAAAGCAGCTGTTCTATCTTTCACAAAGCAGGTAGTACCTGGCCTTCCCTTCAAAGTGGGGGGAGGCAGAGATCCCCATGCAGGTGGGTGCGGCAAGTAACTGCACCCGCTTGCATTGTGATGTCTGTGGGGGGGGATAGTGGAACCACCTTAACCCCTTTTCAAGAGTTGCCCTCGAAGGGTGCACTGACTGTGCACCAGCTCTTCGTGGTGCACAGTCAGTGCGCCTCCTGATGGTCTCTTTGCATCTGTGCCAAATCCATAATAAAGCATGGGCATGGAGACAAAGGGCCTCATTTACAAGCCCATACTTTTTTAGACACACAGGCGTCGCATTGTGCCTGTCCCTATTTACAAGGCCACATAAAGTCACCCTGCTTGACTTTTCATGGCCTTGTAACTATGGGCCCCTTTCAAATATTACTCTGCGTGAAAGGGGCATTCCATGGGTGTTGCTTTGGGTGTTCCCATGCAACATCCATGGAATCTGGCACCTTCTCAGATTTACAAAGTGTCGTAAACCTGAGAATGTGTCAAATTCGTACACCTCCCAAGGGGAGGTGTAGGAGTGGCGCATCTAGGAGAAATACTTTTATTTCTCCTCATTTTTTGCTCTTTCTATGTGTGCTGCATTCTGCAGCACACATAGAAGGAGTAAAACACCAAGAATTACTGTTTTTGTGCAGGAAGGTGTCCCTTCCTGCACAACAACAATCATCCCTGCAATGCAGGCACCCTTGCACCATGGCACAAGGGTGTATGCTTTGGCACACCGCTGCTGTTTGTGCGCCGGGGAGAAGGACAGGAATGCGCTGTATCTTGTACATATGGCACATTCCTGCCCTTTTCTTAAGACACACTGCAGTGCACAGGTACGCCTGCTGTGCTGCTGTGCGTCAAAATATAGTAAATGAGACCCAAAGTGTTCCCTCATTAACATTGTTAAATTAATTACCCAACCATGACCAAGACCTTGATGGTCAAAACGCGTCGGTTTTCTGCTAGCTATGCTCTATAAGTAAATTAATTTAATCACAAGTTCCTGAAGTGCAGCGTTAACTGCTTTTGTGTTTGAAATATTGAGAAGGCAGTGTCCAGCCTCCACTCCGGCACAAGCTGAAAGAGCACATCCCATGAAAGGACAACATTGTTGATTGATATAAATATTATTTTTTATAATTAGTCAACTTTATTACCTTTTAATATATTTTGAAATAGGACATTACCTCCTCAGGGGTAGAAACCTCTGCCTATGTGTAAAAAGTTACTGTTAGTAACTTGGCACTCGTAAAACCTGTTCCAGCAGGCCCAATCCTGAGGTCAGACGGTGTGGAATCATGTAGGTCTGCACCTAACAATAAACCTACACTCAGAAATGGTGAATAGCAAAAAGTGTAAAGTTATCACTTGGTGCAGGAGTAAGTTTTTGCATCAGTAAATCTACATGTGGACATTTGCCTTCGTGAATAGGCCCCACAATATGTCACCAACCCCCCAATGCAGTGGCACACTGTCAGACAATGTAAAGGGCCTTGCTTTAACCCCTTCGACGCGGATGACAAAGCCAGCTCGTCATGGGCGTTACCTGCGCTGCGCGGATGACGAGCTGGCTTTGTCACGTTACGCGGGATTTTTAAAAATGCCGCGCACAGCGGGAAAAGCCGCCGCGGCGAAGCGGTTAAGGAACTTTTATTTTGTTTTAAGATATGGCCTGTTTCTCTCACACTGATACAGGTGTGCATTAAACATTTTGCCCCAAGATGATGTATAACAAGGTATAAATAATGAGTGATGTCCCAGTTCTGGCTGCGTGGTATACACAGTCATTGTTTACACTGACAAGGTGACTCTGCTAAATGCTGTGACTGTTGAGTATTTCTTGCCAATTTTAACTTGTTTACTACAGTGCTTGTTGGTGAAAATAGGTCACAAGTGTGTCATCTGAGGACATCAGTATATAAAGCGGTGTATGAGTTTGCTGGATTTCTTCAAAGGACGTATGTGTTCTTTCTCTATGGTATTTTTTATATCACTTGCTTTAGCTGCATGCAGCCTATCCTTGCTATGACTTGCTTGCTGGGAATTAGCATTTGCCTTGTTTCATATACCAGGGAAGCAACCTGACATATTATATGTTGTGACTGGTAGTCTTCTTTGTTAAGTATGAACTGCCACGAGGTTTTCTCTCTGAAAGACAAATAAAAAAAAAATACATATAGTCAGGGGGATAGCTTGATCAGTGAGATTCAGGGTGTGTAAATTTCCCAACTAACAAAGCAGTGAGCTGTAGGGTAGAGGAATAAGACGACCAAGGTTCTGGATGGACTGTTCCCATGAGCAGCAGGGTCAGTACTGATTTGCATTTGGTGGGCCTCTGTCTAGAGTATCACAGTGCGAGGGTCAGTAGGCAAAATTAATAGGGTGAGCCGAGGCAGGGGTCCGGTTTGAATCTACGAGTGCATGCATGAGCCAAGCCGTGAAAACGTTTGTCATTTATATTGTGCAAAAGACATTGTAAAGATGTGATACAGTCTCTTCAAAATTTAATATTTTCTATTTATTTCACAGGCGGAGGCGTATTACCTTAGTTCATTAGATTATTTATTGAAAGTGATAGTTTTTAAACATGAACTTAGAAACAGGACACATGCTGAACTCAGGTATTTAAAAATTAACCCTGGGCGTAGTGGGTGTAGTGGGGCTACGCGAAGCACCACGAAGTGGGGGGGAATCTACGCGCACCCAGCCAATTCCCGTAGCCCCACTACGCACCGCCTGCCTCCCTCCCGCCCGCCTCTAAATGCCCTTAATATAATTTAAAACATTGTAAAACTAAAAAAAGACTTACCTGGATGCGGCATCCCAGGGCTCCTTCTTCCTGGTATCTCTGCCGACATTTTTCCTCACAAATGCATTTGTGAAGAAGAAGTTGGCAGAGATACCAGGAAGAAGGAGCCTCGGGACGCCACATCGCAGGTAAGTCTTTTTTTAGTTTTAGAATGTCTTAAATTATATCAAGGGCATTTAGAGGAGGGCGGGAGGGAGGAGGGTGGCAGGCAACTTCGCTCCGCCATGGCATGTGCTTGGTGTTGCCTACTATGCCTACTTTGCGAATTGCGAAGTAGGCAACACTACGTACACTCCGTGGGCGGAGCGGAGTACTGCGCCGACCCCTATTAAAAATGCTCTCATATGTGATAATAAAGAAAACGGAGGGTGTGTGAAATAAAATAGTTGCCTAGGATCACACAACTTGAATAAGCAGAGAAGATGATATTACCGCCAGATATATATCTCTGTCTCTCTCTCTCTCTCTCCCTCTCTTTCTCTCTCTTAACTTTTACATCAAAGGGCATTGTTTTGTATGTTATTCTTGGGCGCCAACCTAACACAGCATAGCCAACTCTGGACCCCAAGACCCAATTCCAAAGTCAAAGAATGCATTTATTTGGTGGGTGTCACACTCCAACACTCACCCCCCCCCACCCCCCCCTGCCCAAAGCAACACCCCTGTAAAGAACTGGCCTCACTGCATTGGAAAAGAACATTACATAGGATAAGCTGACATTTTGAAAAGTCAAGCACACTTGCTGTTATGAATTGCAACACTGTGTGCTGAACTTGTGACCTGTGTGTTCAGTTGAGTGTTCCATGAACTGTTACTATGGTAACAGGCATTAAGCAGAATGGGGGTAGGGTTGAACTTTATGTCAATTGGAAAGGGTTGAAATGAAAGTGCAAGCTATCCTGTTGACAAGTATTAGTGGTAGTAGAAGCCAGTCATTGCTTATGCATTCGCAGAATGAGTCAGGCATTCACACTAGAGTGCAGTAGTGAAATATGTAGAATGTGTGCAGTCACCTTACTCCTTACAGACTAGTGAGTCTTGCTAAAGTCCAAGGAATAATGTTGCTTGTCTAGAATCACACTGTGAGTCTGTGTGCATTTGGGCAACATTTGTGAGAGAAGCATTTGGTTACTTCATGTCTTTGCTGACACATAACTGCTTAAAAACCTATCACTCCCCTTGAATTTCTCTAGTGACCCATTCAGCACCATGTACGAGTCCATTCACTGCGCCAAAACTCAACCACTTATAAATTCATCCAGTCTTTCTGTTTGCAGTATTCTAATCATTAAGTCAGTATCCAAGCACTCATGCAGTGACCCAGAGCCTTAGCACATAGACTGCTTCTAACCCCTATCCACTATGCATGTAGTCCTCTAACCACCTACACACTTTTCTTTTAGGCCTTTAATTCCCCAGTCAGTGTACATACACTCCTGCAAACACCCTGTAACTCCCCTTGCACTCCTGTAGTGACCCTTTCAGCAGCATGTACTAATCCATTCACTGCACCAAAACACAACCACTTTTAAATTTAGCCTGTCTCTCTCCTTGTAGTACTCTAATCATTCAGTCAGTACCCAAGTACTCATGCAGTGATCCAGATCCACATAGACTGCTTCAAACACCTATCCACTATGCATGTAGTCCTCTAACCACCTACACACTTGTCTTTCAGGCCTTTAATTCCCCAGTCAGTATCAATACATTCCTGCAAACACCCTGTCACCCCCCTTGCACTCCTTTAGTGATACATTCAGCACCATGTACTAATTCATTCACTGCGCCAAAACTTAAGTGCTTATAAATTCACCCAAGCATTCTCCTTACAGTACTCTAATCATTCAGTCAGTACTCATGCAGTGATTCAGGCCTTAGCACATAGAGTCCTACAAATCTCTGTCCAATATGCATGCAGTCCTCTAACCACCTACACACTTGTCTTTCAGGCCTTTAATTCCCCAGTCAGTATCAATACATTCCTGCAAACACCCTGTCACTCATCTTGCACTCCTTTAGTGACCCATTAAGCACCATGTACTAATCCATTCACTGTGCCAAAACCCAACAGCTTATAAATTCACCCAGGCATTCTCCTTGCAGTACTCTAATCATTCAGTCAGTACCCAAGTATTCATGCAGTAATCCAGGCCTTACAACATGGAGTGCTACAAACCTCTGTCCAATGTGCATGCAGTCCTTTAATCACGTATTTTCATATCTTACACACCTTCGTTTCCTCAGGTAGTATACACTCCAGCAAACACCTTGTCACTCTCCTTGCACTCCTCTAGTGACCCATTCAGCACCATGTACTAATCCATTCACTGTGCCAAAACCCAACCGCTTATTAATTTATTAATTTATGTTGGACTCTCTTTGCAGTACTGAAATTACTCTAGTTAAAAGACATATACTTAAGGATTTGCCTAGCCACTTACCCTAGTACAAGTCAATTTCTTTATATACTCTGCATGCAAACCTGCAAGAAGCTACAAAGTATTAATACACTCTTCAAAATAGCCAGTTAATACCTATGTAGTGTAGGAATCCCTCTGTCATAGGATCCCATGTGACCTGAAAACAAAGATTTGATTGGTTCATAACATTTCCCATTGTACCTATTGAAGGACTGCAAGCATTTCAATCGTTCTTCTTTGAGCATCTTTAGAGAGATATCTCTGTGCTTACCTACTGTCACTCTCATGCAATTTTTCAATCAATCAACTGGCAATATGTTCTTATTGTAACAGTCTGACAATACCTAAGCACTTATGGGGCAGATTTAGAAGCATCCTGTACCAACAATACATCACTTTTTGTAACATAGTGATGATGCAAGACACTCTTTGATATTTACAAGGAGAGGAAAAGGCACTCTGTGAAGCTTTTCTTCTCCATGTAAATACGACCGCATCATACACACCACTTTGCGTTGAAGGGGCGTTCCATAGGTGTTGCTGCGGCTGTTTGCACACAACACTCATAGAACAAGACACATCTCCAGATTTATCAGAAATTATGAATCTGGAGATGTGTGTGAATGCTGCACCATCCTACAGTTGTGTAGCAAGGCAGAACAAGGAGAATTGTTTTCATTTCTCCTCATTTTTTCTCTTTCAATATATGCTGCATTGCACAGCATACATTGAAGGAGAAAAATGCCTTAACTGATTGTTTTTGTGCAGGAAGGTGTGTCTTCCTGCACAAAAACAAACTTTGCACAATACAGATATCCTTGCACCATGGTGCAAGGGTGCTTGTGTCACCGCATGGCTGCACTTTGTGCAGCAGTGCTGAGGGGAGCATAGACTTGCAACATATTTATCTACATATGTTGCATCCCTGTGCTTCGGAAGTATCACAGCACACTGCAGCTAAAGAGCTTACAGTGTCATGCTGCAGCACTTCCTTATAGTTCTGCACTTATACATTCACCATACACTACTAATGCATTCTTTCAGCCAATTATGCACTACGCATACATTCACCTCAACTTTCACACACTATCATACAAATATAGCTCTTTCTTTAACCAGAGAAGTTAGTTCTGAAAAAACTATTTTTTATTGTTTTATATTTTTTTGTAGTTCTCTAAACGATTTTGTTATTTTTTGGGTGTTTTTTTCAAAAGAAAAAAGAAAAAAGGACGTAAAAAACAGGCAACTTCAGGAATTAACAGCCATTCACAACAAAAAAAGCAAACAAAAGTCTAACAAAGATGATTTTGTTGCGCCGCACACACTAGGTCAACAGACTGCTCTCCATAGCATATAAGCTGGTTGCACTTTATGCAGTGGTGCTTCTGTAGAGCAAATTCAGGACTTATGTCTGGTGGTGATGGTGATGATGAACTGCCAGAGGTACTAGGCACTGCAGGTGGAGGGTTCTGTTGTAATTGCCCGTACTCCTCCCGAGCCAGATTGACTGGATGCAGAGTCTTTAGGTGCTTAAATATTGAGGCAGAGCCGCAAGAGTATTTTTTCTCAACACTACATCTGGACAAGACACAATCACAAATCTTGCAGGTGACTTTGGTGGCGTTCACCTTCTTCTGCCCCTCTGGATAGGTGAAAAACTTCCACACCACCGATACTGGCCTTTGTGGGCGTGGAGGTTCTGCAACAAATTCTTTCTCCGAAGAATGTTCTGAGTTCTGTTGTTGTTGTCCTGATGCCATATTGTCCTTATTTTGAAAAACACCACAAAAAAAATTATATTAAAGTTCTTCTAAGTAGAGATGTATCTCCAAAGAAGCTCAAAGTAGAATGATAGAAATGGGTGGGGTCCTTCAATAGTTACAATGGGAAATGTTATGAAGCAATTAAATCTTTTTTTTTCAAGTCACATGGGATCCGCGCACCGTGCACACAGGCAGCACGCATCCAACGCGACTTCGCGAAATTGCATTTAAAAATAATATACGTTTATTGCAAGTAAAAATATATTTATTTTTATGAATAACTTAGATAATGTCTTGCCCTAATATGTATATTAAAGACATATGTATATCATTTTAGACAATAAAAAATTTCACGGGAGTCGCCCACCCACTGCGTCCAACGCGTATATGACATCATGCGGAAGCGCCCGAGCGTCTCGTACAGTAATGCGCATGTGTCGCGAATGCGCGGGAGCTGTAGTTGCGTACAGGTCGCAAAGCAATTGCGCATAAAAATACGCACCCGTTGCACACCCATATGCGAATCCTACACAACATTCCTAAAATGGCGGCTAGGTTCCGCACAGTGATCGAGAAAGGTAAGCTTTGGGTGCGCAACTCCAAAAATAAAATGTTAAATAAAAAAAACAATACGGAAAATTATATAAATATATTAAAATTAAAATATAAAACAAAAAACAATATTTGAGTTTCAATATTTTAAAAAACATTTTTTCCATTTATATTAAAAATATATAATGTAATTTAAAAAATAAAATATGTAAAAAAAAATAGTTTAAAAAAATGTAGAAAATCAGTATCAAAAAAATAAATATAACTATTATTACATTTAAAAATTATCATTTAAAACAACTTTCGAAATTCACTGAAAAAACCACAGGTTTCAGACATGTTATAGTTAGAAATTAGCATTTAAAAAACCTTAGAAATTCACTGAAAAAAACATAGGTTTCAGGGCTGTTATAGTTAGCTGGACATTTCAATCGTACAAAGCCATTGAAATTCCTCCGTTATAGTTAGTTCTACGAACTATAACTCGCGCCCCCGCAATCCACTGCTGATGATGTCACATGAAATGAAAAATTCCATTTATATAGCGCAGACTACCCGGAGGCCTCGTAGCGCTAGATATTACATCATTTATGACATGGTCAGTGACATCACTGATGACATCACTGATGACATCTCAAATAACTGGAGTTATAGTAAGTGCCATTTTATCAAGGAAAAAGTGTTTTTTGACTTGCCTATAACTTTAGCACCATTTGACAAATCTTCACAAAATTTTTATAAAAGAGTGCCCCAGTGAATCTTGTTGTGCACGGAAGGTTTCAAGGCGTTCCGTAAAGCAGGGGCTGATAAAAAGGGGTGGTCAAAAAGTGCGTTGCCTATGTTAGTTCCCAAAGGAACTTTATACTCAACTACAGCCCGAACTGCTGGACGGAATCACACTGAATTTTTCAGAAAGGTAGATTTTGGTTTGCAGATCACGCTTTCAGTTATTTCATGTAAACACATTCAGTGTTTGTTGAGAAATATGAGAAAATCACATTTGGATATCTTCAATTGTGGCTAATTCGCGAATAATATCAAGCTCATGCAGAGAACTTCAGAGCTCTGATTGGCTGCCAATACTTCAACCAGTAAGTGTTGGCAGCCATCTTGGGACTCGGCTTCAGTCGAGTCCCCCCCAAAAAATAGAAACAAAAACAAAAGGGAGCAGGGTAGGAATACCCTGACCCGCAAGGCTTGGCCTTGGAGTCCCAGAGTGACATTGGCAGGGCAAAATAGCATTTTTTTTTATTGCTGCAAATATGGACTCCCACACTTGTTTTGAAAAGGGCTCATGTGTGAGGCCGTTCCCAGAGGCATTTTGTAAAGAAGGAGGTGGGACATATGGAGCCCACCTCCTTAGGCTCTTTGAGCCCCAGGAACCACCAACTCCCTGGAGATTTATTTTAAGTAATGAAAGGGGCCGCACAGACCCCCCTCCATGGGCTCAAATGAACACAGGGGACTGCCATCTCCCCGGGGTTTTATATAATTAATCGAGGGGGGCCGCATGGACCCTCCTCCTTAACTGTTACAAACCCTGGGGACCACCACCTACCCAGGGCTCCTGCAACAATATTGCGGGGGCAGCACAGACCCACCGCACCCTCGGGACGGCAACCTTCCTGGGGTCAAAATAACTTTTTTAAAGTGGGAGAGGGCACGCTTGGCCCCTCCCCATGCCATATACGGCCCCGGTGACCACCACCTCCACAGGGCCGGCCCATGCAGATCAAAGGAGGAGTGCCCTGAGGACTGCCACTCCCCCAAGGCTGGCTCCTGTCAAGCAAAAGCAAACACTCCACTTCCAGCAAGAGGCAGCTGTTAAAAAGCTCCTGTGTGCTGGAAGCAGAGGTTTCATCTCGTTCCGTGCCTGCAAACATGCAGGTAGGGAATGAGATTAAATGATTGCCCTTGCACACAGGGAGCTGCATTTGCAGTAGCTCCCTTCGTGTGAGAGCAAAGCCGGCTACCGCAGGAGTCGTGGAGCTGGCTGGGACCGTGTGGACCTTGAGGCTCTCTCCTCATTCCTGGGGGCAAAGGGCAGCAAGCGGCAGAAGAAAGGTGACAAATGAACAGAAAGAGACAGAATAAAGGTCAGAAACAAGAACAAAGAGGCAAAATATGGTCAGCAACAAGCAGAAAGTTGGAAGATAAAGTTGAGAAATGAGCATTAAGAGGCAGAATACAAGTCAGAAATGAGCAAAAAAAGGCAGAATAAAATTTATCAATGAGCAGAAAGAGGCAAAATAAAGCTGAGATACGAGCAGAAAGAGGCAGACTAAAGGTCAGAAGGGAGCAGAAAGAGGCAGACTAAAGGTCAGAGACTAGCAGAAAGAGGCAAAATAAAGGTGAAAAACAAGCAGAAGGAGGCAAATTAAAGGGGAGAAATGAGTGGAAAGAGGCAAAAATAAAGGTAAACAATGAGCAGAATAAAATTCAACTCAGAGCAGAAAGAGGCAAGATAAAAGTGAGAAACAGGCAGAAAGAGGCAGAATTGATGTCAGAAACCAGCAGCAAGAGGTAACATAAAGGCAAGAAACGAGTAGGAAAAGGCAAAATAAAGAAAGTTCAACAATGAGCAGAAAGATACAGAATTAAGGTCAGCAACGAGAAGTAAGAGACAAAATAAAGATGAGAAACAAGCAGAAAGAGGAAGAATAAAGGTCAGAAACGAGCAACAAAAGGCAAAATAAAGGTCAGAAACTTCCAGAAAAAGGCAAAATAAAGGTTAGCAATGAGCAGAAAGATGCAAAATAGAGATAAAAAATCAGCAGCAAGAGGCAAAATAAAGGTGAGAAACAAGCAGAAAGAGGTAAAATAAAGGTCAGTAATGAGTAGAAAGATGCAAAATAAAGGTGACAAACAAACAGAAATAGGCAAAATAAAGGTGAGAAATGAGCAGAAAGCTGCAAAAACAAAGGTCAGCAGTAAGCAGAAAGAGGCAAAGTAAAGATTGGTAACAAGCAGAAAGAGACGGAATAAACCTCAGAAACAAGCAGCAAGATGCACAGGAAAGTTGAGAAACGAGCAGAAAGAGGCAGAATACAGGTCAGAAACCACCAGAAAGAGGCAAAATAAAGGTGAGAAACGAGCGGAAGGAGGCAAAAATAAAGGCAAGAAACGAGTAGGAAAAGGCAAAATAAAGTTCAGCGACGAGCAGAAAGGCAAAATAAATGTCATAAATGTCTTTTTATTTTAGCTCTTGAACCCTTCTTATGCTCAATTTGTAATAACTATTCTTTATATGGTTTTTCATATGGTGAACGCCATTTAAAACTATCCGCTTATGCAGATGACATCCTTCTTTTCAGTTCCGATCCTGAAACATCTATCCCTCCTTTATTACTTTTAATTAATTAAACTCAGTTAAAACAGAAATTCTCCCTTACAAAATGTTGTCTTCCCCATTCCTTCTCTTCCACTTTGCATGGAATAGTTCCAAAATCAAATATTTAGGTAAATGGTTCTCCAATTCCATTGACTCATCCGTTAAATTAAATATGACTGTGGTTCTATCTCGAATTAACAAACTATTTTCCTCTTGGAACCCTCTCTTCCTTTCATGGTGGGGTCGGGTAGATTCTATTAAAATGATAATCACCCCTATACTGATGTATGCTCTTTCCATGCTCCCTGTCCATATACCTGCCTTTATTTAAAAACATTTGATTCTCGCCTTTCTAAGATTTTGGGGAAAAACAAAAAAGCCAGGATTTCCTTATCCCTCCTTCCCAAATCCAAAATCTAATGGGGGTGTGTACATCCCTGATTTTTGCATTTATCATAAATCCTTTTGCCTCCACCAAGCTTCAAAATGGTTACTTTCCGAGCCTTCAACTTTTACCCCACTCTGGTTTTCCATTGAACAAACATTACTATTACCTTCCTCTTTCAAGGAAGTTCTAGTCTTCTCTGCTACAGTTCCTCATACCTCTCTCCCCTTGTTTAAACACACTTGCTCTCTGCTGAAACCTTTAACCCAACCTAAGTGTGTCTTTAGAGAATCCTTGTTGGAATCCCCAATTTGGCACAATTCCCTTATTACAATTAACAATAGGCCCATCTTTTGGAAATCTAGGAGGACAAAGAGGATAATTTGGGTTAAGAATCTATTTGATGGTTTATCTCTGTGCTCATTCCCCCAATTTCAAGCTACTTTCCATTGTCCTCGCTCCTTCCTCCAGAAATTCTCTATCCTAATGGCTGTCATCCTTGATACCTTCTACTCCCTTCCCTCTCTCCCTCCTCTCTCTGACCAAAACTCTTTCCTTAAGATTCTCCTTTCTCTTTCCAAAGCCTCTCACATTTATAAATTCTCCTTAGCTCCCAAACCTGATTGTACTAAAAACCAAATGGGTACGTTCATGGGAATCTGACCTGGGATGTGAATGGACTATCATTTTTTGGGACAAACTCTGGTCTTGCTCTCTCAAAATCTCTTGTTCTGCTTCTGTTACTCAATCTATGTTTTTCCTTTACCATAGACTTTACTTCACTCCTATTTCTATAGCTAGATTTACTCATGCTACTGATGCAAACAGCTGAACCTGTCGCTCGTCTAAAGCTGATCTCCTACACCTTCTCTTTCTTTGCCCTTCAGTATCTCTCTTTTGAGAGATAATATGGTCCCATATTTCTCGCTTGTTTAACATCCTTATTCCCTATTCTATTCCTCTTTTTTTCTCTGGGAGCTTGTCGGACTCCTTAGACCTTGCCACTCATCAACATGCTCTTTTTGGCCTTATGTTAGCTTTAGCTTTTCAATACTTACAGCCTGATTCATGAAGTGAAATTGCGCCCGCAATCGCTGCGAAAACGCAAATGCGGGCGCAATTTCCGTAATCGGCATTCAACAACAAAATAGCGAATTCGCAAACACATATTTGCGAATTCGCTAATATAATCGCAGAATCCCTGCCGCTGAGCATTAGCGAATCGGAAATAGCGACACACCACGGAATCTGCGAAAACAATAGCGAATTCGCAAAAAAAATCGCTATCGGCATTCAAGAAAATTCGCAATTAGCGAAAAACCCAAAAATCGCTATTTGCACGGCGCAAAATAAGGACAACTCAAAGCAGGTGGTAACCATGAAAGCCATTGAAAAAAAATTTCAAAAAACCATTGTCCTATCACCAACAGGTACTGGCCTGACCAATCACACATAAGGACCATCAGCAGCAGCAGCATTAGGAGTCCCACAATGCCAGGAATGTACATGGTGGTGAGGCGTCGCAGGCTACAGCGATTAGCACGGAGAAGACGCAGGATCCAGGACAGGATATTCCGCCAGCGGGTCACCTTGCTGGGCCAAACCAGAGAGCAGATATATGCTAAATACAGGCTGAATGGGGAAATGATAATGCAGCTAATACAGGACCTTGACCCCCTGATGCAGCACCCAACAAACCATACCAATGCGGTGCCTACACATGTGCAGGTATTGTGTAGCCTGCACCTCCTGGCCTCCGGAAGTTTCCAGGGGGTAGTAGCGGCTGCTGGGGGAATATCCCAGCCCACCATGTCACGCTGCCTCAACACTTTTGTTGACGCCATGCTCACCCAGCTACACCGTCACATCAAATTCCCCGCCAGCCAACAGGAATTGGACATGACAAAGCTACAATTCTACAATGTAGCCCATTTTCCACATGTGCTCGGATGTATAGACTGTACCCACGTCGCCATCTGCCCACCAGCTGGCATGGAGTATATGTTCCGCAATAGAAAGTGCTACCACTCCCTCAACATCCAGATGGTCTGCAATGCCAAGACATACATCACTGACATCGTCGCACGGTACCCAGGGAGTACCCATGACTCCTTCATTTTCCGGCACAGCGGACTCCACACACGACTGGTCAGGGGAGAGTTTGGGGAAGGACACCTACTTGGTAAGTACACTTTGATTGAAATGTCACATTGCAAAGATGTAACAGCGCAGCACAGGCAATCACCATCTGCTCCTCTCATTCAGGTGACAGTGGCTACGCCCTCCGTGAATACCTCCTGACCCCATACCTCAACCCTGCTACACCCCAGCAACGGCGCTACAATATTGCTCACATACGGACAAGGAATTGCATAGAAAGGACATTTGGCCTGCTCAAGAGCAGGTTCCGCATACTGCACAAGACAGGTGGGGCCATGTATTACAGTCCTGAAAAGTGCTGCCGCATAGTGGCTGTCTGCGCAATACTACATAACATTGCAACCAAGCGCCGGATACCTGTTGACATCTCTGGCAGTGAATCTGAGGGGGACAACCGGCCACCTGCACATGCGCGCCATGCACAAGGGGAGAACCCAGCAGAAGGGCACAGACGTCGCAACCACATCACAGTGAACAGTTTCTAGTACAACCACTGCCATCACCCCACAAATCAACAATGCATGCAAAATGTAATGATGACACAACGCTAATGTGTGTAGGAAAATAAATGTATTTGTTAAATTCACAAAATGATATATAAGGGTCTGTGCCAAAGTTCAAAATAAAAGTACGTGTTCAATTCACAAAATGAAATATAAGGGTCTGTGCCAAAGTTCAAAATAAAAGTACGTGTTCAATTCACAAAATGAAATATAAGGGTCTGTGCCAAATTAGTCCAACAAACAGTATTACGCCATACTGCTGTGCATGGCAGGCTTGACCTCAGCCTGTGCCAGTGGTGATGTACAGTTCTCTAGGTGTGCCTAGAGCGTGTTCCTCCATAACGCCTCTGAGGGGCTTCCTCCTCCGGGGCTTCAGGCAATGGGGGGGTCCTGGTGCTGCGGGTGGGTAGTGGGGCCTGTGAGGCTGATTGTGAGCTCAGGCTGGACGCCCCCTCACTCGCATCATCACCCCCCACAACAGATGGAATAGGTGGAGGGTGAAGAGCCACGACAGCCGTGGTGAGGGTCTCCAGCACCCTCGTCATGTCCACACTGCACTGGATGACAGTGTGCTGCTGTGTCAGACAGCGCCGCGCCAATAGGGATGTGGCATTTGCCGACACATAGCTTGCCCTGCTGTAGGTGCCAAGCTGGGTCAACAGTTGGCGGTGGTGCCGGCGTTGCCCACCGCACATTCTATACATGGCACGGGTGTTGGCCTCCACGGCTGCAGCAATGCGGGCCATTCCATCTCCCACACCGGCCAGGTCGGCCCTCATGCCTTCAATGTGGGTAGCAACAGATGCCACGTTGCAGCCAATGTTGTGTAGTTGGAGCTGGATTGCTCCCTGCTGCCGAGCCTGGCGCTGGTGTATGCGCAGCATCCGTCTCTCGATGCTGAGCCGCGCCAGTCCATCACCATTGGCCCGCCTGGTAGCAGCTGTGGAGCGCTGGCGTGACCTGCCACGCCTGCCCTGCTGGCCTGATTGTGAGGCTGGGGGCTGAGTGGACAGTGGCGCAGCCCCGGATGTTGAGGCGCCAGCTGCTGGGGGTAAGGCCGCCGGTGTTGCAGGTGAGCTAGTCGCAGGGGGTGTGCCTGCTGGTGTGGCAGTAGCAGTTGCTGCAGGGGCCACAGGAGTGACTGACCTGGCTGCAGCTCTGGGAGGAGCAGCGGTGGCAGGGGGCACAATGGGGGCTGCCATGGCAGCGGATGAGGGCACTGCAGCAGTTGCAGGTGGGACGCTGCTGGTGGTAGTTGCTGGTGGTGCAGTTGCAGCGGAAGGGGCTGGTGCCTGGGTAGGTGTTGGCACCTCCACCTTCGGGACGCTGTCGTCGATCACCAGCCTGTCACTGTCACTGGTATCGCCACCTGTGGGGTTAAGTGGTGGACCATTAGTTGTATGCATCTGGCAGACGTGCAGTTGCTACATGCATGCTGGGTGACATTCCCTGAATGGCAGTGGCTTTGTGTGCATTGGGACCTGACTGGCTGCATTGTGGTACTACAACATTGTGGCCAGACTACATCTCCCACAATGCTTCAGGACATTCCTTGATGTGCAACTATGACATGCCTATGGGACATTGGGGGAGCCTATTTGGTCATGGACATCCATAGGGGGCAGGGTCGCAGTCGCATGCCACTTACCTTGGGTGTCTTGTGTGGGGCCGGATGAGTCCAGTGTAGTGAAAACCACACAGGCCTCCCTCTCCAGGGTGTTTTCAACCTGGTCCTCCAGGGCGGTGTTCGGTGGTACCGTTGGACCTCCTCCTCCTGTGCCCGAGGACTCCCCAAGGCGCGCCGCCACCTTCTCCTTGGCACGGCCTCGGAGGTCGTACCACCGCTTTTTAAGTTCTTCCAGGGACCTGGCCGCCACTCCCACCGAGTTTACTGCTGAGGCTATCCCCTGCCATATGCGCCTCTTCTCCATTTCTGGGACCCTCCGCGAATTGGCACCGAACAGTTGGTCGTGGTTAGCCACAACACCCTCGATTAGGTGCTCCAGCTCCTGCTCGGAGAATTTGAGCTTACGCTTTCTCCCAGACGAGCTGCTGGTCCCAGGTGCAGCTTCCTCAGCCATGGTATGGGTTGTGGCTCTGTGGATCACTCTACTAGCCAAGATGTGCAGCAGCTCTCCTATGTGCTCCCTGTCTCTGTGCCTCAATGTGCAAAATGGTGCTGGGAACCGGCAGCTTCCTGGTTGTGATGTCATCACTGGGCTCGAAATGCGACTTCCCGTTTTCCCGATCTCGCGAGTTTGCGATCTCGCAAATAGCGATATCGCTAATAGCGATATCGCTATTTGCGAGATCGCAGTCCAGCCGCGGGTAGGCCGAAATTGCGATTAATCTGCGATTAATCGCAATTTCAATCGGATCGCTATCGGATTTTGCGATCGCGTGCGAATCGCTTTTTTTTATCGCAATTATTCATGAATTCGGATTTGCGATTTCTGAATAGCGATTCGCTATTTTTCGCTATTTCAGAATCGCAAATGCCGATTTTCATGAATATGGCGGTTAACTCTTAATTGGAAAATTCTTACAAAGCTTTCTGTCCAACAATGGTGGAATGGTCTCTGCCATTTTCACCGTCTTGATATTGCCTTTGCCTCCTCTTGCAAATCAATGGTTAATAGGGAGCTCTTCTGGTTGCCACTCACTACTTATTTAGATAAACTGGCCAGGCAATTGATTCTCGATTAAATGCTGAAACTTTTAAGCCTCCTTAAACGTTTATTTTCTCTGTCCTCTCCTTCTAATCTTTGTTGGCTTATTGTTTATTATTTATTAATAATCATATTATAATTCTTGCTCATATTTCTCTGTAAATATGCAACATTATATTTTACCATATTGTAAGATCTTCCCTTTTCTCCTCCTTCCCCATCTCATTTATCTCTCTCCCCTCCCCTTTCCATCCCCCTTCATCTCCTAAAATATTTAAACAGCTTTCATCTCTCCTATCCTGCTAGCCATTTCATTGCTTTGTATTAACTTTTTTACTGTGCCATTCTCTGAAATGATGGCCTTTTGTATTCTCTGTTATTATTCAAATAAAGCTTTTTAAACACGAGAGATCAGAAACGAGCAGAAAGAGGGAAAATAAAGGTCTGAAATGAGCATTACTCCACCTTCCCATAAGCTCAGACTGCTTTCCAGTTGATTAATATCTGGTTAGGTGTGGGTGTTCAAGAGGTAGCTGACCTTCAATGTCTAAAATGTCAAGGGGCCAGATGTAGGTAAATCTATTTTACCGATTCATAAATACCGAATTTTACCGATTCGGTATTTATGAATCGGTAAAATAGAAGGGGGGAGATGTAGGTAAAATCGGTAATTGAATTACCGATTCTGTAAAAATCAGTATTTACCGAATCGGTAAATACCGATTTGGTAATGCCCATTGATTCCTATGGGCATTGAAGCCCATAGGAATCAATGGGCATTACCGAATCGGTATTTACCGATTCGGTAAATACCGATTCCAGCAAGGGTACAGGGGGTGTCACTTTGACACCCTCTAGCACCCCAAATACTGGCATGTGTGCCATGTGGCACACAGACATGCCCTAAGGGCATGTCTGTCTGTCACATGGCATAGGTGTGCATGCACACATGTGCATGCACACCTGGATTCGGTATTTTACCACCCAATTAGATTGGGTGGTAAAATACCGAATCTGTAAGGCCTTTGGGACTCAGAAGAGTCCCACCTACATCAGGAAGTTACCGATTCGGTAAAAATACTGATTCGGTATTTTACCGATTCAGTCAAATAGGGCCCCTATATGCCAATTACTAAATACCGGTCGGTAACGGCCGAAATCGGACGTTACCGACCGGTATTTCGGCTCCTACATCTGGCCCATAATTATTATATAAGTGTCCTAGAGAACAGAATGCGTAAGTGCTTCTGAATATGTTTCCCCCTATAACAATGGGCTAGGAGTTTTCCACAAAGTGGAAGGGAATCTGCATCACCCGGCTGGCTACTGCTAAGCCCTTCCCAACATCACTCTGGATGAGGTGCATACAACCATCAACAGTATTAAGACTAGTGTGAAACCCAAGTTGTCAGGTGCACTTGGCAACTGTGCTTCTTCTAAAGACAGGCTTACACTCCTCTGAGAAATGTATCCGACGTTTTAAATTCTTTTGAGAGTGCAAGAACTATGAGAACAGAGGTCAGAGGGGAGAACTTTGGAAAACTGAGTAAGTGCAGTCTCAATTGAGTAGTGTTTGCTGAAACAGGATTATGTGGGGTAGGCACTAAAGGAGTTTAAGGGGGCTGGGGTAGATGAACCAATGGAATACTAGGGGTATCATTATGGCAAGGGTGCATTCCCTTGGTCTGTGCCATGGCATACCACACACAAGGTGCACCACTTGCGGACCAGGGGCAGTTCGCTCTATTACAATCAATGGGCTGCTCCGGAGCAGCTGTAAACTAGTAGCTACCCTGCACGCAGTGCAATAGCATAAGGCAGAGCAGCTGGTTGAAGCATCTGTTCCATCTTTCACAAAGCAGGCAGCACCTGGCCTTCACTTCAAAGGGGAGGACAGAGATCCCCATGCAGCTTGGTGCAGCAAGTAACTGTATCCGCTTGCATGATGATATCTGTGGAGAGATAGTGGAACCACCTTCAGCCCCTTTCAAGAGTTGCCCTCCAAGGGTGAACTGACTGTTCACCAGCTCTTTGTGGAGCACAGTCAGTGGACCTCCTGATGGCCTCTTAGTATCTGAACCGATGTCCTAACTTAGCATGGGCACAGAGACAAAGGTCCTCCTTTACAAGCCCAGTTCACCACCAGTGCATCAGGATTTTAGGCGCTCCAGTGGCGCAGAGTGCCTGCCCATATTTACAAGGCCACGTAAAGTCACCCTGCGTGACTTTTCATGGCCTTGTAAATATGGGCACCTTTTACACATTACTCTGCATGAAAGGGGCGTTCCATGGCTGTTGCTGTGGGTGTTCCTACACAGCATACATGGAACCGGACACATATCATATTTAAAATGTGTCGTAAACCTGGGAATGCGCCAGAATCCTGCACCTACCCTGGGGAGGCGTATAAGTGGTGCAACAAGGAGAAATACTTTCATTTTTTCCCGTTTCTTGCTCTTTCTATGTGTGCTGCATTCTGCAGCACACATAGAAGGAGCAAAATGCCATTAATTACTGTTTCTGTGCAGTCATCCCTGCTACACAGGCACCCTTGCACCATGGAGCAAGGTTGCCTGCATTGGCGCACTGCTGCTGTTTGTGCACCGGTGCAGGGGAGAAAGACAGGAATGCACCGTATCTTGTAGATATAGGTAATTTCTACCCTTTTATTTTGAGGCACAGCAGCGCAGCAGGAAAGCTTGCTGGGCTGCCAGGCATAAAAATATAGTAAATGAGGCCCAAAGTGGTTCTCTTATTACCATTGTTCAATTCATTAATGAACCAAGATCTTGATGGTCAAAACGTGTTAGTTTTGTGTTAGTTATGATCTATAAATACTTCTATTTAATCACAAGTTCCTGGAGTGCAGCTTTTATGTTTGAAATATTGAGAAGGTGGTGTCCAGCCTCCATGCTGGCACCAGCTGCAAGAGCATATCACATAAAGGGGCAACACTGTTGATTGATATTTCTATATATAGTCTTTTTTATTGTTAGTCAACTTTATTATCTATTAATATATTCTGACATAGGACATCTCCGCCTCGGTGGTAGAAACCTCTACCTATGTGTTAAAAGTTACCATTAGTAACTTTACTCATGTAAAACCTGTTCCGGCGGGCCTCATCCCGAGGTTTGATAATAATAATAATAATACGGCATTTTATAAAGCGCGAACAGCTACCTCACGGGGAGGTGTCCCGGCGCTAGGAAGAACACAGTTAACCCAGAGGACTGAAGTGGGGGTGCTTAGCGTGGTTGGGTAAAGAACCAAGTCTTTAGCAACTGCTTAAAGCAATTGCTAAAGATTTGGCTCTTTACCCAACCACGCTAAGCACCCCCACTTCAGTCCTCTGGCTTAACTGTGTTCTTCCTAGCGCCGGGACACCTCCCCGTGAGGTAGCTGTTCGCGCTTTATAAAATGCCGTATTATTATTATTATTATTATCAAACCTCGGGATGGTGTAGAGACTTGCAGGTCTGCACCTAGCAATAAACTTACACTGAGGTATGGGGAATAACAAAAAAGTGTAAAGTTATTACTTGGTGCAGGAGTAAGTTTCCCCATCAGCAAATCCACATGTGAACATTTTCCTTTGTGAATAGGCTGCACAATATGTCACCAACCCCCAATGCAGTGGCACACTATGAGACAATGTAAAGTGCTTTGCTCTAAGGACCTTTAATTTTGTTTTAACACATGACCTGTACCTCTCTAACCGATACAGGTGTGCATTAAACATTTTACCCTGAGATGCTGTATAACAATGTATACATGATGAGTAATGTCCCAGTTCCTGCTGTGTGGTATACATAGCCAGTGTGTACACTGATAAGATGACTCTGCTAAATGCTGTGACTGTTGAGTATTTCTTGCCAATGTAAACTTGTTTACTCCGGTGCTTGTTGGTGAAAATAGGTCACAAGCGTGTCATCCAAGGATAACAGTATGTAAAGCGCTGTGTGAGTTTACTGGATTTCATCATAGGACGTATGTGTTCTTTCGCTAGGGTATTTATTTTATATCACTTCCTTAACCTGCATGCAGCCTATCCTTGCTTTGACTTGCTTGCTGTGAAATAGCATTTGCCATAATAAGCCTTTTTTCATATGCCAGGGAACCAACCTGACATATTATCTGTTGTGACTGGTTGTCTTCTTTTTTAATTATGAACTGCCACAAGGTTTTCTCTTCAAAAAAGAAATATAGAACACATATAGTTAGGGGCAAAGCTTGATCAGTGTGATTTGGGGTGTGTGAATTTCCCCACTAATAAAGCAGTGGGCAGCAGGGTAGAGGGTTAAAATAACCAGGCTTCTAGGTGGACTGTTCCCATGAGGAGCAGTGCCAGTACTGATTTGCATAAGGTGGGTCTCTGTCTAGAAGGGCACAGTGGGAGGTCAGCAGGCAAAATTCATAAGGTGAGCCGAGCCATGGGTCTGGTTTGACTCTATGAGGGCAAGTACGAGCCAAGCCATGAAAACATTTATCATGTATGTCGTGCAAAAAATATTGTACAAATGTGATAAAGTCTCCTCAAAATTTTAAAAACTGTATTTCTTTAACAGGCGGAAGCGTATTACCTCAGTACATCTGATTATATGCTCCATAGACAGAAATGTATGGAAAGTGATAGTTTTTTTGAACAACTTTATTTTTACTTTCATTTTCATGTAGGTACAACATTGCAACCGTCAGACAGTCATAGCACCATATGCGTCTGTAGCCCCACGGTCCGCGATTAGCATCTGGAGGATGATCCTTGGAGCAGGATGCCATGAGTTCGTGCAAGAGGGCGTGAGTCCTGCCCAGCAACCGACTGCCTCTAAGAGCTCTCGTACCCAACCTCCCAACTAGACCCCCCCAACCCCAACTACCCCTTCCCTGGAACCGCCCCCCTCCCTCCCCCTCCCCTTCCCGGTGTGTTCCGTCATGTAGGTGTGTGGCACACGAATGGACCCTCCTCAAACCTTTCGTGTTTTGTCTCCAGGCGGTCTATGGAACTCATCAACTAGTCTTAGGACTTTGAGATACTTTGGGCAAGTAAGCTCACAGAATTTGAGTGACAACAGGGAGATTAAGGGTGCCCATGTTTCCCTAAAGGTGTCTGAAGTTTGCGTGAGAGACGCTTGAATCCGCTCCATTCCCATTATGCTCTGTGGAGCCACCCTATGTGTGTGGGTTTCCGCGGGGTGCCCCAGAGTGAAAGGATATGTTGTGTAGCCGCCCCTAGTGCTAGCCCCATTTGGCGCCCCTAATGGACTTAAGTGGAAAGGTGAGTTTGTTGGGCAGTCCCAGGATCGTGTATGCGGGGAAGCGGGGAATCTCCGTTTCAAAACAACCATCTACGTCCCGAAGGACCTCCTCCCAGTATTCCTGCACCGTCGGGCATTCCCAGAGCAGATAGAGCATGGTCCCTATGTGTCCGCAGCCCCTCAAGCACAGGGGGTCCCGACGAGGATTGCTTTTGTGTAGCCTCTCTGGCGTCAAGTGCCATTAGTATGCTGTGGAGAAGTGTGGCTCAGGGGTTAGAGGCGGCAGACCCGGAAGCTGAGATCGGCCCTGGACCAGGGTTCAATTCCCCGCCTCGGCGGGTCTTGGGCTGAAAAAATTCCACGGACTCGATAATTCTCGCTCCGGTGCCTTCTCAACTCATGGGTTCACACTCTGCGACTCTGGGCAATAGCTTGCTTAATCTCCACAACGGCCCCTCGCGGCGGGATGCCTGGCTTTCACCTTGTGGATACCCTGCCGGGGTTATCTCACAGGGGAATACCAGGACGGGTTCCCTAAGCAAGCGCCGGGAAACCCTTTGTGGGTAGCTGTGCGCTATATAAGCTCAAATACATACATACAATACATACATACATACATTCCTTAACCGCTGCTTCTCGACTGGCTATGTTACGAGCTGTGTGGTGCGCCCAGTAGTAGACGTCCTGCCATTCCTTATTCGAGGGGCAACAAAAAAGGTTTGGGTCCTGTCTCTGACCGGCTTGGACCTCAACAATCTCACGAAACAGAACAAGTAGCCAGTCAGGTTTGCTTTGTAATGATTTAGGAGGCACCCAGCCTGTCTGTACTGAGTGATCCACAGATTTGTTTGAAGAAATGATTTATTTTATTTTACTCAAATTTTCATTAACTTATAAGTATGTCTTCAAAGGCACATTTATCAAAACAATAAAGTAAACATTCAGACAATAATGTGCGCAATATATACAAATGTTATGGATCTGTACACAATAAATACTTAAAATTCAAAAACACCAAAAACAAAAATATATACAAATCAATTGAGACATAAGAGACATTTAACACAAACACCAGTCTTTCAAATTGTATACCAAAAGACAGGCGGACAAAGGGATTCAATGATACTGCCTGCCTGTCTCAATAGGCCTGTGATTAGGTATTTTGAGGATTAGACAACTAGGGAGAGTGAGAGTAATGTTATTTATTCCCTAGTTGCACCCTTCTTCCTTGTCACAGGCTGGGGGTCAACGCGTTTCGAACCACTGGCGAGTTGTGGGTTCTCCTCAGGACGTGGACTGGGTGAATCCTTTGCTGTAAAACAGGGGATTTGGTGTAAATATTGTGTTGCGGTAACATAGTGATGTACTCTCTGACTAAGATAGTGGTTATACAAAAAAGTACCTGCAGTAAGCACGCAGGGGCTACAAGGGTGGTGGGCAGCTTCACGCAGTGTGGAATTTCTGAAAAAAATAATTTGTGGAGATAGGGGCTAAAAAGCCAAGCTAGGCAGAACGAGGTGCATTGTAAATTGGATACGCTGCCTACTGTCCTACCTGAACTTGAGAACGAGTGAGAGACATGTTGAAGATTGGAACGCCCGGTAATTAATCCGGAGGTCCGGGAGGGGCACTGCTTTCCTTCGATTGGAAACTGGATAGAAAGATGAAGAAGGAATTAGCAAGCGTGCAAGGCCCGAAACTGGCATGTTGCAACTAGAATTCGTTAGCGGAATCCGTTTGTGCACTCACTCTGGCGGGAACTGAACTGAATCCGTTCCGCGGCCTCCGGCGTGTGGCGTGTAACGCCGCGGGCCAGCTGGAGTGATTTAAAGGGGAGCGGAGCTAGAACTGCTCAGAGTTTGGAAATAGAAAGCGGATCGAACTGGAAGGTTCTGCTGAGGCTGGTACTTGTAGTTCAATACCACCGCGGGGAAGATCGGGAGAAGGTTCAATTTTTTGAACGGACAGAACCAGAGAATGGAAGAAGTTGAAAGGAAATGCTATAACAGATTAGGCCAGCAGCACGGCACAGATAACTGAAAAATGTCGCAGACAGGAACTGAAGGGGGGGCTTCTTTTCACCAGGGCTGGAGATGTTATCAGGAACTGGTTAATTACAGATTCCCCAATTCGGACAGTTCATTCAGACCCGAGTTGGCTGTATCGAACTTAAGAATGAGGTAGGCCTCTTTCTGGGATAAGCGTGTGTCCGGATCTCCACTGCCACCCTTGATTACTGCCAACACGGTCCATCTGATGTCGTTCGCAGAATGTTTGTGTTGTAGGAAGTGAGACACCAACGGTGCTGTCAAGGTGTTGTTGTTGATTCTCGATCGATGTTTGAATTATCCTCTGTCGGACCTCCTGTGTGGTCTTTCCAATGTACACCTTGTTACAGGGACACTGAATGGCATACACTGTGTTTTTTGTTTTACAGTTCGTATGTTCTTCGTGACGCCAAAATCTCATCCCGTCGGTGAAGCGGGTGCCCTCCATTGTGAGATTGCAGACGGAACATGTACCGCATTTGCGGTGTCCTTTAACTGGACTGGCACCGAAGATGGTACTTTGGGTGTCCTTTTTGGTAGGAGGACATGTAGATGTTATCAGCTGTCCAATACTTCGATTTTTCTTCAAGGCGAAGAGTGGTAGACCAACATCGGGCAAAATTTCTTCAACGAGGTGCCAACTCTTCCTAATGATTTTCTGAAGCGGGTGGGTGTGGGGACCAAAGGTGGAAACACTCACAATTCGTTGTGTGGGTGATCTTGATCTTTTTTCCAAAAGATGCTCCCTAGGCGTCCATCTCGCCCTTTTCATAGAATGCTTCAACAGCTTCCGGGGATATCCTCTTTCCTGCAATTTGGTGGTCAAAGCCTGGCCGTGTACGTCAAAGTCCTGAACTCTAGAGCATTTCCGCCTCACTCTGAGGAACTGCCCATAGGGGAGATTGTTCTTGAGACTCCTAGGGTGATAGCTCCTGTAATGCAACGCATTGTTTTTGTCAGTCTTTTTTTGAAATAGGGAGCAGGACAGTCCATCGAATGTTGCCTTGATTTCCACGTCCAGAAATGGCAAGGTTTTAGAATCGTAGCACAAGCTGAACTTGATGTCTGGACTTCTGTTGTTGAACCACACATGGAATTCCTCTAGCAATTGTGGTGTCCCGTTCCAGACGCACCACACGTCGTCTATATATCTGAGCCATTGCTCAATGTGATCTCGGTATGGATTGTTGTTGTATACATACTTTTCTTCGTATTGGCCCATATATAGAATTGCCATTTCGGGTGCGAAAGGGCAGCCCATCGCTGAACCCTTGACTTGCAGGAACATTTCATCCTCGACTAATAAGACTCCAAAAAAAACATGTGAGAACGGAACTCCATTGCCACTTTCTACTTGCTAATCTCAAGGCGGGCCCTATCCCATGGGGCCTCCAGATCAAGAACGTGCCCGTGATATTTACGGATGACCCTGTTTACAGAAGGGGCTTTAGCTTCATTAGCACAAAATGCAGCAGAGATCTGATGGTGCATACTGTGGAGACAGCCCAAAGAATCTGTAAAAAGGAAGAAGAGGAAATTGAAGAACAGCTACGAGCCATTAAAGACAATCACACTGAGACTGAAGCCAAAATACTCCTAGACAAGATCGAAAAGGAACTGGCTACATTCAAAGATCACACCATAAATTTCAAAACCTCTAAATTTGAAAAGGACCAGAAGAACTTCAACATCGAGACGGTATATCCGTATCTCAAAGATGAGTTGTATACTAAGTCCGACTCCACCAGGCACCTCAACACTAACCAGGGCAGATCCAGAAAGAAATTCATAACTTTTTCCGAAACCTCATCTTCGGAGTCTATGGAAGACTCAGATGCCGGTGAAGGCCCTTCGAACAGGAATCCTCAGAACAGAAATCCCCAGAAGAGGCCTTTTTTAGGACAGGGCCAACAACAGAAGCGGACGAGATTCAAACCTCAGTGGGAGATGACAACACGGAAACAACACTACAAGTCGTAAACTCATCTCCCACTATCAATCTTTCCAAAAAAACACTATCCCAAGCAGAAAAAGAAGTATTGGAACTCAGCCTATCTTTTGTTCCTGGGACTGCCATGGATTTCACCAAGATCAAACTGGAGGTCATGGAATTTTTCAGAAAGGTGCGTCTCAGATGGTTCTTCAGGGACTCGCCTAACCAACTTCATACTGAGGCCTCAGGTTTGAGGAATAAGTCCATGTTCTGTCCGCCCAATCACAACACCTCAAAGAATATCATCGCGTTTGAACATTCTGTGATGTCATCCTTGAATGTCCTCGAGAAAAAGCGCCCGGTTGTACCCGCCAATTTGACAAAAGATCAAAAAGCAGCAATCCGTGAATTAAAGAATCAGCAGGACGCAATTATAAGGCCTGCAGACAAGGGAGGTGCAGTGGTCTTATGGTCCAAAGAACTCTACAGAACAGAAGGTTGAGGCCATGTGTATAACCAGGAATGGTATCGCCGTATAACACAAGATCCCACCTCACAGATATTGGAAGAAATTTCGGTACTAGTGAAGGATGCCAGAGAGAAAGGAATATTGGGACCCAAGGAGTCAGAATACCTCGTGAAAAAACATCCTCGGACTCCTCCTCTATACTTTCTTCCGAAAGTGCATAAGGACATTACAAGACCTCCTGGGCGACCCATTGTGTCCGGATGTGACTCGGTCCTTGAGCCGATTTCCCAATTCGTTGATATATTCTTGAAACCTCTTATTGTTCAGGTCTCATCTTACCTGAGGGACACCATGGATTTTATCAACAAAGTTGAAGGTCTCAAGTTCGACCCATCGATCCAGCTGTTGGCCACCATGGATGCGTCTTCTTTATACACACAAATCCCACAACAAGACGGTCTCTATGTCATCGAAATATATCTGGAAACAAGACCCCGTCCACACAGGGTGCCCACCGACCTCATCATTTCACTTGCATCACTGGCTCTCAAAAGAAACTTCTTCACTTTCGAGGATGAAATGTTCCTGCAAGTCAAGGGTTCAGCGATGGGCTGCCCTTTCGCACCCGAAATGGCAATTCTATATATGGGCCAATACGAAGAAAAGTATGTATATATATAGACGACGTGTGGTGCGTCTGGAACGGGACACCACGATTGCTAGAGGAATTCCACATGTGGCTCAGCAACAGAAGTCCAGACATCAAGTTCAGCTTGTGTTACGATTCTAAAACGTTGCCATTTCTGGACGTGGAAATCAAGGCAACATCCGATGGACTGTCCTGCTCCCTATTTCAAAAAAAGACTCCAGCCCTGGTGAAAAGAAGCCCCCCCCTTCAGTTCCTGTCTGCATTATCTGTGCCGTGCTGCTGGCCTAATCTGTTATAGCATTTCCTTTCAACTTCTTCCATTCTCTGATTCTGTCCGTTCAAAAAATTGAACCTTCTCCCGATCTTCCCCGCGGTGGTATTGAACTACAAGTACCAGCCTCAGCGGAACCTTCCAGTTCGATCCGCTTTCTATTTCCAAACTCCGAGCAGTTCTAGCTCCGTTCCCCTTTAAATCACTCCAGCTGGCCCGCGGTGTTACACGCCACACGCCGGAGGCCTGCTAACGAATTCTAGTTGCAACATGCCAGTTTCGGGCCTTACACGCTTGCTAATTCCTTCATCTTTCTATCCAGTTTCCAATCGAAGGAAAGCAGTGCCCCTCCCGGACCTCCGGATTAATTACCGGGCGTTCCAATCTTCAACATGTCTCTCACTCGTTCTCAAGTTCAGGTAGGACAGTAGGCAGCGTATCCAATTTACAATGCACCTCGTTCTGCCTAGCTTGGCTTTTTAGGCCTTATCTCCACAAATTATTTTTTCAGAAATTCTACACCGCGTGAAGCTGCCCACCACCCTTGTAGCCCCTGCGTGCTTCCTGCAGGTACTTTTTTGTATAACCACTATCTTAGTCAGAGAGTACATCACTATGTTACCGCCACACAATATTTACACCAAATCCCCTGTTTTACAGCAAAGGATTCACCCAGTCCACGTCCTGAGGAGAACCCACAACTCGCCAGTGGTTCGAAACGTGTTGACCCCCAGCCTGTGACAAAGAAGAAGGGTGCAACTAGGGAATAAATAACATTACTCTCACTCTCCCTAGTTGTCTAATCCTCAAAACACCTAATCACAGGCCTATTGAGACAGGCAGGCAGTATCATTGAATCCCTTTGTCCGTCTGTCTTTTGGTATACAATTTGAAGGACTGGTGCTTGTGTTAAATGTCTCTTATGTCTCAATTGATTTGTATATATTTTTGTTTTTGGTGTTTTTGAATTTTGAATATTTATTGTGTACAGATCCATAACAGTTGTATATATTGCGCACATTATTGTCTGAATGTTTACTTGATTGTTTTGATAAATGTGCCTTTGAAGACTCTGGGGCCTTTTTTAGACTGATTGCTAGCAAATTACAGGCTAATCTGCTGCTCGTTATCATTTTCTTTGCTAATTTGCCATAATAACGATTTCTTAAGTAAACTCACTGATTTTAATATTTTGTTTTTGTGTTCTTAAAGAAAGTTATATTAAGTTAATGAAAATTTGAGTAAAATAAAATAAAAATTTTCTTCAAACAAATCTGTGGATCACTCAGTACAGACAGGCTGGGTGCCTCCTAAATCATCAAAAAGCAAACCTGACTGGCTACTTATTCTGTTTGGTGAGATTCCTTATTCGAGAGCACGCGACCCAACTCTCGTTCCCACCGTTGTCGTCCCGCAGATTTAGCTGTTGGCAGGGGGGGGGGGTCAATATCCTATATAGTTCCGTAATCGCACGCTTGTCCGAGGATTTGGCGAGGAGCCATTTTTCATATAGTTTGAGAGCGCGGCCTACGTGTGGTATGACATCCTTACGGGTGAGCCAGTGCTGCAGCTGAAAATATTGAACGTTTTGCGGTTTGTCAATGGAGTATCCGTCCTGTATCGCCCTCAGTGCCATAAAGCCTTGCGGGTCAAACAAATGACCAGCTGAGTTGCACTCCGTCTGTCTCCACTGCGGGAAGGAACTATTCCCGACGGGAACGCTGGGTTGTCAAATAGCAGCGTCATGGGCGAGGGGAAGGACATGAGGTGTCTTGCTACCGCTACCGCATCCCAGACCTGGAGAAGTGTCTTGGTGATGGGTGATTTTTTGATGTATGCCGGTCTATCTGGTCGCGCCAGGAATGGAATCTTCCAGAGCGGCATCCCAGCCATGGCCCTGTCTTGGAATAGCCAGCACTTCTCTGACGTCGGCCTGGACCACTCCAGTAGATATCGCATCTGTGTAGCCTGAAAGTACCACTGCAAGTCCGGGACCCCCAACCCCCCTCCGCGGGGGCCCGCGTGACCAGGTCACGCCGCATTCTAGGGCGTTTACCAGCCCATACATAGAGCTGTATTATGTCCTGCAGCTTTTTGATCATGCCTATCGGAGGGGTGACCGGAATGGTTTGAAATAGGTTGAGCACTTTTGGCAGCAGGGACATTTTGACCGCAGCTATCCGACCAAGCCACGAAAGCGGTTGTTGTCTCCATCTCCGAATATCCTCTTGGATGTGCGTGAGAAGTTTGGCGTAGTTCAGCTCCACTGTTTGGGCTCTTGTGGGCGTTAGTTCGATCCCCAGGTATAGGAGTGCAGTTTGTGTGGACAGTCCTCCCAATTTCAACGAGCCTCTGATGGCCTGGTGGGTGTTGCACCCCAGGGGGAGAATTACCGATTTACCAACATTCATTTTAAAGCCCGACACCTTTCCGAATCGATCCATTTCCTTCAGGAATGCTGGTATCCAGACCCTGGGGCTGTCCACGGCGACCAGGATGTCGTCCGCGTATAGGCTTATCATGTGTTCCTCGCCCCCGAACTTAATGCCCGTGATGGCCTGGTTGTCCCGTACACGCTGGGCGAAAGGTTCTATATAGAGGGCGAACAGCAAGGGCGAGAGCGGGCAGCCCTGCCTCGTGCCTCGGCGTATTGCGAATGGCTTGGAGCTCGCTCCGTTCACCTTAACCGTCGCCTGGGGAGATGTGTAGCAGCTCGCCACCCAAGCCCTGAACCTTTCGCCTGCTCCAAATCTCGCCAACGTCCAGTCGAGATGAATCCAATCAGCCCGGTCGAAGGCTTTTTCGGCGTCAACTGACAGAAGGGCCGCATCTGTGGCGTTGAAGTGTGCCTTATCGATCACGTGTAGCAGGCGCTTGGTGTTATCTGCGCTTTGGCTGGAGGGAATAAAGCCCGCCTGGTCTGGCTCTATTATACCTGGGAGACATGGACCCAGCCTCGAGGCTAGGATCCCCATGAAGAGCTTTAGGTCTAGGTTGAGGAGTATGCCGCGCACTGGGTCTTGTCCTTGCCTGGCTTTGGTTGGACAATAATGTCGGCCTCTAGCATTTCTGGAGGGATCGAACCTGGCCCCTGGAAAGAATTGAACAGCTTTGTCAGTAACTGGGCCAGGAGGGGGCAGAAGGATTTATAAAAGCCCGCAGAGAATCCGTCCGGGCCGGGCTCTTTAAGTGGTTTGAGGCGCGCGATAGCGGAGACCACTTTGTCTAGTCGTATGAGGGCATCGAGTGCCAGGGAGTTTACCTCATTGAGGGCTGTTACCTTAGCTTCTTCTAGGTATGCTACTCCCGCTTCTGCATCAGAGGCCGGATCAGCTTTGTAGAGTGTGGCGTAAAATGTCTTAAATGCCTCCGCAATATGGTCCTCGTCTCGGAGCTCTCGGCCCCCCTCTTCGCGGATGATCGGGATTTTAGCTCGGACGATTTTCGCTTTGAGTTTGTTGGCGAGTAAGCGGCCCATCCTGTCCCCCTAACGTAGTTCATGTGCTTGAGGCGCAGTGCCGCATATTCCGCCCGATCCAGGTCGAGGCTCGCCAGCTGTGTCCTGGCTGCCTTCAACTTACGCCAGATCCTAGGGGCCCCCGTCCGGCTGTGCGCTTGCTCCAATTCTAGCACTTGTGCCGTCAGCTCCTGGCGGCGTTCCTTCCTTTCCCTATTGTCTGCCGCCAAAAGTGCAATCAGCTCTCCTCTGATAACTGCCTTGAGCGCCCCCCAGACCGCTGACATTGCCCCCTCCCCTGTGACGTTCTGGCCTAAATAGTCCGTGATGCTCTGGCTAAGCTGCTGTGTGACCCCTTTGCAGGAAAGCAGATTTTCTCGGAGGCGCCATTTACCCTTGTGTGTTTGCAGCCTTGGAACCTGTAAGCGCATCACTACTGCATCATGGTCTGATATGGCCGCCGGGGTAACTTTCATATCCCGCACCATAGGGGCCAGGTTAGTGAAGCTAAGAAAATGATCAATTCTGGCATATGTACGGTGCACATGAGAGTAAAAGGTGTATCCTGGGGCTGTGTGGTGGGTTTCCCTCCAGGCGTCCAAGAACCCCCTGCTGGCGAGCCAGCGCTTCCTTTCAGAAGAGAGAGCCCCGGAATCGCCGAACCTCCGACCTGACCGGTCCCTTTCTTTGTCCATGACCAAATTTATGTCCCCGCCAATCAGTATGTGCCTCGAGCTATTACCCAAAACCTCCGAGAGTGCCCCTGTAAGAAACGCCTCCTGCTTGGTGTTGGGGGCATAGACGGACCCCACCGTGATCGATAGGCTCCCGATATGAACCGTGTGGGCTAAGAGCCTGCCTTTGATTTCCGCCACTTTGTCCCCCACCCGACCTTTGAAATAATTTGCAAAAAGCAGGGCTACTCCTGCTTTTTTCTCTGTGGTGGAGGAGCATAGCTGGGTTGGGAATGCCCTGGACCTCATGCGGTGCCAATCTTTAGCTAGTAAATGTGTCTCCTGCAGGAGGCACACTGCCGCCCCGGAGTTTTCTAGGTAGGAGAGCACCGCCCTCCTCTTGATTGGGTTATTTAGCCCTTTAACATTAAGGGTGAGAACCTGGATGGACTCTTCAGCCATGAGGGGGTATGTATCTAGTCACTCTCTTCCAGTGTTCTAACGTGAAATCGCCCACCCTTCCTGATCTCACTGCCTGGATGGATGGAACACACCTGAGCACACCCCCGGATGCCCCCCCCAACCCTCTCCCTCCCCTCCCTCCCCTACCCCCTCCCCTCCAAACATGAAACCCCAACTGGTAAACATTGTCCCAGGCCTAAGTAAAGTCTGTCCAGGCCTGTGGTGGATTAGTGAATGTATGGGTTGTGTGGCAGTGGCTGGCCCGAGACCCCCCGTCCCGTCCCCCAACCGTGTCGCCACAACTTAGCTGAGTATGACCATCGCCTCAGTCTCTCATGAATCAGCGCCGGTGTCTTTGGAGACCTCTAGAATCGCTGCGGCCTTTTCTTGTGCCATTGTCTCTGGATTCAGCTTAAAGCCTTTCCTGGAGGGGCGTCCACGTCGCACCTTCTGCCAGCCATCACCTGTCGTCCGCGGGGATCTGGATGGGGCCTCGGATGATCGCCTCTCCTCGTTGTCACCTGGCTGATCCCCTTCGTGTGGAATGCCCAGTAGGGTGCAAGTGTCCCGCAAAGACCTTAGCTGGTGGAGGGCCTGTTCCATTTAAAGATTAGCCGAAAGGGGTGCCCCCAGGAGTATGGGACCCCCTCGTTGCGGAGGAAGGTAGTAGCTATTTTGAATGCCCTCCGCTTCTGTAGGGTAATTGCCGCTAGGTCCTGGAATAGTTCCAGTGTGTGACCTTGAAAGCGAAGAGGCTGTTTCAGACGTGCCGCCTTCAGTATGCGTTCCTTGAGGGGGTAGTCGGGCAGGAACGCCAGGATGTCTGGTGGGGGACCCTGAGCTCTGTGAGCCAGGCCCACCCGATGGGCTCTATCAATACAAATCTCAAAGTCCTCGCTTTCGTCGAGCACAGTTCGGAATAGGCTCTGTAGGTACACTGTCATGTCGTCCCCCTCTGCTTTGGAGGACACATTGCGGACCCGAATGTTGTTCCGCCTTGAACGATTTTCAAGGTCCTCTGTGTGGGATTGGAGGTCCGTTTGTTGCTCATTGAGCCTGATGATTTCCTACCGCAAGAGTTCTACTTCTTCGCTTCTGGCCTGCTCTGAGAGCTCGGTCGCGGCCACCCACTCCCCAAGGTCGTCGACATCACGACGGAGTTCTTTATAGTCCCCTGCCATTTCTTGTCTGAGGGTTTGGATGTCTTCCTTAAGAGAGGTGAAGAGGGCCTCCATGAACGCTTTAGTCGCCGGGGCTTCCCCTTCATCTCTGTCCTTTCCTTTAGGAGGTGGTGCCTGAGCCGGTTTGTCTGGGCTTTTGTCTGTCTTAGAAGTCCCTTTGGCCAGCATTTCAGGGATGGTGCGGCCCCCTATGGGGGGCTTGCGATGGGGGAGGGGGAGTAGTGCGCTGGGATGGCGCTGTGTCTCAGTGAGGGTTGTGTGCTCCTTGGCTCAAGGTCCCGGACTATGCTATCCTGTGGCTCTCTTGAGCAATCTTCTCCTCCGTATCTCGGTGGCCGCGACCCGCTCCCTTGGCCCAAGGCCTCTGCCAAGCACCGGGGGCCCGTGGTATGCCCCCCGAGCCGCTTCCCCTGTAGCAGGGTCCGTTCTCACCTCTTGCTCCGCTCGTGGGTCTCGAGGGCTCCCTCTGTCTTCCGCCCCCTGGTGCAGTCTCAGGGCGGCCACTTTGTCGTGTGGCCGGTGTTCTTGCCGCGGGGCCGTTTGCTGCACCGCGGTGTGAAGCAGTGGTCTGCCCGAGGACACTCTCCGGGGGCCCATTCAATGCCCCCCGAACTCTCTCCACCTCATGGAGGTTCCCAGGGGCTCCCTTTATCTTTCTCTCTCAGCTTGTGGTCCCCGGGTGGCAGTGGTGGCGTGCGGCCAGTGTCCGCGGTGCGGGGCCACCCGCTGCGTCGTGGTTTGATGTCTGGGGCAAGTTTAACAAAAGAGAGAGTTTTCCCTTACAAACCCAGAAAGGACTGGGAAAAGTAGCAAAACAAGAAATAATTGGTTCCTTTCTGTGGTTCTTGAATTTAAAGCACAATTTACTTTAAGGACTGAGACACCTACACCATTTCTGATCTCAATGATATGTACCCAGGAATTGTTCCACAATTATCTCTCAAAAAAACATAATTTTCATTAAAATCAAATTTATTAAAAACTTCATCAGAATCAAATACGGTATATAATCAATAATTTTACATTTAAAAGCAATCACAGTACATTAACATTCAACACAAATACAAATACACAAAAAATTCACAAACATTTTTAAAAAAGTAGCCAAGTTGTCGACGCGTTTCGGTGTTTGAGATTGATGATACACCTTCCTCAGGACTACAAACAACTTTCTTCAATCTAAAAATATACGGAACAGTCAATTAGTGTACATTCATTGAGGGTTTTCATTTTCAGAAAGTTTTTCCAATACTATAGGTGTCAAAACAATACAATAAGATTCTCTTACTCAATTCGCAGTATTCAATTTGCGGTCTCAGTCTAAATCCTGGGGATAGATTAATCTTATCCACTGTTATGATTCCGGTTTGTTCCTTTAAAAACCTGTATGTACACAATGGTAATTTGTGTACGGTTATTGCGTATTAATTTTTCTTTCACAAAACTACAACCTTTATTTATGCTCTACTAGGCACAATATAATGCTTACTTTAAATTTTACGATAGCTGCCTTGGGAATTTATTTGCAACCACAAAGATGTTTTTCGTGTTCACTGTTGACACTTAGGGAGGTTCCTTAGGCTGACCTGTGTGTACATAATGTTAGGTAAACCGTAAGTCTATTGCATTTTGAACACTAGATATAAGCATAAAAATGAGCTCATAAGAGGTGTGCTTACTGTGTAGCTGGTCATGTGAGCATTAGAATTTCTTCAATGTGTAACTCCAGTAAGCGTCTTTTCCACCTTTAGGTCTTGCTTTGGTCTAAAGGAAATGGAGTACTTCTTTTTTAAAATTGGAAGACGACTCCTTTTGTCTAGATAGAGAGAGTAGAATGCGCATATTATACTCCATCATATTCCCTTATTTTGAGCTAATTTCTTACAAGACAGTTAAAATTATGGTCTATTGACTTTTTTAAGGGGCAGCGGACATATAAGGCTGCAAATTAAAAGGTGTTTGCAGGACATCAAATTTTAGAGTACTAGTCCTGCTGATGTACAGGCAAAACAATACAGTCCTTTTTAAAATTAGTCACATTAAAAAAGGAAGAATCCCCAAATAGGAATAGTAGGATTTATCTAGATATCTACATGTCCGCTGGTGCTAGGGGGTAACCTGCGCCCAATTGTCTGCTTTCTCTTACCTCCGTTTGATAAGCTCCACGCCACCTGCCTGGTAACCCGGTCTCCAGCGTCAGTAAATGTGCTAGGAGAAACGGTTCCTTTTATTGGGAGATTGTTTACACCTGTGTAGACCGTCGGCGCTGTGTGGTCGCCATTATTGTAGTTTTAAATGCAACTACTAACCTTATGCTGCCTACAAGTAAAGAGGGACTAATGCCCAAAGATCGAAAAAAAAAATTTGTTTGTTTAAACGCAGTGAGGTTCAAGTTAGTGTAATTCTATCTCAAGGAGTGGATTATATATCTCCTTGCACAGTAGCCCTAGTAGTGGTAAAAAGAATCATGGGCTATTGTTGAAAATTGGTTCCGATACTAATTTTAACTGTCTTGTAAGAAATTAGCTCAAAATAAGGGAATATGATGGAGTATAATATGCGCATTCTACTCTCTCTATCTAGACAAAAGGAGTCGTCTTCCAATTTTAAAAAAGAAGTACTCCATTTCCTTTAGACCAAAGCAAGACCTAAAGGTGGAAAAGACGCTTACTGGAGTTACACATTGAAGAAATTCTAATGCTCACATGACCAGCTACACAGTAAGCACACCTCTTATGAGCTCATTTTTATGCTTATATCTAGTGTTCAAAATGCAATAGACTTACGGTTTACCTAACATTATGTACACACAGGTCAGCCTAAGGAACCTCCCTAAGTGTCAACAGTGAACACGAAAAACATCTTTGTGGTTGCAAATAAATTCCCAAGGCAGCTATCGTAAAATTTAAAGTAAGCATTATATTGTGCCTAGTAGAGCATAAATAAAGGTTGTAGTTTTGTGAAAGAAAAATTAATACGCAATAACCGTACACAAATTACCATTGTGTACATACAGGTTTTTAAAGGAACAAACCGGAATCATAACAGTGGATAAGATTAATCTATCCCCAGGATTTAGACTGAGACCGCAAATTGAATACTGCGAATTGAGTAAGAGAATCTTATTGTATTGTTTTGACACCTATAGTATTGGAAAAACTTTCTGAAAATGAAAACCCTCAATGAATGTACACTAATTGACTGTTCCGTATATTTTTAGATTGAAGAAAGTTGTTTGTAGTCCTGAGGAAGGTGTATCATCAATCTCAAACACCGAAACGCGTCGACAACTTGGCTACTTTTTAAAAAAAAATTGTGAATTTTTTGTGTATTTGTATTTGTGTTGAATGTTAATGTACTGTGATTGCTTTTAAATGTAAAATTATTGATTATATACTGTATTTGATTCTGATGAAGTTTTTAATAAATTTGATTTTAATGAAAATTATGTTTTTTTGAGAGATAATTGTGGAACAATTCCTGGGTACATATCATTGAGATCAGAAATGGTGTAGGTGTCTCAGTCCTTAAAGTAAATTGTGCTTTAAATTCAAGAACCACAGAAAGGAACCAATTATTTCTTGTTTTGATGTCTGGGGCACCCTTCTGAGGCTCGAATTGTGCCCCCCGGTCTCACTCTTCCTGCCTCTGCGGCCGCCTCCTTTGCGCTCCCCCGTGGGCGAATCCGTTGCTCTCTGTGCTCGGCCTAGCTGCTGTAGGCCTTATGGCGCCACTATTCAGGACCCGGCCGTGTGTCCCAGGGCCCCTGCGGCGTCACCCCAGGATTGATGAGCGCCGGGGGCTCGAGTGTCCGCCCCCCGGGGTGATGCCCTCTGGTCCGCTTCCCCGCACTCCTCACCTTCACCTGTGGTGGCGGTATGCTGCTCTCGGCCGTTGCGTCTCGGCCCGGTAGGCCCAAGCCGGGGCCTCAGGTGATTCTCGGCGCCTCAGTTCGCGGGCCGCACCCCCGGGGTCCGCAGTCGAATTTCAACTGTCGCTGCCTGAGGTCTGCAGCTTTTGAAGGAAACATAGGAAGTGCTTTTACAGCGTACATCCTGAACTCAGGTTTTTAAAAATGGTCTCATATGTAATAATAAAGAAAAAGGAGGCTGTGTAAAATAAATTATTTGCCCAGGATTACACAATTTGAAACAGCAGGGAAGCCAGTATTGATTACAGGTTATCTGGTTTCAGCCGCCAGATGTATATGTCTGTCTGTCTGTCTCTCTCACTCTCTCTCTTAACTTTTAAATCAAAGGTCACTGTTTTATGTTTTATTCTTGGGAGACAACCTAATACAGCAGATCCAACTCTGGACCCCAAGACCCAATTCCAAAGTCAAGAATGCATTTATTTGGTGAGTTTCACACCTCAAAGACCCCCCCCCCCCACACACACACACAAATTAGTGAATAGAATGTAATAACAGTAGGATTTCACTGAAAAAAACAAAGCTCACAGGGATATTATAGTTAGAAAATTGAATAAAGTAAAACTTAGAAATTCACTGAAAAATCCAAGATTATAGGCACATTATAGTTAGTCTTAGATGTCACTCATACAAAACCAATGAAATTCAGCAGTTATAGTTACCTGAGCTAACTATAACTTATGCCCCTGCAATGCACTGCTTAAGACCTCACAAATTACATCACTCATAACAGGGTCAGTGACATCACTGATGACATCTCAAATTACATCACTGATTAGCGCTGAGATACCTATGGGTATCTGTGCGCTTTAGAAGTTTATAAAATAAATAAATCACTGATTGCATCATCCACAAAACCACTCACACAACCACACATTCCCCATATGACCTCTCATACACTCATTGCACACAAGCCCTCACATACTCATCCACACACCCCTACCAGTATTCACATAACCTATCACTCGTCCATAGAGCCACTAACACATCAATTCACTCATACAGCAACTCACACACCCCCTAACTCACCCATACCGCCATTCATGAACTAATTCATTCAATAAAACAGGCACTCACACATACAGTTATACAGACATACAGATACTTACACACCCATTCATGCACCCTTACAGCCACTCACACATCCATTAATCATCCATATAAAAACTCACACAGCCCCTTACCCATACAGGTACTCATACACCCACACACTCACCCATACAGTCACTCGCACTGCCACTCACTCACCAAAACAGCTATTCACCCCAAACTCACTTACTCGTACCGCCACTCACACACCCACAGAACCACTTACATAGCCATTCATGCATACATGCAACCACTCACACACCCACTCACTCGCCATTACAGCCACTCATAGAGACATTCACTGTCCAATACAGCCACTCACACCCACTCACTTACCTATTCACATACCCACTCCTTCACCCATAGAGCCTCTCACACAGCTCCTCCGTTACCCTTACAGCCACTCACACACCCATGCAGCCACTCACACTGCCACTAACTCACCCACACGGCCACTCATACACTCACTCTCCAATATAGCCACTCACACAGCCACTCACTTATCCATATAGCTACTCACATACCCACAAACACATTCATACAGCCACTCACATACCCACTCACACAGCCACTCAGACATCTACTCAGAACCCGATACAAACAGTCACAGAGACACTCAGATGAGATATGTTAGAAATAGTATGACTAATTACTAGTACAGGAAGGAGAATAGTTTAACTTAAGCTGTAGCTTGATATATTATTTTAAGTCTCACAAAGGTTTACTAAACACTTAGACTCACGGATGATGTCATCAGTGATGCCATCAGTGATGCCACTGGCCATGTCATGAGTGATGTAATATGTCATCAATGATGTCACTGACCATGTCCTGAGTGATGTAATATATGAAGACATAAGCTGGGGCGTAAGTTATTGTTAGTTCAGGAAATATAACTGCTGAATTTCACTGGTTTTGTATGGATGAAATCTGAGCCTAACTATAACGCTTTTTGTGATTTGGTGTAAATTCCTTCAGTGGCTTTTTAGAAATTAAGGGTCAACAAAATATAGATATCTGGCTGGTTGGGCATGCTAGAGTCTTGAGAGACTCTCACGGGAGCACCAGTTTAAAGATTGAGCATTTTGATAGGCCCAGGGAGGTGTATTTGCCTAGGGACATCACACTCCTGCCTGAGTCAGACTGATTGTCTCTAATCGGCTGCCAGTGGCATAGGAAAATATTGCTGGCAGTCATTGCAAAACTCAGGGACTTTGTACCCTGTCCTGAAGTTTCAAAAAACTATTATAAGGGGACAAGGTACAGATACTCTGACCCCAGGCCCCATGGGGATTCTGTCTGCAGCAAAATGAAAATGCAAACAGCAAAAAATGCCGCAATTTCACAAGACTGTCTTAATGCTATACCAACAGCAAAGTGGGTGAAAATCCATAGCATTCACCAGCTTGCCCTTGAAGCAGCAGGGCAGAGATTTTGCTAGATAGAGAAAGTGCTTGCCTTCAATTGTGGATGCACCCTGTTAGAAATTGGGTACCTGGTTGGCAGAGGTATGCACCCTGTCCAAGCAGGAACCACAATCCTAGTCAGGATAAATCAAATACACACCATAATCTAAACAGTGCTCACCTTCTGGTAGTTTGGCACAGAGGAGCCAGGCTTAATTTAAGAGGCAATGTGTAAAGTATTTGTGCAACACTTAAAAGAATAAAACTGTGAAAATACCACACAAAAATTATCCCCACCAGATTAAAGTAATAGGCTGAATTTAATGAACAAAACAAGACCAAAATGACAAAAATCCAATGAGTACAGCTGGAGGTATGAATTTTTAAACATTATATTGAAATATAGGGCTAGAAATCATAAAGGGCAAAGAAGGGGCATCTGGTTGCACTGGACCAGGGGGTCAAATGTGAAAAGTCAAGCTAGCTGCGATGGAGCGCAGGTCGGATACAGAAGTCACACAGGCCTGCTGAAAACAGTACCTTTCCGGAGGAAGTTTTGACGTAGAGGAGCAGCTGCATTGGTTCTGAGTCACGCAGTCAAGTCTTGTGTCATCGTTGAACCTATGTACAATGAAGGCACTGTGTTGTTGATGAGCCTCGCAGTTGGATCTGACATCATCATCAAACCCTTTACGATGAAGACACTGTGCCATCATTGAGCCTCGCAGTCAGGGCCCACGCCTTCGTCGAAACCCTTATGATGAAGGAGCTGTGTCATTTTTGAAGCATCACTGTCGATGCTGTGGAGTCTCTGAAGCAGCCCTGTGTCAGCGTCAAAAGCAAATGCGTTGGTTTGGAATGGCACAAAGCAGACAATGTGAAGATTTTCGCAGACAACAGCTGCAGAGCCCAATTTGAAGGCCCAGGACTGGGCTGACACCTCTTGATAGGACAGGATTCACAGTTGGCAGAGTCCAGCAGCTGGAGCAGAGTTGAATGATGTCTTTGATGTCCCTGAGACTTCAGAACAGGAAGCAAGTCAGCAAGCCCTTAGAGTCATTTGGTTTTGGGGTATAGAAATCAGGTGCAGTCCTTCTCACCACCAGGCGCGGTGGCAGCAGGCCAAGCACAGCAGAGCAGGAGTCCAGTGAATCCAGTAGAGTCCAGCAGAGTGTCTGTCCTTTCAGCAGCCGAGCAGCCTCTCAGGTCCAGAGTGTACTTAGTTGGTGTGGCCGGGGTCCAGTACTTATACCCAGTTGCACCTTTGAAGTGGGGAGACTTCAAACATGCCTTTGAAGAACACAAGGTCCCCACCCTTCCTGCCCTGGCTCCAGACTCACTACAGTGGGGTATGCAGCTCTTTGTGTGAGGACAGGAACAGCCCTATTCAGGTGCAGGTGTCAACTCCTCCCTCTAACCTAGTCCAAGAAGACCCATCAGCCTGTTGACTGGCCATCAGGCTATGAATGTCACACCTCAGCTCCCTTTGTGTAAGACTGTCTAGAGGGAATGAAAAAAGCCCAGCTGTCACCCACCCCAGACTTGTATTATGGGACAGGCAGAGACACAGACTGGTTAAAGTAAAAAAATACCAACTTTCTAAAAGTGCCATTTTCAGACTTACAATTTAAAATTCAAATTAACCATAAGTTGTGATTTTAAATTGGGAGTCCAGAGACACCAAACTCGAACTAGGTAGAATGTTAACCTTTGGACCAGATAGGCCTTGCAGTTGTGAAAAACAAGTTTAAGAGTTTTTCACTACCTGGATAAGTAAAACTTAAAAGTACATGTCCAACTTTTTAAATACACTGCGCCCTGCCCTTATGGCTGTCAAGGGACTACCTTATGGGTGACTTATATGTAATAGAAAGGAAGGTTTAACCCTGGCAAGAGGGTTATCTTGCCAAGTAGACATGGCAGTTTAAAACTGCACACACAAGCTCTGCAATGGAAGGCCTGAGACATGATTAAAGGGATACTTAATTGGGTGGCACAATCAGTGCGGAATACCCACTAGTAGCATTAAATGTACAGGCCTTGAGCACATGTAGTGTAATTTCCTAGGGGCTTATAAATAAGTTAACTATACCAATTGTGGATAAGCCAATGTTACCATGATTTAGGGACAGAGCACCTGCACTTTAGCATTGGTCAGCAGTGGCAATGTGCCTGGAATCCTAAATCCAGCAAAAATGAAGTCAGCAAAATAGGAGGTCAGAAAGCAAAAAAGTCAGGGGAAACTACTCCTAGGATGCCAGGTCTAGCACTCTCATTTCTATTATGTCTATGGCCAGCAATTCAGGGTGACAAACGACCACAAGCTCATTATAGCCCTGTTTGTGGGAACAACCATCGCCCACTACTTTGGACTGATGAGTGGACTTTGCAACTTGTGAAATACAGATGCACATTGTCATATGGACATGGTTACAACAACTTGCAGACTATCTATCAAGGCACTCTACTCCTATCAATGGGAAGTTGGCCCTAGTCTTGACCTTAGAAGAAGATGACCACATTGAACAGATGGCACAGACAGCCTGTCCAAAAGCCCTGGTTAATTACAAAAATAGAGGGAGGAAGCCGACAGTACATTGAATGAATATTGCGAGCCAAGTGAACTCAGCACATATAGAAATGGTGTTTAATTGCAGGGATTGCTTTGCCATGCTTCAATTGCTACAACACCAAATGGCCCAGTTGGACCACAAAGAGCATCAGCAAGAAACCAAGAGCAAAGCAGGGAGAAGTTGTAGGTCCCAGGCATGAATGGAGTGGTGCATCAGATATTGAGCGTGTGCATATGGTAGTAGGCAACTGGCACACACAAAAGCCCCCACCGACTATCACATCACAGATTATGAATCTCTACGGAATAGAAGGAATTTAATGGTTTTAATATTCACTTCTTCATAGTTTCTAGAGGTAGAGATTGTAGCATGAATAAATCCACACTATGATGGAAAATATACTGGGCACGTTTGAGCTGCCAAGGGTCATCAAAACCGATAAAAGGAGCAACGTCAGGGACAATACGGGAGCTCTAGACATACACCACTGGAAGAATGCACCCAGGAGGCCACAGGCAAATGAAAAAGTTAAGAGGCTTATGAGTAAACTTGATAAAACAGTCAGAATCTACATAGCCCTGAATGAGAATCCAGACCTGGCAATTCATCGGTTCCTCAAAAAAGTACCAAAATATACCATGCTGTACAACAATAACACTGGCAGCCCTGATGTTTGTCATACTGTGGACACAATCCTTATTTTGCCAATATGGTCTCTTGCATCTCCTGGCCAAGAATTGATCCAGAGACGGTGATAGAATAACAATGAAGCGGCCACCAGGAGAAGGAGAGCATGAGAAAGAGAAATTAAAGCGAGTAACAATGTTTTGGGTCAAAGCAGAATCCAATGAGGGAAGTTTCAAATGTGCTATAGGCCCGATCCCTGGAAGATCAATGGAATGAAAGGATATATGATAACAGTTGTGAGAAGTGGAAAAGAATGACCAGAAATATTTTACACTGCAGGATCCTGCTAGTGAGATACTTCACTTATGAATAAGTGACCTATCTTGCTTATCTCGATATCTTGGATCAATTGGGTTAGTGTGACTGGGAAGGGGCAGCAGGTCTCCCCACACTAGTCGCCACTATAAGCCCTGGCCCTGCGTAGGCAAGACCTGTCAATTCAGCAGTGATGGCGGTGACATTGGCCCCAATAGTGGCATCAAGAAGGAGGGAAGATGGTCATTCAGTCTGACGCAAAAACTCCGGTAATCACATCAGCTAAGAGACTTTGCTTGGCATCCGTGACTAAGCTTTGGGAGAATCTGAGGGAAAACATTGTTAGGGCAGGAATGCGGTGAGCCTCCCAGCACTGAATGACACAAGCACACACATCTACGCAACCCAGCACCGGATGCGGTGTCAGGGTTAGGGGCTTAGCTTCAGGGGGTGGGTGGGGTGGGGGGGTTGGGGGTGACACCTCCCCCCTCCAATAAATTTATTTTCGGAGGAATAGTTGGATATAGGTGCTTTCAGTCTGTCAGATTTCACTTACATAAACTGACAAAACCACACATGCACTCTCTCTCATCTCTGTTTTGAAAGCCCTAAAGATGTTTATTTTACAAAATATTGTGTTTCTCTCATTTTGTACTCCTATTAATCCATATTCCTCTCCCTTCCGACTGCCTCTTAAGCCTCACTCATGTGCCCTGCTTGTCATTTAATGTATTTTAACATTATATGTCAGCGTGATGGTCAGGAAATCTGATGCTCAACCCCACCCCAATGTTACTGACCAAGCTACGCTGCTGGTTAGGGTACAAGTACCTTGGCTGCACGCATGAACTCAGCCTGCAATAGTGAACCTGGCCCCATGATGCTCTTTGCTGCACAGCAGGCGCCTGTTACAGCCAGAAGAAATGCCAATGTTTTTCTAAAAAGCAACGACTGTCCCTCAAACCTCACAACAGGAGTCGAACCTAGATTCACAGCGTGCAGCGTGCTTACATAGTTCAAGGTACATGATCCCTGCTGGGCCCCAGTCAAGAACTCAAGGCTAGTGTATGAACTATGCCCAGGGCCACTGGAATTGTGCGGCAGGAGAGGGACAAATTATGCTGCAAGGTGGAGTAAATTATGCAGCAAGAAAAGGCAAATTCTGCGGCATAGTGCAGCATATTTTGTAACAGCATTACTTAAATATTTTGTCATTAGTAAACTTGGTAACACTGTCTGGGTATTGGTTGCACCTCGTTAGTAAATGTTTATCACCCAAACATAGCAATAAGCAACAGAAAGTTGACCAGTCCATCTTTGCAAGGGACATTCCACAGAGTGGCAACACGTGTTGCTGCCTTTCTAGTAACTTTTGAACTTTTTGAGCTAAAAACACATTTTTTTGTTCTTAAAATCAGCAGATTTTGTGGCCGATAAAGAATTATGTGGCAAGTGAGGCAAAAACCGCCGCGGCTGCACAACAGCATAATTCCAGTGGCCCTGTATATGTCTCCATCTGCTTGTCCACCATGGCAATGAGAAGGCTATACTGGCAGCTTCACACTGCTTCGGTAATCTGTGTCTTACACACTCCTGAGCAGCGCTGATCACAGCTGCACTATCTTACACTCCCTGTGCACTTCAAGGCTTTCCTATCTACTTCCTCCACAGCCTTGCAGGGTTTGGCATGAACAGATTATCATTTCCTCCTATGACATATTATAAATAGCGAGATACTTTCCGTCAACTTTCTGCCAGTTTTTTTTTCTTGCTCAGCCTTTGGAGGCCAAGCAGCCCCAGATGAGCCCCACCTGTGCTTATTATTCAGCAACTCCCTTTGTTCCTCCACGCTGTTCAGAACAAACAAAACATTTTCTATCGCTGCCTCGAACCAGCTTCCCTCCCGCATACAGTGCGTTTTGTCATACCAAGCTCCCCAGTGAACCAGCTGGAGCCTGTTTTAGGGACAGCATCAGCAGGCACCCCACCCAAAGTGCAGCACATTCTGTGGAGTCAACACAGGGGCAGACAGGAGTCACACACCTATTTTAAGTGGATGCCTTTGGGCCGTTCTAGCTTGCAACACTAAGTTTTGCAATGGTTTTACCTATCAAACGACTCCCACTACTTAGGGTGACCAGAATTTTTTAAAGCAAAAGTCCGGGACATTTCACAAAAATAGAAGAAGGACTATAATTTTACCTCAAGCGAGCGCACAGAATGACAGTGCTCCGCAGCAGGAATTACAAAACAGGCAGTAAGAACATACATAAGATGCAATTTTTAAACCCAGTAGCTTGCCTGTGAATTAAATTGCTTTCTTGGAACAACTGCTAACTAGCCCCGCTTTGTAAAACATAAAAAACACCTCCCCCTGTTTTTAGTCGACCCTCTCCAAAAACCGGGACATGAGCTAAATTTCTCTCAATCTGCCCGGACAGCTGGTGAAAAAACGGGGACTCTCCTGGCAAATCCGGGATGTCTGGTCACCCTACCACTACTGTACGCCCCCCACACTGTACAATCCCTCTCGAGCCGGCTTTAGAGCTGTTGGCGCCCGGTCTGACAATCATTGTTGGCGCCCCTATGACCACCCCCTCGGATTCCCTCACGACCATCAGGCAAAGTGCCCCTCATTTCTCCATAACACATTTCATTTGTTTTAAAGCACTGGTAAAGGCTGGCTTTACTAATAAGAAGGTACTTTTAACCAAAGAAACCCCTTTCAGCAACATTAGGAATAGATCATGAAAGACTGGGGGGGACCAGAATTACTAACCTAAGTTATGGAGTGTGCATGCAGCTCTTTGACAGTTTGTAACAGTCACTGTTCTGTTTTAGGGTTTCATCTTATGAACTGCGGTGACAAAAGGATCTCTGTGCCAAAAGCAGTAATCAACTCAGCTATCCACATAAAATACAGATCTGAGATCTGTGCGGTACGTGCTCTTTGCAGCAGGCATATTATGCCTCAGCGCTATTTTATGGCGAGTCAAAACTGACACTAGACAAAACTCTGATCTCTCTCTCTAGCAGGAACTATAATCACAAGAGGTATCTTGACATTTTTATTGCTGCCTGAAAACTGAATGCAGAAGGAACTCTGCTGCAGGTGTTTTTAAATCGTACCTTATTGCTAAACAGGGCACCGCTTCCCTGAGGTCAGCGCCCAGTACGACAGGACCTGTTGCACTGCCCTAAAGCCGACCCTGATCCCCCCTCCCTTCCCAGTTTTCCTCCTACCCTAAAAGTTGGTTTCTTGACCACCAATCCCTAGGTAGTTGAGAATGTGATCAAAACAGCAAATATCCAAACATCCAATCTACCAAGGAAAGATTACCCAGCAGCTGATAGGAAGGTATTCGTAAGTGTGTTTGACAATATGTATGTATGAATACTTTCAATCTGTTCAAAGGGGAAAATGTCCAAAGTAGTAAACCTGGTAATTCCTACACTGCTCCTGATTAAACAAAACCGTTGAGTCGGTATTGTATCCAATGACCGAGCAATCTAAAAGCACCTCTTCTTGGAAAAAGCTTCAAAAAGGAAGCCAAAAGTGAGTTCCAGGAATAAGTTGAACAGAACCTAACCCATGAGATGCAATAAAACAGATAACGAATGTTACAGAGGATGTCCTTGTCGCCTTCCAAGAAACTGAGTAAGCTTTCCAGCTTCTTCTTGGCCTAGCTGCAGCAGACACAATTTAAATACTTATTTTTGCAGTTTTATATAGAGCAAACTTGGCCCAGGGGCACTGAAGCACTTTATGTGAGCACCCGTTACATTACACATGGTCAGATTCCATTTTAGGTATGGGGAGATTACGTGATTTGCCCAGAATCATATAGATATTTAGCCAACATTGGGACTTGAACCTGGTTCCCCAGTTCCACCGTCAACAGCTTTGGGCGTAACGCCACATCCTATTGCATCCTACTGAGGCGAGGAAGAAAATGGAGGGCATTGTTGGCATGACCTAAGAACAATTTGAATCATTTCTCCTTAATGCTAGCTTGGGACTAAGAGTATGATCAACTGCATGCTCTAGCCGCAGCATTCAGTTCATTAACACCCATGGATGTTCCTTGTAACCGAAATAACAAATCACGACCCTCGTAATTGAAAAGCACAAATGACCATTCCAGATACACTCAGATGATGCCCACCAGAGTGTATCTGGAAGGCAAAGCTTGGAGTGAAACCAACAAATTCAATTACCTGTACCACTTACTGTTAGATGAGGTGAAGTAGAATCCAAATGGCACAAAAACGAAGCTTGTGAAGATGGCGTATGTTATAGCTTTCATTGCAAGAGAAAAGCCTCAACCCGATATAAAAGGCCTGATCCAGAACCTGCACTTTGCAGTACCTTTTGTAGTACTATAAAACCTCTTACAAAGTGCAATTCACAAACTAGGTACCCAGTTTTACAGCTCCGCACTCACTATACTTATGTGTGCATAGTCATATGCCCTAAATGCAGAGTCTATGGGTGTGGAAAACTCTTCACACATAAGTATAGGAGTGCAGAGTCATAAAACTCCGAGCATGGTTTGTGAATACCAAAAAGTAGTAAACTTATACAAAAGTGTATGTTTACCTCTGTGAAGCAGGCCCACAATGTCTGAAATCAGTGTGCAATCCTTAAATTGGCCCTTTCCGTCACCTCTCAAGCAACTACATACAGAGGTTGAATGAACAAACTTCAATTATCTCTGCTCCTTAAAGTCATACCACTGCTTTAAACATGCTCTTAAATTGAATTGCAATGTTTTTTACATAGGCCCACCTAAAAAGCTCATTGACGGACTTCTAAAAGTATGGAACCAATCAGCGAGGATTGCTCACAAGTGGTAGAAAATGGATGGACCACCTTTTACCTCCCTTATGTCACTTCAGGGGCTCCACCTTAAAGTTAAATTCGGAATTCTGTGCTCGATGAATAGGATTTTACAGCACCAGGGTTTGAGCTAAATATAGAATTTGACTTACTACGGCCTACAAGGAATCTCCAATCAGCTAACACAAAGACTATTAAAAGAACAAATTCACACCTCATAGTCAAGGACTCTAAGAAAACCCATAACTTACCAATTGGAGCTAAGCATACATATCAGCTTTATATAGAAATTATGAAAATTAAACTTTTTCAGTAAGACGTTACCTGAGCATATAGCTCGCTCGTAACAATGACCACGGCTGGATGGCTAGATTCCAAATGTTTTTGTCCACAATGTTCTTTCAGCCTTACCAACCCCAACCACCCTCGCCCACGCTGCCGCTAAGCTTCCATGCCAAACAGCACAATCATCGTCCTCGTCCTCTCAAGGAACCTGATTGGCTGTAGCTCAAATTGCTCTAAGTGTACATTACCCATGCTAAGTCCTGCATAAAACTCTGTCTGTCCCCCAGAAGTAGCTATGCTCAATATGCACTATTGTAGTGCAGCAATCGTCTGCAAAGTTGAATATTTGTCACTAAGATAAACATCTACCGGTTCCCAAACTGCACATATACTCATATAGCCTTACAGCCTGCCATGGCGGATCTACAGCCATTTAAGGCCTGCTCCAGTATTAAAGGCTGAAGCTGAAGGCGAGGGCCTTTAGCAAGGGAGCGGACCTTTAAGGGCCGGTAGAGTCCGCTACGAAGGGCTCTAAGACTATTAGAACATTACGCCCCAAGAGAGCAGAATGTTCTAATTTGTAAAAACAAAGGCCTCACAGAGCCTCGGGCTCCGTGACGCCTTTTGTTCACCGCAAAAGCTATGAACAAACATTGGAACGTTGGAACTCCAGACTTCTACCGGCCATTAGAATCCCGGAGCATGCCATTGTTTTCAATGGAGCTCCAAGCATTCTGATGCTCTAACTTACTGAAACAAATATTTGTAAAACCTCCAAATAGTTTTAGGCTTTTCGGCATACTGATGCCCTTAGTTCCATATTTTAATATAACAATTATGATAACCACTTGTTCCACCATTCAAGGTATCCTCAGCTAAGAAGCCAGGACTGTCTGAAAGTGTCATAGATCATATATGGTCACTTGAATTTTATGCATAGGGTGGACTTGGTGGTTACATTATGTCATATTGTGTCATGCATGTTGCTTGCCAACTGATACTAAGCTACCAAAAGAACAATTTTCTAGTCCAGGCACTTTAGTAGACCGCATTGATGAGATGGAAATTGAAGTTTCACTTTTTTCATTAAGCATCCGGACACATCAGTCCCAGCATAAAAAATGTTGTTGGCTACAAATGTCAACAGCCGGTCTTGCAGAAACCCTCCAGTCAAAGAAATGGGCTGCTGTTGTTTTTGTTCACCACATAAAAATCCTGGATACTATACACGGAGTTTAATGGAGAGATATCTAAGAGGTAAAACTTGTAACCAGGGAAATTCTTGAAACCTGAGGAAAAAAACACTCTGAACAATTGGTTGATTTCCTACACAAGTGTGGCAAGCTGTAGTTGACAGTGATGGGCAAAAATAGGCAGTAGAAGCAGGCGGGCAGACAAAAAGTATAAAATCACACTGGTAGATAATAATGCAGTAAGAAAGCTCCAAACTGCAGTCACGGTGGGCAACAAACTGAAGATTTAGGAAGAGTTGCAATGCGCTGATTGAAATGGCTCAACTCCTTTTGTACTCCGCGAACAAGTGACGTGGAAGAGGTGGGAGTAGAAAATAGGAAGCAATTGTCCTCCATAGAGAAACAGGAACAGTGATACAGAATTCCTTCATGGAAGGTTTAGATCCAAGGTAAGTCGTGCAACTGGAGAAACAAACTAGAAGTTCTTCCAAGATGACAAAAGGTAGGAAAAATTGAAAGAACAAATTAGATATCTCCACGGACAAAGGTGCTGTCAATAAACAAAAACAAAAATACATTGAAATTATAAAGAATTTTTGGATCCTGAGAGTCCTGGATGATGAGAGGTTAAATCTCTTATGATCAGCATGTATAGGTTGAAGACAGCTTACACACTGCAAGCCCTATGAAGGATGTTGAACTTGGTACAAATGGAAAAACCAGACTTAAGCATAGAATCAAGTCCCGGGGAATACCTCACTGAGCGTGCCAGAACAGACCCCACCGGAGTCGCTGGATGAGGATCCAAGTGGCAAGCCATGCAGTGCTCAGATTCACATACCACAGGAGTAGGAGCAGCTCCCAATACATGATGGAGAGCCAGAACAAAGACCTGAACAGAACACCACAAATGACCCAAAGCCCAAGATCTCCAGAAGCCGAGCAGTAAGCCTATTAACATAAACTGGAAGGAGGATTGCCTGATCTTAATAGTCCTCAGGAAATGAGAGGCTCTACATCAGGATTTTGTAATAAAAAAGCCTGGACTGAATAAAAATGACATAATTTTCTATGATGCAGGTTATTTCTTGGTGTTGGCACATACAAACTAAATAAGAATACCATTCTACTCCAAGGGACCCAAAGGAATAGCCTCACCTCTTAGGAAGTGACAGTTTAAAAACTCTCACATTTTGGCCCAGATTTACTATCTTTTTACCTCAGGTTTTGCGTCACTTTTTTGACGCAGCCCCAACACAAAATGTGTTTCAAGGTTTACTAAGCTACACAAAGCCCAATTTATGTGGCTTTTGTGGGCTTAGTCAAAACAAAAGAAACACAAGATAGCACATTTCGCTGCCTTGCGTAATCTTGCATTGGGGAGGCGTTCCATGAATGGAAAATGGGTGTTCCCTTGCACCCACGCCAGGATTTTGATGCAGACCCATATTTACTAAAGTCTATAAACCTGGGTTTGTGCCAAAATGGTGCGCCTACCTCCAGCTAGCATAACAATGAGAACTATCTTTATTTTTCTATTTTTATGTAGGAAGGAATACTTTCCTGCACAAAAACTATCTTGACCACCACACAGGCTCCCTTGCATCATGGCGAAAGGGTGCCTGCATTGGTGCTAGGCTCCCACAAGTGCACCAGCTCTAGGAGGGAGCAGAAGTGCACCATGTCTTAGTAAATATGGAACATTTCCCTTTCACGTAATGTAGCACAGACAGGTCCCTTGCGGCGTTGTCTGAAAGCTGAGTGAATCTGGACCTTTGTGGTTCTTATTTAGTCTCCTTTGCTACCTTACCACACGAGGCAGAAGCCAGCAGATAGAAGCTGTACCTGCAGTGACAGGTTTATTGTCCTGAATGGTCTAACAGATGTCCATCAGCCTGCTTCCTACTCTCAAGAGTGTACCACCACTCTCTGTATTGACTCGAGAGTATCATTTTCCCCCTGAATATCTAGAAAGGTGTCCTTTTCATTAGCTGTTGATCTCTTTGATTTCAGTGTTGAACCAAACAACCCCGGCAAGAATAAGAAAAATACATGGTTCCAAGAAGTGGAAGTCATAATCCCACACCTTTCTGAAGCCAAATGACTTTCCCTAAAATTGGTACACATGTTGACTCTAAGAGGAAGTAAAAATGAATTTCGAAATGCAGAGGCGCCTGGAAAAAAAGCCTTCTGGCATGAATTGTATAATAATCCGGAATAAGATGTTGACCAAAGAAAGAAAGAAACACATTGTTGGGATTAATTGTGAACCTGTACTTCAAAGGCCTTCTGAAAAGGAATTACACAAATCAGGATGTTACCTTGAAATGGGTCATGTGAATTTGCCCACGCTGTTTCCTTTCTGGTGAGTCTCAATTTGATTCTTCGAATCTACCTCGTCCTTGTTTTTTGTCTTTCTGTCCGTCAATATACTGCCTTTTCTTGGAATGAGTGTTTATTCTGGTGGGTGCTTTTGTTTATTTTGGCATGCACCCTCTTGGTTTCTTCTGCATGTTCAGTAAGACGGTCATTAGTGACGATGACAGGTGGCAGCAAGTTTACCGTTCTCATGTAGGGTGTTATAACCTACTGGCAAAAACATCGACTGGGATTTGACCGTAAAAGTTGTGCCCTATCGTCTCTGTTCAATGTGTCTCGTGGGCACTAGAAGCTGCGAGGGGTGGTGAAAAGCCTGCATAGCTTAGCAACAGGGACTGATCCTTTTTTTGGGAAAATAGTGGTGGCATTATGTCTCTGCATGGTATTATTAGGATGATTGTGGAGAGAATGTGGCCTGAGGATTAGGGTGGTCGACCTTAGAGCTGCGGACCCGGGTTCGAGTCTTGCCAGGAACGCTCAACATTCTGTGATTCTGGGCAAATCACTTAATCTCCCCGTGCCTAACAAAAAAAAATAATTAATGAGTCCTAAAGGCTGCTATACATTCGAATGCATGCTGTGACATCGCATTCCTTTACAACGCGATTCCTTGGCATTGCAAGTCATTAGATCAACTTGATCTAGAGGACACTCCAACCTAAGGCATAGTGCAATTTACTTTTCAAACTCCAGCCTGCGCAACAGTAGGGAAAGTGTTTGATATACATCTGTAAGGTAAATGGTGCTCATGTAAAGTGCTCTGATACCCCCGGGTCTAGCTTGCGCTATATAAAACCACCCCAAAAAAACATTGTCTGCAATTTCCTGAATTAATGTAGCGTAGGTTTTGTACAACTGTCAAGGACTAGTTTAGTGGGTCAGTCATGTGTACCCTGACAAGCTGATAAGCCTTCCACTTTCATTCTTCCTAACGTGCCTCTTTGTGCAGATCTGAATGGATGGCCACACAATGTCAGAACTCTTTGTACAGTTACCCAGTGAAGAGTCAATATCACACTGTGAGCACAAGGTGAGCTGTAATCCCCTGCACAGAGAGGGTTTCCAGCTGGTGTGTGGAGGCTTTGAACAGGTGAAATTTGTTACTGTATTTTCTACTAACCCCTAGAGGGCAGGGGAGGCCGCATAGGAACCCTTTGGTTTTTAGGTCGAGCCTAAGCTAGCTTCTTCGAGCACCTCTTGGAATAGTCCTTATTAAGGGCAGTTTCTGTCAAATTACAGTAAGCTGCCACGTTGTCCACCCCAGAATCATATGAAGGACAAAAACTTGTCTTTTTTAATTCATTTATTAAGGCATAAGCATCTACTTTTCCCAAGGGTGTATGAATGTAGAAGGCAGTTTTGGAGCCCCAGTTGTGAGAACATCATGGCATGGAGATTTAAAATTCTGTCAAATCTTATCAGACCAGACTGGCTGCAGAATAGCTCCAGGAGTAACCAGATCTTCAGGGTGAAAAGTTAGATAACGTTTATACCCCCGTTTGTGGGTAGGGCTGGTAATAAATGTTTTCACCCCAAAAGCCACAAGGGAATTGATTAAGTCAACAGCTTTGGAGTTGGTTTTCCAATCCTGCCCACAAACTGAAATTGCCCAAAATCAGAAAAGTAGAATGAGACAGGAGAAAAGGCATAATGAATTTGATAAAGGGTTTCTGTACAGTGTGCGGCTGTGCCAGGGAGGTAATGACAAACAAACCCAGTTAAGCTACAAGACCATGAGAACTGCAGAGAAAATGAGGTAATTCTGCATGGGGAAATCCTGTAGGTGTTAGGTCTGAAGACACCAAGTCCCAGATTTACCAAAAAGTCATGCAACGCAATACAGCAAGACATCTAGCTGACCTCTGTGACAGAAAGAGAGCAGGAATGTGCCATATCTACTAACATATGACACTTTCCTGCTGTCTTCATGTGCTGGTGCACTGTATGCTGTCTAGCGCCAACGCTGGCACCCTTGTGTCATAGTTCAAGGGTGCCTGCTTTACAGACAGTATAGTTTTTGAGAAGGAAGGGATACCTTTGTTCTCAGAAACAATCCTTAGAGGCATATTCCTCTTTGTGTGGGTGCTGCCAAATGCAGCAAGCATGCAAAGAAGCAGTAACATTGAAAAATAAATATATTTCTTCTTGATACACCTCAAATAGGGAGGCGTAGCATTTAACACATTCCCAGGTTGACTAATCTTAATAATTCTGGGATTGCACCAAAAACATGGGTGGGTGCATGGGAACACCCACGCTCCACCCATGGATCGCCTTCCCATGCAGAAAAATGTAAAGCAGTGACTAGCGCTGGATTTACTAAGCCAAGCAGAGCCACACAAGGTGTAAATCTCACTGAAGTCCTTGCATTGACTTGCACTGCCTTCCGTGACACAATGGCGACAAAAAGGCTTTGCAAATCTGGGCCCAAGAATCCCTGAAAAGAATCACTAGTCCACAACCCCTTTGGTCAAGGTGTGGAAGATGGATCGCCCTATAACATACTGGGAAGGCTTTATCCAAATCAAAGTTAGAGTCAAGGCTGGTCCAGAATTCAGTGATAAAAAGGAGGTCATGACTGATTCCAGTGAGTATGTCATGAATACCTTTGGCATGCTTCACAATTTAAGGTTACCATATTGACTTTTCCATCTTAACTTTTTCTATGCTTTGCTATCTGAATTTGATCAAATATATTTTCTTAAAATTAGGGGCTTAGCAAGATTCCTTGTGTGGATCTTGGTGTTGTCTGCCGATGTCTGCAATGGTAAGCAGCATGAATCAAATAGTGTTACTCAATAATCTAGACCATATGGAGCTTGATTTCTGTTATCAGTTATGGTTAGCGCCAATAAGCTTGTAGTGTGTATACACTATGCGATTAATTATAATTAAGGCTCCCTGTTTTCCATTTTTACTGAATTTGGTAGATAAATACAGTCAGAAACCTATTTATTTTCCTGCCTGCTTTTATTTTTAAATGTGGATAAAAAAAGAAATTGGGTTGCTTTTGAGTGATTCTAAATACTGTCAATCATGACTGCCAGGCCAATATCTATGCAGATTTACAGGTAAGGGGGTAAAAAAAGGAATTTCGGTAAAAAGCCTTAAACAGAAGTAGATATGTACAATCTTGATTCTAAAATTCGACTGTTTTCTTATAAATGCATATTTTGTCATCAGAGTGTGTTTATATTACAGAAATCGGTCAGCGGTTCAGGTATAAGTGTGCATTTTTTCAGTTAAATAAATGTAGAAATGTACTTGTTCCAGCTTAATTTTTTCACAAAACCCAAAATAAATATGGATAAATACAGTCAGAAATGTCAACAAAATAAATACCATAAAACCAGGAGCCCTAATTATAATACAATCGAATAATACAATTGAACAGCGCTGAGAAGATTACACAAGAAATCGTGCAAATTAGCCCCCAAAAACTAAATTCTAACTCAACAATTAATTTACATTAGTGGCAGAGTCAATTGCAGACAGAGTACCATAGGCACTCCACAAAGTAAACATAATATACAGACAAAGCCCTTATCAAAGACAGAGTCCACCCTGCAGCATTACACTCACTGTTCCCTACTCAAATATAGGGGCCTATCTATCTAAACGTCATACAGTGCATAAAGTCACCTTGCTGCCCAGGACTGCTTGAAAGGACAGGGATGTGTCATATTTTAAGCAATACGGTGCATTCTTGCCTTTTCCTCTGCACTGGTGCCATTTTGTCAGCCTGGCACCAATGCAGGAACCCTTGCATCATGGTGCAAGTCTGCCTGCGTTACCAGCCAAGTTGATTGTTTTTCTGCAGGAAGGGACACCTTTCTGCACAAAAACAATCTTAAAAGGTACATTCCTCTATCTACGTGTGCTCCAGATTGCAGCACACATAGAAACAGAAAGTAACGAGAAGAAATAAAGACATTTCTCCTTTTAACGCCTCTCCCGGGAAGGCGTATCTTTTTGGTACATTCCCAGTTTTACCAATTCTGGTAAACCTGCGAATGCATTGAAAACCATGAGAGTTGAACGGGAACACCCACACAACGCTCATTGAATGCCTTTCCAGGGCAGAGTAAGGCAACGCAGGGATTTTTGCTGCGTTGCGTTACTCTAGATTTATCAAGCCACTCAGCAATGCAAAGTGGCCTTGCGTGGCTTCATAAATCTGACTTAAGATTTGCGTCACTGTTGCACCATGTTGTCTGGTGCAAGTGCGACACAGACCTGCTCGTAAATAAGCCCTATAGTGAAACCCCACTGCACAATGCTCCACATGCAATGTGTAAGAGAAAAATGACATAAATAATCAACACAGAACCGATACGCAATGAGAGATATAGGGAAAAAAACATTATACCGTAGCACACCATTAACAAAAGATGCTAACAATTATCTGAATGAAGCTAAAGATTGGAAACTTGGTAACCGTTTTTGACTGTGCAAAATCCATATAGATTGCAACAAACAAGCACGCATGGCAAGAAATACAACCACCTTACCAAGAAGTAAGGAACAAAAAGCAATGCATGAAGAAAAGATAGGGAAGAACTACTAAAAAAAACATGAACCAGAACCTAACTGGTGGCACTGAGATTAACCTCATAGATGCTACTAAACATTCCTCCCCAGTGCTGCGCTGTCCATTGGAACTAGTGCTGAATGGACGTCCAATGGTCGTGCGCAGCACTGGGGAGGTAGTGCTGCCGTCGGCCAATGCACCGAGGCAGCACTTAAGAGGTTAAGTCAACCATTCCACCAATCATCTTTTGTTGTCTTCACTTTGACGCCATAACTGAGGAGCTTGATAAACCTTACTTAATAATTGTGTCACCCTCGCGCCCCATTGCGTGGCACAGGGGCGACATGACTTCTTGATAAATATGCCCCGCCCTGTGCCATAGGATGTAAGTTAAACACAGGGCGAATGGAATAATGTTTCAATAAAAGATACAATTATGTGGCAAGACTAAATTATTCAAGAAAAGGCATTATAAAGCATATTGCAACATGTTCTCTGCCCCTATTATTTTGCTGTTTGTCATTTTCATACTCATTAATTTTGTCTGAGCAAAAGTTACAACTCATCAGTACCAGTTTAACACCTGAATATGGTAAATAGCATTTGAAAGACGAACAATTCACCTTTGCAGAGGGTCTGTGAATGCACTGCACCACGCACTTGTGGCACTTTTTAGTAAAGTTTGATCCGTTTTACATAGAAACCTGTTGAAATCTGCAAGCTATACAGCAGGATATGGATTATTTGGCAAATGCATAAAATTCAGAATTATGCTTAACACGCTGCAGCATTGAATAATTTCAGTGGACCTTGGCACACCTCACTAATGAGCCCTAAGGATGCCAAGCCCAGACTTGGGAGGCTTCTGTTCCAATTTGGGGGACCAAGCCTGGCAATTTGGGATTGATTGTTCGTATTGGTGCGGTGCCATGGCTAATTTGAGGGAAACATCCTTTACAAAGCAACTTTTACCACGCAGTACCTTTACAACGCAGGTTTTTCAACGCAAGCCATTACAACGACTTGCGCTGGGGGGCCCTCTAGGATAGGTAATAGTTTAATTTACTATCCAACATCTTCCCTACCATCCAAGGGGACTGGAGTTGGAATAGTAAATTAAACTATTCACTATCCAGCACCCCCCAACGCAAGTCGTTGTAACGACCTGCGTTGAAAAACCTGCGTTGTAAAGGCATGCGTGGTAAAAGCATGCGTTGTAACAACGTACATCCCTAATTTGAATATGGCTGATCTCTAGAATCGTATAGTGGGAAAATAAATGACTCGGATGCAACACCGGGTAATCGTCAGCGGCCGAGATTAATCCAACCATTAATTCCAACAATGTCTGTGTTCCACATTCGAAAAAAAACCTCCTAGATGGTGAAAAGACCAAAGAAAACAAGGAAATAAAGTAAAGAAACCAGCCTTTGGTTCTCGCATCTGAGTGCAAGACAAGACACAGCAGGCAGAAATGGTGACTCAAGACACAAACTGGCGAATGTGCCAAATCAGTAAGATCAAAACAGCAAACACAGCAACATGGGAGAACCACAACAAGCAGGCTGTGGAAAGCACCACTTACAAAATAAAACTAAACAGAGAAACGAATCTACACAGCAACAGGAAAACAAAATACACGTGCACACATGCGGTCTATAGTATAACAAAGTGGCCAATGTTGGAATGTTTTATGTTGCTAGGTTAACTCATCAAACTTATATCGGTTGCCATCTTTCATATGATATAAACAGCCATATGGTGGGGCAGCGATCAGGACACACAATTAATGAGAAAAATTATAAACCTGAAGAAGAGTATCCATATTAAGATCTTGACACCAACATCCCACCCCTAAATTGCACACTAGGGGGCACGACTGCTGCTGAAAAGTTCCATATTATGAAACTGCACATCAGAAAAACAACAGCAGCTTATAGTCACTTATCAAGTCACATTGCTCTGGCGCGTGCTAACGTGCTAATTAATTTCTATAAAATACAACTAAGTTGTTCATTAAAAAACCCACACGTGCGTCGAGTTATGCAACAAGCAAAAGCACGTGAAACCCACAAAAGTACGCCTTTTCTTCACAGGCACCAAATTCATTGGCAGACGATGAAAGTGTGAGAAGAGAAGCCATTTGTATTCTCACTTATACAGAAAAAGGACAACTGGGAAACCCTTTTCCGACAGAGCAAGTCACCAGAGCCTTTTTTCCCCTCAGAAACGATTCCCCATTAATAGCCCAGTCAGTCATCGGTGGTACAGGCGCACACCTGCTAATGGTAGTGCCCGTGACTCTGAGTAAACTCCAGCTTCCACCACACTTTCCCAGGACTGCGTCATAGACAGGGCCACTGGGGTTATGCAGCAGAAGAGGGCCAAATTATGCGGCAGGTTTGAGTAAATCATGCAGCTATTAAAAGCAAATTATGAGTCATAGTGCAGCGCATTTTGTGATAGTATTTCTTCATTATTTAGTCATTTTTTAAACTTGGAAACACTGTCTGGGAATTGGTTGCACCTCATAAGTACCAGTTTAAAACTCAAATATAACAACAAGCTACAGAAAGGGGACCAGTCAAGTTTTGGGAAGATCCTTCCAGTGTGCGGTGACAGTCGTCACTAAATTTTACTTTTGAACCATTCGCGCTAGAAATAAAATCTGTCTTTTGATAGAATCTGCAGATTATGCAGCAGATGACAGATTATGTGGCAAATGTGGCAAATCTATAATTATGCAAAAATCGCCGCACATCGCATAATTCCAGTGGTCATAGAGAGCGAGAGGATGTTGCTCCATACACTCAGCCATCAGCGGAGATTGCCATTTTTCCATTTCAGCTTCACATAGGAAATCCTACACTAAAGAGGGTTTTTACCACATTGCTGTACAGTGGCAGAGCTGAGCTGAAATGAGGGAACAATTACGCCACACTCTGATCATGACATGCTCAGGTCAAGAAAACAGCCGAAGCTGAATTTCTGACAATGTGAAGGATTTTTTCGGACTTGTTAATTGTCATAGTTTCTAGGTAACTGGAAGTGCCCTAACGAGCTTCCTATACAAGAATGAGGTTCAAGCCAAACACACTCTGCAGACATATGGATAGAGCTCACAGAAGCTGGAGCATGCCAGGATACGGACTGCTTCAAAGGAGACAGCTGCATTAAAAGAAAGGGAGTAAATGGGTACTGAATAGAAGAACCCCATTCGAATTATTTGAAGAAGATTATTTTGTTTCTGTTTATGTACATAGGGCAGGGACTAAATCAACACAGGCTAGTAATTCCTTGCTCATTGGAAATGCTTTCAATGCCCTGCCCCTAATATGAACGAAGTTCAGCGGGTTACCTGCACCTATTGGCGAAGGGTTGATGGTCTGGGTGCTGTCTGATGAAATGTTTTCATTCTTTTAGGAAGAAAACACGTTGATCTCCTTCCAGTGGACACTTAAGTAATGCAGTTCCTGGTAGACAATACCTTATATGTTGTTTTTGTAGTTCATGTTTGCATATCCTTCACTTATGGTGTAGTAGTAAATCTATGATATAAGGTCCTGAAGAAAGCCGGGGTAATTGGCCCCTTTGGCTGAAACATGTCGACCGCTCTGCACGGCGCCAGTAGACAGCTTAACTACTTGGCGCATTTTTAACTTTTGGCACATTGACTCCTGTTTAAACTCGTCTTAGGAGCCTGTGTAGTCATTTTTATCCATCACGATCACTGTAGCACTGCACCTGTTCACCAACACCACACTGAGTTGTTGATCATGACTACATTTTTTTACACATTCCGATACCGGCACTATATGGCCGGATGGAATGTTTAGCAATCCCCACATGACGAAAAAACCGCCAACAAGGGCGGTCTGATGGGAATTGCTTCAGTTTGTGCTTAACCATTGTTGTTATGATGTGTTCTCAAAGAATCCACACAGACAGCGACCTTCTACCTACACACACCACTTTTGTCTGCGGTGACTGGTAGAGCCACACAATGTTCCCAGACCTGGTCTGCTTCTTTTGTGTATTGTGGAAGGGTAGACACCCACAGATCCATTCAGTGCACTTCCGGACGTCTAAGTGTATCACAAACCTGTTATTGTTAGACATCACTGATGTACTAGATCATGTACTAAAGCAATTTGTAGTTGTAGATATTGTGTTTCACAAAAACACAAGGTTTACAACCACACATTAACGTTACACTTTAATGAACCCTTTTGCAATTCAGAAAGGCTATTTTTGGCACTTAAAAGGGGGTTTGCATCACACACAAAAATTCCAAATAGGAGGGGGCCTTTAAGAGGCTTCCTCTCCTAACTGGGAATTGCAATGAGCAGGAGCAATGCGCTGCGATTGCAACTGTTGTTTCAAACCATTGAAATGTCACTATCACTAAGGTGGTTGTAACAGATTATGTTAGAGTTTGGGTCCCTAGTTGGCAGTGGTTTGCACCCTGTCCAAGTAAGGACCCTCTATCTAGTCAGAGTAAGGGAGTCACACAGCTAAGATGATCCCTGCTCACTCCCCTTGTTACCTTGGCATGAGCAGACAGGCTTAGCTCAGAGGCAATGTGTAAAGGATGTGTATATACACACAGTAACACAGTGAAAACACTGGAAATGAGTCCACACCAGTTAATAAAATGGCCAATATCTATCTGAATAAAACAAGACCAAAATGGCAAAAACTCAGCATACACAAGTCAAAATACACTTTTAAAAGTTTAAGCAAGTTAAGTCAATAGAAATGAATGGATGCATTTGATTTAGCACAAAGTACCTTAGATGCGTCAAAATCCAAATATGGTGCAAGGCGCAGGGTAGGTGAGGTGATGGAAAAGCAAAGTGATGCGCCGGTTCCAGGGGAGGTGATGCGTTGGTTACTTACTGGAAGGGAAGGTGAGGCGTTGGTTCTTTCTTGCTAGGCATGGGACGTGATGCGTTGGTTCCTTACTGGCCGGGGAGGTGATTTGTTGGTTTCTGGACACGCAGCCACAGTTCCTTACTGCGGTGAGGTGATGATGAAGAATCAGCGCCCAGGGATGATGCATTGAAAATCCAGACGACCTGCGGCGATGCAACTGCAGCAACGCAGGCTCTGCATCAATTCCACCGCAGTGAAGCAGGGGCTGTGTTAATTACACAGCCGCGAAGAAGATGCTGCATCGGAGTGGGTGCTATGGAAGTCAGCGACACGGTGCTCAGGACTCATGCTGCAGCAACTTTTCTGATGGGCTGTGATGGGAAGCTGGGGCCTGAGGTGAAATACATGGACAGTTCGTGAGGCGGAACCACGCTTCAGTGTAGGCAGCGGTGATGCAGCAATCTTTTGCAGCAGTGTGTTGAGAAAACAGGTGCTGGGAATCCATGTGTGGGTTTGCTCCTTAAGATCACCAGATTACACCTCCAAGGACCCAGGAACTGGATTTGGCACCACTTGACAAGTCAGGACTCTCAGCAGAAGAGCCCAGACACTGGCAGGTGAAGTCTTTGATGGCCCTGAGACTTCTTAACAGGAGGTAAGCACAAACAAGCCCTTGGAGAACCTTAGAAGTAGGATACAGAAAGCAAAGTCTAGTCATTTCACTCCCAGGACAGAAGCAGCAAACAATAGGCCAGCACAGCAAAGCAATGGGCAAAGCATCAGTCCCTCCCATAGCATCCAGCTCTTCTTCCTCGTAGACTGTCCTCAGTTCAGAAGTGTTCTAATTATGGGGTGTCAGAGTCCAAAACATATACCCTTTTCTGCCTTAAAAGTAGGCAAACTTCAAAGGAAAGTCTTTGTAGTGTACAATACCCTGCCTTTCCCTGGCCTGGCTCCAAACACACTACATGGGAGTGGAGTCAGCTTTGTGAAAGGTCCAGAACAGCCCTATTCAGGTGTCAGTAGCAACTCCTCCCCCACTCTAGCTCAGGAAGGCCATCACCAGGCTGATGGGTCATCAGGATGTGTAAGGTGCACCTCAGCTCTCCTTTTGTGACTGCCTAGATTGAATGCACAAGAGCCTGTCAGCCAATCCAGACGTGTATTCTGCAGACACGCAGAAGCACACAATGGTTAAGTAAGAAAATTCCCACTTTCTAAAAATAAAAAGACACACAAATGATGGACGGAATGCGGAACAAATCAAAACATTCACCCCCAGTCAAGAAATCTGGGTTAAATCCATTGTTCTTTTGCTCACCATGCCACCACAGTTTAGACCCAGCCATATGCAAAACGGTCTTTACCCTGTGCCTAATGGGAACAGTTCAGCCCGAACTGCCAGGCCAGGCCCTGCCTGGACTGGAAACAAGCATCATAGGACTGGTTTCAGGGTTTCACTCCTCATCAGCCAGGCTAACTTGAATCCAGTGGCACAGTGAGCCCGGGACACACGTCTAGGCATACCCGGCTCACTTAGGGAGAGAAAGCAAAAGACACCAGATTCAAGCTATCCTGGCTGATGAGGGGGGAAACCCCCAAACCGGTCCTCATTTGCTTGTTTCTGGTCTGGAGAGGACCTGGCCTGGCAGTTCGGGTTGGACTGTTTCCTAGGGGAACAGGGACATGACTGATTTGCACATAGCTGGGTCCAAACTGGAATGGCATGGTGTGCAAACAAATGATGGATTTAACCCAGATCTGTGACTGGGGGTGAATGTTCAATTGATTCAGTGTTCCGTCAATCATATCTACTTTTTGCAAATTTCTAAAAGTGGCATTTTCTTTTTTTTGTAAATCTTTTTATTGTTATAAAAAAACGAAAAACAATAAGAGCGTATCAAGTGCAATGCAGTCCAAAACATACAAGGAATCAAACAATTGAAAGGTCGCAATATCGGCAGCTGTTGAGCAGGACACTGAGACTCTAACACACATTTGACGAATCAGGATTATAAAACTAGCTGAGTTAGCCTATATCAATGCGTGCTGCCCACAGGCCCCTCCACCCACAAAATCAGGATATCAATGATCATTGCCCCCTCGACACTAAAATCATAAACAGGATAAAGTACAGACACTTGTATGCAAAAATGAACAAATTAAAATAATAGAGCTTGCATTGGCACCTTAATACTGAAAACAGAGTCAGGATATCCAGTAAATAAAGAAAGAAAATAACATTTTAAAAAACGCAACATGCGCAACACCCCACCCCCCACCCTGCACCCCTGCATGTAGCTTACGCCTGACCCCAACTAGCAGTGTGCCTGTCGCCCCATCTAATCTACAAATACTAAAGAAGTAAGTGGAGGAGGGCCTTCGTACAGGCTCCCGGCCTCTTCCCCCCCTGCTAGTTCTAAGCCTCCCCCTATTACGGATATATTATCGTTTCACTAACAAGCGAAAATCTGGGGATACATTACTCGCCTATACTGCCTCCCGGTACCAACATCATAGAGTGAATCCCACAATGCCACCATTTGAAAAAAGTCTTGAAACAATAGGCAGTTCTCAGCCTTGACCAGCTCGATCAGGTACACGAACCGAACAGCCGCCATCTTGAAAAATTTGAAAGAACAGTAGCGAGCCGCAAATAGCTGGGCTTTCTCAGTCTCATTGTCACTGGGTCCCATCTGTGTCGATAAGAACCTCAGATGATGTTTAAAGTCCAGGTGCACTGAGTTCGGAAAGGGAGAAAGGGCCACCCTGTCGATCCACTCCTGAGTCATCACATGAGTCATCAGATACATTGCCTGGTGCGATTTACCCTCAGTCGATAACAATATTGTGAGCACTGACACGACCGGTATCTCCGTTATACGGGCATTAGCTAATTTGCAATCCAGGGTATCTCGCATCACTCGTTTTATGGGGTTGCTGGCCGCCATCAGTCCGGGTGGTGTGGATGTTGTTACTTCTGCAGTGTCCTTGAATTGAACAAAAGCTATGTCACTATTTCCCAGTCCAAAAGCCACGGCGTCTAATTTGTGCTCCAAGGCTTGGGCTTTCCAATTCAGGGAGAGATGAAAACCCTCAATGGCCGCCATTATAGGCCCAAGCGTAGGTTCAACCCTGGTCAGCACTAGTTGGTCCCCCTCAATAGGGAGATTCTGATCCGGTCTCGAAGATCCCTTAGATAGGATATGTCGTCCCAGGTCATCCGTTCGAATTTTCCCAGACCTCTCGGAGGATCGGGTTCGATTCACACAAAGGCCGATATTGAGCGCCATTTCGCATGTTTCGTTCACGGTCTATCCTTGGGCCCTTCGGGATAGACCCAGTAGAATCTGAAGCGAAGACACGCGTTCCAGCCCCTCTGCATGCAAGGATATTGCGGAGCTGCCTTCAGGATATGCCCGAAACCATCGGGTCGCAGTTTAGACGGTACCAAGCCGTTTTTATTCCGGGCTCCGACAACCAATTATTCAGCTCGCATCCGCAGTGTCATTGAGGTGCCCCACTTCGGCGCTAATCCATACGGATTATTGATGTTGAAATCGGACAAAATTTACTTCCATTCTGGTGGACCAGCTCCTCCCGAACTCTTATGGCCGATGTTGTTCAACTAGAAGCCGGCTGCATTCTTACTCGAGGCCCCGGCTTCAATGCTGATGTAGGCCGCAAACTTCAAGGCGACGTTTCTCCATTCTCGAAACAGGTGGAACTTCCGGGGTCACTTGGTGTAGCGTTATTTTGTTTCGTCTACCCGGGAGAGTTGCAGAGGCACAGGATAACTGGCAGGATCTTGTAGCAGGATGAGAAGGTCTGCGGAGCCGGGAGCCTAAGCGGCCATCTTGGTCGCCAGCTTGGCTCCTCCCTCCTAAAAGTGGCATTTTCAAACTTACAATTCAAAAACCATCTTCACCAAAAGTTGTCTTTTAAATTGTGATTCCAGAGACCCCAAAATCCAAATCTCTATCAGCCACCAATGGGAAATTACACTTCAAAGATATTTCAAGACAATCCCCATGTTAACCTATTGGAGAGATAATCCTTTCAATAGTGAAAAACAAAATTAGCAGTATTTCACCATCAGGACATGTAAAACACACCAGTACATGTCCTACCTTTCAAATACACTGCAACCTAGCCATGGAGCTGACTTGGGTCTACTTTAGGAGTGACTTTCAAGTAGTAAAAGGGTGGTTGGGCCTGTCAAGTAGGTAAACTTGCCAGGTCAACAAAATAGTTTAAATCTCTGCCCATAGACTCTGTAATGGCAGGTCTGAGACATATTTGCTCAGCTACTCACGTGAGTGGCACATTTAGTGCTGCAGGCCCACTAGAAGCATTTGATTTACAGGCTCTGGAAACACCAAATGCCCTTTACTAAGGCTTACTAGTAAATCAAATATGGAAAATGTCATGGATAAACCAATCACTAATTTAGACAGAGAACATATACACTTTAGCACTGGTCAGTAGTGGTAAAGAAAAACACACAAGATGATGAACGGAATGTTGCACAATGCAAAACATTCACCCCCAGTCACAGATCTGGGTTTAATCCATCGTTATTTTGCTCATCAAGCCATCCCAGTTCAGACATGGCCATATGCAAATCAGTCTTGACCCTGTGCCTCATGGGGACTGTTCCCATGAAGGACAGGGTCAAGACTGATTTGTATATTGCCATGTCTGAACTGGGTTGGATTGGTGAGCAAAATAACGATGGATTAAACCCAGATCTGTGACTGGGGGGTGAATGTTTTGCCATTGTGCAACATTCTGTCCATCATCTTGTGTGTTTTGCTGTTCACCCTATGTGGGAAGGGTATGCCCAGACGTGGGTCCCTTGCTCACTAAGCCACTGGAGTCAAGCTATCCTGGCTAAAGACGGCTGATAGCCAGAAACCGGTCCAAGGATGCTTGATTCCGGTCCAGGAAAGACATGGCTTGGCAGTTCGGTCAGGACTGTTCCCATGAGGTACAAGGTCAAGACTGATTTGCATATGGCCATGTCTGAACTGGGGTGGCTTGGTGAGCAAAATAACGATGGATTAAACCCAGATTTGTGACTGGGGTGAATGTTTTGCCGTTGTGCAACATTCCGTCCATAATCTTGTGTGTTTAGTAGTGGTAAAGTACCTTGGGCCATATGTAGGAACTTGTTGGACTTGGCCCTTTTTTGCAGGGTCATCCCTGAACTTTCTGCCTTCCTCCTCTATTTGACTGACCTGTTGTTGGTTGTTTTATGACTCTGGGCACTTTACCACTGCTGCTCAGTGCTAAAGTGTATATGTGCTCCCTATTGTAAATTGATGTATGGATTAGTGATTCAATGATTGGCTGGTTGGGTTTACTTGTCAGACCCTAGTACAGTGCACTGAGTGTGCCCAGGGCTTGTAAACCAAATACTGCTAGTGGGCTTGCAGCACTGGTTGTGCCACCCACAGAAGCAGCCTTGTAAAATGTGTCTAAGGCCTGCCATTGCAGAGCCTGCGTGCAGTCTGGGACTGTCATGCTGACTGGGAAAAGGCATCCACTTGCCAAGTCCCTAAACCTTCCCTTTTCTTCATGTCAGACACCCCTATGGTAGGCCCAAGGGCAGGGTGCATTGTAAGTATAAGGTAGGACAAGCTTTGATGTGTGTGGCATGTCCTAATAGTGAATTGCAGCTATTTTCGTTTTTCACTATTGCAAGGCTACCTGTTCTCCATAGGCTAGAATGGGCAGTTAGATTATTACTCTCTTATAATCCTAACTGACTCAGAGAACATGGTAGAAATTCGAGTTTAGTATGCCTGAACTCAGAATGATAAAATACATCTTTAAGTGAAGTTCGTTTTAACATTCTGTGTTTGAAAATACCTCCACCCCCACAGTGCTGGCTCCACCCCCTGTGGTGCGTCTGATGTCTCTGCCCTGCACACTGTGACTGGTCAGATCATCACATTGTCACGTTCTTCATCAACGAAAAAGTCAAACTTAACCTGGTTCAATCCTTCAAGCCCAAAGTCTGGAAAAGGGACCTGAAAAAACTCAACCCAAACTCTCTACCCCCCAACAGCTGTAATTTATTACTTCCTCCCACTGGCGTTACGGATGTCCAATCCTTGACGGATCACTACCTCAACGCTATGACCACCATAGTTAACGAAGCTGCACCTATGCAGCTAAAAAGAGCATCCACAAAAATGTCCAATCCTTGGTACGACGGGAGTCTCAATGACGATAGACGGGCCATGCGAATGGCAGAGCGCATCTGGAGATCAGCTCCCTCCGCACTGCACTTAAAAACGCTGAAGAAAAAGAGAAATGCCTACTTCAGGAAAATAAAACGCTCAAAATCAGCTTTCTTCAGCCGTCAGCTTGACCAAGCCAAAAATCATCCGAGAAAGCTGTTTGAGCTAATCAGAACACAATCCAAGGAACAACCCCATCCACTCAGCACTCTGGGCGAAGCACCTTCCTGTGAAGACTTCGCTACTTTCTTTATCCAAAAAACAGACAACATAAAGAACGATCTCCTCATTGACGTAAGTCTCTACCCCAAACCCCTCTGCACAGCACCCACTGAACCAAAAAACAATGCTACATGGTCATCCTTTGCCACCTACTCGGAAGAAGAAATTGGTAGACTGCTCAGCACTGTGAAACCAGCCAACCACCTCACGGACCCCCTTTCTGCCAACGCTGTCAAAGACCTTACCCCGTCGCTCCTCCCACTCTGGACTAAAATTATCAACAGCTCACTTCAACAAGGGACCATCCCCGACTCCCTCAAAGTTGGACAAGTCACACCTCCACTAAAGAAACCTACAGCCGACCCCTCTGATCTAAATAATTACCGTCCCATTACCAATATTCCGACTCTTGCCAAATTGCTGGAAAAATGCGCACAAACTCAATTGACTAGACACATTAATCAGTTTGATCTACTCAACCCTCATCAATCAGGCTTCAGAGCGGACCACAGTACAGAAACTGCTATGATGCACATAATTGACGACGCCCTCCAAATCCTGGATCAAAACGATACCTGCCTCCTTATCCTTCTTGATCTCTCTTCTGCATTTGACACCGTCAAACATGAGAACTTACTCGAGCTCTTAAACACAAGAATGGGTATATCTGGAACTGTGCTCAAGTGGTTCACGTCCTTTTTACACAACAGAACGCAGAAATTCAAGAGCAACAACTTGATGTCGTCTCCAATACCGGTATCGCTAGGCGTCCCACAAGGATCCTCCCTATCCCCAACTTTGTTTAACCTAGTTATGGAACCTCTCACCACCTTGCTACAAGCATCCAATGTTCAATTCCACATGTACGCCGATGACACCCAACTTTATCTCAAATTACAATCACCCAAAGACATTATGCTCTTGAACTCAACGATCAGAAGCACCCAATCATGGTTGGCCGCTAATCATCTCAAACTCAATGCTCTTAAAACAGAGTTCCTCTTGATCTCACCCCCTGCGAAGATCACCACCACTCAAAACTGGCTTAAACACCTAACCGCACTAAATGTTCATCCCACCATCGTGGACTCAGCAAAATCTCTAGGCATAACACTTGACACCAACCTCAACATGCAGGAACACATCAACAAAGCAACTAAGGGGGCGAACTACCAGATCAATACCTTAAGGAAACTAAAACCCTTCCTTCCAGCCAAAGATCTCCAAACTGCGGTACAATCTCTAGTCATCCCTCGAATAGATTACGGCAGCATCGCCCTCTGCGATCTCCCCCTAACTACCACGGCACCCATAAGAGCTTCTCTAAACGCCGCAGCGAGACTCATCACCGGGTCAAAAAAACACTCACACATCTCCCCTGACCTGAGAGCCCTGAACTGGCTGCCTTTTGAAGCCAGAATACATTTGAAAATCGCCTGCATCACGCACAAGGCTGTCCACCTGAGCACACCCGGATATCTCTCCCAGAAGCTGACGATTTCCGGAGGCTCTAGAAACACTAGAGGTACAAACAATCTCCTGCTAAAGCCCCAAAGATTCCGCAAGGAAAAAACGTATAAACGCTCCTTCTCAGGAATGGCACCCAGGATCTGGAACTCACTCCCCCCTGAAACCAGGCTCATCCCCTCTACCATACTTTTTAAGAAAGAAGTAAAAGCTATCCTCATGGCTAAATACACTTGAATTATTACTGGGGATGATTTTACAGACGCTGTACCATTCAGTTCTACTGATCTTTTCTGCATTTTTGTATGACTCGTGTTATTGACCTGCCTGAGTGTTTACGCTATCAATTATTTGTACTTGTTTCATTATTGATGTATCTGGTTGACTATGTTCCCACATGTACCTTCCCCACCCCAATTGTTATTTACTCACACGCTTTCCTTTCATCTGTAAAGCGCTCTGATATCTGCAAAGATCTTGTTCGCGCTATATAAAACTTTCAAAATAAATAAATAAATAAATAAATAAAGAAGAGAAGGAGTCCTGTCAACAAAGTGCTCCAGGACTGTACTTGCCTTCCACAATGCTGGCTCCACCTCCTGTGGGGCGTCTGATGTTTCTGCCCTGCACTGTGAAAGGAAAGGAGAAGTCTGGTAAACAGAGTGCTTCAGAACTGGTTTAGACTGGGCAAAGGCCCCTCTCCCCTCAGAGAACAAAGAATTTTGGGGTACAAATACTGGGACCCTGATCCCATGAAATTAGATCACTTTTGGACTACAAGAAGAAATCTTTACTAAGGAGAGGAACCTGAAGAAACTGAGGAGAGACTATTCCCAAGCTGAAGTGCTGCTTGGGGGATTGGCCTGCAGTGGTTGCCTTACTGCCAAAGGAAGGAGAAAGAAACTTTGTGTACTTTGCTTTCAACTTGTGAAGGATCTCCCAAGGGCTTGGAAAAGAGCTTGCCACCTGCTGAAGTCTCAGGGACAACAGACTTCAACCCCCAGCTCTGCAGAGTTCTTTTGGAAGTACCTGCTGCTGTTTTGGGCCTTCTGTGGAACTGTGTGTCGCAAGGAGCTGGAAGCGCGACTCAACGAGAAGAATCGTGTCGCCGTCGCTGTCTCTGCCGTCGCAACTCCAGGGAAGGAGGGTGTCGCCGCTGGAACTGCCGCACTGCACCGCATCGGAGAGAAGCGTGCCGCAACGAAGAGGAAACTTGTCGCCGTCGCTGCTGCTGCCGTCACAACTCCGAAGAAGAAGGTTTTTGCCGCTGTGGTTGTCGCACTACACCGCATCAGGAGAAGAATCTTGCAACGAGGCCAGAGCGTGTCACTGTGCCTGCCATCGCAACTCCAGAGAAGGAGGGTGTCGCCGCTGGAACTGTCACATTGCACCGCATTGACCAAGAGCACCTTGCATCCCTGAGAAGCGCGCCGCCGTCGGAGCTGCTGCCGTCGCATCTTGAATGTCGCCTCTGTAGTTGTCACATCAAGCGGAAGCTTCACGCATTGTGGGAGAAGAGCCACACATCGAACCGAGAAGCTTCTCGCATCCCCGAGAAGCGTACCGCATCTGGAAGATCTTCACGTCTTTATTTCTTTGTATCTGAACTTTGCCGCATTTCCCATCACTGCGACATTGCTTGTTGTGGAAGCACAACGCAACCTAAGGTATATTGACTCAGAGTGTCACATCTAAGAACTGAACTGAACTAAGCTTAAAACTACCATCTAAAAGTAATCATAGTGTGTATTTTTGTTGTTTAAGGTATTGTGGTAACTCTATATAAAGTCTCCTTATTTTTTATATAAAACCTGTGTGGTGTCCATTTGTAGTGTTGTCACTGGATTACTGTATGTGGTCACAACTGCTTAACTTACAACGCATCTGAAATAAAGCCTTGGCTGCTCTCGCCACACTACCTTGAGGGTGAGCAGGGGTTATTTTAAGAGTGTTATACCCCTTTCCCTGACTAGAGAAGAGGGTCCCTACTTGTCACAAGTACCTACCTGTGCCAGATAGAGACCCGCAAATCTAACAGAATTTTATATAACAAGGCGAAGGAGTGAAGAGGTAGTGTTATACGTGGACACTAGGGCGGATACATCCTCCTTTAGTACTTAGTAATCAAATCAAAAGTATCCACCACATAGATCGGACTGTGTTCAAGGAAATGTGTTACTCATCCAGATGTGGAGGCACACAGTGTTTGCTTAAATACCCCTCACACACCAAAAGGGCCCTTGGTGTCATGCTTCATCATAGGGGTCTTCCTGCCCCACTGCAGGACGGGGCGTGCTGCGACCAATGACTATGTGGGAGCACTGTTAGACAGCACTATGTGTAGTAATTGGGTAGGGGGAGGAGAGGTCGGGAGTGAGTATGGATTAAGTGATTTAAAAAGGACCTGGCCTCATGGACTTAAAAAACTTTAATAGGTCGTCGAGGCTGGACCTGTTAAAAGAGTGAGCCCATTGGAAGAGGAGGGCAATCCACCTGCGGGTTTCCCTCTGACCACCGTCATCATAATACGGCAGTCAGAGGAAATCCCAGGATGTCGGGTGGAAAGCCTCCACCAACATCCAAATTGGACCCTTAGTGGTCATAGCAAGGGAAAATAGACTTTCTATTATTATTAGGGGATTGAGAGTAAAGCTTTTTCGATCTGAGCTGGAAAAAATTATGAGCTATCACAACACAATTGGAGGGAAGGATCCATTGAGGACTTGTCTGAAGTCGGAGAGACGAAATCTCTAAAAGTAAAAAAAAATACAAATTAGTCTGATTTGTTTTTCCACCCATCTGTGTGATTAAAAATAGTTGGCCCTGAATTAATGTATAGACTTCTGGCATTTTATTTAATTTAATGAGATAAGACAGCTTGTCTGGAAGGCTGGTAATAATTTTTCCACCATTTGTGTTCAAGCTGTTTGAAGTATTTTGGTGTCTCTTAGCGAGTCTGAGAAACCATGACTTGGAGGCAGTAGCCAAGTGGCTAATCAAGGGTGTGATACTAATGGTGAAGTCTAGTGTTGAGTTGCGCAGGGGTTTAGGTTCCCCTGTAACATAGGTGCATTAGATGTCAGTAAGGTAGGAAGGTAGGAAGTTCTTTGCACTGTAATTTGGTCCATGCACGATCCTCATGGGCTTTAAATCCACAGACATAAGATGAAGTGTCAGAAGAAAAGTGTGTCAAGAAAATGATCAACTATGAGATCCAGTATGTGGATTCCTGTGTTGGTAGAATTAGAGACCAGATTGCTGTAAGAAGGGCAATGTTCTAGAAAGTATGTGATATCTTTGGTCCAAAGATGTTGATTAAACATTTAAATAGTAAAGTGACACAAAAGTCGAACATTAGGCATTTATAAGCAAATATTGGAAAAGACGTATAAAAAATTGTAAAAATTTCTACTGACCATGTGAGGAGGAGGTCTATAATATAAAATAGATCTAGAACAGATGTAAGTTTAAAAATTGAGTTTACTAGGGTGTTAAAAAATAGTAGACCTCAAAGAAACTATTGTGAAAGCAGAAATACTCTTTCAAATTATTCTGTGTTTGTCCCACCCCTGGAGCATAGCTTTGTTTATCCTTGATTTTGGTTGGGTAGGGCACAGCCTTCCACCGCTGAAAAGGATGTCATACATCACAGTGGCATTCTTTAAACTATAGAAAGACAATGTTTTCCCATTGTACTTTTACATCGCTTGCTGAGTCTTTAAAATGGGTGGTCACCAATATGAGCTTTACTAATGCAGGTGGATGTTAAAAGCCTCTCCCATTGGCAATGCCAATAGTGTGGCCTGCACAGCATTGGGATAGCAAGACCAATTCGCTTTGCCAGTGCTTGTTGTTAGTCAGTGATTAGGTTATTTATCTTGCCTTTGAGCCTGCAAATGGGCCTGCTTTGTGCATTGAACTATTCTGCTTTGTGCAGGTGTTGCGTCCCTCTTCTCCAAAACATTATGAGCTTGTGTTGCCATTTAGAGATGCTCACCACCATCTACAATGATTGGAGCCTATTAACAAAAGTAAGATAATACAATTCAATCTTTAAAATCTACTGTTTATCTTGATGAGGCCCTGTTAGACAGGGTCTCTCACTTGAATACTTAAGGCTCATTGGAGTGATGATATCAAGTGACACAAACCATTAGCAACAGCCCTTTATTAATACACAGAAAAGAAGCACTGAAAATGATTTTTAATAACTATGGCAGAAGATCCACATCACCAACCATGAGCCAAAGCACTTACTGCCACATGGTATACAGCAAATATCTGGGGCCTTATTAACAGCATTAAATTTACTAAAATAGAAAAGTCTGCCTCTAACTGGCTAGCGAAATTACTTGCTGGTACATTGATATTGCCCTTGTTTCCGGATGTTGGACATACTGAAATTTCATGAAAAGTGTACCATTGCTCTATCCTGCCCAGGTGAGGACCTTTTGAAGGAAGGGCTAACACACTTATAAGAGTCTGAAGTTTTTTATTCAAGGAAGAATCGTGTCTCTCATGACAGGGGCCCAGAGACAACTGCTGTACATAGAATCCTAGGTCATCATAGAATTCCATGACGGCACAGAGCTCTAGATACAACTATAGACCAAACTAAGCATCTTCCCTAGTTTGCTTCCCTTCGCTCAGCATTGTTAATTGTGAGCTATGAACACTTGCAGTCTAAATAGGAATCTATTTTAAAATAAGTGATTTCCAAATTAAATGAAGACTATTGTTGTTGGCCAAGGAATCAACTGATGTTTAGTTCAATCAAAAGAAAGTAAACATACAAAAATATAGCTATTAATGTACCATACCAATCAGTATCAATTATTCACAAAAAAGCCCCACCCCCACCTCTAGTAATGAATACAATGGGACTGTTCTAACATCTTTGGTTAAAAAAAGGAATCAGACCTTCTGCCATCCGAAAAAAATGATCTGCTGTAAGAATGGTGGGAAAAAATGTGATAGAAAGAAACAAGATAATACTTCTGTCCATAGTAACAGTTTGGAAAGGAAATATGAAGCAATAATATATCATAGGCTATGCGTGCACCTTCCACTAGCCTTATGCGAAATACAGAATGACAAACGACTAAATAATCTTCTCAGAAAAGTTCAAAAACAAAGAATAACATCAGTTTGGATCATGTTTCCCAACTAGATTCCTGCACATCCTCTATCTTGATTCCTAATAATCTCGGGCTGCAGTTGAATTAGGGAATATAAACCTCTTTCCTTCAATAGGCACCTTCTAGTGGATTACTCCAGAGAAACATCCATTCTCATGGAGATCAATTCTTTCTTGATGGTCTACCCTTTTTTGTCTCCGCCACAATGTGACTGTGACTCAGGTGTAAAAAGAAGTAGATTTCTGCTACATTTATTCTCAAATTCCTCTTTTTGTCACAGTGAACTCAACTCTGCAACCAGTGTTCCTTTCTAACGAACAGAGAAATACTTCCCTACAGTCATTTGAATAACCAAGGCTCCCTATTGCATCTTATCCAGGATAAAACATAACATGCACATCATTATTGTCAAACTCTTGCACCACAAATCTCAAATCAACAAATCTTTCATTCATTCTCTAGATAAGCTATGTTAGACTCAGAAAAGGTAATTGACAAATAAATAAAGTCTTCAAACTTCTGAGCTATCTGGGGTTTAATCTTGGGTTCCTGCAATGCTTTATTTGCTGAGGATACTCTTTGATCGAATTTCCCCACATCCCTTTCAGGGTTATTGTGTGGCTCTTAACTTTCAATTTGCTGTATGAAGTCTAGTAGGTCTTTCAACACTACAATTATTAAAGTTCCACTCCCACACACTTAGTTATTGTCTAGGGAGTGTCTGGGCGTTGAAGTTCTTGGTATGAAAACATTGAGTTTACCTTTATCAGTGTGCTGCTTACTTTCTTTAGGGATTCTTGTCATGTGAAGGGGCTGCAACATAAAGATTTCCAGTGTAAATGTAGGAAACCCCAACTCGCAGGATTCCTCAACTTCAACAACTATCTGCAGCTTTGCTACCAGGCTTTTCTTCACACTCTGGAGAGCAGGGACATGTGTCTACTAAGGTCAGCTAATGGGTCCTAATGTCTACTAATGTCAATCAATCAATCAATCAATAAACTTTATTCAGCTGAAAAGCCATAAAAGGGAAACATGAAAATACATACACAGCTTAAGTATAAATATACATCATTCAGCAGCTCATTGGGAATGCTACAGATTGAGTTGAAATTGTAATGAATTAAAGCAAGAGCAAAAGGATCTCAAATGAGCATATGCAACATAGTCCCCCTAGGCAATAAAGTCAAAGGAGCCTAAGAACATAAATCGTAAAATACATTTTAAAATGACAAAGGCATCTTAAAGCTAAAAACTATTAAAAGTGTGTTAAAAATGGCCTGGAGCAGGAATAGATTCTTTTGCGATACAACAAGCAGCAGGCCACAAACATTAGGATTAAAAGTGGAGCCAAAAGATAAAAAGAAAAACAAAGCAAGAAACAAGAGGACAAAAACCTTATTTTTGGACTGCTATGTGCTCCTATCAGTGCATTCGTTTATTCTAAACATCTCAACTTCTCCTAGATAAACTCTGCTCTGTTGATTTGGTCAAAAGTACGTATAAAGTGGTCAGGTTCTATGGATTATTGATCAGGAATTAATCACAAATTACTTTTTGCAAAACGGAATTATTTACCATGAAATCCCAAGGTGTAGTGCACAGAACACATTTATTTCAACATTGTTATAGTGTTATGATTAACACGGAAGCATTAGAAAACATATAGCTAAAGAAAGACCAATTACTTCATTGGATCAAAGGAGGACTAAAGGACATAAGTCTCAAATATTTTCTTCTATAGCAACGTTATATGCGGACAAATGTTAAACATACAGTGTATAATAATGAATATTTACAAAGTGCGCTCAAAGTGACATGGAAAAAGGAGACAGTTAGATAGGTTGGGGGTGAATGGGTGGAGGTGAGGACTGGGTAAAGGGTGTTGTGATCTTAAAACAATCACAGTGGTTGGAAATGCATCCTTTACAGACTAATTTAGTTCAATAGTTCCATTCATTTCTTTAACATAGGGTACGTGTTACTCAATGGATTGCTTCCTATGTTAAGAAGATCGGATGAAATCAAGTCTACGTTTCGACCCCTAATAGATGGGTTGGTTGAAACCTCGGGCTGGGGTCTTCTTCAGGACGGGTGGAAACAGGAGCGCCTAAAGGTTAATAAAATATCTTTAGAAAGGGGAATTGTATCTGTATATTCGCAGCAAATCTGTGTAAGTACCAAGGGCTCAATTAGTAAAATGGGCTTCTTACTTCATATAAGGCCGTCCAGTGGCCTATTGGGAATGGACCTGCGTCGGTTCCATAGTGGTATACGAAGCCTAGAGGTGTATTAAAAATGGAAATTTTTAGATACTAAATCTTGAGCATATGTGCTCTAAAAAGAGAAGCATTGGTGGACACTTACTGGGGCATCGATGTGTATTCAATCAAAAACTGCACAATTTCAGAGCAAGTTGCGTCCAGGTATGATGGTTTAATCTGTGAATGGAAGAGACAGGAGTATGTGTAAGTTACCCTGTTTATATGGCACTGGGAGGTAATATCACCATTATAAATATACACTCGGCATGGTTGTAGTGACAACCTATGCTGGAAAAATCAAAATATCGGGGTAATTACGTGTAAAATATGTGATCACAGAATGAGTCAGAGCGGGGCCAAAAGACTTTCGATTATCCAGTATAGTCTCGTGTGGACATTGGCTTTATCCTGTAAAACACAATACGGCCCATAAAGGAACCCCTTGTCAGGATTGGAAACGCATCGGTTACCTTCTCCGTATTTCAATTCTGCAATAGTCCTCGGAGCTGCCTCGGGTGAGTTCCTCGTTGCAGCGCTGCCCGGTCGCGAGTGAAGCCGCGAGGTGCAGGCGCTGAGTGCTTGTCGGAGGCTCGGCGGGATCCACCAATCAGGTGGCTGCCTGGGCCTGCATACTAGGGAGCGTCTAAAAACAACCCTATCTGAACGGGCGGTATACCGCGTCTGTTAGCATATCAAGGGAGCAGATGCGTAGGTAGCGCTCTGTTTGGAGTATTTAAAACAGTATACTTTAAAGGCAAGGCAGCGTACAACAGAATGTGCACCGGCCTGGTAAATATAAATACTGACTGAAACATAAATACATGGATTAACTGTCAACCTAGTAAATACGAGCGCTGATTGCAACATATAAGCATGGGACAGATCACTGTCTAACACATTATCTTTGATAGGAAAATAGTACATATTGCATTTAGAAACACATGGAGAACACGACGGGGTATGTATAGAGCCCGTGTGCATATACTCTCGCAATTCACATAGCATCCATGAGTGCATCATACATAGGTGAGTCATATCATATCCAATAAATGTTCATACGTAAAGCAGTGGAAGGAGGCACATTAGCAAGAGTGGAAAATTATGTGAAGCCCAAATAAATGTTCTAGGGTTATTCACAGTTGATCAGAGCCATTTGGGAAAAAGTTACATCAATTTCATTGAGTCCATTCTGTACAGAGTTAAATCTCTGCATCCATTTGCATTCACGTATGTTCAAAACAGAGTCGAGATCACCTCCCCTGGGTCCCAATGTGATTTTTTCTATAACCACCCATTTGAGGGATTCAGGTGTGTGGTTTAGTGCCTGAAAGTGTTCTACCAGAGGTGCCCCCATGGTTAGACATCTTATTCTACTACAATGCTGTAGTACCCTGTTCTTTATTTTTTGCTTGGTTTGGCCTATGTAGATTAGGTCACATGGGCACACGATGGCATATATCACACTATTGCTATTGCAGTTAGTCAGTGTCTTAAGATCAATGGTGACATTATTGTGTGTGAAACTCTTGGTTTCTATGCATAGTGCACATGCCTTACAGTTACTGCATTTGTAGTTTCCAACAATATTCGGGAGGTTCCACATTGATTGAATGGTGGGCGCTGGTGGGGTGTCTAGCATAGAACGGACCACCACATCTCTGATGCTTTTAGCTTTTTTAAACGCATGCATTGGTGGTTCTGGGATTTCAATCTGGTCTGCTATGATATCCCAATGGCTGTTGATTATTTTCCGAATCTGATTGCTTTTGCTGCAAAAAGTAGTGACACAGATCATTCTATTGGCTTGTGTAGGACGATTCCTTGGTGCGAGTAGTGTCTCTCTATCATTGAACCAAGCCCTTTTGCGTGCCCTTTTTTACCAATCTCCTGGGGTATCCTCTTTCCAGCAGTCTATAGATCAGGTCATCTGATTCCGCAAAGTAATCCTCTTTCAGGGTGCAGTTCCTCCTGATTCGAAGGAATTGCCCAAAAGGCAGGTTATCACGAAGGGCCCGGGTATGGTGACTAGTATACCGGAGTAAGGTGTTCCTTTCGCTTGGTTTCCTGTATAAGGTGGTATGTTGCATTCCCTCTTGTTCCTTTATAGTAATGTCTAAGAAGTCAATGGATTCATTGCTGTGTTTTGCGGTAAATTTGATGTCTTCCGATTGGGTGTTGAGCCATTGAGTGAATTCAATTAGGTCTTGGTTCTGTCCTGTCCAGATCATAAATATGTCATCAATATATCTGTGGTATTCAGATATATTGTTCACAAAGGGATTGTTGGATGACAAGATGGTGTGCTGTTCAAAATCGCTCATATATAGGATCGCCAGGTCTGGAGCAAATGCTGCTCCCATGGCCACGCCTTTCTTCTGCATATAGAACTTATTTTGAAAGGTGAAGAAATTTTTTGTCATTGCGATCTCTAGGAGATCTACCAAGAATTCCGTAGGTACACCCGTTGGTTGGGGTCTAGTTGCCAATGCTCTCTGTATAGTTGTTAGAGCGGGGGCCTGGGGGATACTCGTGTATAGGGACACGATATCCATGGTAACAAGTAGTTGATTGTCTTTACTGAAGAGTTTTTTGTCAACTATGTTTATCACCTGTGTGGTGTCCCTCAAGTAAGTAGGTGTCGCTTCAGCTAGGGGTTTCAGAAAATTGTCCACATATTTGCAGAGAGGCTCCAGGAGGGAGCCGCATCCAGAAATTATAGGTCTTCCAGGTGGTTTGAGGGGGTCCTTGTGGACCTTGGGTAGAGTATAAATCGTTGGAATCCGAGGTTGGTCCACATTCAGGTATGAGTATTCTTTGTCGGTTAGGAAGCCCAATTCCTTCCCTTTTAGGGTAAGCATCCTGATTAAGTTTCTAATTTCAGGAGTTGGGTTGGCTCGAAGTGGTTGATAGCTGACTCCGTCGCTGAGTTGGAGCTCAATTTCTGCTTTGTAGTCATCCACATCCATGATGACTATGGCTCCCCCCTTGTCGGCAGGTTTTATCACTAAGGTTTTGTTCTTCCTTAGGCCCTCTAGGGCAGTCCGTTCATTCTTAGTGATGTTTTGCTTCACATACTGTTTCGTCCTACAAAGCTTGAGCACATCTTTCATGACCAGGCTTTCATAGGTCAAAATCCGATGGTGGACCATAGCAGTTTGAGGAGTGAAGGTTGATGGTGGTCTTAAGGTGGTGAATGCTCTTGGGGTAATTGGAGCTTTGTGTAGAAAAAAGTTTTTGAGCCGAATCTTACGGAAGAACTTAGTAAGCTCCGTCTTGATGTTGAACAGATTAGCATGGGAAGTCGGCACAAATGACAAGCCTTTGCTGAGGACCTGGATTTCTTCCTCTGTCAGTACTTGGTTGGATAAGTTCATGATTGGGTTGTCTCTGCTTACCAACGATAGGTTTTTCTTCTCGTATTGATTTCTCCATGGTTGTCTTGCTGGAATCGTACTTGTTTGTTGGTGTATCCTTGTTGGCGCGAGTTGTCCCAATTCTGCGTGTTCTGTCCCCTTGTGGGACGTCTGTTCCAATTGCCACCTCGTCCTCGGGGGGGTCTCCAGGAACTCTCCTCTAAAAAAGCTTGCTGTTGCCTGTTCTGGGGTTCTTGTGGCGGTTGGTACCATTCTTCTTGGTTATGATAACCACTGCTTGTCCCGGCTCCCTCGTTGTCACTGCTACCACTGTAGGAAGAATCCGAGAAGTTAGTATACCTCTTCCCTCCTCGTTGTCCGCCTCTGTAGCTGCCTCTTCCCCTGTTAAAGAACCGTCCCTGGTTGTCTTGCTTGAAGTAATCTTCAGCTAGGTAAGGGTATGTTCTTTTTTTGTTATAATACTGAATGTCTTTAGCCAGCTTTTCAAGTTTTTTGTTTTGAGACTCTACGTCGAAATCCTTGAGGGTCTTGTTCAAACGTTCTAGAGTTTCCTTTGCACTAGCAAATGCTGAATGGCTAGTAATTTCTGCTCGCAAATCGGTTATTTCTCTGGTTAACTGTTCCACCTGGTCCCTAGCGGTCTCCACACCAAGGACCATCCAGTGGCGAGAACAGTTATTCGCCACAAAGCTGAATCCCTCCTTGAACTTGGGATTGTCCACGAATATCGCCGGTTCGTTCCGGACCTGTAGGCCTGTTGGGATTACGTTGGCTCTTAAGTATCCCGTGAGGAGGTGGCCATGCACTTTGGTTCGTACTAGTTTTTTCTCCAGGCGCTCTAGTTTATTGATTTTCTCATTCAGTGAGAAATCAACTGTTGTGGTATTGGTTGAAAGGAAAACTGCCCCAGTGTCCCCAATGAGATCTCTAATATGGTCTTCACTATAAGAGAGGGTCTCTGATTCCAACATTGTCTAGCCCTCAATATAAAGCATGTGCGTTAAATGCAGTTACTCAAAATTAAGATAAGCAAAGAAATTATATGGCAACCCTCGCAAGATGTTGATTTGGTCAGTCAATGGAGTTACAAAAGATAATTGCAAAGTGCAAAGCTATGATAAAACATACGGTTGTCCAAACTCAGTGCTCATAAGTAATTTGTCCTAAAAAATAAGAATTCAACATCCGATACCTTGATGATAAAGAAAGAAAATATAACCAACTCAGGTATACTAAAATACATCTATTGAAATAATACCTTAAGTTCTGTAACTTTTCCAGATGTAAAAAGCAAATGTTCTAAAATGTAATAATGAAAAACACAGATCCCTCAAGCCCAAGGATTGCAAACATATGAGCCCCTCCTTATGGTTTCTAAAATTTGATTTGCGTAAGATCAGTAATAAAAAGGAGCGTCTCCGCCTTGTGTCAAAAGTGCAAAATAAAATAAAGTGCAAGTGCTCTATATAGAAAACCTGTAGCATCCAATTGGCGAAAGCTCCACTTTCCTGAACTCTGTAGATGGAAAGGCAAATTTAAAATGCAGTGACAATCTTGGTGTAGTTAACCAGTGTCGATATATGGGATTTTCAATCCACCTTAAATACTGCTCAATACTGGCTGTAGTAGAAATGCAAGCCTACCTAATGATAGAATCCAGGGACTGAGCACCTGCCAAACAAATGTTCAACAGTGATTCAGATAGATTGTTTGACAATCCATTTATGTTTAGGTCCAAACAAACAGGGATTCTCAAACAGACCCTCCAGGATCCCAGCCCTGCTTAAAACTTACAACCCAGCACCATATAAACCAACCGATGTGCACTTGGCCTGTAAAGGCTTAACTTTTCTAGTATTGGGCTATTCTGCAGTTTTCTGACGAATCTTAATAAAGCTTCAATGTTCCTATTAAAAAGTGGCAATCTTAAAGTTAGTATGGGCTCCCAACTAAAAGAATTATTAAAAATAATTACTAAATATTTCAAATTTGTAACCTTTGCTAAATCGTGACCCCCCCCCCCCCCCCCCCCCTACTTAAATTCTTAGACTTAGTGCTCGGGTGACCACACCTCATGATGAAAGACTTTGTATAACTAACTTGAAGATCAAGGTCCCTCATGAATTTTAGGAATAGATTCAGTAAAATCTGGAGCCCGTTTGCTATGCGGGCGATCAGCACAGCGTTTCCCGCATACAATAGAATGGGTCCCTGCTTTTTCCAATGCACAGGGTGTCTACTAATGTCTACTGATGGCCCAATTGCTCCACTCCAATCTTGATGGCTCCGTCTCTCAAATGTCATTAGAGTCACTACCACATACAGGCTCAGTATTGCTGGAAGTAATAGTGTTCTCTTTTGGGACGTCTCGTAGGCCCCTGAAGAGTTTTAGTTCAAGGGAGAACATGCTAAGAGAATCAGAGTTATCCCGCTGGATCCTACGATCTTGGATTATGTGATGTGTCAGATTGGGGGAGAAGAACGCTCCGGAGGTCTGCGATTCCAAGATTGAGACCCAGGAATAAGAAACTATCAGTGAATGGGCTACCTACTTCCCAAGTTTAGGTCCATCATTCCTCTCCCCCAAACATCCTTCATCAAAAACTAGGGAGGAAGGGAAGGCCGAGGTGGAAGGGAGATAGGGTGGGCGGGTAGGGTCTTTCAGTTGTACAATCTGTAATAACAGTGAAGAAACTTTTATTCCTTTTACTTTTGTCTTTACACTAGTTAGAGTTAAATAGGGCGACTGCCCATTTTTAGAACTGGGAGCTTTAAAATCTAGGGAAAGGCCATACTAATATGCAGTTGATCAATACATTATCGATCAGCAGGTACTGCATCACGGTTTTCAGTTTCCTCTTGAGCCATATATTAAAAGGATTTCGTTTTAGCCCAATAGATGCTATCCACAATTTAAATCTACCATTGGCATTTTTGCCACATCTCGATCCAGAACCGTGTTTATGCAATTTTCTAGAATACTGTGCATTGTGCGATTCATTTTAATGCAACAGATCTTTTGTGAGCACTTTGCATCTGTGTACAAATGTATTTCTGTAGCGAAAGTTGCTATGAACCGCTTGTTGATTTATTGGACATTATATATTCATCATGCAGTCCTATATTTTTAGACTCCTTTTGAAATGTTCTCATGGGATTATCATTTCATGATTGATAATGTGCCCTGGAGTCATCTTGTTTATTTATAACTGCCTAATTACAGTTTGATGTACTCTTCAAATAATATGGGCTCTTATATGTGATATTATGGACTTGTCCCCAAATAAACCTAAAAGATTAAAACAAGTGCACATCTGCTCTAAAGGATCGAAAGGAAACATTCCTTCATGCTTCTAGCTAGGCATTCACTAGAAAAGAATAAAATAAATAGAAATGAAGCAAACCATTGCTCAAGGGGTCCTAAAATACCCCCTCATGGTTTAAAGGGGTCTCCATGAGCACAAACTGTCATTTATGGGCTCTGAAATGACTTCTTTGTTTCCAGAATGTACCTTCTCTTATAGAAAAGATCCTTGGTATTTGCAGTAAAGCATATGTTTACAAAGGAAAGTTGTTGCCTATGTCATAGATAAGGCTTTGTCTTGTTTTTTCCTGTCAGTTCCCTGCATCAAGGTTCGTGGGATGACTCAATAGGAGGGGGGATTGAGTCTGGGAGCTTTCCAATTGCAGTTGATGGAATATGGAATGTTCAAGAAAGGATTGTGCTCTGTGCTCTGCATGTATCCAATGTAATAACACATTAAGGCGTCCAGGGAAGTATTTTGACGTGCCCTGAATGAAGCCAATAATATGATTACCGCCAGTGTCCAAAATGGAATTTCTAAAATCTACCAATGTCGTCAAGTAAACTGAGTGACACACCCTACATAAAGTGCCAAATGCTCACAGAGAATCTGGCTTCCCACCGGTGCTTGATTTGTAAAGGCATTAAGGGTCAGGGCACTCGTCAGGATGCTACTGCACCTTGCACCGCATTTTCCACCTGCTAGTGATGGTAAAACACAACTAACCATCACACACCTACAAGTGCGACAATTCGGACTATTTCAGGCCCCATAAGCCATAAGAATGGCTTGAGCAGCAGGTAATAGTCATTTTTGATGTATATCAAATTAATAATTAACTGTTGGTGTGGTCATCTCTAAATTGGCCAGACAGCGCCACCTTCACAGGCACTGGTGTTGACAACTAAGGGGCATTTTATCAGCAAATAGCGATATTTATCGCTAAGTAGGCTTAGCAGCAATTTTTTTATCGCCATGCATCACCGGATTTTATTGCTGAGATTACGTGCTATTAGCAACGTTTATCTCAAAAGCGATAAAATTCCCGGCGATAACGGCAAAATCTGTGAATATCGCTGAGAATACAGCGATATACATGCATTATCACTAACACGGTCTTAGCCATTATATCCACCTCCCATTGGATATAATGGCTAAGAACTGGTCTGAGCAGTGTAGTTTTTGGAGATATTCGCGCTTAGCGCGAATATTTCCATCGCTACGCCTGTGTTGGTAATAGGCGATAGCGATGTTAGTGACTGCTTTCAGTCGCTAACAGGTTGGGTACGCCCACTTTGCATGTCATTAGCGATAAATATCGCTGACATGCAAAGCGGGCCCCAAACCGCTCGCTATCGCCTACAAGCTGTTGCTAACTGCTGCTATCGACAGCTTGCTAACAGGGGGATAGAATTATCGCTGCTTAGCATCCGAAAACGGCCGATAAAGTGGCGACAATTTCCTATCGCCCCCCTTGATAATATGCCCCTAAGTCCCGATGCTGAGCACCGGAAACCACAGCCTCAAATTCACCACTAAAATTCCAAAAGACCAAGGCAGCAGACCAGGTCAAGCACTCCAGATCCTATAGTTCTAAATTTGGGGTAGTGCAAACTACTTCCTACACCTGCTACCAAGAGGTGTATAAATCGGAAATATGCAAACATAAAATGGAAGGTGCACACAATTAGAGTAAAAAAAACAGTAATGTATTAAATATCTTCTTCTTTATTTAGTAGTATTCATTGGACATAGGCACAGCCAACGCGTTTCGTTCCATTTGCCTTTAAGGAACTTGGCGAACTTGGAAGACAACTTTAGAATTCAACTGGACCTATCTCACCTAGTGAGGACACCGTCTCTACAGGTCATAAGACTTTGACCCACAATTGGTAGCTGATTGTTTGATCCTAATATTTCTGTCCAATATTGGTGACAGCACTGAATTATACTCTTTTGCCCTGACGAAGTTCCTTAAAGGCAAATGGAACGAAACGCGTTGGCTGTGCCTATGTCCAATGAATACTACTAAATAAAGAAAAAGGTATTTAATACATTACTGTTTTTTTTACTCTAATTGTGTGCACCTTCCATTTTATGTTTTCAAATTCACCACTGCTTCCCACAGATATAGGTTTGTCTTAAGAGCCTAAAAGCCAGCGCCCCTAACATCTAACAAAATCTGTTCTCCTATTCACCTTGCTACATATGTCTAAAATGTAGTGCTGGCTTTAGGGCAGTGCAAGGGGGTTCTTCACTTTAAAATATCTAACGTGGTTGAAGGCATATGCTGCATAGTTCTTCACGTGACCTGCAATTTTCAGGCGATAATAAAAATGACAACTGTAGTGATTGATAAATATACTTGCTGGAGAGATCTGAGTATTGGCTAGTGGCAGTTCAGACTCAAAGAGGGTTAGCGCGCCTGCTGCAAAGCACAACGTTTAGGTGCCAGATCACAGATTTCCATTTACATGTAGATAGCCAAGTGGGTTAATGATTTTGGCACAGAGATCCATTTGTTACTTGCATGAATTACGATCCCTCTAATATAGCAAAGAGAGCTGTTACCCAACATGTAAAGGTCAAGTTATTGGTTTAGAAACATATTATTTTTCCCCCTCAATATTTCTTTATTATAAGGTTGCTGAAAAGGGTGCCTTTTAGGTAGTAATACAGTCGTAGTACATAAAACCCAAACACTGTGTTACATTGTATATTCTGGCTGTTTTTCTCCAGGCCAGGCACTCTTAACATTCAATATCTACCAAAATGGATGATATGCAACTCCTACACCTAGTAGCACTCATTTCCTATACACTGATTTGCACACTTGTGTGAATCATTGTCTTCATTTAATATGTATGTAAAGCACTCACCCACCCTACATTGAGAGAAGTAGCACAATATAAAATTCAATAAATATGAGAGAGGCGCTATGAAGAGATGAGGGGCATTGTTGGTGGTAGGAGTAAGGAAATCCATGGAGAAGGAGGTTATTGTGAGGGTGCCAGCGAAGATTGCAGCACCGGGTACCACCAGCGCAAATGCTGCTCCTGGCCCAACCGGTGTGGAATGTGTTGTACAGTGGAGTGGCGTAGAGTGTTGTAGAGTGTCATACAATGGAGTGGCTCCACTTCACCCTAGGCCATTCCAAGCCACTCTGCGCCACTCCACTCTACCACACTGCACTGTACAACACTCAACTCCATGACACTCAATCTACAACATTCTATAACACTCTATGCACTCTATGCCACTCCACTCCATTCCACTCCACTCTATAACACGTTACTCCACTCTATCCTATGCCACCCCACATTACTCGACTTTACAGCACTCGACTATACAACACTACACTCCTCTGTGCCACACCGATCTATGACCCTCCACCCTACGTCACACCACTCCATGACTTTCTACTCCACTCTACACCACTCCCCTCTACGCAAACTCTACTCCACTTTATGCCACTCTCCGCCACTCTACTCTTTTGTTATATTCCCGAGTTAGGCCCATGTAGTGAGGCAGCTTATTCCTTATATTGTCCTACAAAATAATATTTCAGTGGTGGCCTTTTGCTCACATTTGCATACACGAGAATGTTGGAGTAGTTTCTCTGAAACTTCTTTGTTTTCACATCCAGCTTCGCGCAACATTATCATGAAGCCTTGAACATCATGTACTAGGCCTCTCTACACACTAGGTACAAAAGTCGTCCAATCTTCACCGATGAGTCGACAGCGCTATCCACATATCCATAACATCACCAATCTAGTGAGCACATCCCAAAGGCTGCTTTTTAATATAAATATTATGTATCCCAAAAGATTGATAGAGGATACACTTCTGCTGACACCGAAGGTCCCATATGCTGGGAAATCACCACACACAAGTCTGACATTCAGTGAGAGGTGTCCAACTCGAGACCAAAAAACTCTCTTTTTATAACATAGTTGTTACTCATTTATCTTAATTTGTAAAAACTTAGGAATATTCTGTAAATCCTGATGGTTGAAGTAGGCATGCATATGTTTTGCATGTTTCGCAAGTTCCTTTCCGCACATTTCTTTTATGTTTATTGGGTTTAACCGGCTAGCCAACTAATGTGGTATGTTTACGTCTCACAATGGTTTTAATCGCATTCACCTGAGGGGGCATTGAGGACCATTAAAATAACAGAGTATTTTGGGTTTAGTTTGGGCATAAGCAAGAAAAGAAAAGGGTATGCAGATGGATGCAGCGCTAAACATTACAGATTAAAACCGCACATTTGAGCAGGGTGAGTTAATTTTTTAGAAGTGGTGGTACAAAGGCAGTGAAAATATAATTTTGAGATATGGACGCACTTTTTGGTTTGGCAGTGTGATTTTGTTATTATTTCACAGGGGAGTTGCACTTTTTTTCCCCCCCCAGATAATAGTATGTTTATTGTACTTTACGACATTATCGTAGTTTAGGGTACCATTGTATGTTGAACAAATCACATGGTATTTAAATGTTCCTGATGACTCACTCAGGATGACTTTTGGCAACTGATGGGCTTTGTTTGTATTTTAGACTCCTGACGAAGGGCTTTTTAGCCTAAAATGCATTGAGTTTACACATGTACGGTTCCCAGGATTCAATGTTAATTCTAATGGGTTACAGAATAATGCCTAGATTGGCATTTCTGGAGCTTCTAAAGGGTGGAATTACATTGCTTGTGAAAAGGATTGAAGAAAATTTGGAGTAAACATGGATTAATATAGATAAATTGGTGGAATAATGGCTGTTTCAGGAAAGGATTCTGTGGAACTTCACATTTACATAGCTGTAGCGGCTTGAGTCTGGGGGAAGATGTCCCACCAATTTGGTTTGTTAAATCTACGACGTGCAATCAGGGCAGAGCATGGGTCAAACCGGCATGCTGAAATAAGGGCCATTGAACAAAAGAAGAAACAGAAGAACAACATAAACAAGGTGTGCATCCCATCACTTACTTTGACTAGTCCTTAACTCTATCCCATCAGGTAATGGGGTTGGCTCATCCCTAGGGGGGATTCTTGGTTCTACCCCTAGACATACTCTAGGTACACTTAGAGTAGGTTATGCATCGTTGGAGTATGTTATATTACTGTATTCCATATATGCCTGCATATATTCATTGCTTCAGCACCATGGTAGAAATGTATCTAATGTTCACTCTTTTGGTGCTTGTAATCTTCCTTATTTGCTTCTGCCTCCTAATCATTGCAGCACACGTATTTTATGCATAATGTTGGTTCAATAAATATTATTGAAAATGTGCCATTGTGTATTCTCTGTAAATTTATCTAAGAACAAGAGAGGACGAGTGACTGAGCAAAAAGTTCTGTACTGTTTCCATGATTCCTGAGGAATCAGGCTGTCTTGTTCAGTAGTTGCCAGAAACTGTTCGCTCCCTTGTAGATTAGGGGGTGCTTACAGTGGCACTGTGAGCTAGATGGTCTATAGGCCAGCATACCCTGCGGGGTCCGGAAACAGTCATGACACCAAGCCCTTAGTTTATGTTGCCCAAACAATGCGCTGATCCAACAGATTAGTAGGAACTTCATGACAATCTCGCCCCTACACTTTGCAACCTGACACTCTACACCAGTCCACTCTATGCCACTCCACTCAACGCTACTCGACTCTTTGCCACTCTACTCTACGATAACTCTATGGCACTCAAGAATGTTGATAGAAATACTCTGGGCCACATGTGCGACAGGTTTTAGCAGTCGCAAACGGAGAATCGGGACATTTGCGACTGCTAAAGAGCCTTTTGCCATGTACTAACCCAATTTTGTGAGTTGGTAACCTATTACCTACTTGCAAAATAGGGTTTGCAAGGCGGTATTAGGAAGGGGCGTGTCAATTGCAAGTCACAGAGATGTAAAAAGTTTTTGTAACCAGAATGCGGTCACGTAACATTCAAAGTTTACCACCTATTTCAGGTAGGTGGTAAGCCAGTCGCAAATTGTAAGGGGTCCCCAGGGGACCCCTTCCCCTTGGTGAATGGCAGCAATTTTTTTCACATTTTTTAAGTGCAGGCAGTGGTTTGAGGGACCACTGCCTACTCTTGAAAAATGAAACTGAAATATTAAATTTTTCTTTAAGAAATGCCTCTCATTTTGTATTTTAAAAAAAAGATTTTTAGAAAAGGAAACATAGACATGGTGGTCTGCTTTACCCAGCAGGCCACCATCCCTGTGTTTTTTGCAATACCTCATAAATATTGATGAGGTAGGTCAATTGGGACCCCATTAGGATTAGATAAGTGTGTCTGACACACATTTGTACATCCCATTTTGTGCGTTCCTTATTGCGTGTTGCAAAAAAACGCAATTAGGGACTTGCAAAAGGAGTCGGTCATACATGTGACCCTCTAACTTTGCGCCCTGCTGTACTATTCTGACTATGGCCAGCACAGAAGCAGACTTCACACTTAAATTCAGAGCACCCTTACACCAGAACTACGGGTGATAAAAGATTCTTAACAAACATTGGCAAAGCCAACCGCTTTCTCCTATGCAAGATCTATTGGGTTTGTTAATGCTTTTTTACACTGTGCACAGCAATGCAAGATGCAGGCAACATCGCTTAAAGTAAAAAATAAAAAGTCTATGATGTGGCCAGTATGATAGCACTTTTTTATTTTTATTACAGATAAAAGAAAAATGCGTAAACCAATATTATTTTTAATAAACTCTACAGGGAAGTCTGCGGACCTTCTTTAAGATGGCATTTACAAAGATACATGGTGTTCTCATTTTGATCAGATGGCCTGTTTCTCTTACCAAATTATGTTTTTCTTTACTTCCCTTTCTTAACTCTTCTTCTTGTTATTATTCATTTTTAAGTTGGATGTATGCCAACGCCTTTTGATTTTACTAAAATATTATACTTAGATATATAATATATTTCCTTAGAGAGTCTTTCAGTAAGCCCTTTTCAGCCATTGGTCTGTTGTTGTGTCATTACGTTTTAATTCCCCTCCCTACCGCATATTACATGTGGCAGTGGGTCAGCCCAATTCAGTCATTGATGAACTTGACTGTGAGTGATGGGATTCCGAACTTCCTCAAGGTGCACATCCAGTGACAAAGTAGCTCCCTTTAGTGCCAGGAACTACCAAAAGACCAAAACAATGTTTGATTTTAGACAATGGCTTTAGATTGATGAAGGCCCCGAAGCTTCCCCACAATAAAGTTTTGCAAAACCAAAAATACTGACAGCCAGCGGCAGACCTATTGGCATTGCCAATGCTTGCTTTTTTTTAGAAAGAAAATATCAATTTTGACCTTTGTTTTCTGTTATTTTCCGCTTTCATACTTCTGGGCCTGTAGCACTGTACTCGAATTCATGAACTTAACAAACACAGGATGTGTGTTTCCCTCAAATGACATACACTACCTTACTTGACCTTTTATCCTCAAATAGTCTAGCACTCTTTTCTTGCTGTTTGTTCAGCCAGAAAAATGTTTACTGGTGAAAGTACAACCTGAAGCCTACTGCATGGGATTGTCCACTAAGCTCCACTTTTATGTCGTCAGTAAGAGAACGAGATCACCTCCAGTCTGTAAAAACTACATGGGTGCCACCACCACAGACATTCTCATGTAGTTTTCAGCAATATATGTTAAGTTTATGTATATTTGTTTGTAGTTTTGACAAGCACAAATCATGCCCAAACATGCATCAAAGTCCTATGTCAACATACATTTGGGAGCACGAACCCCAATAAATCACTGAGTCCCCATAGGTTGAGCACCCCAAAATTTACATCTGGTAGTTCAGCTCCAACACTATTGATCTAGCGATAAGAGTCACTACCCTCCATGACCTCAGGCCCAACAAATTAGTAGAGTAAATCAAACGGTGACTAAGCCCACACCTTAACTAAGTTGCAGATTGATAAAAAGTTAAAGAATTGAATTACAATATCAAAATAGGTGATTCAGAAAAATGCAGAAAATGCCATGAAAACATAGGTATGGAGTCCATCATCAGAATTAAATCACGTCCCAATAGACATCAAAAATAATAAATGGAATAGACAGCATCCCTAAATGAAAAGGGAAAGGGCCCTTTAATTAAACTGTCCGAATCATAAAGAAGCCAACAACATATCTGGTAGGAAAGGGAATTCATCAGGCTCACTCCAAAAACCAGCGGTACGAATGGAGAATGAGCAAATTTGCCAATCCAGCATAGCATACTAGCGATAGCACATTTTGGACAAATCAGAAGTGTGATTGGCATTATAACACTAACCCATTTCTAAGGTAGTCCGGAATCTTCCATTCACTTCCACAGCAACAGCAGTCTGCAGATGTAAAATACAATATTAAACATTCTCAAGGAAAGACTCCTACACTAGTAAGCTAGCAAGCCGGCATTTGATCTTTCAGCTGAAGAGCCCTACATCAGGTACACAATGGAAAGTTTCATTCACAATACAAGCTCTCTAAGGAAAATAACCAATTGTGTGAGAGTGTCCTGTGCGCCACGAAAACTGTGAAGAAAGAAGACTCGCAGGGGGACATTGATTTAGAGGGGGGAATGAACAAGAGCAGGATGAGCAAAACAGCATCCATCTTAATAAAATGGTGTCTTCACAGAAATGCATCATAACTAAGCTACCTTAATAATCACATTTCCAAACATTATAAACTAATTAATATAAGTACAACATCACTAATTCAGTGGAAACAACTATATTCACCGTAACTATCATTAGTATGCGCAAAATATTTACTACACAAACTCCACATTTGAAAAAGCTCAACAACCATACACCGAAATATCTTTACATATATTATCGTAAATCAATATGTTTATCATAAAACATTTTTTAAGGATGATATTTTAAACTAGATGTTCTGGTAAAATACCTGAAGTGGTAGTTGGCCTGACTCTGGAGCCGTAAGGCAGAAAGCTTATGATGCCGCCATCTGAGTTTTTACAGGTTCCCAACTTTGATGATGGATGTGCGTGATGTGAGCGGTCCACACCTTGGGACTCAGGGCTTCTGATGGGCAAGCAGGTGAAGTGTAGGGTGCCATGACAGTGGAACAAATAGATGCGTCTTGGCTATACGCAATACCATAAACAATCCTTATCTCTATAGTTGTATATCATAATAAAACTAAAAAGCATGAAGCGTGCAATTTTCTCCACTAATTCTCTGAGGAAGTAAATTATTAGTGCAAACAAACAAACAATGAATATATACCCAGCCACAGGGAAGCCCCAGTGAAATTAGCTCTACAGTAGAGTGCAGTTCAACACAATACTCAAAGCCTGAAGTGCTGCTGGCTCTCTTTTAGGGAATGCTAAGACAACGTGGGAGGCGACTAAAGGGAGCATACAGAAATAAAGTTCTGTAATCAATTATGTGTCAGAATAAGTGAGGTGAGGAGGGTCATGCATACCTAAAAAGATGAGTAATGTAGTATTAGTTGTTCATTTGCTGACCCACTTTGTTATTATTCTATCTTCTTTTCCTTTTCCCTGTCATTTCTGTCTATATTGACAGAGTGAGAGTATATTATAGCCATGCGTTAGCAGCCCTATAGAGAAGTAGAGCAGAGGCGGGATTGTGAATGGACAAGATAGCGGTCTTGTTTGTTTCAGGTGGTAGGAGTGGTGTGTGGATATATGTATGTGTATTTGATTAAATGTTTCTCTGTGTATATGCATGCACATGTGCACTCTTATGTATGTCATGTGTATGTGGCTGGTGTTGTGTCCCTCCTTGAAAGACATTGTCTCACCCTGGAAGCCATTCCTTGTATCAGGGAGCACCAAGTGTATATTACTGTCCCAATATAAGGGGTGCATCTCTGGCAGAATTATAGCTATTCCTGACAAAATGTGGCTACTATTGGCTTGGAGAGGTGGTCCGTGCACCCCAATCTCATTAAAGACCCCTGGGCATGGGTCCCTGGGTCCCTTTTGTCATGGGGAGGGGGCTGAAGGAGCCGGGTTCCATGTTCTAGATTTACTCTGGAACCCCTGCTCGATGACTCTTTGTTGTCTGCTTGAAAATCTGGAGGGGAGAGAAAATCGTTAGCCAATTATACATTATCATTACAATAGCCCATGTCGCCAAAGGAACACAGACTCCAGATCCAAAGGTTTTAGTACGCTTATTACAAAGCCAAGAAAAAATTCGGACATACAAACACCTCAAGACGAGGATGTAAAAGTATATTGGTACTAATACAAAACCAAATCTATGGGTGACATTTAGACAAAGCAACATGCACAGAACAACCAATTCCAGAATCAGGATACAGAAAAAAACTGCACCAACAACAACCGGCCCCTCCATTGGTGGTTCGTAAATGAATAACATTAATCTGTCCCTACACTACCACTAACGTGACATCCCTACCTAGCATTTTCAAGGCAAGTTCAGAAAAAGGTATCAGCACATGAAGGCTTCTTAATACGTACACTCAGGTTGAATAGGTCAAGTCGCATAAAGCTACAGAGCTCGTTCAAAGATGCACTCTCAAGACACTGCAGAAGTCCCCGGCCTCTATCCCTATCCCCAACACAAAAATCATAAATTACACCCCTTAACACATCACAAGATCACCCCATTCAGCTACACACCTCCTCATACGTAACTTTCCATGAAGCGAAGGTGCTCTCAGGCCCTCGCTCAATGACCTTGATTCCCAGGCCTTTTCTGGTGAGAAAGAAAACCATCCCACATTATCAGTATCGCTTGTTCAAATGCATCTTATTCTCCCTAAACCTAGCTCCTAAAACATAAGCATTATTCCAACTAACAAATATGAATTTCTCCACCTGCAACATAAACGTGAAAAAGACTAATTCCACATACACATGAATTCTAATTGCAACCTTTAACATGAGAGTGAACAGAAAGAAATACCTGTTAGGCGTACCGAATTTGGCCAACATAAGAACAGTACACTAGCTTTGAAAGACATTTGCATACATAAATCATCAAATTCATCATGTTACATAAGCAAATTAATATCTAAAACGCTCATTAGGTGTGAATGCTCTTTGACACATTTAGATAACGTCTAAGCATGAACAACTACACTGTTAATTCTTTGTTTTACATGAAAGAATGCTTAACACCACTTTGCACGTTATTACAGTACACAATCTAATAGCCACATGTTAACACGACAAAAGATTGTATGTGGGTGCGAACTACCTATGATTATAATGCACCCCTACAAATGAAAGAGCAAAATCGCGCTCCATTAGGGCCATGCACTCCCCTCCTCTTTACCAATTTTGTTTAGCTCCAGGGAATGGGTCCCTGGGATGGAAGTGACTTTCGGAGGGGGGCCATCTGCGGCGTCCCTCAAGGATCCTCGCTGAGCCCCACCCGCTTCAACGTCTACATGAGCCCCCTCGCGGCCATCGCACGCCAACACAACCTCAACATCATCTCCTACGCTGACGACACCCAGCTGATCCTCTCCCTGACCAACGACCCCGCCGCCGCCAGAGCCAACCTTCACGAAGGGATGAAAGACGTAGCCGAGTGGATGACGACCAGCCGCCTGAAACTGAACTCAGACAAGACGGAAGTCCTCATCCTGGGCTCCTCGCCCTCCGCCTGGGACGACTCCTGGTGGCCCCCCGCCCTGGGCACCGCACCCAAACCGACAGACCACGCACGCAACCTGGGCTTCATCCTGGACTCCTCCCTCTCCATGACCAGACAAGTCAACGCCGTCTCCTCGTCGTGCTTCAACATCCTGCGCATGCTACGGAAGATCTTCCGGTGGATCCCCACCGAGACCAGGAAGACGGTCACCCAGGCCCTCGTCACCAGCCGACTGGACTACGGCAACGCCCTCTACGCCGGAACCACCGCCAAGCTCCAGAAGAGACTCCTGCGGATCCAGAACACCTCAGCCAGACTCATCCTCGACATCCCACGACACAGCCACATCTCCGGACATCTGAGAGACCTGCATTGGCTCCCCGTCAACAAAAGAATCACCTTCCGTCTCCTCAGCCACGCACACAAAGCCCTACACGATCAAGGCCCGAGCTACCTCAACAACCGCATCAACTTCTACGCTCCCAAACGCCATCTCCAATCAACCAGTCACGCCCTCGCCGCCGTCCTCCGCATCCGAAGAACGACAACAGGAGGAAGGTCCTTCTCCTACCAGGCCGCCAAGACGTGGAACTCCCTCCCTCCCGACCTGCGCCTGACCCAAGACCACCTCTCCTTCAGGAAGAAGCTCAAGACCTGGCTGTTCGAGCAGTAGCAGCACCCCCCCCCCCCCACCCAAGCGCCTTGAGACCCTCCGGGTAAGTAGTGCGCTCTATAAATGTCTTTGATTGATTGATTGACCCCTTTAACAAAAATGCCCTTGGAAATGGGCTCCATGTGGCTCGAAGGCCAACCCAACACTGTGCATGCCAAAGGCCATGGGTGGCGTGGTGTTCACAGTATGCAGGCCATGCTCTGTGGCGAACCCCCTGTTGTGCACGCCCAAAGACTGTGTTCAGCGTGGGTTTGGCTGTCTGCAAGGTAAGGTATGGGGTTAGCGGCCTTTAGGGGGGTTGGCCGCAGGACCAGGCCATAGGCCAGGACTAACGACCAACCCCCGCCACACACGACCTAAGGCCACGCGTGGCGGGCGGTTGGCTTATTGTATCGTAACAAAATATTGCTTTATGTAAAAAAAACTACAAATGTACTGAATATTCAAAGGTTAAAGTGACGTTTAATTTAGGAATCGTTATTATATTTCACATTACATTAAAAAAACTTTTGAAATTCACAAAAAAAACAAAGGTTAAAGTGATTTTATAGTTAGGTGAATAGGTCAATGCCAACTTAACGTTTTGAACTTAATAAGCCACAGAAATTCACCTGTTATAGTTAGCACAGTTAACTATAACCTGCGCCCACCGTGCGCTGCTTATGACCTCACATATTACATCACTCATGACATGTTCTATGTTCTTATTTATGATATCACTGATGACATCTCAAATGAAGGTGAGGGATGTGTAAAATAAAGTCCTAATTGAACTCAGGGCCTCATTTATGGGGTTTTGGCTTAAGGCATTGCAGCAAGTCACGTTGCTGCACTGCCCTACATCAAACTGAAAGGGCAGGAAGGAACCATATTTATCTAATACAGTGCATTCCTGTCCTTTCCCCCTGCTCTGGTACTATTTCAGCAGCCTAGCGACAGTGCAGGCCCCCTTGCACTATAGTGCAAAGGTGCCTGTGTTGGTAGCAGGGTTGTTCTTATGCAGGAAGGGACACCCTCCTACACAAAAATAATCTTGGGAGACTTTTTCCTCTTTCTGTGAGTGAAAAATGCAGAACACATGGAAAGAGGAAAAGACATGGAGAAATAAAGCTACCTCTCCTTGTGCTCCTCCTCTGGCGAGGCGTAAAGTTTTGGCGCATCCCCAAGGTTTACATGGTTTTGGAAATATGGTGAAGCATCAAAAATCATGAGTGTTGCATGGGAAAACCTACTGCAATGCCCATGGAACATCTCCCTAGCGCAGGGTAAAGCAACACAGCAATTTGTGCTGCCTGTCTTACTCCATATCTATGAGGCCATTCAAAGCCACACAAAGTGGCTTTGCTTGACCTCATAAATATGATTTTGTAGTTTGCACTGCTGCAGCTTCACAAAAAGTGATGCTCTGGCCAAGCAAGGGTCTCATAAATATGCCCCTCAGCATGCAAAAAATGATTTGTACATTTGTTGCTGCATGGCATTATTGGGATGAGTATTAGAGAAACGCAAATGCATGCTACCCCCTGCACACATTTCCCAGCGCACAAGCCCAATCTGTACCTCTTGTTTGGCTGGTGACCGTGCTCTTTACTTCATGCATGCACACAACACATGGGGTATACTGTAGGCTGACTGTGGCATGTCAGACTGGACATCTGCAGAGGCACTATGCACACTCCGACCTTTCATTGGCTCCTGCATGTTTTCTGATTCCTCCCAATGATATATAAACCATTTGAAGTCCATATATTGCAGTACACAGCAGTTGAAGCACAATGGCAAAGGGAGAGAGTGGGGGGAATTGAGGGTTAGCAGAAGTTGCCTTCATTTGTTATTGTAGATTGCCTTATGGTGGGTTGTGGTGCTACTTCAACTGTATTTCTGTAAATGGTCAAATGATTTTAGAAAATGCCTTGATTGCAGTGAGGCATCTGAAGATGAACTGCATTCATGAGACAGATGTGTAAGCAAAACATTCTCAAATACCACAGCCAACATACCCGAGTTGCTGAATATGCTATTTTTCCAGAAATCCACTGGCTGAAGAACAAGTTATGGTGGCTCTGTTTCAATTGCCTCTGGTGTGTTCTGCAAAAACAGGTTTTGTGTGAGGTTCACAGGAGGGTAGCCTCCAGTCTGGAGCACCCATGACAGAGGTACAAAGAGGTGTGAACTACCTGCATATGACCACACACAGTGACCAGGAAGAAGACAAAAGGGTGTTTTGTTTCCTAAAAGATCCTTCTCAATCTGAACAACAGAGGCTGCAGTCCCCTTCTCCCCACCATCTTTCACTTCCACTGTCGAGGAAAACAACATCACCCATGTCCTATGCACAGGAACAGGCCAGGGGTTTCAAAATAGAACCCCCTGGTCTCCATCCCTCTGCTTTACTTATATGTATAATTGATACACTACAATGGGCACATAAATAAACATATGCAATATACACTTGGATGGGATTAGGTGTAAATCTGACTGTGAATCAGTGAGACGTTCAAAGCCAGTGCCAAATAACTAATTTATATGACTGAGTGAAAAAAAACTTTAATTACTGGATAGTGAGGGAATATTTTTAAATGAGACCTTTTCCTTTTTCTGCATCAACTCCTCTTCTGCAGTGTGTATGATGGAGCAAGGATTCGCACGTAAAGCGACTTGCTCACATTCATGAACCTCGTCTAACCTTTAATAAACATTAACCAATCCTGTCCGTCTTAATTTTCACCTTTTCCAGTACACGCGGGTGCCCGAGAGAAGCTCGCATCTATGTTTATTAATTGAAATGATGCTTGCACTACTGAATGGCCGCTTCGCAGAAATCCAGTCTGCGCATGCGTCGGTCATACCCATGTGATGTGACGCACTCGCAATTTGGAGGGATATTGTTGCTCATGCGCATTGTTGCTAAAATGGCCGCTTGTCTTTAACCATGCTCTCTGCTTGCTCAAGCTGCTTCTGCATATCTGTCTTTCCCGCATTAACCCTCAATGCTATAGATATTACACAGTAAGGGGTGCAGTGAAGCTTATTCATGGTAGACAGTGTATTCATTTTTTCTGTGTTTCTAATTTGTTTTCGCTTACTTTTCATGTACCGCGTATTTGGGGCCTGGGAGTGGGGAGCGACGCCATATCTGAATCCTCCCACAACCCTGTCACGTGATGAGGGAAAAGCCGAACCGAGCAGAAGCAAACCCAAGCCAGCTGGCTCCTGAAGCTGAGATGCGCCTGAGAACATCTTCCATGCTATGGGAAGAGAATTCGGCTGTACTACATTTGATACAAATGTATAAGTCCTATGTGTGTCCTATTGTCTTACACCTCTCTCATACCCTGGGAACTGGAATGCAAGGGGTGGGTACTGAAAAATGAATATTAATTATGTGAACATAGAATTTGGGAGGTGAAAATGACCTAACCACCTCTCTTGACCAATTGAAAGATGAGACCTTGTCGCTTGCAACATTTGTGGGTGGTCTAGGGGTCCCAAAACTGTATAACTAGCCTAGTTTTAGCTTAGAAAATTGTCCGACTTGTCCGAGTAGCTGACCTGTCACTGACCCTACGAACTCTATAGGTGATTGATACAGAGCGCTGCGGAGCACTCTGTCCGTATTTTCCACAAACTCCAAGGGGTGGAAATAGTCTTAAGTGCTGGCGAAGCACTTTGCTGGGAGATTCGAAAACCCAATTGGGGTTACTGGCGGATTCCGTGCAGAGAGGGGGTAACACAGGCGTTCCATCCGAAGCTGCAGGTGTTGGTCGTGCCCTTTGATGAGCCCAGTCCTGACCCAAAACCTGAGGGGTATCCTGTCCTGTCTGTCCTGAGCTGTACCTGCTCGCCTACTGGCATTTCCGAATCCTTGAGGGTCCTTGTCCCTGCCTATTCCCACACTGACCCGTGGCCAGGGTTAGTCCTCATTCTGTCCTAGGTAAATATACAAGTGGGTGTCTGTCTAACTATACTCTTACTTTTCCTTTTCTGAATAAAGCACTCTTGCCTGTGATATTCTCCTATCACCCTTTCGAAAGTAACTTTATGCAAATTGTTTATTAGTAATGTTCCATTTTTCCCCCTACCTATAGGATATTATGAAACTGACTGCATGTTTTAGCATGTTCCAACATCTCTTCCCTTTAGTATGGTTGCTGTGAATTTAGTAAGAATAGCATAAGGTTTAGGACTTAGTTTAAGAATAAGTACACATATTAGGTCTGCCTCACGCCCCTGCCTTAGTATAAATTCGTACTGAATAGCATGTTCCCAAATGCATACCCAGTAGTATTTCCTTAGTAATCTATGGTGCTTGCCTTAATCCATAGCTACACTCTTGTTATGATTTTTATCATTGATGTTCTAATTTGTATCTGCCTGTTACCTATGGCATACTCATTCTAAACTGAATTCATATAAACTCTTTAAACCTCATCAGGTGTCTGTGGTCATTACGTATCACCTAGTGTTATTAAATGTACTGAATGTATAGGGTATTTTTACTCCTTTTAGGAATCTTGCTACCTGTCCACTGCTAGCTCCTGATCCATCAGGAGTAATGTGCCTGTGGTAAGTCAGGTACATGAATAGTAAGTGGTGAGAGTGTCACCCCCCCGAATTACTCATAGTAGCGTGTGGAAAATCACCCGGTTCACGCAAAACACTGTCATTTATAAACACGCCCGGGCCCAGTGCGTGGAAATTGGTAGAAAAAGTGACCCGGGTGAACTGCGCGCTCTATCAGTAATTTTCTGGTAGCAGAGTTATGGTTAGGACTAGTAAAGATAGGTAGACAAGATAGTTAAATAAATAAACCGTGAAAATAAAATGTGCTGCTAAGCATTTTTTTTATATTGATTGCATTGCTTCAAATATTGCGCAAATGTTTTAAGGATTTTATATGTGAAAGATTTTGCATTGCTGCTATAAGTATTATATGTAATATTAACCAAATTGTCTGTGAGCGTTCAGTGTAGTCCGAATCCCCGGGGAAGTCTATAGCTAACGGTGAGCAGAATCCGGTTGGCTGATGAGGTCGCTTGTCGTGAGTTATTAGTGCATGGTTAGGAAGAACTGGAAGCGCTAATTAGGATTCTTTTTTTCTGAGCATTGAATAAATGATAGTGACGAGACTGCTAATAGAAACTTTAGTCTGATATCACCTAGAAAGGGTCACACTAGAGGAGTAATAGGGTCTCCGAAGCTTGAATGGTAAGCAAGGTAGTCCGCTGGTGAAAGCCTGACTTAGTATATATCCCGGAAAGAAGTGGATAAGTCAGAGAAGTAGCAGGTTCTATATTGCGCGTGTGGGAGGTTAGACAGAGAAGTCTACCCGAAGTGGATGAAAAGTAGACAGAAGTGGTTTACTTGTAGCGAAAGAAAAACTTTCTCTCTCTTTAGAACACTCAGACACAGCGGCAAACGTTACGTGTTGTTGACTAAGTTTAACTTTTGCACTTTAAGAAAAATTCAAAGTTTCCGTTACCTTGTGAAGGAGGGAGTCAGTCGAAAGGCTGCTCTGACGTCACTCCGTGCCGCGCTGGTATTGGTCAAGACAGCGGGCGTGTAGTGAAGCTGAAATTGTAAGGGAGGGGTGAGTGCCGGAGCGTGAGACCGCGTCTCGCGAAAGGCCACGCACCCATTGGACAAGGGCTTTTGTAATCACTGTGTTGATTGGTTGTCACGAAATAAAAGTCGCGCTAGCATTGGAAGCACAAAGGTAAACAAAATTAATCAAGCCGAGTTAGAAGCGAGTCTGGAAAGGTGTATGTGGTATCCTGAATTTTTGCCTAATCCTCAGAATCTAGGTTTTTATAAGGAGCAGATGCTAAGAGGTAGACCTCACAATATGTACGGAGGAAAGAGAAAATTGTCATTTGCCGAAAAGATTATAAACTATTTCAAGAAAGACAAGCCAATACGAACCAGGGAGGGTGTGATCATTCCACCTCCAAATACTCCCGCCTCTTTCATGATGTTTGACAAAGGGTACCATACCTGTGTATGGTTGGAGAATTGGGTGAGATACACAGAAGACGATGGAGTCTTAGCTTTTCCCATTAATGGTACCTTTAATGGTAGGATCCTGTTTAACTTAAGAACCCGAATGAATGAATTGCATCCCCGACCTAGATTAACTCAATATGAAGCCTTAGAGGAGTGGGAAATTGAAGCTCTAGAACGAGACAGACCCCGAATGGATAAGGGAGTGAGTAAGTGGTATCCAAAGGTCCAAAAAGAAACTAAAGAGCAGAAAATGAAACAGTGGAGACAGAATATGATGGTTGAGGGGTTGTTTCCAATGATGGGGGTACTCGAACAAGAGAAAGGGAAATGTACAGAGAAAACCCGCCACTTAATGACCGTGGGGGACTCAGAAGATGAACAACTAGAGGATTTGTTGATGAAAATCCCCCCTCCCTATGTTGCAGAGTCCGAACCTATGAGTCCACCGAACCCGTTCTCTAAATATCCCAGGTATCGAAGGGCCAGTGAGACAGACGTAACTAGTACTGAAAGTAAAACCAAGGAGGGTGATGGGTTTTGCAGACCTAGTACCGCGATTCCAAATTATCGCCCTTTTGGGGAAGACCGACCAAGTTTGGTCCTTCCAACTGCCCCAAATATTTACCCTACATTGGTACCCCAAGTGATGCATGACAATTCTTCAGAAAGGGTTTTGCGTGAGCGAGAAAGGGAAGCCCTGAACAAACAGCGAATTGATCTAATTCAGACAATAGCCCAGATAAATCCCAGTCCGGATTCATTGACTATCCCGGTAACTATTGGGCCTGCTATACCTCTTTATGGGGATAGACTGACTAGTCCAAGAACTCCTATTATAACTCCAATTGTACCAACTCCTACCGTTCCTCCCCCGAGAAAAGAGCCGCTCATAGTCGATGACCAAGAAAGCGAATGTGAGTCTGTGATTTCCTTAATGGATCTGCCCATAAGGGAACCAGGAACAAGTGTGCCAAGGGCAAGGAGTCAAGCCAGAACAAAAGAGGTCCTGATTGAAACCACATCAGGGGTCAGGAGTGCCACTGTGGTAACTCCAGAAGAGTTGGATAGATGGACCAAAGAGTTAGAAAAGGACACACCCCAACCAAAACCCTTAGAAAATTATAAACTAAGGATAGAAATAGAGGAACTATTGGCCGGTAATATAGGATTGGACAGGTTAAACTCCTTTAGTGAAGACGAATTACTGTTTATCAGCAAAAACCTTACCCGGAACACTAGATTGCTCCATGAGAGATTAATGGACACTGCTGCTGACATGGGAATTGATGTTAGTCGTTCCAAAGTTCTTCTGAAACCTTACAGAGCAGACTTTTCTGACAGGGACTTAGAGAACATGAACGTGTCAGGAAAACAAACCCAAATAAAGGAATTACTGAAAATCCTACAGAAATGGGGAGACGTGGAGAAATGGAGAACCCGGTGGGCAAAGAAAAGGGAGGATAATAAGGCTAAAACCCCGACCTCAGAATATGTACTAAAAGAAGTAAGTCCAGCAGAAAAATTGTGTCCCATGAGAGAGGTACCTGGGGGGAAATATGTCCACGTCCCTTGGACATTGTGTCATTTACTAATGACTTTCCAAAACTACGGGAGAAACCAGTCGACTGGTACAGACAGGTCGAGCGTTTCATAAAAGTTCAGAAATGTCTTCTGAAAGACCTGGATGGGTTTTTCGACATTGTGGTACCTGTAGATTTGTGGACTGAATGCAAAATTGAAATCAATTGGCCCAATGATGAATATGAGAGAGACCCCAAAACCGGAGCTCCCTCACCTGAGGTAATGAGAAAGTACGATCAAGTCATACAATACCTGAAGAAAAAGGTGCCCGCGAAAGAAACTGATTGGACCCGGATAGATAGAACTACCCAAGAGCGCGATGAAACCGGCCACTCTTTTTATGAAAGGTTACTGCAGGTGTTCAAAACTTATAGTGGAATCGATAATGTGGACATGAAAGACATGACTCATTTCAGTTACCGATTCGTGTTAGGATTGAGGCCCGAAATATCCCAGTGGATACGAGATAATAAAATCAGCTGGCAAGGTAAGCCCATAGATGATGTCCTAAAATATGCCAAGTATTGCGAAGATGAAATAGAGAACAAAAAGAAGGCCCTTAAAGAAAAGGTTGTGTGGGCACAAGTGAAATTGGCAGAACAGCAAGAAAAACAGTTAAGTAAATTGAATAGTAATAATGCGCAAAGTCCCACTGCTGGGGGAGGAGGAAAACCCCGGGTAAAAATGAGTCGAGAAGAGGCTATGAAGAAATTCCCCTGTCACGGGTGCGGTCAGATAGGGCATTGGAGAGACGAATGTCCACATTTGCAGGCTGGTAATGCCCCTGTAAATGGTTTAAATCCACAGGTGCAGAAAGAGGAGACACGGAAGAACCAACCACAGGTAAAGCAGCCTCCGTTGCCTCGCGCTCCTAGACAGAATTATAAAAATCAGGCTCAGCAGAATGAAAGGGCCGAAGTGTGGGAAGGAGAGAATGAAAGGAGTGCAGCAGCTTCACAGTTTTTGTTAAACGATTCTTTTCTTTGTGATGATCAATACTGACGGGGCCTGAGGGGGGAGGACAAGGAGTGCATACTTGGAGCCTCCTTACCGGTAGACCAGACAGGACCATACATTGAAGGAAAGGTTGAAGGTAAAGACGTCACCTTTCTGTTGGACACTGGTGCTACCCGTTCCACTGTTAGAACAGTGGATGTGCCTAACCTACCCCTCTCGGGAGAAGCCATCCAAGTAGTGGGTGTTTCAAATCAAATAATCAGTACCCCAGTAACTGAACCCATGGAGATTTCCATTGGAAATTTCAAGGAAATGCACAGATTTGTGGTCTGTGACTCCAGTCCTGTGAACCTGCTAGGACGAGATTTGTTGTGCAAAATGAACTGCACCATCTTTTGCACACCAAACGGTGTCGAAATTCAGACCCCGGATGAAGACAGCCTGTACAAATTGATGTTACTAAAACCAGACACAGAAGTTAACCTCCTGTCCATTAAAGACTTACCTGAAGAACTACAGCTAAAAGTGGTTCCTGAAGTGTGGGATTTCACCGGAAAAGACGTAGGCTTAATGGCAAATGTAGACCCAGTTAAAATAGCAATAAAAACAAATGCTGTTTACCCCAGAACCCGACAGTACAAAATGAGTGCCGACGTAAAAGCTGGAGTTGCGATTGAAATAAACAGGTTGCTTGAAGCAAACATCATACAGGAAGTAATGAGCAGTCCCTGTAATTCGCCCATAATTGGAATAAAAAAGCCTAGCGGAAAGTACAGGGTAGTGCAGGACCTGCGCAAGGTAAACCAAATTGTTGTACCTTGCTGTCCCATTGTGCCTAACCCCGCAGTGATACTGTATCAGATTCCTTGGGATGCGGAATGGTTCACGGTCATTGACCTGTGCCATGCATTCTTTCCCATCCCATTGCATCCCGAAAGCAAGTTCCTTTTTAGTTTTGAATTCGACAGCCATATCTATGTCTGGAATTGTGTCCCCCAGGGGTACACTGAAAGCCCTTCAATTTTCAACCAGATCCTAAAGAAATGCCTTGAATCTCTAGTACTGCCAAAGGAGTCTGTTTTGGTACAGTACATAGATGACCTTCTGGTGGCGTCCAAAAGCCAAACCGACTGTGTCATTGATACCATTGCCCTTTTGAATCACCTAGGCAAGGGAGGACATAAAGTGTCGCCAGACAAATTGCAGTTCTGTAAAAATTCCGTGAAATATCTGGGGCACCAGATAGAAAAAGGGATCCGGAAAGTTACTACAGAGAGGATCAAAATAATTCGAGCAATGGATCTGCCCAGAACCCAGAAAGAAGTAAGAATGTTCCTAGGAGTTGTGGGGTACTGCAGACAATGGATTGTGGGATTCGCAGCTCTAGCCAAGCCCTTGATAAAAATGACCAAGAAGGGGGTGGAAGATCCAGTTAGTTGGGATGATGAAAGCATGAACGCCTGGGTAAAATTGCGAAATTGCCTGTGCTCCGCCCCTGCCTTGGGAATGCCTGACTATTCCAAAAACTTCGAACTGTTCTGTGATACAAGAGACAATTGTGCACTCTCAGTCCTAACACAGGAACATGGACTGAGTAAGCGTCCAGTGGCCTACTTTTCGGCCACTTTGGATCCAGTGGCTGCTGGATTACCCGGATGCCTGAAAGCAGTAGCTGCTACTTGTGCCAGTCTAGAACAGAGTGAGAACATTGTTATGGGACATCCTGTCACTGTATATGTTCCACATTCTGTTGTGATCTTACTGACCCGAACTAAGACCCAGTATCTCACCCCTAGTCGGCTGACTAAGTACGAGAGAATTCTTATAGGTGCTGAGAATGTGATCATCTCCAGGTGTAATACATTGAACCCCGCAACTCTGTTGCCCCTTCCCATAGATATTGAAGAAGATGAGGTTGAGCATAATTGCATGGACCTAACTGAATTCCGCACCAAGCCACGTCCTGATATCAAAGAAATAGCCTTACATGAGGAAGATCTAATGATGTTTGTAGATGGCTCATGTTTAAGACATGAGGATGGGGGTCTGAGTGCTGCCTATGCTGTAGTTACGTTGGAGACAATCTTGGAAGCATCTTACCTAGGCGATGTAAAGTCTGCCCAAGTAGCCGAATTGATCGCATTAACAAGAGCTTGTAAACTAGGAAAAGGCAAAAGGATAACTGTTTATACTGACAGTCAGTACTGTTATGGGGTTGTTCATGACTTCGGCCAACTATGGTTACAAAGAGAATTCATGACCTCCGCAGGTACCCCTATCAGAAATGGAAAGGTGGTACAGAACTTACTGGAAGCGATCCAATTACCCCAAGAATTGGCTGTGGTCAAGTGTGCGGCTCACAAGTCTGGAAATGATGATGTGACAGCCGGAAACCGATACGCTGACCAAATTGCCCAATACTGTTCCCGATACAAAATGTCCCTAAAAATCAAATTGTGGGGAGGTGGAAACAGCTGCCAACTTATGATGTTTGAAGGTGTGGCTACTTGGGAGGAATTGAGAGACATGCAGCAGGCAACAGACCAAAAGGAGAAGGACAGGTGGGAGAAGGATGAATGTACACCGAGAGATGAGGATGGTGTCATGATTTACAAAACTGGTGTGCCTGTATTACCAGACAGTTTGGTAGCCCCAATGGCTAGAATCATACATGAGGACACACACATTGGGAGAGATGCAATGCGCCGTATGTTTGACAAGGTATTCCGTAACACAAAATTCAGGGGCACTGCGGAAAAGCTTTGCCAGAGGTGCTTAGTGTGTCAGCAATTCAATGCAGGAAAGAAGACAGTAGTGGAGCAAAGTACGATTGGGAAGGCAGAAGGTCCCTTTATCAGGATGCAGGCGGACTTTATCCAATTGCCCATGTGCAAAGGGTACAGATACGTCTTGGTCATAGTTTGCCTATTTTCTAGATGGGTGGAGGCCTACCCAGCAAAGAAAAATGATGCCATAACTGTAGCCAAACTATTACTCAGGGAATTAATACCTAGATTTGGAATTCCAGAGACTATCGAAACAGACCAAGGTGGACATTTTTCTAACGATATTCTCAAAGAACTCTGTACAGCGTTTAAAATGAAGCAAAGGTTGCACTGTGCATACCATCCAGAGGCTTCTGGAATAGTTGAACAAGTGAATGGCACCATCAAGTCCAGACTGGCGAAAGTGTGTGACTCCACCAAAATGAACTGGATAGAGGCTTTGCCCCTTGTGCTGATGAGTTTGAGAAGTATCCCAAATCGAAAAACAGGCCTAAGTCCCCATGAGGTGCTAATGGGAAGAGTAATGCGACAGGCATGGGTACCTGGACACAAACTGCTAAGTATTTCTGATGATTTAGTGCTAGAATACTGCAGGCAGCTGGGTGACCAAGTGCGTTCTATCTCTCACCAGATTGGAGAGACTGCTGTCGAATGGCCTACATCCCCAGCACATAACTTGAAACCTGGTGATTGGGTGGTGTTAAAGAAACACACCCGGAAGAGTTGCCTTGGACCAAAGTGGGGAAAGCCGAGGTAGGTGATCCTTGTAACCACAACTGCTGTGAAGTGTGCGGGTGTGCCGAAGTGGATCCATGCCAGCCACACAAAGCCAGTGACAGGAGAAAACGCGACTGAAGCTGAAGGTAGCGCGGCTGAGGAAACTCCAGAAGAGAGTCCAGATCCCGCTGACATCGAACTACCGAGCTCAAGTCAGGACGTTGAGTGGTTCTCTGCTGACGAACAAGTTCTTGACCCAATAAGAACCCAAAAATATTCTTACCTAGATAGTGAGTGGGATAGTGAAGGTGAGACAGAATTAGAGGACGAAGGTCAGGTCATCGAAACACACCCCAAACCTGATCAGGAAATAGGCCAAGTAGGGACAGACCAAGTCATCGACACTCCTCCTGAAACTTCAGAAACTGAAAAGGGACAGATAGTAGTTAAAGCTGAAGTTCATGCGGAAGAAAATCAAGAGATCGAAGTGCATGAACAGGAACAGATAGAAATAGACGAACGTGTTCAGGAAGCTGAGTCCAGATCACTTGAAACTAAAGATCAGATACAAAGTAGACCTGAACCAGGCCAGTTTAGGGACCAGGCAGAAGAGACTGATGAAAGACCTGGAACTAGTCAGACAGGAAGGGAAATAGACACTGCCAAAACAAGAGTGCCACAAAGAAGCGAAAACAAGAGAGTTCACGAGGAAGGACAAGTTTCCTCAACCACTAAAAGGCTCAAGAAAAAGAATGAACCCCGATACATAAAAAGACTGAGACTGAGAATCAAAACAGTTGAAGAAAAACTAGAAGACCGAAAAAGGGCTGCCAGTGAAAGAAAAGAAGCCCGAGTCCAGTCTAACCGACGGAGCTCACGAGTAAAGAAACAAAACAAACTGTATCGGAGCCCTGAGTGGACTTACTTGGTATTGGAAGAAATTGATGAGCCAAACCACAGTGGCAACAGTGACGAAGAGTCCATTACTGATCGGAGTTCTGACGAAGACCCGCCTTGAGAAAACCTAAGAGAACCTTGGGTGAAGGGAAACAAAGAGGGGTTGGAAAACCACCTGTAAGCAAATATGTCTGATTCGAGTGTAAATGGAAGATCAAAATTTAGCTGTTGTAAAACCTGCTGTAAAATCTGCTTTTGTAGTATAGCGGTACTGATAATAATATGGATAGGATTAACAGTTTTTATACCTTTTATGATAAGTAAAGACCCTAACTTGTATCCCACTAACCCGGAGACTCTAGACACAGAAACCGTACAGACTGAAGAAACACCACGAAGTGTAGAAAGACTTGACAACACTGCTGTACTGACACAAAAACGAACCGAATTAGATGCATCAGATGAGGGTGGACTACATTTTCACAAAATGAAAAACAGAACGCAGTTAAATGTCTTTGCTAATCTTTTAGTGCACTATGTAGAAGCTATGGAAATAGAAGATTGTTATGTCTGCATGAAGCTACCTACTTCTGTAGCTGAAAGCGTGACATATCACCATTTACCCCTGACCTATGGAATTTCCTGTAGTATATTAGCAAGCTTATTCTATAGAAGCACTTTACAGTACTACTACTCAAACACTGACGTAGTCTTTTCAGAACTTCCTGTTCGAGGAAATCTAAACATTGTACATATTAGAAGCGAGGTAATCCGTTATATGGGAGAATATTTCCTGACCATAGGTGACATAGACTTAAATGAAGCTAGGGAAAATGATCTGACCTGTTCCCTACAGGAGCAGGAAAAGATGTTTTTGAAAATGGCAGAAAGGAGGAGAGAAAAGTTTCAGAAAAAGGCCACTGACGAGAAGGATAGGATCCCTAGATGGGCAGAGAATATGGAAAGCACCTCAGAAGGCGTCGCTAGTCCTGCATTGTTGCTGGATTTTGAACGGAAGGGGAAACTCTGTCTTCATAGAGAAAAGACTAGTTATTATAACAACGTATTCATCGGTTCCAGCGAGTGTGAACATAATTACAAGGTAATTGGAGGTTGGGGTTTCAAAAATGGGTCAGAACCTGTGTTTCCCGGAATTTATTATATATGTGGAAACAAGGCTTATTTCAAATTGCCGGATCACTGGTATGGAAGCTGCTATTTTGGCATTGTTTTCCCGAAAATATACCATGTGAACAATGCTGCTGGAAGCAATGAAGATACTAATGGCTTAGTGCGTAGTAAACGTGAAAGTGTAGGAGAAATTATAGGTGATATATTTAGTGCACTGATACCTGGAATGGGGGTAGTTCTGAATACTCACCGTATCTGCAAAATGTCTACAGTAGTAGATCGGTTATCAACTGACACTGCTGCTGGATTCCTGCTGGTCAATACTGAAATGGTTGTGATTAGATCAATGGTTTTACAGAATCGCCTTGCTCTTGACACCCTATTGGCAAAAGAGGGCGGAGTCTGCAGGATGCTGAAGGCGCAACATTGTTGCACTTACATTCCTGATAAAAGCATTGAAATAAAGAAATATGTAAGAAACATAACTAGTTTGGAAAAAGAACTCAAACCATTGGAGGTTGATAGTGCCTGGACGAGACTGACTGATGGTCTCTCCTCTGTAGGTAGTTGGTTTACTAACTTGGGTAAAAATCTTTTATGGAAAATACTGATGCCAATAGCTGGAATAGGTGTGGTCGTACTAATCATATTTATCTGCTGCAAATGTCAAAAGTGCAGAAAACGATATTCGGTGAACAAGAGAGGAGTGAAGAGAAATGTTGATGAGCTAGAATTAGAAGAATTGAAGAACGAAATTTATAAAAGAGCTAAAAACTCTCACCCTAATAAGGATGCAGGGAGAAAGCTCAACAACAAGTTTGTGGAGATAGAAATGAGTGATATGCAAGAATGAGGTTGGCATCTGTTTCCAGTTATAGTGATGATAGTAAATATCATCAAAGAGGGGATTGATGGAGCAGGGATTCGCACGTAAAGCGACTTGCTCACATTCATGAACCTCGTCTAACCTTTAATAAACATTAACCAATCCTGTCCGTCTTAATTTTCACCTTTTCCAGTACACGCGGGTGCCCGAGAGAAGCTCGCATCTATGTTTATTAATTGAAATGATGCTTGCACTACTGAATGGCCGCTTCGCAGAAATCCAGTCTGCGCATGCGTCGGTCATACCCATGTGATGTGACGCACTCGCAATTTGGAGGGATATTGTTGCTCATGCGCATTGTTGCTAAAATGGCCGCTTGTCTTTAACCATGCTCTCTGCTTGCTCAAGCTGCTTCTGCATATCTGTCTTTCCCGCATTAACCCTCAATGCTATAGATATTACACAGTAAGGGGTGCAGTGAAGCTTATTCATGGTAGACAGTGTATTCATTTTTTCTGTGTTTCTAATTTGTTTTCGCTTACTTTTCATGTACCGCGTATTTGGGGCCTGGGAGTGGGGAGCGACGCCATATCTGAATCCTCCCACAACCCTGTCACGTGATGAGGGAAAAGCCGAACCGAGCAGAAGCAAACCCAAGCCAGCTGGCTCCTGAAGCTGAGATGCGCCTGAGAACATCTTCCATGCTATGGGAAGAGAATTTGGCTGTACTACATTTGATACAAATGTATAAGTCCTATGTGTGTCCTATTGTCTTACACCTCTCTCATACCCTGGGAACTGGATTGCAAGGGGTGGGTACTGAAAAATGAATATTAATTATGTGAACATAGAATTTGGGAGGTGAAAATGACCTAACCACCTCTCTTGACCAATTGAAAGATGAGACCTTGTCGCTTGCAACATTTGTGGGTGGTCTAGGGGTCCCAAAACTGTATAACTAGCCTAGTTTTAGCTTAGAAAATTGTCCGACTTGTCCGAGTAGCTGACCTGTCACTGACCCTACGAACTCTATAGGTGATTGATACAGAGCGCTGCGGAGCACTCTGTCCGTATTTTCCACAAACTCCAAGGGGTGGAAATAGTCTTAAGTGCTGGCGAAGCACTTTGCTGGGAGATTCGAAAACCCAATCTGGGTTACTGGCGGATTCCGTGCAGAGAGGGGGTAACGCAGGCGTTCCATCCGAAGCTGCAGGTGTTGGTTGTGCCCTTTGATGAGCCCAGTCCTGACCCAAAACCTGAGGGGTATTCTGTCCTGTCTGTCCTGAGCTGTACCTGCTCGCCTACTGGCATTTCCGAATCCTTGAGGGTCCTTGTCCCTGCCTATTCCCACACTGACCCGTGGCCAGGGTTAGTCCTCATTCTGTCCTAGGTAAATATACAAGTGGGTGTCTGTCTAACTATACTCTTACTTTTCCTTTTCTGAATAAAGCACTCTTGCCTGTGATATTCTCCTATCACCCTTTCGAAAGTAACTTTATGCAAATTGTTTATTAGTAATGTTCCATTTTTCCCCCTACCTATAGGATATTATGAAACTGACTGCATGTTTTAGCATGTTCCAATATCCCTTCCCTTTAGTATGGTTGCTGTGAATTTAGTAAGAATAGCATAAGGTTTAGGACTTAGTTTAAGAATAAGTACACATATTAGGTCTGCCTCACGCCCCTGCCTTAGTATAAATTCGTACTGAATAGCATGTTCCCAAATGCATACCCAGTAGTATTTCCTTAGTAATCTATGGTGCTTGCCTTAATCCATAGCTACACTCTTGTTATGATTTTTATCATTGATGTTCTAATTTGTATCTGCCTGTTACCTATGGCATACTCATTCTAAACTGAATTCATATAAACTCTTTAAACCTCATCAGGTGTCTGTGGTCATTACGTATCACCTAGTGTTATTAAATGTACTGAATGTATAGGGTATTTTTACTCCTTTTAGGAATCTTACTACCTGTCCACTGCTAGCTCCTGATCCATCAGGAGTAATGTGCCTGTGGTAAGTCAGGTACATGAATAGTAAGTGGTGAGAGTGTCACCCCCCCGAATTACTCATAGTAGCGTGTGGAAAATCACCCGGTTCACGCAAAACACTGTCATTTATAAACACGCCAGGGCCCAGTGCGTGGAAATTGGTAGAAAAAGTGACCCGGGTGAACTGCGCGCTCTATCATGTAGACCCTGTACCAAGTTTGGTATACTACAATGTTTACTTCAATATGTTTAGAAGGGCTGTCCTAGTCTTAGCACACAACAGGCTAGCGCTGCTTCAAGGATGTGTACACTTGGAATTACATTCTTAAGCTCTCTGACCCGGATATGGTGCACTATGTATAATGTTATTTCTTTCTACAGCTTACACCCTCCGATTGCTTGTTGTCTCTGAAAGCCTCCCCCCACTATACTCCTCAAATCCTGCATGAAAATGTAACCTTGAATTACTTCCGCTTGATTCCTCAACTTTTCTTTTCAGTGAACCTTCTACTTATGATCTCCTCTCATCCTCATGCCTGTCTGCCTTAATCTCTCTAATTTTAATTCTGCAATTGGCTGATATGTCAATTCATAGATCACAACCTCTCTACTTTAATACCCTATCTGTGTAACTTAACATTACCTAATACCCACCGGCCTGAATATCTCACCACTCATTCTCCTTAAACCACAAAGCCCCCTAATGATCACACCAGTATTATTATAATCGATCACAAAGTAACCGGAGTAAGAGCATGACATTTTTCTTGACTGCACATGACTAATCACAATAACCACTGGCTTAACCGCTAACCTTGGTTTCCGGAGTAGCGTGCTACTTGCCGTAAAGAGCTTCAACGCCTCATCAGGTGTAGTAAGTGCTGTATAAATACAATTGCAATTTTTGGATGGTGCTGGATTGTGTTGTTGCAGGGAAACTTCCAATGATAAAATATTTCCAATGAATTATCTAAAACAAAATAGTCGAGGCCTGATGGTGACAGTTGAAGCCTGTGAAAAGGGAGATGCTTTCTATGGCGGCTAGAAAGGCGTTGTAAGGCTGGATGACATTTAGTAGCAAATGGTTTCAATAGAAGATTGCAAGGTAGTTGCTTGTGAAGATAATGCAAAATTTACACTATTCTGGATAGAGATAGGAACCAGAGACTGTCAAATACAACGTTTGTCACCCAGAAAGAAGATACAGTCGGGGTTCTTACAGCATGCAAGAATCCAAGAATAAAAGGCAAATGGAGAATAATCATCTAAAAGGCAGCAACCCACCAAGCAATACCTTTGACTAAACAGTAAATTTCAGTACTGTTCTGAGAAAAACATTTTAGCCATGTCCGCAGTTAGGAGACTCCTTGGACCCTCATTTAGGAAGTAAAGGAACATCGTAAAGCGACATACAGTCTCTGAATGAACTTCAGTTCAATACATACTACATACCCTAGAAAGCATGCTTAGCTTGGCATGGTGAAGCCAGAATGTTCCACAGTTCTCAGCTGCAGGGAATGCAGTGACATCATCTGACCAGAATGCAAAGGAAACCCGGTCCACCACAGGGAACCTAAAAACCTCTGGACTGACCGCAGATAGCACATCTGCTGCCCACTGTGGAGCTGTATGGCAGCACACCTTTCCCCTGTAAGACTGCTCACAGAGTGAGAGCCCGTGGCTATATGACCTGATCTACCTGTGATTTGTGTCAGCGCTGAGAACCTTTTGGCAGGAAAGGAGAGCTTTTCCTTCCAATTACGTCCGGCTCTGGAATTTCACTCCTCAGCAAAATAACAGCCAGATTCATCAAGCGAAATGCGCTCGCAAAAGGGCCAGATTCTGAGAATTTGGCCCTTTGCGAGTGCAATTTTTGCATTTGGGATTCATCATCCCAAATGCAAAAATCGCTAATAAAGAATTCGCACATTTGCGAGGATTAGCATTTAAGGAATCCTCATTAGAGATTCCTTAAATGCTATTCATAAAACATTTTAAAATTGGGAATTCGCAATTTATGAGCGCTATTTACCACGAAGTCAAACCTCGTGATAAATATCAAAAACTTGGAAAAATGCATTTAAAAGCATTTTTCTAAGTTGCATGTTACAAACATACATGTCCTTTGGACATGTGTGTGTACAACATCAGTGTAAATTCACATTTCAGGGTTGTTACAGGGTGTCCTTTGGACACCCCTGGCACCCTTGAAATCGCATCCTTATTTAATAAGGAATAACTCCCCATTCATTCCTATGGGCCTTTGGCCCTTAGGAATGAATGGGGAGTTATTCCTTATTTGCGATTAGCAATTTGCTAATCGCAAATAAGCAGGCGGTAGGAATCGCAATTTATTTCGCGATTTCTACATGAATCCCGATTTGCAAGTCCTTAATAGCGATTCCTTAATAATCGCTATTACGGACTCGCAAATCGGACTTTGATGAATCTAGCTGCAAGTGTACTAGAGAATTGTGTTGAGGCTTGAGGGCGGAGGTGGAGAAGAACCAGGGTCAGTTACCCTGTCCCATTTACTACAGAAAGCACTGACAAACTATTTTTAGTAAAAGCATCTATACTTCACATTGGTAAAACATATGGGCTACCTGCATAGCATGGAGATCAGCTACCCGCTTCTGTCAGCAGCCATGGTGCAGTAGGATACATATCTAGTGCATCCACACTTTCCATTCTTTCGAATGTTTTAAAACTAGTGCATGGTGTAGGACAACTATGTCCTGTGTCCTGTTAACCTCTGAATTGGCTGCGCCGTGATGTAAGATAGACCCATACAGCTTCTGCAGTGCACTTTGAGCCACACATCTCATTAGGTGAGGTCCCCCACTCTGCTTTTGAACGATGTATATCTTATGAAATTCAATCCAAGGAGAGATCGAAATGCAAAACATGTATTCTTTTAGTGAATTGAAGTAACTCCAGCCACAGCACGAAGCAGTTCCACAGTATGCTGATTCTCTGTATTTTAAGCTTTCACAGTTTTTCCCTTGAAAGTAAACATTCTATCAGAGCACACTAAGGAAGAAATAGCGAAGGACGGAACCAATTAGAATATCCTAACAATAGCACACACCCCCCTCAGTAACCTAACAAAACACCAAAAACAATTTTATATAACTTATTTCTTCGGTAACGCCCCAATTCAGTTGAAATTTCTAATCCTTTCATTATCCTCTTTAACAGCCTCCTTAAACACCTTGTCACTTTACAAGGCCTGCAAAAGTGTGAAAGGTCATTATTGGAATTTGTCAGTAACTTCACTATCACCACACCCACCATCTGAATGTCAAAGTGTTTGACTGCTTTGCATAGATCATATCAGTCTTTCCTTTTCTTCTGAAATTCAACCTCTCTCGATTTCCCTCTCTCAATCAGGCTTTCCACATGAGAAAGTTCATTACAATATGTGTTCACCTATGGGGAACACACTTTGCTATGGGATTGAAGATTGGGATTAAAGAAACAAATGGACTAGTCCACAAGGCGAATTAACCGAACCAATTGGGGTTAGGAGGGGGGTAAGGTAAGGGTGCGTTTTAGCTCCAACTTTATTTTCTCTATATGATAACGACATCCCTGATAACCTCTTGGGATGTGACCATGACTCTCCTAGGTTAGGAGGGTTGCATGTGCCGGCACTCCTTTTTACTTGGGTATTACCTTGGATTCAAAACAGACATGGAGGCCTCAGTTAGAAAAAAGTAAAACTATACTCCTCCAGAACACATTTCCATTAATAAAGAAAATAGAAAGTAGTATATCCAAAGCAATTTCACCCGCTCTTGAAGTGAACAAATATAAAGCACAGTCGGCTTCACTATATGGGTCAGAGCTGTGGGGTCACGCTGTAAACGAAACATTCAAGGTGGGTGAAAATAAGTGTCTTAGGAAAATATTAAGTCTGCCCACACGGACTCCATTAACTCCTGTATTGATGGATTTAAATTTTAACTGCGTGGGCGACCAGGCTAACCTTAGACCATTGCTGTTTTGGGTTCGCCTATGGAGCACAGAAGAGCTTATCCACTATTGGGAAGGTTTAGAAGAAATTCTGGGATTTAATGAAGGTGTGGGGTTACCTTGGTTAAAACACATTAATGATTGTTTTTTTAAATTGGGATTAAGGAACTACTGGGAGGAGCCGTCCAATCTGACATTGGCCTCAAAAAAGCTCTTAAAGGAAAATTATTGGTCCTTTATACATGATTCCATGTCCCATTCTTCTAGGGCTGGGTCTCTGACTACACGATTCCTTCAAATGAAAACAGATTGGAACTTTGAACCTTTACTAGATTAAATACAGCCACAATTGGCCAAGTCTTTATATCTCAAGTATCGCTATGGTATCCTACAAATAAAGACAAATACAGTGAAATGGGCGCTGGGCAAGGACAGGGAGGATAGATGTGTCTCGTGTGATCTAGATGTAATGGAGAGCGAGGCACATCTGCTCTTCTTTTGTCCAGCCTACGCGCATTGTAGGAATAAATGAATAAAACCCATTTGTCGTTTGCTTGGCATTAGATCCTGCCTTGAAGCAGAAAGACTATTACGTACTGATACCAGGCAAACTGTGGTTTTTAGTGTTAGTCGATATCTGTTTGGTGTGCGCTTGATAAGGAAAAGGGAAGGTCTGAAACTCTAGGTTGAGAAAATGAATGGGGAGACTTTATTAATTTGGCACGTGCACTTTACTGGAACAAAATGATATATGTATTTATTTATATATCATGTAAAAAGCCTGTGTATGAGAATGTCTGTTTTAAAAAAAAATTTATTTTATCATTATCATTTGTTTGTATAGGGACTTCTGTTTTTTTTTGTCTCAAAGTGTTGTTCCTCTAATCTGTCTTTTATTAATATTTTTTATTTTTTAATATTTATGAAATTTGTAATACCGTAAGAACATCGCTAAATTGGTTGGGTTGGTTTAGGTTCGCTTTATAATGAATTCTGTGCATCGTGTTTTAATTCTTATGGATGTTTTGTTGAATAATTGTATTATTTGTGCAATCTTTTATGGTTATTTTAACCGAAATAAAGAATAAATGAAGATGATGAAATGGACTAGTTACAGAAGTGATATGGGGCCTATACAAATACTACTCCGCACACATCTCACCATGTCTATCCAACTTACACCTTTGTGTTTAGCAATTTAATTTGTCTCTTTCAACATTTTGTTAACTGTCTCGACCATTCCATTGGTTTCTGGTTTCTGGATAGTATAAGGCGCACTTCTTGTGAGCAATACCCCTTCCCTCCAAAACCTCTTCCATGGCTTTCGGGGTCAACTATACCCCATTGTCCGTCAATATGCTTTTGAGATTCCCCACCCAAGTAAACACTGCTTTTTAAAAGCCTGATAATAGCTGTTGTGGTGATCTCAATGGTGGCTGCCACTTCTGGCCACCTCGAAAGAATATTATTCACCAAAAACAGATAAATTGAAGCGGAAACCCCCACTTATAGGTCCCACTAAGTGAACCGCAATTTTATCCCAAAATTCCTTTGGAATCTCTCGGCAAACTATTGGAGTTGCACTAACTTTCAAAGTGTTATCACTTAACTTACACTCACAACAGTCTCTAACCATACATTCCACCACCAGATCCATATCATACCAGGTCACCAGGAACCACCTCTCAACCTTTCCTTTGTTTTGCAAATATCATGGTGTCCCTCATGAGCTAAATACACTAGTAACTCCCTCACAATACTAGGCAGAGATAGCCTGCTACCCTTTAAGACAAGACAGTTTTTAAGAGCAAGTTCATCAAACACCTTGGCATATCCAGTCAATTTTAAATTGCGAAACCAAGTATCACTTCCACCAACAAAGCCATCCCTCCAGCTTTTCATCTCCTCATCCTTCTTCAATTCCATCATCCACTCACTTTCAGAAACACACCCAACTTGATGGCACAAATCTTCACATCTTTCTCCAACCACCCTCATCATTACATGCCTCAGGGGTATCATTTCTCAATCTAGATAGACACTCCGCAGACTTATTGGCCACACCAGGAATATACTTGATCACATACTTAAAGCCATGCAATGCAACAATCCATTTACAGATACGTGAAGAAATACAGTCTAAACCTTCTTTTCAAAAACTTCTTGAAGTGGTTTGTGGTCTGATTGAATTACAAACCAGACACCCCACAAAAACTGTTCACATTTCTTCAGCACCTAAAACACGGCTAAGGCTTCATTTTCAATTGGGTAATAGTGTGTTTATGCCTCTTTCAATTATCTTGATGGAACGCAATTGTGATCTCACTGCCATTCTGAATCTGTTTAAGAACCCAACCAAGACCTTTATCACTGGCACCTGAGACAACACAAAGTGGTAAACCAAGTATAAAAAGTTTCAAGCAATGTGCCAACCCTAGACCCAATTTGATATTTTCAACACATTGAGTCACTTCTTTAGCAGTCCCCTAATACTACAGGAAAGTTTGGCAAACTTTCAAATGTATCTGAAATAGAACTCTCCCATTCCTAAAAAGATTTGTACATCCTCTTTTTTAATAGGTGCATTCAATTCCAATGTCATTAACAAGATCATAGTTCAGTTTGACCCCATCACCTGTGATAACATGCCCTAAACACAATATTTCTGGGAGACAAAACTTTCATTTCTCAATTTTGAGGGTAATCACTTGGACTAGAAGATCTCTCTAACCTTGAACATATGTTCTTCCAAAGTTTCAGAGAAAATTAGGACATTATTTTGAAAACACTTTACACCAGTTACATTCTTCAACACATTAGCCACGAGTCTCTGAAAAACAGAGGTAGCAGAACAAAGCCCAAATGGCATCCTATTAAAAGAAAACACCCCAAAGGGAGTTCTAAAGGCAGTAAGTTCTTTGGATTCATCGCACAGTTTAACTTGGTGGTATGCCAATTGTAGTTCCAGAGTGTTGAAAAGGTGCCATTACCTAACAAACTAATCCTTTCCATGATGTTAGGTAGGGTAAATTTGTCAACAACCTCTTAATTGAGATGCCTAAGATTCACACAAAGCTTAATCTCTCCTGATCTCTTTGTGGCTACGACAACTGGTGCAATCCATTGAGAAGCTTCTACAGTTTCAATGATCCGTTCCACTTGGAATCTGTTTAACTATTTTTCCACACTGCTTCCTGAAAGCTGAAAGGAATACTCCTCCTTTTACATGAGACTGGTTAAGCTACCTTTTTTAAACAACTATGATGCTTGTAGCATTTGATACATCAATCTTTCCAGAAAAAACATCAGAAATACAGGTATAAATAGACCTGGCATGGTATTCATCTTTCTGATCTGAACATGGGGATTTGCGTTAGTGTCGAGATAAATCCACAGAAGTTTTAGATGAGGCCAGCTTAAAGCAGTGTCTCCCTTCAAAGGAGCATACAATTTACCAACAGCCTGGTTGCCCCAAAATTGTATATGTGCCTCAAAATACCCCACTAACTCAATGGGTTTACACCGTAATAATAAGGTCCACACAATGTGACTTTCCCTTCAAAATACTTAGTGATGTCAACGCCTGAAGCTAAAGATAGCCTAGCCCCTGAGTTCATCATCATGGACACACTGATGCTATTGAGTGATACCAAAAGGGTGTTGAAAACTTACACTAGAAATACAGTTCACATAATTAATAATCTGAAGAATGACATCAATATATTCAGCTGACACATCATTGATTTTAGTTTTAAACTTATCCATATATTTACAAGGTTTAACATAATGTCCTTTCTTTCCACATAGGTTACACACACTGCATAATGCTGGACATTCTTTAGAATTAGCTACTTGATTTGAAAGAAGCACGCCTAAAACACAACAGTCTACCTTCAGCGTGAGCAGAGAACAGTTTTTTTGTGTTTTACCGAATCTGAATGTACAGAAGACACAGCGGCTTTGGTCTTCTGCCAGTCCCGAATGCATGGCATTGAGTGCTCAACCTGCTTTGCTACGATTAGTACCTCACACAGTTTGGGATCACTCTTGGACTACAGTTCCTCTCTTATGTTATAAAATTGATATTCCATCATAAATTGATCACAAATCTTTTCTTCAATATTGTTCCCAAAATTGCGAGTGGAGCTTAGTTTGTGGAGAGCAGTAACAAAATCCTCTACAGATTCTTCATCTCCCTGTTTACGCTTATCAACATGATATCTTTGCAGGATTATAGAAAATGTGGGTAAGAAATGATAGTACAGTTCTTTAATTGCAAACTCAAATTCCTTTAAAGAGGCCTCACCATCAGTATCCATATCAGATGGCCTTTCAAGAGTTTTTTTGTCCCTCAGCACGTAAACAATGTAATAGTAAAGATGCATTTTTTCCAGACACTAATTTGTTTAACATATTTTAAATGGTTTAAATAGTTTAAAAACACTTTTATCCATTTTGCCCATGGAAGATGAGGGTCAACTGGGGTTGTTAAACGAAATAGAGGAGAAGATATGTTTTCCATGACTCCACGCAAAAGAAGGAGAGGCAATAATAAATGCCAAAAAGAAGAGAAAATAAAATAAAAAGGAAAAAAGTGATAAAACACACAAAAACTAGAAGAGAAGTGAGTTAAAGGTGAAAGCAAACTAAAAGGAAAACCCATTGGTACTTGATGCAGTACCCGAAATCCACCTAAGAGAGAGTAAAATTAACTGGAAACCCACTAATACAAGAGATTTATTAATGGACTACAGAGATCATACTCCATTTTCAATATCACTCTAGTCAGTGCATGTAAGACTGTAGTCCATCTTCTAATAATTGTAGACTTGAAGCACTTCCTGTTTGGCGTTAGCGGAAGAGTAGCGGCTAAGTCAAGGGCTTAGCGAAGGATAGGGACTCTGCAAAGAAATGTAGTAACAAGGCTCAACGTGGGGAACTTTGGGAAATATACCGCTCAAATCCAGAAAATACAGCAGAACAAGTCAGAGTTAGCAGCTGTGTGGTATCTGGTCTGATGGCAGATGCTGGAAGGGAGCACTGGCTGACCCCGAAGATGCCAGGAAAGAATGATGGAGTCAGCAGCAGCGCAGTGATGCTGGAATGCTGTGCTGGAAGAATCCTTGTGGTTAAGTCCTGGGTTCGCAGCGCCGGCACGGCATGGCATGATAATCCATGTGTAGGTAAACAGGAAGGCTTGGGGGTTGGAGGGGCAAGCTGGGAGTGAGGCTAGAGCCGGTAAAAATACTGGCAGAAGGGGGGTTTTGGGGGCAGCCAATTGTAGTGAGGTCTGCCTCCCGGGCAGTTTTCGTAGGGGGTGTGGGCCTGCCGGAACGGCCATTTTGTGGTTTTGGGCTTTTTTGGGGCGTAGCCCAATTATAGCCCAAGTAGCCCAATGCTTATATAATCCTATGAGGGATATGCCAGCCACCATTTTAGGTTTTGATGACCTGGTGGCTGGCAGCAGGGTAGCTGGTAATAGTTTTCTTGGCCCCGCCCTCCGATCCCTCTTTTTAAGAATTTTAGCTGGGTGGAGTCTTTGGGGTTTGTTCTTTGGTTTAGGCCAGGTTTGTGGAGACAGGTGCATAAGGGAACTTATGGATGTTGTCGCTTGGAACAGGTGCTTGTGGGGTTTTGAAAAGTTGGCCAGGCTTGGTACAGGTTTTTGGTTAAGTATTGGAAGTTTGTGAGTAGAGGCAGGAAAAAGGTAGGCGGGTAGTCTAATTTTCAGGATAGAAGTTTGTTAGTTACAGTTGCAGTAAGGCAGGTAAGGAACAGGTTGTCATTGGGGGAAAAAGTTTTAACCGCAATAATGTGTAATGTTGTTGTTATGTTAATGCCAGGGTGGGGGAACTTTTGAGGGGATCGTAGGGGCGGGAGGGGATCAGGGGTCAGCTATTTGATGTATAGCGAGGTTTTAGTTTTGTAAGGCAGTTGCCAGCTGGTTATTTTGTAATATGCACCTGTTTCAATAAAGTGTCCTTCTTCGCACACAAAATGTCTTGGTTTGGCTTGCCCTCCTCCCTCCCAAGTTAATACAGCCAAAGAATGCAAAAAAAAATGCTGGAAATATCAGGAATGAAAAACGGCCCGGTAGGGGCAACAACGACTGTGCAAAAATCGTACAGTACTTTAATTAAGAGTAGTACAACGGAGCAGTGACGAGGTGAGATAGCTAAAGATAAGTGTTGAAGTTTCTCCAAACATGTACGAAAATCAGTCGTCGCCAAATTGAAATTGGATTCAAGGAGAGATCGAAATGCGAAAGATGTCTTTTTCTTTTATTAAATTGCAGAAACTCTGGCAAAAGGCCCCAAGTAGTTCCACTGTACACCGAATCTCTGTGTTCTATGCAGTCACAGTTTTCCCCTAAAAAAGTAAACATTCTATAAGAGCATACCAAGGAAGAAATAGGGAAGGAAGAAACTTATTAGAATATCTTAACAATGCCAGATATCTAATCCAATCAGGCAATTTGTAGAGCGTGCTAATCACCCGCTAGGGTCTCAAGGTGCTAGGAGGGGGGGGGGTCCGCTACTGCTCGAATAGCCAGGTCTTGAGTTGTTTCCTGAAGGAGAGATGGTCCTGGGTTAGTCGTAGGTGGATGGGGAGGGAGTTCCATGTCTTAGCCGCCAGGTAGGAGAAGGATCTTTCTCCGGCGGTGGCTCTGCGAATACGTGGGACGGTGGCGAGGGCGAGGCTGGTGGGTGTGTAGAATGTGAGGCGGATGTTGAGGTACTTGGGGCCCAAGTCGTGGAGAGCCTTGTGTGCGTGGGTGAGGAGTCTGAACGTAATTCTCTTGCTGACGGGGAGCCAGTGAAGGTCTCTCAGGTGGGCAGAGATGTGGTTGTGGCGGGGGATGTCCAGGATGAGTCGTGCGGAGGTGTTCTGTATGCGCTGGAGTCTTTTCTGAAGTTTGGCTGTGGTTCCCGCGTAGAGGGTGTTCCCGTAGTCCAGTCGGCTGGTGACGAGGGCCTGGGTGACCGTCTTCCTGGTTTTGGTGGGGATCCATTGGAAGATCTTGCGGAGCATGCACAGGGTGTTGAAGCAGGATGACGAGACGGCGTTAACTTGTTTGGTCATCGTGAGGGAGGAGTCCAGGATGAAACCCAGGTTGCGTGCGTGGTCCGTTGGTTTGGGGGCGGTGCCCAGGGCAGGGGGCCACCAGGAGTCGTCCCAGGTGGAGGGGGATGTTCCCAGGATGAGGACTTCCGTCTTGTCTGAGTTCAGTTTCAGGCGGCTGGTCTTCATCCACTCTGCGACGTCTTTCATTCCTTCCTGGAGGCTGGCTCTGGCTCTGGCGGGGTCGTTGGTGAGGGAGAGGATCAGCTGGGTGTCGTCAGCGTAGGAAATGATGTTAAGGTTGTGTTGGCGTGCGATGGCTGTGAGGGGGCTCATGTAGACGTTGAAGAGGGCGGGCTGAGCGAGGATCCTTAAGGTACGCCGCAGATGACTTTGGTGGCCACGGATCGGAACGGGGGAGGCGGACTCTCTGGGTTCTTCCGGTGAGGAACGAGATGATCCACTCCAGTGCCTCCCCTTGGATTCCAGTGTTGCTGAGGCGCTGTATTAGTGTGCGGTGGCATACTGTGTCGAACGCTGCTGAGAGATCCAGGAGGATAAGGACAGCTGTTTCCCCGTTGTCAAGCAGGGATCTGATGTCGTCGGTTGCTGCGATGAGGGCGGTCTCTGTGCTGTGGTTGGCTCGGAAACCGTACTGTGAGAGGTCGAGGGATCCGTTTGTCTCGAGGAAGGCGGCGAGTTGTTTGTTGACAGTCCTCTCGATGACTTTGGCAGGAAAAGGGAGGAGCGAGATGGGGCGGAAGTTCTTGAGGTCCGTGGGGTCCACGGTGGGTTTCTTCAGGAGGGCGCTGAGCTCGGCATGTTTCCAGCTCTCCGGGAAGGTGGCGGTGGCGAAGGAGATGTTGATGATGTCTCGGAGTTGGGGTGCGATGATGGAGTCGGCCTTGTTGAAGACGTGGTGAGGGCAGGGGTCTGTTGGGGATCCGGAGTGGATGGTGTTCATCGTGTGGGTGCTGTCTTCGGTGCTGACCGGGGTGCAGTTGCAGAGGGTGGTGGTGGGGGGCGCTGGTTTGGTGGTTGGGTGCGTGGTCTGTGTACCGAAGCTGTTGTGTATGTCGGCGATCTTGCGGTGGAAGAACAAGGCGAGTGAGTCGCAGAGGTCTTGCGAGGGTGTGATGTCGTTGTTGCAGGCGCTGGGGTTGGAGAGCTCTCTAACGATGCTGAAGAGTTCCTTGCAGTTGTGGGTGTTGTTGTCCAGTCGTTCTTTGAATGATGTCTTTTTGGTGGTGGGATCAGCTGGTGGTGTATGCGGGTGGCATTCTTGAGGGCTGTCATGTTTTCTGTAGTGTGATCGTGGAGCCAGGCTTTCTCAAGGGTGCGGCAGTTTTTCTTGGAGGTATTGAGTTTGTTGGTGAAATACGAGGCTTTCTTGCTGCCAGGTCTGCTGGGAGTGTTCTTCAGTGGTGCGAGGTCATCGGCGCAGATGCAGAGCCACTGTGTGAAGTTGCGGGCTACTTCCTTGGGGTCCATTGTGTTGGCGGGAGAGTTCTGACTGAGGGAGGTGGTGAGCTGGTCGGCGGGGATCTTGCTCCAGCTCCTGCGGGGAACCTGTTGCAGGTGGTGGTGGGTTGTGGTTCTCCTGAAGTTTAAGTGGACGCAGCTGTGATCAGTCCAGTGTAGTCCGGCGGAGTGGCTGAAGGAGATGTGCTTGCTGGAGGAGAAGACAGGGTCAAGTATGTGGCCTGCGTAGTGGGTGGGGGTGTTCACCAGTTGCTTGAGTCCGAGGTTGGCGAGGTTGTTCAGCAGGGCGGTGGTGTTGCTGTCATTGTTGTTCTCCAGGTGGAAGTTGAGGTCCCCTAGGAGGATGTAGTCTGAGGAGGTGAGGGCGTGTGGGCTGATGAAGTCTGCGATGGCTCCGCTGAATTGAGTGCGTGGTCCCGGGGGTCTGTAGATGAGAGTACCTCTAAGGGTGGTGTTGGGGTCGGTGTGTATCTGGAAGTGAAGGTGCTCGGCGGCACTGAGGGTGTCGTCCGAGTTGGTTGTGATGCAGATGGTGTTTCTTTGGACGATGGCAATGCCTCCTCCGGTTTGGTTGATGCGGTCCCTCCGGGTTATCTTGTAGCCTTCCGGGATGGCTATGGCGATGTCGGGGGCTGAGGAGGCGTTCATCCAGGTTTTCGTGAGGAAGGCGACGTCTGGTGATTTTGTGTCGAGGAGGTTCCAGAGTTCGACGGCGTGTCTGTGGAAGGAGCGGGTGTTGAGCAGGATGCACTTGAGGTGGTTGTTGCTGGTGTCTGGCCTTGCGGGTGGGGTGCAGGTCCGGAGGCAGGTGAACTTGCAGGTTTGGCAGGTGAAGGGTCCGTGGGTGCGTTTCGGGGTGGCTCGGTAGCAGGCGGGGTCCTGGCCGCCATTGAGTGCGTGGTGGGTAGCGGCATCGTAAATCCGTCGTGTGGGCTGGCAGCATCGGGGGCCAGGGGTCCTGGCACTGGGCACGGTCCAGGCGCGGACAGGCGCAGACGGGCTTGCCTTAGGCACGCCTTAGGCGCGCCTGCAGCGCGCCCGCTGCGCGGCCTCGAGCGGCCCCCATAAGAGGAGGTGAGGGAGGGCGCCTCAGCTGGGAGGAGGGAGGGGCAGGAGGGGCGAGCGAATGAGCAGCAGGGGAGGCAGCGGCGGGAAAAAAACTTCCAGCAGCACGGGGACAGGGGAGGGGGCGGGGTCATGAGGCGGCGAACAGCAGGGACGGCGAAAAACCGGGGGCCAGGAACCAGGAAAGCGCAGGGCGCTCGGGAGCACGAGCGTCACAGGAGCAGCCCAAGACAGGTCAGGAGGCAGCAACGGCGAGCTGCGGCGAGAGGGGAGCGACCTACCAGAGGTCAAGGGTCGCTATCTATAAGGTGAAAACCCTGTAAGCGAAATTTTAGAGACAACAAACTTTTCATGGAGGGCCATCACCCAACTTGGATCCACTGACTAATGTTTGTTCTCAAGGACCTGCAAAATTACCAGCCCACCCAGCAGTGAGGACCAGTCTTTTGAGAAGGCCACCACAAATGCAGCGGCGACTCCTCCGCTTTGGCAGAGGATCGTCACTCCCCTCCAAAGACAGCAGGAAAGGAAAAATAAAACAATTATAAACACTTCTTTTATTTTTCCTTTTGTGCAGAGTCATGGGGGCTGGGCAATGGGATGATAGGCCCTGTGGGGGAGTGGTAGTACATTGCCTTCACTGAGCATGACGGTTTGGCCGGTCGTCTCAGGCTGGCCGAACCGTCATGCGCAGTGAAGCTCTCTCCAACCCCCGCTGCATGCTGGGGTTGGAGGGAGCAGGCACAGGCTCCCACTCTGTCCTGGAGCGCAACTCATCAGCGCTCAGGACAATCTTAAAGCTCCTCTCATGACATGACATGGCAATCTGGGAGCCTGTGCCTGTAGAAGAGGAGCAGAAGAGTGCGATGCAGCCGGCTGCAGGTAAGATTTTTTTAATTATTATTATTATTTTCATTTTGCTCACTCGAGACCCCTATGCCCCCCACCCCCACCCCCACACTCGTTCACAACACCAGTTGCTACTGCACAAATGAAAGAAGCCGTTTTGGAATGTGGCGTTCAAAGAAATGGGGGATGAGAATCTTTAAAAAACAGGTTATTCAGATGTGCAAATGTATCATAAGTTCTGCAAATGTACAGGGATCCTGTTTCAGAGAGTCTTCAAGGCGTGAACGGATTCTTACCTCCACCAAAACAAAAGAAAAAGGCAGAGACTATTTGTTATTTATCTTACCTGGTATGCCTCTGAAAACCATAATATACTTTAGGGGAAAGCATAAAAATAAATATGAATCACAATTTTGCCAGAACGAATAGGTTGGACGGAGCCTGTTTTAAATGGAGTTTACTGTTTCTGTTTTACTGTGCCAAATCCAGCAATTCACCCCACAATTGACTTTAAACAGAGTTCATGAGAAGAAGAGTGTGAAAGATTAAATAGGCACTAAAATAGATAGTGATTTAAATATATAACACAATGTGCTCATTGAATATTCAATTTGAAACACACATTGTACACCCCATTTGTAACCATGGCTCCCCAACCTAGCACGTACATGTTTCAAAAGTCCATTTGTCTTCCTACAGTACAACATGTATACATGGTCCGTTCATCAAAATAAGGATCTGCTGTGAGTGGTTTTAAGAAAGAGTTGATGTGTCCTCAAAAGTGCTGCACAATCATTCCATCTCACCGCTGTTCAAAGTTCAGCGCCCCAATGCTAAATGACAGCACTGCTGGATGAGAAGAAAATGACTTCCTTGGCCGCTTTGCACAAACCACGCCCAACAGCTATTTTGTAGTGCATGGCCTAAGTCATCCAGTGGCGATAAAGAGCATGGAAAATAGGTAGATGCTGATATGTCGTGCGTGATCTAACAAGAGGCAGAGCATGTGGTGCCTATGCACAGAACACAAGCTCTTTTATCACTGATGTCTCTGCTGTGCACTACATGGGGACCAAAGTGAAACCATCTCAGTAAACCTTTTACCACATTACAACAGTGCAGACACAACAGCCCAGATGAACAGGAGGGCAAACTGACCCCTTAGACTCCCCCTTGGTCTGTAATGGCCTAACAACCCTCTGATGTTGTGGGGCCCAATCCACCCACATAAAGGGAAATTCCTTCATCCCAGAGCAAATGTACACTTAAAGTTAAAAAACATGTGATGCTCCGGTGGCGCAGTGCCATTTTCCATATTTACAAGGTGACGCTGAGCCACTTGGTGTGGCTTAACGCCACCTTATGTCCCTTACCTCCGCAGTCCTCTGCGGCAAAGGGACGTGCAAGGGGTGTTGCTGTGGGTGTTCCACCACAACACCCATTGCTGTTTAACATTGCGCCAGGTTTACAAGACTGTGTCAGCACCAAAAACATGGAGTACCTGGCGTTACAATGGTGATACGAGCAGAAATTAGTCATTTCTCCTTGTTTTTTGCTCTTTCCATGTGTGCTGCATTATGAAGGTGCAAATCGCCATCATTGATTGTTTATGCGCAGGAAGGTGTCCCTTCCTGCACCTAAACAATCCTCCCTTCATCGCAGGACCCCTTACAACATGGCGGTAGGGGGCCTGCATTGGTGTTAGCCAGCTTTTTTGCGCAAGCACTAGGGGAAAAACAGGGTGCGCCGTATTCTTGTAAATACGGCGCATCCCGCATTTTGAGAATGCCGGAGCGTGACACTCCCAAATTTGGCTCAGCTCCGCGCTCCGACATTTTTCTTGCAAATATGCCCCAAAGCGTATAAAATCCAGCATGGATTGCATAAAACACTTCTGAAAGAATATTGAAGTTATTGTAATGTCTTAAGCAAACGGGACGTCAGCATGCAAAATAATCAGGCAATTAGGGCTCCTTTTGCGATAAATATGTTGTGCAAACCTCTATTATGTAATACACATGAAAAATATGTTGGGGGGCTTGTAGTATCTTTATATATTTGCAAAGGCAAAGCGGTGCAATGGCACTGTTTTTTATTAAATGCAAAGTATCAATTTGCATTGAACATAAGTGCAGTCTGATTTTCAATTATGACTAAGAGGCACAGTGAATACACTGTCAACCGTAACAAGTCACAAGAGCAACCAGGTGCCAATGTATGTATGTATGTATCGCATACTTCTATAGCGCAGACTGTCACCCAGAGGGTATCCTGGCGCTTTGACTCTACCTGACCATCACGCAGACCTAAAGTTATACCACCCTAGGAAAAAGATGAGGGTCATTCTTCCTTCATTGCATCTCCCTTAGATGGCGGCATTTGATACTGTCAATCATGGGATCCTACTGAATAGATTAGGACTACTAGGCATTACAAACACTGCCTTAACTCTACTCAGGTCCTTTCTAGATGCCTGAGTACAGCAAATACACTGGGGAGGTCTCCAATCTGGAGAATACTCACTTCCATGTGGTGTGCCTCAGGGGTCTGCGCTCTCCCCTACATTATTTAACTTATATGTAACTCCACTGGCAGTGTTAATTAAATCGCACGATCTGCGTTAAGTGTCTTATGCTGACGACACTCAATTAGTAGTGTCACTCTCGCAGACGGTGGAAGCCGACTGCAGAATTTTTCTGTAGCTGTCTCCTTGACGTCAAGAGCTGGATGAGTAAGCATTTCCTAAAACTCAATACGGAAAAAACGGAAGTGATTGAATTCGGTCAAAAACCCTCCATCTGGAGTCACCTCTGGTGGCCTCCAGAAGCCGGTACATGCCCAGTCCCAGCACAGAAGGTGAGGAACCTCGGCTTTATGATTGACAAGGAACTAACCTGTACAGCTCAAATCAGTTTCTTTACAATCAAGGTCCTTAGAAAAATCCTTACAAAGAACATGAGAGGGGCCCTGAACATAAAAAGGATAAGGGAAGGGGGAACAACCCACCAGAGCAAAATCCGTATACAACAACATGAAAGGGTGGTTCCCAAATATCAAGGACCAAATAGTTCCAATAATAGCTAAATATATTTAAATAATTTTATTGTCCAGATTTCTCCTGATGCTTCCACTTTGAGTCAATTTCGACTATTTAATATCGTGAGGCTGTTCATTCATTATTCTTCTGTTCCAGCCTCGTTGGGAGCTTACTTTCTGGTATGTAAATCTGCAAAGATTTAATATTCTCGTCTTTATTTATGAGTTAGTTGTCCTTTTTTCAAAACTTTTCTGCTGATCCTGTAATTCTCATTGGTCAGATAATGCGACTTGATCAATGGAGCATTTGTGTTTTTTATTTACTCTGATGTTTATATTGTTGTATATATTACATTTTGTACTATTGCTTTTTATAAAAAAAATTCTCACATTATGTATGTTGAGGACTGTATGGATTACAGCTTGATTATACTTTGTTTTACTCCATTCAATTGACCAGTGTCTCTTTCCCTTTATTAGGGTATATAATTAATCTTTGCTATCTTTATTGACTATACCTTTTTGCCCACAGATATGCTTTTGCCTGCCCAGAATCTATGAACGGGAATTAATTATATTAACCTGGATGTCTGGAAGACCGTGCTTTTCCTATGTACCTTGATGAATTGCGCCCTGATGAAGGAATTCCCCACTGCGGCACTGTTCCGAAACGCGCGACAGCGCTTTTTCTGTCTGGTTGATGAGAGTTTTTAGTTGGTTGGGCCAATATGGATGTATCGGTTTTTGAGTGAGTCAGTGAGTGGTAGAATGAGTGAGTGATGTAGGTTCCTTTTTTTATTGTTCCTCCTGTTCCTGGACTGATGTTTCATGAATTATATGTAGTCCTCATGCAATGAAGTATGGATTTTGCTCTATGTATATTTAATATATATTTTTCTATGAATACAAATGACAATAAAATTATTTAAATATATTTAGCTGTTCTGTGGGCAATGCTATTATTGGAACTATTTGGTCCTTGATATTTGGGAACCACCCTTTCATGTTGTTGTATATATATATCCTTAGAAAAATCCTGCCATACATTCCGCTCACTTTGAGGAAAACAGTGATGGGAGCCCTGGTAATGTCCCGTGTGGACTACTGCAATGCACTGTACCTAGGTTCAGGTGAAAAACAGCTCGCAAAACTACAATCGATCCAAAATGCGGCAGCCAGAGTACTACCGAATCTCCCTTAGCGTCATCCGACATCACTTGCATACGGCAGCTTCACTGGCTTCCTGTTAGGCGCAGAGTCCAATTTAAAACTCTCTGTTTGGTCCATAAGTCCCTCAACACCACAGGACCAGAAGACATAACAAATCTATTTCCTCGTTATGTGCCATCCCGCACACTAAGGTCCAGTGGTCAGGGACTAATATATGTGCCCAAAATAAGGAGAGCTCTGTGGGGCCGCAAGTCCTTTTCCTACCAGGCATCGAAACTGTGGAACACTTTGCCCTTATCGCTGCGCTCTGACACTAATAGATCCAGCTTCAGGAAAGCTTTAAAAACATGACTTTTCACCATGCTCTAATCAGGCTACTTCTGTGAGTCTTTCGTTCTATAGCGCCAAGACGCCTCGGCATTAGCGCGCTTTATAAATATTTCAGTCAGTCAGTCAGAAATGTACAAATGCTTTTTTTTCAAACAAAAAAAAAAGAAATGTACAAATGCTTAGCAACCGCGCATCATTACTGGTGGCAGAGGGCAGGTGACTGCAGGTCGCAAAGCAAGAGTTTAATTTCAGGCAGCTTCCACTGTGCATGCATCTGCATTGGATATTGTCCCTCTGAAAATATACCACCTTTTGTGGCATTGTGGCCTTGGTCTCTTTAATGGATGGGTGCAATGCCTGCACATTGTGAAAGCAACCACTGAGATGGGTATTGCAAGCGGTCATTCCTGCTGGAGTGCAGGACGAGGCGCACATCCACCCTCGTCGCGGTAATAGAGGTGGGCAGGGTGCACCTAAGTGTGCATATCACCTAGCCCTGATCACAGGTGCAGGCATTGGATCCACTGAGGGGCCATCACCTCCTATGTAATCATGTTCACACCAGGGTCACGTGTTCAGAATCAGCTAATTATTTGGACACAGTGACTGAGTATTCCTTGACATCAAGTCGCGTGCATGTTTATCCCCCCTACCTCGGTGGAAATTCCAGTTGGCTAGTCACTAATGGGTTGTGGGTAACACTTGGCCAACTGGGTGACTGTCTTTCAAATGAGGAGAGTGTTCTAACCAGGTATGTGAGAGGGGCTTTGTCTCTCTTCAGGGCACTGCCATTTTTGTGGGGCAGTAAGGTGGAAAACAGGATAGGGAGCAAAATTGGCAAGACACCTTACCATCGTGTGCACCATAAAAACTATATATCCCAAGGAACATAAAGAAAGGTCTCCTGATTCCTTATACCTGGAGGATGAAACAACAGAGCCGGCAAACTCAAAGAACTATGTACACTGTCGCAATGGGAAAGAAAAAGTTCAGTCAGACCGTGAAGTGAACTTTTTGCTGGGTAAATATAATTGTGACTGGGAGGTCAAACAAAGCCTGCAGCCGGCAGGTCCCTGTTGTACTAAAGAATTAGAATTGTGAAGGCTGAAAGTTGTTGCTGGCGCAGTGGAGTGGCAAAGGTGCCATGGGCCCGAGTAGAAGGATGGAGACTGGGCTCCTTCTCCCAGTTTGGTGGTTAAAAAAGAAAAACAGTTGTAAGTGTGGTGCAGTGGGCCCCTCATGCAAAGGCCACGGGTGCACTATTTACAGCTAGGCCTCTGTGCTGGTGGAGCATTCTGGGTCCCAGCCCTGTGAGATGTTGTTCTCAGAGGGCAGGGAATCAAAACATTAGAAAGAAAATGACATGGCTGGTGAGCACAAATTGGATAGAGAAGGCTGTAGGCAAGATTCCAGGACTGAAGTGAATTTCTAAAGCAAAGGCAATGTAGCACAATAGTCTGAAATGATGATATCATAAAATAATACCTTTAGGACAATTCTAATTGTTAGGCAATCTCTAGGCCCGGGGGAGTCCTCCCTGTGCAGATGATTTGGTCTGCCATGGGTAAGATTGGTAAGCGGTTCTCTCTGCACCCTCCATGGTGTACAGAAGGAAATAAGAAAGCTCTTGCAGTCTCTATGATCTTCAAAGGAATCACACTGGGTTTTGCAGCTGCATGCACAGTGGAACATACTGGGTGGGGGGGGATAGGTAGACTCCAGATTTGCTTGCTTGTGGGGGTGCAATGGTAATTGTTAACCTACAGGCCCAAACAAGGTCAGTAAGTCCCAGGCACCATTAAGGCTTTTGATGTGCAGCAGGAGGTAAAGAGCAGAGAACAACTTCTCCTGTAGATGGATCCCTCAATGTGAAAAACACTGAGAGAGCCATTAGCTACTGGGACTTAGATGACAGAAGTGGTGACAGTAAATGCCCATTAAATATGGATTTCCTTGTCCAGTGAGTTTGGTGTCCTCCACAGCGACCTCATCCCTCAAGATGGAGACTCAGGTGGCCAATGAGGACCAACTACCATTATCCTTTCTCTGACCTCTGTGTTGAGGCCTACTCTGGGCCAGTCGGAGACCATGCTTTCAGGTTATTTATCCTTCACCCAGAGGGGCTGTGTTGGCAAGCAGTTTAGTTACTTCATCCATGATTGACAACTAGAGCTGCAGCAGAGTTTAGGCTAAATATCTCTGGTGTGTGCTGACATCCAGTGTCCTCCTGACCCTATCTGTGGGAAGCCCAGAAGAAGCGCAGATCTGGTGGGAGTACCAGCGTGGGACTTTCTAACTTGTTGAGACAAAACACAGAAGAGCTATGGGAGGGATGGAAGCACGTGTCGCATGCAGAGGATTGTGTAATTTATCCCTTACTATAAAAATTAATAATGTAGGTCTCGGATTGCGACCAAATGGGAATCGCAAAAATCACAGGGATGGTGTCCTGCAGGGGTCAGCAGTCCACCATGTATGTGATTGATTTTGAATAAAGCAATTTGTTTTTTAAATGCAGCCTATTTCCCTAAAGTAAAACGGGATGTGCTTTAAAAAGATAAATGAAAAGGTTTTTTTACAATTTTTTAGAGTAGGCACTGCCTGCTCTTAAAAAGTGTTTTTATAGACATACAGAAAGGGCAAGGTGTCCCTTGGGAGCCCCGTCCCATTTAAAGATGGGTTACTACCAACTTCAAGTTGTTGTTAAATTGCAAATCTACTCTCTTGGGAATATCAAGGGCCACTTCTACTGTGCATGACACTGTCCCATAAACACAGATTTGTAATGCCCCAAATGATCACAGAACACTATAAAAGAAATAAAACGTCTGTATTAAGGTACTGAATAGGCACCTCAGGGCACACTTTCACCTATGAGACATTTTACGTAATCAAGTCATCAAAGGGAAAGAGGAAAGTAACATTGCGGTGTACATTCGCATTGCCTTCACCGCAAGGGAAAACCCCTGCCCTGCGGTTAAACTGCAGGAAGCACATGCAAAGAATAAGAAGCCGAAACATTTGTCACCAGCCCACTTATCCCACCTCCTCATTTTGCATTGCCCTTGTAGACAATTTTCAGAGAATGTGCTTTCTTCTAGAACATGAACAATTCTGATCACTTGTAAAGTACATGTAATCCTCCCTTGATGCTTGCACTGGAGTTAGTGTGCATAAAGTGTCAGCTTACAGAGAGCAGTTTCCAGGTTGGTTTCTGCCAGCTGTACTTCATATGGTTTTGTAAAATCCTTAAAGGTATGTCCACCACAATGGAATTTCTAGGTGATGTCAATCTTTGAACTTGTTTTACCTGTCATGATTTTTTTAGTGTCCAAGGTTGGTGGTTGCTCTTTGATTTTTTTTAGTGTCCAAGGTTGGTTGTTGTTTTCTGAATTTTTTTTAGTGTCCAAGGTTGGTTGTTGTTTTTTTGATTTTTTTTGTTGTAAACATTTTTATTTTGAAAAAAAGGCCTGTGGTACATCCGTTCAACGATTGGGTGCATTACCAAAGCATGAGAGGTCGATATCAAGGACAACAGTTGAGCAATGAGCCATTCGTTAATAGACAATACCACCCTATCAGCATTTCCAGCAACACCACCAGCGCGCACGCATTTGTGAGTGAATACCCAAAGTAGCAACAGGGTAGGCCCAACGGAAACTCTTATGGATTCAGGGGACCCCACTATGGACACTATAACAGATTACGGTGTACGCTTCACTGGTGCGGGGTGTGACCAGGGAATTTGGAGGGGTCTATATGGGGTGGGAGGGATGAATCCAGGTTCCACGGTAGGGGGTGTGTGGGCATATAATGAGATTCGGTGCTCTGACTCATTGCACCCCGCATTGGACGGTGGGAGGGGGAAGACAAAATGGAGCAAAGGCATACTTGGCGCAGCACCAGAGTTGGTTGTTGATTGGACTTGCTACATTTATTAAGTAACCATTCAAAAGAAAAGTATGATTTTTGTCTACTCAAATCAAAACTTTTGTCCATGGCAATGAGAACCTTTTGTCAACTTGTGTGCTGAAGTATATTTTAAAAAACGGTACATTTTCAGGAAACGCTTAAAATGGTTGAAAGTATTTGCTGGTCTCGTGGGCACGAGTAGAGTTCCTTAACTTAGGTCCATAGACTAAGAAGGCCCAAGAAGCAGAGGATATTTTCTTAAAGCGTTGACTCTGTAAATTAAAATATCCTCTGCTTTAAAGCAACCGAGAGCCAGCAGAGATGGTACGTTCATTTCCTAGGTATTCTGGGTAGTCAGGCATAGTGCCTTGTAAGATAAGCATGCCGTTTTAATCAGGAACCATTTTAAAGAGAAGACGACAGATTTAGGTGGTCATATTCAGGGGAGGAAAAGACTAACCGTGCTACAAAATGCAGGACAGGTTTCAGAGGTCCTGTGACCTGTTTACATAGTGTGTGTGAGAAGGCCGCTGCCATAATCTAAACGTGGTACAAGTGTTTGCTACAGGCCCTCAGACTGTAGGGCTGGTTTGTATCTACAAAGCATGTAAATTCGCACACAAACATCCTTTTGCTACGTTTTAAATGAAGACTTAAAGGCTAAGTTTGTTTGTTAAGTGCCAAACTTAGGGTCAGAAGTACAAAGCTTTTTTACGTCTGCAAATGGCCGATTTCGAAGAATCAGGTCGTTTGCTTACACAAAAAGGTATTTTTAAATGTACAAAGGCCCAATTGCGATTTGGTTATCTGTTACCGAATCACAATTTGGGTTTTCGGATTGGTATTAGGAAGGGACATGTTTAAGGCAGCCCTCCAAATAACAAAGCGCAGTGGCATGTATGTATGTTTTGCAAAAAAAATATGGTGGCAAAGCATTCGCAATTTAACACGAACTTCAAGTTGGTAGCAACCAATTCGCAAATGGGAAGGAGCCCCCAAGGGACCCTTTCCTCTTTGTGAATGTTTGCAAAAACACTTTTTGAGAGCAGGCAGTGGTCCACTGCCTACTCTTAAAAAATGAAAAGAAAACTTCATTTTTCTTTTTGAAGTGCATCCTCTTTAACATTAAGAAAGACAGGCTGCATTAAAAAAAATTGCTTTACTGAAAAGCAATCACAGACATTGTGGTCTGCTGACCCCTGCAGGACACCATCCCTGTGCAATTCCCAATGGGACGCAATCCGAGACCTACCTCATTAATATTTATGAGGTAGGTCTATTTGCAATTTACTGGGATTCACAAATTGTGTAATACACTCATTTGTCCATGGGTGTTTGCGGTTACCAAATGACAAATCACAAAAATGTACTATTTGGTAATCTCAAACGATTACCTACATACATCTGGCCCTTATAGGCCAGGCTGATTATACAATACAAGGCTGAAAAGCAGCTGTTTGGGTTGTGTTTGTCCAGTTTTCATGCATGTGGAAATTTGGGCTTGGTAACAAAAGTAGAAACTTGGGGGCATGTTATTAAGGGCATTATCGCCGCTTTAGCTGGACTTTTTCTCGCTAAAGCAGCGATAATTTTATCGCCCTATTAGCAAGCTGTCGCTAACAGCAGTTAGAGACAGCTTGTAGGCAATAGCGACCGGTTTGGGGCCCGCTTTGCATGTCAGCGATATTTATCACTATTGACATGCAAAGTGGGCGTACCCAACTTGTTAGCGACTGAAACCAGTTGCTAACATCGCTATCGCCTATTATCAACGCAGGCGAAATGCTAAAAAAATTCACGCTAAGCACGAATATCGCCAAAACCTAAAGCCTGCTCAGACCACTTCTTAACCTGTATATCCAATGGGAGGTGGATATTCAGGTTACGACCCTATTGGCGATGATGTCTGAATATCGCTGAATTTCCAGCGATATTCACGCATTGAGCCGCTATCGCCGGATATTTTATCGCATTTGAGATAAACGTTGCTAATAGCGCGTTATCTCTGCGATAAAATCCGGAGATGCGTGGCGATAAAAAAATAATCGCCAAGCTTATTTAGCGATAATTATCGCTATTTGTTGCTAATATGCCCCTCAGTTTTAAGTTAATTAGATTGTGCGTGTCTACAGTTCAGCCTTTGTTTTTTAGGCAAGTAGACAAGATTGGGTGGTCAGACATGATGTAACTTTGACATACAGCATGGGCATAACATGCAGGTAAATGACATATGTCAACAGTTCTCTCAACATAGATCTAAGAGCCTTGCGGGGAACATTACTGTTAGACCTGGCACCATTGGCGTGGGTCTCCCTTCCATTTTTTGCCTCTTCCTCTGGTGTTTTGCTGTGTGTTGGACTCCATTTTCTCTGGTCTAGATGCTTTGGGCACTTTGCCACTGCTGTTCAAAGTATTGTTATGAATTAGTGATTCCATGATTAGCTTATTTTATTTACTTGTCAGACCCTAGTACAGTGCACTATGTGTGCCCAGGGCCTGTACATCAAATGCTGCTGGTGGGCATGCAGCACTGATTGTACCACCCACAGAAGCAGCTTGTAAAATGTTACTCAGGGCTGCGATCGCAGAGCCTGTATGCAGTCTGGGACTGCCATGTCGACTTGGCAAGGGCACACACATTAGCCAGTCCCTAAACCTTCCCTTTTATACATATTGGTCACCTCTAAGGTAGGCCCAAGGAACCCCTGTGGGCAGGGTGCATTGTATGTTAAAGGTAGGACATGCCCTGATGTGTGGCATGTCCTGATAGTGAAATACTGTCAATTTCGTTGTTCACTATTGCAAGGCTATCTGTTCCCATAAGCCAGAAATGGGAGTTTGTATATAACATCTTATAAACATAACTGACCATGGGAACAAGATAGGAAAATAATGTTTAGTATGCCTGAACTCAGAATGTTAAGATACATCATTTAGTGAGGGTGATTTTTACATTCTGTGTTTGAAAATACCACTTTTAGAAAGTAGGTCTTTTCTTGCCTAACCATCCAGTGTGCCTCTGCTAGGTTTGTGTATTGCATGTCTGGCTTTTGGATGACAGGGGCTGGAGAAAGGCAGCAGCTCCAGAAGTTTGATGGGTCAGAGCTGGGCTGAATAGGCCTGGTCTGCATTTGTAGTGATGGGAGGAGAAGCACCTTCACCTGAATAATTCTGTGTCTGCCTTCCACTATGACAGCTCTGCCCCGTGTGGTGTGTCTGGAGCCAGGGCTCACACTGACAATGGACATTGTTGTGCACTTGCAAAGTGCCCCCACGTAACTGGTTTTGGCTGGGTACAGACACTCTCTGCCTTCAGAGATTTTTGGGTATAAAAAGAGGGGCCCTGACCCCAGACTTTTAGATCACTTCTGGGAAATCAAGAGGAAAGCTTTGCCAAGGAGAAGAGCTGAATAAGGTGAAGTGGAATACTGCTCATGTGCTGTTTGCTGTGCTGTCTGGGGTTGACCTGCAGTGGCTGCTTGCTGTGAAAGAAAGGAGAAAAAGGACTTTGCTATTTGCTTTGTCACCTGCTTAAAGAAAAGATCTCCAAGGGCTTGAAACGGAGCTTGCCTCCTGTTCTGAAGTCTCAGGGCCACAAAGACTTCACCACCAACTCCCCTGAATTCCCTTGCTGGGAATTCCAACCTGCAAAGAGAGACCTGCTGCTGTTTAGGACCTTTAGAGACTATTTGTCGCTGGAGCTGGAAAATCCATGCAACATCAAAGAAGCGTGTTGCATCCGCACCTGATTCTGGAGCATCGCCGAAGAAACCGTCGCAGTGCTTGCCGCGGCTCGAGAAATCACCGTACAATGCATTTTTGGCAACAATCTCCGAAGTCCGAGATCACTGCACCGATCCTGATGCAAGCCTGCTGTGCGGCTGCATGAAGCCACGCATCGTACCAGATTGACACATCGCATTGAAGCGCCAAGACTGGTCGCATTGTTGGGGGACGCAGTAAGAAACGGATGCATCAACTCCCCACGCAGTACGAACATGACACATCCCCTCCTCTCCAGTAAGGAACCAAAGCATCACCTCCCCTGTGCTGCAGTAAGGAACTAAAGCATCACCTCCCCCGAAGCAAGGAACCGACGCATCACCTTCCCTGCGCGTAAGGAACGGATGCATCACCTTCCCTGTGGCCATATTCTTTGTTTTGCGTGACTCATGCCAGGTACTTTGTGAGAAAAGTGTTGCATTTACAACTTGCATTGAACAGAACTATTTCTACCATTTGAAAGCCTTATTTTTAATACTGTATTGTGGATTTTTGTCGATTGGTCTTGTTTTGGTTTAGATAAAGATTACTAATGTTTCTAAGCTGGTGTGGTGTCCATTTGTAGTGTTTTCACTGTATTACTGTGTGTGTTCACAAATGCTTTACACACTGCCTTTGAGATAAGCCTGTCTGCTCGTGCCAAGCTACCAAGGGGGTGAGCAGGGGTTATTTTAGGAGTGTATCCCCCTTACCCTGACTAGAAGCAAGGGTCCCTATTTGGACAAAGGTGCCTACCTCTGCCAACTAGAGACACCCATTCCTAACAATCACAAATTAGAGGGACTGGTTTAGAGAGAACAGAAATGTTCACACTTGAAATCAGTTTGAAAGGTATGAATCATACGAATATAGTACTCTTTCACCAATTTGCAGCCTTTGAGTATGGATAGCTCCTTTTTCAGGGCATGAGTCTCCCAAATGACCCCCTGGCATGACCCTAGTCTCTCGAGATAATAAATTGCATGCAGGAGTTCATAGACATTCACGATTCCCATAGAGAGAGCCTAATGGCCTCTCAGATGCAAGAGTAAGAGGGCGTATCAGTCCATTGGCCTTCGGGGTATGTTGGCATCCCTGGTCTATAGCTCCCAGCTCTCCTTTCCAGCTTTCTCTAGAGTGAGCACTATCTACAACAACAAGTTCATGTCGCAAGGAGGGAAGCCTTCCTGAGGGGACATAAATAAATGAGGACTACTAGAAAAATTATTCATATGACTCTAGGCAGGAAGACCAATGTGCTGACAGTCCCTCATGTTCCAAAACCCACCCAAAATCTTTTTAGCAACCAGGTCAACTTCCCTAACCCAGACACTAGATGGGTGATCCGATATGTTAGCTTAGGCACTTTGGGACAGATTTACAAGCCCCGTACACCACTTCTGCGCCGCCGTTGCGTCACCTTTGTGATGCAGCAGTGGCGCAAAGCCAGCGCCATGCTGCGGGGTTTTTACAACGTAAATGTAAATGTAAATTGATACTTGTATAGCGCACTATTCACCCGCAAGGGTCTCAAGGCGCTTGTACGAATACCGCTGTGGAACCCATCCTGGCTTTCCCTGTGAGGTGTCCACTCCTAGGCACCCCCAAGGTGGAGGCCAGGCATCCTTAGCGTTGTGGGGGCCGTTGTGGAGATTAAGCAAGCTATTGCCCAGAGTTGCAGAGTGGGTCTCCATGATTAGAATAGGCACAGAGGCGAGAATTATCAGGTACGTGGAATTTTGAGCCCGAGGCGGGAAATTTGAACCCTGGTCCCGGGCTAGACCTCTGCATCAGGGTCTGCCGCTCTACTCATTGAGCCACACTTCTCCACACGTGACGCATCTAGGGAGATGCATCACGTTGTAAAACCCTGCACCACATGAAACCTGTGTCAGGTTTTATGTTCGCGTTCTGGCGCGAGAGGGGCATTCCAGCGCAGGAAAGCCTCGAAAAAGTGGCTGAGTGAAATCCACACGATTTCACTCAGTCACTTTTCCAACCCCGCTGTGTCCAAACCGTATGCCTGCTTGTAGCAGGCGTAAGGAGTGACGCAGCACAGCTAGTATAGGGCGCCCCCAAGCAGTGCTGGAGTTCCATCGCTCTTGCGACACAATTACAGCACTGCGTCACCTTTACGGCATCAGATGCGTCACGCATCTGCCCCTCCTTGCACCATGGTGCGCCGCATTGTAAATGTGACGCATCCGTGGTGACGCATCCGTGGTGGCGCAAGGGGGGGATTACGTGACGCATCTGTTCTGGCGCATCCCTGCTGATTTGCAGAGATGCCCCAGAAGTTGTAAATCTGGCCCTCTATTTCTATGAGTATTCATACTCTTTTTTTCATACAAAGCGTCAATCATGCTCATGCCTCAAACATACTGACCTACCAAGGAAGGCACACTCCTGTTGCAAAGGGAAATGCCTGTTTTAAGTCATGTGTACTGAATAGCCAAATAAGGAGCCATTAGCATGCATCTGCCATGTCGCTCGCTCCTTCCTGTCCCACATCCCCATCTGTGATCTGGCACAGCTTACATGTCTAACAAGCATTGGCAAAGCAAATATGTCTCGCCTGTGACACCTACTGGCTTTGCCAATGCTTAGTTTTTTCAGTTCAGTGACCACCTAGGCAACATTTTTCAGAAATCAAAAGAAAAATCAATGTAAGACCGTGTTCGACCTGACAGTCTTAAGGTGGTCTTCTCCCAAACCTTCTGCCTGCTTTACTCCAAATTTGCTGAATTCTTTTTGTTGGCCTTAGGACTTTACCACTGCCAACCAGTGCTAAAGTGCATGTACTTCACCCCTAAAACATGGTTTGAATGACTTATTTACAATTGGCATATTTAATTTATCTATAAGTCCCTAGTAGATTGGACTACATGTGCCCAGGGCCTGTAAATTAAATCCTAATAGTGGGCCTGCAGCACTGATTGTCCCACCCACACGAGTAGCACTTTAGAGATGTCTAAGGCCTGTCACTGCAGAGCCTGTGTGTGCAGTTTACACTGCCATGTCGACTTGGCATTTAAAACCCCTTGTCAAGCCTTAAACTACCTTTTTTATTACATATAAGTACAGTGGTTGTTGGCACAGGTTAGAGCGGTGGGCGGGTCAGGGTGTATTAGGGAGTGGAGAAAGTCAACAAACGATGGGATAGGTTTCATTATTTTTTTTAACATTTAACTTGCGCTTGCCTCATCGCCGGCTCTGCGATGTGGCGAGCGCAAGCTAAGCGGTCTTATTACTTTTTCAATTTAATATTACTTATGCTGTCGTCTGTCAGCTTCCACCACCCCAACCCTGCATCGCCATTGCCCACTGCTCTTACTTGTGCCGGCCACCACTGTATAAATCGCCCCTAAGGTATGACCTATTTACCAAACAGGGCAGGGTGCTGTGCAGTTAAAAGGTAGGGCATGTACTTAGTTTTGCATGTCCTAGTAGTGAAAACACCCACATTTGTTTTTCACTACTGTGTGGCCTATGCCTCTCATAGGTTATCATTGTGAAATCCTTATTACACTTATAGGCTTTCATTTCTGATTCAGGAGTAGGTGTCATGCTTGATATCACTGAAATGTTAATAATAAATCCTCTTTACTGGTAAAGATGAATTTATCAGTAGCCTTTTAAAAATGCCGCTTTTAGAAACATTACATTTTTCTGCTCTTAGCCATGTGAGCTTGCAGCCTGTTTCCAATACATGCCTCGGGTGGGTGAAAGTTTGACTTTGTGCATTCCCTCTTGACAACCACACACAAAAAGGAGCTTAAGTGTGATTGGGTGGCCATCCACATTCTGATGGGCCATCCTGGGCAGGATAGGAGGGGGGTCCTGTCTCCACACAAAGGTGCTGCACACTCCCATGGAGTGAGTCTGAAATTGTAGCTGGGAGGGAGGACCTCTGTGCACTTCAAAGCCCCTCTTTGAAGTCAGCCCCCTTCAAAGGCAAAACTGGGTATACGTACTTGGTCTCCGACACCACCAAATCAGACACTACTGGATCGGTGAAAAACCCTGCCAGGAGGAAGAATTGCTGTGCTGCCACAAGGACTGCCACTCTGCTGGACTGCTTCTCCGCAAAAACTGCTTTTCTGCTGTGCTACCCTGCTACTTGCTATCCTCTGCCCTGCTGAGGAAGGACTGGACCCATCTTACTTGATCCCAGAGTGACTTCAAGGGCATGCTGGCTCGCTCCCTGTTCTAAGTCTCAGGGACATCAAAGACTTTTCATCAACCTGCAACAGCACCTGGACTTTGCTTGCTGCAATACTTGCCCTGCCAAGTGGTGCCAATTCAGTCCTGGACCCTTGGAAGTGGGTATAAAGTGCTGCAACTGCTAAAAATCCAGAAATGTGTGACGTTGCGCCGATCAGAACTGCTTCCTCATGCATCGCCTACATCCTGCGGCTCAATGATGATGCTTCTTTGATCTGCGCAGCTCAACGACGACGCATCACCTTCGATCCAGTGGTTCAATACCACTGCATCGCCTCTTTGCTTCTCACATCTAGATTCCATTGATGATACATCCCAGTTACTTTTCGCAAGCCAAAGCTGATCCCTGTATCTGGTGAGCCCTCCTTCAAGGTCAGCCTTAACTTTTGAATTTACCCTGGTCTAGCACGATCAGATATGCAAGATTGGCGCATTAAGGTTTTAAGCACTACATTTTCACATATTTTTCTAAAAAGTCCTAATTCTCGTTGTACGTATTGGATTTTCGTCATTTTGGTCTATTTTCTAAACTGTTGTGCCATCTTTTTTTTTTCTTTCATTGTGTTACTGTTTGATATGTTGCACAAATACTTTACACATTGCATCTTAAGTGAATCCTGCTTGCTCTGTGCCAAGCTACCAGAGGGTGAGCACAGGTTAATTTATGGTGTTTATCTGACTAGAGCTTTGGTTCCTGCCAGCATAGGGTGCATACTTCTGCCAACCAGAAACCCAATTTCTAAAAGATGACCACGGTGTGCACACAGTGCAGTGATGGATGGATGTATGACGTTAAAACGCATACTTTTACCACGCATACTTTTACAACGCAATATTTACAACGCAGGACCCTTTACAACGCATGACATTACATCGCAGATACTATTACAACGCATGCCATTACAACGTAAGTATAGGTAAGTATATTATTTTTAAATATTATTATATTATTTTTTTTTTTAAATGTAATTAATAAATATTTAATTATTTTTATTTATTAAACACATTTTTTATTAATGTCATTGTAATTTTAAAATATATATATATATATATATACTTTTTTAAATAAATATAAAAATTACTAAAATAAATGTACTTTAATTTAAGTATTTTTATAAAACTGAACCCTTAAAATACCCCTGTACCCCAAAACCCAAACCCAGCACTGAACCCTAAAAATACCCCTGTTCCCCATAACCCAAACCCAGCCCTGAACCCTAAAAATACACCTGTACCCCATAACCCAAACCCAGCCCCGAACCCTAAAAATACCCCTGTACCCCAAAACCCAAACCCAGCCCTGAACCCTAAAAATACCCCTGTACCCCAAACCCAAACCTACCCCTGAACCCTAAAAATACCCCTGTACCCCCAAACCCAAACCCAGCCCTGAACCCTAAAAATGCCCCTGTACCCCATAACCCAAACCCAGCCCTGAACTCTAAAAATACCCCTGTACCCCAAAACCCAAACCCAGCCCTGAACCCTAAAAATACCCCTGTACCCCAAAACCCAAACCCAGCCCTGAACCCTAAAAATATCCCTGTACCCCAAAACCCAAACCCAGCCCTGAACCCTAAAAATACCCCTGTACCCCAAAACCCAAACCCAGCCCTGAACCCTAAAAATACCCCTATACCCCAAAACCCAAACCCAGCCCTGAACCCTAAAAATACCCCTGTACCCCAAAACCAAAACCCAGCCCTGAACCCTAAAAATACCCCTGAACCCCAAAACCCAAACCCAGCCCTGAACCCTAAAAATACCCCTGTACCCCAAAACCCAAACTATGTATAAAATTACTTTAATTAATTAATTTTTTTTAAAAAAAAATTTAAACCTTTATTATCGTATGCGCAGTACACAGCATCTGCCTACAACCCAATCGGGCCGGCCGCTATGACAATCGACAATATTCCAGACCACATTATGCTGCGGAAAAAGCCAGAAATAACATCACTATGGTGCATTGGCATCATACATTGAGGAAGGATCATGTAGGTTTCATTTTTATAATTTTGGTGAAATTTGAAACAAACAACACAAACACTCACATGGTAAAACAGTGTCTAGGGCATGGGATGGGGGAAGGGGGAGATCAATTTGGAAGAATAAAGGCAACCTTCTGGGGAGGGTGGAGACGGTGAAAAGGATTATTGGAAAGGTATAGTAGTCAGTCTATATGAACGTCAACTATGGGGACGAGGGGATGTTAGTAGTAAAATCAAGTGGTGGGGTACAGATGTCTCCACGGTATGCATTCCATTGTGACCAAATTCTACCCCATTTCCGGGGCCGGCCCCGAGCCTCATATACCGTCTTCTCCGGAAACATGCACCAGTCCATGTTTTCTCTCCAAGCACTGATCCCAGGTGGTCTGTGGGAGCCCCAGAGTTGCGCTATATCTCTCTTGGCAACCATGTTGCCCAGAGTGATCCAAAAGGTCTGAGCAGCCGTACAATCCGTAGGCTCCCACACATTAAGCAGGCAGCGCCTCGCCTCAGGGAGGAGGGAGACCCCGGTGACTTGCCCCATTACATCATGCACTCTGGACCAGAAAGCGCCGATCACCGGGCATTCCCATAGAATGTTAAGAAAGGTGTCATCCATACCACAGCCACGTTTACACAGCCCATCAGCCGAAAACCCCATCCGAACCAGACTCGTACCAGTCATGTAAACTCGGTGGAGGATCTTTAACTGCACAAAGCGAAGGCGGGCCGGAATAGCCACCTCCTTGGGGGAGGAAATCGCCGTTTGCCAGTCCTCGTCATCTAATTCGAGGCCATCTGCCGTCCAAGAGGCCCTAAGCCTCACCAGAAGATCAGCCCTGTTATTAATATGTTTTTTTATAAATTAGAGAAATCGTGCTGTCCGGCACATGGCCGTCCAGAATCCGATCCTTGAGCGGGGATGATTGGGGGATTTCTGTCCCAGGGGGGAAAACAGAGAGCAACGCGTGACGCACCTGAAGATAACGAAAATATTCCCTGTCATCCAGTTGATACTGCACCTTCAGGGCCTCGAAGGACTTAATTGTGCCTCCGGCCCAAAGATCCTCCACCTTGCTAATACCGATCATATCCCATCTATCAAACCCTTTCGTTCGCCACAGGCCACCCAACCGCTCTGAGTCATACAGCGGGGTCATTCGCGTCAATCCATCACTCCAACCTGTGGCCACAGTTGCATCCATCCAAGCACGCACGGCGCATTTCGTAGGTCCAGTCAGAAGGCGGAGTGGTGCCTTCGAATATAAGGCCCTATTGAAGTTGCCGCCCGGCAATAGGAGTTTATCCATAGCGAAGGCGGGTGCGGGCCCCGGGGAGTACGTCACGTGGTTAATCGCGCTGAGCTGTGAGGCCCAGTAGTAACGTCTGATGTCTGGAAGGGCTATGCCACCATCGTACCACGGGAGCGTGAGTTTAGATAAGGAGATGCAAGCTCGTCCATCCCAAATTAACTGCCTCTGTAGACCTTCAACCTCGCGAAAGTAACGGGAGGGAACAGGATCAAAAAAATTCTGCAAGGCATACAAAAATCTGGGAAGGGACATCATTTTAAAAAGTGCTGCGCGTCCCAATGGGGACAGAGGCAAACCGCACCACCTCCGAACATCCTGTTTGAGGCGACGAAGTGGAGCATAAAGGTTACGATCATACCGTACAGCGGAATCCATAGAAATGAAAACCCCCAAATATTTGAACCCAATCTCTGCCACCTGGATCGGGAATCTACGAGGCAGCGGAGGCAGTTCCCCCGCTATAACGTAAACACACGATTTGGTCCAGTTAATAACGAGCCCCGAGTTCTTCCCAAAAGAGGTAAGAACATCAAAGAGCACGTTGAGGGATTTCTGAGGTGAGGTAAAATAGAGCAGAATATCGTCTGCGTACAGAGAGACGCAATCCTCCAGGTCCGGGCTCCCATTGAAGCCATGCCGCCAGTGGTTCCAATGCCAAAGCAAAGAGAAGTGGAGAGAGCGGGAAGCCCTGTCGGGTGCCACGCCCCAATGCGAACGGTCCAGAAACTCTGCTGTTAACTACGACTTTGGCCAACGGTTGTTCATACAGAAGCCGCACCCACGCGATAAAGTTAGGGCCAAAACCAAACTTCGAGAGGGCCACCCACAAATATGGCCACTCGATGGTATCAAAAGCCATCGTGGCATCCAGGGAGGCCACGACAGCGGGTTCAGTAAGGGTCCCAGCTCTCGCGAGAACGCTGTGGAGTCTACGGAGATTAAGCGCCGTATTCCGATGAGGAATGAAACCGGACTGATCCGGATGGATCAAGTCACAGATAACTGTCAGTAAACGATTAGCGAGGACCTTGGCCAGGATCTTAGGCTCGGCGTTAAGCAACGAGATAGGGCGATATGAGGTGCACCGATCCCGAGGTTTGCCGTCCTTGTAGATCACTACTATAGTGGCCAAACGCTGGTCGGGAGGGAGGCTGCCCGCCTCAAGAGCATCAACAAACATAGTGCGCAGATGGGTCGCCATTTTGTCCGGACGCAGTTTGTATAACTCGATAGGTAAACCGTTGGGCCCCATAGCTTTACCTGATCGCAAGGACCGAATGGCAATGGCAATCTCATCCACCGTAAAAGGTGCATGTAGAGCGGAGCTATCCTCCTCCGACACACAGGGAAGCGCAATGTCCCGCAGAAGCAACCGAGAGTCAGCCTCGTCGTATCACTCACAGACCGGTATACGGTCTGAAAGTGGTCCACAAAGCATACGACAATCTCCCCCGGATCAGTCACACACACTCCAGTCTCACGGGTTATCACGGGCACCACACGATTCAGTCGCGCAGACTTATCCAACCACGCCAACAATTTACTAGCCTTATCGCCCACATCATAGAGCCGGCCCAGCTGATTCATACGCATCACTTTAGCAGCGTCAGTCACCAGGGCCCTATAGTCTGCCTGTTTCAACGCTAAGGAGTGCAGGATTGCAGGGGTATCGTCACCACCCAGGCCACTTTCAAGCAAAGTAATTTCCGCCTCAAGAGCTGACACAGTTTCTCTCCTGGCCTTCTTGTCAGCAGCAATGAAGGACAACGCGGAGCCCCGTATGACGGACTTAAAGGCCTCCCACAGGGTAGTAGGGGAAGAAACAGAACCCTCATTCTCGTCGAAGTAGCAGTCGATGGCCTTAACCAGGTCTGAGCGAAGCTGAGGATTCCTAAAATGCCAGGGATGAAGAGGGGGGACCCTACCTCCAGAACAGTCTCCCACCGAAGCCTCGAGCAACAGGGGGGAATGGTCAGAGATACCCCTGGGAAGATGTCGAACCCCACGCACCAAGGAGGTATTAGCAGTTAACATCAGAAAATAATCAATCCTCGAAAGGCTGCGGTGGGCACCAGAGTGAAAAGTGTACTGGGTTTGTGTAGGGTGCAACATCCGCCAAACATCCACTAACCCAAAAGTCTCAATCAACTCAGTCAGCCACAACTGGGACGAGGGCAAAACCCTGGGAGGCAATCGATCACATTCACCCGAAACCACCGAATTAAAGTCCCCACCCATTATAAGGACACCGTCTGGAAGCCCTAAGAGGGTCCTACCAAGATCGGCATACGTAGTAGCCTGGAGTCCCGGAGGAACATAAACAACCACAATTACAATCAGCATTCCCTCCCACCTCCCCGAAACAGCAGCATAGCGGCCCCGATCGTCAAGTGTGACTTCGTCTATCTCAAGGGGCAGGGAGGATTTCACCATTATGCCAACCCCCCGGGAACCGGAAGTGAAACCCGCATGTGCCACCAGTCGGTAACCACGGCGATCCAGGGCTTTACAAGCGTTCCCTATCAAGTGGGTCTCCTGCAGTAAAACTACATCAGGGGAGTGACGTTTAATAAATTGAAGCACAATACCCCGCTTAATCCTGTCTCCCAGACCGTTGACGTTCCAAGACAACACTTTCATATCACCCCCCCCCCCCCCCATCCCCGCAGAACCCCCAAACCACCCTCTCCCGAAACCCCAGAACTAAGGATACGAGCAAATGAAGAAGTACCATGTGAGAAACCATATACAAAACACAAAGAACAACCCGGAACATCCCCTCCACCCCCAACCAAGAACCCGTTACAACACCCCCCACCCTGCACCCCTGCTGGCTTAGAAGCCACCCCAAACTGCAGTGTGCCTGTCGCCCCTTCATCAAACTCTACACAAAGAACCCCTGAGGAGGAAGGGAGAGACAATCCCACCCCGCCCCACCCTCGGGCCTAACAATGAAAGCATATACACGATACTCTGTAGATACTACGACCCAGGATTGAACCTCAGGAACCAGAATGTCACTCCTGTGCCGATGCACCTCCGTCCGCGCCTCCAGGGCCTCCGCTCTCGGTGTTCTCCTTGGGCAATGAGTTCAACCAGTCGCTAACACTGTCCGGTTGATCAAAAAAGAAAGTACGTTCTCTATACTCGATGCGAAGACGAGCTGGGAACAGCATCGCGTACTTAAGTCCCAAGTCCCGCAATCGACGTTTCACACCCATGAATCCAGAACGTTGCCGCTGCACCTGAGGAGTGAAGTCAGGGTAGATGGAAATGGAGCTGTTCTCAAATTTCAGCGGACCGTGTCTACGAGAGGCCTGAAGGATGGCGTCCCGGTCCCGAAAGTGGAATAGCCTAGCAATGATAGACCTCGGGGATGCCCCCGGCTTGGTCTGTCCACCCGGGAAGCGGTACGCGCGCTCAACCGCAAAGAATTTACTGAGACCTGCGGGAGCAAGCTTGGTCACAATCAACTCTTCGACCAAGAGATCGATAGAAGCAGCACCACTGTCTTCCGGTACCCCGACTAGGTGAATGTTGTTCCGTCGGGCCCTGTTATCATACTCCTCCAGATGTCTGGCCAGTAGATCGTGCGAGGACCGCAGATTACCGATCTCTGATTGTGCTTCCGCCATGTCGGTAACCAAACTGGTGGCTTTGAGGTCCAAAGCTTTGACCCTCTCATTGGTCTTAGCCAGGACAGCTCGTATGAGAGTAACATCCACCGCCACCGTGTCAATCTTGGACACGATGGCTTCGTATTGTTGACCCATGTCCGTCTTGATCCCAGCAATGGCGGCCATGAGATCTTGAAGGGACACCTCAGATGTAGCTACCAGGTCCGTCCTCGGGTCTTCAAGACTACGGCTGGCAGCATTGGGGGAGCCCCTTGGTTGAGTGTAGCGGTCCATTACGTTGGATTGGACCGAACCCCCACGGGTAGTCACCTTCGTCCTGCGTTTCTCCGTCTCGGGTTTAGCCGCCATATTGGAATCAGCACCCAGAAGGGTCTTCCTGGACCTGGTGAAAATGGCAGCGATCCGCTGGTCTCCAAGACAGGGCTTAGGCGAAGAATCGCAACCTGCCAGCCCAGGGCTATAGTCAAAGAGAACAAATCATGTTATCCCGAGCACTCTGTAAATCTTTTTGTACAATTTTTTGTAAAGTTTAATGGTGGGTGCCCTTGTCGTCGCACGTCGCCTGACTGTGCCTTTAGAAATCATGCAAATATTGAGGTTAGTGACACTAGCCTCTGGACTGGGCTCTCCAATTACGACGAAAACGAAGTTTTCTCATTCAAGATCATCGAAGTTTATTCAGTTCAAGACATATTTAAATCCATTTAGTAATTTGAAATAATGTTTTGCTTTCTTGTCAACATAATTGATTCTTATGTCGTACTGTCAATCAATACAATAATCCACGTTTTAGAAACACCCAATGCATTTCGGGTCAACCATAGCCATGACCCTTCGTCAGGGGTCTATGAAAGGGAAATCAAACAGGACCAAATTAGTCACCCTTCTAAATGGCCGGAAATACTAAACAATAAAGCATAGCGTCTCTGACAACCAAAAAGCGTAAGAGAGAAAGGAAAATAGAAAACGTCGTGCTCAACAATAAGATCCAATGCACCAGTTAAAGAATTCATCACGCATAACGTAAAGAAAACTTGAGCAGAAGTATGCTCCACCTTAATTCTGTGCTGAAATCATAGCCGCTAACTTATCCCCCCCAATTTAAAAAGCACAAGCATTAAAAACCTAAGAACCGAAGGTTTAAGCAACTTACAAGCTTTCTCAAGCATTCGCGCTTCCGTGGATTTAACAAGTTACAACATCCGAACTACAACAGTTCTAATAGGGTTAGAAATACATCACGTGACCGCGATCACAACCAATGATGTTGCGATGCCACGGTCACGTGAGAAGGGTACTGAAGCTTCAAAATAAGGATGCAATCGTCTATGAGATGACGGAATCAACGCGCAAAAACCATAATAAATATCGCTTTGGCTATGCTGAAAACATGAGAAAAGAAACAATACGTAAAAGAAACATGAAACTACTGCATATAAAATACATGCAAAGCAAAATGCTGTATGAGTAGTATGTTATGCACAATGAGACATTTTTAGGGGAACAGGACATGGAACAAGTCAATGAACACAGTTAGTGAGTCATAGGACCCACGCATGCTCAATGCGATCATTCAAGCCCACTGGGTGGGAAGAGTTCAATTTTTTGATCCAGTGGAACTCCGCTTTCAGTCTTTGTTTCGTTGGATCCACGTCAGGAGGCTGATGGATAACCTCGATCACCATAAATTTTAGCTGCGATATTTGGTGATTCATCTCTTTCCAATGGCATGCTATAGCTGATTTTAGATTATTGAGTCTAATGTTAGAGACCCCGGCCTCATCCGGGGCTAGGCCAGAAAACGTAGGACGACGTAGAGATGGTTCCCAAAGTCCGATCTCAGCCCTGAAAAGTGCAGCAGTATCAGCAAGAGTAGTACTTCAAAAGCCCATCAAAATAATCAGGATATCGAAAGGATAGATCGCGGGTCCCGGGAGCTCTCTGCTCACGCGACCATCTTGGATGCCCGCGTAGCTCCTCCTCCTATTTTTAATATTTTGGTAATTAAAAAAAAGGTAAAATAAAATGATATTCTTACCTATACTTACGTTGTAATGGCATGCGTTGTAATAGTATCTGCGATGTAATGTCATGCGTTGTAAAGGTATGAGTTGTAAAGGATCCTGCGTTGTAATGGTATGCGTGGTAACAGTATGCGTGGTAAAAGTTGCGTTGTAATAGTTACCTACCGTGATGGTCATCTTGGGTAGGTTTTCTTTGTGCCAAAATAAAATAAATTGCACTTGTGTAAACATGTTTGACCACCATCTTGGAAGGATTTGGTAAGCCAAAAGAAAAACCATTCCCAGATTATTGCTGCCAATGCAGCATGGGTGGCTGTTAATGGTTGAAGGGAACATGGCTTAAGCAGACAGTGGGGATGGAGGGAGGGAGGAATATAGATATTTTTTTTTAATAAAGAGAGCAGGCGGCCTGGAAAGGAGAGAGAAGCAAAGAAATATAGAGGGAGATAGAACAGTTTACTATGCAGTGCAATGCAATGTCTGACATCAGCTATGAAAGGATACATGTCATCCAATCAAAACACATGATACCAAAATGCTTTTTGGTTGGTAGAAACACAAGAATAAGGAGAAAAGCCATTGAACAGGAGTTCGATAAGAGGACAACTCTAAAGCCATATCGGATTGAATCGGAACACTCCATTCCTTGTGAATGTCCACAAAAGTGTAAAGTTCCTTCCCAAGGAACACTCACTCAGTAGGGCTGAAAAGATTTTCAGATTGGGGGTGCTGCCATCAGTCTCACATCACTGAAGTCAGAGAGATTATGAAAAATCCAAGTGTTTACAGAACAAGTGTAGAAAATGAGACACACCAATTCAGCAAGAGAGTGTAAAGGTGAGGTGTGCAGGCATATGCTGGAGTACACAATTGCAAATACATTACTAAAAGATGGTGTGGTGGCATGTCACAACAAACGACAATGACGTGGACCTGGATTTTTGCAAATATTTATCATTTTCACATCACCAATTCATGTCTTGATTTGCTTTGATCCTTTTAAAATCTTTGTTCCTTCACACTCACTCCAACAGAATTATTAAAAATGTGCATAATTTTTGCTTTCTTATCAAATGATATATTTTTTAATGTTTGTAAAGTTCATTTACATGTATTTACATTTTGCTGTGTTAGAAAAAAAGTGACATCCTACAGCCTTTCCTTGCACACTTCCTGTACTGCAGCAAGATTATCACATAGTTCACTTTGCAAAATCTTCTTATTTTGCAGAGAAAGAAAAGTAAACACCAAATCTCATACTAAAAGAACAAGCAGTAATTTGTCAGAAGACATAGGCTGACGTTTGTCCTTTCTCTATGAAGGCACAGCAAATGTGACGAGATAACAACAAAAGTTAAGGGTTTCTTTATAGCTCATTCAACTTCGGAACACCAGCATGGTTATTGTAGGGAAGCTGCAGCACCCCAGCACCCGTACCTCCAGAGCCTCCTATGCACTCACTAGGCTCCTACCTCTTTCCTCAGCTAGACTGCTATTCTCTAATTGTGAGGGAGAGAACAGGGACTTATTCTTGACCTAATACCCTAGGTACAAGGATAACCAAACGTGCCCTTTCTCGTGTCAAGCCTGAACCTTCCACCTTACAAAAAAGTGGTTCCACTTCTAGAAACCCTTGCATCCTTTCTGCCATGGCAATGGGGATTTGTTTTTATCAAAGAACCCTATTTATTTTTCTTTCAACTCAATTTCTTATTAGAAAGGCTGATTTCTCTTCTTGGCCTCACAATTCTCAGAAGCATGTTGCAACACTCTGCCTTTTCTGGCTGACCCTACCTGACATATGTCTTTTATCAAGATGGTCACCCATAATTACTTTGTGACAATGTCCTGGATTGAGCTCACTTAGAGTGAATGCCAAATGATCCAGTAGTCAGGGGATTAGCTTAGTCAATGAGATTTGAGGGTTGTGAATCTCAAATGTCCCACATAAAAAGCATTAAGGTGCAGGGTGGAGAGGTATGATGATCAAGATATGGAAAGGGGTATTTCCATGAGGAACAGGGTTATAATTGAGACGGGCCTCTCTCTAGAGTGGCACAGTGCGTGAAAAACAATGGGGTGGAATGCTATCCCAAACAGTTGCCACTGATAAGATTATATGCAAGAATTCACCCCATCACCTTTTTGTTGTTTGATTACCAGTAGTATGCCTGGAAGCTTGAGAATGGTACAGCCTGTTACTGCCAATGTTTGTGAATTCCAAAAAGTAGTAACTTTTAACCTGTTAAACGAGTACTTCTATAGGTGCAGATTTACTACATTTTTTGTAAACCTGTCACAATAATTATTAAAGAACCGATCCAAAAATATAACAAGTTAAAACCTCTTAGTGAAGTGAGAACAACGAGAAAAAACAACAAAAACATAGCAGATCCAACTCAAGGCTCCCTGTTCCAGATCCGAATACCAAATCAAGAATGCATTAGAGAGTTGTCACACCCTGAAGCCATTCTTCCTGGGCCTGGCAATTCTCCATGGGAACTCAAGACAACAGTAACGTACAACACAACAGCCTGGAGTACGTACCATGGGATCTCTTATTTTAAAAGTATGTTTACTGCACACACTCTTCTTCATCTCTGTTACAAGAAGCCTTGATGGTAGAGTTGTCAAATTGTTGCATGTAGGCCGGGCTCCATGTTTCTAGTACTTACCTTTTATAATGCATTTTATCAAGCAACTGAAGGTCCCATGCAATAAGTCCAAATTGCAAATAGAGGAGTGCATGCAGGCAAAATAATAGGGCAGGCCGAGCAAGAGCAAAGCCATGGGTCTGGTTTGGTTCTAAGAGTCCTTGAATTAAGCATGGGCGGAAAATCCGTTTCGCTCGCGGATTTTGCGGATTTTTGGGAAATTCGCAATCCGCGAGATTTGCGAATTTCCCGCAAAATCCGCAAATTCGCACGCAGCGGATTTTTTTTGCGGCGCGCGGCGTTGGTGATACAATTTTTGCGGCGCGCGGCGTTTATCATCGTTTGCCGAGTTGTTTTTCTCGATAGTTTGCGAGTGCTGCGCCATTTTGGATCTTGCTGTGTGATCCCGCGGGAATTGGCGAGCGCGATTACGTCATCGCGGCTTGCCAGCGATAGTTTGTCAACGCGAGTACGGCGAGATCACGTCTCGCGGTACTTCGCAATTGCGAGATTTGAGATGCGGCGAGCAGCAAGAATCTCGCACAAGCGAAAATATAAAATTTGCAATTCTGCACAAGAAATCCACCAGCAAGCAGCATAAACCTTCTTGAAATGATGATTTTTATCTGAATAACTCCTTAGGTTGACATTTGCCTGCACTTTTTTAGCGAGGAGTCCATTTTGGGGAGGGGGAGGGGGGTGGGAGGAAGGAAGTGCCCCACAGTCTTCAACTTCCTGTTCCTGTTCAGCAGGCTCCTCCCAGTGCTTTGTCCATCTCCTGGTCACTTTTCATTTGGATCTGGAGCTGGAAGGATTACTTTTTGTGGATGCTGCTGGATCTTTGGATTTGAGGCCTTTTTGACTTTCTTTGGATCACTGTTGGATTAGAAATTTTACAAGTAAGTTTGTTTGGGGCATTACAGATGCTGCAACTAAAATTTTGGAATTTTCGATGTTTGGACTGTTTTGGGGCCTTTTGCCCAGGGGTACTCAGTGGTGGGTGGACTGAGTCTTTCTGTGGGTTGTCTTGAACTTAAACATCATGGAGGGCATGGATGGATTGGGATTGTGCTGATTTTTCAGTGATTTTCGTTTTTTGGGGCTGTACTTGTGGCCTTTTCACCAGGGGTATTTGAGTCTAGCATGGGCCTAGTCTTTCTGTGGGCTGTCTTGAACTTAAACATCATGGAGGCCATGGATGGAATGGGATTGTGCTGATTTTTCAGTGATTTTCGTTTTTTGGGCCTGTACTTGTGGCCTTTTCACCAGGGGTATTTGAGTCTAGCATGGGCCTAGTCTTTCTGTGGGCTGTCTTGAACTTAAACATCATGGAGGGCATGGATGGAATGGGATTGTGCTGATTTTGCAGTGTTTTTCGATTTTTGGGGGTGTTCATGGGGAGGGACAGGCCATGTGGCTGGTGGCCATTTTGAGTGCAGCTACAGGCACTGGCCATGTGCTGGCAGGCAAGTGGCCATTTTGAATGCAGGCTTTGTTGTTAGGCCTGCAACCATTTTGCCTACTTTTCAACCTTTATTTATGCCCAGGGGTAGTGAGTCTTGCATGGGCCTAGTCTTTCTGTGGGTTGTCTTGAATTTAAACATCATGGAGGGCATGGATGGATTGGGATTGTGCTGATTTTTCAGTGATTTTCGTTTTTTGGGCCTGTACTTGTGGCCTTTTCACCAGGGGTATTTGAGTCTAGCATGGGCCTAGTCTTTCTGTAGGTTGTCTTGAATTTAAACATCATGGAGGGCATGGATGGATTGGGATTGTGCTGATTTTTCAGTGATTTTCGTTTTTTGGGCCTGTACTTGTGGCCTTTTCACCAGGGGTATTTGAGTCTAGCATGGGCCTAGTCTTTCTGTGGGCTGTCTTGAACTTAAACATCATGGAGGGCATGGATGGAATGGGATTGTGCTGATTTTGCAGTGTTTTTCGATTTTTGGGGGTGTTCATGGGGAGGGACAGGCCATGTGGCTGGTGGCCATTTTGAGTGCAGCTACAGGCACTGGCCATGTGCTGGCAGGCAAGTGGCCATTTTGAATGCAGGCTTTGTTGTTAGGCCTGCAACCATTTTGCCTACTTTTCAACCTTTATTTATGCCCAGGGGTAGTGAGTCTTGCATGGGCCTAGTCTTTCTGTGGGTTGTCTTGAATTTAAACATCATGGAGGGCATGGATGGATTGGGATTGTGCTGATTTTTCAGTGATTTTCGTTTTTTGGGCCTGTACTTGTGGCCTTTTCACCAGGGGTATTTGAGTCTAGCATGGGCCTAGTCTTTCTGTAGGTTGTCTTGAATTTAAACATCATGGAGGGCATGGATGGATTGGGATTGTGCTGATTTTTCAGTGATTTTCGTTTTTTGGGCCTGTACTTGTGGCCTTTTCACCAGGGGTATTTGAGTCTAGCATGGGCCTAGTCTTTCTGTGGGCTGTCTTGAACTTAAACATCATGGAGGGCATGGATGGAATGGGATTGTGCTGATTTTGCAGTGTTTTTCGATTTTTGGGGGTGTTCATGGGGAGGGACAGGCCATGTGGCTGGTGGCCATTTTGAGTGCAGCTACAGGCACTGGCCATGTGCTGGCAGGCAAGTGGCCATTTTGAATGCAGGCTTTGTTGTTAGGCCTGCAACCATTTTGCCTACTTTTCAACCTTTATTTATGCCCAGGGGTAGTGAGTCTTGCATGGGCCTAGTCTTTCTGTGGGTTGTCTTGAATTTAAACATTATGGAGGGCATGGATGGATTGGGATTGTGCTGATTTTTCAGTGATTTTCGTTTTTTGGGCCTGTACTTGTGGCCTTTTCACCAGGGGTATTTGAGTCTAGCATGGGCCTAGTCTTTCTGTAGGTTGTCTTGAATTTAAACATCATGGAGGGCATGGATGGAATGGGATTGTGCTGATTTTTCAGTGATTTTCGTTTTTTGGGCCTGTACTTGTGGCCTTTTCACCAGGGGTATTTGAGTCTAGCATGGGCCTAGTCTTTCTGTGGGCTGTCTTGAACTTAAACATCATGGAGGGCATGGATGGAATGGGATTGTGCTGATTTTGCAGTGATTTTCGTTTTTTGGGCCTGTACTTGTGGCCTTTTCACCAGGGGTATTTGAGTCTAGCATGGGCCTAGTCTTTCTGTGGGCTGTCTTGAACTTAAACATCATGGAGGGCATGGATGGAATGGGATTGTGCTGATTTTGCAGTGTTTTTCGATTTTTGGGGGTGTTCATGGGGAGGGACAGGCCATGTGGCTGGTGGCCATTTTGAGTGCAGCTACAGGCACTGGCCATGTGCTGGCAGGCAAGTGGCCATTTTGAATGCAGGCTTTGTTGTTAGGCCTGTAACCATTTTGCCTACTTTTCAACCTTTATTTATGCCCAGGGGTAGTGAGTCTTGCATGGGCCTAGTCTTTCTGTGGGTTGTCTTGAATTTAAACATTATGGAGGGCATGGATGGATTGGGATTGTGCTGATTTTTCAGTGATTTTCGTTTTTTGGGCCTGTACTTGTGGCCTTTTCACCAGGGGTATTTGAGTCTAGCATGGGCCTAGTCTTTCTGTAGGTTGTCTTGAATTTAAACATCATGGAGGGCATGGATGGATTGGGATTGTGCTGATTTTTCAGTGATTTTCGTTTTTTGGGCCTGTACTTGTGGCCTTTTCACCAGGGGTATTTGAGTCTAGCATGGGCCTAGTCTTTCTGTGGGCTGTCTTGAACTTAAACATCATGGAGGGCATGGATGGAATGGGATTGTGCTGATTTTGCAGTGTTTTTCGATTTTTGGGGGTGTTCATGGGGAGGGACAGGCCATGTGGCTGGTGGCCATTTTGAGTGCAGCTACAGGCACTGGCCATGTGCTGGCAGGCAAGTGGCCATTTTGAATGCAGGCTTTGTTGTTAGGCCTGCAACCATTTTGCCTACTTTTCAACCTTTATTTATGCCCAGGGGTAGTGAGTCTTGCATGGGCCTAGTCTTTCTGTGGGTTGTCTTGAATTTAAACATTATGGAGGGCATGGATGGATTGGGATTGTGCTGATTTTTCAGTGATTTTCGTTTTTTGGGCCTGTACTTGTGGCCTTTTCACCAGGGGTATTTGAGTCTAGCATGGGCCTAGTCTTTCTGTAGGTTGTCTTGAATTTAAACATCATGGAGGGCATGGATGGATTGGGATTGTGCTGATTTTTCAGTGATTTTCGTTTTTTGGGCCTGTACTTGTGGCCTTTTCACCAGGGGTATTTGAGTCTAGCATGGGCCTAGTCTTTCTGTGGGCTGTCTTGAACTTAAACATCATGGAGGGCATGGATGGAATGGGATTGTGCTGATTTTGCAGTGTTTTTCGATTTTTTTGTGCTGTATAACTGAACTGATGTTCCTCTGTATTCCATTGTTTTTAGGTGCACAAGACTCAAGAGAACCACCAGTGCCAGGAAGAAGTCCTGCAGCGGTGTGTGTGTGCAGCATAACGTCACGCGACGTCACGTCTGGCCTCAGACAACTCTACAATTCGTGCAACTGCGGCCTGCTGTCTGACCTGCTCTGAAGAAGATGGCCCCAAAAAAAGGTCTCCGTAGCTCCTCTAGCAAGAAAGTTGCTAGTAAGGGGCAGAAGAAGCAAGTTACCAAGGAGGCTGGTGTGCCACCCGCCACGTTTTTTGGGAGAAAAAAAAAAAGTACGCCTGCAGCAGCAGGATCTGCTGGGGACCAAGCTGGGAGCAGCACCCCTGCTCCATTGGGTTCAGTGCCTCCACCACCATGCCAACTTAAGTCAAAGCCCTTGAGTGCTTCAGAGGCAGTCAGTGTACTTCTCCAATCACCATCGACCAGTGATGTTGGCTCATCGCAAGAAAGTAGCAGCAATGTCCCTGAATCAACACAGGTTGTTGTAACTCATCTGACAAGTGTTGAACAACCACAGCCGCAACTACAACACCATGTGCAAGTACACGCCCAAGTACATGTGGAAGGAGAGGCAGCAAAAGGAGATGCGCAAGCAAAGGTGCATGGAGGTTCACAAGTGCCCACAATAGTTGTTCCTCCCGAAGTAGGGGCACATCAGGAAATCGACAATGAAGCCGAGGTATCATTGGAAGCCACTCCTCCTGATGATCATTCATTGTCTTCCACATCCCTAGCAAGGAAAAGATCAAGGGGGGTGTCTACATCTTCTTCAAGCCCACCTCGTTCTGATGCAAGTGATCTGTCTTGGGAACCACAACTGCGGTCTGACAGTGAGGCACACCATGATCTGACACAGGTACCTAAGCGTTAAAGGAAGGTCGTCGAAAAACTCATAGCTATGGAGTGTGATGAGGCTCAACAAGAAGTGACAGATACTGCTGGTGATGAAGCCTCTAACGATGACGACGAGCCAGTCATCACAAAGGTCACTGCAGCCCCACCGGGCATGCAGCAAAGAGACATTTTGACCCTATCCCGAGAAGCTGCTGAGCGTGATGATGATGTCGACGAGGAGGCAATGGAAATGGAATCATTAGATTTGGAGTTAAGTAGTACACCAAAACCTACCGCTTCCATATTTCTTCCTCGCAAGAAGGTACCCACCTCGTCCTCGACCTCAATTCGTGGTGGTGAAAGTGCAAAACGTACTGAAGTTCGGCAATCCACATCCTCCACTTCATCTGGCATTAGCAGCAGGACCACCACCACCAGTATCGCCGCCTCCTCCGGCCCCCAAAGACATTTCAAGTCTCCAGTTTGGGACTTCTTTAGTGTTTGCCCAAAAATGGAAAATGTAGCCATTTGTAGCCTTTGTAAGGTTCGAGTTGGTCGTGGTAAGCTTGGTTCTAACTATGGTACCGGAGGCCAGAGAGGTCATCTTAAGAGAGCGCACCCTGTCCAATGGTTTCCGCACCTAGAGGCGTTTAAGCAAGCCAGAATTGCACGTAATGAAAACGTTGATTTTTCATCTGATGATGACGAGGAGGAAGAAGACGATTCAAACACTTCACTTACACCCAGTACCCCTGTCAGCAGCACACCCCATGTGAGGCACACTAAGAGTGTGGGAGAGAGTGAGACATCAATGCGGAAAAGTTCATCAACGAGCGTAACTGGGTCGAAGATATCATCATCATCCCGTAAATCCTTGGTCCAGGGCAACATTAAAAAGATGTTGTTTACAGAAACGCAATATGAACGCAACCACCCACTGACGCGTCTGTATAACACTAAGCTGGCTAAAATGCTAGCTCTGGACCTTCTCCCTTTTTCTTTTGTAGAAGGGGTTGGTTTTCTAGAATTAGTGGCAGCGCTCTGCCCTAAATGGAAGGTTCCTAGCCGGTTCTATTTTGCCCGAGTTGCGGTTCCAGCACTACATGAAGATGTTCTGAAGGTGATTGGGGCAGCTTTGCAGAAGAGTGCTGTTCACACTATACATCTGACAACAGACATGTGGACCAGTGGCGCAGGCGCTGATTACATGTGCATCACTGCACACTGGGTCTCTTTTTCAGGGGCTAAAGCAAAGCTAAACGCAGGTGTTGACGCGGACATTGTTTTTAAAGCTGCTCGGAAACATGCAACACTAGCCATGTTTGGTTTGGAGAAACGTCACACAGCAGAAAACATTTTGGATGTCTTTAAGACAAAGGTCCTTAACTGCCTGTCCCCACTAAAACGCCAGGTTGGTTATGTTTCCACGGACAATGGCGCCAATATAGTAAAGGCCATGAGGGACGGTGACTATTTCAGAGTGCCGTGTTTGGCGCACTGTATAAACCTGGTTGTCCAAAAATTCTTGGGTAATAAAGGCAGTGCAGCGTACAGTGTATTGGACACCTGCCGAAAAATGTGCAAGCATTTCAGCCATTCTTTTAAGGCCCGGAAGCAGCTGAGGAGCCTGCTATATCAACATCAAATGCCAGTGAAAGCACTCATCCAGGAGGTGGTAACACGTTGGAACTCAACCTTCTACATGCTTGAGCGTCTGTATGAGCAGTATACGGAACTCGATCAATATTTCCTTACAGAGGGTACAGAGGAGCTGAGGATGGGTGCGGCGCAATGGAACATAGTTCAAAGCCTGACACGCATGTTTCGTCCTTTTGAGTTCTTCACGCGTGCAGTCAGCAAGGAGGACTCTAATTTGGGAAAAGCTATCCCATTGTTGTACATGCTGGAGGACCAACTGAAGGAGGTGTGTTCTGTGTATGAAAAAGATGACAAAAACCAAGACTCTTTGCTTCTGGCTGAGAAATTATTAGAGCTCCTACAAGGTGATGAACGTCTTAAAAAGATCCACTCAGAACAGCATTACATTTGTGCTACTATTCTGGATCCACGCTACAAAAAGGCGCTGGCAGGCCAAGCATTCTTTCCTTTTGATGATGAACATGTTCCAAAGTACAAACGTTGGCTAGCCTTGTCAGCCAAGAGGTTTGAAAGAGAACGGCTGGAAATTGAAGGAAATGGCAGTACATCAGCAGGCCATCCCCAGTCAAAACAATCCACTTCTGCACCTGTGGCTGTGGCACAAGTGACCTCTCAGCCGTTAAAGAGGATTGGCTAGCTCTGCGTGGGTTTGGTTCTCAAAAGGTCAGAGGCACAGCAAGAGCTAAGCAAAGTGGAGGAACCTTGGATGAGGACCTTGAGTTGATGGTGAAGGACTATCTGAATGACTCAACAGAGGTCTATGTTAATTCTGACCCATTGGCGTATTGGCATGGGAAAAAAGAATTGTGGCCACAGCTCACCAACCTGGCTTTAAACTACTTGTCTTGCCCACTCGCAAGTGTGTCTTCTGAACGGGTTTTCAGTGCTGCTGGTGGCATTGTAACTCCCAAACGGAGCCGCCTCTCGCCCAAAAATGTGGAGAGGTTAACAATGATCAAGATGAATCAGCACCTCATACCACCAGATTTCAGAGTACGAGAAAGCGTGCCGGATGAAGAGGAGGTGGCCAGCAACATAGATGAGGGAATTTCTACTCTGTCAGGTGACACTGAGCTCACCCTGCCTGAATTCGCAGAGTATGATGACGAAGCCTTATTCTTATTCCTGGACCGTGATACCGAGCCCTGAAAATGAGACAACGAATCAATAACTTTCTTTTTCATCCTTATTCACTTTTATTCCTGTGTGTCTGTCTTTCTTTGTTGTGCACAGTTAATATATTTCAAACTTTAATCAGATAATCACAAAATCAAGCCCATCAGCAGAACTGTCTTCACTGGTTTGCTAATTGATTTGAAGTTGCTGCAGTCTGCATTCCTCAGGTTCACAAGTTCAGAAGAACATGCTCCTCTATCCTCCTCCTCCAGACTCCTATTTCCAGCAAACCAGAGGGCTGGTTTACGCCCAATGAAGAAAGACTCAGCACTTGTGGGGGTGTTGTTGTACCTCTTTGCAGGTGAGTTGACGGCTCTGGGGCCATTGCTGGGAAGCTCTAATACCGGATAAAAGTGTTTTGGACCAAATCCCAGGCGGAAAATGTTTTGTGTTTTTGATGACTTGCTTGCCTTTGAGGTGCTCTTAGGGGGGGTTCCGTCTGTTTGTGGGTCAGTTTCGTGGTCTGGGAGCACTGCTGGGACACTCTAATCTTGATTGCATTTGCTTTTCAGGAAATCCGTCGTGGCAACCCCGACTTATGGCCTAGCTACGCAGCGCGTTTGGACCGAAGGCCGAGAAATATTGCAAGTATGAGATTTTGCTTTTGGCCTGTTTGGGGGTGTTATGCTTCTTGGCGGGTGGGTTGGCGGGTCTTGGGGCATTCCTGGGAAGGTCTAATACCGGGTAGAAGTGGTTGGGACCAAATCCAGGCCGATTTTTTTTTGGCTATTTCTGACATTTTGCTCAATGTAGCCTTTTCGGGGGCCTGTTTGGGGGGCTTCCTGGTGTTTGTGGGTGAGTTTCGGGGTCTGGGCTCACTGCTGGCTATATATACTTTACTTTGCAAGAGGTTTGAAGCAAATCCATGGTGGCAGAGGGGAGTTAGGGCCTAGCTGCAGAGCGCGCGCGGAGTGATTTGGGAAATTTGTGAAAAATTGACTAAGTCCCCATTTTTGTATTTTTGCTCTTTGGCTGTTTGGGGGTCTTCTACTCGTTTTCTCCTGGGTTGACGGCTCTGGGGCCATTGCTGGGAAGCTCTAATACCGGATAAAAGTGTTTTGGACCAAATCCCAGGCGGAATTTTTTGTGTGTTTTTGATGACTTGCTTGCCTTTGAGGTGCTCTTAGGGGGGGTTCCGTCTGTTTGTGGGTCAGTTTCGTGGTCTGGGAGCACTGCTGGGACACTCTAATCTTGATTGCATTTGCTTTTCAGGAAATCCGTCGTGGCAACCCCGACTTATGGCCTAGCTACGCAGCGCGTTTGGACCGAAGGCCGAGAAATATTGCAAGTATGAGATTTTGCTTTTGGCCTGTTTGGGGGTGTTATGCTTCTTGGCGGGTGGGTTGGCGGGTCTTGGGGCATTCATGGGAAGGTCTAATACCGGGTAGAAGTGGTTGGGACCAAATCCAGGCCGATTTTTTTTTGGCTATTTCTGACATTTTGCTCAATGTAGCCTTTTCGGGGGCCTCCTGGTGTTTGTGGGTGAGTTTCGGGGTCTGGGAGCACTGCTGGGACACTCTAATCTTGATTGCATTTGCTTTTCAGGAAATCCGTCGTGGCAACCCCGACTTATGGCCTAGCTACGCAGCGCGTTTGGACCGAAGGCCGAGAAATATTGCAAGTATGAGATTTTGCTTTTGGCCTGTTTGGGGGTGTTATGCTTCTTGGCGGGTGGGTTGGCGGGTCTTGGGGCATTCCTGGGAAGGTCCAATACCGGGTAGAAGTGGTTGGGACCAAATCCAGGCCGATTTTTTTTTGGCTATTTCTGACATTTTGCTCAATGTAGCCTTTTCGGGGGCCTGTTTGTGGGGCTTCCTGGTGTTTGTGGGTGAGTTTCGGGGTCTGGGAGCACTGCTGGGACACTCTAATCTTGATTGCATTTGCTTTTCAGGAAATCCGTCGTGGCAACCCCGACTTATGGCCTAGCTACGCAGCGCGTTTGGACCGAAGGCCGAGAAATATTGCAAGTATGAGATTTTGCTTTTGGCCTGTTTGGGGGTGTTATGCTTCTTGGCGGGTGGGTTGGCGGGTCTTGGGGCATTCCTGGGAAGGTCTAATACCGGGTAGAAGTGGTTGGGACAAAATCCTCACGGAAAAGCCTTTTGGCACTTTTTGTAACTTAGGGTTCGTTAGGGTTAGCCCTAGCAGCAGGATTGCATGTGTTTCGGGGTGTTCTAGATTTTTGCAACTGAGTTCTGGGGTCTTAGAGCACTCGTGAGAATGTGTAATTTTGGTTGCAAGTCATTTGAAGAAAATCCATGGTGGGAAAGGGGGGATTTGGCATAGTTAAAGAAAGCCTTTGCCACTATTCTTAACTTAGGGTTCGTTAGGGTTAGCAGTATTTCTATTGCATGTGTTTGAGTGGGGGGGATTTCGAGTCTTGGAGCGATGCTGGCTATGGCTACTTTTGCTTGGTTGCTTGCAAGTGGTTTGAATGCAATCCACGGTGGGTAAGGGGTAATTAGGAAGGGGGTACTTCGGCCTACTTTTACTTTCAAAGTAAGTTTTGTCACCAGTTTTCTGCTAGGCCTCGTTTTTTGAGATTTGATTGGGGGTCTTTTACATTTTTGCGACTGGCTTTAGTAAGGGTCTGGGTGGGAGCACTACTAGGAAGATCTAATTTTGTTCTAAAACACAGTTTACAGTACACCTAGCTTGAGGGGAAAGATCCACTACATTAATTTGCCCATACTTATTTATCCTTCAAAAGGTGACTCAGACAGAGTACGCACTTTCAAAAATATTGTACTGTCTACTAGGAAAATCAAATTGTGACTTTTTGCACTCCACAGCCTACATACCTTATATTTATTTATCAGTGGTGTTGTAATATTATATCACTTCCTGTTTTTCGTTGAATAATTACAGGCCGGGTTTCAGTCTCTGCAATGGGGAAAAAAGGATGGAGTCAGGCTTCACAGTAGCGAGCCACAATTCAGCATCAGGCAGGCAGTGGACAGGGTGTCTTCTGGTGACCAACATCGATGGACGAAGCGTCGGCTGCAATGGAGGAGTGCCGCTAATAAGAGGATTTTTTTTCTGCAGGCAACTTACTTACCACTTCCAACAGGACAACTACAACCACATAGATACAGTATCCCTTCCCTTGCCTTTTTCTCTGACTGTGACTGCATTTCTTGGATCTCTCTCTGCTTCTAAATTGATCCCTTAACACATCACTTAGTCCACTCCACTATCACATCTGCACCACACATAGTCATTTGTAAGTGCTCCTACGTAATTCGCAAGTCGCAGCACGCCCCGGCCCGTAGAGGACTGGGATGGCCCCAATGATGAAGCATGTCACCAAGGGGCAACCCTGGTGAGTGAGGGGACACCTAGAAAAAAAGCAATTTCTCCTTTTCTATCTACTATACCTTCCAGACCAACCCCATTGAGTGTTGTTGTGAATGGATTTATAGTGACCAGCAAGGCTCTCGGGTATCTGGCTAGTACAGAGACCTTATGTTGAATATCGTTATCATTAATTCCACACAGGCCCTGTACTGTCGCATTCTTTCTTCCACAGTTGTCGAAAGTACTACTTACTTTTCACTGACATGCATGCAGTAGTGCATGCACTTTCAAAGATTGATGGATAGGTTTGTACCCAAAGAATTGTTTATGTTCAATTGTTTGTCTATGCTGTGCTTTTTTTCTTGTCTCCCAAAACCTTTCCCAAAAACCCCCGTACCCATCCTCTTTTCAAACCCTAACCCTCTTCCCCCGGGCTGTGTGGTTTTGATTGATGTGTGACTAAATTACAGCAATAAATCCACACACTTGCTGGGGAGGATAAGGTGATAGCAACAGGCTGGTGAAGAAATCCGAGGATATATTCTTACTCTGCTTGACAAAGACCCATGGCTAATGTCAAAGAACTGCAACCGAATTAGTAGTTATACTTTACCATTTGTTAGGCTACAATGTGGCACTGTTCTAGTGTACTTCTGTCACCTGCTATATTCTCCGTTGTACCGTTAAATTGCTCAGGAGGACAAACCAGATTTATTTTTCTTTTTTTTCATAGGCATGCAACTGCCACTGTGTCACACCACTAGTACCACCGCTATGAGGAAATTTTATCCGACCAAGATTGCCAACCTTATTCGCTGGTTATCGTGGAGCTAGCCCTGGGTCTAGCCCTACTTTCAAACACAAATTACAGGTAAGATAAGCGTTTGGTGGTTTGGGGGTATAATGGAGTATTAGTAGGAGAGACGAGAGACTGACGGTAGTACTACTAAAGTCCTAGGACTCTTGGATTCACTTCAATTACTCTGTGAGAGGCACTTAGTGTTGAAAACATTTGGGCATTTACACTTAAAGGAAGAAAATGGAACTAAACTTTCAGGAAAACAAAGTCACTGTTAAACCCCCAGCCACCAGGCAAGCAGTAAGAAACGGGTATGCTCAGATAAAGTTTGAAAAAGTATATTTATATCCCTAACAAAATAATCTCCCGCAAGACCCTCCCTAACCCCAACGATTGTCCTTCAAAAGTCCCCAAAAACCCAACTCCCAATTCCCACCCCCCAAAAGTCTCTAAAAAAGGGGCAAGGGACACTATGGGTGGATGCTGTCTACTTTTTGGGCCAGGGCATCATGCTCCTGGCGGAGCAAGGCGTGCTCTACGCGGAGCCCCTCCAACTGGTTGGAAAAGTGGTGGAGCTCCTGCTGGAGGCGGGACACCATCAGGGTACTGCGGCGCAGGCGTGCCTTCAATGCCTTGCAGGTGCAACGGCTGTGAGAGGAAGCTGTTGTCCTTGCTACTCGGCGGTGGCGTTTGGCTTTGGCTGGACCACTGTGCTGGGTGGCACTGGCAGCCCGTGGGGGCACGGAGGCCGATGCAGACGACGTAGTTGTTGTGGTCGACTGCACACTTTCTTCGTCCTCCAGGGACACCAGCCGCCGATATTCGGCCACAGTGGCATCGATCCTCCGTTGCCGGGCCGCTCTAGCCAGCTCCTTCCTCCTTGTTCGTTTGGAAGGAGAACCTATATGAAGAAAGAAAGACATAGTCTGTAACCAATGCTCTTTAAGATTAACTCAATCATTCAGCAGAAATTTGTGTTGCACTACAACTAGCTAATTGCAAGCGCATTACATAACTATTGAGGCCAGTATCTATCTAACCTCACACTTCTTCATCCTTGCTCTAACATTAGTGGGAGTTTAAGGAACAAATCCTACGAGCACTATGGACTTCCATTGGAGTCGACTATGAAAGTACACCAGTCTTATTCTTCTTCTTGTCTCTTGTTTAGGAAAATTGGTATGTTATCTTCTGCAAGCCGGCATAATGCCAGCGCAGTAAACTTGCACCCGAGAAAAAGAGACGCACGCCATGAGGAGTGACCTAGACTTGCGTTGCGTTACTGTACCCGTCCAGTACATGCAGGTGGTGAAGCTCTTACTTTTCTATTACGGGTGGCACTGAGAATACTCTGTTACAACTCAAGGGCTACTGCTTAATTAATTTAACTTTCACCCTACAGTGGAAATGAGTACTAGAAATGGAAAATTGAAGAAGATAAATAATCTGATTATCTATCACTTCACATGGGATGTTTTTGCTTATATATGGGATGACTTTAGGTGCTTTGCTTTTTATTGAGTGACCAGTGATACATCCACACATGAATGACTGAGTACTACTAAACTTATTAAGAGAGGTATGGAGTGGCCACCGTAATAACCGGATCTATGCTGTGCTTGCAATACAAACTACTGCTACTATTGATGGTAGTATTTGGACAAAATTAAAACTTCTTTTCCTTGCCTTTCCTACACTGGAACGGACGTGCGGGTGCAGTGTTACATGCTCTTCAAAGTTACACTTAGTTCATCCACTGACCGTCTACTCTCTCTAGATCATGGGTACTCACAAACTTTCTCTCAGGGGCTAAATTTACAGTGTAGTTTGTGGCCGAGGGCCGCACTGGTGGGGGCGGAGTCAGAGGGGGCGGGGCTAAAGCAAAACGAAAACTTGTGACCATGAGGTTGCACACAGGTCCCTGCAGCAGATGCCTTCATCCACTGAGCCACCAGACCCAGCATTTACTCTCTCCCTCCTGCTCTCCCTCCTGCCCTCCCTCTCCATCTCTCTCTCCCTCCTGCCCTCCCTCTCCCTCCCCCTCTGTCATCTCACTGTGTGTGTGTCTATCTGTGTCAGCCTTCAGCCCGGGTTGAGACCGCTTCCTCAACGCGCACACACAGACAACACCAAAGTACTTAACAGGTCTTTAAAAGACCATTAACATATTATTGAGGCTTTGTTTGTTGTAGCGCCCCTGCATCTCCACCCTGACAATCACTGCTTGCTCGGCCCCACAGAGCAGAGGCTTTGTTCTATTTCACCTCTTTGTGGCCTTGCATCTCCACTCTGCTCTGTGGGGGCCGGGGGAGCAGTGATTGTCAGAGTGGAGATGCAGGGGCGCTAACAGGTGAAATACAAAAAAGCCTCTGCTCTGTGGGGGCCGGGGGAGCAGTGATTGTCTGCAAGGTCTGCGCACCGCCAAGGAAGGCTTGCCGGGCCACCACCGGCCCGCGGGCCATACTATGAGTACCCCTGCTCTAGATACACATATGCTATCTAAGAGTCAGATAGTAGCATGATCCAGGTATATGGACACATACAGTTTCTGTGTCACCCACCCAGGCTGTTGTCCTTCCACCCATCATTGCTTCATCATTCACACAGCCATGCATCTCATATTCTTGCCTTCCCAGCTAGTCTTCAATCTCAATAAGTAAGGAATATATAAGAGCTTACCTCTGGCCGCCACCACCACCGTCTCAACTCTCACAGCCGCCGCCTCCTCCCCTGAAGAATCGCCCTCCGCCTCCGTGTCGAGCACCACCACCTCCACGCTGGCCCCGCCACCAGATGTTCCACCTACAAAGTACATTGAAGAATGTTAGAATAAAGCACTCACTAGTCTTTGGTCTAGGAATGAAGACATGTGAAAACAATGTAATTTGTGACTGTCTACTTTAAAGTTAAAAAAATGTCCCTTTTTCCAGGGAAGGTTGTCTTGCTGCACTTTTTGGCACAACTGATGAAGGCTGGTTTTTTAACACGCACCATTTTTCTCCACACAGACAGAAGATGGACTTCTAACAACAAGATCAAGTTGAAACCAGGTGAGAGCTCGGCTCGACCACAAGAAATGTCTTCAATTAATCGTCAGCACTAACCACTTTTCCATTATCAGTTACACGTTTAGTTTTATTATGACTTCATTTTAATAAATGTGTTTACTTTTAATAAAGCTTTTAAATTTAAATACAATCTGTGTTTTTTGGTCCAGACTAGAGTGACTGAGCGAAAGGTTTTGCAATTTTTGCAAGCATGAGTCCAGATAGAACACTTCAAAAGACATTATGGACAATCCCAGAGGACTGCACTAAGTTGATAGAGCTATTGCTGACTAGAATCATGGGAGTTTCGCCAACCGTGCAATCTTAGTTAGCTACACAGACAGACTAATAAGAATAATCTAGTAATACCACAGGGAGTCATAGTAGAGGCAGGATAAGAATTTAGATACAGTCTACAAGAAGATCAAAGACAATTTTGAAAAAAGTCAAATGAGGAACGCTAGGAAAAATAGGTACTAGTCTAAAATGAAAACTTACTGGGGCCAGCAAAGGAGCCCTCGCCTGCCCGATCCTGGCCCTGTTGAACAGCATCCGCCGCCTGCTGCTCCTGTGTCCTCCTCTCGCCCCTGGGGGGAGCTGACGTACAACATGAAAGAAAGAACAGAAAACATGGATGATTGTTGCTTGTCAATGTCAACTAAATCAAACATTTCAAAAGAACAATAACAAAATATTTCCGCGAAATTATATTGATTAGGGTTAGTTTTCATTTATTTGCGGACCTGTGACTTCGAAAGTCACGTAACTCACTAAACAAAGTACTGAAAGGTTCACCTAGGACTGGCAGGCAGCAGTCCGCAGGCAAGACGCAAAGTGACAGACAAACTCCATTGTGATTTCAGTCAGATCAGTGACAACACTAACAGTCGCCTGCTACATTACCAGTCATTGAAATAGTCAAACTATCAATCCACCGCCACTATTTTTCTTATTGTCAGGGGTACAAAGGAAGGGGCAGATTTAAGCCCCTTGCGGCTCTTTTGCTCCGTTCTTGCGTGACTTTTGTGACGCAGCAGCTAAACAAAAAAGGGCGCCATGGTGTGGCGTATAATATTATAACAACGTGACGCATTTGAGAGATGCATCCCGTTATAAAGCCCTGCGCCATCAGGGGGCGTTCCGGCGCAAGGGAGGGCATTCCTGCGCTGGAACACATCCTAAAAGTGGCTGAGGGAAATCTACAAAATTTCAATCAGTCACCTTTAGGACAATGATGCGTCACACAAACCCTGCACCTGCTTGAAGCAGACGTACGGCTTGACCCAGCATTGGGGAGATAGGGTACCCCAGAGCATTGCTGGAGCTGCGCCATCGTTGCGACGCAACTCCAGCAGTAAAGCTTCGGTGACGTTTTGGGCCCATGGTGCGCCGCATTGCAAATACGGCGCACCATGTTTGGTGGTGGTAGCGGGCCGCACAATTAATGGCGCATCCCTGCTACTTTGCAGGGATGCGACGGTAATTGCAATTCTGCCCCTTAGGGGCATACTTACTTACGCGTTCTGGCGCATCTCCAGAGATGCGCCAGATCAAATGCGTCACGCAAAACTACCCTTGCGACACGGCAGATGCGCCTCATTTACAATGCGGCGCGCCCTGGCGCAAGGGTAGGCACTTGCGTGACGCATCTCGTCACGTAAGAGCGGCGCATCGCTGGAGTCACGTCGCCAACGCAATGCAACTCCAGTAATGCTCAGGGCCACCCAATACTTAACATGCTGTGTCAGTCCTTTCGCCTGCTTCAAGCAGGCATAAGGAATTGAATTGACGTAGCAGCGTCGCAGAAGTGCCTGCGTTAAATCTTGTAGATTTCACGCAGGCAATTTTGCGAGGCGCACAGCCGCCGGACCGCCCACCCTGCGTACTAGGAACGCACCCATTGTGGTGCAGGCCCATGGCTTTATAACGTGGCGCATCTCCCTAGATGCGTCATGCTGTAAATGACTCGCAGGGATGCGGCACGTTTACGCCGCTGTTGCGTCACGCAAGGCAACGTAAACGTGGCGCAAGGGGCTTGTAAATGTAATCTGCCCCCTAGTGTCTAGCATTACGCAGTTCTGTAAAGTACACTCATACATAATAGTTACTCAGGCCAATGAGACCACGAAATAGAAAACAAATAAGCATAGTAGCAACGCCACTGAGAAGGAGAGCAGTGCACCTGAAATGCACAGAAGATTTTGAAATATAATTTAACTACAATGTAATCGTCATCAGCGGCATTATTGGCTTGCTCCATGTAAAAAACAAATATTTGCAATACAACAACACAGAGCAGGAGAAAACATCATAGTAGTGAGTGATGAAATGGCTACTACTACTCACCAAGCCCGGGGATCTCCAAGCCGAGCTGGTCCAGCAGGTCGCGCTCCCGGTCCAGGAGGTCCGTCCAGCGATGGGTGACCTGGCTGTAGGTGCGCTGGACCCCGTAGAGGTGGGATATGGCCCAGCACACCTTCTCCCACCGCTTCCGGCGCTCCCGCATGTTGTAGCCGCCGGCCGCGATCCTGCCGCCTCCCGCGATGGTCCTGGGCAGGCGGCGCTGGACGAAGTAGACCAGCGCGCCCACTTCCTCCGGGCTGAATATCTCCCGTCGTGTCACCTGCTCCCCCCTCAATCTCCCGCATGCTGTCCTGGCACTGGGTCCAGTACTACTCCCCGCCGCCGCTGCGGCCCTCAAGTGCCTGGGCAGCTTCACGGCGCCTGGCTTGACCATGGTCTGGGCAGGTAAGGTAGGAAGAAGTAGAAAATTAAGAAAGAATAGGATAGGGAAGAAGAAAAGAAAAGAGTTTAAAAAAGTAGTTTAAAAGTAAAGAAAAATAGCAGAAAAGACAAAAATATACAGCTAGGAAAAGAGAGGGATAGATAAGAAGCAAAATCGTTAAAAAAAAACTGAAAACAAGCAAAGGATGGCAAAGATACCAAGAGGATTAAACACCATGCCCAGACACAGGAAATGAATGAAAAACAAGATGGCCGGCGCCCGTTCACGAGCGCGAAAGTAAATTCGCGCGAGATTGCCCTCGCGATCTCGTGCGAACCTCTAGATTTCCCTCGCGATCTCATGCGAACCTCTACTCGCAATGCGCTTACTGCGCGAGATTATACATAGCGGGCGGAAACGGAAATACGTCACGCAAACAAAATGGCCGCGCCCGTACTCGACCTTGGGGTAAATTCGCGTGTTGCCCTGCAAGCGGCTCGCGAATACTGCAAAAAAACTCGCGAAACAACAAGCCGCAAAAAAAATAAAAAGCTCATTCGCACGAATTGGCGGCTTCCGCGGTCGGTTTCGCACGACGCCGCGCCCCGTGAATAGCGCGAAAAAACCGAAAAACGATTTTAGCAAAAGCAAAAGCAATGAGCAGGTGCAAAAGGTCAACCTCATGATTTGTAACGATTCCCTGTAGTGCTTCCTGAGGGGGCCCTCCAGAATTCGGTTGCCTGCTTGCAACTATTGTGTGACCCTGCTCTGACCTTAACTGTATGCCACAAAGGTCCTGATTTACAGCTAAAGGAGCAGACAAGCAGGTGCCAGGCTGGAACTTCAAATTCTTTCAGTGACACATTAATTAGCCCCTAATTCATTATTGTCAGTTGGGGCAGGGCAGGTGTTGTTAATAAACTAACCCCAAATTAATTCATGTCAGTTCAAGCAGGGCAGGTGGGCTTGCTTTTCCCCCCCATCTTCTACAGTGATGATGAACCAGAGGGTGGCATTGATGTAACAGAGGGTGGCATGGGTCAAAGAGAGGGTGCCAGTGGTGAAACAGAGGGTGCTGGGAGGCTGTGATGATGAACCAGACGTAGAAACAATATAGTCGCGACCGTTGCGAGCCGACAAGTAAGTTCGCAATTGCGAACTAGTACCAAATCCTCGCGAACTGGCAGAAACACTTGCGAACACAAAAAAAATAAAAAATCCGCAAATTCGCGAGAATTCGCGGATTTTGCGGATTGCGAATTCGCAAATCCGCAAAATTCGCGAACGCGAGATTCGCAAAATTCGCCCATGCTTACCTTGAATGAGCTGAGCCACAAAAATAGTTGAAATGTATGTTTTGCAACAAACATAATGAAAAAATATGATAAAATCTCTACGAAATTCAAAACCTTAATGCTTTAATATGCAGAAGCCTTTCAAATAGTAGATCATATTATATCACAGCATTCACAAACATTTAATAAAAGTGATAGTTTAAAAACAAATATTCATTGTTTGCCCCCCAAATACAATGGTGCTAGTGAACTAAAAGGGAAGTCAGTATTTATGTAAACCCTAAGGTGCATATTTACAAGAAGCTTTCGCTGCTGGTGCGTCACTTTTTTTGATGCAGCGGCGCCGCATAGTGCAGACACATATCTACGAGGCTATGCAAAACCACTTTACGAGGCTTTTCATGGCCTCACAGATATGTATTGCACTGTTTTGCCTTTTCTGCATCAAAGTGGCATTGCAGTGGGTGTTCCGATGCTACACTATATTCTGGTTGATGCACTTGCATTGTCCAATTAATCGATCTGAAGATACCAACGTAATTTTTTGGCTCCAATTTAAAATTCCTTCACATTTACTGAATGTCTTAAAATGTTCAATTTAACATTTTGCGTTTCCATTACCTACTGCCGGTTGCCAGTAGGTAGTTATAGCTGGGACCTTGTTTCTATTCAAAAAGCATTTTTTCTTTTGACATCCACTGCAACAACCTTCAAGAGGTAAAAAACTAAGTGGGAGGTGTGGCCTCTATGCCCAAATGCCTGTCGAGCTTCTGAAGAGTGCAATTAGCACGAAATGCGTCAGGCGTAAATCAACAGGAATGCTGTTAACTGTATCCGCCCGCCGATCCGGCTTTTACCTCATGAAGGTTGCTGCAGTGGATGTCAGAGTGCGTCTCCACAGGTGGGAACCTTGGAGCTTTGATATATATATATATATATATATATATATATATATATATATATATATATATATATATATATATATATATATATATATATATATATATATATATATATATATATATATATATATATATATACATATTTAAACTTTACAGAAATGCACAGTCACTGGATGATGTCATCAGTGACGTCATTTGAGATGTCATCAGTGATCTCATCAGTGATGTCACTGACCATGTCATGAATGATGTAATATGTGACGTCATCAGCAGTGCATTGCAGGGGCGCGAGTTATAGTTAGCTCAACTTACTATAACGACCAAATTTCTCTGGTTTTGTATGAGTGAAATGTCCAACTAACTATAACGTCCCTGAAAAATGTGATTTTTTTTCAGGGAATATATATATTATCTTATGGCAAGGAGATGAACAGGGGGCACTCAGTTTTGTAGAAGCCATTAACCAAAACTCCCTTAATCTGCACTTCACTTCACACATAAAGAAACTGAAAATAGAATTTTTAGATGTACAGATGTACATTAAAAATGAAAGAATTGAGACAACCCTACATAGAAAATCTGCCGCCGGAAATGCAACGCTTCATGCAACCAGTGTTCATCCGAAGCATTTAATATCAAGCATTCCGTATGGTGAAATTTTAAGACTGAAACATATTTGCAGTTCCACTATGGAGTTTGATCTTTGCCTCAATTATATGATTTTATGATTAAAGGCACGAGGCTATACTGATAAAACATTACAACAAGCGATTGATAAGGCCAAACTCAGACCTAGAGAAAGCCTTTTTAAATCTAAGGATTTCACTGAGTTTGAGGGAGGATCACAGGATTAATAACTACGTTTAATAGTGAGGAAAGAAAAATCAAGGCCATTATAAAGAAAAATTGGCCTATCCTGTTAACTGATACAGTGCTTAAACTGAGGCTTCTAGACACTCCCACCATTACATTTAGACAAGCCAGAAATATGGGTCCCATTTTAGATAAAACAGCCCCAGAAACTAGACAAAATATTACATGGCTCCATACCACCAATGGATTCCGTAGATGTACCAGCTGCAGAGCTTGTAGATTCGGTGTAAAAACGACACATTATTCAACTCCTTTTAGCACACGTGAGACAGCAATTAGAGGCAACTTCAATTGTAATAAAGAATTTGCTGTGTATGTCTTGACATGCACCTGTGACTTAAATTATATCGGAAGTACCAAGCTACAGGTGCATGCCAGGATGTTACACCATTTAAGGGCTATTATGCACAGTGACCCTACCTATCCGGTTGCCCGACATTTCAAAAGTACTCATAATAATGACGTGGGGTGTTGAAAATACTTTGTAGTTGGTGCTGTACCTAAGATGCGTAGAGGAGGAAATCGGGAACGCCAATTGAGACAATTAGAGACTAAAATGATTTTGAAGTTTGACAGCAAATGGCCAAATGGGTTAAATAATACTGAAGAGATGCATAATTTCCTCTAATGAGCTCATCTTCACATGCATAACTCCAAACAATGTATGACAATTAACATCTATGTCACTTTGTTTCTGGCCCCCGTATTGAAATTATAATGTGTCAGGTTGTTTTCAAGATGCTATCTTGATATATAGATTCCCTAATACTAAGCACAATTTGTAAATCTGTTTATTGCCTGAAAACAACACATTTACTACTTCAACATTGTGCCTAATGATACTTTTTTCTTCTATATATTTTAACACATATATTTTTCTACCTCTTTTTAGTACTATTTATATTGTTATGATGAATTTTAGAAGGTTATTTATATGATTTTAACAATATGGTCCTAGGGATCTGGGACATTTATTGTTTTGAATATTGATATGCTTCTTGAATCATACGGTTTGCACTTTATATAATTCTTCTTTGCACAGTCTTGCAGTTTTTTTGCACTTTGAACTAGTTGCTGCTTTGTTATTTTGCACTATTACAACCATGAAGAATTCAATAGACTTTGTATAAATGTATGCAGTTTTTTAGTCACAAGAAATGAAGTTTTGTCATGAAGAAGCTGATTTGCTTTATGTATTTAAACAGACATTGAAAATAACATCAATATTGAACAATATGATATATGGCGTACCACTTATATGTAGAATTAAGTGATGTATTCCAACTATTAGCATTAGCTACACATAGGCATATGCTTCTTCTTGTTTTTGGATTATCCATGAAAAAATAGGTTTTATTTTGACAATGATTAATTGTATGCATAAATACGTTACACAAAATGTTATGATGCATTTTAGGTCTATTTTTACAAATTTATTTTGTGATATATGATTTTGAAGTACGAGTTACTTGAAAAGAAAAATAACATGTATTTCTTCACTCTCTATGGTCACATGTTAGCCACGCATTGAATGTGGGTGTGTATTACACAGCATTTAAAAACTAATTAGATTCATGGTGACCGCAGTGTGAAGAAGGGCTTTTTAAGCTCGAAACGTGTCGCTGCTGAACGTTTGGGTGAAATAAAATATCTTACCTGATCTTCGTGGTCCGTCTCCTTCCTCTTGTTCTTGTAAAACTGCATGTCCCACAATACAGTGTATTGTTGCGTTTAGGACGGGTGATGTTGAATGGCTTTAAAAAAGTCAATGCTAACAGTTAATAAACGCCATTTATTGAGACAAGGTCTGGTGAAAAACAACACAGCTCTGCTGCCTTACTTGCCCCTACTTCCAGCCACGTAAATCCTGCATCGGGCAAAACCGGAGACGACGGCACAGTGTCCACGCCTCTCCATATAGTAGTGGACTGACGCTGCCAGCAGTTAATTTTCCCTCGCAGGTTAGTGGCGGTTCTCGGTGTTCTTTCCCTCCGAAACAAAACCAAAAAGTGTTGCCAGTTGTGCCATTGATGCCGAGAACTCTTTTTCGGAAGGGTCTCTCTGCTTGTCAAGGGCCAACATGCTAAACATAAAACCAAAACACCTTCGCCATGCCGGAAAGATGAAAGGGACACAACGGAGCGCAGTAAGGCAGCTTTTAATAATACTGAATATATATATATATATATATATATATATATATATATATATATATATATATATATTCACTGAAAAAAACATAGGTTATACACTATATATAGTTAGGAATTAGCCTTTAAAAAACCAATGAAATTCACTAAAAAAAACATAGGTTTTAGGCCTTATATAGTTAGGAATTAACATATAAAAAACCATTGAAATTCCTCCTATATAGTTAGCTGGACATTTTATTGACATAAAACCCAATGAAATTCCATATATAGTTAGTTGCAATAACTATATATCGCGCACCCGCAATCCACTGCTGATGATGTCACATATTACATCATTCATGACATGGTCAGTGACATCACTGATGACATCACTGATGACATCCCAAATGACATCACTGATAACATTATCTGGATTAAGGATTTAGTAGGTGCATGACTGACTGTATGAGTGAGTGATTAAATGTGTCTCACTGAGTGCATGGGTTAGTGACTAAACTGTCTTAATTTGTGCATCATTATATCTGTTGATCAGTAAACTGCTGCATGTGTTGATCAGTACCTATATGAGTAACTATATGGGTTATTGATTGGTTGCCCAAGTATTTGTATGGAAGACTGAGTGTGTGTGTAACTGGCTGGGAGGCGAGTGACTCTGTGCAGATCAATGTGTACTTGTATCAGTAATTGTATAAGAGAGTAAGTATGTGTTAGTATATGTTTGAAAAAGTAAGGTGTTCTGTGTTTAACTGTATAGATGAGGAAATCGAAGTGTGATTGATTCTTTACAGGACTGACTAGGTGTGTGAGTAACTCCATGGATGAGTGGCAGTGTGTGAGTGTCTGCATAGGTGTATGAGTGCATATGACAGTGTTGTAATAATGAGTGACTGTATGTACGAGTGAATGTATGGGTGAATGAGTGAATGTGTGCGTAGACGTAGGAATCAGTGAGTGCGTATGTAGTAACTGGTATTGGTGTGTCATGATGTCATCAGTGATGTCATTCGAGATGTCATCAGTTATGTCATCAGTGATGTCATTTGAGATGTCATCAGTGATGTCATCAGTGATGTTACTGACCATGTCATGAATGATGTAATATGTGACATCATCAGCAGTGGATTGCGGGTGCGCGATATATAGTTATTGCAACTAACTATATATGGAATTTCATTGGGTTTTATGTCAATAAAATGTCCAGCTAACTATATAGGAGGAATTTCAATGGTTTTTTATATGTTAATTCCTAACTATATAAGGCCTAAAACCTATGGTTTTTTTAGTGAATTTCATTGGTTTTTTAAAGGCTAATTCCTAACTATATATAGTGTATAACCTATGGTTTTTTCAGTGAATTTCATTGGTTTTTTAAATGCTAATATATAGATGGTTTTTTCAGTGAATTTGCAAGGTTTTGAAAATGCTAATTCTATTAGCGGATAACGTTTAAATATGTTACTATCCTTGTGGGACCACCTGAGCAGCCCTAGGGATCCGATTTTTGATGCATGAATGATGGTTGGATGCATGATGGATGAATGATTGTTGGGTGGATGCATGGATGGATGCATGCATGATAGATGGGTGAATGGATGCATGAATGATGGATGGATGCAGGATGGATGGATGGGTGGGTGGACAGCTCTGATGATGCACCTCACGTACGGGGCTGACGCAGTTATTATTCACACAGCTCTGATGATGCACCTCACGCACGGGCTCACAGCTGTTATTATTCACACAGCTCTGATGATGCACCTCACGTACGCTCCTGACGCAGTTATTATTCACACAGCTCTGATGATGCACCTCATGTACGGGGCTGACGCAGTTATTATTCACACAGCTCTGATGATGCACCTCACGCACCAGAGGAGGATGGAGTGCTCATTGAGGGTACAATTGCACACACTTGAACTAGATATTGCCCCACTTGACAAACCGCCTGAAAGTAGTGGTGAAAGGGCAGCCTGGGTAACCCTTCAGCAGAAACACACCCCATCTAAAAAAAAACCCACAAACACAACTTCAAGATACCAAACTTCAATAGCAAAGGCATAGATAGCGAACTAGAGGTGGCCTATGTAGTTGTAGCCTCATTACAATATAGGAGAGTAAGGCAACTAAAATACAAGTGTAGGAGAAAATATCTAGAACTGACAGTCTGAGGGCATAGTTACACAAGAGATATGTAGATATTCTAGTGCTGCATGCCGCGGTGACAGGTGCAGCTCGTGTGCAGGGGCTACGCCAACTGTCAGATTCTGGGGACGGGCCACCTGTGTAAACGAACGAAGGGGTGTCCCCTATACTGAGGGGGGTTCTGTCGCTATAGCTTCCCCCCACTCTCCCCCCCTCCCACACACACGACACCGACTTATTTAAACAGGGAAGGCGTCCTAGTTCTTGCCGGAATAAATATATTTTCACCATTTTGCCCCAATTCCACCTTTTTCCCTGAGTTCGAACAGCCCATCCACCAACCGTTTCTGATCCTCTGTCTCCCGGTGACAGTGACAAGACGCCTCAGCCCCTCGCCCACTTCTACTGAAGCTGCTGACCCTTAGTGTGTGCGTGTTTTGGGGTGCAGGCATCCCCAGGCATCCCCAGGCTATATCCATAGTCTAACAGATGCCATTCCCTCGCCTACAACAACCCCCATAACTCACACCTCAGCTGGTTCTGGGCCCTACGGAACCGGATTATCCCTTCGCCTCCACCCACTAACGTAGCTCATCGTTCTAGTTGCCCTTCACATGCTGGTGGCTGTATTGACCACAACATCTTATGCCAACCACTTTCCACAGTTACTCACCTGCTGCTGGTTGTAGTTGTTCTGCTGCTGCTGCAGAAAGGCGGCCGCAGCCTGGTGCTGTTGCTGCTGCAGCTGTGGACTAGCCGGGGAGCGCCAGTTCTGCGGCGGTGGAACACTCATCTGCAGTCCGGAGAAGGGTCCCCTGAAGCCAGCCGGGGCCTGCAGGGCGCTGTGCGGGAAGCTCTGGAAGAAGGCTCAGTCCGGCTGAGGAGGGTAGTAGGTGTCCTGCGACTCCTGCAGCAGTGGACCTCCGCCATTCCCGGGGTGCTGCATCGGTGATGGCGAGGAGGTCTGCCAGACCAGGGAGTTCCGAAGCCTGGCAGCGGAGGCGGCGAATAGCCTGCGAAGGATCCTGCGGCAGGCGCCGGACTGTGCGGCTCCAGAGCGAGATTCCATGCCGGGGATGCGGGGAGGCGAGGGCATAGCATGGGATGGGGGTCGACCCCCTCCTCAGTGGACAGCAGCAGATCGGCGGGGCCGCCGCTCTAAGGGGAGGCGACGGGCAGGTACTGAAGCTCTGTCCGGGATTTACCCAGCTCCTGGGGCTCGGTCTGCGGGGGTGAGGGGTGTACGCGGGGCCGCAGCGGCCGATAGTCCCCTGCTTTGTGAGGTTTCTCGTGGCTCAGTAGCGGCTCGTCCCGCATGGGCGTCTCACCGTTCTGGTGGTGCCGCAGGCAGGAAGAGCGAGGAGATGCCGCCGCCACCAGGAAAGAGGGCAGATCCCGAGGCGGATAGCGGATATGCTGATCTGAAACCGCCGCCGCCAGGCAGGTTAGCCGTCGGCAGGAGGCCGAAGCCGTAGTCCCCCATAGAGAGAACGAGCCGCCGCAGTGCCGCCATCTTCCTTCTTCCCCCTCGCGGCGGGGGCGGGCATTTCCAGCCGGCCGCGCTGGGATTGGCCGGCCGGCCCCAGCACTTCTGGGTCGCCGCGGGCAGCGCGGCGGCCCCATTTCAGGCATATATAATTGGCATATATAATTGCTTTTAAATGCAATTTTCTCGGCAGGAGGCCGAAGCCGTAGTCCCCCATGGAGAGAACGGGCCGCCGCAGTGCCGCCATCTTCCTTCTTCCCCCTCGCGGCGGGGGCGGGCATTTCCAGCCGGCCGCGCTGGGATTGGCCGACCGGCCCCAGCACTTCCGGGTCGCCGCGGGCAGCGCGGCGGCCCCATTTCAGGCAGGCAGGCGGGGACAGTGCGCGCACGCGTGCGCGCTTATGGATATATAATTGCTTTTAAATGCAATTTTCTCAGCAAATACTGGACGGATTTACATCATTTAAAAAAAAGTGTAATCTGCGAACCAGTCTCTTCCATTTTGCCAAATTTCAAATAATTCTGTTCAGCCGTTCGGGCTGTAGCCGAGTCTAAAGGTCCTATGGAAATTAACATGGGGAAAACACGTTTTGGGACCCCCCTTTTTTCTCAGCCCCCACTTGACGAATCCCCCCCAAACTTTCAGGGAAGGAGCGGAGCGGAGCGAGCCATCTTCTTTGAGAAATTTGCGAAGATTCATCAACCAGGGCCAAAGTTATTCCCAATAGAATGTTGCGGATTTCCTATGGAAAACAATCCTAACTATATATACCTACTGGCTATCGCCAGTAGGTAATATATATATATATATATATATATATATATATATATATATATATATATATATATATATATATATTCCAAGGGTAAACCGGCAGCAAGGCAGGCAGGCTTCGCTCTATTTGAAAACACAGACACGAACCCAAATTCAGTGCAAAGTGGTTTATTCGGTGTTAGTTCTCCCAGCCATCATGACGCGTTTCGCGCTACACAGAGCGCTTGATCACATGACTATATATATTTATTTATATATATAGATTCACACAAAAAATAAAGGTTACAGAGACGTTATAGTTATGTTCTGAACTTACTCGCACAAAACCATAGAAATTCAGCAGTTATAGTTATGGTTAGCTCAAGTAACTATAACTCATGCCCTAAGGTACCTAGACACATTGTAAGACATTTCACACTTTGGATGTGTGCTGTTTGGTGCAGCACACGGTTAATGTGTGAAATGCGCGGCAAAATGAAAACATTTCCCCAGGTTAGCACCAGCTTCAAGAACTAATTATTTTTTAATGCAAAACTCAGTTTGCCTATTTTAGTAGATTGGGCTTTGCTTCAAAAATTATAGGTGCCTGTGCTGATCCACCCATGTGACATTCATGTAACACCCCCTTTATGAAACATGGCACAAAGCAGCAACAGTGCTATTTGCACTGAGAAAAGGTCACTTTTCCCTTTCAAGACTTTGTGCTGATTTGCATTACTTTGCCTAAACTTGCACCGGCGCAAAGCCTTTGTAAATCTGGACCACCGGCTAAAGCCCCTAACTTGCTTAACATGATAAGAGGGGATTCAAACACTGCTATGGATGTTGGCTAAGACACACTGAGCATGAGTGAACTTGTGAGAAGTGGACTTTTAGGTCTGGTAGATGCGTTGGCCTTGAGGGATATGAAGATTGAGACATGGAAATGGAAAGCGATATTGGGAGCATTGATAGTTCTTCCAGCATAGAATAGTTGTATACGGTGTGATAACAACCTTTCCATCAATAGTTTTTTTTTGGGCCATGACAATCGTGTACCATCCTATCTGCTAACCATTGTTTTAGTGCAACACGTGGAAATTACACACATAGGAACTCAGGACAATCCACAACATAAATTATGTTCGGTTTAGGTGATATGCCTCTAGTTTTTACATGGTGATCCAGTTTTTTATCGTCACAGCTGTCACAGTAAGGTGTCAGCTCCTTGTTTTCCTTCACGTATACCTTCATTTCAACTGCAAAATGATAATCTATATATACATGAAACATCAGACTTCATACTGGATATATAGTTTCAAATAATCTACTTTCTGGTCAAAGAAATTCCATATGTTACAAGTGAACAAATCAAACATATTGAATGTATGCCCCAGTAATGGATATGGTGTAACCACAATATTAAATGTAAATTAAGCGAAGTGAATTAGAAGGCTGCCCTTGTGGCTTGACCTGCCTGTATTTTTCTTCAATAGAGAAAACAGTTTTCTACCAACAGCCATGCACACCTTTTGGAAGAACGGGGTAACCGGTTCTAACGCCTGCCTCTGGGCCACACAGGCCTTCGCAAGCCCCAGCGGTAGGTTATGTATAGGGTGAGGCAGGACTGGATCTCCAGGGTGGCAGTGGTGGTTCTTCCATGCCAAGATTGAATCGGTGGGGCTCAATCAGCTCTGCCCAATGGTGTAGTTATGAAAACACCATACCAACTAGAGCAGGGGTCTCAATGAACTGGTTAAACTGGTATATATGGCTCTTTTTATTTTTGATCTGAGGGCCCCGGGTTGCAAGACAGAAGCAATGCCTAATAAATGACAGAAATAAGATAACATGAAACAGTTGTGAGGTGGTGGCCAAGGCATGAAAAAAGAACCAAACATGGTTAGAGACAGAAAGAAGAAAGATAAAAGTTGCAAGGAAAATGTAAGCGAGGCAAATAGAATGAAAGGACCAAATGAAGGGATTAGAGTGCCACAAAGGAAAGAAAGATGGAAGAAAAAAAGAAAGCAGGAGGTAAACAGTCGACATGTAAGAAAGAAAAAAGAGAAGGAGGAAAGTAAACTGGGAAAAGATAAAGAAGGAAGGATAGAAATGTTCCTTGGGGAAACAATTCTTGGAGAGCATCCTTGAAAGGGTCGGGATCGCACACTTCACTCGCTCTCTCTGTGGCAGTCGTATAGTTAAAAAGAGGGGGTATTTTATTTCAATGGCTAATCCTCGCGTGAAATTATTGTATAATACTAACTTCCTCACATGTCCGCAAGGATTGTGAACTGTCACACAAACTTGTGGCAAAGGGTAAGGATGCAACTGACCATCTCGTCCGCAGATCCTGACAAGTGAAGTGTCCTGACTGTGCTGGTGTTTGATGCATGAATGATGCTGCTGCCAGCAGGTCGCACTGTTCTCACTGGACTTCACTGTGTGTATTTGGACCCTGAGCTGAAGGCCTTCCCCTTCCAGCTTAAAGTTTTGGGTAAAAAAACTAAAGTCAAAAATATAATTTTGTTTGTGTGTGGTAATGTGAGCCAACAATTGTCGTCTCGCTACACCAATAGACGGAAAAACTATTTGTACAGCCATTCAACTATAAGACGGTTTGAAAATATGAATTGTAGGGTATACTTTCTGACAAAAGGGGAGCTGGTGTCTTGACCAGCTGAGATGACCATGTTAGGTCCAGCTTACTAGACAGCGCATGCACTGTCTGTTGCTAGGCGTATTGTCGCTTACCAAAAACATAGAGGGGGTTGGAACCTGCACCTTGCTTATTATTTGTTGCTGCCAGTGTTACTTGAATTGATTTATTTATATTTTTATAGAACTATTTGTCATTATGGTGTTTTATGCAAAATTACACTCATTGTTTGAATTTGCTTGCTAATGGTCCATTTGTATTTTTATTGATATTGTTTTGGCGGGAAACAAGGATCGCAGGAGTTAAATGTCTCATGATGACTTCTGTTGTGACTTGCAAGCCAAAAGTAAATTACTGGACTTCCACCCTTGACACTGAAAAGCACTTTTTAAGGCAGATGTGCACGTGATCATGTAAAATGCTGACACTTACAGCTCAATAGAATCAATAACTAAGGTGGACTGACTTATTGATCCACACTGTGTTCTGTGAGGGGCTGAAGCACAATGTATATTATTTTTTTAAAAGATCAGTGGATGAAGAGGAATAACATAAAGCCCCTCTAAATATGAATAAATGTCAGGTTTTTTTTATTTACGATTTTTAATAATCTGAGACCGCCATCACAGCAAAAGCTACCTCTAGGCCAGACTTTAAAACAAATTGTTATTATTATTATTATTATTATTATTATTATTAGTAGTAGTAGTAGTAGTAGTATTACTGCTCTACACAGGCTATCTGTTAACTGACCAACAGCTGTGTAGTTTCATTTTAGAAGGATTATAGAAATTCATGAAAACCATGTGAATGTTGAATCAGAGTTTGCTTTTCCTTGTACTTTACTATACGGAGATCTTCTCCCCGACAGCGGAGTCTCCCTATGGTAAAGTATAGGGAAAAGTACAAATGTTTATTCACCTTGAAAAAAGTTTGATAAAATATTTTTTATGTAAAGTATTAGCATACATTATTTTAATCTATTTATTTTCATTGTAGAGGTAAAGGAAAAATGGTACTGCTACATCATTTAGGGCCAGATGTACAAAATTGGGAATACCTATTTCCTAATTGCGATTCTCTCTGAATCGCAATTAAGAAATCGGTATTCCTAAATTTTTAAACTCATTGAGTTTCATTTAGGGATTCCTCGAGGGTCGCAAATCGACCTACCTCATGAACATTAATGATGTATGTCGCAGTTTGCAACCCATTAGGAATCACAGACATCACAGGAACGGTGGCCTGCTGAGGCCAGCAGACCACCATTTCTGTGATTGTTGTTTAAATAAAGTAATCTTTCTTTTTTATATTTCAGCCCGTTTTCCGTATAGAAAAAGGGATGCGTTTAAAAAAAAGAAAAAAATTAAAATTCAAAGTTTCATTTTTTAAGAGTAGGCAGTGGTCCGTGGAACCACTGCCTGCTCTTAAAAATATTATTATTTACATTCTGAAAGGGGAAGGAGTCCCCTTGTGACCCCTTCCCCTTTGCAAACGGGTTACCACCAGTTTTAAACTGGTGGTAAAGAATTACCGTTTTGCAACCAGAAATCGGTTGCAGAACCCTAATATATACCATACTGATTCGGTATTTGGAATGGAGTCCCCTTGTCACCCCTTCCAAATTCCAAATCGCAAATACAAAATGTGATTCGGTAACAAGTTACAGGATCACATTTTGTACATTATGCCACGAATTTCGTAGCACGCCCTGCATCGCAAAATGCGATGCAGCCTGCGCTACGAAATTCGTTTTATTAATTAAATTGTTTACTTACCTCCAATTATCCATATTCCGTTTTTTAGCACGCCCGCCCCGCCTTTCTGCCCCACCGCAACTCCCTCCACAGGCAGTGGCTGCTCCCTACACTCACTCGCTATTATTCACTTTCTCACTTAGTGTAGGAGCTGGTGTGAATGCATTTTCCATTGCTACTTTGAACACTCAGCCCACCACTACTTCATACAGTCAGGCAGGTCAGAGGTTAAAATGAAAATGGAAGAGAGTTCCCCAAGGAGGAGCATTGACAGTGGAGAGACCTATCCCAAAATTAATGTACTTCGGTCAGTGGATGGCAAGTAGACTAAGCATATTTTGTGTATCCAAGATTTGGTGTGGTTGGTAGACTGTGTGTTGTCCAGTGAGAGAGAAGATATCTGACCTGACACACAAGGGGAAAAGGGGGAGGGGGGCCAGAAGGCAAATAGCCTGCTGGACTCAGGTGCGGACAACTTTAAATGATATACAAACAATTGTACTTGTAAACAGTGATTCAATCTTTTTCAGATTGAAAACTTTTAATAATATATAGTCATGAAGTTTCAATCATAAAGCATTCCTTATTGTGCTACACAATACATGCCAATGCTGTGATATTTTTACAATCACTTTTCAACCATTTAACAATGCTAAAACAACATCATTACAGCAAAACATAACATAATTCAAAGACGTAAGCCAAATGCATTTCAGGACTGCTGGCGTCCCTTCTTCAGGGGAGTCTTTGCAAAACAAAAAACATAAACTTTTGGAAATGTAAGTTTTTGCCAATCTATATGCCATCATATTCAGTGATACAGTGCATTATCCTTCTCCCCAAGCTAGAACCATTATGTGTTACCCTTTTTAATCAAACAGCTTGCCAATGAGCAAGTGTGCAACAAAAAAACATAAAAAAGAAACCCCCAAACAATACACGAAAACAAAAAAATAGAAAGAAACAGAAGAAACATAGTATTCCAGACAGTCGAATAGAGAAACCATACTCACTGAAATTGCTAAATGCTGTACGCTACAACACGAGAAGTGATGCTGGGCCAGTGCACAAGCACACAGCATGAATATTCAATAAAAAACTTTAGTCCTGTGCCTCCAAAGCAGTACACAAAAACTCCATGCCGTAACCCACTCAATTTCATACCTGCTAATGACGTGATAAATTACGTATCCATGAATCTCGGAATTCCACTTTAGACTGTGTGCACTAACGGTTACTCATCAAGTACTTCGAATCTCTGTAAAAACAATAGGTGCAGATCACCATTATGTACCTAAACGGAATAACTCCCTAGAGCTGCCCCAAAATCTTAGCGGCGAAAATGCCATCGCCCTGCTTACCGCTTAAAAATCTCCAAATCATATCAAATATTACCAACACACAAGGGGCCGGATTTACCAGTTTCTCATACAGCGCAGTGCAACAGCCGCGAATGTTACGCTGAGTGAGAAGGAGAGAGCAGGAGAATGCCATATTTACAGAAATATGGCACTCTCCTCCTCTGTCCCTAGTGCCAGCGCAGAAAGGTGGCTCCATGAGTCTAGCATAGTTTTTGTACTGGAAGGAGTCCCTTCCAGTATGAAATACTATGCATAGACTAACTGTAATCCTTTTTCCACTTTGTATGTGTGCTTTACAGTGCAGCACAAATGTAAAGTCATAAAAGAAAGGAGAAATAAAAGCATCTCTCTTTCATGGTGACCGTCTGAAATGTGAGCTATTTTATGACACTAAATATTGTCTACTTTTTTATATAAATAGCGCTGAGCTTCAGAAACTTTGGGTGGTTGCATGGGAACATCCATGCTGCGTTCCCTTGGCGCTAAGTAATGCAAAGCAAAGCTATGTACTGTTTTGCGTAGCTTTCAAGTTGTCAGTGTAAAACAGGTTTTACGCTGGATAGTAATAGGTAAAAAAAGATTTTGCATCGTTTTGCGTCACTTTTGTGATGTAAACACTGCATTAAATCTTAGTAAATAGACCCCTTGGAGTTAGGCACATGAACCTACTGAACCCACTAGGTGTTGTGATTAGGGTCAACTTTGAGTGTTCATGGGGCGAAGGATTTAGGGTGTGGAGTTGCCGAAAAGTGCCAGATTTAGTGCCCTCAGTTTGTAGCCATCCACTTCAGGGTGTGCGTCTCAGACTCCTCACTAGCAACACATCATAATCGGTCACGCGTGTTAGCAATTCACACTCCATCACACATGCTAACATTTAGGAACAGATAAGAACGAAATTTAAAGGAAAGAAAAAACCGAAAACTTGATTTTCCAATTTAGTTGCATTGGAGTAGGAAGGTTTTAAGTAGGGTAAAGCTAAAGAACAGCGGGCCATATTATCAAGCCTGGGCGATAAAATTATCGCCACTTTATCGTCAGGAAACTGCCGATAAAGTGGCAATAATGGGCTTGATAATATGCTCTATGGAATTCCAATCGAAGCTCATGTTAGATGTGAAGGACATTTAACATGAGCTTCGATTGGAATTCCATAGAGCGTATTATCAAGCCCATTATCACCACTTTATTGGCAGTGTCCTGCCGATAAAGCGGCGATGATTTTATTGCCCAGGCTTGTTAATATGGCCATCCATTTCTTGATTAGCTTAAGAAACTGTAATATCCCGATTCTATCTGGAGGCACGAATGCTCCTTCCTTTTTTGTACTGAGCAGTGGGTAGGAAGAGCGCCACGGCTTCTAATGCAAGGAAGGAAATGAGCCCCGTGGGACAGCTATAATTGGAGCTCAGTGGGCCCCTCACACCCCTGGGCCCTGGTACCACTGCACCTGCTGCACCACCAGTAGCTACCCCCCTGCTAAGGAGTCCTTCAACAGAGCTACCGAATTTTCAGGAAGTTGCAATCATACCAATATAGGAGAATGTATTAAGTGTAAGGGATCTCGTTAGAGTCCAGAATGAGCGACGGTTGTTGGCGTGACATGGGAAGGTGGACTGAAGTGAATTTCAAGCGGGGCGCGTGCGACAAGACATGCCAGGGACATGAGGCACAGAATGCTATGCGGGAAAACAGATGACACGTTCCGAGACTCTTAACCCTTTCGCTTCTACGGCTATTCCGCCGCAGTGCTAAGGGGCGAGGGGGCTGCACGGCGCTCCGTCGCTGGTGACGAAACCGCTCCTTCACGACCCTCCGGTGAGCTGTGCTTGTGACAAACGGTTCCGTCACGGCCCCGCCCGCTCAAAAGAACGCGCCGCGCAGGCGCGAAATCAGCACCGCGCAGGCGCGGCGAGCTGGCCGTGACGGAACTGTTCTGTCACCCGCACAGCCCACCCGAGGGGCGTGACGGAACTGTTCCGTCACCAGTGTGGGAGGGGTTAAGGTTACATCTTGGGGCAAACGCGACATCTTAAGGGACATCTCCAAAATACCACTGTGTGGGGTACCGCGTTCTGGATTAAGAATGAGGTAATTTGCATTGTATTTATTCTTACATTTCAGAGCACGCCTTACGGACGGCACAGAGTGAAGCACACCTGGCTTTGCCTATTACCGAGTGGGTGGAGAGTTAGTACATTTTGTTCCCTGGAAATGAACTATAAAAACACACCAATCACTGCCGAGGAAGGAGTGTGAAGCACCTGTACAGCGGCCCTGGTAAAAGTTTGGCTGTGGAACCCCAAACTCTAGTCAGTGTATCACATCACCCATGTGTCACGAGCACACCACGGCCTAACCGTATAAAAATAATTCCTGTTTGGAGATGAGTGACCCACACGCAATGCTTCATTTATCCTGGTTATGTTACATTCTGTCTTGCCACCCACGCCTGTAAATATTTCCTAGAACCCGGGCTGTTCTGGGATTCCTAGAAATATTTTGCTGTAGTTCTTTCTGCCCCAGGCACGAGGGAGCTCCGATTACAGGAGCGTATTTCAGTCAGAGCGTCTGCAGCTGCACAGGGGCGATTCCAACGAGTGAACGCCAAGGGTTTGTCTGAAGCGTTTCCTTGGTCACACATCAAGCAGCTTTCAGGTCAAAGGGATTACATATTTAGGTAACACTGCTGAGGTTTGGCGCTGTAGTCTCGGAAACGTGTGTCCAATCACAGAACTCTTGAATCGAGAGGTGTGTGTGTGTGGGTGGTAGAAAGAGTGATGAGGGGCGGGGTTTCATAGACATCTCTAAGGGGCATATTTACAAGCCCCTAAAGCCTTTGGAACGTCACTTGTTTTGATGCTCCGGTGGCGTTGCACAATTCCCCATATTTACAAGGAGGCGCTAAACCGCGTAACTTGGCTTAATGACACCTTGTAAATATGCCTCTTACCGTTGCAGTCTGCTGCGGCTAAGGGGCAGGCAATGGATGTTGCTGTGGACCTTCCACGGCAACACCGATTAGTTCTTGACGCTGCCCCAGATTTACAAGGCTGGGGTAGCACCAAAAACTAAAGCCAGGTAATACCAGCTCTTAGAATAGTGATACAAGGAGAAATTATTTATTTGTCCTTGTTTTTTGCTCTTTCTATGCGGCACACATAGAAAGAGCAAATCACCAATATTGATTATTTATGTGCAGGAAGGTCTCCCTTCCTGCACATAAACCATCGCCACAGAAATGCAGGCATCCTTGCCACATGGTGTAAGGGGGCCTGCACTGGCGCTAGGAGGCTTTTTTAGCGCCAACACTAGGGGAAACACAGGGGTGCATCCTTTTTTTTGTAAATATGGCGCATCCTTGCATTTTTTTAAATGTTGGAGCTAGGCATTGCCAAACTTGGCGCAACACCGCGTTGCGGCATTTTCTTGTAAATATCCCCATTATTGTCTTGTTCACATTTATTTTACATAGTGCTTACTACTCCTGACGAGGCGCATGCAGCGGAAGCATTACTTTTCGTTAGAGGTTGAGACAAAAACACAGGTTTTGTTATAATGTCCACAAAACAAGAAGCCTGAGAATCAACTTAGCGGGCTCAAATAGTACAGAGGGGTATGTAGTAGCAGGCATACATGAAAGGAGATACAATTAAATAATCAGCTACTGAATTGCTTTATTATGTGGTAATTAGAGCACAGGAGCATTAGTGACGTCCGGGTGAAGGCAGCTCTTCAGGAATCAAAGGCTTCCAGGTCAGACATGGCTAACTGGAGAACTCTTCCAGAGTCGGCAGGCCCGGACTGACCGTTGCGGGCACCGGGCAATCCCCCGGTGTGCCACAAGGGTGGGGGCCGGTTTTGGGGCCCTGGGGGCCGTTTCTGTTACAGGGACGTTTATGCAGCATAGCTGCAAAATCTGCCCTGTAACAAAATCGGCTGAAAACCAGCCCCGGCAAAGAGCTCGGTCGCACCCCCAACCTCCCCCAGGGGGGCCGGCCGAGCAGTTTTCCAGGCTGGTTTTGGTGCCTAGTCCGGCCCTGAGGGTCGGGGTTAAGTTCTGTGATCTAACTTGGCCATTTACGTCATCCCACTAGTTGGTCGCTCTCATTCAACGGTACCTCTGTATATTCTTTAAGAGCAGGACTTTGTCACGCCTGTATCACCCAGGGGTGCTGAAATGCACCCGCTTTCCAAGTACAGTTAAAGGAGCTACCATGGCAGGCTGGTGATTAAGAGGGTCCCATTACAAATCAGTGTATGGGGTGATTTTCCTATTCCGGGAATTCATTCCAATGGGAGACTTGCACACTACACATACAGAGCCATATGGTAATACAACGCTTGAATAAACATTACAAAATACATGATAAACAGATCCTTAGTCTTAGTACCTGGGCTGGGTGATAACGGCTTCTCCGAATGCTGCCAGACTATGGCTGGACCTGCAAGCTCCACGCATACTCTGGCATGAGATCCCGAAGGGAGCGGGGCACTATTCTGTTGAAAAGGATGAATTGCCCGGACACCAGCATTGGTGGATGCCCTTTTTTCCATTAAGGTGGTCCTCCAAATCCGCAGCTAAAACTATCACAGAGAAAACGAATGATCTTACATATGTAGATGAAACATCTTGCTATAAGAGCCATTTGATGGGCCCCAAATTGTACGTCCAAACAGAAGAATACCCTTGACTTAAGGTGGGAGAGAAACACTTCCCACTTCCTGCTTACCCAAATATCTGAAACCAAGTAAGCACAGTATGCCTGGCAGTCTCCCCATAGAAAATAAGAGCCTACTCCTACAGTGTCTTACATCGACTTAGACCATCTGCATAACGCATGAGGTGAAAATACCTCTGGGAGAAGTAAGATATAAGTTTGTTAAGCATTCAGCGAACAAGTGGTATACATCTGTGTCAATGATCTAAATGAGGGTATTAAAATATGGGCTCTATATATTCTTGAGATCATAAATTGGCGAAGGCAGCAAACCCAGTAGTAGGAAGATCTACAACACCAACAGAAGTAAAGAGACTTCAAAGCTGGACTGGTACAAATACACCTGCAAAGTCATGCTTCTAGGATGCAACACTCCAAAATTTGCATTCCAATTGGGTAACAGGGAGCTGGATTGTATTCACTTCAAGAATGACCCGGGGTTAATAGTGTTAGCGCGCTAGACATTGGCTGTGGAACAGTAATAAAACAAAATACTCTGCAGCATTTTTATAAAAGAGGTAAATCAAACATGGTCAGATATGCATTTATTCCACAGTCTGGAGCATTGCCAGGCAACATATAGATACATCTACATTTAGATCTGCTTCAGATGCTACAATGTAGATAAAATAAAGTATCAACCACTGTAAAAGTGTACTGCAACTCTCTGAGCGATTTCTCACCAAATAGAGGAACAAGGCAAACGACTGAGTTTATTTATAAAGTCCTTGAGCTCCAAGGCCATGCGAGGAGATTGAAACATATTAATAAAAACACATCTAGCTAAACCTTGACAAGGTAGTTAGTCCAATGCTATAATGTCTGAGTTTTAGAATTTGTCATTGTTGTGACCCCATTTCCTTTTAGTAACCCGAGTCTTACATTGTTGTCACACTAATACCACCGTTTTCAATATTTCCAAGACAGTAATGACTTATAAATGACTAATCTGACTCGACAAGAAACACCAATTCAGTCTTTAGATGATACAGTAAAATTGAGAATCCCTGGTTACATGGATCCCTTCCCTCGGTAGACCACATTACGTGAATTCTACACACGGTCTCGAAGTTATAGGCAATTTTTTCAAGTTTGGTTACATGTTCTGTTTTCCTATTTTGCCTAAGACAGCATTTTTAATGATGTCAGAGGCGTTGTACATCAGAATATAGGTGTCCAAGGGGGCCTGGCTAGCCGCCGAGCATGGCGGCAGCCTAAAGGAAGAGCCCCGTAGTCCAAGCGGCCTCTCCTGATATCGGTATGTCCATCCGTGGAATGTAGATGCTCTAACGGAGGGACCCGACGCCCAGGACCGAGCGGGACCTAGGGCAGCAATTTTGAACAAAATCCGACACCGGATGCCAGATTTATTCTGAGGCGTCCCTGTGGCCTGAAACTCAGCGGAGAGCCGGGATCTGTCCTCTCCAGCAATCCGACCGGAAGTGGAAGTGACCCGGGAGGAATCCGCCGGAAACGATCGGCCCCTACGGATTGTGGCTGTGGTGACCCTGCCGACAACTGTAACAGCTGACCGAAGCAGCCTGAGGGGGTGGCATCGACCGTGGAGAGGGAGCGCTGATGCCACCGCAACAAAAGATAGCCGGACTGCAGGCTAAAAGAACGGGAAGTGCGGCTGCAGGAAGACTTGGGCCGCCATCTTAATGCACCCTGGCCGAGTCGGGGAATAAGCAACGCCGAGTGACCGTCATGAAGGGAGGCGAGACACGACCTGGCAGTAGATGCCGTGACCAAGGGAACGGCCACCGCCTGTAACCCAGGGGTTTGACCGGGGACTGCGGGGACTTGCTGCCTGCCGGGATCCGATGACATCACGGAGCGTCAGCCCAGCATACGGACCCCAGCAAAAGTAAGGGAGAGCGGCGCCCGACTTTGGTAAACACACGCCCAGGCTAGGGAGGTCAAGCGGACCTGCCTATGATAAGACCCCTGAGATTGGTGGGGATTGAGAGACTGGCTGTGTGCTACCTTCCGTTTTGGCCATGAAGTGACTCGCCGCTAACTTACCGGCCTCAGCCTACGAGACTAGAAGCTGACTGCCCAAGGTTCAAAGAGGGCCCCGCGGGCGCATGAGCCGTGACTGCTACGGGAAATAGAGGCACACACCAGCCCCACGTATTCTGGGACAACGGGGAAGTAAGGTATCCCTATTAATAGTGGCGTGAGACAAGAAGTATATATCTAAGACCACATACCACTCGGCACTGGGGGTATAAGACTGCGACTGCTGACTGCACAAATATTAAGGATTGCAACAGCGAGATTCCCCGCCAGACTGGCGTTAAGACATAGCAACACCACAGGGCCAGAGTGGGTCACAATAGAGCCGGTCAGAGGACAGCTGCAAGGACAGTGTGTGCACCTTGATAACAAGTGATACAGGGAGTGGTGAAAGAAATCCCGATTTGTGCAAGGGGCAGGCTGTGGCCCCTCTCATATCCTCTCCCACGTTGCCACACAAAAGGAAAGGACACGACGGCGAGAGGCCTAAGATATGGAAACAGCAAGAATGGCGGGCAAAGGCTCAAAAGGTGGCACTACGCAAACGCGTATTGATAGATATGTGAGAAGGTGGCCTGATATGCAGTGCTCACTATTCTAGTGAACACTATGTATCAGTCCAGCAACCCTTATTGATGATTGGTTGTAAGTCAACCTTATAGACCAGCTATCCTAGTAGCGTGGATACGAGCAGTCTAAGGCTAAAGACTCGAGAGGGCGCGTTAAGCCAGCTGTTTACCACACATATACCCCTTGAATACCAAGTGAAAGGACACCACACAAGTGTTATGAAAATAAACAGTTATTTATTTAAAGATCACAACAGCCCTGTACTCTTTATGAGGACAGGGTACTAAGCACAAACCAAAACTCTTACAAAAATACTTAAGTTAGCACAGTATATACAAATGCCCGAGGGGCACGGAAAACCATATACTCTGAAAGTGGAATGCGAAATTCCTAGCAGGTAAGTACAGTACTAATAGCTTTTGGAATCGCTAGGACTTGACTAGGGAATCGTTAGATTATGTCTAGGAGGCCTAGGGGACTCGGGTGCAGTGTGTGCACTCTCACGCGAGATGCGGGACAAAAGTCTATGGTAGCTAGGAATTAGAAAGTTAGTGTTCTCGGGCGAACCCGACCTGGTAGGGAGAAAACGAAAGTAGATTCTGACCCTTGGATAGTGAGGCTATGCTGGGGCACCGAAATGCCGAAGTTACCTAGCCCAGGGGCTGCAGCTGCATAGGTCTGAAAAGACGTCGGGAATCCTCGTAGACGGACCAGGAGCCGGAAGAAAAGATGCTGGCCGGTGACCAGTGAAGAAAGTTCAGTCGGATCCAAGCCTGGATCTTGAAGATAGATGACACCTGAAAGCAGAGGGGACCAAGTTCGAGACTACTAGCCAGTAGTCAGTGGGCACCAGGAGGGCACCGGATGGTAGCCACCTCGACTAGGTGAGTGGGTGACGCTTGACTCGAAGATCTCACGGACCAGGAGGCGTTGTCGGCGACCAGGATGGAGGATCGAGCTGTCCCACGAAGATAGAAGCTGTCGGCGTCGCTGGACCCAGGATTGGGCAACAAAGCCTTGGCAAATTCAAGCCCACGCGGTGGACCTAAAATGGCGTCTGGAGTGGACCAGGAGGGTCCGGGGTGCCTCTCTTGAAGAAGGAAGCAAAGGCCAGCCTGGAGCAACCAGACCAGCAGTCGTGAAGTCGTTGGGCGTCGTTCAGAGGGCCACAAGCCAGCCGGCTAGTAGCCAAACAACGCGGTGCACAGCAAACAGCAGAAGGGCCCCACGCAGATCGTGGAGATGCAGGGGGGCTGATCTTGGGTGCTGGAGCTGCGCAGGGTCGGGGCTTCTCGGACCCCAAAGCACTCACCAGTGGAGGACACGGTGGGCTTGCAGTAAAGATGTCGTGCAGTCTTGGCGATCGTCGGTCCCTTGAGGTCTCGTCGCACTCACGGTTCTCAGCTGGGCTGTAGAGGTGAGTAGAGGTCAGAGGGGCCAGGGAAGCCGGGTCTCGTCGAGCTGGGTCGTCGGATTCGTGATGAAGGACTTGCAGCAGACCGCAGTGTTCTTTAGGATGGTGCCTGCGGATGCAGGGTGACTACTCCTTAGCCACAAGGGAGAATCTTGAAGAAGAAATCGTGAAGTCCTTTCGAAGAAAGTGGTATCTTGATTCCAAAGATGATCTAATTTTAACAGGGGGCCCGCTCCCATCTTTATACTAAAAAAGGGGGCTGACCCGGTGACTAGGTCCTGCCTATGGGTGGGACTAGGTGGGGGGTGGTTACACCCCTCAGCCATGCCGGACTTCCCCAGGCCAGGGGCTGGTGTGCCCCTGGAACTGGTTCAGACCGGCCTATGCGTAGTGAGCACCGGGGTGCCACTCAGCAGTCACCTTCCTGTAAAGCCCTGCCTACCCAGGATACACAAAACCATGTCTGGGACGGTGCTAGCACCGCCCCTGACAGGAAACCCTTTGTCCAGGCTCCCCTCGCTGGAAGGACTCCCAGCTGCAGGGGGTCAGACTCGTGTCTGTGGTGGCAGCATCCATTTTGTGGAGCTGAGGCTTCAGTTAACTTTAACCGGGGTTCACAGTTACATACATGTCGTGTCCCTCTAGAAGGGTGGAATGCTAACCCCGTCGCCAGAATTGGCGAGGGGTTAGTATTCCAATTCGTATGACACCTTACTCGACATGTTTTGATAAAGCAATACCAAAGATAGCATTTAACCGCGAGGATTATAATGCACTTAAGAGTATATGGTATGCGATATCATGGAACAGCTATTAGGACTTGATTCCGCAAGCTGCAGACAGGCTCAGCTCATGCCAGAGCACCATCTCACACGATTCCAAGCACTCTGCCTTCAGGATTGTCAAGGCCTGCCATAGGAGTGACTGATAGGAATCTGTGTGTCCATTTTAGGGTTAGGTATAGGTATACTACACCTACAGCAAAGGGTGATTACACGACTTTGCCCCAGCTGTCATGCAGCCAGTTGTGTCAAATTTAGGAGGCCAGCCAGGGGTGGCACAATACGTGCTGCAGCCCCTGGCAGCCCTGGGTACACCTATGCCCTGAGTTACAGGGTCTGATAAGGTGGCCCAGTACCAATTGGTAGATGCACCTAGGGTACATGAGGTAATTTAGAAAGAGAACAGCCAGGCTGTGGGTCTGATTGGCAGGCCCACAGCCAGAGAAAGTCGTAAACCAGTGAAACAAAAGCAAAAAAATCTGGGTGATCATAGGATTGCAGACCCTACTCTCCTACATGACCCCCCCCCAAACTTTGGGACAATAAGCTAACCTTGACCAGGTGAGTCTTCTTGTTCTAAGTGGAAATATCTGGAGAGCCCATCGGCATTGCCATGATCAGTACCAGGTCTATGTTCCACTGTAAAGTCCATCCCCTGTAGGGAAATGGACCACCTAAGCAGTTTGGGGTTTTCACCCTTCATCTGATTTAGCCACAAGAGGGGCTTATGGTCGGTCTGAATCTTGAAGTGAGTGCCAAACAAGTATGGCCTCAGCTTCTTCAGGGCCCAAACCACAGCAAAGGCCTCCCTCTCAATAGCTGACCAATTCTTCTCTCTGGGGGTCAGCCTTCTGCTTATAAAAGCAATGGGCTGATCCTGACCATCAAAATTCAGTTGAGAAAGAACAGCTCCCACACCCAACTCAGAAGCATCTGTTTGGACAATGAATGGTTTGGAGTAGTCTGGACTCTTAAGGATAGGTGCTGTGCACATGGCCTGCTTTAGGTCATCGAATGCTTTTTGACAGCCTGCTGTCCACTGAACCTTTTTTGGCATTTTTTTACTTGTCAGTTCATTTAATGGTGTCACAATGGAACCATAGTTCCTGACAAATTTTCTGTAGTATCCAGTCAGGCCCAAGAAAGCTCGAACCTGAGTCTGGGTGGTTGGAGGAGCCCAGTCCCTGATTGACTGTATTTTGCTCTCCAGTGGCTGAACCTGGCCTCCACCTACAAGGTGGCCCAGGTATACAACCTGTGTCTGCCCTATCTGGCACTTGGTGGCCTTGATAGTGAGGCCTGCTGCTTGCAGAGCCTCTAACACTTTCCTCAGGTGGACCAGGTGATCCTCCCAGGTGGAGCTAAAGACAGCAATATCATCTAGATATGCTGCACAGAAGTCATCCAGCCCAGTAAGGACTTGATTCACCAACCTTTGGAAGGTGGCAGGTGCATTTTTCAGACCAAAGGGCATTACCACAAATTGATAATGCCCACCAGGGGTTGAAAATGCTGTTTTGGGCTTGGCATCCTCAGCTAACCTGATTTGCCAATACCCAGCTGTTAAGTCAAATGTACTTAAGTAGTTGGCAGAAGCCAATCTATCTATAAGTTCATCTGCCCTTGGTATTGGATGGGCATCAGTCTTAGTGACTGCATTGAGACCCCTGTAGTCTACGCAAAACCTCATCTCTCTCTTACCATCTTGGGTGTGAGGCTTTGGCACTAGAACTACTGGACTAGCCCAAGGGCTATCTGAGGGTTCAATGACTCCCAATTCCAACATTTTCTGCACTTCAGTTTTTATGCAGTCTCTAACATGATCAGGCTGCCTGTAGATTTTACTCTTGACTGGCAGGCTGTCACCAGTGTCAACCTCATGGGTGCACCAATTGGTCTGACTGGGTGTCAGAGAGAACATACGTCTGAAAGACTGAAGAACCTGTTTACAGTCTTTCTGCTGATGTTCAGAGAGGCTGCCACAAAAGACAACACCATCTACTGACCCATCATCAGGATTCTGAGTGAGCAGGTCTGGGAGAGGGTCACTCTCTTCCTCCTGTCCCTCATCTATGGCCATGAGCAAGCTCATGTCCTTCCTGTCGACATATGCTTTGAGCCTGTTGACATGGAGTACCCTATGGGGACTCCTGGGAGTTCCAAGGTCCACCAGGTAGGTGACCTCTCCCTTTTGCTCAAGGATTGTGTGGGGCCCAGACCATTTGTCTTTGAGTGCTGCTGGGGCCACTGGCTCCAGCACCCACACCTTCTGTCCAGGCTGATAAACAGTCAGGACAGCCTTTTGGTCATGCCAAGCTTTTTGAAGTTCTTGACTGGCCTTAAGGTTTTCTGATGCCTTCTCCATATACTCAGCCATCCTGGAGCGGAGACCAAGTACATAGTCCATTATGTTGGTTGCAGGCTTTTTGAGAGGTCTCTCCCATCCTTCCTTCACCAAACACAAGGGGCCTCTCACAGGATGCCCATACAAAAGTTCAAAAGGGCTGTAGCCAACCCCCTTTTGTGGGACCTCTCTGTAAGCAAACAGAAGGCAGGGCATCAGGACATCCCATCTACGCCTGAGTGTTTCAGGTAGTCCATGAATCATCCCTTTTAGGGTCCTGTTGAACCTTTCAACAAGCCCATTGCATTGTGGGTGATAGGGTGTAGTGAATTTGTAATTGACACCACACTCCTTCCACATAGCAGTTAAATAGCTTGACATGAAGTTTGCACCTCTGTCAGAGACAACCTCCTTAGGGAAGCCCACTCTGGAGAACACTCCAACTAGGGCCCTTGCCACCACAGGGGCTGTGGTGGTCCTAAGTGGAATAGCTTCAGGATACCTGGTGGCATGATCCACTACCACCAGTATAAACTTGTGCCCTGATGCTGTCTGGGGTTCCATTGGACCAACAATGTCAATCCCCACTCTTTCAAAGGGCACCCCCACCACAGGCATTGGTATAAGGGGGGCCTTTGTTGTGCCACCTGACTTACCACTGGCTTGGCAAGTGACACAGGAGCGACAAAACTCCTTGGTATCCTCATTCATGTGAGGCCAGTGAAAGTGTGAGACAAGCCTGTCCCAAGTCTTTGTCTGGCCTAAGTGTCCTGCTAAGGGAATCTCATGGGCCAAGGTAAGTAGGAAACCTCTCTGAGACAAGGGTACAACCAGCCTCCTGGTCATGCCAGGCTTGGGGTCTCTTGACTCAGTGTACAGGAGTCCATCTTCCCAGTATACCTTGTGGGTACCTGTGGCGTTCCCAGCAGCCTCAGCAGCAGCCTGCTGTCTGAGGGGTTCAAGAGAAGGGCAGCCTAACTGGTCCTTCCCCAGGTCTTCCCTTGAGGGTCCCCCTGAACCCAAGAATTCAACTTGATCAAGTTCAAACTCTCTAGGCTCAGTTTCCCTCAATTCCTGCAGGTCAGCCTCCTCTGAGACTTGATCCACAACCTGGGGCAAGGGGGAAGGCACAGCCTTAACCCTACTGCTCTTTTTCTTGGAAGGTGTCTGGTCCATTGTTCCAGGATCCAGCACCTGTTCAGTGGGGCATCTTCTGGCCTGTGACCTAGTCACAGCAAACACATGTGCTGGCAAACCTAACATTTCCAGATGAGTCCTCTGCTCCACTTCTGACCATTGTGATGACTCCAAATCATTGCCCAACAAACAATCCACTGGGAGGTCTGAACTAACTACAACCTTCTTTTGGCCAGTTACCCCTCCCCAGGAGAAAGCTACAATTGCCATACTATGATTGGTAGTGACATTGCTTGCATTGGTCACCAGGAATTCTGTACCTGGCATGATCTGTCCAGGGTCCACAAAGCTAGGTGTCACCATTGTGACACTGGCACAAGTGTCCCTATAGGCCTGAGCCATTTTTCCATTAATAAAAGGTGTCTGTCTGTATTTGCCCAAAGTATTGGGACTTATGTCAGGGGACATATCCATATCCCCTGTACTGACAAGGACAGCCTGAGTGAGGGTGCCAACTAAGTTGTCACTCCCCTCAGAACCCAGGGTTAACCCTACTAAACCCTTGGGAGGTGCACTACCACTGCTGGCTGTACTAGGGGGCACAGGTGCCTTAGGGGCTGCAGTGGCAGGAGTCTGCCCTCCTCCTTTCTTGGTGCACTCACTAAACCAGTGAGTTTTACTTTTGCAGTATTGGCACCACCTTTTAGATTGGCCTTCTTTCTTCTTTTGGGGAGCCTGACCCCCACCCTCTTTGGGTTGTTGGGGACCTGTCGAAGACTTCTGGTCATTTTGTTCCCCTTTCGAATCCTTACCCTTCTGGTCTGCTTTCTTCTGACCACCTTGATTCTGGCCCTGGTTCTGTTTAACTCTTGTTCTAACCCATCTGTCTGCCTTCTTTCCCAATTCTTGGGGAGAGGTCAGATCTGAGTCAACAAGATGCTGATGCAACAACTGGTTCTGACAATTGTTTAAAATTTGCTCTCTCATCATCAAATTGTACAATCCTTTATAATCAGTAACCTTACTGCCCAGCAACCAGCCCTCAAAAGCCTTAGTGGCACAATCTACAAAGTCAGCCCAATCTTGAGACTGAGTTTTCTGGGTATCCCTGAACAGCACCCTGTACTGCTCAGTGGTTAGGCCAAACCCATCAACCAGTGCATTTTTCAAGACTTGGTAATCATTAGCATCCTCCACCCTTGTGGTGAGGAGCTTGTCTCTTCCTTTACCCTCAAAGGAGAGCCACAAGATAGCTGCCCACTGACTTGGGGGAACACCTTGCACAGTGCAGGCCCTCTCCAAAGCAGTAATCCATTTGTGGATGTCATCCCCTTGTTTAAAGGGGGGCACTATCTTACCAAGGTGTTTTGTATCAAAACTCCTTTCCCTATTGCTAGGTACAATGCTGCCACCAGTGGGGACTGTCCCACTCAATTGTTGCTCTCTAGCAAAGGCAAGCCTCTCTTTGGCCAGGGCAAGTTCTTCCCTTTCAATCCTCAGATTGGCTGCCTTTTCCTTAGCTTCATACATTCTCCTCTGGGGAGATGTCATTCCCCTTTGAGAGGAACGTTGAGAGCCATTGGTATGAAGGGATCTGATAGAGCCTCTTGATAGAGATCTATCTCGTCCATTCCCAATGTTAAGCTGACCTGAGAGTGGCCCCAAGGGTCCCCTAGTGCCCATCTCATGTCTGCTTAAGTTGGACCTGGTTAGTCTGCTGACTTCTACCTGTTCCTTTTCTGCCTCATCCCCTGATACCAAATCATCATCCTCATCATCAGCATCATCTGCTTCCTGAAGAGGATGGTCCTGGGCATCAAAGGGACCCTGTAAGGAGGGCATGTTGCCATCTGAATTAGAAGGGTCTGGGTTACCAGCCCTCCTTGCATCATGAGTCTCTAAGAGACCAATCAGAAAGGCAGTTGTGGGGTTAGACCCCTGCTTAATCTTCCTAGAGGTACACACTTGTCGTAACTCATGGAAGCTAAGCGCAGTATATCTTGAAGGGATGACCTGTGGAGGGTCAACTGACACAAGGGGAACCTCAGTGTTTCCTCCTTTGTCCGACATACTGTTTCTAGTGTGGTGTAAGTGATGCACCTACCTACACTATGTGTTTACCTACTGATCCCTTGCTAAGAGTTGCAGCCAAGGTGTGCTAAGCCTTGAGGAGCTACAACAGCTGGTTCAGTAGAACTCAGAGTATTCTAAGCTTTAGTTATGTGTACCTAACAGTACTTATGTGATCTTTCAACAAGATATTCTTAGGATACGTGTGGTAAAACAACAGCAAGCTCAAATCCCAACCGCTGCTCACCAATGTGAGAAGGTGGCCTGATATGCAGTGCTCACTATTCTAGTGAACACTATGTATCAGTCCAGCAACCCTTATTGATGATTGGTTGTAAGTCAACCTTATAGACCAGCTATCCTAGTAGCGTGGATACGAGCAGTCTAAGGCTAAAGACTCGAGAGGGCGCGTTAAGCCAGCTGTTTACCACACATATACCCCTTGAATACCAAGTGAAAGGACACCACACAAGTGTTATGAAAATAAACAGTTATTTATTTAAAGATCACAACAGCCCTGTACTCTTTATGAGGACAGGGTACTAAGCACAAACCAAAACTCTTACAAAAATACTTAAGTTAGCACAGTATATACAAATGCCCGAGGGGCACGGAAAACCATATACTCTGAAAGTGGAATGCGAAATTCCTAGCAGGTAAGTACAGTACTAATAGCTTTTGGAATCGCTAGGACTTGACTAGGGAATCGTTAGATTATGTCTAGGAGGCCTAGGGGACTCGGGTGCAGTGTGTGCACTCTCACGCGAGATGCGGGACAAAAGTCTATGGTAGCTAGGAATTAGAAAGTTAGTGTTCTCGGGCGAACCCGACCTGGTAGGGAGAAAACGAAAGTAGATTCTGACCCTTGGATAGTGAGGCTATGCTGGGGCACCGAAATGCCGAAGTTACCTAGCCCAGGGGCTGCAGCTGCATAGGTCTGAAAAGACGTCGGGAATCCTCGTAGACGGACCAGGAGCCGGAAGAAAAGATGCTGGCCGGTGACCAGTGAAGAAAGTTCAGTCGGATCCAAGCCTGGATCTTGAAGATAGATGACACCTGAAAGCAGAGGGGACCAAGTTCGAGACTACTAGCCAGTAGTCAGTGGGCACCAGGAGGGCACCGGATGGTAGCCACCTCGACTAGGTGAGTGGGTGACGCTTGACTCGAAGATCTCACGGACCAGGAGGCGTTGTCGGCGACCAGGATGGAGGATCGAGCTGTCCCACGAAGATAGAAGCTGTCGGCGTCGCTGGACCCAGGATTGGGCAACAAAGCCTTGGCAAATTCAAGCCCACGCGGTGGACCTAAAATGGCGTCTGGAGTGGACCAGGAGGGTCCGGGGTGCCTCTCTTGAAGAAGGAAGCAAAGGCCAGCCTGGAGCAACCAGACCAGCAGTCGTGAAGTCGTTGGGCGTCGTTCAGAGGGCCACAAGCCAGCCGGCTAGTAGCCAAACAACGCGGTGCACAGCAAACAGCAGAAGGGCCCCACGCAGATCGTGGAGATGCAGGGGGGCTGATCTTGGGTGCTGGAGCTGCGCAGGGTCGGGGCTTCTCGGACCCCAAAGCACTCACCAGTGGAGGACACGGTGGGCTTGCAGTAAAGATGTCGTGCAGTCTTGGCGATCGTCGGTCCCTTGAGGTCTCGTCGCACTCACGGTTCTCAGCTGGGCTGTAGAGGTGAGTAGAGGTCAGAGGGGCCAGGGAAGCCGGGTCTCGTCGAGCTGGGTCGTCGGATTCGTGATGAAGGACTTGCAGCAGACCGCAGTGTTCTTTAGGATGGTGCCTGCGGATGCAGGGTGACTACTCCTTAGCCACAAGGGAGAATCTTGAAGAAGAAATCGTGAAGTCCTTTCGAAGAAAGTGGTATCTTGATTCCAAAGATGATCTAATTTTAACAGGGGGCCCGCTCCCATCTTTATACTAAAAAAGGGGGCTGACCCGGTGACTAGGTCCTGCCTATGGGTGGGACTAGGTGGGGGGTGGTTACACCCCTCAGCCATGCCGGACTTCCCCAGGCCAGGGGCTGGTGTGCCCCTGGAACTGGTTCAGACCGGCCTATGCGTAGTGAGCACCGGGGTGCCACTCAGCAGTCACCTTCCTGTAAAGCCCTGCCTACCCAGGATACACAAAACCATGTCTGGGACGGTGCTAGCACCGCCCCTGACAGGAAACCCTTTGTCCAGGCTCCCCTCGCTGGAAGGACTCCCAGCTGCAGGGGGTCAGACTCGTGTCTGTGGTGGCAGCATCCATTTTGTGGAGCTGAGGCTTCAGTTAACTTTAACCGGGGTTCACAGTTACATACATGTCGTGTCCCTCTAGAAGGGTGGAATGCTAACCCCGTCGCCAGAATTGGCGAGGGGTTAGTATTCCAATTCGTATGACACCTTACTCGACATGTTTTGATAAAGCAATACCAAAGATAGCATTTAACCGCGAGGATTATAATGCACTTAAGAGTATATGGTATGCGATATCATGGAACAGCTATTAGGACTTGATTCCGCAAGCTGCAGACAGGCTCAGCTCATGCCAGAGCACCATCTCACACGATTCCAAGCACTCTGCCTTCAGGATTGTCAAGGCCTGCCATAGGAGTGACTGATAGGAATCTGTGTGTCCATTTTAGGGTTAGGTATAGGTATACTACACCTACAGCAAAGGGTGATTACACGACTTTGCCCCAGCTGTCATGCAGCCAGTTGTGTCAAATTTAGGAGGCCAGCCAGGGGTGGCACAATACGTGCTGCAGCCCCTGGCAGCCCTGGGTACACCTATGCCCTGAGTTACAGGGTCTGATAAGGTGGCCCAGTACCAATTGGTAGATGCACCTAGGGTACATGAGGTAATTTAGAAAGAGAACAGCCAGGCTGTGGGTCTGATTGGCAGGCCCACAGCCAGAGAAAGTCGTAAACCAGTGAAACAAAAGCAAAAAAATCTGGGTGATCATAGGATTGCAGACCCTACTCTCCTACAAGATATGCCAGCGGAGGGGGCTCGTCATCCCCGGTGGACGGCAGGACCCCAGCCGGTAAATCTAAGGATGGAGCGGGTGGAAAGAAGGCGACACTGGAGGACGTCATGCGGGAACTGACGCAGGTACAGGCAACAGTGGGCTCTATCTCTACGGAAATTACACTGATTAGGGCAGACTTTCACAAAATGTCTGAGAAGGTGAGCTCAATGGAGGTGGTCACAAAATCGCTGGTGGAAGATGTGTCGGAGCTACAGACAGTGATGGAATGGATGTCGGTGGAGAACAAGATGTTGCGTGAGAGACTGGATGATCAGGAAGGGCGCTCGAGGAGGAACAACATCAGAATCCTTGGCGTTCTGGAATCTGAAGGCACCAGAGCAATGGACTTATATGTGGAAGAACTGATCAAACAAGAGCTCCAGCCAAAAGGATTGTCCACCTTCTTTTCGGTAGAGAGAGCGCACCGAGTTCCGGGGGGCCGGCCCAAACCGGGTGCAGCCCCGCGACCTATCCTTGCCCGTCTGTTCAATTTTCGGGCCAGAGATGCTATCCTACAGGCGGCAAGGGTGTCCCCTCCCATCAAGATCCACAACTCCACGTTGGCCTTCTTTCCGGACTATACGGCGGAGGTCGCTCGCCGCCGAAGGACGTTTTTGGATGTAAAGAGAGAACTAAGAGCGTGAGAGATTCCGTATTCAATGCTGTTTCCAGCCAGATTGAGAGTGGTAGCTGAAAAAAAGACTTTGTTCTTTGACACTCCCGAGGTAGCCCAGGAATGGCTGGAGGGCTGGCGACGGCCAATCAGCCCCGCCGTTCGAATCGGACGCATAAGAATCAGGACACGGGACGACATTCGGACTCACAGGCATCTAGGAGGACGGGAGAAGAACTCTTGCCAGTCAGAGAAAATACGGACGATGATTCCAACAAGGAGCAATAGCCACCCGGTAACTACAAGAGACATTAACACAGCAATATGAGCTGCCTGACAAACTGCTGCTGGATACTGGGTTGAGGGTGTCCAAAGAGGGTAAGAGGGGCCGCCGGCTCTGGAGAGTCCTACACCCCTACGAGCAAGTATTTGGTGTGGGGAATGGGTTAAGCACTCTGCTAAGTTGAGGGAGCGGGCGGTTTTATGTCCGTGTACGAGGGGGGCAGGGAGGGGGGAGTTCAGGGTGAGGGTGTTTTCAGTTGTTTGATTTGTTTGACTCGTAGAGATTGTATATGGCACAAAGGTATCGACACGCTGGTGGGCGTACACCGGGCGCAGGGGCGAATTTTGCGAATCTCGCGTTCGCGAATTTTGCGGATTTGCGAACTCGCAATCCGCAAAATCCGCGAATTCTCGCGAATTTTTTTTTTTTTGTGTTTGCGCGGGTTTCTGCCAGTTCGCGAGGGTTTTGTACAATTTCGCAAATTGCGAACTTACCTGTCGGGTCGCAAGTTTCGCGAACTTGTTGTTTCTACGTGTCCAGCCTGTTTGGGACACTCTTCTTCATCACTGCCACTCTCTGTCACCACTGCCACTCTCTGACTACTCATGCCACCCTCTGGCCCACCCATGCCACCCTCTGTTTCATCACAGCACCCTCTGGTTGTCCAGTCAGTGTACATTATTGTGGCAACGCAAGCACACCTTCCCTGCCTCAAGTGACCTGAATTAATTTGGGGCTGATTAATGTGTCACAGAATATTTTTTTAGCTGGCACCTGCTTCCTTAGTGCTTCCTGATTAGTGATCTTTTGCACTTGCTAAGTGCTTTCATTGTTGCAAAATTAGTTACAACACCTGCCCTGCCCCAACTGACAATAATGAATTAGGGGCTGATTAATGGATTTGAACTTCCAGCCTGGCTCCTGCTTGTCTCCCTTAGCTGTAATTCAGGACCTTTGTGGCATATGTGTAACTATTCTGAGGTTCAGAGCAGGGTCACATAATAGTTGCAACTGGCAACTGAACTCTGGAGGGGCCCCTCAGGAAGCACTACAGGAAATGGCTACTAATGATGAGCCTGAACTTTTGAACCTGGTAAGTAGTTTCAGTTTTGCTAAGATCGTATTTCTGCAATTTTGCACTTATTCGCGGGGCGCGAAGTTGTACTGGGAAGCCGCGAACTCACGCGAACAGTGCGAGCAGTGCGAGCAAAATCCGCTGCTCGCGGATTTGCGGATTTTGCGGGAGATTCGCGAATCTCGCGGATTGCGAATTTCCCGAAAATCCGCAAAATCCGCGAGCGAAACGGATTTTCCGCCCATGCTTAGTGCCAGTCCACAATGCAACATGTCCGTCACTACAGGCAAGAAATGGCGCAAGACACACAGGCTGATACCCTAGATGGGGGACCTCGCTCAGGGCCGGTGGCTCCACTGCAGTTGATGTCCTGGAATGTGCGGGACTGGGAGACAAGATTAAGCGGGGGCTGGTTCTGCAGGGTGTTAGAAGGATGAGTCCTGACTTGGTCCTTCTTCAGGAAACGCACCTGGTGGGCACGGCTAGTAAGGCACTAGACAGGCGGGGTTATCGCATGATAGTGCATTCAGACTTTACTTCAGGGTCCGCGGGACGGGCATTTGGATGCGTAAGGCATCCCAATTCATACTGCAGACCACCAAAACTGACGATCAGGGCCACTTTGCAGCAGCCTATGGACAATGGGAAGGGAAACCGTTAAATATAGTGTCTGTATACATTCCACCAGCACTGCATGTGATCGCCCTTCCTGACCTGGGGAAATTCCTTCTGGAGCTCCCGGAGGGCGACCTTGTGGTGGGGGGGGACTTTAATGCGGTGGCGCATAACACGCAGGATAGATTCCCGGTCCGGACGCGGGCACTTGGTCCCTCCCGCTTCAGTGAATTCTTGGAGGCACAGGGGCTGGTAGACGTCTGGCGACATTTGAACCCTGAGGGCCAGCAATACACCTACTACTCCACACCTCATAATAGCCTGTCCCGTATTGAGTATTTTCTTACACTGGGCGATGGCCACCTCACTATAAGTGATATGCAGATTAGACCCAGGGGTATCTCGGACCACTTTCCTCTAACTCTGAGCTTGTCTAGCTCGGAGAGGGCCCGCAAAAGAATTTATACGATTTTCCCAGGATATCTTAAGATACCGCACATCCTTAAGGAACTGAAAAAGATGACCCGATATTATTTCGCAGAAAACACATCTTCTGTAACGTCCCCCACGACCCTATGGGAGGCCTATAAGACGGTGCTGAGAGGACAGGCCATTACGACAATAACGGGGTACAGGCGCACACAAAAAAGGGAACTACTAGACCTAGAGTCAAAACTAGAAGCGGCGAATGAGGCCCATATGCAAACCCGATGGTGGACACACTGCACGCGCTTCACCTGTGCCAGCAGCTACATGACGACCACCTTAGACGACGGACAGTTGAGAATGTGGAGGCGACAGCACATAGGGTATACGATATCAGGGACAAAGCCAGTAAACTCCTGGCCTGGTTGGATAAAAAGAAGGGAGGCCATAGAAATATACTGCAACTAAGGGACTCGAAAGGGATGCTCCAAACGCGCCCTTCGATGATAGTAGAAGTCTTAGCTGACCACTTCCAAGGGGTGTACGCCCCGGAAGTTGAAGTGACAGTGGGGGCGGCGAAGACGGCACTCCAGAATGTGCCGACTCCGACCCTGCCGCGGGAAGCTGTAGATGAGTTAGAGGCAGACCTATCATTGGAGGAGATACAGATAGCCATCAATGCGCTTCATACCGGCAAAGCGCTGGGCCCAAATGGGATCCCTATTGAATGGTTTCAGACAATGTCAGACACGCTGAGTAAACCCCTACTGGCCATGTACAGGGAGAGTCTTGAGAGGGGGACCCTACCTCTTGATCAGCGGATGGCGACCATTGTGGCTATTCCAAAGCCGGGCAAGCCACCCACTGAGTGTGCGTCATACCGCCCGATCTCTCTTCTCAATGCCGAAGCCAAAATTTTGGCGAAGCTACTGGCTACCAGGCTGATGCCTCACCTCACACAATTGATTCATCTGGATCAATCGGGCTTTATGCCACATAGAAGCACGGCGTTGAACCTATGAAGAGTACACGGGGCAGTGGCGCGAGCCTCCTTGTTGACAGAGCCGGCAGCCATACTATAGTATCGTTAGATGCCAGAATGGCGTTTGACATGGTGGAATGGCAATATCTCTTTGCGGTGCTGGCTCACATGGGCTTCGGCACTAAGTTTATTTCCTGGATACGGCTTGTATACACGAGTCCGGTGGCACATGTAGCGGCAAACGGCCACTGGCCACTGTCATTAGAGCTACCCCGTTGTTAAGAGGAATACGCTGGGGGGACAACTGGGAAGATAGGGTATCCCTGCTGCTGACGTCATGCTAATTTATTTATCAGGCCCAGAGAGAGGCATCCCGGTGCTGTTGGCACTGTGTGATACACACGGGCGAAACTCTGGATATACGATTAACTGGATAAAGTCGGTCATCTACGAATTGAAGGATCGGTCTCCGGACCTTCCCAGCGACTGCCCATTGATGGTAGCAGACACCTCGTTCAGGTACCTGGGAGTCTATGTCACTCGCGACGATACGGTCTTTATCAAGCAGAACTTAACACCGCCACTCACTCATCTGTGAGCTGACGTGAGATATTGGAAGGCCCTCCCTCTGACGCTGCTGGGGCGAGCGGCGCTGTTTAAAATGATGGCACTGCCACATCTTCTTTATGTATTAGAAAATACACCAACCTTGGTGCCGCCCTCCTATTTCCAGAAGGTGACGGCGGAGGTGACGGGACTGCTGTGGGGGGAATGCCCGGCTCGGGTAGCACATTTGAAACTCAACCGAGGCTGGTATGATGGTGGGATAGCCCTGCCAAATATACAACTATACTATTGGGCGGCACAGCTTAAAGTGATAAACCATTGGCTTCACGCCCCGCAAGACGACCCGGCTTATCTAGCAGACAGAGCGCAATTGGGTACACACAGCCTGCTGGCTCCGCTTTATCACAAGGGTCTTGCAGCGAAACTAACGAGCCCGACCAAGCACACAGTGGCGATATGGCATAGGGCACAGGCGAGACTTAAATGGGGAGGTGTCATAACAAAACTTACACCTCTGTGGGACACTAAGGCGCTGGGCTGTTTGAGACATAGCAAGGGCTTTACTCAATGGGACAATATAGGAATCTCCACGGTAGGAGACATGTGGACAAAAGACGGGGTAGTCCCTTTTTTGCACCTACAACAGCAGTACAACCTAGGTCCTAACGAAACCTACCGGTATCTACAGATACGACATGCACTGATGACGGCTATTAAGCCAGGAACAGAGGTCCCGGAGTCCTCCCCGTTGGAGGATCGCCTGCTCACTGACTTTATGCAGACCGGCGTCACGTCCCTCACATACCGAAAGCTGATGAATTACCTGCCAGACCCCTTACTTAAACTAAAGGAGAAATGGGAGGATGAACTAGGTGCTATGGACGAGACGGATTGGAATGCTGCAATGGCATCCCCGAAGGAAGCAGGCGTTTCGGCTCGATTCCGGCTGGTGCAATTTAAGATATTGCACCGGGTTTACTATACTAGGACCACCCTGCATAAACTACACAGAGCAGACCGCCCGAATTGCCTCAGGGGCTGTTGGGAGGAGGGGACATTGCTACATACACTCTGGGAATGCCCGATTATAACTGAATATTGGCAGCAAATAATGTGTACCATTTCCCAGACTCTGGAGCTATCACTTACACCGGACCCACGTGTGTGTTTGTTGAATGTATGGGGGCAGAATGATCTGGCACGCCAGGGACAGCAATGGGCAATAGTGGACATCATGGTTGCCAAACAAGATATAGCGCAGAAGTGGGGGGGTGGCAGAAACACCGACCATGGCACAGTGGTGCAGGAACATGGATAGGCTTCTGGTGGTTGAGCGGGCAGTGTATAAAATGAGAGCTAACCCTCGCAAATGGAATAAGATCTGGCTGCCTTGGAACAGCTATCGGGGGGACCTGTGCGAGCCTCTACCTGAGGGGGACATTGATAGTTCCGAGGACGAGTAGGAGGTGGACTGAACGACCCAATTAAGGATCACCGAAACTAGCTGTGGGAGCGATCAGGGAGCAAGCATGGTTGATCGAGACGTTAGGAAACCTGGGGACTAGGAAGGGACATGGTGAGCGCCTGGAATGGCCTACTAGCGTGCGAAACCAGATGAATGCTGATAAGTTGTATATTGATTACCGATCCTGTCGAGTCACGAGTAGAGTTATGGTTATAAAATAAAAAGTAAGACGGATTCAGATTCTTTCAAACTCATTAGCATGCTTTTTGCAGAATTGTCAGTAAATTGCTGCCGGACCGAAGGTTGTCGGCTGAAGAGCTGTGTACCTATTATTTTGAATTATCACTGTGTATGGCAGCCGGCCTCCGGGTTGTAGGCGGAATGTTGTGTACATTTGGCAACTGTCAATAAAAGCCTTACGACCCAAAAAAAAAAAGAATATAGGTGTCCAAAATACATCGCCTTCGTTAACACAATAATCTTTGTCACTGGACATATTTCTTCCCCCAAATTTTTTTAATGCTCGACTTTAGTAGCCAGTAACCACCAAAGTTTTCTAGTCACTATAACGCTGCTCACTATATGTGCAGATTTTGTAGGCATGGCTTGGAACTCAAGACATACATTTTGCAAACCAGCTTGCTCAACCAAAATTGTGTACACTGTTTTTTTTTGTTGTTTTTTTTTTGCAGTTTTATATAGCACAAGCTCAACCAGTAGGTATTGGAGTGCTTTACATGAACACCAGTTACCTTACACAAGGACACATAACATTTTGTTTTGGTAGGCACATGGAGATTAAGTGATTTGCCCAGTAACACAGGATGGGGAAACAACCCAGAGGCTCAAACCTTGGTTTCCAAACTCCAAAGTCGGCAGTCTAGCTGTGAGACCACATCCTCTCCTCTCTTGTTACTTGTGACGGTCATCTACAAGCTCTCTCATGAGCTCAGCCATGCACCTGTTTCTTGTTCGTGGTGAAAATGTTGTCAAGTGATCAATGCTGCAAACCTTCGGTAGCAGAATAAAAATATGCTACTCGTCTTACCCCCGGTCTCCTTGTTGGCAGACTCTGTAACTCACAGACTGCTAATTTTTACGATTAACACTTTTCAGATTCAACTAAAATATGAGATTGAGTTTTCTTCAAATTTCTTTAAAATGTCCTGAATATCATGCAAAAAAAGCGTCCAACGAGTGCATCTTTTTCTGTTATTAACTTCAACGTGGCAGTATTTTTGTAAACAATATTTAGGTCACGATCTTTATGTCATGCAATACTCTGACAATGGTGGTTACCATTGCCTCGAGTTGACATTGTTTTTTCTTCAAAGGCCGAGACAGGTATCAAATTATCTTCATTTTACGTAAGTGCGCCCATAGTGGTCACAGTGCTACCAAGGTTTGTTGGGGTGCATGCAGTCAGGAGAGGTTGTTGGGACTTGTTGGTCTTTATTTGAATTCAGATACAAAGATGTACTGATGTGCCAAGTAACCAAACACAGGTGTTCATATCTGAGGGACTGCATGTTCTGAGATTGGTACTGTTCCACCTACCTCCTGAACGCTTGAAGTGCCCAAAGTCTAAATATTATTCATTAATAGCCTCAAGAAAAGTGCTTAATTTGAGCCGTGGTTTCCAGTGCTCGGCACTGGTACTTAATTGTCAACACTAGAGCTTGACAGTCTACCACAGGGTGGCGCTGTCTGGCTATTTTATAGACAAGAACTGTTAGTTATTAATTCAGTAGACATTACAAATTATTATTAGGAGCCGCTCAAGCCACTCATAGCTTTGGGGGCCCGAAATAGTCCGAACCCTCACACTTGTAAGAGCGTGATGGTTAGTACTTGTGTTGTTACTTTCATTGGCAGCATGCAGAGCTCTGCCCCGGGACCAGGGTTCGATTCCCGCCTCGGCGGGTCTCGAGCTCAAAAACTCCTTGGACCTGATATTCTCGCCTCAGTGCCTATTCTAATCATGGGTCCCACGCTGCGACTCTGGGCAATAGCTTGCTTAATCTCCACGTCGGCCCCAGCAGCGCAGGGGATGCCTGGCTTCACCTTGGGGGTGCCCAGGAGTGGACACTTCACATGGAAAGCCAGGAAGGGTTCCTCTGCGGTATGAATACAGCGCTACGAGGCCTGAGGGTAGAAGTGCGCTATATAAAATACAATTCATTTCATTTCAATGTGTGATGCAAGCTGCAGTGGCCTTCCTGACGAGAGCCTGGCACTTTTTTTTTTTTTTACAAATTAAGCACGGCTTGACCAGCTTAATTAAACATTTAAAGGGGCCCTGCCATCAGATTTTGAAGATTGTGACTCAGCATTTCCCTCTGTGAGCAGGACTGTCTCGCTTTAACTTCAACCAACCTTTTTACATTGTACAGTACTTGTGATTTGTTCTTGGAAAAAGTCAGTAAAATAAATAAAAGTATTTTTTTAAGTTTCCCAGTAAAGAGCTAATTGTTGCAGGAATCGCGTGATTTTAAAGTCGAAGCACGCAGCTCACGTCAGGCACGTTTACAACGATCGGGGCGCGTTTGTTTTCCTCAGGAAAAACCTGCACGAACAAGCACGTCCATGTTGCTCTTTTTGGCCTGACAGATTGACTAGCGAGATGAGCCTAGAAGATTCTAGAAATGTTACAGCCGAGCGGCTCGATCGGTAGAGCGGCTTGGTTCCTCTTGCCTCTGGCAGACGAGACAGTGGCCTTTTAACTTGGCCTTTAAAGCCTTTTGTAGCGCCGCGTTCTGTGCTCTCAGCCGCCCTCACCCGGCTCTCCCTTGCTTTGCTGACACACTCTTTTCCGACCGTATTTTCTGTTGTGCAGTCCCCCCTCCCCAGCTCCCTCGAGGCCGCAAGAACAGGATGGGATGGGATTAAAGCTGGCATGAACAGGAAGTTCACAATAATGTCAGCGAGCCAGTAACAATTTCTCTTCAACTTTTAACACTGCAGATGTAAAGAGGGACACCTTAGAAAGAACTCTTTAGTTTCTAAATATTGGAAGGCAGCTAATATTCCATCTCAACCAGTGCTGGAAGAAATTTTGCTTCGGAAATACATACGGGGGTCAAGGAGTGGCAACAAAACGGGGGTGGAGTCATGAAGGGCGGGATAATAATGATAACATAACTGGTGGCTATTGCATATACTGGACAGATCTGTGTTTTGTCTAGTCACAGATTTGACACATGGTGTAACATACAGATCTAGATTTTTATTTATATGTAGACAGGTAATTTGGCAACGGCTTTTGCCAGAGAGATCCCTTTATCAATACAGACTACCCCGAGCAATACATTACATATCATATCCTGAGTTTGTGTTTCTCCCGGCGATTGTCTATTGACATATTGTCCTTATTTATGAGGCCTTGTTACTCTTTTGCAACTCTGTTGTTTCACTTTTTGTGACGCACCTGCGATGTAAAAAATGCTCCATTTTGCACCCTATTTACAAAGTGAATTATCAGGTACAATGTATGCAGGGTGGGCGTTCCCTCGCAAAAATCTATCAGATTTCACGGGGCCACTTCTACAACGCTACTGCATCACAATCTTACGCTTTGCTCACAGCAGGCATAAGACTGACACAGGCACATTTAACATGGGACATGCCCGTATGTAATGACCCATTGCTGGAGCTGCGTTACTTTTGCGTCACACTCCAGCAATGTGTCATTACTGCGTCTACAGATACATCAGAAAAACTGATGTATCTGTAACTCCTTCCGGGCTAATGCGAGCACCTTTTATGCGGCATTGTTAGAAGACATCAGACCATGTTTGAAAGTCCACTACATATCGAAACCTAGACAATTTTGGAAGATTGAGAAGGAGGAGAACTAGCGGACCAATCGCAGCGTTCTAAGTTTTGGAAGCCCGTCATTGGGTGTTGCGATATCATCTTCTCGCCATACTGTTCCTGTGTCTAAAACGTCCTGTAGAAATAAAGAAAGAAAATGTGCGAGATTCAGGAATAGAGGCTCCCGAATTCTGAGTAATTGTCCCTCTAGGAATGATTTATGGGGTTTAATCCACTCAACACCGAGCTGAGGAATGCTTTGCAGACCCGGTTCCTATTCTTAAAGATGTATATTGGCACCCATTAAGTAGGTGCTTATACCCAGTGTTGGAGTGTGTGATTTTACCCTTCCCGGGTGGAGTGGCTTTCCCCCCCCACCCCCCCTTCTATTTTGGGGCAGTATAACTGGCAGGTCCTGATGAAGGTGGCATTCCATCAGCTTGCAGCCACCGAAACGTATCAACCACGGCCTCCATTACATCCTGCCCTTGTGCAGTTTTTGTCTTCCCAGTTACTTTGTTATTGTGCAATTGTGTTCCCCAGATATATTATGAATGTGAAGGTGTGTCTGGAAATGTGTGAGTTGGGTCTGATTGAGTTGTTGTGATGTTTCTGGTTGTCTCGCCCCGGGTTTTCATGATTTGATTATATGTATCGTTTTTCTTATTCATGTTGATTTGTGACCTAACTATGTTGAAATATGTTATCTGTAAAATATTTATGGATTTTTATAAGTTATGAAAAAGTATTTTATAAAATGAAATGAAAATAAAAAGTGTATATTTTTCAGGTATGCTGTTAATATTTTTTTTGAGTGGGTTTATATATTAGCTTGGGCGCTCACAGTAGGCTACTGGGATTAATTCCTATGTATAAATAACTTTGGTCATGAGGGAGATTTTTCTTTAGGTCTGTAACTCCTTGCAACATGGAGTGCCATACATTAAATATGGCGCATCCATTGTGTCTCAAGGCGGGCACAGTGAAAACTGTTGCTTTCATGCCGCAATGCAACAGTTTTCATAAATAAGCCCCATAATCCCTACCAGTAAAGACGATGTGTGACTTCTACACCTTGAAAACCTCATTGTCTTATGAAACCGCTTGTATATTGATTTACACACTTGTATGATTTATTATCAGTATATAATGTGTTAGTGTAATGTAAAGAGCTCAGCCATCCTACATTAGGATGGGCAAAGCTATTAATGAATTAAATAAAATAAATTATAAAGTGCCGTTTAAATTGTTATTTGTGTATTACACACAGATACATCAGGCATTTTACAGTGCAAGCACATCTCTTAAGGGGGTTGAACAAAGTCACAAAATCTACTTCCAAATCGTAGTTTCTATTAAGTACCTGTGAAGTGATAACAATCTGCTTGCCTTTGTTTCCCTCCATTGCGTTGGCGCCTAGGTGTTAATCTCCAGAGCACTTCCAGCCAGGGGTGTACTCGAACAAAAGGAGGACTGATGGCACCTTGAATATGGCCTTTGTTTTGGGCCCAACTGAAATCTAAAATAAGAAACTTCCTTGCTGCTTGCACGTTGCTGCTCTGAACAGACAGCAGACAAGGTGTGGATGCTGCTCGTTTGAGTACTCGTGCCAGGAATGATGTGATGAGTAAGTGCACCATAGGCTAAAATGTATTTGTGCCCTTTTCCCCCACCACTCAGCAAAAGCAATATGGAAAATTATTTGCCTCCCCCTCTGATGACACTGCCTTATGAGTCCAGGGCTCATTTACATAAGATTACGCCTACCTCATCGAGCATCCTATTTACACCATTGCTCCAAGCTCAGTGTGATCACCCTTATTTTGAGAGGGAGTCTGAAACACAACAGATGGGGTTCTTCTTCACTTCTGTTATTAGCATACCTGTCTCAGCTTCTCACCCATCGATTCTCTAAGGATGGTGATACTGAGGGGTTCTAGCAGGTGTTCACTGTTCATAGAAGCAGTGGGTGAGGGAATCTGAACTGCATGTATTCTGTCAATTCTCTGGGACCATACTAAAAAGTGTAGGTTTAATCACTGGTTTACTGTACATGCTTCAGATACATCTTTTAGTCATGTATCTACAGGACATTCCTCATGGTATGGCTCCCTAGTGGACCTTGCTCTCTCCAACGCTCTCTTCTTCCTCCCAGGGCACACTGGTCTTGGTTTTCGTGGGTAATGTCTCCTCACCCAATAAGGAGACTAACAGGCCTTTGCCCCAGTCCTGGTCAGAGGCAGAAGTCATGCAGAGCTTCCGCTCCTCACACTGCCTGATTGCCAGATGACACATTTTGGGGTCTTAATCACCTCTTCTCATATTATTTTTCCAGACAGCAAATGTGACTTAGGGTCTGAGTCTTTGAAGTTCTATGTTGGGGTTCTACTTCTTTTGAAGGGTACATTTCTCCTTTTTTCCTTTCTCGCTAAAGCATGTCTGTCACAGTAGGCAAGACTCCAAAGCTGATTGACTCATAACACAATTCATGGAAGTGGCCAGAGTTCACACCTGGATGTCAGCCACAATGATATGTGCATCAAAATAATAATAACAGGCTTCCATCCCTACTCTTTATGATTTCCTTCCCAGGCCCATCTCCCTTCCAGGGATGTGGGGATGTGTCCAGGCCCGTTCCTTGTGATCTATCACTAAATCAAAAAAACAACCTTTTGAAGTGGAAAGGGAGGGTCCCTTCCTCCAGTGTGTCCCACCCAGCTCACAGGAATGCAGCAATACACAAATCTGTGGGGGGGAATTTTCAGTCCTCCTCATGACTTCACCAGGCAGGCCTGGGCTTCTCAAAATGGGACCCAGGGTCTTCCATGTAATGTACCATTGCATGCACACATGCAACCAGTGTACATTTACAGCACACTTACTGTGCAGCACTGTTACCTTCATGCATTGTACCATTACAATGACGCATACATTGAGTACACACATTCAGTATGTTTGCACTGTTCAGCACTGTAGGATTTCTTTACTGGACCAGGGTTTGATATGTGTAAACACACAAATTGCCAGCACACATACTCACCTTTGGAGCTCTGCATGATACTTCACCTTCATGTATTGTACTATCTCTCATTTAGTGAATTCCCAGCAGGCATACATACACTCAGTACATGCACTAACCACACATATACTACTCAGCACTGCTCTATCCCTGTACTGTACCCTTCCCATGCACACATACATACAGCGCAGAGTCATTACTCCTGTGCTGTGCAGCACTCCACACCTATCTGATGTAAGCCAAGGTTGAGTTAAGCACACAACATCTGGAATATTTAAAAGGTGAGTGAGGTCCTGTTCTCTACTACTGATCACTACACTGTATGCTGCAACCACAGATTTTCTGCTGCTTAACTCCTGGTGAAGGCAGTAGCCTTCCATCACTATGAAGGTAGCACTTTTTGGAACCTCTAGCCCCTCAAGACTGCAATCGATGAAACAGTCCTATGTCATAGTGCACTCGCATGATCCGTGTTCTCTATGACAATAAATAAGAATTAGGGATCCAGATAACAGTACAGTTGGACAGTCAGGGTAGGGGTACACTTCTTTAAACACTTTTCTGTCCCCACAGGTGGTGCTCCCAGATCAGAACACCCCGAACCAACTCGTAACTCTGAGAGGTTGAGCAGTCAGGTTGGTGAAACTTGCATGAAAGTCCATCAGCATTCCCGTGGCTCAATACAGATCTGTGCTCCAATACAAACTCTAAGCTTTGCAAAGAAATAGATCATCACAACAACTTGGGATTTTCTCCCTTTATACCCATCAATCATTTCAGTGGCTTACGGTCTGTTTGCAAGACAAACTTAGTTCCAAACAAATATGGGCAACATTTACCCCAGACCCACTCTATGGCAAAGCACTCCTTTTCAAGATCTGCCAGTTCTGGTCTCTTGGTAGTAATCTCCTATTAATGAATACTTCTGGACGCTCTCTACCTTTGGTATCCAGTTGACATAACATAACTCTAACTTCTTTGTCAGAGGCTTTCGTCTGTACAATGAAAGGATGACTGTAGTTAGGTGCTCTCAGTACTGATGCAGTGCATAGTGCTCTCTTCAGATCTTCAAATGCATTTGGTGCTCTGCAGTCCATATTACCATTCTGGGCTGCTTCCTAGTGGACCTCTACCATGCAGCCTAGGAAGGTCACAGCTATCCTTCCATAGGTGGCCACAAAGTTCATGTAATACCTGGTGAGCCCAAAAACGGCCCTCACTTCAGTCTAGGTAGTAGGTACCCCACTCCATCCCAGACTGAATCTTGGTATTCAATGGGCAAATCTTTCCATTCCCCACCTCATAACCAAAGTAGACTGCAGGGGATTGCCCCAATGATACTTAATAGCCTTGATGGTTAGTTTTGTCTCATATATCCTCCTCAACAACTGTTCCAGGTGCCTCAGATGGTCCTTCCATGAATTGCTGAACACAGCAATATCATCCAAGTAGGCCACATTAGAACTCCACCAACCCTACATGAACATGGTTCACATGGCAGTGGAAAGTGTCAGGAGCATTTTTCAACCCAAAGGGCATCACCTTAAACTGAAAAAGCCCCTCTAGCATAGAAAAGGCAGTCTTCTCCTTGGCATTTGCTGCCAAAGTGATCTGTCAATAACCACTGGTCAGATCCAAGATTCCAAAGAGCCTTCCAGCACATACCTGACCCACAAGCTCATCCGCTGAGGGGATTGGATGGGCACCGGTTTTGGTTACCTCATTGAGGGCTCGGTAGTACACACATAACCACAAGGCAGTAGACCCTTGCTTTAGTAGCAGAACAAAAGGAATAGACCAAGGACTATGAGATCTCTCATTTGTCACTCAGGTAACTTCTACCTTAATGCATCTCTTAACCCGGTCATGCATTCTGTTCATTCTTCCCCTCACTGGCAGACTGTCATCAGTGTCTGCACATTGATAGGTCTCAACCCTGGAATCAGCAAGAAGAGGTTGATAAACCATTCCAACACCTCTCTACACTCTCTGTGCTGCTCAGGCATTAACTCAGGGGCTTCAGTGCCATCCTTCAAATCACTCTGCAGCAAGTCAGAAAGAGACTCACTGTTTTCCTTAACGTCCTCTGCATAGCCATGACATTTACTATTTAGTCTCTTCGGAAGTAAAGCATCAGCCTGTTCACATCCTCTTGGGTTCCCTTCTGGCACCTGTGTCCATACCTCAGACACTTTCTGCACTACTTTGTATGGGACACACCATTTGTCTTCCAAAGCCTTGGGACACATAGGGTTCATTACCACCTCCTAACCTTCCTAATACTTAGTCAGCATAGCTTTCATGTCATCCCATTCCTTTATCTGTGCTTGGCTAGCCTGAAGTTTTCTTTTTCCTGGCTCATGTATTGCACCATCAGTTTCCCGAGGCCAATCACATATAATGACACACAACAACATTCCTGGAAGGTGTCAATGCTTCACAAATAGCTTGGAAAAGTACACACAAATAATATAAACAGATTTGTTTTTTTACCAAGACAGATCCTAAACATGAAAAAAATCCATCTGAAACTGTAGTTGGCAAATCAGCATCTTAAGCAAGATGCTTTTTAGAAAGTGAGGCGCTTCTTGCGGTCAACTTTTTTTTACCTTAAAGACGGCGACCACTAATCACACTAATTATCAGATTTCATGCTAATCATGCTAGTTTTGGGAGATGTGTTCTCATTCGGTCTCACAAGAGTTCTGGCTGTTTTACAGTATAAAATGTCAGTGTCTTCTCTGCAGTTCCTTTGGAAAGTATTGGAGGTGAAAGTAAAGATTTAGTTCTCTGAATAAAACCTTTGTTAAAGCAAGTAACTCCATCACAATGTAAAGCGCATCTATTAAATCAACTTCTCCTTAACATTGCCCATCTGCAATCATTGAAATACCTTTGTGAATTTCCTCCCATGTTTCATAAAGTTGTAACAAAGCAATTTTTTTAATGAAATGAGAAAATTAATTCTACAGAAGGTTAATTAAACCTTTCATGAAGATACAGGTAGAGGCTTATAAAGTAAGCAAAGGATTACTTATGCTTACTTCAGTAAGTTTTTTGTAATTTTTAGCCTATTCATGTAAGCTCTCTTTATTATTATTATTATTATTATTATTATTATTATTATTATATTTAAATTTGTATGGCAAACAGCTACCCATAGGTTTCCCGGCGTCTACGGACACAGGTTAAGAGAAAGAGCAGCCTTTAGAGCTTAATAATTAAATAACCATCGTCTCTCCCTGTCTTTGGTCAGATCACTACCTCATTACCTTCTCCTTAGCTATGCCCCTCCCTCTCACTGTTGCCCGCCAATCCAATTTCCTGGCACGTAATTGGAATAAAGCTGACCTCAACAAATTTACTGCTCTTCTGAGCTCCTCGTCCCCACCCATCACTGGACCCAACACTTCCACCGACCTCCAGTCCAAAACCCTCACACATTGGCTTACCAATGCGGCCGACTCTGTGGCACCTTTAAAACTCGTCAAGACAAGGCGCAGACATGACGCCCAAAAGTGGTTTACCGCTGAGCTTAGCGCACTTAAACTTAGTCTTCGCCAAGCAGAGAGACACTGGCGCCGGGATTATTCCCCTGCATCTAAAGAGCTTTTTTCGCTTCGGCTGAAGGAGTACAAAAAATCAATTATTGCGGCTAAATCTTGCTACTTTTCAAGCAAAATCATGAACTCCTCCAACAAATCTAAAGATATTTTTTCCATAGTGGACGAACTATCTAACCCGGAAAGAGTTGCCCTAGCCCCCCTCCCTTCCCAACCCTTGTGCGACTCCCTTAACCAATTTTTTGTTGAGAAAATTATCAAAATTAAAACCAGCATTTCCATTTCTCCACCGGCTCCCACATCCTTTTGTGTTCCTAGTCACTCTCACACCCACACTCTTACTCACATCCCTCTCATTTCAAAGGATAACTTTTTGTCACTCCTACACAAAGTTTCCTCTGGCTCTCCCAGCGACTGTTGCCCCCCCCGGTCCTCCGAGAAGCCTTCACCTCTTGTCCGGACCCCCCCCTCGCTCTTTTGAACAACTCTTTGACCAGGGGGGTGGTTCCTGGACCCTTCAAACAGGCTGAGGTGGTCGCCATTCTGAAGAAACCCTCGGCAGACCCCTCCATCATGAGCAACTATCGCCCAATCTCCCTTCTTTCTTTTCTTCTTTTCTTAGCAAAGTTCTAGAATCGCACGTCACTCAGATTCTCAGTTCTTTTGTGGAAGACTCTGGTGCCCTGGACCCCCAGCAGGCTGGATTTAGACCCGCGCACTCAACAGAAGCCGTCATTCTTTCTGTCATGGAGGAATTGCGCAGGGGAGCGGACGGAAACATCTGCCAGGCTCTGGTCCTCCTGGATCTGTCGGCCGCCTTCGACACAGTCGACCATGACATCTTGGTCGACCGTGTCAGGGAGGCTGGCATCCAGGATACCGCCCTGGACTGGGTCCGCTCCTTTCTGACTCAACGCCATCAAGCCGTCAGACTTTCCCAGTTCTCTGCTTCCAAGGTCAAACTCACCTGTGGTGTCCCGCAGGGTTCTTCCCTGTCCCCCCTCCTCTTTAATTTGTATCTTTCCCCACTTATCCGTGCCCTCCGGCAGTTCAATGTCACAGCGTTCAATTATGCTGATGACATACAACTAATTTTCAACATTGATTCCTCTGCTGATTCCATTTCTACTTTCCAAAACACCCTCTGCTTTATCAGCAATTGGATGAGCTCAAACCATCTGAAGCTCAACCCCGACAAGACCGAGCTGGTTCTTGTCGGGGGCCCTTCCAACCCCTGGGACTCCTCCTTCTGGCCGGTCAGCCTCGGCAGTCCACCCCGCCCTGCCAACTGCGCCAAAAGTCTGGGAGTCGTCATCAGCAGCGACCTTTCTATGACGCCCCAGATCAGCGCGGTAGTCTCCTCCAGCCATTTTCAATTAAGGAAAATTAGGAAAATCTCCCGGCTTCTTACTTTCGAGGCCCTTACCCTAGCCTTGCTAGCGTTAGTAATATCGAGGCTTGACTATGCCAACGCGCTCTATGTTGGCATTCCAGCCTACCAGCTTAGGCGGCTTCAGCTCATTCAGAATCAGGCTGCCCGCCTGACACACTCTCTCCCAAGAGATCAACATGTTCGCCCCCTCCTGAAGAGCCTCCATTGGCTCCCAGTGGCCGCCCGCTGCAGGTTCAAGCTGGGCTGCATCATTTTCAAAGCCCTTGCCGGTCAGGGCCCCCACTTCATCTCTTCCCTCCTTCAACCCTATGTTCCCCCTCGCACTCTCCGGTCTTCCCAACTGGCCCTGTTATCCACTCCCAGATATAAGAGGAAGAAACATGGCGGGCTTAAGTTCTCCTATCTGGCCCCCACTTTTTGGAACTCCCTCCCTCTGCCCCTCAGACTGTCCACTCCGTACCCCAAATTCAGATCTTCTCTCAAAACTTTTCTTTTTACCGAATCTTACCAATAAAACGTCCTCTGCTGCTTCTTCATCTGCTCTCTTCATTATGGCGCCAAGAAACCTAATGGTGTTAGCTGCGCCTTACAAATCTCTTTAACATAACATAACATAACATTGATACCTTTTCGAAATTTGACATAGTTATGCTCAAGATGGAGTGAAAGTGGCAATGAGTTCCACAGAGCGGGGGCCAGTGTGACACATATGCAATCTTTGCACTTTGTATTGTGTGCCTATGTAAGAGTGATATACAAACACAAAGTGTACTGACTGTAATGTATGTATTGCATATATACTTCACGGATAGGAATATGCTGGAAGTGGATACGTTTAACCTGTTTTCTGGGTTAATTTTTTTTTATACAAGTCATCCCTAGAAAAACATGGACTCGTTGGTGACCTAGCCACGCGTTTTATCTTGTCCACTCCAGCTCCATTCAAGTTTTCAAGTTTGAATTTGAGATTCAGATAGGTGTAGAAAGCCCTTTGTTAAATACCTATAAATGTTCAGAAACAATCATTGCTGTTGGTAGCAACCATTGCATTGCATTAAAAAAAACACAATGAGACTCCCTTGAATAGACTGGTTATTAAGCATTTGAACATGCATACTGAAAGCATCATGTGCATACTTAACGCACGTTTCTGCTACACTTGAATACATTTTAGGTCTAGTGACTTTTTAATCATGCAAAATGTACACTTGTGAAAATTGAGAATATTTATGAAGTGAGACTTCCCCCCCTTGTGGCCTTCTAACAATTGGGGCTCTACTCTTGCTCACTTACTGGCCCCTCATATTCTCCGGGTGGCTAATTTGTCAGTGCCTGGTGACCTCAACCTTCATCTTGAGGACTCCAATAATACACCAGTATCAGCTCTCATAGATGACCGGAAGACTCTTAACCTCTGGCTCATTAACTCCTCACCTACTGACTCAGCGGGGCACCTTTTGGACCGCATCTTTTCCAATCTGTTAACCTTATCTGCTGCACCTCCTATCCAACTTAGCTGGTTTGGGTCCAAACTTGGAATGCCAGCGCTCAATGAGCAGCTCTTAAACACTATCCCCATACTTACATCCCAAACAAACCCTGATCAAATTTCTGTGCATCATTGGCTCTCAGAGGCTATTGACTCAACCCTTCCTCTGTCATCCAAACCTCAACTCAGAGTGCATCTCCTGCCCTGTGGTTCACTGACTCTATCAAACAAGTTAAAAAACACTGCAAAGTTTAAGAGAGACAAAGGAAGAAGCACTATGCGCCACAGGCTAAGTTAGCCTACCTGACATCACTGACAAAATCCCACGCTCGTTGTAGATGAGCTCGCGCAACATTCTTTACTGAAAAGATCACAAATTCCCAACATTACTAGAAAACTCTGTCTAAGGTTGTGAAACTCTCAGCTGATACTACTTTTCTGCCTTCTCCTTCACTTTTGCTACATCAGTGTAACAGGCTAGTGTTCTTTTTTCTTAATAAAGTAGAGTCTATTCACCGCCAGCTTCATTCAGCCTCCTTCATTCAACATACTTGTCATGTTGCTCAAGCTGACTCACTCGCCCAGGATTCCTCGTTTGACGAAACTCAACAAAGTCGGGCCTGGCTCCCACTGGACTTGGTCACTTATCAATCTTCGCTGGGAACTATCAAGTCCGGCTCCGCACTTGATCCTCTTCCCCCATCCAAGCTCAGACTTCTGGACGAGTTGGTCCTTAGCGTGATTCTTAATCTTCTTAACACCTCTTTAAGCTCTGGTCATGTTCCTCAGAACTGGAAACACACTCTGGTGCTCTCTTTACTTAAAAAGACTGGTCTAGATCCTCTCTGCTGGTCAAACTGTCCCTCCTTTCTGTCATCACTAAAGTCTTGGAAAGTCATATCAATTCCCAACTCTCCTCTCATGTGGCTACTCACAATGTTTTTCATCCATCGCAGTCTGGCTTTCGATCTGACTACAGCACAGAATTGGCTCTGCTTGGGGTCACTGAATATCTCAGGCAGCAGCTTGATTGCAGTGGCACGGCAGCTCTCATTTTACTGGACTTGCGTGTAGCATTTGACATGGTCTCACATTCCATCTTGGTTGATTGTCTTGAAGCCTCAGGTATTGTAGGTTGTGGCTTTGAAGTCACTGATCTCTTTTCTAAAAGATCGCTTGTTCCAAGTCGTCTCACACACCACAAAATCTGATTCAGTAGCCTTAACTTCAGGAGTGCCGCAGGGTTCAAGTTTAAGCCCTTCGATTTTCAATCTCTATGTTCACCCTTTGGCGGACATTGCGGAGAAGTCGGGACTGCCCGTTTTTTTCCTATGCAGGTGATACCCAGATTATCTTTTCTCTTTCAGCCGCTCAGCATCGGGACCCCTTCCTGCTCCAGCTCGGACTGAGTAGTATCTTTGTGGATGTCCAGAAACACCTTGAAGGTGAACGGTTCTAAAACTAAGGTCCTCGTCCTGGGAAACAATCCCGAACTCTGGGGAATCACCCATTGGCCTGATACTTTGGGACCTTTACCTGCTCCAGTCCCTAAAGTTAAGAATCTGGGCTTTACTATCGAGAGCAATCTCTCCTTTAGAGCCCAGGTGTCTGGGGTCACCTAGACCTGATTTGCGGTTCTCAAGTGGTTTAAAAAAATACTCTGGTTAATTCCTCCTGCTGCCCAGAGAACAGTAATGCAAGCATTGGTGATATCCTGACTCGATTATGGCGACGTCTGGTACCTGGGCGCTGATAAAGCTTCCCTCCATTGCTTACAGTTTATACAAAACGCAGCTGCGTGCCTTCTTTTTCGGCTGCCTTGACATGCCTCACCTTTGCTCCATCAGCTCCATTGGATCAAGGTAAACAAGCGCATCAAGTTTAAGGCCTTATGCTACAAGTTCCAGGCCAAACATGACTTGGCACCCCCCTACATACAAAGCCTGATCAATCCTTAAGCGCCCACTCGACAGCTGAGATGAGCAAGCCTTTCTCTGTTCTCTTTTCCCAGAGTCGATCTCACTGGTATGAGAGGCCGCTCGTTCGCCTATCTTGGCCCCTAACTGTGAAATTCTCTCACTTTGGAACTTAGGATGTGTCACCCGCTTTTAGTCTTTCGCAACAAATTAAAGCCCTTCCTTTGCAACCAAGTATAATCCTGCTGCACTTTCTTCTGCAACCTTTGGCTTGTGTTTTGTCCTGCTCTTCGCTGGGAGACCCTGTTGTGTAGCTGTGCCATTTATAAATATATAAAATACTTTATGCCAAGAAAGCGTTTCGTGATTTGGCCAATATTTGTCACAAACCTTGCAAGCTTGAAGGACTCTTAGAGATGAATACTTACAGAGTGTTTACATTTTTATCCTCTACACTCCTTCACCACAGTCTATAAGATATCTCTGTGAATGAATTACCCTTCAGCAAAAATCTGACTGAAATCTGATGACTGATGATTCAAATGTACAGCACAGACAGCTTTGCCTTTTACCTGCCCAAGTCAACTGGTATATTAGTAGTATGACATCTAATTGGACTGCTCAAAAGCCATAGGATGTTAAATGCTAGATTAGCCAAATATTTTACTATTTTATCCTCTGCTAAGCTATAGGGCAAACCACTGAAAAAGTAGTCCGTTTGTTCTACTACTCAATATATGATTTCACATAAAAAATACTGCATCCCTTGAATCTTGTCTATCTTCCAAAGAAATAAGGAAGTTTGTATTTGAAATAGAGATTTAGGCCCAGATTCATCAAACTAAAATCCGCTCGCAAAGGGGCAGATTCTCAGAATCTGCCCTTTGCAAGAGGTATTTTTGCATTTGGAATGCATCATCCCAAATGCAAAAATCGCAATTTTAGAAATCGCTAAATTGCGATTAATTGCATTTAAGGAATCTCAAATTGAGATTCCTTAAATGCAATGCATGAAAGTTTTTAAAAAAGCGAAATCGCTAATAGGCCACGCAAATTACCATGAAGTACAACTTCATGGTAATTTGCAAAAACGTTGAAAAATGCACTAAAGTGCATTTTTCAAAGTTTCATATTGCGCACACACATGCCCTAAGGGCATGTGTGTGCACAACATATGTGCACATGTCAATTTCAGGGGGTGCAACAGGGTGTCCGTTGGACACCCCTGCACCCTTGAAATCGCAATCTCAATTTGTGAATCGCTAATTGTGATTCGCAAATTGAGATTGTCTTCTTATTCATTCATATGGGCCTCTAGGCCCACAGGAATGAATGGGGAGGTATTCCTTAATTGCGACTCGCAATTTGCGACTCGCAATTATGGAATTCTAAGAAATCGCTATTTTTTAAGTGATTTCTTGATGCATTCCATTTTGCAATTCCTTAATATCGAATCGGTATTTTTCGCTATTAAGGAATAGCAAATTGGGTTGTTGATGCATCTGGGGGATAGGCTCTGATTCTCCAAAGCCTGTAATAACAGTTGGAAATGTACTCCTGTAGGTTACCTCCTTAGTTGGAAACAGATTGCAACATTTAGGGGATTCACAAAAATCACAGGGAGTTCTCTTGGAAATCTAAAGCAGTCACATATTTAGAGGACTCTTCTTTAATTGATCGGGTGGATCGTCCACTTTGGCCTTTTAGGGTGCTGCTGAAGGCTTTACAGGTTGTTAAAGACCATAAACCAGATTTTTAGACCCGAGCCAGCGGACAAGTGCCTGCAACGAGGAAGAGGACTTTTAACAACTGGTATTGCCCGAGGCAAAAGGGCTATAAGGCTATTAGACCATTCCACCCAGTTCTAAATTAAAAAGGGAGAAAACAGAATGACAAACATTGCAATCTTAGAGCAGAAGGCTTAAGCTGATGATTATTAGCGCTGAGCCACTTCACTGTCTTCAGAGGAGCTCCCAAAATTCCATCCTTCTAATATCAATTATCTAAGTTCTGTACCTCAAATTGTTGAATTTGGACTGGCGAGTACGATTTTTGCATAGCTAAACTTGGGCAAAAGCCTTTGTGAATCGGGACCCTAGACTTTAAGTCACGCTAGGAAGACGTTGCCATGAACTTTTCTTTTTACCTATTCTATGTTTCTGTAAAAGAAAGTCTTAAAATGAGGAGAAACTCACAGAACTAAATTTAAAATCCTGAATCTGGAAAGCAGAATTGGAAGGGGTTGAAGCAGGGGGTAGGCAATTGAATTTTCGTGCAAAAGACACAGTCATCAGGGGTCAGAGATCCAAGGAGTCCACTGCACCCCATTTATAAATATCTTTGACTACCCAATGTAGGGCGGGAGTAGGGCTTGCATTAGGGTCCATGACATGCTTGTTATCCCACTGACTGATCAGAAGCTGAGGACACACCTCTGTGGTGTGCGTCTACCTGGTGTGTTGGGGAAAGGGAGGTCTCCCACATTGTCTGCTTTCATGTCCTGATATCCTCAGCTCAGAAAGGAACCGTTAAAATATACTGTTATGAGGAGAAAAGTTACTAAATTAAGCTTGAATCTCTTCGGGAAGCTGTTGCTGTTATCATAAACTTTTCATTCATTGCATAGATAAAAAGCATTGGCAAAGTCAATGTGTCTTGGCTTTCAAATGAAGTTTTGCTAATGCTTTTTTGTAATCACATTTGTGCACATGCATAATGTTGCATATGAATGCATGTGATGGCAAATTGGCAGCTACAATGTTAGATCTGTAAATTTAAATACTACAAAAATGATTAAGAAAGGAGTGCAAAGCTCAACAAGCATTTACAATGCAATGGTTTCGCCTTTGGAAAAGTTAGAGCTATTGGCATTGCAAATGAAAAAAATTGTATTTATGTGTTGGTTTTGATAAACCATGAATAAATGGCATTGTCATTTACATTGCCATTAGCTTAATCTCTCGCAAATGTGAGACCTATTGTACCCAACGGACGAGCTCAGCAGATAGCAATTACTACCACACACAGACACCCAGAGCCACACACACACACCCAGAGCAACACACACACTGTCAGAGCCAGCCACACACACCCAGAGACAGCCACACACACACATCCAGAGCCACACACACACACAGAGCCAAACACACACACCCAGAGCCACACACAAACTCAGAGCCACACACACACACACACAGAGCCACACACACACACACATCCAGAGCCACACACACACACACACCCAGAGCCACACACACACACCCAGAGCCACACACACACACACCCAGAGCCACACCCACCCACCCAGAGCCACACACACCCACCCAGAGCCACACACACACTCAGGAGAGCAAGCACAGCGAGGGGGCAAGCAAGCAAGCACAGCGAGGGGGCAGGGAAGCAAGCACAGCGAGGGGGCAGGGAAGCAAGCACAGCGAGGGGGCTGGGAAGCAAGCACAGTGAGGGGGCAGGGAAGCAAGCACAGCGAGGTGGCAGGGAAGCAAGCACAGCGAGGGGGCAGGGAAGCAAGCACAGCGAGGGGGCAGGGAAGCAAGCACAGCAAGGGGGCAGGGAAGCAACCACAGCCAGGTGGCAGGAAAGCAAGCACAGCCAGGTTGCAGGGGAGCAAGCACAGCCAGGGGAAGGGGAACTAGGGGGCGGATGCCCATCATCTGCACTGGCACACCTCTGCTGTGTGCCGTCACAGAGATACACGGTACAGGACAAACATCAACTGCAACCTACGTGTCTAATATGCACACCTAAAAGGAACAACTGCACTCCTAACTCCAAAGTGCCAGCAGACACATACATCGTGTGTACATAGAGCCATTTCAGGAACCTTTTCTTAGCGCCACCACCTCACCTTCACACTCGGGCAACTCTCCAGGCGGGGCACAAGCTAGACATCCACTAGCAGCTTTTGAAGCAAAGAGGAGTATGTAGTCGAGGAGTACCAGCCATGTCATTACAGATAACCTCTTAAAAAAGTAATTTCTAAGTACTTGGAAACTGAGCAAAAAAGGGTCAAAATAAAAAAAAGTGCAAAAATGTAAAGAAAAAATGCATATAATTCAAAACAGGCTTAACTTTTGGCAGTGTTTTAAATGTTTGAGACTGCGTCTTACAACGGGCTTATCACATGAAGAACATCAAAACCTTATTTTAAATAACCCTAGGAACCACGTCTGGGATCCCTCATGGAATGGATAATAAAAACGGTAGAGAGGCTCATCACAGAATGGTGCACGACTTAGCAGTTTTTCTACAGAGATCCACACACATCCCCTGTCGCCTAGTCCTCCAAACTCAGCACACTTTAATATAAAGAGATAACGACTTCTGCAAAGTTAACTAGGCAATGTGCGACACAACACACAAACCTAAAAGGAAAGCAACTACAAAAACAAGGGACAAAAAATAAAGACAGAAACCCAAGGAAGAGAGATGAATGAGATTGGACAAGGGTGTGTGTGAGAAGCCCTCGAGTCGCATCCTTCACTCTAACTCATCCAAGCAGTGAGAGGGGTCATCTCTCTTTAAACAAGCACCAACATCAAGTCACTGCATGTGCAGGCAGCTACTTGCAAGCACAGAAATAGCCACAAAGCAACCCACATTCAGTTTGCATCCACCAACAGTATGTCACAGTACAGCTCTGCCATGATTTTGACTACATGCAACGCCCTCATCTAATCAAGCTTTGTGTGTTCTGGCAGCATAATTACCTTATCATGCAACATTGAGGTACTCTGACTCCATGAGGATGCCGAATCAGAATCTGTCAGAGGGTGGCTGTGACCTCACCTCTGCCACCTTCACAGGTCCTGGATGCATATAGGGCCCTCCTTCTGCAAGCTTTGCATGTTCTAGCTGCGTAAATGGACCTCACCTCTGTACTCTTCACATGTTCTTCTGCATCAATTCCCCAACCACTTCTTGTGTAGGCTGACTGCATTCACTAACCCACCAATACAATCCTAGTGTGGGCCGCTTGTGTGTATGGACTTCGCCTCAACAGACATCACCTGTCACAGCTGCTTGCAGCAACCTCGCTCTTCAATACTGGCATGCTGTATCTGAATCCAGTAACCTCACCACTGAGTTCTTGTGAGAGTCGGCCGCATTGTTGGACCATGCCAGCTCGATCTTCACACATTCTTGCGCATGCAGCCACCAAACAATACAGTCCTTGCAAGTTCTGGGTGCACACAGCAAACTAACTAGAGAATCTTGTGCTGACATGTTTGGGCCTTACATCTGCAATTGTAGTATGTTCTGACAGCAGACAGTGATCTCACAGTAAACTCTTTCTACAATAGGCAGAGATCTTACCATGCAATCCTAGCATGTTTTGGCTGTGTGCAGTGAACTACAAAACCTTGTGGGAGAACTTTTTGTGGACATTTCACAGCATAAACTACTCCCTCTGGTTTTTTCATTTGTGGCACTTGTAATGTGTGTGAGTTTGGTTTAAACAAAATGAAGAACTTCTGTTACAACACTAATCAAACATATATGATCAGGGAGTTTATTAACTGTAACAGTGAGGGAGTAGTTTATGCTGTGAAATGTCATTGTAATAAAGTATACATGGGGAGCACTAAGAGGAAACTTAAGACTCGAATACAAGAGCATGTAAGGGCCATTCAGAATCAAGATGCTAAGTCACCTATTTTTCAGCATATTAGGGCCCATCATCCTCATGAGGCTAAGATAACATTCCATGGTGTACAAAAAGTTCTCCCATGGAAAAGAGGAGGTGATTGGATTCTTCGATTAAGACAGGCTGAAGCTAGATGGATTTCATGCTGTAGACTTGTGAAACTCGGATTGAATACTGAAAGTGAGCTCCATTACTTTTTGTAAATGAGTTGATTTTTGTATAGGGTCTAGAGGTCTTTATTAACGGATGTGTTATCCCTCTATTTTAACACTCTCAGGTTAAATTGGGCATAATCATCTTTCATCTAGTATGCAGGGTTATTTCTGGAGCTGTGGTATAAATGTTGTAAATTAGATTATCTTGTGAATTTTTACAGCTATATAAGAGATATCCTTAATAAAGAAATTCCATTGGTTATCTCTTGCCACTTTGTATTTCGTGAGTGGCTAACACTATGTCTTTAGGCGGCATCATGAACGCATTATCCTTATGAATATATGGAAGAAACTTTATTTTTTTATTGGATTAGGGTCTATAGAACTGGCAACGGTTTGCAGTGCTATTTTGTAATCTGGGAGCGGTTAATACTATATCCATAAACGGCATTGCGAATGCGTTATGTTTCATTAATATTTGGTATTAGAATAGTATTGATAATCATCATAACATTTAATAAGATTTTCTTTTTTTCTAAAGTGCAAGTGAACTTGGAGCGTGATGAAGCTGTTCTTTTAATCGTATATATGATTTTTCCTTATTTTGTTTCACTATGATCTTTGTTTCATCTCGTCAGACGTCAACAAGTCGTAATTACTCCTTGAGTCCGCATTTAACGTAAACTTTGTCTATTAAGCTCATTGTCTTGTAACTATAATGTAGTCAGTTTGCGTTCCGTTTAGACTAAAAGGGTCTGATGTTATTTTCAGGAATTATACCCCCACGTCGTAATTACTCCTGGAGCCCATATTTAACGGAAACTTTGTCTATTAAGCTCATTGTCTTGTAACTATTATGTAGTTAGTTTGCGTTCCGTTTAGACTAAAAGGGTCTGATGTTATTTTCAGGAATTATACCCCCACGGCGTTTATGATATAGCTTCGTACACGGCCGTCTCAATCATTTTTGACGGAGTATGAACTGGTATCTCATTGGCTGTAATTTAACCGGAAATAGTTCACTACCGGATGTGTTATTTTGTTCTTGCCGTATACCGGATACACTTTGCACAACCGGATATAATATATCCGATTGGCTGCAGTGGCAGACGTGAAGGAGAACCTATATTGGGTAATCTCTGAGGCTTACAGGCATGCGCATTAGACAATGCGGACCTGAATGGGAGCATATATCTATTACTAATGGCGCGAAAATGCTGGCGCTTCTGATTGGTTTAATGATGACGTAAAGGGAAGTTTGGGGTTCGGCTTCTTTGCACGCTGTCGGGACCACATGCCAGACGTCGCCTGCCGAGACCCTCCTGCTTGCATTAGAATAATCTTTTCTTACGCTCTCAAGGTGAGGTGCTGATAATACTAGTCGTACTGACTTCTGGGTAGTGGATGCGTTGCATCTTTTGGGTTTTTTGCTTTAATAATGATGTTACTCGAACGCGTCAGCTGTTTTTGTTACGGTTTCAAATATTGAAGAATTGCTACTGCTTTGAACAACATCATCTCTGTGAAAATCATCAAATAAATGAACATTTTTGGAATTCACTTTTGTGAGCCATTGGACTTTGTATGAATCAGTCGCTCCCTCAATTTATTGTATTCTCTTTATAGTATTGGCTGGATTTTACCGGTGGATCCAGTTGAGGTGTGAGCTGACAAGGAAAGATTGTTATATACTTTAAGAAATTTAGTTTGGGTTTGTGCTGGTCTAGTACCCTCACCGTTGTCTGTACCTACAATAATTCCCTCCAGAAAGCATACTGCTTGATAATATGGGATGCTCTCGTCAGGCATTGCCGTATCCACTTGCAGTGCTGTACATCAGAATGTACCGTGGGCACTACAGCATGAAGGCTCAACGGGACACTACACACCGTACTTACGGAAGAACTGAGCGGTGCACTCCCAGCTCAGCAATGGTGCAATGTGCTCCCTGTACAATAACTGTAACACACAGCACTATCCACTCTCCCAATCTGCTCGGGAAATGAGTGATGCATCTCTGTTCCAATGGCTAGCCTCCATTTATGGAGCTAACCAATGGAACAGAGAGGCGGAACAAAGCCCCAGCCTGTTCTCAAAAGATTTCGCCTGCGCGAAACGCTGCTTCCCAGCTGTTCGCCAGGCGAAACCTAAAAACGTTACTGGTGGCCCAGCACTATTTCACAGCTGACGGGCCCTCCTAATATATATATATATATATATATATATATATATATATTTAAATGAACAGAGGGATGGCGGGCAGTATTGAGAAGCAAGGGTTGGGGGAGGAATAAAGCGCAAACGGAGGTGTTCAAGAGTTATTAAAAAAAATACCAAGCAGGAAGAGGGGTTAAATGGGCTATTTATCAGCATAATAAAAAATGTATTTAAACAATAAAATGTCAGTCGCATCCTTAGCAGCAGGGTTTTGTTTCTTCTCTACGCACATTGGCTGTCCTAGGTGGCAGGTGATACACTTACCACTGTTACTTACTTAAAACAAAATGTCAAAAATACTGGTAACTCATTTCTTTGTTTCAACATAAGATTATGCCCCAATCATGCATAGTGAAGAAGTTTCATCATGTAGAAAAACACATCCTATTTGGCAAAGATATACTTTGAGGATCTTAAAATATGTAATACTGAGAAAATATGAACTAACTTGGGGTGTATCCCAAGCAAGCAATATATTAGGCGATGTTTGAGATTAAATGGAACACCCTCCATGACTAAACTTACTCTGATTTATGATTATGTGCTGAGTGTCTTCAAGAGCAAGACTAACTCATGTCTTAAAATAAGAAATTAGTACACAAATTAACTCATTGGGTACTGTTTTATGTCAATTTATCTCACGAGAATTAGCGAGCTCCCACATTTCCTGTTTTGACTAGCTCATCCTGTCCAGGTTTCCTCTTCCCATTCTGGTACTTGCAGTCCCAAACAGGATAAACAGGTATACAAGTCCATTAAGTCAAAGAAAAAGAGGACTGGCTGATATGCTCATGCATTGTACTGGGAAGGCAACTTCTCTGGAGTTTCATCACCAGGGACCCAGGCTCTAGCTATCAGTGCTTTTTAGTATACCCCGTGTGAAAGGGAGGCCTGCCATGAAGATGTCTGCATTGCCCCTATCTCGCTCACATTATGTTTGTGGGATGTAAACATGCTACTTACATAGTTGGAACCTGGTTTGAACAAGAGATAGGGATTCAAGATAGCAGGAAAGAAAAGGGAATGTTGCACATAAATGGAATATAATAGGATGGGTGTTGCGCGTTGGATGAGGTGCCTCTTTAGATCACGTCATAGGGCTCTAGGACTGGAATTCTTAACTTGTGTGGAGTTCCTAGAATGGGATGAGGGTATCCCTTATCTTCCACAGTGCAGCAGCAACGAAGCAAGCCTAACATGTGGCATGTTTCCATGGTTTCCCTTTTCTGCTCTTCTTGACTTCCAGTCCACCAATATCTGTCTTCTTGGGCTGCAGAAGCTTCAGAAGATCATAGGTATTTCTGCTAGGTAAGGTGGTGTGTTGATCATGCCAACCTTGCGTGTGATAGGGTAGGTCATGAAGATGGTACAGATCTTCCAGTGTAGCTAGCGCAGATCATTTAGCGCAAGGTGATCTGGTCAAATGACTTTGGTCCTTTAACACCTTCAGCGCGGCGCAAATTTTCGCGCTGTGCTGAAGGTTCTAAAAACGGGCGTGGTCGTGACGGAAAGGTTCCGTCATCAGCACAGCCCAAACGCTGCTGATGACTGAACTGTTCCGTCATAAGCATCGAAGGGGTTAATGAGATGAGCTGCAGCATGTAAACAGCACCACAATCGGGCTCAAGTAAATACAAGTCTGTCAGCGAACAGATCATTGCCAATATCCAATTGAGAGGCCAGGGCTTGAATTGTGGTCTGAAATCTGATCCCAGGTGACAGGGTTTTATTTTTCAATAGCTTTGGCAGCTGATATCACACTGTCTGTAATATGGAACTCCAGTCCTAAATGTGGATTCACTGAGTTGCGAAACCTTTCCAGAGCCTTGGCTTTCTGATTGTTTCGGGGGCAAGTCATTCTGAATCCTGAGAGTCGGCTGGTATTGATTTGTGTTGCCTAAAAAAAATCAGTTAAGGCCCATTGCTCGTGGTATACCATAAATGTTGACCTGTAGGAACTGGCGCTGCTATTCTGGGTGCGTGGTCACAAGGGCCTGTCACATACTCTTCCATCACTAACACAAACACCTCCTGCTTTTAGGCTCTTCCGACAGTCATTATTTACCATTTGGGTAGCACAAGAAAATAATGATTGGCAAAACCAATAGGTCTTGCCTATGCAAGAATTTATTGGCTTTGCAATGCTGTTAGTCATGTTGTACACCAGTGTGGCTGCAGTTCAGCATGGCTAAACGTAAGTGGTGTGGCGTGGGGAAGACTGGAATGGGGTAGATTGGGGTAGAGTGAAATGGGGTAGATTGGAGTAGCGTGGAGTGGGGTAGATTGGTCTAAAGTAGAGTGGGGTAGATTGAGGTAGTGCAGTGTGGGGTACATTGGTTTAGAGTACAGTGGGGTAGACCGTAGTGAGGTATATTAGGGTAAAGTGAGGCAGACTGAAGTGGGGCAGATTGGGTTAGATTGTATTGGTGTAGAGTGGGGTGGATTGGAGCGGAGTGGGGTCAATGTTGTTGGATTGGTGTATAGAGGAGTAGATTAGGGTGGATTGATGTAGTTAGGAGTGCAGTATATCTGGGTAGATTGGGGTAGAGTGGAGTAAGGTGTATTAGGGTAGATTGGAATGGGGTAGATTGAGGAAGAGTGGAGTGGGGTAAATTGGAGAGGAGTGAGGTGGGGTGGGGTGAGTGGGGCAGATCAGATCAGATTGGAGTGGGGTACTTGGAGTGGGGTAGATTGAGTGGACTAGGGTAGAGTAGATTGGAATGAAGTGCCTAGGGTGGAGTAGGGTAGACTCATCTAGATTGGAGTGGGGTAGTTTGAACTGGAATCGATTGGAGTGGAATGGAGTAGGGCAGGTTGGAGTGGGGTAAAGTGGGGTAGCGTGGAGCAGAGTAGAATGAAGTGAAGTCGATTGTAGTGGAGTAGATTGGGATACACTGGAGTGGAGTGGATTGGGGTGACATGGGTTAGATTGGAGCGAAGTGTGGTAGATTGAAGTGGGATGGATTGTAGTGAGGTTGAGTGGGGTAGATTGGAAGTAGCATGGAACATGCTAGATTGGAGTGGAGTAGAGTGGGGTAGATTGGGCGGATTGCAGTACGGTAGATTGGGTGGATTGCAGTACGGTAGATTGCAGTGTAGTAGAGTGGGGTAGATTGGAGTGAAGTAGAGTGGGGTAGATTAGGGTGGAGTGGAGTACATTGGAGTGGACTAGATTGGGTGGATTGGAGTATGGTAGATTGGAGTTCAGTGTGGTAGATTATAGTTAAGTGGAGTGGGGTATATTGGATTAGAGTGGGGTAGATTGGGTTGGGGTAGATTGGAGTGGAATGGGGTAGAATGAAGTGGGGTAGAATGGAGTGGAGATCTGTGGAGTGCAGGAACGTAGAGTGGAGGGGTGTGGAGAGGCGATCTGTGTCATAGAGTGGAGTGGAGTAGCATGGTGTGGCGTGGAGGGGCATGGCATAGAGGGCTAAGGCTTAGAGTGAAGCAGAGTGTTGTAGAGTGATATAATGTAGAGCGCTGTAGAGAGGAGTAGTGTAAAAGGTGGTGGTGTAGTGTGGAGTGTATATATGGTGTGATAGCGCACTGCCATTACAGACAACACATTTCCAGGTGAAAAAGACCATTACATTTGTGTTGTAGTCTTCCTTTACCTGCTGCACTCTCCTTTCAGTAGTTCTCTGCCTACCTGCTCAGCTTGTGATGAGGTCATGTAGAATGTTGGAGTGTGTTTGTATGAGCGGAGTGTCAGTTGATCTGGACGGCTGAGCAGCTAGGAGGCAGCTCCTAGTGGGGCATTTTTATGGTACTTATTGACATCTAAAGGATTTACTATCTTCCTGTAACTTAAGATTAAATATACTAACTGTAACTACAAGACCCTGACTGCGCATCTTTCATCATTACAATACTGGCGACGAGGTAAAAAGGACTACGTGTGGCTGAAGGATTATTGGATTACCCTGCAACTAAGGACTTATTGGATTACCCTGCAACTAAGGACTTGTGTATTACTGCAACGTCTACTTCAAAAGAACAAGATTACTTGAAACTGGATGGACTTGTACATAAGAAACTGAAGAAGCGCTTGTAAGAGAAGCAAACTGGCTATCCACATGCCCCACCAGTGACCATAGACCGGTCGGCCCCAACGTGGATGTGCCAGTGCTTGTTGAACTTGGGTGAGTGTTCCCCAAATGAGTGACTTGATTAATAGAGTGTGATCGGTGGCCTGAAGGAATCACATCGTGTGCTGAAAGCAGATGTTGACTGTCTTGGAAAAATTACAAATGTGAGCTGTCGCGTCATGTGCCTGGAACTTTTCACAGTGTTAAACACGCAGCGTTTGTGTTAAATAGCTGCGCAATGAGTTTGGATTATTTCAAGTGTACAGCATGCAGCGCTGTGTGAGCAGAGACTTTTGAGTACCACAGCTTCTATTTGACGGTGGAGGTTTGGTTCTGAGTGAACAGCGCATCCTGACTGTGGAAGAGTTTTTTTTTTGTTTTTTTTAAATCTTTTAGCGCTGCCCTTGCAGCGTGTCTTGGCAGCTAAAGAGACTTTTAACTTTAAAAATCGAGCCTGCGTTTCTTTCTGTGCTAGCTGACTCACCGTTGGTCTTGTGGGTGACGGTTGGTCCGTGGAACTCTTTCCAGTTCGCCTGCTTGCCTTGGAATGATGACATCATTGGAATTCTTCGTGGTGTTGGTGAAGGTCTCCTTTGACCCTTGTGACGTTCGATTTGAGAAGGGCTACCTCCGTCATGTCAGCGTCATGTTCAGCGCCTAAGCGTGCCCTATTTCCTTTAGAAAGCGACGCTGAACGACGTTATGGTGGCCATCTTGGCACATTGGGAAGAATCCCTTTATTGTGCTGAGAATCACGTCGTTTACCATTGTTGATTGAAGATCGTGATGTTTTTCCAATTTGATTCTCGAGGTCTGGTCTATCGGATCCTTTGCCATTTTGATTTGCCTGCTTTCATAAACTCAGGACCTTGTAGGATTTCACCATGTGGGCCAATAGGAGCCACTGCTTTGGACTTTGTGTTGGGTGATCTCGTGTTGGTGGTGCTGCCTGTGGCGCAATTCTGTACATTCACTGGATTTAACCTGCACCATTTGGACTTTGGTTGAAAGATACATGGATTGGACTTTCGGGTGAGGTATTGCTCATCTCTACATGGATTGGACTTTCGGGTGAGGTATCGCTCATCTCTACATGGACTGGACTTTCGGGTGAGGTATCGCTCATCTCTACATGGACTGGACTTTCGGGTGAGGTATCGCTCATCTATCTTAGACTACGGTGACCACGTTTATTGTTTTAGTTTGTTGTGTTACTATATATCTTGTGATTTTTACATCTGGATTTTCACAACATTGTATTGGGGGCATGTTACAGTTGTATGCTTGTTTTAACGTTGTGTAGAGTATTATCGGAATGGTGTTGTTTTTATGGAAGACGTCGCGAATCTTGCCGTATTTACAACATTCTTTATTTGAGACCGCTCACCGGAGCATGAGACATTCTTATTTTTGCTGGTCATTTGTAGTGTTTGTCTCTTGTTTTCTGGAGTGTGGTTGGTAAGTGTGTGTGGTGTTTTTTTTTTTGCCTCTGGTGGAGTGTCCCTTTTAAAGTTGTACGTAAGTGTCATGGGTTAAAAGATGTTCCAAATTTTGTTTGTCGTGGGTTTTATGTATCCCATAATTGTTTTCCTTGGGTTTAGTTTACCCAAATTGTGTTGCTTTGGGTCTTTAGGGTCCTATCAATTGATTGCCATGGGTTTATGTGATTTCCATAATTTGTTTTCCTTTGGGTGTAGTATTCCCAAAAATTTTTTGTCTATCTTGAGATTAGTTATTCCCATAATCTGTTTTCCTTTGGGTGAAGGAGTGCCCAGGGTGTGTGCCTTTTGGTTGGCGTGGCTCGCGGTGTGCTTGCCTGTGTTTTGAAGTGTTCATGGGTTGGTGTTTTTGATTTGCAGTTGGCATGGCATTTTTGCTTTGTGTTAGGGTGACCCATCATATGTTTGCTTTGAGTTCTAAGTACTCAAGTCAAGTCAAGTCAAGAGATTTGTATAGCGCGCTACATACCCATAGGGTCTCAAGGCGCTAGAGGAAGGGTGGGGAATTACTTGTCGAATATCCAAGTTTTAAGTTGCTTTCTGAATGCTAAGTGGTTCTGAGTAAGGCGAAGGTGAGTGGGAAGTGAGTTCCAGGTTTTAGCTGCCAGGTAGGAGAAGGATCTACCTCCCATGGTGGTTTTGTTGATGCGAGGTACAGTGGCAAGGGCTTGGTTGGAGGATCGTAGCTGACGGGAGGGGGTGTAGAAGGACAATCGTGTGTTGAGGCATTCGGGTCCAAGTGTGTAAAGTGCTTTGTGTGCGTGGGTTAGGAGGCGGAAAGTAATCCTCTTATTTACGGGGAGCCAGTGGAGGTTTTTCAGGTGACCAGAGATGTGTTCTTTACGCGGGATGTCTAGTACGAGCCTGGCTGAAGCGTTCTGGATGCGTTGGAGTTTTTTCTGGAGTTTTGCGGTGGTACCGGCGTATAGTGTGTTTCCGTAGTCCAGGCGGCTCGTGACCAGTGCGTGGGTGACCGTTTTTCTAGTTTCGGTGGGGATCCAGCGAAATGTTTTTTTGAGCATGCGAAGAATGTTGAAGCAAGATGATGAAACGGCGTTGACTTGTCTGGTCATCGAGAGTGAGGAGTCCAGGATGACGCCCAGGTTCCGTGCGTGGTCCGTCGGGATGGGTGCTTTTCCAAGGGCTTCTGGCCACCAAGAGTCATCCCAGGCGGAGGGGGAGGTGCCTAAGATGAGGACTTCTGTTTTGTCTGAGTTCAGTTTCAGACGGCTGTGCTTCATCCACTCGGCTACTTCTTTCATTCCTTCGTGTAAGTTGGTTTTGGCGGTGTTAGGGTCTTTGGTGAGTGATAGGATCAGTTGAGTGTCATCCGGGTAGGAGATGATGTTGAGATTGTGTTGGCGAGCGATGGCCGCAAGGGGGCTCATGTATACGTTGAAGAGGGTGGGGCTGAGAGACGATCCTTGTGGCACGCCGCAGATGACTTCAGAGGCCTCTGACTTGAATGGTGGGAGGCGGACTCTCTGGGTTCTTCCGGTGAGGAACGAGGTGATCCATTCCAGTGCTTTTCCTTGGATTCCTACGTTTCTGAGGCGCTGTAGAAGGGTGCTATGACAGACTGTGTCGAAGGCAGCGGAGAGGTCGAGGAGGATGAGGGCGACTGTGTCTCCATTGTCAAGTAAAGTTCGAATGTCGTCTGTTGCTGCGATAAGTGCGGTCTCAGTGCTGTGTTTGGCTTGGAAGCCGGACTGTGAGGGGCCGAGGGATTTGTTGGTTTCGAGGAAGGTGGCGAGCTGGTTGTTGACAGCTTTCTCGATGACTTTGGCCGGGAATGGAAGAAGCGAGATGGGGCGGTAGTTTTTGAGTTCGGTGGGGTCAGCTGTGGGTTTTTTCAGAAGGGCGCTGAGTTCTGCGTGTTTCCAGCTTTCCGGGAAGGTGGCGGAGTTGAGGGAGCAGTTGATGACATCTCGGAGGTGTGGTGCTATGATGGAGTCTGCTTTGTTGAAGATGTGGTGAGGGCATGGGTCAGTTGGGGATCCTGAGTGGATGGAGTTCATCAGGCGGATGGTGTCCTCAGTGGAGATTGGGTTCCAGTCGTTAAGGATGTTCAAGGGGGTGAAGGTCCTGCAGAAGGTTGGGTGGGTTGGTCTTCAGGTCGGTTGTCGAAGCTGTTGTGGATGTCTGCGATTTTGTTGTGGAAGAAGGAAGCTAGGGAGTCGCAGAGGGCTTGGGAGGGGGTGATGTCGTTGGAGTTGGCTGATGGGTTGGTAAATTCTTTGACGATGTTGAATAATTCCTTGCTGTTGTGGGCGTTGTTATCTAGACGGTCTTTGAATGCGGCTTTCTTGGCAGACCGGATTAGTTGGTGGTGTATGCGGGTGGCGTTTTTGAAGGCGTCCCTGGTGCTGGTGTTTGGGTCTTTTTTTCCAGGCCTTCTCCAGGGAGCGACAGTGTTTCTTTGATTTCTTAAGATCATCGTTGAACCAGGAGGCGTTTTTGCTGCCTAGTTTGCTTTGACGTTTTTTCAACAGTGCTAGGATGTCGGCGCTGTTGGATAGCCATTGGGTGAGGTTAATGCCTGCTTGGTCGGGGTTTGAGGAGTGGGCGGGGGGGTTTAGAAGAAGCGATGAGGAGATCTGGTCGATGGTGATTTTGTTCCAGTTTCTTCGCAGGGTGGGTTGAGGATGGTTGTGGATTGTGGTCTTATTGTAGGTAAAGTGAACGCAGCTGTGGTCCGTCCAGTGAAGAGCTGTGGTGTGACTGAATGAGACATGTTTGCTGGAGGTGAAGATGGGGTCGAGTGTGTGACCTGCAATGTGGGTGGGGGTAGTGACAAGTTGTTTGAGTCCGAGGTTGGCAAGATTGTCCAGAAGGGTGGTGGCGCTGCTGTCATTACTCTTTTCCAGGTGAAAATTGAGGTCTCCCAATAGAATGTAGTCCTCGGAGGGGAGGGCGTGTGGGGTGATAAAGTCAGTGATGTCGTCACTGAATTGTGCACGGGGTCCTGGAGGCCGGTAGAGGAGGGTGCCTCTGAGTGTGGTCTTGGGGTCGGTGTGGATCTGGAAGTGAAGGTGTTTGGCGCTGGCAAGGTTGACGTCTGAGCTGGTTGAGATGCGGATGGAGTTCCTATGGACGATAGCGATGCCTCCTCCTGTTTGCTTGATGCGGTCCTTGCGGATGATCTTGTATCCTTCCGGGATGGCAATGGTGATGTCTGGGGCTGAAGAGGCATTCATCCATGTTTCTGTTAGGAAGGCGACGTCCGGTGAGATGGTGTCTAGTAGATTCCAGAGGTCGATGGCGTGTCTGTGGACCGAGCGGGTGTTGAGCAGGATGCATTTTAGGTGGTTGGTGTCAGGTCTCTGATTGGTGTTGGTGGATGAGGAGCTGGTTTTGGTGCCGTCGAACTTGCAGGAGTTGCAAGAGAAGGGTCCATGGGTGTGTCCAGGAGCGGCTTGGACGCAGTTGGGGGAGCGGCCGGGGTTAAGGGCTAGGAGGGTGGAGGCGTCGTAAGTAATGCGGGAGGGCTGGGCATTGCGAGGACCAGGGGGTCTGGCGCTGGGCGCGGTCCAGGCTTAGTTTTGGATTTACAGTTAACCATAGTTTTTTTTATGGGTGTTGGCCCTGTCATGTGGCGTTTTAGGTACACCGTGTGGTGTGTTGTTTTTGGAAACGCAGTATGTAGTTTTTGATTGTTTCTTTTTGACTTGCATTCCTTGTTTTCCTTGTTTTTATCAGAGAGTAGGGTGTATTATATGTTTTTGTAGTGCATCCTCTTTTCTGCCATATGTGTGTTTTACCATCTCTATGCATTTTTGAGTAAGGGGGTAGGATGTGTGGTATGTTTTATTTCATGGCGTTATCAAGGGGGTAGAATGAGTTGTGTGGTATGTTTTATTTCATGCATCTTTCTTCACTCTTATTTGTTGTTCCACTACACTACTTCCTTACATTTGTCTGTTATGGTCTTCATAGCAATCGGAGGTGATGTACCCTTTTTTTTTTACTGCATCCTCCTGTGCTCTAACGTGTGTCTAACAGCTTCACACTTTCTATTTGTTTTTCATATTAAAATGGGGGAGATGTGTTGTAGTCTTCCTTTACCTGCTGCACTCTCCTTTCAGTAGTTCTCTGCCTACCTGCTCAGCTTGTGATGAGGTCATGTAGAATGTTGGAGTGTGTTTGTATAAGCGGAGTGTCAGTTTATCTGGACGGCTGAGCAGCTAGGAGGCTGCTCCTGGTGGGGCATTTTTATGGTACTTATTGACATCTAAAGGATTTACTATCTTCCTGTAACTTAAGATTAAATATACTAACTGTAACTACAAGACCCTGACTGCGCATCTTTCATCATTACAATAATTTGCACAGACATAGAGTTTTACTGCGCACAAATGATAATGTGTTGGAATGTCATCTCCAAGTGTATTGATTTGTTTTGATCGTATTAAAATATGTGTTTCCACCACACTTCGCAATTACAAAAAAAAGTGCTTCATTTTTACTGTTCTCATTCTGATGTATTCCGAAATATCAGCACAGTTCATTTTTGTTGTGTGCTAGAAAAGATAACATCCTACAGCCTGTCCTCTCACATGGGTACTCAGCAGGATGAATTGTCACGTAAATTCTGTCACTTTGAAGTCAGTGGGAGAAAAGTACATACCAAGTTCCCTCGAAATACAAAGCCTAACATTTGACCTCCGTCAATGCACAGAAAATCAGACAAGATATGAACAAGATTTAAAGCTCTGGTTACGGATAGGGAGTTCACAGGAGAGACGAAGTCAAGCTGGACAGCCTAAAACAAGCAAACGACACAACTAGCTAGGAAAGATGCACTTAGTAGAGTGGCACAACAAAAAGGAAAAATAGTTCTCAAAAGTGCAAGCAGTGTAAGGGCACAAGCACTTGAGCCATGGCCGTGGGGGGGGGGGGGTCACTTGCATAAAGAATGAAGTGCTGACTGCAGAACTGACCAGCAGGAAGCAAGCAATTGAGAGTGATATTGAAGTCCACCAGTGGTACGGGATGGTAGGGCTCCAAGCCCCCTAACAGTAAACAACATTTCTCAAAGCGACATTGTATGCACTGTCTAAGCAAGACCTAAAAAGTAAGGTGAAGGCGTGGCCTTTTGCATTCTTTTCTTCTAGGATTAGACAAACCAGCTAGATGGCTGACAGAACACCATTATGAATGTGAAATTACTTCCAAAGCTAACATTATACTAAACTGCCAGCAATCAACAAGGTCTGCAGGAAGAGGAACTGCTTAACTGTGTACTGAACTCAATCGCCAGGCAAAGCTCATACTGTATGAACCGGGACGCTTCTTTATTTAAGATCAGTATCAGGACTACCACAGTTGAAGATTACATATTAGACACATGTGGTATGGCCTGCCAGGATCAAGGTGCTTATCTGCTAAACCTATCAGTTTATGTGGTGTAACTTCCTGTTTACATTCACCAAGATATGAAGAAATTCTAAAGCGGCATCATTCAGGATGAGTGGAACAATTAGAACACAGAAGAAGGTAAGACGCAACCTATCTTCTTTTTTTTTAACAAACACAACCAGTGACAACCTCAAAGAATTTCATACACCCACTAACAAGACTACACGATAAAAACTGACCAGCGCTAGCAAAAACGAGCATGCACCACAGAAACAAGACAGCATTCCAGATAACTTAAAGACCAAAATGGAAACTCCAGGCAGGACCAAAAACACTGTGCTGTAACCAACAATCAGCATCGGGCACAGAGCCACCCAACCATGCAAACAGATACAGTAGGTAATCCTACAGTTATCACTCTGAATTCTGGAATAGATATTTTGTGAGCTGCACTACTCTCTCTCTTATGGCACTCCACACATGTAAGACTGGGCAACATGCAACCCATGCCTTCACATCTTGGACTCATCTCTCTTTTAAGGGATTCCTTGCATTTATGTCTCATGACAGGGACTCATCTTTCTCTTAGGCATACATCGCATACATTCTGAATGCGCCCGCCCATCTCTTATGGCATCTTGTGAATTTTGGACTATGGGCATATTATCAAGAAAGAGCGATACATTATTGCCGCTTTCATCAGCAGGAAACTGACGCTAAAGCGGCAATAATGGGCTTGATAATATGCCCTTGTGAATTCCCATAGAAGCCCAGGTCAACACCAGAACCTGGGCTTCTATGGGAATTCACAAGGGCATATTATCAAGCCCATTATCGCCGCTTTAGCTGCAGTTTCCTGCCGATAAAAGTGGCGATAATGTATCGCCATTTCTTGATAATATGGCCCTAGGTTTCTTGCAACTTGAGCCTATTTACCTTTTAGGTAGTCTCATAGACTCAGAACTGGGTAACTTCCATCCTGACCCAATCCTTCTCTCATGGTTTATTCAGTAACTTGATATGGGTATGTTATCAAACACTCTTTTCCCTCTGTCTCGCGTCTAGTGGTTTCTAGCCATCCTGTAAGAAAAAGCGAAAAGATGCTGATTCCAGCCACAAGCCACTGAGATGCGGTCAAATTTAATGTACTGTTTTCGAAGACAGTATACTACCATGTGCACAGTTTGCACAGCAAGAATCATCACACCACACCTCCAGCAACACAACGGGACCCAACCCCAACAACATGGACCTGAAACACAGCAAGACTTATGCACTGGATACAGTGCTTGCCCAAATATTTGGGCATCCGCTTGTTACCAGGGATATCCTTCTTGGAACAGGACACTGTTACTATTTACCTTGCGTCTTATGAAGATCCAGCAAGCCGACTAACTTCATTATCACTTGGGCTTTACACTTGCCAGCCATGTTTTCAGAATATTTCAGTGTAGGGCAGCCATGATTTGTAAAATACGAAACTAAATCTGTCCCAGCACCCACTGTCATGTAAAGCTAGGCAGATAATCCTGTAGTACCTAAGTATAACCACGCGTAATTAAGCAACTATGAAGTGGCCCAAGTGATAGCTGAACTTGACCTGTTAACCAAAATTAAAGCAATTGAATGTTGAGAGCTTCATTGAAGACAGTGGAGTCACTCTGGGCTCATAATGGCTGGTACAAGCTCGCAGCTCAAACATTTCAATGTTTATTTTTCTATTTCTCCCTCTTTACCTGAGAACTTTATAACCTTAGTATGTGAAATATTCTTATAGCCCTTCTGCCTCGGGTTATACCAGTTGTTAAAGGCCCTCACCCTCTTTATAGGCCTTCGCCAGCAGTCAAGACTGTAACTCGGGTTCAGGGCCTTTAAAAACTGGTGTGGCCCTTGGCAGCCAGATATAAGACTATGTTAAGAAGTCACTTTTCTTTCTAAGTCTCCTAATCACATTCCCTCAGCACTAGCTGTGCAAGAAGAGGGATTGCAGCTTGTACAAGCAGAAACTATGCTAAAAGTCACCATTGTGGAAGGGCCACAAGTGCATTTCAAACAGTCTGCGAGATTTGCACAACCTACACCTAATGGTTATGTCCCTGTAACTATTCTGCCGCCAACAGACCTATTGCCCGGACAGCAGGCCATGATTCACAGGTGACCCCAGTACATACAGAGGCTAGTGCAATAGCAGGATAAATGAATGAATACCAAATTAAATGGTGGGTAAATTGTAATCAGCCCACATCAAACCTGAAATAACACATCGGGCACTTAACAAATCGCCCCTGGTGTAAAACTAAGAAAAATAAAGTCACAATAAGGACCTTATTCCAAAATGCTCAATGTTGCCTTCAAAGTGCAACTCACAAAATTATAGTATTTAGCCACACATAGAATGCCGGCAAAGTAGGAGTGCAAGTAGTTTTCTCTTTAGCGCTTAGTAACCCTGTCTCTTGTGCAGCAGTAAAACCATCCGCGGCCGGACTGGGAACCGAAACCGGCCCTGGCAAACAGCTCGGCCACCTTAGAAGTGTGGGGGGGGGGGGGGGACGACGACAGCTAGTTGGAAGCACCACTCCTGTCTCACCACTTCCGCTTTTGTTACAGGGGCCCCCAGTAACGAAAACGACCCCCTAGCAGTCCAAAACAGCCAGTCCTGCCCTGAAACCATTCGTGAACAACTGGAAAATGGCACTCAATGCAGTTATTTTGCCCAGGAGTTAGACAGGAGCTAGCACCACTGCCCTGCACATGGACTTTAACGACAGACATCACCAACATCTTCAGTGACTGCTATTCCAAGCATAGGCCTGGCACCAAAATACAAGTGCCCCCCCGCTCCCCCCTTAGGAAATGAGATAGCTAAAAAAGAGTCCACATTTTCAAAACAGGGCATTTTTAAACTTGAAACTGTATGCAGCTTTGTGCCGGCTGCGGGCACTGTTTGACTGTTTGTGGTAGTATCAGGAAAATCAACAGTAAAAATCAGCCCACCAGACCATAAACCAGGCCCACAAACAGCCCAAAAACATGCCCACACACTGACCTGCCTACCAGCTTGTTGGGTTGCCACAGAGGTCGTAGGGGCTAGGTCCCGCAGCGTTTCAATAAGGAAGCATAGGCACAGTAAGGTATTTTACTGGCTAAGAAACCACAAGGTCGAGTTCTGGCCACTTTCATTACATTGTTCCCTAACGTCATGGCCGTGACCATTTTACAACTCCACGTCGTGAACACCCCTGCGTGAATCATCATTATGGGGTGGTCCATCCCCAAACATAATACAGCCCTTCTGACAGCACTGCCAGGTGACACGTAGCAGTGGTGTATCGAACCTTGGGGGGGCCCCCTGCAGGGTAAGTCATGGGGCCCCCTCCGGACTCAATCTAGAGCTCCCCAGCAGAAGTGCGGTGCTGACGGGGCCCCTCGGAGGGTGAGGGCACCCCGCACCGCTGGGGCTGCAGGGGCCTGTGTTACGCCCCTGACACGTAGGCCAGCCCAACCCTGAGTCCATGACAGACTACAGATTGCACCGCAAACTCTGCCTATGTTAAAAGCAGCAAGGCTGCGGTGCTGCTGGGAGATCAGTGACAGCACGTCGGGCTGCTCTATTTTTCCGGTTTCTGTAGTGTGCTGGTTGGCAGGTCGCCACCTGTCGGCAGAATGTGAAGTGGGGCTCCCAAGACTCCTTTATCTGACTCATTGTACTTGAGCTGAACAGGGTCCTCCCTGAAGGATTGAGGGCCTCATGCACAGAAGGTTCCTCTGTTAAGCCCCTGCTGCAGGCAAAAGGTGAAGGAGCGCACAGAGTGAGGTAGTAGCTCCTTAAGACCCCTTGTAGGAGCTTAAGCGAGCACTTGCACTGCTGCGTCCTCTTAGAGAACTTGTACCTGACAGGCATCCTGATGCACACAAGGGGAACTCTGAGGGGAAATGCCTCCTGCTTCTAGGAAACTCAGGCCGAGATTTACAAGGCTTTTGCATCTGGGTTGCGTTCTTTTTCAATGCAGCTCCGACACAAAGTATTCTGCACAGATTTACAAACCAACGCAATTCACGATGTGCACTGCTTTGTAACAAAAAAGTAATACACATCAGCACAATGCACTGCCTTGCTTTATTTTGCATTAAGGAGGCATTCCATGACCGGAGCATGGATGTATGTCGTTACAACGCGATGTTTTACATCGCAGTACTTTACGACGCATGTTTTACAACGCAAGTCGTTACCATGACTTGCGTTGCTGGGGGCTGGATAGTGAATAGTTTAATTTACTATTCCAACTCCAGTCCCCGTGGATAGTAGGGAAGGAGTTGGGTAGTAAATTAAACTATTTACTATCCAGGAGCGCCCCCCAGCGCAATTCGTTGTTAGAACTTGCGTTGTAAAAGTTGCGTTGTAAGGGAACTGCAGTGTAACATCCGCGTTGTAAAGGATGTTCCCCCGGAGCATGGGCGTTTCCAGGCATCCACCCATGAATTTTGACATAAAAATCCATATTTAGAAAGATTTGTAGACATGGATTTAGAAATGCACCTACAGAAGGCAGGTATAAAAAGGAGCCATATCGTTATTTCTTCTCGTTTTTCCCTATTTGCATGTGTGCTGCATTCTGCAGCATACATCCATGGAGGAAATTCCTTACAGCGTAGTTTTCATTCATTAAAGGACTCCTTCCTGCATATAAATTATGCTCACCACAACGTAGACACACAGGACAGCATAAAGTGCCCCAGTGCTAGGGAGAAAGGAGAACAGCTCCACATCTTACAAGATATGGCGCTGTTTCACTCTTTCGTGTTCACGCAGTGCAGCAGCTTCATTACATGTGCTGCGTTGTGTTATTTATTTGTAAATCTGGGCTTCTGTTCTTTTACCTATTTTGTGTCCTCTGAATGCACACTGCAGTTTTGAGGTTAAATACAGAAGAGGGCTATAACTGGGGTCTTCACAGAAAAAAACTGTCTTTACAGAGTTCGAAACCAGCCGGGCAGTGCTGTCTTTACCAAGCATGTCTCCGGCGCTTGTGATTGCTCTGGGGTGCCAGACGCTGCCAACTTCACGCGTGTTGAATGCTCACAGTCTGTACCTCCTTTAACTTAACTTCTGAAGGGCTTATTTACAAGCCCATTAGGCCATTGGTGCATGATTTATTTTTGACGCACCGGTGGTACAGAGTGCAGACCCATATCCATGAAGCCACTTTGTGTGGCTTTTCATGGCCTCATAGATATGGAGAGGCAAAACAGCGCAAGCCGCTGCGTTGCCTTACTCTGCGTCAAAGGTGTTTTACGACGCAACACCCATGGATTTTTTTTTTATATTCTTTATTTGATCAGCCAATTCATACAAATCATTACAAAATAAACATAGATTGAAAGCCGTACAAGCCGTACATGCATAAACATAATATATCCATTCTTTTTTTCTCTCCCCCTGCCCCCTCCCCCCCGACCCCAGAAAAAAAAAACACTCATGGATTTTGAGGCATTCCCAGATTTACAAGGACTTGTAACCATAGAAATACATCAAAAGGCCCCAGGGGAGGCGTAACAAGGAGAAATAGCATTATTTTTTCCTCTTTCTATGTCTGCTGCATTCTGCAGCACGCATAGAAGGAGCAAAACGCCTCCATTTATAGTTTTGGTGCAGGAAGGTATACCTTACTGCACAAAAACAATCATTCCTACAACGCAGACACCCTTGCACCATGATGCAAGGGTGCCTGCATTGGCGCAAGGCAGCCAATTGTGCACCATATCTCATAGATATGGCGCATTCCTGCCCTTTTCTTTTGACGAATGGCAGTGCAGCAAATCTAGTAAATAAGCTGCTCAATTTTTGTTCCAATTTAATTGATTGCGTCATCCTTAGTTATAGAGCAGCTCTGCGCCGTCTGCCGGACATTTGAGCTGCCTTTGTTCAAATGGTGCGGCCGCGTGGAGGTGACTGACACCAGTGTGGAGTGCGGGGGCAGGGCCTCGCACGTGGATTGTCGGCAGGCTAAAGAACCACAGGTAGGCAGATTGGTGGTATGCCGGAAAGACCCCGAGCGGTCTTCCGCTTCTTCATTATATACCCCGGAGCGAGCCCGCCCCGGGGGTGTGGGGATGCGTGTGAACATTGATACAAATTATAGGTGAGGCCGGGTGGCTCTCTACATCTAGTGCTACCTGGCAGGCTTTGGCCACTCTCCATCCCTAACGTATATTTCTGTTTCTCTGTCTGCACTTTGGGTCGCTGCCATTGCCCCTTGCTCTTCTTATTACACAAGCATCTGCAGAAAGTGCTTTCAAAACAACCCAGAAAATGTGACACAAAAGGGCCCGCTGCTCTAAAAGTAGTCCGCCAGATGCAAATATTTGCTGCACAATCTTTGGCTGTCATGCACCAGGGCAACTGTCCCATTTACAGAGCCGATCTGTGTGTGGGGCTGAATAGCACATTGATGTCCAGGCAGCGCCCCCATGAATACCTCTGTGTGGAGAACACATCCAAACGTGTTACGCTTGTTTGCTGTTTCCACCTACGGGAGGCCAGGGCTGAGGTCTGCTGCTGATGGCATCAAACAGGATTCTGTCCCAGATGAGGCAAAGACGCTGAGATGTGGATTATGAATACGTTTCGTGCATCATCTGAGGCAGTGTGGGGATGCTTCAGGGCTTTGGTGAGCGGCCTCTCTGGGAGACCCCCACTGTATTAAGAGAGGGGGTGATCATTCCTCAAAGACTGAGGGAGTAGACCCTAGGCCCTGTATCATCTAGTGACCCAACCCCACAGTTGTTTGCATATGAAATCACTATATGCAGTGGCCTTGTTGTTTTTTATGCCTCTTGCAGCATTATGTGTCTACTCACCTCCAAAAAGGGCCAGGGTGAAAGTGGGGGATTCTGTAAAGCTATTACGTGCAGAGAAAGCTAGATTGTGGTGGTGTGCATTAGAATTGTATATTTCTATTCCCCACTGTCACCTCGTTTTGGGATTAAAAACATCCGATTAAATTCACAGAGGGACTTATTTATAAGACTCTTGCGATGCAGGTACATCACATTTTCCCATATTAAAAGTGACGCACCGGCAGGACAAGGGGCTTGTAAATAAGCCTCAGAAAGTTTTGGAGGAGCACCCATAAATGCCATCGTGAATTCACATGTTCTGTACCCTTCATGGAGGTACCTGTTAAACAAATAGCTACTTGGCAAATCCAATAGGTCTGGCGTTGTCAGCTAGCCCTTTTGACTTTGACAATACTTGTGTTGTTGTGTCATGGTTTTTGCCAAACTTTATTGGTGGGGGAGCTGCCGGGCGCTCACCAACATAAAACAATTTGACAAAACAAAATAATGGGCCCGATGTAGGTAATTCCTATTTACCAACTCTTAAATACCGAATCATACCGATTCGGTATTTAAGAGTAGGTAAATAGGAAGGGGGCAGATGTAGGTAATTCTTATTTTAGAATTACCGAATCTGTAAGATTTGGGGCCCGATGTAGGTGGCAAATACCGGTCGGAAACGGCCGAATTCAGCCGTTTCCGACCGGTATTTGGCATCTTGAGATGTAGGGGGCCAGATTTTACAGATTCTGTAAATTTACCGAATCGGTAAATTTACAGAATCTGTAAAATACCGAATCGGTATTTAGGTGGGACTCTTCTGAGTCCCAAAGGCCCTACAAATTCGGTATTTTACCACCCAATCCAATTGGGTGTTAAAATACCGAATTCAGGTGTGCATGCACATGTGTGCATGCACACCTAGCCATGTGACAGACAGACATGCCCTTAGGGCATGTCTGTGTGCCACATGGCGCACATGCCTATTTTTGGGGTGCCAGAGGGTGTCAAAGTGACACCCCCTGCACCCTTGTGAAATTCGGTATTTACCGATTCGGTAAATACCGAATCGGTAATGCCCATTCATTCCTATGGGCTTCAAAGCCCATAGGAATGAATGGGCATTACCGATTCGGTATTTACTGAATCGCTAAATACCGAATTCTTCCGATTCGGTATTCCAGCACATCTGGAATACCTACATACCCACCCCTTAGATTTACCGATTTTTAATTACTGAATCGGTAAAATTCGGTAATTAAAAATCGGTAAATCTATTCTACCTACATCTAGCCCCTGGTATTTACCGATTCGGTAAATACCGAATCGGTATTTCCTATTGATTCCTATGGGCCTTGAAGGCCATAGGAATCAATGGGAAATACCGAATGGTATTTACCGATTCGGTAAATACCGAATCTTGGCAGGGGGAACGGGGTGTCACTTTGACACCCTGTAGCACCCCAATTGCAGGCTTGTGTGCCATGTGGCACACATACATGCCCTTTGGGCATGTCAGTGTACATGCACAGATGTGCATGTACACTGGAATTCGGTATTTTACCACCCAATAGGATTGGGTGGTAAAATAAGAATTCCTAAGGGCCTGTGGCACTGCAAACTGTGCCACCTACATCTAGAATTACCGATTCGGTAAATATACTGAGTCGGTATTTTACCGAATCTGTATATTTATTGAATCGGTAAATTTACAGATTCGGTAAAATTCTGGCCCCCTACATCTCAAAAACCAATTACCGGTCGGTAACGGCCGAAATCGGCCGTTACTGACCGGTAATTGGCGACCTACATCTGGCCCAATATGTTTTATTCTCAAAAAGCACATATTGCCATAGTAGTCCATGACACTGAAGGGAACTACTTTATGTGAGCATGTGCTCATTGTGAGAGAGATGAAGGCCACCATTCACAGGAAAGTTGGCCAGTGGCTGAAGTGGGATGACCTATTCCCCATGCTGTATGCTCTGGTAGCACACGGAGGGAGATAGGTCCTTGGCGGGGCTGAGGGAGGGCTGGACCCTATATAAATTTGTAATACAAAAAGCTTGCCCCCTCTCTCAATGAATTTATACTGGGGACCAAATAAACAATGTCTTTAAATCTGGTCCGGTATGTTTATTTATACCTTTTTTTTAAACAATTATTTAAAGTTTTTTTGGCAGAGAAAGAATACAAAATACAATAAAATTATTAACAATCTGACTCAAACCACAGTTGACAAAAGAACACTTACAAATTGTACGGAAAGAAAAACTTCAAGTGTTACATCCAACAAACAATACACATTACAGTGCACACAATACACATTACAATGCCACAATTTTGCATTATACAAAAACACAATATCCTAAACGAATTTTTATGTGAAGAGAGCCAGTTCAATACAAGAGCAAAAAAGCATGAGGCAATTATATTTTTGAAACACACTAAGGGCCAGATGTAGGTAAGTAACATTTACCGAATCTTAATTACCGAAAATTACCGAATTTTACCGATTCGGTAATTAAGATTCGGTAAATGTGAGGGGTTGGTATGTAGGGAATCCAGATGTTCCCTTTTACCGAATCGGTAAAATTCGGTATTTACCGATTCGGTAAATACCGAATCGGTAAAGCCTATTGATTCCTATGGGCTTCAAAGCCCATAGGAATCAATAGGCTTTACCGATTCGGTATTTACCGAATCGGTAAATACCGAATTTCACAAGGGTGCAGGGGGTGTCACTTTGACACCCCCTGGCACCCCCTAAACAGGCGTGGGTGCCATGTGGCAGGCATACCTGCCCTAAGGGCAGGTCTGCCTGTCACATGGCATAGGTGTGCATGCACACATGTGCATGCACACCGGAATCGGTATTTTACCATGGATTTGTTTTCCATGGTAAAATACCGATTCTGTAAGCCATGTGCAGGAGGTACATTGCCTACCTACATTGCATTTTCGGTAATTTTACCGAATCGGTAAATATTACCGAATCGGTAATTATTTTACCGATTCGGTATATATTACCGAATCGGTAAATTTACCGATTCGGTAATGATACCGATTCGGTAAAATTACCGAAAATGTGCCCCTACATCTCAATAGCCCTTTACCGATCGGAAACGGCCGAAAATCGGTATTTTCGGCCGATTCCGATCGGTAAAGGGCTACCTACATCTGGCCCTAAATGTAGTAATTAGCTCTTGCTGGGTTTGCCGACGCGTTTTAAGTTCGGGCCAAAAGTGTCCAAACTCTCATCAGGGCTCTTGTTATTATTCTGGAAGTTCGTGTGTGGTTGGCCTATGGTAGTTTCTATAGATGGACACAATCCTTTAGTCAGGACACAACCGGGGCCACTTCAACAAAAACACCAATCTTGAGTTGAGCGGTCTTGCCACATAAGGGGGGGCGGAGGGATATCTTTTCTGAATCCTGTCTCGTGCACCACTGTGGGGTTATTTTGTTTTGTTTATCCGTGGATAGATCTCCCATGTGCCTTTAAGCCTGCTGGGAAAGGCACCACCTCTCGCCCCCAGTCTACGGCCCCAGCCGGGGCTGTAGGGTGTCGAAATCACTTTCTTTTTGCGATCCGCGTCTTCAGATCACGGATCCGTCGTTTTCTCTGTCAGCCTTCCAATTCTGCTGCATAAACACGATGCTCCTCAGTTGCTCGCTGTTAGCTCTGGTAGGCAGAAAAAAATGTTAATGACACAACAGACCAATGGATGCAGAGGGCTGGCTCAAAGCCCCTCAAAAAGTGTGGCATACTTATAATTTTAGTAACATGAAAAAGTGTTGGCTAACTCCAGACCTAATAAAAAATGATCCCTTCTCAGTGTGTCCTTTGTACTTGCACAAATGAATATTATATTGCCTTGTTTACACAGAAGGGCAAACGCTGTCATTGAAGTTTGTTGAGCACTACCCACCATTGTGAAACAAATGACGAAACTACTAATAATACATTTCTTGGGTAAAACAAGGTATTATTATTTTTTTAGGACCCACATGGCGTGAAGGCAGGAACGTAACAGCAATTTAGTAAAGCACCAATGGCATTCGGCCCCAGTCTGTTTGACACGCACCCAGCACAAGGCACACACTGCATTCGGCCCATATGTGTGACACGCCCCCAGCACAACGTGCAGGCCCACAAGTCAGTAGAGTGAACGCTTACTTACCACGCCTCCAGCTGAACGCAGACGCCCATTGAACGCATACGCCCAGGTGCGCGATTGACATCATAATTTCAGAATGTGGCGCGATTGTTGGCGGCCCATTGCCGTGCCCATTGGCCAAGGACCTTGCTCCCGTGCAATTCCGCAATTGCCGCACACATTGTCGTTTGTCACGGCCCTTGCTCCAGCACAATTGCGCAATTGGCTCGCCTCCAGCTGAACTCAGACGCCCATTAAACGCTGTTGCTCCCGTGCATTTCCGCGCCCATTGGCCACACTCTTGCTCCCATGCAATTGCGCAATTGCCACGCCCATTGTCGTTTTTCACACCCCCAGCACGCGCCCCCAGCACAACGCACACATTTAAGAAACGCTTTTTTTGTTGTCATGCCGTGCCCCGCCCACGCACACGCCCACAAGGGACTACTTTGCTAGCAAGGTTCTTTTACCTTTCAAATGTATATGGTGGCCATCTGTATAGTCTATGTCCTTCTGCTGCAACTGCCCTTTCTAATGCTTTATTGGGTGTTGTGATTGGTGCTGTGGTTACTGAGATTACCCGACTCAAAGGTTAGGGCTCTCTCTTTATAATATTAGTATAGATGCATGAGAAAATATCATGATCATATTGTGCGCAGAGCGCAATGGCCCATCTAGACTCAAGTCACGTGATCACTAAGTGATCGGGCAAGTATGAACATACAGCAATAATTAACCTCTTCGGTGCTCATGACGGCTCCCAGCCGTCATGAGTCACCGTAGGCGTGTGCTCATGACGGCCGGGAGCCGTCCGAACGTTGCAGCTCCTCCCACGTGCCGTTATTCCCCGCCTGTGCGGGAGAATTAATCAGTGGGCAGAGCTCGGACGGCTCCCGGCCGTCATGAGCACACGCCCACCACGATTTATGTCGGCCGGGATCCTTCATGAGCACCGCAGCGCCATGCTCACCCCCTAACCTTCCCCCCGCCCCCCCCCCCCCCCCCCCCCACCCCCACACTGCAGCAGAATTCAGCGAAGTGGTTAAAGAGCAGTGGGGCAAATCTAGGCTTGCAGTAAGGATTTCTGAATAAAAGTGTAAATCAGGGGTGCAGATTCCATTGGTGCAGCTGGTTCAGTGGCACTGGGGCCCAGAGGCTGACTTCACAGTTCAAACAATGTCCTGGGGCCCATTTCCTTTCTTGCCTAGGACCGATGGCACATTAGCTACACCACTGGTGCATATACAGGCACAAGTTCAAGGTATCTGAGTTTGGTGCACATATAAGTATGCATTCCTTATTACTGAGTGATATGGCACATCTTAGTGTGCACCAAAGGCTGTGGAATAAGGTGGCAAATCTAAACATACATTCAGCATTACCGAATAAAGGGGCAAATCTAAGCATGCAGTTAGGATTAATTAGTGATGGTGCTAGTCTGACCATGCACTAAGCACTGCTAAGTGAACATGCATAATGATGCTAAGTCTTGTCATATTGTGAGCATTCTTGACATAATGGCCAGCCAACACTGGCATAATGGTGGTCATTCTTAACACATTGTAAATACTCTTGGCAGAATGGTATCCAACACTGGCATAATGAATGTAATTCTTTATGTATTGGGAACATTCGTGGTGTAATGGTGTCCACTCCTGGTGTACTGTCAGTCATGAAATAGCAGAGCCTAAATGTGACATAACACTTGTAGTAGCATAATATAAGCAGTTTTTGACATATTTATAACATTAGCATTACTGCTGTCTGAAGACTCAGCTGGAAAGTTTGATCTAACCTCTCTGCAGCTATCTTTCCACTCACTCATCCATTCATCTATGCAGGTGCTACTCATTCAACTATTCTTCCATGCACGCATATTCTCAAGCATTCATACATGCACTCACCCATGAATCCATCCATGCGCGCACTCACTTATTTATTATGGTGCACATTCACTCATTTGTTAAGCTATGCACTTATTCATGAAGTTGTTGGATCATTGTCACATTCTCCCACTCACCGATTCGCAGAGCAACACACAAAAACTATACATCTCAATGCAGAAACACGTAGACTTACAAAATGGGCCATTGGCTTTGCCTAGGCTTTTTTCTTTGTTTGTTGCGGCAGGTGTAGTTCTTTCAATCTTCATCACCACTGTAAAGCTACCTACAAAACTCAGTAATTAGGTACAGAGGAAGGAAAGGAGTAAGGATTAGTTTTAGGACTGGGGAACCTGTTAGAACTGGGGTTAGGGACAGGTTAAGGTAAGATTTAGGCGGTGGGTTAGAGTAAGGGTGAGAGTAATGGAATATTTAAGGGAGGCTGCACGAAGGGTACAAGGAAAAAATTGCACAAAATGATGGCACAGAAGGTGATCTAAGACAATTTGGGTATTAGCCTCTCATACAAATGCAGAGACAGCGTGGTATAAAGGATAGGGTTTGGTTTAAGGAGGGAAGCACCAGTTACGATTTAGGGAAATTTCACCATTCACGAAAGTTGTAAAAATGTGATCAGGTATTCCATGTAAGACCTGTTGATTCTTCCCCAGGAGATATGTACTTCTCTGCTCACACCTCTAGATAATGTGGTGTCATTTGCAGTCTACACACAGCACATGCATTTTAGGTGCTGAGCAGGGATACACGGCTGAACAGGGACACATGGAACATAGGAGAAAATTAACCATTCAGAAATCAAACGAGATATCACACAGGCATAGTCATGTAGGTTACAAGATTTTTATTGGCTGGCTTGACAGTGATGCTGTCCCAGGACAATTATGTGTTCATCACTAAAGAGGGGCTTTGGATCCGCCCACATGTTGACAGGGCCGGACTGGCCGTTGCGGGCATCGGGCAATCCCCCGGTGCACCACAAGGGTGGGGGCCGGTTTTGGGCCCCTGGGGGCCGTTTTTGTTACAGGGACGTTTATGCAGCAAAGCTGCAAAATCGACCCTGTAACAAAATCGGCCGAAAACTGGCCCGACAAAGAGCTCGGCGGCACCCCCAACCCCCCGAGGGGGAAGGGGGGTCCGGTGAAGCACTTTGCGGGGCCGGTTTTGGTTCCCAGACCGGCCCTGCATGTTGAGAGCCAGGAGTACATATTTTGATTGGGCAGACATTGTGTGCTTCCACAAAAAAGTGCTTGCCCTTCACCAGCTGTGATTACTTTGTTTATTTCTTCAGCTGCTCAAGCTTCAGGTTTCAGGGACACATGCATGACATTGGAATGCTATTAAAGTGTCTTAGATAACTAGATAATTTTTATTGAATTTCTCTGGCAGCAGCACAAATGGGAGGACAGTCATTAACCTACAAGGATTTTTAAGTCTGCTTGACATTGCAATGGTCACTTGACCTTTTAACCTAAACTAATATTTTTCCACAGTTCTTTGCTTCCACACAAATACATATCTTTTACCATGCTACTTACTTGTAATGCTTCACATTACCATTCAACATTCCTCTAAAGCCAGACCTACTTGTTTTGCCAATGCTTGTCTTATCTGGATCTGATCACATTTCGTCGCAAGTGAAATATTCAAAGCTTTAAACAGTGTGGGCTCCAACACAAACAAGCATTTGCAGTGCAATAAGTCTCGATTTCACACAAGTTTCAGCTATTGGCATTGTAAATGACAATGCCTTTTATTTATGTTTTGAGTTTTTAACACCTCCCATGCTCAGGACGGTTCCCGGCCATCATGAGTCACAGTAGGCATGTGCTCATGACGGCCGGGAGCCGTCCGAACTTTGTTGCTCCACCCCCGCGCGATTAATTCCCTGCCTGTGGGGGATAATTAATCAGTGGGCGGAGTTCGGACGACTCCCGGCCGTCATGAGCACACACCTACTGTGACTCATGACGGCAGGGAGCCGTCCTGGGTACCCAAGCGCCACGTCCAGCCCCATCCCCCTTTCACCGCGGCGGAATTTGCCCCGCGACAAAGGGGTTAAAACATAAATAAAAGGCAATGTCATTTACAATACTAATAGCTTAAACTCTCGCAAATGCAAGAACTTTTGCATTGCAATAAAGAACCTTCTCGACTGCTTGTTAGATTGTAAATATCAAAGGAAGAGACCAGCCTGCGACGTCTTCAAAGTAGTGATAAATAGTGCAGTGAAGAAGATGTGTAATGAGAGTTACATATGATCCGAGCTATAAACACTAACAAAGCGCTCCAACACCTTTCACTCTGTGATTACACTGTTGCAGCTCAGGCGGAAGAGCAGGAGGTGGGAGCTATTTCCTGCACGCTCTGTGATTTGAGTGTGCAGTGTGTAATTGTGGCCTAATGAAAAACACTCCAGCTGTAGTAGGGCCCTGGCTTCACCTCCTGGTGCAGGGCGGGCTGTGCTTTATGGCAGGCATGGAGGGAGGAATGGATGGTCTCTGCTGCAGCTCCGGCCTCGTACGGTGCCCCTGCTATTACTAGTGAGCGAGAGGAGCTGAGGTGGTGGTATTGGTATTGGTATTGGTGGTGATGGTATTAGTGGTGGTGGTATTGGTGGTGGTGTTAATGATGGTGGTTGTGGCATTGGTGGTATTGGTGGTGGTGGTGGTATTGGTGGTAGTGGTATTGGTGGCGGTATTGGTATTGGTGGTGGTATTGATATTGGTGGTGGTATTGGTGGTGGTGGTGGTGGTGGTGGTGGTATTGGTGGTGGGGTATTGGTGGTGGTGGTGATATTGGTGGTGGAGGTATTGGTGGTGGTATTAGTGGTGGTGGTATTGGTGGTAGTGGCATTGGTGGTGGTGGTGGTATTGGTGGTGGTGGTATTGGTGGTGGTGGTATTGGTGGTGATTGTATTGGTGTTGGTGGTATTGGTGGTGGTGATATTGGTGGTGGTGGTGGTATTGGTGGTGGTATTGGTAATGGTGATAATGGTATTGGTGGCGGTATTGGTTTTGGTATTGTTAGTGGTGGTGGTATTGGTATTGGTATTGGTGGTGGTGATGTTGGTATTGGTGGTGGTGGTGTTATTGGCGGTGGAGTATTGATGGTGGTGGTGATATTGGTGGTGGCGGTATTGGTGGTGGTATTAGTGGTGGTGGTATTGGTGGTGGTATTATTGGTAGTGGCATTGGTGGTGATGGTGGTATTGGTGGTGGTGGTATTGGTGGTGGTGGTGGTATTGGTGGTGATTGTATTGGTGGTATTGGTGGTGGTTATATTGGTGGTGGTGGTATTAGTGGTGGTATTAGTAATGGTGATAATGGTATTGGTGGTGGTGGAGTTATTGGTGGTGGTATTGGTGGTGATGGTATTGGTAGTGGTGGTGGTGATGGTGGTATTGATGGTGGTGATGGTGGTATTGGTGGTGGTGGTAGTATTGGTAGTGGTACTGGTGGTGGTGGTATTGGGTGGTCATGGTGGTATTGATGGTGGCATTGGTGGTATTGGTGGTTAGTATTGGTGGCGGTGGTATTGGTGGTATTAGCAGTATTGGTGGTGGTGGTATTGGTGGTATTGGTGGTTGTGGTATTGGTGGTGGTATTGGTAGTGGTATTTGTGGTGGTATTAGTAGTATTGGTGGAATTGGTGGTGGTGGTATTGGTGGTGGTGGTATTGGTGGGGTGGTATTGGTGGTGCTATTGGTGGTGGTATTGGTGGTGGTGGTGGTATTGGTGGTGGTGATATTGGTGGTGGTGGTATTGGTGGTGGTGGTATTGGTTAGTGATATTGGTCAAGGTGATGGTGGCATTGGTAGTGGTATTCGTGGTGGTGGTAGTATTATTGGTGGTGATGTTCGTGGTATTGGTGGTGGGGTATTGTTGGTGGTGGTATTGGTATTGGTGGTGGTATTGGTATTGGTGTTATTGGTGGTGGTATTGGTGGTATTGGTGGTGGTATTTTTGGTGGTGTGGTTTCAGCTGGAGCAGAGCATGTTCGGCCTGCAGTAAGAGAAACTCAGTGAAGTTAATAGTGCTTACAGACTAAATAATTGGCCCTGTGTAACAACCGAAGTAAAGGGGCCAGTAGCCATGGGAGGTTACAAATGAAGACAAGGCCATGCTAAGAAGGGACTCACAAGCCTATTAACAAATCCAAAGGCAGCATTTACGAAAGACAATGACACAATCCAATAAGAAATATGGGAGGAGAGTGGGTGTAGCTTTTCTCCCATACTCTACTACAGCAGTCTCGCAGAGCGAGCAGTGCATGCGTGCTGCCGCTAGGCTCGTCCTAAAAAGTGTATTGCTCTCATTTATTTATTATTTACTTGTTATACAACATGTTTCACATACACTTAAATCATAATTGTATTTTTCCATCTGAGTTGGTAATGTCATACATTCACAATGTATGTACATGTGTTTGTCATAGGTAATTAGAGACATAAAGAGGCTATATACCCACAAAAAGATAGTATGCAAGAGAGTAGCTTTCTGATCTTTTACTTGGAAGTGTTAATTAGAGAATATGAAGTCATAATTGATTTGTAATTGACCTATATTTTGAGGATATCCCCATTCTGAGCAAATGAACCTTTCATGTACATATTTGGGGACTTTCTGTGATGCTCCAGTGGTGCATGAGCCTGCTCCATATTCACCAGGCAGCACTAAGCCACGTTTTTGGCTTAAGCTGCCTGATAAATATTGTTCCCTTTAACGCAGTTTCCTGTGTTAAAGGGGTGTGCAATGGGTGTTGCTGGGGCCGTTCCCAGCAACATCCATGGCTTTTTGACACTGCCCAAGATTTATGAAAATCGTAACTCTGATGCAGCGCCAAAAACTTATCCCTCCCAGGGAGGCACAACGAGGATAAATATCTTTATTCTTCCTCGTATCTCCTTTTTCTATGTGTGCTGCATTCTGCAGCACACATACAAAGAGAAAACAACCTCTTGTGATTGTTTTTGAGCAGGAAGGTTTCCCTTCCTGCACAAAAATAATCATCCCCACAACGCAGGCACCCTTGCAATATGGTACAAAGGTGCCTGCGTTGGCGCATGGCAGCACATTGTGCTGATAGATACAGCGCATACCTGCCCTTTTCTTTTGCTGTAAGGCAGCACAGCAGGAAGGCCTGTGGCACCGCCCCACTGCAAAAACTCATGAATGAGGCCCTCGGTTTGATTTGTGACTCAAAATACAGTGAATAGGATATGAAATACAGCATCTATTTAATGAGTACTTGGTCTTGCGGAAGGCCATGGGTCAAACCTTTTGTAAAAAAACACTGAATGATCTCACCAGAAGATAAAAAAGTTTTTAGTGCACCGCTTTAGCCTATCAGAACCTTTCATGCAAAAATGAGTAACGCAGCAACAGACATAAAATAAAACAAGGTCACAATAAAAACAAGCAGTAGTCAGGAAACATTGAAGAAGACATGGGAAGAGAACCACTGTGCCAACCATATGGAACCTAAGGGGAAGAGTGGGCCAGAATAATTAATGGAAATAAAGCAATAAAGTTTAAGGTAGGAAAAGCAATAGATGAAGGACAACGATTTAGAGCAGTAGTCAAAATCCTACTGTTTTCGGCTATTGCTTGGTAGGTGTACCTATCTAGTGACCCGACATGTACGCCGGTAAAGATTTATGATGTGCTGTGTCTTATAGGATATATAGGAGGATCGTTCATCTCTCATCGAAGGCTGTTTGATGAACAATGTACTAGCCATTGTATCATAAGGACTCCCTGCAGAACACTTGCTGTCACAGTGACCACATCTGCACAGTGTGCAAGCAAAGTCTGCTGCACTCTTTCCCTGTTATGAAAGGTCATCAACAGAAGATGCGCACTAGAGAGAAATACAAGAAAGAGAATGAATGAAAAGTTAGATCACTTTGTGTTTCTCCAGAGCGTGCACAGTATGGATGACACTAGATTCCTACACCTTGTAATCCTCATTGTTTTATGTAAGATTATACACATGTATAATTAATTACATCCATATAATGTGTGTGTGATGTAAAGTGCAGTAACACCTTACTCTGGTGCCAGTAGTTCTATAAAACATACGAAATACATGGGAGAGTGTAAAATCGGAGAACCTACCCTTCGGGAATGGTGGAGCCCGAACCCTACTGACTTGTCGTTTCCGGCTTCTCCACAGAATAACGAGTGGGAGCACGGAAACGAGACTGCCAGCGAGTCCGAGGAGAACGGCCCCTTTAAGTGGGCGTCAACATCCGTGGAAGAGGCCCCGGCTCTACACGACGTCACTGAGACCACATTGGTCAAAAAGGAGGAAATCCTGTATACCGGGGGTGTAAACACTGCGGAAAGGAAGGCGGGAGCTGGAGAGACGGAGAGCAGAAGTTCAGCCGAAGACGGAGACCGAGGAAACGGAGCTGAAGACTTCAGAGGAGCCGAAGGAGGAACCGAGTCACGAGGCGAGCCAGGGGACCAACGACCCTGCGGACCGCCGTGCCACACTCCCGAGGGAGGAGTGTGGCTGTCACAGGTACGGCGGCGTTGGGCGGCCTGGGTGGGTAAACGTAATGCTAGTGCATAGAGCGTCAGTATACCTTTTGTTCCCGTTTCATTGACCCGTTCCACTCCCCTATACTCCTACCCTCCAAACCCCCCCCCTCTCAATCCCACATCTCTTACACGGAGCACTGCAATTGTTATAGAGTGTCACCGGGTGTACACCTCACATTCCCTGGGCCCCTGGGTGCAACCCTAATAGAGGACTGTGTCCTAACGGCCTTCCGTCTTGTTGGTCTTTCTCTTACATGTGGCGAGCCCCTCGGTGCCTGGAGTGAAGATCCATATTCCGGGGAAGGAATCCGGTAGAAGACCAGCGCCACGGACCCCCAGTACCTTTGCACGGGAGAGACTGACATTTAGGACCAGAAAGACGTTTGTTACCAAACCCTTAAGATCCTTAAAAATAAAACCATCGTTAAACCCTACAGCTGGTGTCATGGTCGTCCCTTCACCCACGTCCACAGAGAGATAGACGAGTGACTCTATAAAACAAATGAAATACATGGGAGAGGCTATGTAGAGATGAGGGTCACTGTTGGTGTGTATTAGTGAGGGAATCTGTGAAGAAAAATGTCATTGAAGGAGACCAACAAACATTTTTTGCAGCAAGTGGCCCCAGCGGTCATGCCAGCCCTGTTTGGGCGAATTTTTGTTTAGGGTGCGGCACTCACACGACTACCTCACTTCCTTTTTTTGTTATTAAAAATGTGTGGGGTGCACACCACCGACTCCCACAGTTTTTTTAATGACCCTGATTTCTATCTTTTTTTGTGAATAGGTATGTCCCCTACCTCCCTTCCCTGCATTGTTCTTTTAAGGTCGGTGGAGAAAAAGTGGGGGGAAAGCAGGAGGGCGTTCAGATTACTTTTTAGTAGTGTTGAAATATCAGCATACCATTATCACCTTCCTTCCCCATTTCTATTGTTTTTTTTATTTTAGCTAAATTATGCTACATGTCTTAAACCTAAATTATGTTGGCCATTAGCATTGCAAGTTGGCCCACTACCTCAAGATACTACTATTGCCATAATTTGCTATTACTTATGTCATCACTGTTTTCCTTGCTACCCTCGCCCTTACATTTAATTATACTTCAGTTTCTAACTTGTAACTATAATTTGATAGCATCCCCATCCTGTTGATTGTCGGTACAAATTCTTACATTCTAACTTTATCTAGTTTACATGTTTCAAATACCAGGGGCCTTATTTAGAGTTTGGTGGACAGAACACTGCATCACAAATGTAGCAGATTTGCCATTCGCTATATTACAAATGCATTACAACCTATAGCACTTGTAATGCAACGGACTGGATATCAGCCATGTTTGTGAAGGAGTATCCATCTACCAAACTCTAAATAAGGCAATATGGTCTTATATGCATTTTAGGCATGCCCCTATATCACTTCTAACATCTATTCCTGTGCATGACCACACCCTAATTTTAATTTAGTAACTGTAAACAAATTGCATTTATCCCACCCAAATCCATGCTGTAAAAAATCCTGCATTTTATTAATGACATTTACTTTCTTGCAATTGCTTGTCTGATGCATTACTGTGTTTTCCTGTTTGCTCTTCTGTTTAGATGTGTTATGTAGCAAAACCAGTCCATGCTATGGTTGCTTCAAGTACTCTGAAATGATATTGGCTTATAGCAATGCCTTTAGGAGATATCCTGACAGTCAAAGTGACCAGAATGATCATTTTGGATCAAGGAGGCAATTCTCTCTCCCTGATGGTCTCTGATATACTCTAGGCAACTCCCAACATACCTCCACATGCCTCAAATGACCAGGGGCCATATTATCAAGAAAGTGAGATACATTATCGCCGCTTTTATTGGCAGGAAACTGCCGCTAAAGCGGCGATAATGGGTTTGATAATATGCCCTTGTGAATTCCCATAGCAGCCCAGGTTAACACCAGAACCTGGGCTGCTTTGGGAATTCACAAGGAAATATTTTCAAGCCCATTATCGCCGCTTTAGCTGCAGTTTCCTGCCGATAAAAGCGACGATAATGTATCACCCTTCTTTGATAATATGACCCCGGGTTCTGTACGTAAGTGAATTGTCTGGGGATAAGGACACATGCGAACAAGGGAGATTTTCGGCATTTGGGTCTTTTAAGCCCAAATTCCTTGATCAGGAGTCTGATGGGGCACTGTAACCAGATTCTAGGCAAAAAAGAATACAAAAGAGTGGATTGCAAAAGAGTGGAGATAAAAATGTAGAGGTAAAAAATAATAGCTGGCATGTATGTCAATGGAAAATGCAGAAAGCTCAAGGTCAATATTTTTCTGACTACATTTGTGATTTGTTAATTATCCCAAACTGTAATTGTTACTTCCCTCCTTAAACCTAACCCTATGCTTTTTCCCTACACCACATTGCCTCTGCATTTGTATTAGAGGATAAAACCCACATATGTCCAAAACCACCTTCTGTGCCATCCTTCTCTGCAATATCTCCTTATACCGTTCTGTGCACCTCACTTAAACATTCATTACTCTCAAACCCTAAATATAACCTTTACCTATCCCTTACCCCAGCCCTAATAGGTACCCCAGTACTAAAACTAATCCTTACTCTGAACCTTTCTCTAACCGTACCGTAACACCTTCCTTTACATCATCTATTTTCCTAGTCTCATCTTTACCCAGTTTGTAAAGTAAACCATGCCCAAACGCAATCTCTTACCCTATCTCTAACACATATTCTATTCCTAAAGCTAACACTTTTCAATAACCTAATGCATGCACCTTACCTTACATCAAGCATTGCACCCTAGCTGACTCTGTCCCTAACTCTGACTCCTAAACGTAACCTAAACCTATTCCTAAACTTTGCGCTAACTCTATCTCTTACATCAACGACAACCCAATAATTTTTTTGTATTTTGTTGTACATTTTTGTAATCTAATTTTCTACTTTTCCCTCTTTTGTTGCTACGGTTTTATTACTGTATCTTTTAATTCAGTTTTTTACTGCAAACCTGCAAGAAACCTATGGTGGTAGCTGCAGCCAATTGTGGACACTGGGCTCCGAGAGGATTTCTTTATTATAAAACACTAGTTGGGAGTACCAACCCAAATGTCTTCATGTTATATATAATTATCCATTTATGGAAAAAAGTATTTGATTTACATAAGGCACAAAATAGTTTATTATTGTTGTGCATATGCATCAAGACACACATTCAAAGAGGTAGGAGCAATGACTATAGAGCTCAGTAATGCTAATCAATGGGGCTAATTCACAAAGACTTTTGTCTCAGGTAAACTTAAGTTTTAGTCTTAAGTTTAAATGAGACCAAAAGTTCTTAAACTTTTGGTCTCAGTTAAACTTGAGACCAAAACGTATGTTTAACTTAGACAAAAGTCTAACTTTTACTACTCCTAAATGCCCTTTGTGAATACCAAAAGTCGTAAAGTTAGACTTTTATCTCAGTTTACCTCTGTGAATTGGGCCCAAAGATTGGTGCTACTACTTCTGAACACCTTTGAAACCAGGAGTCCTCCTCAGTTCTTTGTTCAGACCCCGCTGCCGTTTGCTATGAATCGATGTTCTGAGAAATGAAAAAATGATACAAATGAGTGTGTATTACTGATATTCACTTACAGAGAGCTTATGGCAAGATTCATACAATTGTCTATTGGACAACTGCAGTACCAGCTGGTTGCTTTTAGACTGATAATTTCCCAAGGATTAAAAAGTGGAAATGGAGCATACATTTGTTAAAATTAACTTGCAGTGGTGGGCCTATTAATTTTAAACGACTATTGGCATCCAACTGACTAACATTCGTCCATCATGCTGATGATGCCTCTTAAACATGCCAGTTCGACTTTAGTATGACCTTAGTACAACTTTAGTTTTAACATTGCATCACATAGTCTGTAGGCCAAAAGTCACATGCTTCATTTACATAACTAAAATTGGATCCAAACTTGTAGTGTTCTGCTTTCGGCCTGAGCAGAGCATTGTTTCCTATATACAGGGATGTGTTTCCGCCTCTACTCATGGAAGGGGCCAGACAGGCAGGAAGGCAGCATTAACACCGAGAGAACAAGGTCTTTTTGCCTGAATGTTTCGGACATGGAGCCTGCACACCAAGAAACATTTGAGCGTGCTGTCCTTCAGAACGCCTGATACATTACAGTATTACGGTAGAGTAAGCTAAAGAATATAGTTGAAAGTGAATAGCCTCTAAGCTAGGTTCACCAAGCAACTCACTAACGGAGTACAGACCATCCAGAAAATAGCAGCCATACTCATCATCAACATCCCACACAGAACTACTCACATTACATCACACCCCAGGGCACTAAACTGACTTACAATACACAAACAAGATCAATTAAAGCTGTCCACACACACATTCAAAGCACTCCACAACTCCGGCCTCACCTACCTGAGGAGTTGCATCTCCTTCCAACAACCATTCAAACACCTCTGCTTTGCAGGACTCCTACTCGGCAACATCTCACCTATACACAGAACCAGGTCAGGTCAGGAGGATGAGCGTTCTCTTACATTGCTCCTAAAGCGTGGAATCACTTCCCTCTCCAACAGCAGAGCCTCCTCCTCTCTTCTTAAATTAAGCAAAAAGCAAAATACCTGGTTTTACAATAAACCAACCTACCATAGGAAGAGCTAGGCACACCTATTTGCTGAGCATCAGAATACCCTCACGGGTGATAGTATGCATTACAAATACACATAAGAGGTGTCTTCTGTACTTCAATTATCAATATGAGACTCGTGCAAGTTCTTTGTCAAATCATACACTGGGTATCAACGGAAGAAAATATTGACATGTGCACATTGTTTCCAGATTTGTTCCATGGCATCAGCTAATTCAGCCAACCCAAATAAACATAGACAAAACCATTAACACCAACATTTCCAAGGTATACATGGCATAAAACTGGAAATGTAACAAGGAGATGCTGTTCAGACAGTACTACACATAGGTGAAACCATTGCCCAATAGTTGCATGGTGACCCACGCATTCAGAAACAGGTCAAAGAAGAGATCCTAAATCTTCTCAAGCAAGACATCACTAGGCTCGAATAAGTTCTGACTCCATTGGTCTCACTGGTAGTTTCTGTCCCCAAAACACAAGCTGAGTGCAGAATCAGCATATGTTTGGATATGTGCCAACAAATCCCATCTATTCAATGTAAAAGACATCTGTCACCGAGAATCCAAGACATGAGTCTTCACTTAAATGGGGCCCTATGTATTCCAACTTGAATTTAAACAAAGGACACCATCAATGTGAACTAGAAAATTAATTCAGATACTTACAATGTTTGCTAGCCACTGTGGCATGATTAGATACAAATGCCTCATCCTGAGTGTTTAATCATGCGCAGAGATGTTCCAAGAAGAAATATGACATGTATTTCTTGGAATACCAAGCTGACTACACCACTGTGCCAACATTTTGATTTTAATGCAAGGCAAAACAAGATAGATCATTATGATACACCTATCAGAGCCTGCCAAGTCCTCAACGAAGTACAATTAGCATCTACAAAGCAAAGTGACATTTTGTAAAACAATCACTGAAATTCAATGGTCATAGCTTCTGAGGGAAGACATGCAATCTCACCCAGAAAAGGTCTCCGCCTTTGCAAGGGCCTCGACATTCTGTAAAGAACTTGCAGAAAATCAACTGTCATATATGCTCATAAGAAGACATACACTCCCATTACACTAATCCTGCTCCTCCACTGAAAAATTTCTCATCAACTTCATTAATTTTTAGGGTTGGCCATTTAGTGCTCAAGGTTAATCTCTGACTTTGCATCAGTCAGTGAACCACTGAGAGACCTCCTAAAAAAGTTATGCATTTTCAAATGGTTCACAAAATGCCGAAATCTATTTGAGACTATACGTTTCAAAATCACAGAAGCCGAAAATCGCACTTACTTCATTCAACCCCACTGCACACACTGAACTAGTGGTTGAATCAAGTCTCGGTGGTATGGAGGCCCTTGTTGTGGAAAAAGACATGGGCCCTAAAGCCCCATGTCAGGTAGATATGCTTGCAAACCACAGTCTCACAAATCCTAAAAAGGACTATTCACAAGCAGAAGAGGAGAATCTCACTGTGGAACAAGAGTGTAAACATTCCCACCTATTCTTATAGGCCACAGATCATCAAAGCTAAGATGCCATCGAGAAGACATTGGGGACCTCCTTAACAAGAGGACAAATATAAAATACTTCATAGGCCTTGTAAATACAAAAAACTGCTGACTTTGTTTCCCAGTTTCCCCTTGCCACCTCTGATACCTGATTGTTATCGGTGGAGGAATTCCTTCGATATATCTTTGGGCATTCAAGCTTGTGTATTCTAAGAAAATGGTATATGGTCCAAGTGACAATTTAATGACCCTAGCTAATGAGTAGTGGCTGACTTTCTTGAAACACAAAGGTGGAAAAATCTACAATGTACACACTAACTACATTGACAGAGATGTCAAGGCATTCCAACATCTTCAGATCAAGCTCACCTAAGATTTTAGTGAACTCATACTAAGAGGAACTCATTTGTTCATCCCTTGCTCCCGTCAACGGCAAGTGATTGAATTAGCACTCAAAGGCCACAGAGCTATAGTGGTTATTAAGAGACTGTTATGACAAAAGGTTTGGTTACCATTTCACCAATGAACTATTGAAAAAAACAGAAAGTGTAAATTATATGTGCTACAGTCTTGGAAAAAACAGCTCTCCAGTACTGTTGCAAACTCCACAACTTCTAACACATGTGTGGAAGGAATTTGCAGTCAATTTCTTTGGTCCTATTACTACAGGAAACCACTACTTGTAGCCCTTGACACATGCTCATATTTACCAGAGGTTGTGGCTGTTCCATGTGCTACAACCGAGGGGGTCATACCAGCACTCAACACAGCTTACTACACATTTGGCATCTAGTAAAATCAACAGTAGTCCTCCTTTCTGAGGAGGGGATTTTATGGACTTTGCCACCAGACTAGACTTACAGAATCAAAAGTTTACACCACTCTGGCCTAAAGAATTGGTGTGGTTGAACATTTTGTGGCCATCCTCAAGAACGCACCTCTGATTGCCAAACCACACATAGTCCCATCTCTGAAATGTTATGCCAGAAACTGAATGGTGATTGAGACACACTTCGCAGCATCTCGTTTTTTGCCAGTCGAACTCATGTTTGAAATAAAAATCCACACAAAAATTCTACATTTAGCAGATTAATCCAATTCAACTGGAAGTACAATCCTGAGATGTTACTCAGAAAAAACATTAAACTACATGTCAACAAACATCATCATACTTGACTATCACATCTCTGTCAAGAGTACTTAGTGCTCATTAAATCCAACAGAGCTAGAAAAGATGATTCTCATTATGACCCACTTCCATTAGTGATCACTAACAAAAAGAGATCCATGATTATGACCTGGCGAGAAGGTTGAACCTTCACTCTCACGTCATTATAGTTTTGAACACTGTATGGTGTTTCCATTGAATTGACGTCCACTGAAGAATTAAATGATGCTGAGGAAGTTTCTAGGGAAGGCTGCGCAGCTTACATGAACATTTCAGATCATGCAGACATTGATTCTGGTAATCAAATGCCAAGTTATGTGAAACCATCCCCTCTTCCCCCTTGTACCTGAAGCTGTTTTCTCTCTGTTCTATCTTTCTTTACTTCACAAGCCTATAATTCCTCTTGTTCTTTTTTCCCACTTCGCTACCTACCTTGATTGATATATCATCTCGGCCTAAAAGAAATGTCACAGCTTCTGATTGCTTACTCCATACTATGGGCTAATTGAACTATTTCAAGGTCTAATTTCAAAACACATGTCTGCTGAGTGCTGATGAAGAATGGCAATGAAGAATAAAGATGTGACAGAGTAAAGTCACTTTTTATGCAACTCAAGTTTGCTAGCAGACATTCAAATACTGTTTCACTGGTTATCTGCATTTTTATACAAAACATTGTGTTATCTATCAGTTTAAAAAAAATATTATTTTGCTTCCCACCATCCAAACAACTTTGATGCTATCATTTAACTAACCAGGAGTGTACCTGGTTCAGAGTGGGTGGAAGCAGCACAGGGCTGGTGTACACTTTATAAATACTCACATTTCAACTTTAACATAAGTTGTGGGTGGTTTTGTTGTCCTGGTTTCCTCGCATTGCTTCCCAAGGTGTGGAGTCACACTGCCCCTTCTGCACATGATTGTGGAGGTGCATGCGAGAAGCTGGGGGTGGAGCATTAGAACACTGAGCCCACAGTTAACAAGACACTTTGGACCTTATTACGTGTCTGGCGGTCCAGGGATCCTCCAAACTCGGGGGGCGTGGCAGTGGTGGTCTTCCCATGGCCCTATAATGGCCAGGGTTGTTGGGCCGCCCTGTGACCACCGCAATTCCTGGTGGTGGTGCGGAGCTCTTGAGGCTGCAATGTGCTTGCCGGGTCCGCAGCATATTACAAGTTATGTCACCGCTACACATTTCATTGCGGTGCAACCACCATGAAAAGTGTGGTGGTGAGGAAACAGAGGGATCCTACATGAGCCCCTTGTGCCTCTGCACCATAGGGTGCATGTAGGGGGGCTACATGCATACACCCCATTACCTGCACGGCATGGACTGCAGCAGTCTTGCTCCCGCACCGCCAAACTCATAAGGCCCTTTTCCTGAGAGCTCCTTTTGGAAAGCCTAAGCACACAGGAGCATTTGAGTGTGCTGGCCTTTATGACTGTCTGAGGTATATGAAGCTGAATATTATAGCTGATGTAAATAAATAGCAGTGATGGCAACCTCAACTGTCCTTATCAGAGTAAGTGGCTTCTTCATTGCAGGGCGGATGCTTGGAAATTTGACAATACAACAAACAGGTTGTGAGCTTCCATTTTCTAGATGACGTTTGCTGACCCTGTTCTGCAAATCCTGCTGGGATGCATTACCAGTACACACCCCAATCTCAGGCTCCAACAGTTACCATACCTGATAACACCCTGATAGTATACAGCACACAGGACTTGGTGCCATTCTATCATCAGGGTTGTCTACGCGTCCACGCTGCATAATGCCCTCAAAGCTATGCACTATCATCGGAAGAAAGTTAACCTAAATAAGGTATTCTAACAATTGCAGCTGCTAAAAAAGATCTCAGACAGAAAATGTTGACACCATTCTAACAACGACAAAATTAACTTTGCGCATTCACTCAACAGTACAGAACTCAGATTTCTAGAATAGAAAATGTCATTCATCTGACTAGGATTCAAGTTATACTAAGCCATGAAAATAATTTAGCAAGGAAGAGTTTGGGTCTGGGCTGTGGGTTTCGACAAGAGGTGGCATCGGACCTGCTAGATGTGGAGCAACGTCTGCTGCCGTTGGAAGCTAGGGGGGTGGTAGATGCTGAGGGATTGGGTGACCTAATGGAGGCGTGCACGAAACATGCAGAGCTCCATGACCGACAGTGCTGCCTTCATTTTGCAGCACACTCTGTGTCCGTGCACGCTAAAGCAGATCGCTCGGGTCCCTACTTGTGTGGTTGATTAAGCAGGAGCAGTTGGGTGGGCTAATTACAGCTGTCTGCTCTTCAGATGGAGACCTTCAGTATACAACGCTAGAAATCCATGGCGAATTGCCTGCACATTTCACACAGCTGTACAAATCGGGCCGACAGGCCCCGGAGGGGGCAATACGTGAGTACTTAGAAGAACTTCTGTTCCCGTTTCTATCGAGCGAGCAGCAGGAAGAATTAGATGCTCCGCTCACGTTAGATGAGGTTCGGGGCACGATGAGGGTGTTGCCATCTGGGAAAGTTCTTGGCCTGACGGTTTTCCTAATGAATTTTATAAGTCATACGCAGACCCTCAATGCCCACGGCTGCTCAAGGTCTACATGGAGGCACTCGAGACCCAGGCCCTTCCGGCCTCGATGACGAAGGCTACGTTGATCACGCTTCCCAAACCAGGGAGGGACCCCACTTCCACAGGCGCTTATCGTTCCTTGGAGCTTCTGAACGTGGACTATAAGATCTTGGCGGGCATCCTGGCAAATAGATTGGCGCAGTTGGTTCACCAGGAATAGAATGAGTTTGTACCAGCTCTTAGCATGTCGCTTAGCAGACGTCAGCTGTTCAGGGTGATCCGTTGTACTATTAGGGAGTGGCCAATGGCCGGTTGTGTTGTGCTGGACTTGGAAAAGGACTTCGACACAGTTGAGTGGTCCGTCATGTTTGCTGTGCTTCATCAATTCGGATTGGGCCCTATTTTTTAAGCCTTATCAAACTACTGTACGGTGGCTCCTACAGTTCGGGTGTGGCTTGGGACTTTCTTCTCTGGCCCTATACTGATAGAGCGGGTAACCCCGCTCTCTCCCCTTTGTTCTCAGCCGTAGTTATTGAACCGCTAGCCCTGGCGCTACGTGCTTCGGCGCCTGACTGGGGGATATGTCTCGGGGATGGCACATATGCTGTTTCGCTATTTGCGGATGACATTTTGCTGTTCGTTAAGGATATTTTGTTGATCTTCCAAGTCATTTCTGCTACATTGGGGTCTTTTGCGTCCTTGTCTGGGCTGAGGGTACACTGGGATCAAATCCTGCCTGTACCCTTTCATCCCTGATATGGAAGATCCGGGTTGGGAGGTGGATGGGACAATAGTGCGATGGCGGCCAGTGGCGTTTAGATATCTGGGGATCCGCATTTACCACAATGAGCAAGATCTCATGGATGGTAACTTCACAAGGGTAGTCACAGCACTCATGTCTCAGATTGAGTTTTCAGGAATTTGGAATTGGAATTAATCAAAATTCATGCTTCCGCATTTCCTTTATTTTTTCTAATTTACCACTCTACCAGCCCGTGTCCTTCTTCCGCTCTTTGGAGAGGATCGTTCCGTATTTCATCTGGAGCAATTCACGGTGTAGGGTGGCGCTGGTGAAGTTGTACCTACCTAGTTCAAGGGGGGGGCTGACTCTACGTAACTTGGAACATTATTTCTTGGTGTCACAAATCCTGTGGGTGGCAAAATGGGTAGGGGAATTACACTTATCAGACTCAGTGGAGCATAACCCCTCGTACGCCCTGGACAAGATCCTTTCCCTCTTCCACCCTTGTGATAGATTGAATGAACACCTCCCATTACTGGTCTTGATGGTGCGGAAATGTTTCATTAGATTGCTTCGTCTTACTAGGCACATCACACCGTATGCGCCAGCTGTGCCCCTATTGGGTATGCTGACTGTGCGGGGACGCGTGCGAAGCACGGACCTTACCGACTGGAATAGGGTGAGTATAACTACCCTGTGGGATCTATACAGAGAAGGTGCACTGCACCCTTTCCTCGCTATCGCAAATGAAGATGGAGTTTCCCCAGGACAGTTCCTAAACCATGCCTCCTGGATGGCTGCAATGACCGATGGTGGGGAGACATTGCGCAAGAACCTTCGATGCATCTTCTGGTGCAATATGTGTACGTTATGGGTACGGGGTGCCACCTGGTGAAATGGTGTGCGGAATCGATCAGGAAGCATACTCCAGTAGACTTAGCGCCGTTGCGGGTTAGGTGGGAGGTGGACCGGGGGAGACCTTATTCGGAAAAGGAATGGTCCATGATCTTGGAAAGTCCCAAGCAGGTCCCTAGAAACGCTCATTTTAAATTATTCCAATTTTACATTGTGCATAGGGCTTATCTCTCCCCAACGGATATTTTCATAGACAGGATGAGTGTTGTCCACGCTGTTAGATGGCGGATGGGGTCTTTAACACATGCTCTGGTCCTACCCCAATTTGTGCACTTATTGGGAGGAGGTGCTCAGGCGTTAACCACCTGCACGGATATGGAAGTGCAGCAAACATGGATACATGCACACTGGCATATTTTAGAGAAATAAAAAAGCACAAAACCGCCATCCGGTTTCTGGATCTGGGCTTCATTGTGGCCAATCGATTGATTACCCGTAGGTGGAGGGTAGAGAAGCCCCCGCTGACAAAAGCCTGGATTCTCTCCATGCTGAACTGGGTGAAAGCTGAAGCAGTTTCTCTAGAAGGGAGGATGTGTTAGGTTTGCGTAAATTCCCCATTTCGGCTGCATGGAACACCTTGTGGTGTGCATTACAGGAGTTGTTGATATGAGACGAACAAATGGAGGTCCCCACTCCAGATGAATAGAGTGATCTATACGGGTAGACCTATGGCCAGAGCCCTAAATTGTGGTACAGACAGAGACCCCCGTACCTTATACTGGACGGTCATTCAGGCTGTGCATCTCTAGGACAGTTGATAGGTTCCGGTGTTTGTAATATTTGGGACCCGTGTTTCCTCTCCTACCTCTCTGCGGCTCTTGTTTCCCTTCCCACCTCCCTTCCTGTTAGTTTTCCCCATGTTAGGTTCTTATCAAATTGTTTGACTCCATGACTACTAAGATGTGATATGGCGGAGTGAAGCCATAAGAACTGTGCTTATGTTACTGTCTAGTATTTATAAATTGCTGTTTTGATGTGCTATAACGTGGTTATGCAGCATTTTGTGATGGAGGGAGGAGATTCCGTAATGGCTCGGATATGCCAACTGTCGTTACCAATCATGCCTAAATTAACTAATGTAACCATGCTGTTGAGCTGTTGACTTGTGATTTAGATCTGATGCTCGTTTACTGGCTCTGTATGATGATCTCATTGTTGGTGTATTGATTTGAATTCATGTTTATATCAACAACATCTTTAATAAACAGATCAAACAAAAAATATGAAAATAATTTAGCAAACTCAGTGAAGATTTTAGTAATTCTACAACTTTAGTTATGAATATTATGTTCCCTCAACTGCTATGTGACAAGAAAGCCAAATATACTCATGAAAATGAAAGAAGTGTACCATGCCAGCCAAGCAAACTCACAAATTCCATTAGAGCAAGACTTAATTGTAAAATGGAGTTGGTTTAATTGATGAATCTTCAACAATTCTGTAATGTTCCCATATAAGTGAATATTCTCCAAAGTCCCTTTCTGCTTTCGACCGGGTAGATCATTCAGCAGCACTTGGCTTTCAGGTTTTTCTACACTAAGGTTCTACTAGACTTGTCCTCTCACACCCTTGAAACAGCAGTTTCTTGATAACTTTTTCCAGATCCAGTCGATTATGCCATCTGGATTCACTAACTCCCTTCAAAACAGTCTTTTAAATAGAGTCATGTGCAGGGTTGGATTGGGGCCACAATTAGGCGCGTGCAACCAAAAAATAGTGGCCCACATTCACAGATCGCAACCTTTCTCAATACACTGCTAGGTTAGGATCATGGAGCTAAATGATGGCAAACATTTACGATAAAAATAATATTTTAAAGCTTGTAGGGTCAGTACTTAAATAGGAAATGAACATTCCAATGTAAATAAATATGTACTTTAGAAGCACAGAATTGTACAAAATACCAGGAACTCACTTTTAATTGCTTTTTTATCCATACATTTGCTGTGGGTGTTTTGATTAACCCCTCCCCTGCTGATGACGGAACCACTCCGTCATCAGCCGCGGTCGCGCTGTGCTGATGACGGAGCGGTTCCGTCACGGCCCGCTCGGAACGCCTGCGCGGCGCGGATTCCGCGCCTGCGCTGAGCGTTTCATTGAGCGGGCGGGGCCGTGACGGAACCGCTCCGTCATGAGGAGAAGTGTGGCTCACTGGTTAGAGCAGGCAGACCCTGAAGCAGAGGTCAGACCCGGGACCAGGGTTCAATTCCCGACGCGGCAAGGTCTTGAGCTTAAATGTCCACGGACTCGATAATTCTCGCTTCGGTGCCTGACCTAATCATGGGTTCACATTCTGCAACTCCGGGCATTAAGCTTGCTTAATCTCCACAACGGCCCCCCGCGGCGGGATGCCTGGCTTTTACCTTGGGGATGCCCTGTAGGGGCTATCTCACAGGGAAAAGCCAGGACGGGTTCCCAAGGCAAGCGCTTAGAGACCCCTGGGTGATAAGCGCTATACAAATCCAATATACAATACAATACAATGAGCACAGCGCAACAGCGGCTGGTGACGGAGCGGTTCCGTCACCATCATGCGCCCGCCGCGCGGCCCCCCCGTCACCTTAGCACTGCGGCGGAATAGCCGCCGCAGTGAAGGGGTTAATGTACGCTGAGAAACAAGGCATTGACCTACACTACCTTTTATACTCACACTGGACTTTTTTAATAAGAGAAGCCCTCCAATGCTCAGAGACTGTAGAAAATTGAATCTGTTTTTTAGATTTGCTTGCTGCTAGCATCAGGTGTACGTTCTGAGAAAGGAGATGGTACCAGTATGTAAATAGAAAATTAAAACACAAAAATGGTGTTACCTTTCTTACATGCAGTTTATATAGCACAAACTTGGTTCAGAGGCATTTGAGTGCTTTTCGTGAGCACCAGATAACATTACAAATGGTCAAATTATTTTTCTAGGTTTATGTAGATTAAGTAATTGGCCCAAAATCACAGGATGTTGAGCCAACCCTGGGACTTGAACCTGGTTTCCCAGATTCAAAGGCCACAAACTCTTACTATTGACTGCAGTAATTGATATCTGGCAGACAAAGGAGAAGAGCAGAGACTGATTTATCTCTGGCTGTTGCATGGAGTGGAGGGGGTCAAAAGTAAACTGAGGAGCTTCCTTGCTGGCCCTCACCAACCCCTCAACTCCTCAGTCCTCTTCCCTTCTGCAGTCTCCTGCATAGCAAGTGCAAAAGGCTTCCAGTAGCAGCTAGTGTCGCAATAGATTGTCGACCCAGGGGAAGACGGGAGGGAGATGAACGGATGACAAGACCAATAAACAAAAAAAAACACTTACCTGACGCATTGCGCTCCTCTTCACTGCAGGCACAGGCTCCGAGAGTCTACAGCAGCCAATCCTGATGCTGCTTAAATGCTGCTGGCAGCATGGAAGCAGCGTCAGGATTGGCCTGAGCACCGTTGATTTGCACTCCCAGTTAGACTGGGTGCCTATGCCTGCTCTCTCCAACTTGGAAACGCAGCTCAGGTTGGAGAGAGCTTCAGTGCGCATGATGGTTTGGCCATCATGAGATGGCCAGCCAAACTGTCAGGCACACTGATAACAGTGAAAACCACTCCCCTAGTGCCTGTCATCCCCCTGGCCCGACCCCAAGCCTTGACTCTGAGAGCAAACATAAAGCGATAATAAATTAGGGTTTATTATCGTTTTATTTGTCATTTGTTTGGCTGCTGGCAGGGGGCGATGCTCCTCTGCCATAGCAGAGAAGCTGCCGGCTTCCCATTAGCAGCTCCTTGTGGCCTCTGTCACACCTGAAGGGAGCCAGAGGTCAGGCACACCTCGTGATGTGACAGATGGAACACCCTATTGGCATTCTGACTCTCACATTGCGCGTATGCCTGACTTCATATGCATGAGGACAGGCTCAGTATGTGTTTGTTAAGGCTGTAACAACCTTTATAAAGTTTAGTGGCTATTTGCTAAAACCACTAGCATCGCACGCTTTTTTACATTGGGAATAGAAAGGTGTTTATTAAAGTTTGTTTTCCATTCTATTACCCAATTTTATCTGTTCACATCACAGTTCACACCCTTTCACTCTACACATGCACTGCTCTTGAGTTGTCCATCCTTACCCTGATATATGAGAACAGAAAAAAGGTTTCCATTTCCATCATTACTATTGGCCTAAAACCTACCTTCCCGGTGTGAAGGAAACCCAAATGATGAACAGGGCGCCCAGGATCGACAACTGATGGGTATTTTTCCACACAGGAAAGATGCTCAATTTTTGACGTAGTTCAAGTCCACCTTTCAGACACATACTTGAGCCAACTGTTTGATAGACCCACTACTATTTTTTGTTGTAATAGTTTAATTTTCAGTGACAATCGAGCTCAATCCCTCACCCATGGAATCCCTGGTGGTAATTCCTCACCCACTATACAGTGATGCCAAGAGGTATGGTACTTACCGGGTGCACAATTTGTGCATCATAAACTCGAAATTGCTTGCAGGTTTCCCAAACATTTTGAACTACGGTTTACCTGGTGAAAACTGGGGACCTCATTCACTACAAAATGGCAGGGCACTGCAAGCCATTTTGCTGCACTGAGCTGCATCATTTTAAAAGCACAGAGATGTGTCGCATTAACAACAATATGACGCATTTGTGTGCTTTCTCCTGCGCTGGCGCACAATTGGCTGCCATGTGCCGGAGCAGGCACCCTTGCGTCATGGTGCAAGGGTGCCGGCGTTGTGGGGATGATTGTTTTTGTGCAGGAAGAGACACCTTCGTTCACAAAAGCAATCATTGATGGCATTTCCCTATTTCTATGCATGCTGCATAATTCAGCACGCATTGAAAGAGGAAAAGATGTGGAGAAATAAAATAATTTTTTCTCATTGCTCCACTCCTACACCTCCCCTGGAGAGGCGTAGGATTCTGACGCATTCCCAGTTTTACAAAACATTGTAAATCTGGGAATGTGTCAGGTTCCATTGATGTTGCGTGGGCAGGGCCAGACTGGCTGTTGCGGGAACCGGGCAATCCCCTGGTGGGCCGCACGGTTGGGGGGTGGTTTTGGGCCCCTGGGGGCCGTTTTTGCAGCATAGCTGTAAAATCGGCCCTGTAACAAAATTGGCCGAAAACCGGCCCTGACAAAGAGCTTGGCGTCACCCCCAACCCCCCGTGGGGGCGGAGGGCCGCCGATCACTTTGCCAGGGCCGGTTTTGGTTCTGAGTCCGGCCCTGTACGTGGGAACACCCACAGAAACACCGATGGAATGCACCTTTCACGCAGAGTAATGCGTGAAAGGTGCCCATATTTATAAGCCATGAAAAATCAAGCAGGGTGACTTTACGTAGCCTTGTAAATATGAGCAAGCTCATTGCGACACTGCTGCTTTAAAAAAAGAGGCGCACCAGCGGTGCAATGGGCATGTAAATGAGCCCCAGAGTGTTAATACCATTTAGGGCTCAGGCAGAGGTGTCAAGATATGCACATCTGATCTGGTCCAAATCCTCCTTTTATTTGCCACTGAGACAATCTTTCTAATTTATGTTTGATCACACTATTTAATGTTTTTGTGTTCTTATGTCTGTTTTTCACCTTAATATGTGCTGCTTCCTGCTGTTCTCTGTACTTTAAACATTTAATACTCATTATTATTAGGTATAAAACAGTTTACAGCTCTTCCCTCTCACCTTAGCTTCTGAGAACACATTGTTCAACGGAGGGGAAAGAACCAAAATCATGTGAGGTGACAAGCTCATCCAATTCTGTGCTTCTCTCATATTGACTGTTATTCTCACCTGCGTTATTTAGTTAACTTCCTTTGCTTGCAGGTTTTTTCCTTGGAGGTGTTTGTGTCTTCATCCGGAGGGAGCGCGTCAATATTTGTATAGTCACTCGTGCTTAGTAGCAGAATAATGAAGTAATTTTGGCATGACTCGTCTGTGTTTGCATCAGCCCTCTGCCTGTAGTGCTGGTGCGGGCATAGATGGTGGCCTAGATAAACAATATTCAAAAACTACCACCAAAACCCGGCTGCAGCACATGAAAAGTCAATTGACTAACTGAAGTGGCCCTGTCTTTCTGATAGCAAAAAAAATAAAAATAAAACACCCCTTCAGGCACAGTGCAGACCCAGCAGAGTAAATGCTTTAATTAAGCACAGTCAAGCAGCTTACATTAAATACAAAGATGGAAAAATTATACTTAAGCATCAATAATAAATAAATAGTATTTGTCTCAGAGCAACATTCTCAATCTGTAAAGAGTCAGTTTGGGGCGCTGCTGCTCTAGAGTTGACTATATCTTGAAGTTGATTTAGAACTTTGAGAAGCTCGAAAGGATCAAGGGACTGTGTATAAGCCCTTTGCGCCCGTGCGTCTTTTTTTCTGTTCCATATTTGCAAGGCAGCACTAACCCACTTTTTTTGGCTTAATGCAGCCTCATAAATATCGTTCCCTTTAACACAGTTTTCTTTGTTAAAGGGGCGTGCAATGGGTTTTGCTGGGGGTGTTCCCACCAACATCCATTGTTTTTTGACACAGCCCCAGATTTAAGAGAAATAGTAAATCTAAGGCAGTACCAAATAAGAACATGGAGCACCTCTAGAGGACTTACAAATTGTTAATTCCACTGGGGAAACCCAAGTGCAGGCCATACATAATCAAACAGGCCACATGGCACGTCTTTACCACGTCATGCTAGGAATGACTTAGGGGTTTAGAAATATGTTGATGACACCCTTGTGTGCATTGAAGACTCCGGAAACCATAGGAGGATAATCTGGGAAGTAATTTCTACTAGTGGGCAGTGAGGTATCTGCTGCGCAAGGTATGATGGTTTAAATATCTAAGACCAAATTCAAAAAAGTTGCATCAAAGGGAACTCAAAACAGCCACCACCCCACGCTGTTAATTCACAATTGCAAGCAATTGCTCCAATGTTAAACAAAAATTGGTTCCCTGAGCAGTAACACTATATATATATATATCTCTGCATTATACAATCAATTTTCTGATCGTAAGTCCATGAACATTTTTTAACATTAAGTGGAAGTCCGCAGTCTTTATTCTCGTATTCTGTTGTTCTCAAGAAGACTTGTTTACACACAAATTACGTTCTCAGATAATACAGCCAACACGTGTTTCGTCTATGGTATAATTTCCAAATGACTTCCTCAGGGCTTGAGCAACATATTCATTATAAGCACTTCTTCATTCATAGAAATCACCATAAAACACGCAACATACTTTTTGACAATACGCGTCATGAGGCTTCGTTCCAACATTAGAGGAGACACTGGACAGGAGAAGACTGCTTGTGAATTGGTCATTTGAAAGATTGTAAAACACTGAGCCCGAATTACGTGAATAAGATGCATTATACTTGGATTTTGATTTTATGGTGATTTTTATGAATGAAGAAGTGCTTATAATGAATCAAGTGTAGACTGCGGACTTACACTTGATGCTATCAATTTTTCATGGACTTACAATCGGAAATTTAATACAGAGATATATATATTGCGTTACTGCTCAGGGAACCAATTTTTGTTTATAATCTGGGAAGTAATAACATTTTCTCAAGACTATTCAATCAAAGGCAAATGTCTCTCTACTCATCCAAGGAAAGGACAAAATAATCACAATCTCTTGGCTTTCATATGCACCTTTTGATTTGCTTCCAAGTTTCTGTCAACAGAAAAGCACAACGCTTTCAAATCAACTTTCTGTGCAATATCAAACCTTCATTCTATTATATATATAAGCTATTGTACAATCACTAGTACTCTCCCACACCGATGGAGTCAGTGCTAACTCCCGCTCTCCCCCCATAGAGTGACTCACCTTATCCCTTATCGCCTTTAAGGCTTTGACCCTGACATACAAGGCCCTCCATGCGAGGGGAGCAAAGTACCTCCAAAGGAGACTTGCCTTCTACCGACCGGCTCGCTCTCTGAGGTCAGAATCCCTGTTTTTGGCGACTGTCCCGCGAGTGAAGAGAGCGCGCTTGGGAGGTCGCTCCTTTGGACTACTGGCGCCACAGCTGTGGAACTCTCTGCCTCTTACACTTCGGGGAGCCACCTGCTTACTAGCTTTTAGAAAGGACCTCAAAACCTGGTTGTTCACCCAGTAGGCCTTTTTTTCTGCTTGTCGTTCTCTTTCTGTTTGTGACATTTTCTTGTTTTAATGTGTTTTGTTAGTATACTGCAGCCTACCTTAAATAAAAGCGCCGGGACACTCTTTTTGAGTAGCCGCGCGCTCTACAAAAGCCATTTTAACATAACATAACATAACATAACATAACATAAGTGAAATTTGAATACATCACCCCCACTCTCTTGGGTCTTCTTTTGCTAACCACATACAACGTAAATCCCTAAACATATAGTTCAGAAGACCCTGCATACCAGCACACTGGTGTACCTATTTGAAAGAAAGTGTCTTAAACGGGAGGTACCCATACAACATGCAAAACCACCATGATCCTCGACATACCCCCCAAAAAATCCGAAAACAAAAAAGTTCACCCACACTTTTTGGAACAACCTACCCTCCTATCTGAGGCTGTCACCCGCATAAAAAGTTTTAAATAAACCTCTGATCTCTTCCCTTTCTCAGCTCTCCTCCCCACTACTAATTTCTGTCCAGTCATGGACAGAAATTAGTAGTGGGGAGCTTGAGATGGTGCTCAATGAAGCATTTATTTATTTATGGATTTATTTGTATTATTTATTTAGAAAGGGCACTGTCATCAAAGATATATTGGTACTAGGACTGCAACGGTCATCCATTCATATCAACAAACATGTATTCATCACAACAGGTGGGTTCTGAAACGTTTTCGGAACCTAGCAACTTCTAAAAACATCTGAAGTGGAAGTCAATTCCACAGCTGAGCACTGAGAACACTGAAAGTACTACAGCTCCTGCAGATTTTCCTGAAACATGGTGCTTTTAGAAGAGTGTGAGTGCTTGATCTAAGAGCTTGTGTGGGGCTTTATGGGCAAATCAGATCCAAGAGAAACTTAGGTCCCAAGTGGTGGACATCCTTATGCAACAAGCACAATATCTCAAGTTCAATGTACTGTTTGACAAGAAGCCAATCTGGCACTTAAATGTTTGCTGATCTGGCCCTTTGATAAACCCATATTGACCGCATTATCATAGCCTAGTCTAGCGACCCTTTACTCTCTGACTTTTTGTGACTGTCTGTCCAAGTGGCTGACCGAATGCCCCTCAAGACCTAGCTGTTCGAATAAGCCTCTGGGGCCTACAAGCACCTGAATACCCTATCGGGTGATTAGCAGTGCTTTATAAATCTTGATTTTTTGAAAATATTTCTTTATTGGTTATTCAGAGATCTTACTAAAACAGTACAAACAAAGGTCATTACATAATCAAATGGGAAAAATTAAGAAATAAAAACAAGTGAGTAATGCACATTGCATAATGAGCTCTAGTCCAATAACGTACTCTTGTAAAAACAAAAATAAAACTTAGTCAGTTGTAATTTGCAAAAATAAGTTTCACTGACCTGAGGTCAATGTATAGCAGAAAACCAAAAAGGGACATACGGTATGTCCAGTAGTTATATACCCAAAGAGCAGGGCTCCAAGGAATACAACTCAGATTGTTTGATTAACTGAAGGTCAGTAGTTTCTTTACCACCGCAGCAGTAAAAAACTAGCTGACATTATGAATCTGAACCTTGAAGGACAGACCTTTGTGAACCAGACCCCAAGATTCTTTGCCTGTTCAGGCTGCGGCAGCATGCATCCCATGGACAAAACCTTTCTTGTCAGCATGATGGACCACCCCCACATATCGTGATCTCTGTTTTGCTTCCATTCATTTTCAGGGCGTTTGTGGACTTCCACTTCTGAATCGGACACATATTTGTAGCTGGTCTGAATTGCTAGACATAGGGCCTGATATATAGTTTGACAGAGAGAATACTCTGTTACAATGATGATGGAGTACACTCTCTGCCAAACTGAAGGTCCACTTGACTGATTAACACACGGGCAGACCTTAAGTATGTCAGCAATGGAAACTACTTTGTCTCAGTCAGTGACATATTTCCTCTGACGGCCTGAAAGAGTAAGAGCATGTCACGTCGTGACTTGAATAATGACAGACAAATGATTATCTTTAAAGGAGCTTTATTCCTTGCTTCTTTCTTCGTACCTGTCCCTACTCTATCTGTCCCTTTCCTGTCTCCACTCCTCCTCTTCCTCCGGCCCCCTAGCTCCGCCCACTCCCAACTACTAGACTGTAGCACAACATTACAGAGCAGTCAAAGGATTGGCCATTTAACCACCCACCTGATTTAGAGGGGGTGGTTGAATGGCCAGTTTTACTTTCCCTTACTGTCATGAAAAACGTGGTGGCAAGGGACAATAAAAAACATTTAAATGACCCACACACCATGGGTGAAAACTCCCATAGGGTGGGGGTGGGGGGGGGGGGGGGGGGATGGATTAGTTTGTTTGTTGTTTTATTAAACGTTAAAAGTTCGACTGATAGTATTATAATTTTGAAGGGTACTGTCCATAAATATTTTAATACAGTGACAGGAACCACAGAGACGAAGGTTCCTGACAAATTTCGGAGATGTTTCCTGAGCCAGATAGATGTTGGTCCATAATTTTCATGTAGACCAAAGGAATGGTAAAGGTGCTATAGAATACTAGGTGCACTAGGTCTAGGTCAGGGGTTTTAAAAAAAAAAAAGTGGGCCATGAACACCGCAGTAGAAAACCTGCTTTTGGTATTGGTGGGACATGTCATACTCAGAATGTACTCTAACTACAGCCACACTGCTATAGTACACGATAAACAATAAATATAAATGGATTGCGGTAAATATCAATGCAGTATTTAAATTTAAATCCTATTAAAACTAAGCTTGATTGTCATTCAAAGCTCGAGCAAGCACGCCAAATCGAGTTCCAAACTGAATATATATGAGTATTGCTAAAACAAGAGCGTTTTAGCAGGCAGCAGCCATGTGCGGCAAGCAAGTCCCTGTAAAGGCATAGCACAGATGCCAAAGAGATGACACACACTCGTATTTGAACAGTTTTGGCCCCCTACTGTGTTTATGAGCGAGGAATACTCGCACAGCTGTGCCAGGGAAAGCAACGGAACGCAGAAAAGCATTCTAATGTTTTACTAGGTCAACCACTAGAAAATATTTGACTATCAGCCAAGTGTATCTAGCTGCTAATATTTGTCAGATGAAAGTATGATTACAGGAACGCTACAAAATAACAGAAGTGCATTTATTTAGTTTGTTTTAGTTTTCAACATTATATACTTCTAAACCCTCTTAATATAGCGAGTTATTTTGCCGATTTCTGGTTCAACAGGGGGTCAAAAGGAACTCGTGCTTGTCACATAGAGCTTGTGCAAGTTCTCATCTCTCAGAGGAGCAGGCGTCAATACACAGCCGAGAACAGCCAGGGAGTATCCGTGAACACCCAGACACACTGAACAGAGCCATTTCAGGAGGGCATAGGGCGATTGACTCTAGCTATACAATATGGGGCACTTTATGGTTGTACTGCTACTGAGCCACTGCTTATACTCAGGTAAATAGTTGGGTTCAGGTGCTTTCCGTCTGGTATGATGAGGTGTCTGTCGGATTTCACCAGGAATTTTTCCATACACACAGATAACCACGCATACAGACTCTCTCCCTCTCTGTTACAAAAGTATTCAAAAGTGTTAGTTATTTTACAAAATATTGTTCTTTCTCTTACTTCGTACCATTAATCGCGGGTGGGGGGTGGGGTGGCGAGGGTCGCGTGGGGAGTGGGGTGTGTTAATCTAATACTTTTTTTAACGTACCTGTCTGCAGGCCGGTCCCGCGTATCCTCAGCACTTGCTTTTGCTCTCTGGAAACCTGCCCCCAGCAAGAACAGGAAGCACGCAGCCTCCCTCCCCTCCCTTAAGCCAATCACAACGCTGCAATGGCAGCGTTTTGATTGGTGGGGACGCCGTCCAGCAAGGGTCTTACGGGGAGGCCATTTTCTCAATGTAGGCTGCATTGCAGCCTGCATTGAGAAAGGGCAGAGTATGCAGGACTTGTTTGTGCAGCCCCAGAGGGTTGGCCAAACCAGTCATGAGCCCTCAGGAGTGGGCACACCACTCCTCCCCTGCCCAGCCCTGCTCGTCGCAGAACAGCCCCGAACAGCCAAAGATTTCTGCTTTCTTGCAGTGTGAGAAGCAGAAACATAAAATGGTAGTTTTACCATTTTATATTTCTGCGTCTTGCACTGTGAGAAAGCAGTGGGGCGAAGCTCCTCCACACTAGTGGAGGAGCTGCCCATGCGTACCATATTATATGCCAGTGTAGTTGTTAAAATAGCCGAATGGAGGCGGAGCTTGCTCGCGTGGAAGATGGCCGCCTGAGCGCGTAGCTCTGCATGCCCATCTAACTATCCGACATTTATTCAACACCTGAAGAGCGCTATCGGTTCCACTGTGGCTCATATCGGTGCCGAAGGAGTTCTAGTTAGTAACGCGCTGACTCCGACTACTGTACCGGCCCGGAAGGCGGAGCGAGGGGTCTTGGCCGATACGTGATGGTGTAGGCCTGGATCCTTGGGCTCCCATAATTGGCTGTGGTGGCTTGGTGCTCTGCGACGGGGTAAAAGCCTTCACCCGGCTGCTGGTGGGAGAGGCCGGATTGACTTCGACGGAACACAAACCCTGAGTGGTGCCCCCCTCCTGGGCAGGGAGTCGCTATTAACCACCCACAATTAGAGCGCGCCTGAGGGGACTAGACGGCGGGAGTGCGACGAGTAACAGAGATGCTGTGGCTGGGATATACGGAGGGTTGCAGCGGCCATTCTCAGCACTGCAGAGGTACGAGTGGACATTGACTTACTGCGTTTCTCTGGCGATACAGCCCAAGTGTGATATGGGATGCTCCCTAGGAGATCACTTGCCCAATGACTGTGGTATTGCTGATGCATGGTGAGTGGGGTGCGACCTGCCATTTTGTCCGTTGGAGTGCCGGCTCACCCAAGTCATATGAAGCCTGCTGTAGAGGGAGCTTGACCGGCAGCTGGCTCGTGAAGTTCTGCATCCACTGAGAGAAAGTCACTTGGTGAGAGGCCCCCGCCTGGACGACTTTGATTAAGGTGGGTGCTACCAAGGAGCATTGGCGACCTCGGTCGTGTGGTGGATGAGGCAGTTGTGCTAGGGAGGCCTATTGTGAACATTTGGCAGACGGCTCCTTGTTGTCCATTGTATGGTTGAAATGGCTACTGTCCGACCTGCTATAATACAGTGAAGTGCCTGATACTGGGTTGCACCTGATTACTACTGTTGGACCCTACGTGCAGAGGTCTGGGCAGCGCCTCGAGAGCCAGAGCTCGGGTGATGTCACTGGTGGCCTGAGCAATCATCTGAAACCCCTGTGCAGTGAGATAGTAGCCTCAGCCTGAAAACAGTGCGTCCCTGTCCGCTTTCCGGATCCAACGAAGCCTGGGCTGTGGAAGAGTGGCTACATTGGGGGCAGCCGGATAGGTGAGCCTGTAAATTATACTTTGCCCTAACAGCCACTTACTGGGGTGGCCGCCGTGTGAACGGAGAGGGACTCACATCTACTTCCAAGATGGGAAAAGTTGACAGAACGCAACCGAAACTCACGTTTGATCACAGAAATTTTAAGGGACGCGATGCCGCTGCAGATGACGGTGAAAGACCCACCTCAAGAAGAGGCGGAAGCTGACATTTGCATGATGCTTGCTGTGATGGAAAAGGGTCTGCAGAGCAGCCTTTCTTCCCTTGGCTTCAAGATGGACTCTCTTTCTTACCGCATGGACAGACTATCTGAGAGATTGGACAAACGTGCACAGCGGTTCGACATGACGGAACGTCGGGTCACGGAAGTTGAAGAAGCACAGACTATGCTGGACGCTCATCACAAACAACTGTGGAAAGTGATGCAGGTCCTACTGGACAAGGCAGAGGACCTGGAAGCTAGATCACGAAGCAGCAATCTCAGAATCACGGGCCTTTCAGAATTGACCCCCACTGGCAACATGGAACAATTCGTGGAAAAATTACTTGTAATGCTCCCCGGCGGGGAGACTTTCCCACCTATGTTTGTAGTTGAAAGAGCGCATCGTTCTCTGGGTCCTCGCCCGGCACCTGGCGCTTCCCTGAGACCAATTATAGCAAAGCTGCTTAACTACAGAGACAGGGACTCAGCACGAAAAGCTGCCAGAGACAAGCAACCACTGAAATATGAGGGTTCTACTATATCTCTGTTTCCAGATTTCACATTAGGAGTGCAAGAAGCTCACCAACAGTTCGCCCCATTGAAGAAACAGCTTAGGGAGAATAACATAGACTATGACATGCTATACCCTGCTAGACTCCGGATTAACCGCCAAGGCCAGTCACGAATCTTCACGGGCCCGAAAGTCTTACAGAAGGCCATGAAGGAATGGTCTATAGACAAAAGTCGCAGTCCAGAGATAGACAATTGGGAGGCAGATTGGACGAACATCACTGATTTTTGGTCTACTCTTCATACAGATTAGAATGTCTTTCTTGGGGGTACAGATGGAGGTCAGATTAGTATTCCCAGTGAGACTTGGGAACCGAAGTGATTTGGTTTTTTTTCAAGTTTCTGATGACAATGCAAGGGGTCTCAACTGTTTACTTTCTGCAGGGGGTAATTTCTGCTGCTGAGGCTGAGTCAAGTTGAGGAACTTGGATACTGACTGTAAGTGGGCGGGATGGGGATTGGAGATCATATACTTTCTTCAGATGTTCCATATTATGCAGGTGGTGTGCGGAGCAGAGGCCAGTTTGGTCTTTTCAGTTTATATAAGGAGTGTGTGCTACCTCTGCCTGCGAATGTAACGCACATTGAGGGTATTGTGTCCTGAGGGTGGGGGTATGGGACCGCTTTATTTCTTGTTGTACTTTTACAATTGCTGTGTTTTTCCAGTATAGTTCGGGAGGTCTGCTTTCTAGTTTTCCATCTAGGCACTGTTGGGGCCGGCCTGTCGTGGGTGGGGGGGAGGGACAGTATGGGGCTACGTTTGGTTTGATAATGACTGTGGACACTACTCCTTTTTTATAGCAAATGAGCATGCGGTAGGTTTCCATGGCCGACACAAATAGGCTGGCAACACAGAACCAAGGTACAGTTGGTAGTTCTTCCCACAGGATTACCCAACAGGGTAAACTGTGGGCTCTCGCATGGAACGTGAGGGGTCTTAATGACCACAGGAAACTCCGTAAGGTCCTAGTATACCTAACAAAACATGAAATAGATATTGCATTACTGCAAGAGACACACCTTCCTCTTAACAGCCCAATGCTTAGTGCAGGGTCACGCCCACACAGCGGGCTTCACCACGCATGCTAGAGGGGTCCTTACGTGGATTTGCCCAAAAGCTTCCATCACTCTGGAACCCTTGGTCACTGATGCAAATGGAAGATATATGATTTCCAAGTGCCGGGGTAACAGAATTGACGTGATTATCATTAATGTGTATGGGCCCAACTATGATAATCCTGACTTTTATTCCTCTCTGTCCGTCAAGGTGCGCAGCTTTGGGGTGGACCTGCAACTCTGGGGAGGGGACATAAATTTAGTTTTGAATCCTGACTGGGACCGATCGGGAATGAACAGCTAGACACGTTACAGCAGCAGCTACAACACTCATGCATATCATGGTACAAATGGAATTGCATGATGTTTGGAGACAGAGATTCCCAGATAAAGGGGAATACACACATTATTCAGCATACCATAACTTACATACACACACTGACTACTGGTTAGCCACTAGGCAGCTGTATAGACACACGAGATCATGCGAGGTACTACCCTGTATACTTTCAGACCACTCCGGTCTTATTAGTTTTAGATGTCCCCCAGAGACCTATCCCCAAGGACCTCAAGAACTTCCTGCCCATCTCCCTGCTCCCGTTCCCGGCAAAGGTCATCGAAAAAATCATCAACAAGCAACTGGCCCGCCATCTGGAAGACAACAACATCCTGGACCCATCCCAATCCGGATTCAGACAAAACCACAGCACCGAGACAGCCCTCATCGCCGCCACAGACGACATCAGGCGCCAACTAGACAACGGCGAAACATCAGCCCTCATCCTCCTGGACCTATCGGCCGCCTACGACACGGTCTGCCATTGCACTCTAAAGACACGCTTCCTAGAAGCCGGAATCCAAGAGAAGGCCCTTGACTGGACCAAGTCCTTTACTATCCGGCAGAACCCAGAGCGTCCGCCTCCCACCCTTCCAATCTGAAGCCACCGACATCATCTGCGGCGTCCCCCAGGGCTCATCCCTCAGCCCGACTCTGTTCAACATCTACATGGACCCCCTCGCACCAGTGGCCCGCCATCACGACCTCAACATCATCTCCTACGCCGACGACACCCAGCTCATCCTCTCCCTCACCAAGGACCCACACATCGCCAAAACCAACCTTCATGAGGGAATGAAGGCCGTCACCGACTGGATGAGGAGCAGCCGTCTGAAGCTGAACTCAGACAAGACGGAGGTCCTCATCCTCGGACCCACCTCCTCAGCCTGGGACGACTCCTGGTGGTCGACCACACTGGGAACAGCACCAACACCCACCGACCATGCACGCAACCTAGGAGTCATCCTCGACTCCTCCCTCTCCATGTCTAAGCAGGTCAACGCCGTCTCCTCCTCCTGCTACAACACCCTTCTTATGCTCCGCAGGATCTACAAGTGGATCCCGACTGAAACAAGAAAAACGGTTGCACAAGCCCTCGTCAGTAGCAGACTGGACTACGGCAACGCACTCTACGCAGGAATCCCAACCAAACACCTACGACGACTACAACGCATCCAAAAGGCCTCAGCCCGACTGATCGTCAACGTCCCCCGCCACATCCACATCACCCCCCACCTGAGAGACCTACACTGGCTCCCCGTCGACAAGAGGATTACCTTTAAGCTCCTCACCCACGCACACAAAGCACTCCACAACGCTGGACCAGCCTACCTGAACAGCAGACTCAGCTTCTACACCCCCACCCGCCAGTTCCGCTCCGCCAGCCTCGCACTCGCCGCTGTCCCCCGCATCCAACGAACGACCTTTGGCGGCAGATCCTTCTCCGACCTCGCCGCCAAGACCTGGAACACCCTCCCTATCCACATACGACAGACCCAAGACCTACTCGCCTTTAGACTCCTCAAGACCTGGCTCTTCAAGCAGTCGCAGCACCCCCCCTCTCCCCTCAGCACCTTGGGACCCTCAGGGTTAAGTAGTGTGCTCTACAAGTACTCTGATTGATTGATTGATTGATTGATTGATCACCCCTACACTTGGAGGTTACCCCCGTACTCACTACTTGAGGCAGCATTTAAGGAGTAGCTAGCAGAAGCGATTGAAACATTCTTTCATAGAAACTTGGGCTCGGTGGAGAGCTTTCAGGTGGTGTGGAAAGCATTCAAAGTGTATATCCCTGGGCTTACCATGTTCAAGCACTCAGGGGTTCTTAGAGCCCTGCGCAAGCGGCTTACTGATCTGGAGGCGACATTAGGCAGCCTAGAGGCGAGACTCCAAATGGGCACTGATGAAGAGGTATTGAGTGAATTCAAGGCCCAACTGGAGGACTTTTCAAGATACTGCTGATACTGAAATTAAATATCTTGTTAAATACGCCACAGCTCGCATATATGGGGAGGGCGAACGACCGGGTAGGGTGTTTGCCCAGCTATTAAAGAAATGGCGAGGGCATACAGTTGTTTCTGAACTTAAGTCAGACGAGGGGGAGACACTTACTGACGACACTGATATAGCTGAGAGATTTCAGCAATTCTACTCGAAACTATACGCTACACTTAGTTCAGGCACGGGAGAGGAAATTTTGGACTATTTAACACATGTTAAACTGCCCTGGCTGACTAATACACATTGCGAAATCCTGATACGCCCATTAAAAAGAGATGAGATACTCTTGGCTCTTGCCAAAATGAAGTCAGGCAGTGCCCCGATGGTGGACAGATTGACTGTGGCATTCTATAAGATGTACCTTGACTTGTTATTACCACACTTAACCACTCTATTCGAAGACATGTGTGAGTTGGGTACGCTGCCGCCCTCGATGAGGGAGGCAATTGTTGCTATTCTGAATACGGGAAAACCCTGTGAGAAGTGTTTATCATACAGACCTCTCTCTTTGCTTAATGTTGACACCAACATTTTTGCTGAGATACTGGCGAACAGACTGGTTCCTTTGGTCCCAACATTAGTTGCTCCAGAGCAGGCAGGGTTTGTACCAGGTCGAAATCTTACTTATAATCTACGCACGGTGTTTGGTGCACTCCAGCACACTAAACAGGATGTCCAAGCTGTTGCGGTGTTTCTCGATATGGGGAAAGTCTTTGACTCAGTAGAATAGCCCTTCATGAGACAGGTTCTGTTGAGGATGGGGCCGGGTAAGTCTTCTTACAGTTTCTTGGGGTGTTGTATTGTTCCCCCACAGCCAGAATTAAAGTGGGTGATCTGGTGACGAACCCGATACATATCACTAGGGGTACTGGTCAAGGCTGCCCGCTTTCTTCGATCCTCTATGCCTTGGTGGCTGAACCCTTAGCTTGGGCACTCCTCGAATATCATAGCTATAAAGGTATCTGAGTTCCAGGCTACGAAATTATAGTTTTGACGTACGCGGACGATACGCTCCTATATATTCGTGATCCTGAACGGCATCTTTCATCCGTACTGCGGGACATAGTGCGTTTTGGGGGGATGTCGGGTTACGTGTCAACTGGTTGAAGTCCATCATATTTCCTCTGACCCCGTCCACGGTCCAGTTCGAACCAGAATATCCGCTACAGTGGACGACAGACTCGGTGCAATACTTTGGTATTCAGGTGCATTCGGACTCGGATGTCATCTTTAGGGAGAATTATGGCTTGCTGTTTAGTGAAATGGAGGATGAGGTGGAAGACTGGATCCGTTTGCTGTTATCCCTCCTAGGTAGAATCTCTATAATGAAAATGGTGGTACTCCCCCGCTTTCTGTTTCTATTTACGAACATACCAATGGTACTCCCAGATGTATTTTTTAAGAGGCTTACGACAATGATGGTTAAACTGGCATGGGCGGGCAAACAACCGAGGGTCAAATGGCAAATTCTTACGTGACCTTATCACATGGGAGGACTGGGGGCGCCTGATTTAGACCTTTACTCTAGGGCAGCACAAAGTGTGCATGCTTACCTCTGAATGCATGGCCCGCCAGACACTCCCCACCTATGCATTGAGAGGGCTGTGGCTTCTCCCTGACCCCTGCCCATGCTGCTTTTTTCGCCCCCAGATTGTAGGACTGGAATACTGGACTCAATCAATAATACTACCCATCCATGGCACCACCTCTTAAAGTTACAAACAGGGGCTATCCTGTATTCACCTCTAGCCCCACTAGAGTGGTGCCACTGGCTGCCCCATGTAGGGATAGTGGTGTAGTCTGTGTGCTTAATTCTATCAAGATCAGTACTATAGGTAACTTGCTTGAGGGAGGCACAGCTAAAAACTGGGATAACTTGGCACTAGGAGACGCCACACCCAAGTTTCTCACTAAGTTTCAATTTCACAGAACTAGACATGCATTACATCAGCTCCTGGGGAGTGACCTGGCGGAACCACCGTAATTGACCGCCCTTTCATTTGTTATAAAAGCCGATGCACCAACGAGAGTGGTATCTAAAACTTACAAGCACACTATGTCCTATAGGGAGAACTATTTTACCAAGGCACGCTTGGAATGGCAAAGGGATCTTAATAGGGAAGTAGACGATGAAATGTGGAAGTATTGTTGCTCCAGACCGAAACGTGTTTCCCTTAACAGTAGACACAGGCTGCTTCATTTCAAGTTCCTCAAAAGAGTCTACTATACTCCCGAAAGGCTTTGCAGGTATGGTCTGAGGGAAGAATCGAGGTGCAAGCGCTGCAGCGAGCAGGTAGTTGATTTCATGCAGGGGATTGTGAAGTTTTGGGAAAGGGTTTTCTCTGAAATGGCCGCGATGACAGGGCAGGCACTGGAACCGGAGCCAGCCCTTGCTCTCCTGGGCTACTCTAAACCTTTGCCTACAGGGCTGCGAAGATTTGGGGACATGGGGCTATTGATTACCAAGCACAGAGTGGCGCTTTGTTGGTTAAAAGGACCGCTCCCTATGACTACTCAGTAGGCGAAAGATATGCTGTACTGCTGTACCCAAACGGAGTATCATAGTGACCTCCTCCCACCCCGAAATAGGCCAAAGAATTTTTGGGCGCTGTATAGTTCATGTAGGGCTACTAAGGAAGGGGGCAACAATATTGTTGAGGGTGAGGGACAAGAAACAAGATTATCCAGCCCAGAAATATTGTAATTTGGAAGCAGACCTGGTGGGGACAGTGGCTACATGGCGGGTTCTGTAGGAGTGTGGGGATATGTGAGACACTGTAAGCCCTAGGGATAGCTGAAAGTCTGGGGTACAATGTATAATCATCTCATGTTCAGACGGCGCGCACAGAATGACACAGTAAGTAATGGAGTTCCGACCAGTGGCGTAACAAAACTTGAGGGGGCCCCCCTGCAGGATACGTGGAAGGGGCCCCTCCGGTTAACCTCTTCATTTAGGACTTCCACAGGGTACATGTCTTAGGGGGGGGTAGGCAAAAGGTCTGCCTACTCCATTGTCCGCAGGTCTTCTTCCGAGGCTGTCCTGCACTACTAGGGAGTAGTTATGTAGGATTGTACACTTCTGTGCTGCTTTCCCTATTTCTTCTAAACTGGCGCACTGTTGATTTCCTTGTACAGCGTACGCATCTGTAGGTACCTGGCTCTGTTTTAAGAGCGCCATCTTAGTTGTACCAATAGAGTACACAACAGTGGGTATTTTTCAATCTGTTTATGTGTTTCATTATCTCACTTTTATTACAGTTATAGATTTTCTTTCCATGTAAGCCCTCTACTTCATTAGTAGATGGGAATTTCTAGACTCCGGGTTGTGCTTTTATTTCTCCCTCCCTGTTTTTGCCGGGTACTTCATGTCTCGGCTAGCCACTGGCCCTTGAGAGGCTGGGCTACTTACACTGCATGGCAGCATGTCCGCGCACAACCATGTGCCACAGATGCTGACAGCTGCAGGTCAGAATCGGAGGCCTGTACCTCTTAAAGTACTCAAGATTGCAGCTATTGGAGCTGTGGCCTCGTTGTTAGATGGTGGGGTGTCATCCTCTTAACAGGGACTGTTTGTTTGGAGTACCTGCCCTGGTTGCTCATTCCAGTTTAGACCATTGGGCTGGGAGGGCTCACATGACACCTTCATTAAGGGAAGCATTGGGCCTGAGATTGGAGCCGCATCAAGCAATGTTGCATGCGCTTTAATTAACTCTTGCTCTTTAATCAAAAATAGGCTTGAAGTTAAAGATTTTTTGCAATCCCAGAGATTGGACTGACTTTTTATTATAGAAGCTTGGGCGAGGGAAGATTCAGGATCTAATCTTATGGAAGCAGTCCCGTCTGGCTATGTTATTGACCTACTTGATCGACCCTTTACGATGGGTGATGGTTTGGTTAACATTTTTAAGGATTCTCTACGTTTTACTCTTGAACCTCTTGCTTGTCAGTCACATCGTGAATGTGAAGCGGCGGTATTTGAAACAAAAATCCCTAAGTGCTTTCTGTTTTTTGGGTCCCTTCATTTACCATCCTCCAGGCTCACGTGCCATCTTCTTATCGTTCATACGCCCAGTCTCGAGTGAGTAAGCTTGTCAATTCTTTATCTAATCCTAATAACAGCATTCTAACACGTCTTGAGATTTTTGTGATGAGCTAGCCATTTTTTTCATAGATAAAATCTTGAATATTTCTCTGAGTATGATCTCCCTTGTGATCAGGAAACTTTGCTTACTGTCCCTCCTTCTTCTTCTCTAAAGAACTCTCATGTGCTATTTTGTTTATCACAAGTTATGGTGCATTAAGTTAAAGAACTTTTGATGAGTATTAAATCTGGCTCTCTGTTGCATCCCTGCCCACCTAAAATCTTGCAACTTGCCAAGAACATTGCCGCAGAACCTCTCACACTGACCATTAATAAGGTCAGGGAGGCTGGAAAATATCCCAGTCTATGAAAAAAAGCAATTGTCCTTCCATTGCTTAAGAAACTCAATCTTAATCCTGAGGATTTCAAAAACTATCATCGATTTAATTACTGCCCACTCCTTCAAAAATACTAGGGAAGTATTTAAACTAGGAATAGATTACATTTATTGATACATATGATCTTCTTGATACATCCCAGACTGGTTTCAGGAGTGGTCACAGTCCAGAGGCCACCCTCGTTGTTGCGGGTGACAATATTAGGGGCCAGGTTGATTTGCAGTTCTGGTCATGCTTGACCTGTCTGCGGCTTTCAATATGATTTCCCTAAAACTTATGGCGAGGCGATTAGTGCAACTTGGGGTGGACGTCAATGAGTTCAGTTTATTGCATTCTTTTCTAGTGGACAGGGTGCAAGTGGTAAGTTGTGGACAGTTCAGGGCTAAAGCTTATAGTCTTTCTAGTAGGGTGCCGCAGGGCGCATCACTTAGTCCTACCCTTTTCTATCTTTGTTTCTCCTTGGCAGCCATGGTCAGACCCTTTGGTTTTCAGGTGTTGTCCTATGCAGATCACAGTCATATTATTGTCATCTTCCTACTCATGTCGAGTCAGCCAAGAATCTTGGGGTTATTTTTGACAATTACTTGTCATTTAACCTTGAGGTTAGTAAGTAAGTAAATCTTTATTCGGTTTTCAAATTGCATAAAAAACCATAAAAGAATTTCCACAATACATTTCATAAAAAATATCAAACTAGCCATTATTCCTCAAATGTAACATTTAACATTCATTTTCTCATCAATAAAACAGGATTAGTATCTTTACATTTAAAAAGGCTACCCTTATTCTTTTTCCTCAAGTAATCAAACAGTACCTTATCAAAGATTTACTCTATGTTTAAAAATACATTTTAAAAACGTGCTCACTGTTTTACAGGTCAATTCAGAGCTCAGAAATAGCAACCACAACATGGCTGGACGACATCTTCTAAAGCCTAAACTTCTCAAGAGGGGGATTAACCATAGCTTACGGTGTACAGTATAATATTTACAGAACAACACAGTGTGGATTGTTGATTGTTCAGACGTTTCGTCGCAGGGGCACACCGTTAAGTGGTCATCTCAGCTATTCCTATTGGGAAAAGCTACAACCCTATGAAAAATGTTCAGCCTAAATCTTGCCAGTAAGAAGCGCTCAAATTGTGACTCGACATATGTCTAATATGGTTCCATCTCTACAGTAGTCATAACTGCCATGGAATGCTGGACTGAGGGTTTCTTTATCTCTATACTAATGCATAATTCTTCTATGTGGCTCAGAGCCCTTGTTTTTAGATCTTTCTTCGGGATTTCGGCAAATGTTTCGGGGTTAAAATAATATTTGGCCATCCCCAGATCAGTAAGAAGATTTTTTACATATCTCAGCCATTCTATTTTTTCCGCATAGTCCAGTAACATACAGTCTGCCACAATCTCTTTTGTAAAATAATTTTTCGTTGATGTCCAAATGCGACGCCAGAGCAATATGGGTTGGATATTTCCCAAATCCTTAATATGGGGCATTCCTAGCTCTGCATGGCAAGCAAAAGTGGATACTCGTGTAGGGACCGCCAAGAGAAATCTCATGAATGTATTCTCTGCTACCTGTAGTGCTTTTGTATTTTTGTATCCCCACAGGCCCGCCCCATAGAGTGCGATAGAATGACACTTTGCCTTACAGATACGGAGCAACTCTACTGGTGGCCTCTTTCCTAACTTCTGTGTGAATTTTATAAGGGCAGCAATTGCTCGCAGAAGTTGATGTTTGCGGGCTTCTATAGCCGCTTTCCAATTAAGCTTCTCATCCATCATAATCCCCAGGTAAGGGTATTGGGCAGTTAGTTCTATCTTTTCATTATCAAGGAAAATACTCTTCCCCCGTTTCTTTCCTTGACCTGCCACCATAACATATGTCTTTTTTATATTTATATGGAGGTCCAAACTTCCCATAAATTTTGCATACCTATTCAATGCTTTCTGTAGCTCTCGTGAGGTGCGTGCCAGTATCACAACATCGTCTGCGTATAGGAGCGCAGGCACTAGGCGATCTCTCACTCGGGGGAGGTCCTGGCCCCCCTTTAACATCTCTACCTGGAGGCCATTGGTATAAAGGGAAAAGAGAAAGGGGGCCAGCACACAACCCTGCCTGACGCCGCGCTCCACAGCAAACGACTCTGATAGTTCACCCTGCACTCCGAAACGCACCCTGGGTGAAGCATTAGAATATAATTCTCTAAGAAAGGTTACCAGGACTATATCTATTCCCATCTCGGTAAGAACTGACCACAGTTTTGCGTGGGAGACACAGTCGAAAGCTGCGGATAGGTCGACATAGACCATGTACAGCCTACCCCGCTTTGCCGACACGTACTTCCCCATCATTAAGGCTAAGTTCAGGGCTTGCTACGTTGTTTCAAAGCCCCCTCGGAAGCCGAACTGAATGTCAGAAAGAGTCCCGGTATCGTCCGCCCACTCCTGTAGACGCTGGAGTACCACTCTGCCCAGTACTTTCCCCAGCGAGTCCAGGAGCGAGATCGGTCGATAACAGGACAAGTCCTCCCTATTTCCCTTCTTAAATATAGGTACCATGGTTGATTGGGTCCAAGATTAAATTAGCCCACATTTCATTGTAGCATCAAACACCCTCTTCAAAATTGGGGCCCACAGATCTAATTTAAATTTAAAAAAGTCGACTGGTACCCCATCTGGACCAGGGCTTTTCCGCTTTTACTCACTTTTACTGCGTTTATAACTTCGTGGAGTCCAAAGTCTAATGGAACTGGGAACGGATTAACCTGATTATTCCATTTATTTCCCTCAGTTAAGTTTACTTCTGAGGGTTTGCCAAAAAAATTTGAAAAATGGTTTACCCATACTGGTCCCTCGATCGCAACTTCTACTTTTGGCTGGTTATTAGTATCTATCAGAAAGGGAGCTTTCACCACCTTCCAAAACAGCTCACTATTTCTATTCAGTGAGCTCTCATGTAGTTGGTCCCATAGGGCTTTCTTCAGTTCCTCTTTTCTTGCGTTGCATGCCAATCTATATGACCTTCTTAAGAACCTGACCTCCTCATGATCTCTAACAGCTTTTGTTAGTGCTATTTTTAAAGTTTTGTGGGCCACTGAACAATTGTGATTAAACCACCCCTTTTTTTCACCTTTTTTCCCTTTTTGCTTTCTTGTTAAACATTTGTTTACCTTGTCCAAGATCATCCTAAAATTTTCTAGGACTTCCTCTTCCCCTATAACAGTGTCTAAGCACTTCAGTATTGCCGGATATACTGCGGTTACCACCTTATTTGTTAAGTCTACAGGATCTATCTTTCCCCATCCTAGGGTATAGCCATTTGTTTTTGTTATATGTATCTTGTTCTGGGCAAGTGCGGTCATTAAGAGCTGTGCTGATAACTGCCCCTGATCCATAAATAGGTCAAAGCCCAGAGCAGCGTGATCGCTCAGAGTATTTATTAACACTCTAAATCTCTGGGCCTTACTTCCAAGGGTCGCTGTGATCAGTATATAGTCAATTGTTGACTCGCAACCCCTCACCAGATAGGTTGGCTCTAGCTGCCCACAAGGGGTTTTTGCTTCATTTAGTATCACCAAACCCAATTCGGATAGAGTTTCATTTAAAATATCTCCCACCACAGAATGGCTAAAGTGAGTTGTTTGGTCATCTATTTCATCCACCACACCACAAATGTTACTATTATTCCTCCCACAGGGGTGGTGGTTGAAGTCACCCCCCAGATAATACTTGGGGGGTCTAAGCCTTGCGTGTGTTTTGACCAGGTAAGAAGTTTCTTGCGGAGAACCCCAAGTGTTTTTACTCTCTCGCTTTCTACTAGATTATCGTACATATTTACAAGTAGGATAATCCTCTTCATCTGGAAGGACAATCTCAATATCTGATAGTTTGGTTCTAAACTAAGCGCTGTGACTTCTAGCCCCGGTATGATATTTGGTATGTAGATCATCAACCCACCCTTTGCCCTACCGTAAGTGCCTGCAATTGCTGGGGAAAAATAATTTTTATACCCCGTCAGGTGCATTTCTGTAGTGAGCCAAGTCTCCTGTAGGCATATCACTTGGTGGTCCTGTACAAAGTCTAAGGCACTTCCATCCGCAATTTTTACGCGGAGGCCCGCAATGTTCCAGAACATAATTTGTAATTTTATGCCTTTCTTTCCGGGGTCTAATCTTTCCGTAATGCTACTAGCCTTGTCTAAAACAGGGCTTTCCAAAGCCAATTGCCTTTCCTCCCTTATTGGATCTAGTATACCGCTAGGTATATTCCCCAAAGTAACGTTTTCTTCCCCCTTTGCTGATAGCAGATTCAATAAGACCAACTGGTTGTCACCTTCTATTTGTTGTATTTCTACGTGTTGTCTTTCTACATCACCTTTCAGATTGATATCCCCCTGCAAGTTAATAGATTCTGCCAAAGTGAATTTTACTGGGGGACCTAGCTCCCGGCCAAGTCAATCTACTTCATCCAACCCGAACAGCATTGAAAAATGGATAAAGGTAGGTACATTAAACCCCTGATATGGTTGGATGTTGTTATTCTGAAACCCCCAATGTGGCTGAGGATATACTGTTTGGAAAGGTTGATTATAAGGATTTTGCTGGGAGGGTTGGTAGCCCCTTTCTCTCCGGTCTGAATGAAACCTTTTTGCTGGATTCTGTTTTGGGTGTGTGATCAGCTCTCGCGGGTAGAAATAACTAACATAGTGCGTGGAAATACAGTCCCCCCCTCTGGCTTCGTACCAATCGCCAATGCACCTCACTGCTCTATGGTCCTTAAAGTTTATAATTATTACGTCCCCCCTCTTATCTTTTGGTCTTGATCCCACCCAAATTGCACATCTCACTGTTAGAATTTCTCCATTTACATGTGCGGGAAGGGGTCTATTTTGCTTCAGCCAATGAATAGTTTTGTTTTTTAAGGCATGATAACTCTCCCTGACCCCATCTGCTAGTTCCGGCACCCCAGTCATAATAATTGTGTAAGGGGCCGATTCAGGGGGTAGATCTACTATCCTAGTCATTGGTCTATTCGAACGCTGAGGTAACTGTTCCCCTTTCTCCTTATCTGATCTGTTTTTCACAGACGGGTTTTTCTTTACAAGTGGGAGGTTTTTTTCTGCTTCTCTTTTCTCTTCTTCCATTTTCCCACTGCCAGCTTGTGTCTCTCCATTTTTTACTTGATTACTTACTGGGGGCTTGGGCTTTTCTTTATTAGCCATTTCCTTAGATGATTTAGCCAATGCTTTTTTCCCCTGCATAGTGCCAGATTTCACAGGTGCACCACTGGTAGATGGTTGCTCTAGGGGCGAAATGGAGGGGGCAGCAAGGGTAGCAATAGATCTTTTTGGCTGTAGCATTGACAGTTTTGTTAAAGCCAGAGTGTTCCCTTCTATTTGCTCTCCCAGTCTATCTAAGTGTGTACTTATTAATCTGGTTCTCTCTAAGAGAGGAAGTAGAAGGGACTTCATCATGACCTCTATTTTAGTGAGAAGTTCACCCTCAAAGGTTTGGTCAGGAGATGGCCCTAAGGTGTTAGCCATTAAAAATGGATTATTTGTTTTAAGAGACCGTGTAAGTGGCGGTGTTGGGGCCAATATGTTAATTTTCTCTTTTTTGGCAGAACCTGACATAGGAGGAGAACCTTGTCTTTTTCTTTTTTTTGGTTGATTCTCTACATGTCCTATAGTTACTGGAGAGGACATGGATAATTTGGGTGAACTAGGTAGCCTTGATGTGTTTAAGCTAACTGAGGAATCGGAGAGGGACGTCACACTAGGGGAATTAATCCTATTATTTCCCTCATCCTCTAGAACAGTGGGGGGAATATTATCAGTGGGGGGAATATTATCAGTGGGGGGAATATTATCACTCACAGGTTCTAAGTCTATCACCCCTGGGGAGGGTGCTTTCCCGATTTGTCCTAGAGAGGAGCGTTTGCCGGTTAATAGATCCAATGAAAGGCGCTTTTCTGTGTCAGCAATTTCCTTCTCCAGGACGATAGTCACCCGTTTAAAAAATTGATCTACTGTGCCAGTTACTGCCCCTTTTGACGTGCTGACAGTTATACTTCGTGATTTCCCTGTGTCTGATGACATGATAGTACAAGGGTAAAGTCTTCAAATTATAGGCACAAATAACAGTGTACAATGCCAATATCTTATAGTTCAGCAGACTGTTACTAATGTCCAGCGGGTACTGATGTAGAAGTAAGTCTCTTACCACAAAGTGGATGTTAAGGGACTGGCCCGTCCCATCCTTTGTCGTCCTTGGACGGCCTTAGACGACCCGCCCTTTGCCCGGGCTTCGCCCCGGGCTGCAACCCGTGCGCGTCCCGCGCGCGTCCCGCGTGCGCGCGACCCCGTCGTCTCAAATACGTCAGAGAAGTGGGGGCGGGAAGAGGACCAGCTGTGGCGAGTTGGGATCCGCACAGCCCTCTGGTCCTCGCAGTCCCGCAGGGTCAGGTATGGAAGTTAGGCACCGCTGCAAAAGTTCTTTCCACGAGCGGCACCCGCGAAGCGGGTGCCGCGAGAAGTAGCCTCACAAACCCAGGAGCTATTTCAGTAGATAGCGCAGTGCAGCAGCAACCCGCACGGAGATCAGGAGGTAGACACGCTCTCTCAGTGCAGGGGAATCCAAGAAGTGCAATTCAGCTCGCTCTTTCAGGACGATGTGAGGTGGGGGCGGGAAGAGGACCAGCTGTGGCGAGTTAGGATCCGCACAGCCCGCTGGTCCTCGCAGTCCCGCAGGGTCAGGTATGGAAGTTAGGCACCGCTGCAAAAGTTCTTTCCACGAGCGGCACCCGCGAAGCGGGTCCCGCGAGAAGTAGCCTCACAAACCCAGGAGCTATTTCAGTAGATAGCGCAGTCCAGCAGCAACCCGCACGGAGATCAGGAGGTAGACACGCTCTCTCAGTGCAGGGGAATCCAAGAAGTGTAATTCAGCTCACTCTTTTCAGGACGATGTGAGGTGGGGGCGGGAAGAGGACCAGCTGTGGCGAGTTGGGATCCGCACAGCCCGCTGGTCCTCGCAGTCCCGCAGGGTCAGGTATGGAAGTTAGGCACCGCTGCAAAAGTTCCTTCCACGAGCGGCACCCGCGAAGCGGCTGCCGCGAGAAGTAGCCTCACAAACCCAGGAGCTATTTCAGTAGATAGCGCAGTCCAGCAGCAACCCGCATGGAGATCAGGAGGTAGACACGCTCTCTTAGTGCAGTACCAGCACATGCTTCCATAATATTAAATCCACGAAAACGATCTTTCCGTTCATTTCGGAAGAGTTGTGTAATTCTGTGGTCATGCATTGGTTTTGAGTATTGTAACACTCTCTACCTGAACATCAACAAACTGCAGGTCATCCAAAATAATGCGGCACAGCTTGTTTTAGGCATCTCAAAACATCTCCCAGTTGGCCAATGGCACTTCTGACCCTTAACTGGCTTCCAGTCAAGAAACAAGTGATATTTAAAGTCCTATGCATGGTCTTTATGGCAGTGCATGAATGGGGTCCAAGGTTTTTGTTGTCGATCTTTCAGTGGCATATGCCCAGTGAGGAACATAGTGGTGCCTAAGATTAGCAGAGCCAGATGGGGTGGTCGCTCATTCGCTTATGCAGTGGCCAAACTTTGGAACACCTTACCCATCCACATATCTGGATCTGACAATCTTTTGTTTTTTTCTTAGACATCTGAAAACATGGCTGTTTCTCATCTTAGACCCTGGACCTTTTTTACCATGTGTCCCTCATTGTGCCAATGCCTCCTGATGGTTTAGCGCCTGAACTCCTTCGGGTATTGTTGTGTTTTGGAAAAAAAAAATCAGTTCATTTTATGAATTAAAAAGAGCATTTGTAGAGAAAGATTCTGAAAGTGCTTGAGCTCCTTAAATAACATCTGTGCGCAAAGCAATCGAAATCTGAAAAGGTTTATTAAAAATATAAAACTACCTGTAATTCAAAAACTCAGCTAAATAGACGGTGCCCCAGCAATCATAAAATAAGCGGGATCTCCAAGTTAAGGCACAAATATATAGATATTCATAAACAGGCTCTCAAGGAGAATCACATGCTAAAGGAACACAAAGGGACTAGATAGGTGCTAGAGTCCAAGATCACGAGAACGGGCGAAGATGACCTCCAAGTGTAACAAGAATGTAAACTATGTTCATCTAAACAAGCTAATCAACACTTTCTCATTACAGGAGCCAAGATGTGGAAGAGCGGATTTAAGCATCATAGATGGGCACTTCCTTATGCACGGTGATTATGAGCAAGAAGACATGGATGTAGTAGTTTCAGTTACACTAATGTGGATCAGCATCTTTCTATTCACAGGCTGCATCATGAGTAGGTGTCTGACAGACATCAACCTTAAATTCACGGCACATTTTGATGTTAATAGTGTTGAGTTCTTGGATTTGCTAATTAAGCACCAGGACAACAAACTCATCGTTGACCTCTACATGAAACCTTCAGCACGTAACACATTACTCCACTTTAACAGCTTTCATCCCCGGAGTCAGCGCCAGAGTATACCTTTCTCCCAATTCCTAAGAGTTAGAAGGAATTGTTCCAATCTGGCAGATTTTGATCGACAAGCCATGATAATGAGGCAAAAATTTCTAAACCGTGGCTATCCGCACAGACTAGTAAGAGACTCTTACAAAAGAGCAAGATTCTACGACCGTGACCATCTTTTGAGAGCTAAAATGCCCAAAGAAAATAACCAGCTAGTCTGTATTACCAAGCAGTCCACTCTTGATAATAGTGTAAAACAGATCATCAATGCCAGTTGGCATATTCTGAATTCCAACCCCACGTCTAATGATAAACTCGCTAAGCCCTTATTTGCGCACAAAAGAAAAATTTTTTATAAGATTTGATAGTGCATTCCCGTTTTACCTGTAAGAATGTTCCATCTGAATTTGTGCAAAGATCACTGGTCAGTAATTTCCCTGTCAGAGGTACTGTTAAATGTTCATCCTGTAAATTTTGCAGTACGATTCTGGGAGGTGAAATTTTCTAGCATAATGGATGTCGCATGGATGCACATGACATGTGGAATTGCAAAACCTCTAATTGTATCTACTTTATCCTATGCCCATGCAACTTGGGCTATGTCGGTGAAACTTCCAGACCTATCCAAACCAGACTAACTGAGCATTGCTCAGCTATACGTACCAAGAAAATCTTAGCTCCATTAGTCAAACACTTTCTTGAATACCAACATGCCCCAGATGACTTTAGATGGTGCATTATTGAGAAGATCAGACTCCCAGACAATAAAGGTGGATGCAAAGTCCGAAAGAAAAGAGAGGTCTTTTGGATCTTTAGTCTGGGAACCTTTAAAAATGGGCTAAACAGCGAGATTCCATGGGAAAATGCGATCATCTGATGCCTATTTTTCCAACTTGAGTCATTGGTCTTCTAGCTGACCATAGAACCTTGATCATTGGTATCCTGTGTTTTTTTGTCTTTATACCCTCTCAGTTTCCACGTTATTCTATTACCTCCGTTTTAATTTATCATTGTAAATTCTCCCTTTCGGTTATATCGGTTTCTACTCATTTCCTATAATTTTTATCCATTTCTACCCATATTTATTTATTTTTATCGTCATAGTCGTGAATTATATTTGAGTTATTTTCTGTTTAGTTCAAATACTGGGAAGTCATTGTCCCCACTCAGTATTCGTATACCTTTTCCCCATTTAATATTTACTCTTAGTCCCCCCTATAAATCAACTATAAAACTAAGCATCACTATGATATGGGGGGCCCCTGTTTAAGTACTTCAGGGTTTTGCATTTGGTTTCTCCCGATGAGCTATAATGGCCGAGTCAGTCCATCTTTTGTGTCAATTGCGGCTCACTCCGGGATATTTCCCTTTAGTCCATCATTGATGTCCATTAGAGTTAAAGCACTGAATCCGTCCACTAAGATACCTGTGGAGTTCATTTAACTCCGTCCCGCAGTCTCCTGTCTATTTTGTATAGATTCACAGGTGTGCCTGCTTAGTAATCCGCCAAAGCAGTATTTATACAGCCGCTTCGTTAAGGGAGTTTGATTACTTTCTCGTCATACGGACTGCACGGCGGACACGGACGCTACCTTGTCGTGCTTCTAAGGGCATCATCCTGCCTTCATTCTGATTTCTTAAGGTAAGCTCTGCCCCTGGAAACCCCGCCGATCTCTTATTTAACTAATTTTTCGTAACTTTTGTTTTTAACTGATAATTTCCTCTACTTGAACCTCTAGTTGCCGATCAACAGACGGCTTGTTTAAAGGGATACCCTCAACTTTCCGTGTTATTTGTAAATCCCAGATCGAATCTCGAAAGGTAAGCGCCGCCTCTAAGCGCCGCTTTTTGAAATTTCCTCTAACCTTGGCTGTTTTGTTAAAATCCGAACATATTATTCCATTATACAGGCATCAGTCCTTCATATAATGATCAACAGGTGTCTCACTCGCAAAAGAAAACTCCCCTCTTCCACAGGCTTTTATATTCATTTACAAGATCGCGTCAACTTTAAGGTAATTACAGTACCCATTGCATCTAGGTAGGATCGCCATGTTGCGTGGCTATACGGACCACAGTATACATATTCATGATCTGCTTTTTTCCTCCCCCTTTGTTCATTTGGTTCCTAGACCTTATTGGTTCCACACCTTCCACCTCTGTGGGCTCTTCATCTATATAGCGTCCTATAGCCCTTTAAAGACAATTTTGGAAGGTGCGTAAAGGAGTTAGCTTGTTTTTCCTTTCTTCGCTGACCACGCATGCTAATTCTGTTATGTGTCTGGCTTAATCTGCATATCTTGCCATATTACTTTAAATTGTAGAACCACGTTGGTCCATTTTACAGGTATTTTTGTGATCAGGAAATATTATCATGCTCTATGTTCCATCATACTTTCCTTTTTTATAACTAGTTCCATTATTGAATTATCTCCTCTTACCAGTGAACTTGGCAGACCGCAACCATCATTTATCTATCTATTGGTCTTTGTATTTGAACATCTGTGTTCCACATGTCTATGTCATCTGATGTGAGATTAGTTGCTATGTTTTTTAAAAAAATGTTCTTTGCTCATTGGGCCCAGAAACGATACTCTATCTGATCATTTGATAATTCATATGCTTTAGGAATATTTCTGACGTGGTGACCTATACATCTGCTGATCATCCAATAAATTGATCGTCTCCCTAACATATACGGTTTAGGAGATTCTTCTGATAACAGTGAGTAACCTAGACTGTTCTGCACATGGTTGCTTCTATATTAGTACAAATGGTCAAATGTAAAATGATCTATTTAGATGGCGATAGCTATGACCTGTATATTAATTTGTATATATTGAATGGAAGTGTTCATATGTATATATGTATATATAAAACAAATAGTCTTAAATTCCATCATGATTATACAATTGCAATCTGTTAGGTTTGTCTATTCTTGTAATTAGAATATGGATATTTGTTCTCTTTGAGTATGGCACAATTTCTTCTACAATTATATCAAATTTTTGCGGCAACATGATATTGCATTTTTTCTCTTGCCAGTGATCACTTAGGTGATTTCCATTTTTTGTATTCATGAATAAATGTCAGATTGCTTTCTTTATGATTTGATTATGATGTAACATAAGATGTAATATATTGTTTTGATATTTTCTAATGTATGTTTTAGATATCAACACGTTTGGGTGGCTCCTGAAGAAGGCGTCCTTACGCCGAAACGCGCGTCGAGTTGCACTCGCCACAGTGTGATTTTTATCAATTAAATGATCTTTATTTTTAGGTGTATAAATAGTAATGAAATATATGTTTTTTAATTATTATGTCTACTTTGTATGTTTATGAATATGCCAAGTATCTGTATGATTTTTAACTGTCTACATTAAAGTTCTGACTATTTTTGATTTTCTTTGCCCACCTTTAGTTTTTACTGTCATTTGATATTACTTGTTTTGCCATTGTTATTGTCTGCCTAGGGTTTTCACTCACACACAGCACAGAAAGGAGTTACACCACTGAAGAGACTGCTCTGCCTACAGCAGCACACACTGAACTCAGAAACTACACAACTTATTGCATGTGCTGCAGACAGCACAGATCAGAAACACACAGCTGAATAGGAACGCTATGATAACGTTGCTCAATTTATGCCATAATCAAAACAACAAGACAGATATTTGTTACAGCAAGATTGTCAGATAAAAGGAGAACAGGAATGCGATGATCCAGCGACAAACTTCATTAAAGAGTGGCCAAGGCTAGTAGCAACTGCTAACCCTGACTTGGTCTTTGGCACTGTTCTTGCCACCACTGGCCCCAAGAGGTCATGAAGGCTGAGGCATAAACAGGAAATGATCAGAGGTCTAACAGGCAATCTTTCAGAGTGTGCTTCAAGGCTCTCCACTTGCAGCAAGCACAAAAAAAGAGTCCAAGGTTTTATTTGTAGTTACACATTTTACCTGCTTTTAAGGAAGTGAATGTATTCCAGCTTCTTAGTTCCTGCCATAAATGTTCATTCTTTGTCTTCTGGAGTGTTGATCTGCCAAACAGTAGCAAGCAAACCTGGGGTCTCATCAACAAAGGCGGGGTGCTTGGTCCCATCTTCACCAACGTCTCTATTTCAATTCTCAGCATTGATGGTTACTCTGACCACTAACTGTTGTAATGGCATCGTATTAGACTATTGTGAGACATAAATGTTGGATCCTAAATATCATTTTCAAAAATATCATCTCGTTGGAGTTAATATTAGGAAATTGACACCCAATGAAAGTGATAAATATGTTTGTAAATGGTGTTTAGAACATGATATTTATATCAGATAATATTACTATGACATTCTGATATGCATCCATTGCAATATAACTTTACTAGCAGCCAGTACTCTGATATTTCTCTCTCCTGATCTCGATCTAAATTTTGCACATCAAGTAGAGATCAGACCCAGCTGAGATGGATCACTGTCTGTCTGACAGGAGAGATAGACTATGTAGGACACTATAGTTTGATTGCTCAGCTCCAGATTCGGATCCCTGTATTACGAATGGTGACTAATTTTCTCAGTATCTGGGTTTTTTAAATTATACACTATTTACTTAAGAGACAGATGCTTCCAATAGCCTCTTTTTGCACAGTTGCTGCAGCCTTTAGCTTCCATAGGGTCAATTTATTGGCAGAATCATAGTACTGACATTCTTGTCTTTCTGGCACAGCAAAGAAGTCTAGGACATGTATGATAAGCACAAATAGCTGGCACATAATCACTTGTTTCAGCAAATTAATCACCCTCTAATTTTGAAGAGGCTGATAAAGCAAAAAGAACAGATCATGGATGGAATGCTGAACAATGCAAACATTCACCCCCAGTCACAGATCTGGGTTTAATCAATCATTTTTTTGTTCACCAAACCACCTAAATTTCGACCCAGCCATATGCAAATCAGTCTTGGCCGTGCTCCCTTATCGGAAGAGACCACCCAAACTGTCAGGCCGGGCCCTCCCTGGACCGGACACAAGCATACTGGGACTGGTTTCAGGGTATCGCCCTTCATCTGCCAGGCTAGCTTGAATCTAGTGGCTCAGTGAGCACAGAACCCATGTCTGGGCATACCCTTCCCACTTAAGGCAACAAAAGCAAAAAGAACAGATGATGGACGGAGTGCTGAACAATGCAATCATTCACCCTCAGTCACAGATCTGGTTTTAATACATAATTTATTTTACTCACCACGCCATCCCAGTTTGGACCCAGCCATATGCAAATATGTCTTGACCGAATCGTAGTACTGACATTCTTGTCTTCCTGGCACAGCAAAGAAGTCTAGGACATGTATGACAAGCATAAATGTCAGGCACATCATCACTCGTTTCAGCAAATAAATCAGTCTCTTAGTTAGAGAAAGCACAATGCGGCAGAGTAGACTTAGCTATACACCGCCCACGAGCAAAAGTGCTGCAACCAACAGAAAAGATGCCCTTGTTTTCAATATTTCTACCACAAAAATGCCTCCAACTTTCATCAAAACATTCTAAAGGGATTGCATTTATTACCACAATGAATGATAACTACTTTGGAACCAAAATATGCTCAGATTCCAATTGATACCACCATAAAAAGGTAATATACATGTATATGAAATTTACAACTTACAATCTCATATGATGAATCATTACTGATTAAAGAAGCTGGTGAAGACGGAAATAGTCACAATCATAGACTGCCTGATACATCCAAGAAGCAAAGATTTATTTAAAGGAGAAATTGTACATCAAATTACTATCTGATCCAACTGAAAAATTCATCCTGAAAATCCAGGAAGTAGTAGAAGCTTGAAATGTGGGTACACTTGATGAAACTACTAAAGCATACCTCATAATTAAACATCTGTAAATACCAGTACTGAACTATTTTCCAAAATTGCTCAAGCATTCATCAGATCAACCCCTTTAGATAAAGGCCAAAAACATCTTGTTTGAAAAATGCTGCAGATATGTGTGACTGTTGACAAATATCTTCAACCATTAAAAAGATACCACAAACCCCATTTAACATTTAGCTGATATAATTATCGAACCAACCGGTATGTTTTTTACATGAGATGTCACAAACCTCTATCTGACCATGCCACACCTTGAGGAAGTAGCAACAACTATGGAGCTGATCTTTCATCATTTTGAAGCTAGGATTTCTATTATTGTGTTTTTAAGCTACCTAATTGTACCCTGTTTAACAATTATTTCAATTGTAATGCCATCTATCACTTGCAAAAGATAAGTATGAGGAGGGCCAGGAACACCGCATCGGAATATGCCAATATTGCATCAACTTCTATGGTTTATTGCTGCATCCCACTGGGCTAAATACAGAACAACGACTCAGTTTTACTGTTCACATCTTGGCCATCAGGGGGAGCATCCCAAGAAGTGGATCAGTTTGCCCAATTTCTACAGGCAACCCACTTCTTAATTAAATTAACTGTTACAATCTGTAATACTTTGGTGTACATCTTTGGCTTTGTCATTTCTCCCCATTAAGGGAAACTCATGACTGACCTCTAAGTGAAACCCACTGATAGGAATAACCTATCCTAGAGCATTGTTACAGCTTTTTCCATGTAATGAACTATTAAGAATGAGTATTCACTGAGACATATGTCTATCAAAACAGAAAGAACAAGATGCTGGCTAAATTCAAACAACGTGGTTAACTATGTGAAATACATCAAAAATTACATCAGCAAATTTTGACAGTTACCAAAAAATTAGAGAAGCAACCCGAAAGCTCAACACCAGTCAGCACTACCATTTTTTTTAAAAAAATATATCCTTTATTCAGTTCACAGGGTATAGCAAGCATGAGTCATACAGAGTATTGGTGCATTAGGGCTTAATAAATGAAAAAGTGTGTACATAGATCACGGAGCGAAGCTCAAAGTACATCATATTTTTGCACAAATAAAGTCAAGGCTGAAGCATTGCTCAATCATGCCGTTCCTATTACTGCATCATGTCAGGAAAGTAAGGATGATGAGAACGTGGAGAAACAGGGGTGTCAAATTTGGGGTCATATGGCGTGTGGTGAGACGGATATTGGATCCTACAGTGGGGGGGGGGGAGGGAGGGAGGGGGGGGCTCAGTGGCAGTGTCCCGTTCGGTCCGTGTCCATGCCTGTAGGCTCAGAGGTGACAATGGCAATGCGGTAGACGGCGGCAATGGTAGCGCGCAAGTGGAGCGGAGGGGGGGGGTGAGGGTGGGGTGGGGAGGAGGAGGGGGAGTGGGGGAGGGAAGGGCGCGCAGGGGGGGAGCTCTCTTTTCCGCTATGCATCGGGTGCACGGACGGCCTGTCCAGTTTCTGCGGCGTCTGGGGCGGGGCATCTATCTCTGTGCTCCCCGCCTGGGGAGGCCTGTCCCTCGGATGGCTCTGGTGTCTGGGGTCCATTGTGGAAGGATCAGAGCATGTCATCCCAGAGCGCCGCTAAGGGGAATTTACGCAGCCCCGCCGTTTCCTCGTTATGTAGGGATATACATTCCGCTTTTGCCCAATTGTCCAGTGAGGCGCGCCAGTGCTCTACTGTGGGTGGTTCCGCCCGCTTCCAGTGCTTAGTGATGAGTCGTTTCGCCGTGATGAGGCCGAGGTCCCGGAAGCGAGAGGGCACCCTGTTATGTTTGGTCCTGTGGAAGAGTCCCAGCAGGCACGCTTCCCATGTGAGTGGGATCGGCATCGCCGTGCTATGCTCCAGCAGCGGTAGCACCGACTGCCAGTACGTTTGAATCTGGGGACACCGCCACAGCACGTGTAGGAGGTCTGCTCCCTCTGTGTTGCATCTTGGGCACTCAGCTGTCGCGCCTGGAAAGTATGAGTTTATCTTGTCCGGGGATAGGTATGCTCTGTGTAGGATATAAAGTTGGATTTGTTTGAAGCGTGCATTACGGGGAATGTTGCGGGGGCCCGCTAGTATCACCGCCCACTCCTTGTCTGTCCATATCCTCCCTCTGTCTGCCGCCCATTTATCTCGCAGAGGCTGTAGGGTGCATTGTGTGTGTGAGAGCAGTGCCTGGGCCAACCAGTGTACCACATGTGTCCCATTGCCCATGACGTGTATGCACTGAATCAGCTGGTGTACAGGTAGCTCGTTAGTGATGTTTCCCCATTTCCGCGTGAGTGCCCCTACTATGGATGCATGTTGTAGAAACTGTCCTGCAGGCAGTCCCGTGTCGGCAGCTAGGGTCTCGAATGGGAGCAAGGCGCCATCAGCATACAGGTCCGCCATCGTCTCTATTCCCGAGCGTGTCCACTGCTCCAGCGCCACCTCCGTTACAACCGATGTGGCTTTGGGAGTGCCCAGAAGCGGCAGCGCCGGGGCATACGGGGTAGTAGCTCTAGTGAGTCGCAGGCATCTAGTATAGCATTTCACGGCCACTGCTACGTGTAGTTGCGAGTGTTTTCTAGGGCTCGTCAGTGGGTGAAATAGGGAGTGTACCTGCAGTAGGGAGAGAGTGTCCGTGGCTGTGGCCGTGTCCTCGTGGTTCCTGCCTGAGATCCAGGCCACCACCCACTGCATCTGTGCTGCCAAATAGTAGAGATCTAGGTTTGGGACCGCCGCACCGCCCTCGTTGACCGGAATGTATAGTTTCGTTAATGCTACTCTCGGTCTGCCCGTATTCCAAATCAGGTCTCTAAGCATGAACTCCAACTCCCTGAAGATGCGGACAGGGACATATAGCGGAATATTAGCAAAGTAGTACAGGAGCCTGGGAAGTACGATCATTTTCGTTAAGGTCACCCTACTCGGCACATTAATTGGGAGAGTTTTCCAAAAGGCGATCTGTGTTCTGATGGATGTTATGGCTCGCGTCAGATTGCCATCTAAAATGTCTGGGGGGGTCCTGTAGATGTGGATGCCCAGGTATTTGAACGTGGTTTGATACCATGGCAGTCTCTCACCATTGATGCAGAGCTCAGGGTCTGGGGCGTCAGGAGTAAACGAGTATGCCCCCGATTTGGCCCAGTTGACCTTTAAGCCCGACATTAATTCGAACATGCGGAAGATGTCCGACAGTTCCGGTGTTATGTCGTCGAGGTCCCTGACGTACAGAAGCAGATCGTCCGCGTATAATGACACAATGTGTCTGCCATCTGCCAGTGGAATACCCCATTGCTCTCCACAGCTGCGTAGCCGCTCAGCCAAAGGCTCGATCGCCAGCGAGAACAGTAGTGGGGAGAGCGGGCAGCCTTGCCTGGTGCCCCATCTAACTCTGATGGCCTCGGACATCAGTCTACCAGTACGTACTCTTACCTCGGGCTTCCCGTACAGCAATCCCACCAGCTCGATGAAGTCGTCACCCAAGTCAAACTTTCGCAGCACAGCCAGTAGATAAGGCCATTCAACAGAGTCGAACACCTTTTCTAGGTCCAGCACCAGGCAACCCGATCTCGGCCATGCCCGGACTGCATATTCCTGCACTCGGAATAGCCTCCGTATGTTCTGGGAGGTGCATCTCGTCGGGACAAACCCGTTTTGATCTTTGTGCACTAGGGCGGGTACCAGGGCCGCCAGCCTGTGGGCCAGTGTCGATGCCAGGATCTTGTAGTCTGTATTGAGCAGAGCAAGTGGTCTGTATGAACCGAGGAGCGTCCCTTCCCTGCCCGGTTTGAGGAGCGATACCAGTACTGCTTCGTTCATGGACGCTGGTAAGGATGAGTCATCTAATGCTGCTGAGTATGTTCTGAGCAGTTCAGGGATGAGAATATCCGAGTAGGCTTTGTAATATTCGGCAGGCAGTCCGTCTGGGCCAGGGGTTTTGCCATTGGAGAGGGCGAAGATGGCATCGCGCAGCTCATCCGCCACCAACGGCGATCCGAGATCGTCTTGTTGGTTGTCAGTCGGAGTGGGGAGCGTAATCTCCTCAAGGTATGTTTGGATGTACGGCTGCGGATTGCTCAGTTGCGACTGGTACAGCGCCTTGTAATGTGTCACGAAGGCAGCGTGTATGTCCGCCTGGGTATGTACCATCGTGCCGGCGGAGGGGCTTATGGCCGTCACCGGGGTGGAACAGTCCTCCCGTCGTATCAGCCAGGCTAATAGCTTGCCTGGTTTATCACTGTAACGGTGTGTGCGTGCCAAGTGTGCGGTGTAGTTGACATTTTTTAGCCTGCCCATTAATCTGTCATGCTCCGCTCTCGCCTCCAGCAGCCCCGCATGATCACCCTCGGATGCCTCCCTTTCTGCTCATAGCAGATCCGTTTCTAGCCGTTTTAAGTCCGTCTCCAGTTGATGCCTAGTGTGTGCTTGGGTGCCGAGGCACAACCCCCTCAGGACCACTTTGAACGCGTCCCACTCCAGCTGCGGCGTGGAAGCTGTGCCACTATTGTCCTCAAAGTACTGTGCCGATTGTGCCCCTATCGAGGTTCTGAATGCGCCGTCCAGCAAGAGGTCAGGTTGTAGCCTCCAGGTAGGAATCGGCGGTCTCGGCTGTTCCCAGGCCAGATTCATGAGGTGAGGGTTGTGGTCTGAGTGCGTGCGGCCCATGTATTGTGTGTCCCTGATCGCTGGCAGCAGGTCCCTGGAAACCATATACCTATCAAGGCGTACATATAAGTCATGTGCCCCCGAGTGAAATGAGTAGGTCCTAGTGTCTGGATTATGGCTGCGCCACGCGTCCTGTAGATCCCATTGTGCAGACCAATCTAGGAGGGCTTGCGCCGCATGGTTCGCTGGGGAATTGGGTAGGGGAGGACGGGAGCGGTCCAGGATGGGGTCCAGGGTACAGTTATAGTCCCCGCCTAGTATCCACGGGATGCCATGCCAGGGCGCCAGTGTGTTGGACAGATGTTCTAAGAAATCCTGTGTCCCCGTGTTGGGTGCATAAATCGAGGCTAACACTATTGGGTTCCCATCTAACCTGCCTTTAATGGCTGCATACCTCCCTCCGGGGTCCACTAGTGTTTCTGACGCGGCCCATGGGGTGCCCGGGCGTATCCATACCAGTGTCCCTCTAGCATAGGAAGAGTGGTGTGTGGCATACAGTTGACCTCTCCATCTACGATGTAGGGTGTTGACATCTGCCTCACAGAGGTGTGTCTCCTGCAAGAGGGCAATCTGCACATGATGGCGTTTGAGGTACAAATATATTTGATACCGTCTAGATGGTGTGTGCATCCCTCTCACATTCCAGGTACAAATTTTAAGCACAGACATTGCAATTCGTGAACGACCTCCCCAGTTTATCTCCCCCACCATACCACCAGCCCACCCACTGCTTGTCAGGAGCACAGTCTGTCGCACACGCCATAGCAATACTGTAAAGGGGGAAGAAGGCGATTAACATGGCTAACGGAACATTTAGCCAATTAACAAGGCAAACATGTGAAATACCAAAAGGTTGGAGGGCAAACATGCTCCCGTCCATGCTCTCAAGGAGAGTAACAAAGTTTAGTTCAGTTCTGGGGGCTGCTATGCAGTGCTCGCAATAGCGGCTGAGTAAGTGTTTTTAGAGTCATCATATGAGGGTCGCCCCCCTTCCCGGGGGGTGTATGGGAGCCTAGGCCATACATAATGTGTGGGGAGTTGGGACAAAGAAACATAGAATTTCATACATTACGTGTCTTGATCAGTCTATAGTGGAACAGGTGGCCGCAGGAGCTATGGGCTGATTGTTCAGTGGCCACTGGAGCATCGCCGGGACAAATCGCAGCATTCGGCAGTCTGTGTGTCCTGGTCAGCTGGTTCTGTTCAGTTCGGGTCCGTGGCCCCTTCGTGGGTGGTATTTCGAGCGTCCATGAGGGGCTTACGGTGGTCGTGTTCCAGGAGTCAGTCAGCCAATGTAATCAGATGTTTGAGGGGTGACGTCCGGTCCAGGTTCCGTCGCAGGAGAGTCCGGTACTCCGTATATAGCTTCATCGTCGCTGGGGGGTCCCGCCCGCTGCTCCCAGTTGGTTCGCTCAGTGCCGGGGACCGACTGAGCTCCATTACAAGTCGGAGGGCGTCTTGCTTTTCTTGCTGCGCTGTGTCTGCTGGGGGAGGTGTCCTCTGTGTTCCGCTCGTGCCCGACTGTGCCCGTTGCCGAGGGAGGCGCCGCCTCCTGTTCCCGCCAGATTGGCGTCCGCCAGTGCGATCTGTAGGCATCTTGGGGGCTGAGTCCGTGCCAATATCTAACCATGCCTCCACCTCGTCTGGGTCTGTAAAAAAGTGTGTTCTCTCACCGGCTATCACTCTCAGTTTTGCTGGGAATAGCAAGGAGTATTGTAGGCCTTGTTGGCGCAGACGTCTTTTCACTGCTAAGAAAGAGTGTCTCTGCCTCTGCACTTGTATGGTGTAGTCCGGGAAGAACATCACCTTTGTATTATCAATTCTTACTTCGTTGAGTTTGCGTGTTTCTCAGAGTATTGAGTCTCTGTCTCTGTAATTCATTATGCAGAGAAGCATGGGTCTCGGGTTAGAGCCTGTCGCCAGGGGCTTGGTGGGGACTCTATGGGCGCGCTCCACTACGAAGTGAGGCGAGAGTGAACCCTCTGGCAGGATGGATGTCAGCCAGTGTTCCATGTGCTCCTCCGGTTTCTTCCCTTCCCATATCTCTGGAACACCAACCAGTCTTACGTTATTCCTCCGTGCCCTGCCTTCCGCATCCTCAGCCCTGTCCTCCAGGAACTCCACCCGATTTAACAAATCCTGTATGTGTTTGTGCGATTGGCTAGCTTGGGGCTGGAGCTCTTTCACAGTTCCCTCCAGAGACGTAGTGCGGTCCGCTAGCTTTTTGTGATCTGCCTGCAGGTGCGTGAGGTCTATGGCCACGCTGTCGATCTTGGTGGCCAGGGAGGTACGTGTGAGTTGGATAGACTCTTCCAGCCTTTCCATGGCCGCAAGCATGGTGTCGAGCTTTGCTGCCGTCTGGTCTTGGTCGGTGATCTTGCCAGATTTGTCCATTTTGCCCTTGTTTATTGCGCCCCCAGTGCCGGTCCGTGCCCTGGTCCCGCCAGACATCAGTGCTCGAATCAGTGCTCGGTGCCCCTGATGAGGCCCGCAGTAAGGAGGTGTCTGATGGGCAGGCCGGGTATCAGGTCTGCAGGGGAGCCAGGAACCGGGGCCGGGCGCTCCGAAAATAAAGAGGGGGCGGGAGGCTCTCACAGTCGGTCAGCGGAGCACGTGTTCAGACACGTGGCGTCGGATGTTGGGGACCGGGTCCAGGTAGGCACCTCAGTTGGCCCGTTCCTATGTGCTCTCTGCGGTCTGGCCGGTTCCGCTCCTCGGCCTCGTGGGCCACTGTGCGTCTCGCCCGTCAATGCCACTGGTAGAGGGGGTTCAGTGTGCCCTTCAGGCACGGCCCTGGTCCACCCAGTCTGGCCGTCAGCGAGGGTATGGCGGTGGGTCGTTGCAGTCAGGTGGCGGCTTGGCGGGCGCCTCCGCTGGGCTCTGTCGCTACCCACCCACGTGGCAGCCGTCCGGCGTCCGGCCTCTGCCAGGGTGCGGGTAGTGTAGTTCGTTACCCCTGGGGCGGTGTTGTGAGCGCTTCGGTACGGCGCTTTCCGGCCCGGCCCCGTGTGCCTAGGCGTTGCTGTTCCTATGGCGAGTGGCCTGGGTCTCGCCGGTGGTCCGAAAGTTGCGCCGCAGTGTAGTGCCAGGGCTTGGTGCTCAGTCACGGGTGCTTAGTGCCTCATAGGCGCTGCTGGCGGTAAGGGTCCGTGCGTTGTGCGCCGTGGTCTGTACGCCCACTGCCATCTACTGGCGCTTATCGGTTTGCGCGCTTCGGCCCCCGCTATTCGCTGGTCCCCAGGCGCCCAGGGTCCGGCTGCTCACCTCTTTGCTCCTCCGTGTGTTCAGGCGTATGCAGCGCCTGCTGCGGGGAGGTGGCGTGCAGGTCCAACGGTCGCCGCCGATCTCGGGGTACACCCGCCGTCCTTCTCCGATGTGAGTGTGGGGTCCCAGGTTGCGCCGCTGTGGTCGCCCCTCTTCGTCGCCTTCTCGCCGCGGGGAGTGTACGGCCCCCGCCGCGTGAGTACGCAGTCCGTGTGCGTTCAGTGTGGGCCGCGTTTTCGGGCCTTCCGCCGTTGTTAGATCCACGGTGTTTCCTAGGTGCGTGCCGGGCTTGGAGTCAGCGCTCGCGGCCGCATGTGGTCAGCTCCCCTCGGTGCGGTGCAGTAGGCCTGATCGGCGCCAAAGTTGGATAGGCGCCGTATCAAGGCTTGTGGGACATTCGCCAGTGATTTTCGGCAGGCTCTGCCGGGGATGGTTCAGGATAAAAGCGCCGGGAAGGGGAGCTCGGCACGGAGCTCTACCCGCAGGTGTCCATTCGCGTTGCGTGCTAAGCCACGCCCCTCCAGTCAGCACTACCATAGTCATAACATGTCCATTGAAGGGGTAGGGACAAAGACTAGTACCTTGTTGAGCACCCTTACCTGGTTGTCAGAGGGGGTCTTATTTGATAGTCTAGGAACTAACTAGGTCATCACACTTATTCCTAGTGTTGCATCTGTGTCCCTTATCTTGCTTCTTGTGTTCATTCTTGACTTCTGATCCTTTTCACTGTATTGCTGGCTCTAGTCTTTTCCTACTTCACCTTTGGCTACGCCAAAAAAAAGGAAATATAGTCTGGGTGCCAAGAACTTTGATTGAATTGAGATGTGCCATCCAATATGTGGTGGTGGATGTGGTGGGCCTTAGTACAAGGGAGATTGGCTAGGTTATGGAGTATTCACTGCTGTTGCACTTGGGTCTCTGTATCTGTTACTCCATTTTCCTCTATGTTCCCCTCCACTGTTCCACCTATCTGAATCTTATGACCAATCGTCTGCTGATGAGCCGCTTCCTAATCCCTCGGAGGCCTTTCTGGTGTATCTGCTGTTGAGTAAGGGTACACTTTAGGGTGTGTGAGCCTTTTCACAATTTTCTCAAGTTTCTAAATCTAGGACTGTGCCAAAAATTCTTTAAAATCCCCCAGATCCAGGGGTGTCCAAATTCTGCTGGAAAAAAAGCAAAGGAGAATATATAGGTTGTCCATGAACACTAGTGAGTTACATGATGATATTCTTCCAAGTATGTTTACACAAAAGAAAGATATTGGGTTTCTTTGAAACAACTCTAACTTCTAGAAGCATGGGGGTAATCTCTAAAATGCCTAATTCCCAGTTTTCTAATGCATGAAGAGTTGGTCAGGAGTCGGGGACGGCAGGCGGGCCTCCAGTTGCAGGCGGCGATGCTTGCTGTGCAAATATACGATGCTGCAGCGGCTTGTGCTAGTCCTTTGAGTGAGCTGCATTGCGAACAGGCCTCTTCATGATCGCAAAGAGCCCAAAAGCTTGATTTCAGGGGCCCAGGAGCTGTAGGTGAGGAAAGCAGCTGCAGACCCCACCTCTGATGCCCAGAGCTTGGAGGGTCACCTCAGGCAAGGGTAGGGCTCACAGAAGTCCAGCAGCGCCAGCAAAACTGTAGGAAGTCTTTTGTGTCCCTGAGTCCCTGAGACTTCGGAAGAACAGGATGCAAGCTAGTATTGGAGATCACTTGAAGGGAAGTCAAAATCCAGCTCCTCTTTCAGCAGAGTCAGGGAGCAGCAGGCAGCAGAGCAACAAGCAGAAAAGCAGTCCATCCAAAAAGCAGTCCAATAGAGTTCTTTAAGCAGCTCAGCAGTCGTTCTGACAGAAGTTCAGTTCAAGATCCAGGAGTGTCTTATTTTAGAAGTCAGAGACCCTGTACTTATACCCAAAAATGTCTTTGATGTAGGGCGTGACTTCAAAAGAACTCTCTGAAGTGTACAAGGATCTCTTTCAGTACAGTCCTGTCTGACAGGCTAACCCTAAGGGGTACATCAGTGCATTGTGTGAGGACATTACACATCCTACTTAGATGTAAGTGTGAGCCACCTTTCCCCTTCCTGCCCAGGAAGGCTACCAGAATACATATAAGTCCTCTGTCACACCCAGCCCTTCCTGTGCTTTGGCTTTGTAGAGAAAATGCACAAAGTGTAGCTGTCATCCAACCAAGAAGTGTACTGGAGACAGGCTGTAAACCACACAGAGTAATAAGTACAGAGAAATGTCCACTTTCTAAAAGTGGCATTTCTAAAATAGTAATGCAAAAACCAACTTCACCAGTAAAGAGGATTTATCATTACCCTTCTAATCATACCAAACATGACAAGGCTACTTCGTTCTGATCAGGAATTACAATTAAAAGTATATAAGGGAATTCCCAATGCTAGCCTATGAGAGGAGTAGGTCTCACAGTAGTGAAAAACAAAATAGGCTGTTTGTCACTACCAGGACATGCAACACATAAAAGTATATGTTCTATCTTTTACTTACAGCGCACCCTGCCCATAGGGCTACCTAGGGTCTACCTTAGGGCTGACATATGTGTAATAAAAGGAGAATGTAAAGGCTTAGTAAGTAGTTTTAAATGTCAAATCGATGTGGCATTAAACTGCACGCACAAGCCCTGCAGTGGCAGGTCTGAGACGCCCTTAGAGGGCTATTGAAGTGGGTGGCACAAGCAGTTAATTTACAGGCCCTGGGCACATATAGTGCACTTTACTCTGGAAGTATAAGTAAATTAAATATGCCAAACAAGTGTAAACCAATTCTACCATGTTTAGAGGAGAGAGCACATGAACTTTAGCACTGGTCAGCAGTGGCAAAGTGTCCAGAGTCCTAAAAGCCAACACAAAGAATATCAGAGAATTAGGAGGAGGAAGGCAAGAACTATTGGGGTAACCATGCAAAAAAGGACTATTTTTAAAAAACTCTTGATAGCATCACACATTTTTTCTAATCTTGCCACGGTGCCGCTTAATAAAGGCAAACACCAGGAACATCCTCTGGGCTATGTTAACCTTAAATCCCCCTGCTTTAGAAGTACCTTCTTAATCACGAAGGTTGAGAACCCCCACATACATATAGTATCAAGGCGAGTATTTGATGATGAAGCACGCCACTAGAAATCTTAGTTGGTGAAAACCCTAGAAAAAAGAGAGTGTTCTTTTGGGCTAGATTAGGAAGACATGAAAAGATTGTAAAAGTGAGTTGCCTCTTTTTGTTGGTAGACATATATGCATTACAAGTTGAGTCAATATTCTGTAATACTTCCCCCCGGTGATTATTCATTTGTTAAAGGCCCATTTGTGTAAGGTGGAACAAACATGCAATAATATCAAAGAAGAAGCAAATGGTTTCATCAGCAGCTTCTGGATCATCTAGAAAGCAGTTGAACTGGAAGGTAAGAGACAGCAACTTCTAGCGCAAAGAAGAATTGAAGTGCTGTCTTCACCAACTTCTGGACAGCACAGTAGTGGCTTGGAGTTCACAAGAATGTTACAACTGCAACAGCAGGAGCACCGGCCACTGATAAAAAATTAACCTGCCCAAGATACACCTGATACTAAATTGCCCTGGCTTGGTTTTTGGCAAGTATGACAGTGGATTTGATGTTACAAGACTACTTGGATGACCAAAGAACATTTTCTCTGGATCAATAGCTGTTGGCATGGAAAAAGGAAATAGTGGCCAGATATTTACTATCCTTTGTGGCTGAATGCCCAATCTGCTAAGATTGGCAGACTTGGATTTGGGTAAAAAAACAATGCTTTCTTGAAGTCGGCTCTAAATGATCAAAAACTTCCACTGTACAGCACGTCCAATGTATGGAATGTTTTAGAATTTGTCAAGGCATAGGATTTTGTAGTTAAAGAGTAGTATTCCAGCACAAATCCTATGCTAGACATCAGGCTCACGACCAATGTTCCCTTTAATTTATTTCCTCTGTGTGCGGCACTGGAGGGTCTCTGTGCGCTTCAACCATGGCTATTTGCACCAGGAACCAAACCGCGCGTGTCTGCGGCACCAAATCGCACTCAAAACGTTTACTTTAAAAAGTGAAAAGAAGATGCATTTTCACACATACAGAGCCACAATAAGGGTCTTAAGGGCAGTTTGCAAATTTATTGTATTGCCTGTATTTTCATTGTGCTCTGACTGCTGTTGTCTGTCTTCCCCGCTGCCTGTACGTCGTCCATGCCCCGTTTTCTTCCCTCTGTTCCCCTCTCTATCCCCATGCTCTCTCTGCACGGTCTTTCCTTCTGTACTCCTCGCTGCCCGTGTCTCTGCCCAGTTTTCCCTTCTGTTTCCCTCGCTGCACCCGGGCCTCTCTGCCCGTTCTGCCTTCTGTTCTTAGCTGCCCCTATATTTCTGTATTATGCCTCTATGCCATTAGTTTTTTGTGCCCATCTGCCCTTTGTGCCACTCGTTTTTTTTGCCCTTCTGCCCTCTGTTCCACTCGTTTTTTTGTGCCTTTCTGCCCTCTGTCCCACTCGTTTTTTGTGCTTTTATGCTCTCTGTCCCACTCGTTTTTTGTGCCTTTCTGCCCTCTGTCCCAGTCTTTCTGCCCTCTGTCCCAATCGTTTTTTGTGCCTTTATGCTCTCTGTCCCACTCGTTTTTTGTGCCTTTCTGCCCTCTATCCCAGTCTTTCTGCCCTCTGTCCCAATCGTTTTTTGTGCCTTTATGTCCTCTGTCCCACTCATTTTTGTGACTTTCTGCCCTCTGTCCCACTCGTTTTTTGTGCTTATCTGTCCTCTGTCTGTGTCCCACTCGTTTTTGTGTGCCTTTATGTCCTCTGTCTGTGTCCCACTCGTTTTCTTGTGCCTTTCTGTCCTCTGTCTGTGTCCCACTCGTTTTTTTGAGCCTTTCTGTCCTCTGTCTGTGTCCCACTCGTTTTTTTGTGCCTTTCTGTCCTCTGCAGCCCTGCCAAGTATCACGCATCATGCGTTAGACTAACGCATTCCAGTGTGGTGATCTGCATCACCGCACTGAAATGCATTGTCACGCATAGCTGCTCGGAATGTGAACGTGTGCTAGGAGCCCCTTTACATTGTTTTTATATTTTATTTGTTTTTTTTCTATGCTTCCACAGTGACATACCATACCCCTGAACCCCATGATGTCGACAAGTTTGTTTCATGCTTTTTTAGTTCCATTAGAAAAAACACACAATAAACAATTCACAAAATCTTTACATCAATCTTTATCGCTGATTGTTAGAGTCAATTTTTTTATTGACAATATGAGAACTGCTTTTTCCTCCCCTAAACTGACCCGTACCCATCCCGCAGCAAGCAACACAGAAAGAGATGCGTTGGCAGCCGGTTGCCACCATGTGGGGCCAGAAGAGCTTCAATGTTAGCACTGACGCACACAGTCTTGCAAGAGGTCTCATGCGGTAAAACAAATATTGCTTTCCATAAATTCAAGCACGTAGTTTATTAAGTGACCGAGGTGCTCAAACACCTTCCCTCAACTGGCAACTACAACGTTCATCCGATAATATGGAACATTAGAACTCAGGTGGTTAGCCGATGCCTTAAAGGGGAATACACTACATATCATCCCCTTTGAAGAAACCGAGAAGAATAACTAAACTGTGAACAAACACGCGAGCATCTTAACATAAACATTTCAAATAGTCGTTAATCATATTTATTAGGGTTGAGCTGTGCTAGTAGTCAAGTCTTTGAAATACAGTGTCCTGGCTGGCTGTAATGTGTGCGTCTCACTCTCCTGAGGCTTTCCAATGCCTATGCTGTTTGCGGGTGCTCAGGAGTCAGCTGACTGCTGTCTATTTTAATATATGATATTTAGGCACCTGAGAAGATCGTGTTGGGGGACCTCACTTCCTACTACAGGCTGAGTCCCATGTAGGACATAGAGAGCGGCGGGACTGTAGTCCAGACTGATGCTGGACAATGTATTGCCAGGGAGGAGCTAGGGGGACCAGTAGGCAAAAGGCTGGCTAAGGCAGAATCTGTTAACTGTTTTTCTGCTGGCTAACTGGTCAAATAGGTTAGCGCCCTTCCATTTCTGTTGCTTTGCAGTAGATTTAAGATCTTCTTCGAGTTTTTCGTTGCTACAATGGATGTCATTTCTGAAATGTATAGGTTTCTCTTTTCTGCATTGCTTAATTTTGCCCACGAGAAAGTGTCACTCATTGTAGTTGAAACGTCACTCATAATTACCCTGAAATTAATAAAGAGTCACACACGGGGATCTGAAACCTTGGCAGCTATGCCTCTGCCTGTGTCCCACTCGTGCCTTTATGCCCTCTTACCTTCTGTTCCGCTCGTTCCCCAGCGGCTGTGGCCTTTTGTTTAAATATTGCTGATAATCAGAGCCCCTTGACGGGCTCTGATTAACAGTAATACTTAAACTAAATGCCACAGTCTGCCCCGCGCTTTACTAACAAAAGCGTAGACCCTTTCCAAACACAGCGCGAGCACACGCTGTGTTTGGAAAGTGTCTACGCTTTTGTTAGTAAAGCGCTGGGCAGATTGTCGCATTTTGTTTAAGTATTGCTGTTAATCGGAGCCCGTGAAGGGGCTCCGATTAACAGCAATATTTAAACAAAAGGCCACAGTCTGCCCCGCTCCCACACAGCCGCAAGCGCCACAATCCCCATCAGCCCCCCGCCTCCTTAACTGCATTCCTCACGCCCGCTCCACCGCAACCACTGAAAAAGTGCTCATGTTCGCGCCGCTCGCGTTTTAAAAGCAGCGAGCGGCGCGACCCTCTAGCGATGTCCTGTGTGCGCGCTCCACGCTAGGTGGTGCGCGCTGACTTGGGGGGAGGTGCGCGCGCGGCCTAGAGGGAACGTTGCTCACGACTCTATATCATTGTACAAAGAACGTGTGTGGCGCTGGGCTGCCTGATTGTGCGCCACTGCAGGGGATGAGAGCAGCAGCAAGTAATTTTTTATATTGTTAATAAATATGGCTCTGCGCTATTTTCTCATCCTTTCTCCCCCTTGCACAATACAGTGCAGCAACTTTTGTTAAAAAACAATCCACCCCTGCATATATATATATATATATATATATATATATATATATATATATATACTGCAAAATATCCCTAGCTGAAGGACGACCTACGAGGAAATCATCTCTCCATCTCAACCTCCCCAAGTAAAAGAAAAGTTCTGCACTAAAATGTCCCTTCTCCAGCAATGCCCTAAAACCTGGGAACTCTTCACCAGCTAAAATACACACTGCCCCATTCTTCACGTTATTCAAACTCAGTGCTAGGAGACACTTTACCAGGTACCTAGTAACTGAATGCTCCTTTGAACCTGATCTCTTAAAACACCCTGTACACAAGCCTGGTTGATCCACTGTAAGATGTTATCCTTTGTTAAGTCATTGCCATAGGCTTCTGGTTGTATGACAGAATATCGAGGACAAAACTCTTGGGGCAAAATATTGGGGACCAAAATATTGAGAAGGTAAGCGCATGTAGGTAAGTATAGATTTATTTTTCTTAAATCCACATCTACGTACCTTGAAGATATATAAAACGTCAACGTACATATATGTGGAGTTAACTATAGTAAACCTATCCTTACCTATATAAACTTACCTTCACAATAGTTTGTTCCTCAATATTTCTGCCACGATATTTTGGCCCCAAATATTCTGTAATCAGTATTCTGCTGGAATACCCGCCTTGAACATGTGTCTCCTGTTATGCTGTCGAGTACTTTTGTTTACTTTAATTTTTGTCGTGCAAGTTCCCAGTCCTTGTGTTTACCATGTATATAGTGCACTTGCAACCTTGCTCATTGATAAGACGACTACAGAACCTAAATAAATATACATAAAAACATTGTTTCAAACTTTAAATAACAACTGATCCACCATCCACACCACCCACAGTAACCAGCTATTAAGTGGAAGCTAATTCTGAGGAACTAAAGTTTCGATAAATCAACCTTACAGAATTTGGTATCTGTTGTGTGTGTAACATGTTTGCTATCCCACTTTAGTTGCCAAATCAAAGTTGACTAAGGGGGAGTGCTTCACCACAAAAGCATTTAAAGCACATTCCCTATCCAGAGGTGTGTTATACAAAATCATTGTTTTTAAAAGTAAACCCAGATATCGGTGTTGGGCATTAACTTCAGGTAGAATTGACCTGTTTGCTTGGCCTCAATTTCAACATTCTGGCTAAAGGTTTTAAGAGGTAAGGACTCTTTAATATGTTACCTCAAAGATGTTGAATTCCCTTGTGCAATAAAATGTTAAGCGCCCGAGAACTTTCGTTGCCATATGGTATACCTTATTTATGTTCTCCAATAGCTACTTGAGTGACTGCGGGTCATCGGCCTTACAGTAAGGAAATCACAAAGTCAATGTTGCCAGGTGCGGCTCCTCCACTAGGTCGGAGGAGCGTTGCCCCACTGCTTTCTCGCAGTGTGAGAAGCAGAAACATAAAATGGTAATAACTACCATTTTATGTTACTGCTTCTCGCACTGCGAGAAAGCACACAGAAGGGTTTGATGGGGGCAGGTGGGTGGGCGGGGCTGCTCTGTGAGCAGAGGAGGAGTGGTGTGACCACTCCTGAGGGCGCAATGACTGTCTGGTCAACCCTCCGAGGCCACCCAAACCAGTCATGCGCACTCTGCCCTTTCTTCATGCAGGCTGCAATGCAGCGTACAAGGAGAAAATGGCCTCCCTGTAGCCCCTGGCTTGGCGGCGTGCCAACCAATCACAACACTGCCATTGCAGAGTTGAGATTGGCTTAGGGGAGGGGTGGGAGGCTGTCTGCCTCCTGTTCCTGCCAGTGGCAGGAGAGCAGGAGCAAGCGCCGTGCAGGACTTGCACCGAGAAAACGTTTCGGTGAAAATGTTTTTCCTTGTTATTTAGAGTACCACCGTATCTCCTTGGAGCACTGAATTTTAATAGTTAAAATTCAGCCACTGAAACGTTCAGTCCTTCACGTTAATAACATATGCTTTCTTGAAGAGACTCTGAAAATACTGGCCCATCATCAAAAGTATCTACTATGAAATATTTGTGGCTTATGCATTTTACAATTACCACTGAAAACGTAGGCTTCATTTTCTGACTTCTTTTTATAGCACTCTTCTTTGAGGGTACAGCTTAACTCTGCTAGCGAATTCTGTTCAACAAGGGTATTCCTCCCAGATTCCATATTCTTGTAGGCCAACGTATTGCTTCACTTTTACACTTTCTTGTTAGGACTGGTGGAAAAACCTTCAGAAAGTATCCCAACTATTACACTTTCCCTAACAACCAGTTAGGCCCTTTGGCTTTGCCAATGCTTTATAACTATTAAATGAAAAGTGTCCAGGTACACTACCCTTCTGAGTACATAGTTTTGTGCATTTTAATTTACTACGTTGTTACCACATTCAAAGCTTAATCCATACAAATTTCATTGTATTCTTATTGTTTGAATAAATTCCTCATCAATGTTAAATGGCTTCTGCTATTCTGACTATGCTGTTATTCATGTCACTCGAAGTTCTCCCACTACTGAAAGGTCTTTCTCTCAACACTTTGCACTATCCACTTCCACATTTTCTCCTCATCAAGCCACACTTTATGTCAACAACTCTCACTTCTCCACGTGTTGCTCATCGCACATAGATGTTACATATCTCCCACTCAGTTACCTACGTCAGGCCCTCACAATTTGGTTTTCATTGATTATCTGGTGTGGGTGAAACAAGGCTGTTGGAATTGGCCCTTTCTGCACGGTCATCCCCACAATTTTTGCCTCCTATTTTTTTTATCCTGTTTTTGTTGGCTATAGGATTCTGGGTACTTTACAACTGCCGATCAGTGCTAAAGTGCATATGCTTATGTCTCAGGGATACAAAAGGCTTCAAGAAAGATACTGGCTATATTCAACCTGCTTGAAGCAGGAGAAACGACTGGACTGTTCTATTACAATTTGGCCAAACAGTGCATGGTAAGCATTGGGTTCTTCCTCCCTTGTCTTTTCACTTTAGTGGGAGTTGTGCTGTTTCGAACTCTCCTGCACTGTGGAGGAATTTGTGTATTCATCTGGGAGCTACTGGGTGTTTTTTCTGCTTAAGAAGCCACCCCGGGCTTCTCTTGCTGGGACGCTTCTCTGTGCTCCCTTGATTGCCCTACTGGGCCGTGTTCGTGACCAGGGGTGGCTCTAGGCTCATGGCGGCCCTGGGCAGGGAGCGCTGGTAGGGGTCCCCGGAAGAGGGGGTCTTGGCGGGGCGGGGGGGGGGTCAGGGTGTTTGGAAGTGGAACAGAGCCGGAGGCATCCAAATCCCTGCCAGGGGCCGCCACACAAATATGTATCCATCCTCAGAGGATTATTATAGTAAGGATATATGTTAGCATGGTGGCCCCTGGGGTTTGGTGGCCCTGTGCAGGTGCACAGTTTGCACATGCCTCAGGCCGCCTCTGTCTGGACTGAGCCCAAGGGAACAGGAAAAGAAACAGAGAGGGCGACCACTCCTACGTGATGCGGACCCCGCAGGAAAGACCGGCATTGCCAAGCAACTTGCCGAAGCCGGGGAGAGAAGCTGCAGCTCGTTGTAGCCCAGCAGGACATTGTGCTGAGAGCAGCAAGGACGCTCTCCAGCAACCAGGAAGCAACCGCGGCAGCCAGAAACCAGGCAGATGTTACAGTCCACATGGTTAAGCCTTGGTGTGGGCGTGTCAGGCAGGACTGTGTTCCCGAAAGCAAGCGGAGGGGCTCCGCTGCTATCCGGCTGCGGGCCAGGCAGGTGAGGACTGCCGAGCCCATTCTCCAAGACCGGCAGCAACAAAGGAGAGAGGGGAGCCAACAAGAGAAAGAAATCCTCATGGCTCTCATGAACCGTAGTAGATGGAGGCCCCAGGAGCTTTTGTGGTCTTTGGTGAGCGGGCAGGTGGGTGGGTTCCCATGCCCGTGGGGGCTGCTATCTCAGAGCTGTGGCATTCAGGATAAGGCCTAAACAGAGCCACCCAGAAAGAAGTTGGCCACGGGCGGGGTACACCCAGCTAAGCATCGGCGGAAAATCCGTTTCGCTCGCGGATTTTGCGGATTTTCGGTAAATTCGCAATCCGCGAGATTCGCGAATCTCCCGCAAAATCCGCAAATCCGCGAGCAGCGGATTTTGCTCGCACTGCTCGCACTGTTCGCGTGAGTTCGCGGCTTCCCAGTACAACTTCGCGCCCCGCGAATAAGTGCAAAATTGCAGAAATACGATCTTAGCAAAACTGAAACTACTTACCAGGTTCAAAAGTTCAGGCTCATCATTAGTAGCCATTTCCTGTAGTGCTTCCTGAGGGGCCCCTCCAGAGTTCAGTTGCCAGTTGCAACTATTATGTGACCCTGCTCTGAACCTCAGAATAGTTACACATATGCCACAAAGGTCCTGAATTACAGCTAAGGGAGACAAGCAGGAGCCAGGCTGGCAGTTCAAATCCATTAATCAGCCCCTAATTCATTATTGTCAGTTGGGGCAGGGCAGGTGTTGTAACTAATTTTGCAACAATGAAAGCACTTAGCAAGTGCAAAAGATCACTAATCAGGAAGCACTAAGGAAGCAGGTGCCAGCTAAAAAAATATTCTGTGACACATTAATCAGCCCCAAATTAATTCAGGTCACTTGAGGCAGGGAAGGTGTGCTTGCGTTGCCACAATAATGTACACTGACTGGACAACCAGAGGGTGCTGTGATGAAACAGAGGGTGGCATGGGTGGGCCAGAGGGTGGCATGAGTAGTCAGAGAGTGGCAGTGGTGACAGAGAGTGGCAGTGATGAAGAAGAGTGTCCCAAACAGGCTGGACACGTAGAAACAACAAGTTCGCGAAACTTGCGACCCGACAGGTAAGTTCGCAATTTGCGACATTGTACAAAACCCTCGCGAACTGGCAGAAACCCGCGCAAACACAAAAAAAAAAAAATCCGCAAATTCGCGAGAATTCGCGGATTTTGCGGATTGCGAGTTCGCAAATCTGCAAAATTTGCGAACGCGAGATTCGCAAAATTCGCCCATGCTTACACCCAGCGAGCCCAGAAGATACTACCTCATAGGAGCACAGGTGCTCTGGATTCCAAGGTCATGCAGGGAGGAAGTTGCCATACCTTGGGCTCTCCCTTTTACAGCACGGCATTCCAGTCCTGAGGGGGCCCAGGGATCCTATCATACGAAGGGTGGTAGCAGTGCAGAGAAGCTGCCTCATACAGCTTCACAGCACTACCTAGTAGTTCATGGACCTGCTCAGAGTTGACATTCTTGCACAGATGAAATGAGGTAGGTGTTTTCGGCCTTACATGCTGTGTGAATGCTTAGAACCCTTGGTGATTCATGGGCAGGAAAAGGTGGTCATTTATGGATTTGTACTCCTAAGTTAACAAACTGCATGTGATGACCTAATGTCAGGAGGTATGTTGTATTACGAGTGACATCAACTGTAATTTTAGACCTAATGTTTTTATGATGATCTTCATGCCATGGCCAAATTTTAAGTATTTGCTTCAGTACCCTACATAGTTATGACAACGGCCTAGTGGAAAGTGATTTATGTGAGTTGTGGTCTAATGTGCTTTCCATACCACAAAGCGATGTATGGTCTTTGTGATGTCATGACAATTGCCAAAGTGATTCATGTAACTGAGGTCTATGCGTTTTTTATGCATTTTTATGACAAATGCCTAGTGGCACGGTGATATTTATGATCCTTGGACTTATGTGTTTTATATTCAATTGATGAGATCCTTTTATATAAACTTGTGTGGAGTCTCTTTTTATGGTGTGCCAAGTGTGTCACTGGTGTGAGTGTGTGTTGCCAAACGCTTTACACATTGCTCTGGGATAAGCCTGACTGCTTGCCAAGCTACCAAGGGGGTGAGCAGGGGTTATCTTCGGTGTGTAACTCCCTTACCTTAAGTAGAGTGGTGGGTTCTCCACGGCTTAGGTGCATACCCCAGCTAACAAAAAACCCATTTCTAACAAAGGCCAACATACAAATTCCTGGTGTGGGCCACAAATCCTCATTGCATTGCTCTGCCCTATTCTCCCCCTCTTGCTATACTCAAAAAGCTTCAGTCTGTTTCCTTTGCACAACATTGTAGCCGGGAAGCAGCTAAACCAACCCAGCCAAAGGCACCAAGTCAAATACAACCCAGATGAGCGCGTCCACCAGCCTCCACTGCCTAGACGAGTGAGCAATGATGTGTGATACAGGTGAAACGTTTTTATTTCATGTCTGTTTTAGCTCTGTGCATATGACCAGCACATCACAAAGTGCTTCACAATTCACATTTTTAGTTTTGTCAGGAGAGGTGTTGGTACTGGTACCTTTTGGAACTTCTGTTACTAAACCTCTGGATATAAGATGAGCGTCTCCATTCTGTCTGCATTTTTCTGTGCATATTTGTCACTCCTTGGTACGTTGTTTATTACTCCACCAAAAACACTGTAGACTGTTTAACAAGCCGGCACTGAAAAAACAGTAACACGCAAAAAAACAATGCAAACAAGAGCTACTTGGACAGGTGCCATGCATCATGAGCTATTTGTTTTGAAAAACTTGTGACATGGTTAGAAAGAACACATTTCCTGGAATTCTTGCAACAAAGCAGTTATTTTTTGTGATATTATACTGTAACTACGTTAATTTGCATTGCTCATCGATAACACAACACTTCAGTCATCTGCTCACTCCTGTCACCGCCTCCATATGCTGTGATCTCTTTGAGATTCACTGTCAGAATTACAAAACGCCTCTTCGCACAACTTTTGACAGGGAAAAGTATCGTATTTCTTTTGTTTCGAATAATTATACTCTTTTTTTTTTGCAAATAACTTCCTTATTTAATGAAAGTATTTGTCTATTTAGAATGCAGCAGTAAGGAAAAAAAGGATTTGTGGATTTAAAATGCCTTTGCATGAGTAAAACATTGTCGGTATAGCTTCAATGCTCCTGGCAGCAAGATTAAAATACTGGTCATAAGTGCCTCACTGCTACCTTATTTATCACTGAAATATCAACTTTAAATATATTTTGAAAATTCAGACACTTTTCTCCAAAAATCAGCTTACGGATTCAGAAAATACATACATTTTAGTCCCAGATACACAGTTTTGAATGTTGGTGTACATTATTAATTCAGTCAAGCTAAGCTAAGCTAAGCTAAGCTTCAAAATGAGTGAGTTGGGCTGCACCCAGGAGAGCTATTCACAGGTAGGCGGAGAGCTCCCAGCAGCCCAAGAGCTACTCCTTGGAGAACCCTGTTTTACAGCAAGGTTTTTTAAATGTGTTAACATACCACACAAATGGGTTCCTGTGTTTCCTCTAAATACCATACTCCAGTATTTCAAGTTGACATGGAGTTAGAATACCAAATACACACTTAATTGCAGTCATGGGTTGCCTCTTACATCCAGTTGTCCAGCCCAACTGGATGCAAGAGGCAACAAATATCAAGGGTGCGGACATTGCTAGGTCAATGGTACACCTCTGGTTTTGTGAAATACTCCACATTTCCTAGAAAGACCCAGTTCTGAGAACTGTCAATGCAACAATGATGTGTGTGGCTAAGTTTCCACTGCGACTTGCTGTGGAAAAGGTGAGATGTATCTAGCTACATCTGTGCATGGTGTAAACAGGCCCCACTTGTCATTGTTTAAGCAGTTCAGCTGAAACCTTTGGTAGGTGATGAGTCTCAAAGCTCCTCCAGCTGCTCCACCTGTAGGTACAAGAATGGAGAAATGGTTTCCACCCGACGTCTTTGGTTATAGAGGGTGTGCAGAGCAGTCGCTGTTAGTGATAAGTGAGCGACTGTCCAAAACAGTACAAAGTCAGTACTCAATTAGGTGTTTATACTTAGATAGGGCGAAGTGCTCATTTTCCACCTCCGCCACCAGCTGTCTATAGAAAGTGAATGCACAATTCTTCATGTACACACGTTGCAAGTTCCACCGATGCTCCTCTTGCGCGTTACACAAGATCAGTGTTGGGTTCGAAATATTCCCAAATAGCCACACAGAAACTCTACACCTTTGTTGTTTCCTAATGGAATATATCATGCATGAGGTATGATATTTTAATAATAACACCTTAACTTGTAGTCTGCCAACTTTCAGGCCTGACTTTTCTATGGTGATAACAAAAAGATCATAATTCCTCTGCACTTGTCAGTTCTGAACCATATCTGTCTCCATCTTGACCATCTTGACAAGTCTCCTGCATCTTGTCTAGAGTACTTGAGAACCTGGATCCTGACTGCCTGCCTGCAGAAGTAACTCAATGGCTGAAAAAGCCCCTCATGCATTCAACAAACTGAACCAACATAGTCAGCAGCTCCTTTAGAGCGTTTATGCAGGTCAGCTGTACCCTCACCTGTCCGAAGCGTTATCCTGAGCCATTCTTATTCAGTCGGTCTAATTTATATCTTTGTGTACTCAAAGCTATCTATACCTGCACA